>NW_026294755.1:0-1200000 GCF_026119805.1 Tympanuchus pallidicinctus | reverse complement strand
TGGCTCATGGTGTGCTTCTCCAAGCCTGCTACATCCATGAGTCGTTAATGCTGTTGTCTCCTGCCCCAAGGCAGTCTGTGAGCAACACAGCATCATGAGTGGGAGATGCACTTCATCTCCCCATTTTCTGTGAGCCTGTTTTGCCTTCAAAAGGACAAACCTTCAGACACATGCAACAAGTCAGAAATGAACCTCCACATATCCATCTCCCCCCAGAGCAGAGCAAATGACTTTCAGCATGAGATGCAAACTGGAAGGCAACGCTCGTGCTATAAAGGACTGTTCAATTGCACCACACAAATAAACTTAAAGTTTTGAATGAATGTAGCCTGATCTCAACAGGAGATTGAAAAGTGCTCAGAAGGACACTTGCAAGAGCACAGAGTCCCTTGGACCAGCCATGCAGCAGAAACCCACACGAAAGGCAGCAAATATTCCTAAATGTCAAAGAGGAAACTACAAAGAGGTCCTCCTCAGATGTGGCTGTCCAAAAACACCTTTCTAGGCATGAGGGACGTTGATTGAGGAGGATGGGATGGGATGATCTTTTCAAAAATAAAGCCAAGAAAACATTACATTAATTTCTGCAGGAAGAAAAAGGCCTTTCTTACCTGTTTCTCCCCATATTGGCAAATATTCATCCTGCTGGATGTCTAGCATGATTTCCAATCCATTGCCTGTCCCACCCTTAACTGTGGTAAGAAGAGGCCGTCCTTCTTCTCCTGAGTTAAACATATAGCATTTCCCATATTTTGTAAACACCTGTGAAAAGAACAGAGAGAAAGTGCCATGTAACAAATGCTTCTTTGCACCTGAACAAAGTAAGAGTGATGAGAAACACCCGTGCATTGTAGCTCAAAGGGAAAAGTCTGCAATTAAATCTAATCTGGTTTAATAATTCAGCATACTGTGTTCTCCTTACAGAAAATAAAAAGGGAAGGAAAGGTGTTTCAGAGCAGTGAACAAATGTCTTTAGCAGCTCGCCTGATCCACACTGTGCTCACTTTCCAAGAAACACAGGCACACGCTGTACTTGAGCTTGTACCGAAATTCAGTGCAATGCTCTCACCGTGCACTGGCAGTGGATCTCACTTGTAAGGTCATAGAATCATAGAAGTTCAGCATGGTTGGGTTTGAAGGGATCTTAACAATCATTGAACCATGGAATCACAACATGGTTGGGTTGGAAGGGACATCAAAAATAGTAGAACCATACAGTCACAGCATGGTTGGATTGGAAGGGATCTTCATGATCGCAGAACCATGGAATCACAGCACAGCTGGGAAGGAAGGGAGCTTAATGCCCATCTAGTTCCAACCCCCTATCATGGGCTCAGACTGGCCTATTCATGGCCTTGGGCACCTCTAGGGATGGGGCACCACAACTTCAAATAGCAAATATCCACCAGGACAGTATCACAAGCTCTTGCCTTTTTGCATCCACTCATCTCCCAGAGCTCGTTCCTGGCTTGTCTAGAGTTGCAAGGGACACCACCACTGCTGGGTTGTGCTCTGACAGTGATATGACTTTAAGGCTCCTTGCAACCCAACCATTCTGTGTTTCAATGATTCTAACAGAGGGCACGAAGCGCCTCGAGCCGCTCTTTGTGGTCACAGAGAATCCGTCTTGGCAATCAGTAAGCAACTGGCAAAGGGCACTAATGAATATTCAGAGCAAAGGGAGCACAAGAGCTGGCTGCAGTCCCACCAGCAGCCTCGGCACAAATCGCCAGGCACTAACACGTCTGCTGAGATCACACGACCCTGGGATGATTCATAAAGCAACACAAAAGCCAGAGTCATCAGCAATTTATTCCCATCAAATATTGACATATATTATAAAGCAATGCATCGGGGAGCGAGGTGAATAAAAAAAAAATAAAATAAAAGAATATTCTGGGGCAGGAAATCATATTCGAGTTATGAACCTCCAATCGGTGCAAAAGGGATGCAGAGCATACAAAGCACTTGCAGGAAAAATGATGTCCTTTTAAAAAAGATTTTATCCAAGTGAAAATCCCTTTTTAATACATGAGTGACCTATTAAACCATTCAGGCTGGAAAGATAATCTGAACAACAGTAAGCCTGTGTTAGCAGCCAGTGCCCGTAGATGGGTTTTCCAGATAGGCTTTGAAGGCAGAAGTCAAAAATGTCTAATTAGGATGGTTTAAAACGTGGCAAGAAGAGAACCTATATGAGTGAAAATCACAGGAAAACTAGTAAGCTTATATAGAAAGCAACAGCACGCTGCAAATGCCAAATAAGGATTTAGACGCTGACGCACCCAGTGCAGCCTTTAGCCAAATAAATCCAGGCAATTTTACAGGGCTTTTTATATTGCCCTTTGCAGCTGTAAAACTTCAAGTGTAAAACCTCCACTTAGGACATTTTTACCCAATAAACAAGCGACGGTGGTCTGAGGCTCACTTTGAGTGCACTTCTTGGACCCCCACCACAGAAAACTCAATCAAACAGTGAGCTGCAAAGGGAGAGACCTCCTCTCCACCCTCAGCAAGGGACCACCAAAGGCTGATGGCAATGGCCACCAGTCTGCCTACTACAGCCATAGTAGATATTTTCTTGTGGGGCAGAAGATGAGAAACAGCGAGCCCAGGGGACAACCTTACCTCCATCACCCATGTCTCCTTTGGGACTCTGCAAGGAAATGTTTTCCTGGGAAGCCCCATTATTTTCTGCTGCCATCACTGAGCATCAAACCTCATCAAAGATCCTGGTGTCTATCTGCCCTCCCATCTCTGCAAATCAGTGTGGTTTTGTACAGCCAAAGAGTGCACCAGAGAAATGATTGTAATATGGAGAACCCACCCCTACAAGTAATCCTGCATCTCTGCTGAAGTCCTAGAATGTAAAAATCTTAGGGTCACCACCAGGTTTAACAGCTAAGCAAAGAACCAACTGCTCAATCAGGCACCAATAAGGGATACATCAGCAAACAGCATGAAGCAAGAGATGTACAGTGTAGAAGTGGAGAGAAGCTGATGCTAAGACTTCACTCTTCTGGGAGCCCATTTTGGGCTGCAGCGTGTCTTTCCTACACAAAGAGTGAACAGCTCCTCAATGCAAAGCAAGCCACGGTAAGTGGGGACAGTTGGGAGATTTGCTCCCACAGCTCCCTCCTGATCCAAGTAAACCAAGTTGGGATGAGATTTAACAAGGCCAAGTGTCAGGTCCTGCACTTTGGCCACAACAACCCCATGCAGCATTACAGGCTTGGGGAGGAGTGGTTGGATGACTGTGAAGAGGAAAGGGAACTGGGGGTGTTGGTTGGTGCTGGGCTGAACATGAGCCCACAGTGTGCCCAGGTGGCCAAGAGGGCCAACAGCATCCTGGCCTGCATTAGAAATGGTGCGGCCAGCAGGAGCAGGGAGGTGAGCATCCCCTGTATTCAGCACTGGTGAGGCTGCACCTCGAGTGCTGGGTTCAGTTTTGGGCCCCTCACTACACAAAAGACATTGAGGCCCTGGAGCGTGTGCAGTGAAGGACAATGAAACTGGTGAGGGGTCTGGAACACAAGGCTTATGAGGAGCTGGGATTATTCAGTGTGGAGAAGAGGAGGCTCAGGGCAGACCTCACTGCACTGTACAACTTTCTGAAGGGAGGTAGTGGTGCAAAAGGGTCTGGCCTCTTCTCCCAGGCAAATAGTAGGACCCGAGGAAACAGCAAGAAGTTATACCAGAGGAGGTTTAGGTTGGACATTAGGAGAAACTTTTTCTCTCAAAGGGTGGTCAGGCACTGCAATGGCTGCCCAGGGAGGTGGTGGAGTCGCCATCCCTGGTAGCGTTCAAGAGCCACCTGGATGAGGAGCTACGAGAGATGGTTTAGTAGCTTGTGGTGCTAATAGGAATGGGAGGGTGGTTGGACGAGATGATCTTGCAGGTCGTTTCCAACCTTGTGATTCTGTGATTCTGTAACCCCATGAAGAGTCCTCCATTGGGGTTCAGGCTGGCTTGTGCTGCTCCTACTGCTGACATCCAGCAGCCATCGTTGGGAGAGCACTGCAGAGGACTGAAAATCAAAGAGGACGAAGTGAGAGTGGAGAACTGAGAGCCATTCCCTGCAGGTTAAGGTACCCACAGGAAAAGGCAGCCCTAAGCCGTGGCTGACAAGCCCAAGAACGGGCATTGAGTTGAACCTCAGCTTGAGCACATCAGCACTGGTTCCTGAGCAGTGAAGGCCTTGAGGCCAACAGCTCTCCTTGGAATAGAACTGTGGAGAGCAGCAGACATTAAACAGAGCCTCTGAGGGTTTATATCTTCCTCTGTGGTACAGCTCTGATTGATGCCCGCACCCCACTGCTGGCTCCTGCTTTCCACCACCCGTACCACAAGGCCTTCCATCTTTCCCTAAGCAGCTATAAAACTCTATTTATAACAGCATTTTAAAAAGCATTGCCAAGTTCCAAAACCAAGCACATTCATTTCAATTCACATTCAACGGGGCTGAGCTGTTCCCGACCTTCTCACTTCTGCTATGAATGATTGTACAGGAAGATAAAGCTTTTTCAGTACATTTCCTCAGTTTCAGGATCTTTTGGGCTCCCTGATAACAGGGCATGGGTTTGGGGGGAGTCAGACCATTATCAAATCATCAAGATAAAAGGATGGAGCTGTTTGGAAAGGGTAACAGCAGAGCTGCTGTGGTACATCTGAGATGGTAAACACGAGGTAAACCAGAATGATTTAACCTCAGTGTATTTGTCTTAGGGGAAAGCAGCAGTGCTTGCTGTTATTAATGCTTTAACTGAAAATGGAAAGGAAGCCCAGCACTAACCAGGAAAAAAACACAATGCTTTGAGAGTTACCTATGAAAACACCAAATTTCTCCTTTGATGCATTGCTTTGACTTTTGCCTCTGCACCCATTAAATGCAAAGGTAAACAGATCAAAAAACGTGAAAGAATATTTGAGTGCCATAAGGATCCCTTCCTCGTGCTGACACATCGAAGGAGAAAACCTTCTCTCTCATGGAGTTAAAGGCAGAGCATGGACAACTCAAACTCACTCCATGTGCAAAAACGAAGACACAATCAAAAGCTCAGAGGCAGAAAAGTGTATCCTGCTGCGTGTCAAACCAACAGTCTGAAAAGGACTCATATCCAAAATGCAAGCAAGCCTGACCAGAGTAATAGAGAAAAAGGTATTTCACAGTTTATAATCAGCACAGACAGGACAAGCATATCTGCTGATAAATTATCCTTTCAATATGGAGCAAAATGATGGTAAAAGCAAGTAATTTGAAGTCTGTAAATTACTTCTCTACATCAGACAGAGATGCAGCCAAGAGCTCACTGACGAGGAAAGATGTTATTTGTTAGATTAAGGCAATGACCACTGAAAGGAGGGTGAATTAGCATCCTTCACAACCATTTTCCCTGCAATTGTGGGACACAAAGATTTAGAGACATATCGTCTCCAGTCACATCTAACAGCACAACAGACAACAGAGAAGAAAGAAAAAACTGAAGGACTTTCCACACAGGTCCAGGAAAACACGAGAATCAAACTGAAAGGGGGAGCACAGGGATGGGTTTGAGTAGGAACCTACAAGAGATGGTGGAAATGATCACGTTCAGGAGGAAAGATGGCTTTATTTCTGAGCTTTTGGTCCATGCACACAGCACAGCTCTCCTGTGGCACCCACCGAGCCACATCAGCATGTCACTGGAGGTGTGAGGAATGACCCAGCCCAGTTGGCTCTGTGAAGCTGCCTTGCAATGGTCCATTTGCCCACACTTAGGCAGGAGGCTGCGGTACATTATTTAAAATGAAACTGTGTGGCTGCAAATTGCAAACTGCAAGGAATGCCTACATCAAACAGGCTTCTGAAGCGTCACATCCCAAGGGGATCTCCTTCCAAAAGACAGATTGCAGCGACGGCTTGGTATGGAGGTAACTCCCACCTAGTGGACAGAAAAGACTTCATCTCCCTTCTAAATGCAGAAGGACTGAAGGAATCAAATTCTGATCCTGAGTGGAGATAATATTTCTGGTAGGAAAAGAAAAATTAAATGAGGACCCTAAAACTGCCCTAAATTTCACTTGGAAGGTGAAAAAGTAGCAAGTACTGATAGAGGAAGCAGACAGATAAGTGAAATGGGCAAATTTGGTCCATTGTTTGTAGATGTCACTCAACAAACAGATGAAAGCCACAAGGATAAGGCAACATCCAGCCTCAACATCCACCCCAGTCCAGTGCCCGTTCCCACAGCAGGACACACAACCTGTGTGGGTGCTGATGGGAAAACCATTGGGCCTCATCCAACTCCCTGCTCAAGCAGGGGTCACCTGGAGCAGGTTGCCACATCTTAAGGTTTCAAATGGTGAACTGCATGCACTTTTGGGAAGCATGGGCTCCTCCATGCTCCATCAGTAGGTTGGAAAAGACCACTAAAATTATAGAGTCCAATTCCAACCCACTCCACCACTAACCATATCCCTCATCTCAACAGTCCTTGAACACCACCAGGGTCAGTGACTCCCCCACCTCCCTGGGAAGCCTGTGCCAATGAATTACCACTCTTTAGGAGAATAAATTTTTCCAAATATTCAACATGATCCTCCCTTGGCAACACAAGGCCATCACCTCTTGTCCTTGGTGGTGTCTCCAAGGATGTTCTTCAGGGCACCTCAACTCCCATGCCAAAAGCAGGGAACAACACTGGGACACAGCAGAAAGACACAAGCTTGCACTATTCCAGCCATCCAACAAACTGTGCTCTAAAATTGGGCTTTACAGCAATGTCTCTCGCTGTGTCTCAGAGACATGCAGAGAAACCTTCAGGTCATGAAGATGCCAGGAGGGCAGAGGACACACGAGGCTCATTTCAGCTGGAGACACACTTCAGCACTCTCACTCTCTTCACTGAGGGGGGTAATGTTTATAAAAACTCCAGGGGAATAAAAAAAAACAACACAGAATCACTATTCAGAATAAGATTCAGATGGTCAACCACAAGGTGCAGATTAACACAAACTCGGAGGGGGGAGAGGGGGGAAATAAATATTTTGTCCTCTTCCCCCCTTTTAAGAGCAGACGTGGGTTTCTCTTTAAATCTGTGTTTGTTTTGTATTATCAGAAAGCTGGCAGAGAAGTATGTCAGACAAGCAAAAAATATCATCCATCCTTCGTGGTGTCAGGTTTAATCTCGCGGCAGCCAAGAGTGATGGGGACGGAGCGCTGGGAAGCAGCACCACAGAAGTTGTCAGAGACGTGTTTACAAGGACAGGGTTTTCCTTTCGGCCTCCAAGACTGTGACATCCCAGCGGGGCTGTCAAGCAGCTCTGCCAGGCGAGGCAGGGAGATGCGTTGTGGAAATGGGTTCGATGTCTGCCCGCACCCCTCTGGGCGCTGTTCCCATCCAGCTGTACAGGAGCAGCAGGGATGTCAGCTCTGCTCTCCTACAAGGCTGCTGTTTTTAAAGAAGAAGTTATTGAAGTCCCAGATACTGCCTGAGGCTACGATGGTCTTGTGTGAGCATTAGTGCTATTCCTTTTACAAACTAGGAGCTGGTAACCCAAATGTAATAGTTGCTGACAAGCCACTATACAACATATAACACTCCTAATGCAAAGATCTCTGCTTTCAAAACCAGCTTTTGCTACTGGGCAGGACCAGTTCTTTTTAGAATTTATTTTATAGGATGGCATTACATGTTACCCAGCGGATGGCAGATCGTACCCCCATATTCTACCCTTCAAGAATAGTTAAACAGAGGCATTGCAGGCTGGCATGTTGCATTCACTAAGAAATGTTGTCATTTCCTTCATATTTGTGCAATCAGCCTCTCCCTGTAATGGCATATATTGGTGCAAGCATTTGTTTGAATGGTGAGTACTTCTGGAGGGTCCTTATAGCTAGCATAAATCACCTCCGCAGCAATTTAGTACTAGTTGAGTGGATATTTAAAAAGAAATATAGTGCTGTAATAAAGTATAATGGTGAAGCTCCAAATATTTGAGAATTATGCTGGTCCATAAACTGAGGAAACTGTTACCCTCTCTTTGATCCCCATCAATCCCTGATTGCTTCAACCCTAACTAACCAAAGCACAACAATACGAGAGGAGCTATGTCCCACCGGACCATAATTCGTCAGCAGTAGAGAACAACATTTGCATACTTCCAGAAAAGCTCATATCCCACATGAGCACCAATCAGACCATGAATTTCTCTTAAATGCCACCTTCTGAGACCTATTTTGCAGAATAATATCCAGGGGTCCTTCCTGCATAGCGCTAGGTCTTCAGCTTTGTTTTAAAAGACTGCACTATTACTCAATTTCTTCTTAAAAAAAAATAAAATAAAATTTTCACATCCTATGAAAATCAATGCTTCAGCAGAGCCACAGGGCCATCAGTGTGCAGGAATGTGTGGGTGAATCGAGGTCAGCAGCCTGAGACACGCCAGACTGAGATGCTGATAGCGTTGGATTCGGGTTGAGAGAGGTCAGACAACAGGAAAAACCTGGGCAGTGCCCTCGGGAAGCAGCAGATGGTGTGGAAAGAGGAGAAAAGTGGATGCCTCGGTGCACCCGCTCCTCCTTGGGAGCATCACCTCAGCAGTGCTGTCTGTTCCTGCACCAGCAGCTCAGCACTGGGAGCTCCAGGGTCTTTCAGCAGGTGCCAGCAGATGGCTTGAAGGCCAGGATTCATTTGGATAATAATTGCAATCTGTCTTCCTAATTTCTCCCTACTGATTCATTTAATGAATTGTTCTTCATTAGCCTTGCTGAACTCCCTCCTGAGCTGCAGCACAACTCAGTCTCCAGTATGGAAGCAGCTGCAACTCCAGGATTGAAATACAGCTACAACCGATGGCAACCATAGAATCACAGCATGGTTGAGTTGGAAGTGACCTTAAAGATCATAGAACCGTGGAATCATGGCATGGTTGAGTATGAAGAGACCTTAAGCATCACAGAACCATAGAATCACAGCACAGTTGAGCATGAAGGTACCTTAAGGATTTCAGAACCATAAAATAACAGAATGGTTGGGTTGGAAGAGACCTTAAGGATCACAGAACCATGGAATCAAGATATGTTTGGGTTGGAAAGGACCGTGAGGATTATAGAATCATGGGATCATGGCGTGGTTGGTTTGGAAGGGACTGTAAAAATTGCAGAACCATAGAATGATGGAGTGGTTGGGTTGGAAGGGAACTTAAGGATCACGCAGTTACAGCTGCTGTCTGCAAAGTGCATGGAAGGGAAGTGCCAGCCACATGAAAAGGACAAAAAGCTTCAAATGCTGCCAGTGGGACCACCTTATATCATGCTTCTTCTGAAGAAAAAGCAGAAACCACTCCATCATCCCCAGGCAAAGGAGATAAGCACTGAACACCGGACTGAAAACAGCATTTTTCTGTACCAGTGAAGCTTGAAGCCCCGGGAGGCATCTACCACTTAGAGCCCTGAGTATTTACAACTTCTGCCTGAAGTGAAGTATTTGGGGCATGAGGAAAAGCAAAGTATCCCTAGTCGTGGCTGAGACAAGGATAAAGACCTTCCTTGGCTACATGGCTCTATGCCCCACATCACTTGATGCTCACCAGGCACCAAGGGATCTGCACTGTAGTTTTTCCCTGCAATACAATCAAGCTGTAATTCAGAACATGACTGCTCAGGATCTCAAACATCCTCTACAGTCAATTGAGAAAGATATTTCCACCATGCAATCCCAAGCACTTTAGTTAGCAATACTCAAAAGTTAGCACAAGCACTGTTTCTGGCTCCCTTGTGATGGCTGCATTATTCAGAAAAGCAAACTTCGGAGCAGCTGTGTGCATGGTGTGCTTTTTTTCCACACTCACTGGCTGCATGTAGACCTACTGGCAATGCCCCAGTGCTCTCCAGTGCAGATAGACACAGCGAGCAAAGTCATTCTCCATCACTCACGTATGCAAAACCATTCCCTAGCACTCACAGCAGCAAAGCAACTCCCATCGCACACGTATAGTGATGGGCAGGATGGGCAGTCCTTGTGTCTCACCTCCCATGGGAAAACATAGCATGTGGATTGGTAAAAAAGGGCTATGGGAGTGAGATGAATCAGGTTAGTAATTAGGCAAAATGTGATTGCTTTCAATCCGTAATCAATGCAATTACAACCTTCCTGGCCATGACTCATCTTCTAAAGCAAATGACACGTATTGGTGCAGATAGATGTAGGACAAGATTAAGTTTGTTTTAAGCCTATGGTTGACCATGGGCAAGATTTATTGCACCCAAACATCTATTTCTCAGGGATGGATCTGTCCATCTAAACTGCACGGGACACTGCAGAGAAGCACAGCACTGCACAGACACTTGTTGCTAGAAGGATATACAAAATCCCATGCTTGAAACCCAGAGTGAAATTTGTTGTAAAAAGAAAAATTAGCAACCATCGCTCCTCTTTGCTGTCTGTAGGAAGTAAAATCTTTCTGCTCTTCCTAGAAGAAGTCAAATCTTCCTTCTGTGAACTTCTAAGGAGTTTGGCAGAGCCAACACAACAAGTGACGCAACTGCATTTCTGCCTTAGCACCACTGCTTAACAAATTCAACAGCAAATAAATTATTTGCTATTTTGTACCCTCCACCCTCACCCAACATCCACAGTGCAGGCCTCCTTTGGCACGAGGATTAACCTCATTTAGGCCATTAATTTAAATTACTGCTGAAACAGCTGATTCAGCGAGAGGTTTGATAGCCGCTATTTGTTATTTGCCCAAGCACAGCACTGCGTGGGGCCATGAGAACTCTGATCACCACAGCCAAGGGAATCAATCAAAACCCCCAGGTCACGTGCATGCAGCTGCAGCAATGATCTGGGGCATGTTAAAAGGAAAAAAAAAAAAAAAAAGTGATAAAAAGATGCAAAATGCAGAGAAAGTGCAAAGGAAAACCAAAACAAATGAAAATCAAGCAGTGTGATGCCTTAGAAACCAAGGAAAGTGGCTGCAACAGAACTGCAACTGCAGAAATGAAGAATTTATAACCACTGCTCCAGGGCCTATCCAACTCCATCACTGCAGCAGGGCAGGAGGAAGGCAGGGAGACCACTTCATCCAGCCAACACACCGTGTAACAGGGCACAAGGGACCAGGCAGCCTGTTGTGCATCCATCCTTAACAACAACACACACATATTTATGGTGCAGCCATATTTACGTCTATTTACGATCACTTACTACCAAAATGCTTCGGTGTCTGTCAGCTAAATCTTCACGGTTTTACAGCAAAGAGAAGGGGACTCAAAGCTCTTTATGGGTACATACAATTTCTCAGTCCAAGGGATGGGAGCTGCAGAACCCAAATACACATTTCCAGCCCACAGTGCTGGGCTGCCTCAAGGAGCCCATGGCTCAATGCTGGTTATCATGCACAACAATTTGGTGTGCTCTGACTTTTCAATTGCAGTTTTGGGTCCAACATAAACATCCCAGGGCAAGCAACTGTCTGGGTTTTGTCCTCATGGAGCTTTTTTAATTGCTTCCAAGATGACGGATGGGATCATAGAATCACAGAACTGCCCAGATTGGAAAAGACCTTCAAGATCATCAAGTCCAAATGCAACCTAACCATACTACCTTAACTCTAACAACCTACCACTACACTAGATGATCTTTTACATTTAAAAGCTGGGCTCTTATTTCTTTAATTAATGTAAAACCTATTCCAATTATGCCCCACCAGCTCTGTGGTTCGAGACACAAACCTGACAGTCTGAACCAGAGACAAACCAGAGCCATAGGAGATAAGAACAAATGGGACAAGGTTAGTGGGCATGGCTTAGTGGGCATGGTGATGATGGGTCAGTGGTTGCACCGGGTGGTCTTAGAGGACTTTTCCAGCCTTAATGGCTCTATGATTCTATTCCTATTCTTATTTGTTTCAAATTTACCTGTCATTAATTTCATCAAATGCTGCAGCGTTATACATGGCACAAACCCACCAGCCCACAGAGCCAGAAGATGGCAATAATGCAAAATGTTGAGAACTTGCATTCAGCATACCACTATTTTCATACTCAAACAATTCCTGGGATGCCCCTCGGCAGCATCGCTTTGGCCTCACTCTGATTTAGCTCAGCTTCAGTCCCCAGAACAGCAACCAAAAGTGTTCTGACAAAGCCCAGGTGCCATCAGTGATGGCAGTATCCATTCAGCCAAGCATAAACAAGCCCAAAAGCACAGTGCAAAGGCTTCCAAAAGCGACTCCATGGGACGACATCTCCATATCTACCCCCTCTTTGCATTGGCAGTGTGCATTGGCTCCTGTCCTCCTAAAGCACAAGAGAAAAGTTTCAGCTGGGAGGAAATACCAACTACAGGAAAACTAGAAGAAGAACAGCCCTCTCAGTGTGCACAACGCCTGGAATTACAGATATCATGACTCCCTTAACAACTTTCCCCTGGTCTTATTTTACGGTTTGCTTCGCAGGAGTAAGCCTGCAGTAATCAGGAACAAAATTCAGCTCTAAAAATGTAAAAACCAGCTGCTCTGAAATGTAAAGGCTTTACTCCGTAATTAATTTGACACTAACTACTAAAAGGTCTGGATCTTTACCACTCACGGGATAAAGATTTTTCTTCTCACCATTCCAAGGAACTTATCCAAAGCACTTTGCATTCCTGACAACACTCTGCACATGCAGCATATAAATGCAGACAGGTCTATTTCCTTAGTGGCATCAATAAGAAAGTCTATTTCACAGCTATTTTCAGTGGGCTTTCGAGGTATTTTTACATCAGACCCACCAAAAAGGGGATTTGGAGTTGAGCAAGCATAAGGCTGGCAGCTGCAAGAAGCAGATGTGCCACAGGGTTTGCAATATTGCTGCAGGTCAGCATGCTGCAGGGCTTGTAGTGCCTGGCACTCCTGGGTTGCAAAGCTGCTGCAGTGAGGGGTTTCCTGGAGAAGGAGGTAAAGCTTGACTGCAGCAGAAATGTTTTCAGGAGCAAAATGGGGATGAAAGGAGGGCTCCAAGGGATGTTGCACTTGGAAGTAAAAGAACTATCACCCAAACCACATGCCAGACTAATGATGAGCAATGGGAAACCTAAAACGCGACTTCAAGAGAGAACTTCTTATAAACACTGGCAAGTGAATCCCAGCAAGCCAACGAAGTCCCAAAATACAGGGAAAATATGAGGAAAAATGAGCCTCACACAAGTGGCTAAACCCCCCCCAGACCCTCCTTTGGAGCAAAGGGAGGATGTGGCAATGTCCATAAGACATTTTCTCCTGAAGTCGTGTTTTAAGAATTTCCCATTGCTTACCTAGGGGTAATTCTCCATCAAGGCAGCTTCACTAATCTAGCTGTGGGCTGCACCAATGACAGCTCATTCTTCCATCCCAAACCACTTGTTCCTATCACCCCGTGTATTCATGGCCACCCGCAGAACTTCACTGCAAGATAAGGAGATAAGGATGTGGTGCAGGAACATGCTGAAGGTCTTGCAGACATCCATGTAGATGACATCAGTTGTTCTTTCTTTGCCCACCGATGCTGTGGCTCCATCACAGAAGGCCATCAGATTGGTCAGGCATGTTCTGCCCTTGGTGAAGCTGTGCTAGCTGTCTCAGATCACCTGAACATCTCTTCCACGAGGAGCTCAGCAGCTTCGTGGGTCTTGGCCAACAGGTCATCGAACCATGAAGGTTGGAAAAGACCTCCAAGATCACCGACCCCACATCACCATGCCCACTGACCATGTCCCTCAGTGCCGCATCTCCACGTTCCTTGAACACCTCCATGGATGGGGCTCCCCCAACCCCCTGGGCAGCTGTACCACTGCATCTACATTCTCTCTCAAAGAAATCTGTCCCACTCCCTCTGAGCAGGTCCAGCATCAGCCAGGAGCTACTAGGAGACAAGCTGCCCCAAGTAACACATGGCACACCAACAGACACTGAAAACACAACACGCTGTGACAGGGACCATTCACCACGGAGGGCTGAAAGAATAATGAGAAGGGAAAGGATTGGCTCCGGGGCACAGAGGTGTCCTGCTCATCAACAACAGTGTGAGCCAAAAGCGATGCAGGAAAGAGGGATTCTTGGAGATGAAACCAAATGAGAACTCCCCACAGTACTCAAGCATAAGGATATGTCATGTATCCCCCGTTCATGACCAGGGATTGTTTATTAGCCAATTAAAAGTAAAGCAGCACATGTTAAGAGCAACCATAGCCATTGCAAATGCTAAAAAATAAGCTTCCCCAGAGAAATATCTCGGGTCACAATTCCCTCCACACCTTGTAATTCTGTTAGGCATCGTGTCGGGTTATTTCTCAGACTGTGTGGCCACCCTGCAAGGCTGCATTATTTGCAACATATTTTATTACCAGCAAAGCAGGGGCTGACAGTTTGAAAGCTTATTGTTGGTAACGTGATAACAGAGCCAGCGCTGAAGGAAATTACAAATTGCAGAGGCAGCCAGTCGAGCCCACATGAGTAAAACTGAACTGGAAAGCAAGCAGAGCTGAGCCTGTGCCTGCTGGGACATGGGGTGGCTGCAACTCCAGCAGGGGGATGAAGGATGGGTTTCGCTCTTGAAATCAGTGCATTAAGGTGACTATCCAGAGAATAAAGTGAAAATCGACGACACTGGGAGATGGACACGATGCACAGCAGCTCCAAACCTGTCTCAATCAAGCAGACAATCTGACTGATGCTTGGAAGCGAAGCATGCGATTTCAATTAACAAAGGACACAGTAATGATGTTTGCTTCTCCTTTATTTCTGTCTTTTTTTTTTCAATGCTGCTTTTTAACTAAGAAATCAACACTGAGCCCTAAGCTCAGGAGGGCTCAGACTCCAATTTCTGCATGATGCAATGCAATGCAAGCTACACACAAGCAGAGAACAAGGCAAAGAGCTTCACTTCGAGAGAATCAATCAGATAAGAACCAGCAGACCGGATGGGGACAGTGGGGGGACATCAGATATCAGCCTCTCGGATGCAACCTGCAGAGCACATGCAGAAAACTGCCATATGCCATAAGAGCAATATGATTTCTCAAGCCTTGCTTTTCAAGAGCCTGTTGGGCTGCTTGGGAGTTGTATTTTATCCCTCTGCCTCATCAGTTAGGGATGTAGTGATGGTTTGATTGGTTCAGAAAACCATTGCCGGAGTTACTGTTGGGTTTATCAGTGCTTCATCACCATTTGCTTTCCAGCAGGCTGCAGGATGATGGCAACACAGGCTGAGATGTGTAGACAGGAGGAGGAACAGCTGTTCATAAGGGTGGATGGCGACAGGACAAGGGGGAATGGTTTCAAAATGAGATAGGGGAGGTTTAGGTTGGATGTTAGGAGGAAGTTTTTCACCCAGAGGGTGGCGAGGCACTGGCACAGGTTGCCCAAGGAGGCTGTGGATGCCCCATCCCTGCAGGCATTCAAGGCCAGGCTGGATGTGGCTCTGCGCAGCCTGGGCTGCTGGTTGGTGACCCTGCACACAGCAGGGGGTTGGAACTGGATGAGCATTGTGGTCCTTTCCAACCCAGGCCATGCTATGGTTCTATAGTTCTATGAGCATCCACTGCTCTACCGCAGCTGAGATGAGGCTCACAAGGGCTTCCTGTTGAAGAAATCCCTGCTTTTTGCATTCATTTTGCTTGCTTTTCAGTGTGGAAATCTCGTGAGACTTCAAGCATGCACATCAAGTGTGAAATCCTGCACCCTTCATCTCATGCCAAGTTCTGCAATCAATTCCACTCGGCGCTGCATCATCTCTGAGGCAGAATGCCAAGTTGTAAGGAAAGGAGATATTTCAATACACAATGAGGGAATAGAGGCCTAGCAGTGCTAATGCTGATTTTTTTAGCTTCCCTTCTCCAAAATCTGCATTTTTGTGGTCAGGGATGTGCAAGCCTCCAGCTCCAGCAGTTCCCCTCCATAAAACTGGCCAACTTCTCCATTCCTAAACCTATAGCTCTTTGCAGAGATGATCCTGTATGCTGTGTGCTCAGCACAACACAGCCATCCCATAGGAAAGGATCCCCCACACCATGCAGACCCCCTGAAAACTACAGCTCTCCTCCAGGGCTGGGATCAGACTCTGTGAGGTTTACAGAATTTGCAATTACCTTAAAGGCTTTTCACTGCCCTTTGTGGAAGAAGGAATCCCTTACAACCTGGTGCCCTGCTATTGCATTTCACTTCAATTCAAACAGCTTACTGCCTTACTGGGAAAAAATAAACATCTTAATTATCGTTCACCTATTAATAACAACAATAATTAAAAATAAGGGTACTAATTAGGAGACTTGTCCAGAAAGTTTAACTTGGTGTTCTCATTTTAATAACAGGATGCTTGCTGCCAGAGGGCCCCACACACTGCTCCTCAGTGTTAGGATCACACTGCCCGTTCTTTGTGACACTGATGAGCTCAGGCGGATCTTGTTAGCTAATCAGTGTTAATGACCACCTTATCTGGGTCAGTGGATGCTGAGATAAGCACACTGATGTCTAAGGACCTTTTGATAACCCTCATGTGCATGCACTGGGTGAGCATGGGATAGATTCGGTGTTTTATTGTATTGCAACCAAGAACAACAAACCTCGAGCCCTTGTTGCCCTATACCCCCACAATGTGTAGGTCCTTATGGCCTCCACTCTGCCCCACAGTTGTGAGATACACAACAAGAAGCTCTTCCTCCAGACACGAGCAAGAAAACCATAGAATCATAGAATCATTGGAAAAGGCCTCTAAGATCACCAAGTCCAACCTCAACCCATCCCCACCATGTCCATGCTCTGCTTCTATTCCCATTGCCCCTGACTTGAACTAAGGCCCAACACTGAGCCGTGGGGTGGGGACCTCAGAGATGGACCCTATGCCAAGGCAATGCCTGGCTTTTGTCAGCCAAATTATTGCCAGAAGCACTGGGAATGAGTCAACCTGCTTTAGAACTCAAGTCCCAGCTCCTTTGCTAACCCCATACACCAGTGAGTTAATGCAGAAAGATAATCAAGAGCACTGGCACCCCGGCCTCTTGGTTGTTATTCTCTTAGGAAGTGATTTGGCACATCATGGCATTGCAAGAACCTCAGCAGCAATTCCCAGGTGCAGAGGAAACAGCCAGCATACTTTTCATTCTCAGCACAGGGAGTCCCTGGAAAAGGAAAGCTGGGCTGTAACCATGCTGCAACATTCAGTGTGTCTGAGGCTTTCTTGGAGGGGTAGAAAAGCTTTCCTTACACCCCAATAAAAACCTAATAAAATATAAATAATGTAATACAATTTATAATATAAAACCCTAATAAATCTGAATGCTTTTATAGCAGATACATGAAAACTTCATTTTATCCACCCCAATGCCACTCCTAGGCTGCTATGTGCCTCATCCCTCTTACCAGCACCTATGAATCCATATTTATCCTCATTTTGGATGAGATCTGCTATGGGACTGCCTGTTGGACCAAACCACCCTGCCTAAAGCACAGCTGGGGGTGGACAGAACCCCAGAATGGCACCAACACCACTGTCCCCATAGGTCTTGACAGTGACTCGAGTCCAAGAACTGATGTTCCCCCTTACAGGTGAACACATGGCTCCCCTCCATGGCTGCTCAGCCCACTGACAAATCATCCCTTCAGGCACAGCTGTGATTAATGCTCCAGACAAGTTGCTTTCTTGCTGTTTCTTGCTTTCCTGTTCCTCACCTGAGATTTCTCTAAGCAAGGTGACAAACAGGGCTGCCAACGTTTCGTATGCATACTGCTGGGAAGCAGTCCCAAAATGAAGCCCCAAAGCTCAGGAACATGGGAACACGGAGCCCTCCTGCTGTCCCACCACCTACACACCAGCAGGAGCATCTCAGAAGCTCTCTGGTCCGCTCCTCTGAAGGCAGGTCTCTTGGGGA
Organism: Tympanuchus pallidicinctus; assembly: GCF_026119805.1. Lineage (NCBI taxonomy): Eukaryota > Metazoa > Chordata > Aves > Galliformes > Phasianidae > Tympanuchus > Tympanuchus pallidicinctus. The sequence continues at coordinate 1,182,130 of NW_026294755.1, read as the reverse complement.
TGTATCATTTTCCTTCCATTATTTTCCTTGCCAAATTTCAGATACTCGTATCAGCCCCTTAGAGCAAACTCAAGCCCTGATCTTCTTTATCATTGGGCAAAAAGCAGCTGTTTTGCTTCTTTTTTAATTATTTCCCCTCCTTCAAATGCAGGAGTGAGCCTACTGCCAGCTTCCCCTTGGGGCAGCGAGCAGGAAGAGACTTCGAGGCCGTGCAAAGCAGCCTTGGAAGTTGAACCCAACTGACACAGACACCTGATGTCACCCTAATCCACCTGAACACGGGCTTAAAAGCCACGAGACTGTCACCTACCTCCATTCCTGCCTCCCCCTGACCTCAGCCATGTCACTCATTTTGCATGATCCCATCCCCACAGCGACCTTCTGCTGCAGCTCCGGTCACCCCCATCTGCTGCTGCCTGGGTGCCCACAGGATGAGGCCCTTAATCCCAAATCCCTTTTCAATGTATGCTAAAAATACAGCAACTACAATCACTGCCCAAATCTGCTTATATATTTACGCCAGTTATGCTCCTGGCAGTATAAATGATGCTCAGTAGTGCAGCCCCTGGGTAGCATTGGTTATGTGTCACCACCCAACAGCCAAACCATCTCTGTGAACAATGATTCCATGATGGAAAGAGGCCTTGTGAGTGTGGGTGCAACAGCTTGGATGGGACCAATGGCTGCCTCCAAGGATATGGGATCATTGCAGTTTTCCAGCTGAGATTTATAGGGTCTTTAAAGGGTCTTTAAAAGGTGGTTGGTAGGGGAAGAAAAGCTCTAACTTGCTGAAGCTAAAAGCTGGGCATAACCACAAAATGAGAAGTGACACAGCTCATGACATTGCCTGGGGTGGAGATTTAGGTTTTAAAGAGATTGTAGGGTGGAGGCAGAATACAGGATACAGGTACAGGATGGTACATCCGAGCAGCTCTTGGTCCCATCTCTAGTGACAGCACCCCATTGCTCCATCATGCACAGCTCCATCAACCAGCAAAGAAGTGATGGGAATTTAGAACAAACGGATAAAGTGCATTAACCTCAGAGTGAACCATCCCTTCCAGTCTGTCAACGGCCACCCTTGGCTCTGAATTTTAACTAAACAAGGTTAAAGCCTCTAATTCTGGAGAACTGTCTCGCAGAGAGCTTTAATGGGCTCTAATGAGCTTCTCTGAATCCTAACATAATTCTCCACTTGCGGCATGAACTCAAACACTGAAATCATAATAATGCATGAAATTGCCCTGTGGATGGGAGAGAATATGGTACAAAAATGAAGCTTATTATTATTATCTTGAGTTGTCAACAGTCCCAGCAAAACACCCTCCAGAAGCAGCCGAAATTCCCACCCCAGGCTGGCACACATCAGGTCGGGTCTGCGACATCTCTGCATTTAATCTGGAGTTTAAAAGCACGAGCTGGGCAAGAGGCAGAGTAAATTCATTTCCCTACATGAGATGTGGATCCACAAAGTCTGCCGAGATATATTAATACTGCAGCTTGTCTTTGGGGTGATTGAAAGCTGCACGGCAAGGCGTGGTGGGAAAACAGGGTGATAGATTTTTGCATGAGTGAAAGATGCGTTTGGGGGAAAGAAAAAAAAAAAGGAAGAAAAAACAGCATCAAAACTCACTGAGCAAGCAACAGCTTCCCACGGGAGAAGGTGAGGAGGGGAGAAGCGACAGTGTTGGGGATAAGCAATTTTCTGCCTGGCATCTGAGCTCCAAGCTGCAGGAGGAGCACATTTAGCCTCCAGCTTCAGGATCCCGTGGCTGAAGGAAAGGATTCATTTTCCCATTGAGGAACAGGTTTGGATCTATTGGTCTTACAGGACAGGGAGGTCTCCCTATAGCAGCAAGGCTGAGAGGTAGGTGAGGGCATTGGGAATTTCGCATCGGTGGTTGCTCTCCAAGGAGGGATCTCAAGGACAGACTGAGACCAACGGCCCAAATGTGTCCACAGCCTTGCAGCTCTGTCTGCACTGCGCTGTGGAACCCTCTGGATTCCAGCAGCTCCTTCAGACCCCTCCAGAAGCCAAAAACCCTGGGTGTGGATGTACTGAGAAATGTCAATTCGACCCAAAACCAGATATCATCGTATCTATCCATGCTTCACCTCCTACCTTTGCTGTTTGCCACACTGCCTTTGAGACCATTGACAGGGAGTTCACTGAGTAGGAGTTGGACTCAATGATACGGGACCCTTCCAACTTGGGACGTTCCATGACTCTACGACAATCCCCTCTCTATACTTGAGCTGCTCTCCTGACCATCCTTCAGCCCCTCAAGATCTCTGCTTTACAAACACTTTACATTCAGCTCCTCAGTATCTCTCAGTGAAGGCAGCATCCCCAAACCATCACAAGCCATTGCAATTCTGCACCCAGTCCCAAAGCCAGCTTTCATTTCCCAGTCTGACACAGTCATTGCTCTACAGCAATGGCTCAGCAGCAGATGCAGGACAGCCTGAGGCTTCAGCTGAGATTTCAGCTGAGGAATGCTTTAACAAAAGCATGCAGGTTCCTCCCACTAAGGAAAGTCTGATGCCATCCTGAAAAGAAGCCTTCAAAAGTAAATAACCCCATTTTCGTGCCACAAACCTGCTCCCCTTCCTCTATTCAGCACTGTAGCTGCCAGTTCCCTCAGCACTGAGTTTAAATCAGAATTCAAAGGAGAACACCAGACATGATTAAAGTATCAGTTTCCAAATGCAAACAACCCCTGGCATCTGCAGCTTTCTGCATCCTTCTCTCTAAAGCTCAAAACCTTCTCCAGCGTTGCCTGAAAATTAAGGGATTGATTTTTCCCAACCAACTCATGCACCTGCAGCAGCTGTATCTGTAGCACCTGCAGGATTCACACTTTCTTGCTGTTTATTTCCTTTCTGTCTTGCAGCACTGCTGACAGTTCAGACAGATTTTTGGTGCCCCAAACCTCCTGTATGAAAGGGAGCTTCTTACAAACCCCTTATTGGAAATTATCAAGGGTCCAAAGAGGGTTTTTTCCCAAACCTCACATCTATTTCTAATGGCAAGGCTGGAGTGTTGTTGCAGCCTCAGCTTCTGGACAAAATCAAATAGGTGGTGACTTGGAAAGTAATGAATGAGTGATGTGTGCTTTTTCCTTTTCTGTCTTGCAGCATTTAATGCAACTGAAAGGCAAAAAAATAATAATAAAAAAAAAACTTTGCACGAGTTACTCAGACTCTCAGTAAGGTGCAAATTGTTTGAATGGGGTTTTGGAGCCCTGAGCAAACCGAAGCATCTCAGAGCACCACAGGCAGGTTTGCAATGACCTGACTTAGGGTTGCAGAACTCCAAGGCAGCTGGGCTGCAAATTTGGGAATGAGGCTGAAGGAAGGGAGAACTGCATTGAGACTGCAGTGAGATTAAGGCAAATTCTGTATTTAAGAAGTTCTATGTGGGGGAAGCACTGCAGGTTCCCAGAGGAGAGCATACCCAGCACTCCCGTGAGTCACCTCTTAATGGAACCCAGACAAAATTCTCATCTAGTGAGGAGGCCAGAGAGATGCTTACCCCCAGGAACAGGGGGGTAATCTCGCAAAAGCAGCCAGGAAACCCGATAGCTCAGTTCTTCCTGCTGCTGCCGATGGCATGAAGCAAAGCGCGGATTCCCTCATGCTTTGCATTGCAAAGATTCACCCCTGTAACATCAATGTTTGGGGCTTCAGTGGCTGTTCTTATGCACAAGATGTTGTGGCAGCCAGGTTCAGCACAACAAGCAAATAAAGCAATGCAAAGAACTGCACAGAGAGCAAAAGTTTTCCTGCAGCTCCACAAAGCCTTACTCTGCCCCAGACTGTTGTCAACAACAGCCCCACAGGACTGCTCTACTGCTCCTCTGCAACATGCAAAGCCCTGCAGGCAGGGGATGCCTTCTGGATGGAGCCAGGTCTTTCTCTGCCTTTGCCATATAGGACAGAGTCTCCACACTGGGGAACATTACAGCAATTTCTGCAGAAATCCTCCTATAACTCAGGAGAACACAAGCAGCTCTGCCCATTCCTGCTCTCTATTTGCAATGATGTCTCCCTTTTTGCTCTCTCCCACATTTTGAGGCACTTTTTGCCCACACCTCCCCATGCAACCACAGCCATAAAACACGACGCATTCAACTCTGCAGCAACTCAGGGCAAAACATTCATTCAGTACTGGGGAACACCAGAGCCTGCAATTAGTGGGAATTTGCATATTCCTCTTTTTCCCACTTTTTTTTTTTTTTTTTAATGAAAGCAAAGTAAATGGCAGCCTGTCCATCATTCATCTCTGATCCTACATGGACACAAGGGATTTCAGGCAGTTACTTTATTTGGCCAATCACAAAACCTGGCAGTGAAGGAAAGCTCCTTCTTTTTGGCTCGCAGAGGAAAAGCAAAATGTTCAGCACTACGTTGGGTTTTGGGGGGAACAACTGGCTTTTTTTTTTTCCTCTTCTTTTTCTTTGCAAAGAGAATTCTGAAAGACATACCAGACATAAGACATAACCACACCATGAATGGTTAATCCAAAACCATACTGTGAACCCAAAATGCAATGCTTCAGCTTGTCGCTCAGGTTTTCAGGCTGAATCAAGTTTTGTTTTCTGCTTATTTTGAACCTAAGCTCAAATGCTAAACACACTTGCAAGCTCTTGCAATGCAAACAGTGAATTCCACTATCTTGCAGCTCAAAGTTCTCTTCTCCATCGCATCCCTGTTCTGAGCATCCCTTCCAACCCAACTGTTCTATGGTTCTATGATTCTGTGACCACGGAGGCTAATGACCTATATTAGCACCATTAGGACACAATCTCCTCCATTCAACCTAATCTTCAACAAGTCTCTGTCTGAAAATTGCCTCAAAATAAATTTTAATGCAGGTGAAGAAAGTCATGTTGGTAAACCACAGCTGGACGGGAAGCCCATGATTAATTGAGTCACTTAGCCACATCCGTGTCTGTTTTGCTGTTTTAAGTACTGATGATTATATGATGCAGAAGCAAATGAAAATTAATAAATATGCTCTAAGCCACACAGATGCTCTGGAAAAAAAAAAAAAAAGGCAGAACAGAGCTGCAGCCTTTTGGATGGGACAGAATTCCTTCAATATAAAACAGAGCTGTTTTTCACCGTTGTTCAACAAGATTTAGTAGGAAATCACAATTTCAGGAAAGGTCAATAAGCTCAAAACATTTTCCCCTTCTGCACTGAAACACCAAAAACTGCAGTGCAGGGCTGGGCTGCTCCCTCTTCACCCATCCCCAACCCTGTGATGGGATGAGCGTGTTTGCAGAACATCAAACAATTACCATGGGATGTGACTGCTGGGCAATCAGCACCAAGCAGCAGCTCAGCTGCCCTGGGTAGGAAATTACATTGTGAAAGCAACTGCGGCTCTATTTGTGCCACCCAGCCCAGAACAAAAAAACAGCAATAATAAACTACATGGATTTAGGGCAATGCCCTGAAATCACCTTGCATTTCGAATCATGCACGATGGCTCAGAGCCCAGCCCAGCAGAGAGCTGCTGTTCATGGTCTGATGGAGAGGGAGGACCACATCCGGTGATCCAGCCCTGGGTGTCATCACAGAATCACAGCATCACAGAATGGTAGGGGTTGGAAGGGATCTCCAGAGATCATCGAGTCCAACCCCCTGCCAAAGCAGTTCCTACAGCAGGTCGCACAGGTCGGCATCCAAGCAGGTCTGGAACATCTCCAGAGAAGGAGACTCCACCACCTCCCTGGCAGCCTGTCCCAGTGCTCCTCACCTCACTGTACAGAAGTTCTTGTGCACATTGGTGCAGAACTTCCTGTGCTGCAGTTTCCAGCCGTTTCCCCTTGTCCTGTCTCCACTCCCCACTGAGAAGAGTCCGGCCTCGCCATTCTGCCCCCCACACCTCAGACACTGATAGACCTGGATCAGGTCCCCTCTCAGCCTTCTCTTCTCAAGGCTGAACAGCCCCAGTTCACTCAGCCTTTCCCCATAGCAGAGATGCTCCAGGCCCTTCACCATCTTTGCGGCCCTCCGCTGGACTCTTTCCAAGAGATCCCTGTCTGTTTTGTACTGGGGAGCCCAGAACTGGACGCAGTGCTCCAGATGAGGCCTTACCAGGGCAGAGCAGAGGCGGAGGATCACCTCGACCTGCTGGCCACGCTCTTTTTAATGCACCCCAGGATGCCATTGCCCCTCTTGGGCAACCTGTCGTCCACCAGGACACCCAGGTCCCTTTCTGCAGAGCTCCCCTCCAGCAGCTCATCCCCCAACCTGTACTGGTGCATGCAATTATTCCTCCCCAGATGCAAGACTCTACACTTGCTTCTGTTAAACCTCATCCGGTTTTTCTCTGCCCAGCTCTCCAGGTCCAGCTGTCCAGGTCTTGCTGAATGGCAGCACGGCCTTCAGGCTGTCAGCCAATCCTCCCAACTTCGTATCATCAGCATGTCCGTGACATTCCCATGTCCCCACTGCGATGTGCTCGAGGGTCCAAACTCCCCATTCCCATGCCCAACAGCACCTTTAGCTCCAGTATGTAATTACAAAAGCCTCTCCTAGACTGCGTTTTTTTCCACTTTGCCTTCTCCCTCTGATATTCTGTTCTGCCCAAATGCGAATCCCTCCCACGTTAACCCCAGAGATTTGCATCTCATTCTCCTGGTCATTCTCTATTGTTCCAGGAGAGCTCCTCTGTGTCCCTGTGATGATACCCGAAAATGGAAATGACTTTCCAGAAGAGCCAGAAATGATGGGAATCAATCTTCTGCTCTTGCAGCACGTGGTTTCTGTACGAGTCGCAGCGCTCAGTCACCCACCTGCGTTAAACTCAGCCACAGAACAGGCAGAAAAGAAGCCAAAAAGAAAAAGAGAATAAACAAATGGGAGGAATTTCCTCCCTTATCATTGCAGCCTGTTATTAAGGCAGGTTAAGTCATGACACAGTCGCAATTCGCAGGAGACTTCTGGCATCTGTGAGGATTGATAAAGACTGGGAAGTTGTTATTTTTACTTCAACAATGGCCAAAATAATTTAAGGAAAGCACACAAAGCTTAGACAGTAGCTGAGGTCTTGGATGTCCTTTTGTCCATGTATCCATCCAATGCTCCTTGCAAATAATAGCTTGTAGCACATCGATGCTATAGGTACCAACCCTGCCCAGACCCAACATCAGGCTTTTATTTCCCATAGGAAATCAAGACTCCAGGGAGAGAAAATGTACATTTGTTTTGTTATACAGAAAGGGGTAAAGTTTGGACCCTGTCCATGTTGGCCCCGCCAGCCTGACACCTCACCCTGTCTGTGCAGAGAACCGCAGAATCATTAAGGTTGGAAAAGACCACTAAGATCCCCAAAGTCCTACCCCAAACCACCCTCACCATACCCAGATACTGTATCCCTTGGGCAGGATCTGGCCCTGACTCCACATTTCCCTCCAGCCAGCAGGAACTGGCAGCACAGCCAGCACTACAGCATGCTCAGCTCTGTATTTCTACAGCTCGGATTCGTGCTCACTGCTCTGCTTTTTAATCAGCCAAATAAATTGCACCGAGACCTCACAGCAGTTGGAAAGAAGACATCCAGCTGCGGGTGGTGGCAGCAGAGGTGGGTGGACGATGCTCTGTGTGCCCCTCACCGTATCCCCAAGCCCCAGCACTGCCACCCATCACCCAGAGCTGCATCCCCTCGCTCCCGTGCAGCACCTTGCAGAGCTCCTGGTGCTGCCATAAATTCACCCCTTAGCAGCACCGCAGTGTGCAGAGCCAACAGCAGCTCCGTCCTGACAGCAAGGGCAAGAGGAAGGCTTTGGGGACTCAAAGCAGCAGCTCTCAGCCTGCTGTTATTAATAGCGGTGAATTCCCAGCTGCACACAGCACAGGGTGAGCTCACAGAGGTATCAAACAGCAGCGCAGGTGAGTTATTAGCAAACAAGTCAAAACCTCCCTTGCAAATCTATTAGTCTGGCAGCTCGTCGGAGTGCTGTTACATCTGGGGCTTATCACAAACATGCATAGAAATAGGTCAGGAGGAAACATGGCTGAGCAGCACAAATAGGGCTGTGGGCTGCAGCACAGCTCCAGGCTCTGCGGGGAGGCAGTTTGCACCCTCACACTGCAAAAGACTGAAGTAATGCCACTATTTATAAATGGCCCTTTAAAAATAGAAATGTCACTCTTTCTTGCTAGGGAACTGATTTATTTTTTTTTCTTCTCGTAGACAGGTGAGAGAAGTGAGGGGGAAACAAAAAATGATGTATTATGTTTATTATACATGGGAAAGAGCATTTTGATTTGACTTCTTGCAGCTACATCATCGCTGCATCGTTGTGGGGTGATGAAGTAACAGTGCAACATCTCTGGAGTTGTTGCTGGGCTCTGCACAGCCTACAGCCCCCACCCAGCCCTTGGCCTTGGGGGTCCTCCAACTGTGCAGCTCCCAGCTCAGGGCAGGGGAAAAAACAGTAGGGAGAGCGTGGGGATAGCAGGGAGGATGGGGAAAGAGGATTAGGATGGTAAGTACAGACACAGCAAGAGACAGTGGGGACTGCAGAGATAGGTCAGGGATGATGGGGATAGAAAGAGAGAACAGGGATGACAGGGATGGCAGATAGAGGATGTGGACAATGGAGAGAAGATGGGAACAATGAGGATAGCAGAGAGAGGATGGGGTTGGTGGGGAGGAGAAAGGGACGACTGGGACAGTGGAGAGGGAATGGTGTCATTGAAGAGAGGATGGGGGCAGCACGGACAGTGTAGAGTGGATGGGGATGATGGGGATGGCAGAGAGAGGATGAGGACACTGGGGACAGCAGAGAGAGGATGGGGACAATGGGGAGAAGACGGGGATGTTCAGGACACTAGAGAGAGCATGGTATCAGTGGAAAGAGGTGGGGGCCAGCAGGAATACTGGAGAGAGGATGAGGATGATGGGAATGGCAGAGAGAGGATGGGGACAGTGGAGACGACAGAGAGGATGGAGCCAGTCTGTGGTTCTGGCACTCAGCATCACTGAGAGCTGGTGCACAAGGCGACGTGCGTAGGAGTTTGCTTGGAAAGGCAAATGCTACACAGCCTTGTGTTAACAGCAAAATAGCGGCCGACCTGAAGGCAACCAGGGAGCAGATGCACAGGTGTTTTGTTTGATTGCTGCTAGATTAAATCCCCACTCACTTTAGTGTTGGATAAGGAGTCTGCAAGGCCGGGTCATAACAACATCCCAGCGCTACGGAACAGCTATGTAAACCAGAGGGCTTGTTTAAAGGATTGAAGGATGTGAATTTGCAAAGTAGATGTAAGAGCAGATCAAATGACACACTTAAGTGGAAGAACCTGGAGCTGTTTCCCCAGAGACGGTGCTTTCTGTTCCTGTTACTCACCAGGCACAGAGGGGCTGAGAGCTTTTGCTTTGCACAGGCAGCAGCAAGAAAAGCCCCTCATAGCCCTTATAACCCCTGTAGTCTCATTAACCCTCAGCTGCAAAGAGCAGAGCCTGCAGGAAAACCCATCCCTGGTCCAAATGCACTGCTTCTGTGACACGCACTGAGCAAATCTCAGTGGGTTTCCCATTGCTTTCCTTCGCACGCAGGCTCAGATGTCAGTACAGCCTCCAGCTTCATTTCGTGCCTCTTAGCCACCAAGGAAAGCAAATAGCAATTCCTCTCTGCAAATGGGGATGGTGGCAAAGAAGCCAGACCTGCACACATGTGGCACATGTCAAATGCAAGTCTAGATGGAGGAAGGATGTGGGGATGTGGGGAAGGAACAGGGAAGGACTCTGTTTGCAAGGCTGGAGCTGGGAGCTCACCATCTTTCCCCAGCTCTGCAGAGGCAGGGCAGCTGGCGAAAATGAGCTTCCTCTGGTCCTCAGTTTGTCCTTTCCTTAGGACATTCAGAAAAGCCAATGCCTTTTTTTTTTTTTTCTTTTCACTTGTGGGCTTTCCAAGGATTAATTAGTGTGGAGTATTTGAGTCATTAAGCTTGGTGGCTTCTGGAAAGGAAGAGGAATGATACACACAGGGAGGAGGGAGTGACAGAAACTCCGTGCAAAAGCACAGACCCTTCTCCCAGTTTTTCTTTGCTTTTTTATTTTCTTTTAATAAAAAAGACCCATTTCAGAAGGGCTGCCAGGGACAGAGCTCAGCTCCAAAGTGTGCTGTTTGGCCAAGTAATAGGTTATTTAAAAGGTTATTTAAGCACAGATGCCCAAAGTTGCCTGCAGAGAAACTGGGTCTTCCTCAGCTGAACTGTGAGGATTCAAATCCCACAGCTCTGGTTATTAATCCCACTAAGAAAAATGGAGCAAGGAGCCCCAGTGCGGGGATGCCAGCACCCACCTGCAAGGTGAAGCCGTCAAAAACATCAGCAACAACACACGGCCAATCTTTTGCAAGCTAGAAAACGAGATGTGTGAACTCCAAGACCCTCAAAAGAGCCCTTCAGCTCATCTGCAGGCTGAGATCCATCAGACGGCAGCCGAAATCTGCAGCCTGAGGCTCCGTTCCCACCCGCCGGGCTGGCAGAGATCCAGGCTCTGAGTCAACAACTGGGAAAAGCTCCGTGCTGCGGGCACCCTCCTGCTTCCACGAGGCTCAGCTGCATCTCTGCCAAAGCCAAAGGCCGCCTCGGACCTTGCACAGCCTGCCCTGCTCAGGATGTGCTGTGCCATCCATGTTTCCTTGCTGCTGAGGGCAGGGATGAGTGACAGGAAAAGGAGAATAAAAAAGGTTTTAGAGAGAGATTCTCCAATGAATTGGAGAATTGGAGTTTCTCCAATGAATTCCCCCCCCTACTAGGAGAGAAGGGAAAATTCCTATGCTCTAAGTATTATTTCTTTAATATTATACATAATAATAATAATCCCAAACTCAGCTAAGCTATCCAGAAATGAGCAAGGACAACTGCACCAATGCACCCAGCCGCCAGCCTTGAAGCCACTCATCCCAGTCCCCTTTTCCACCTCGTTCCCATGTCAAAGCCACCCTCCAGGTGCTGAGCTCATTGCGCTGCCTCTCCACACACGGCAGCCTGCTCCAATAGCAACTAATTGCTAACAAGCTCATTACAAGAAGAAAGCAGCAGGAGCGCAATGCCGGATTTTTTCTGCCTGTCTGCAAAGCAAACAGCTGGCCACCAAACTTAGAAGACTAATCTAATTAAACAGCAGGAAAAGAACCCCTGACATCAATGGCAGAAAAGCACCAGGTGGGTGCAAAACATCCCCTCCTCAAAGTTCATCAGCACTTTGGCCATTCTGAAGTTGTCTCCAAGCACTGCACTCAGGGAGGGGTGGAGGATGCAGGATGGGAGCTCAGCTCTGCACTGCGTAGATGAGGTGAGGGCTGGGGGACAGCAGACACCACCAAGGTAGCCTTACTGCAAGGAGAAGGAGATGGGGTGGGTTGGTGTGAAGTGTGGCTTTGGATGAAGGTTGCCAGAAAATATAGGGACTGCACAATGCTAGCTGATGTTTGAAATACAGCTCCTTCTGTTTGCTAGCCCTCTTGCTCAGTCTTTGCCTTTTATTTGCTGTTTGCTTTGCTCTGTGTCATAATCATAGAATCATAGAACGGCCTGGGTTGAAAAGGACCACAATGATCATCTGATTCCAACCCCCTGCTGTGTGCAGGTCGCCAACCAGCAGCCCAGGCTGCCCAGAGCCACATCCAGCCTGGCCTTGAATGCCTGCAGGGATGGGGCATCCACAGCCTCCTTGGGCAACCTGTTCCACTGCCTCACCACCCTTTGTATGAAAAACTTCCTCCTAATATCTAAACTAAACTTCCTCTGTCTCAGTTTAAAACCATTCCCCCTCATCCTATCACTATTCACTCTCTCCACCTGTCATACTGGACATTGGGATCCAATTTGCCTCGATGTACCCCCAGCACCTTCAGCAGAGAGGGAAGGGGATATGAGGCAGCAGCCTTTCAGCACAGCAGGTCTGGAGAAAGACCCCTGTGTGCAAGGTGAGGACCCTTGGGTCCTGTCCCTTCCATCCTCCTGCAGCTCATCTCTGAGCTGCATGATGGATGCACACAGGGTGAGAAGGAGCAGGAAAGCAGCTCCTCCATCTCCAGCTGTGAAAAGCAAACAGGAGCAAAGACAACACAAGAAAACCATGGGTGAATCTACAGCTCAACCCGAGCAGAGCTGAGCCTCTGTCAACCCCAACGCCTGCAGCACCCGAGAGAGAGCTTTGCAGCATCCCTGATCCCTCATTACAGTTCATGAGCAGCCAAGAATTCACCTGCTTTATCACAGCGCAAGCAATTTGTTTTGCAAAGTTTATGAGCGTTCCTTCCCTCCAGGGCTGGGTTTTACAACATTTGTTTAACCGGGATTTTGCAGGCTGCAATGCTGCCAGCTTGCAGCTGGCTTTTGCTCAGCTTTTGTACCCCTCAAACAGCTCCATTCTCAACCACACAAAGGGACAACGGAGCATCCTGCTCTGACGGCTTCCACACCGGCGTTGTGTAAGAGCTCTCCATCCACCTATTATTCAGTCGCTGCTGCTTTGTACATATTTAAAAGACCAGCAATTAGCGGCAGAGTGGCGTGCATAATGCAATCAGCCTGCAGCAGGCGGGCTGCATCCCCCTGCTCCTGCTCAGCATCGGCACCCGGAGCCTGTTTTCCCGACATCTAACATCAAAAAAGGGTACTGCATTCACAAACCTGGAGGAGAGCAAGATGAAAACCGAGCAAGTGTCAGCTTCATGCTAACAAGCCCCGATGTCTCAAGAACCACTTCTAAAACAAACAGGTTGCCAGATAGCAACTGTTTGGTCTGTGTTTTGTCTCTCTCTCCTGTGTAGTTGCTGGGAAACCACCTCTGCGAGGCAGCTCACGCTCCCTACACTTGTTGAGCGCTCCCCAACAGAGGTCGGAGCGCTGCGCTCGCATCCACCCAGCAGTGAGGAGGAGGGAGCCCTGGGCACCCCGTCGGTGCTTTGAAAGACCCAATGTCAGCAGCCCCACTAATAGTCTGCCTGAACACAAGGCTCACGCTTGGCACCGGAGGTTAAATCATCCCTTCATCTCCTCCAGAGCCTGTCTCTAACGAGGCAGGAAAGCAACGGAGGGCAAAAAGGCAAAAAGGCTTTGAAAAAGTGCAAGTAAACCCAAACAAAAGGCAGGATTTCCCATGGAAGGAGCTTGAATCAGCTTGGAAAGGCTGATGCCTCCACCCTATTGACGACTTCTGCTTTATTTCTTCATTGTTTCCCATTTCTTCACATGATCCATCTGGGAGCTCCATCCCTGCCCTTGTGGCAGCACTGCAGCCACTAATAACTGGTTTATGAGACAGAAGAGCTGTTCTCAAGCTTTTTATTCTACCTCCTCAAAACCCTCCTCCTGGAAATGACATATTAAGTGTTTTGGGTTAGCAGGGCACAAAACCTCCATGCACTTCTGTCATACAGATTCTATCATACAGAAACATTTCAGCTCCTTCCCTACCCTTTGCACAACCTGTCCAGAGTCACTCCAGGACATGTGCATGTTGCAAAGTTCTTCTCCTGTTTCCTCTCTCTCTTCTTCTTCCCTGTATGCACTCTTTTTTCCCTAATCCACCCTTTTTTAACATTGTCCTGGGAGATCCTCATCTCCATCATGATGGAGAGCCTCCATCATGATGGTGCTGAGCTCTGTCAGCAAACAGGGAGGGAACACCTCCAAAAGTCAGTGCAGATGTTCACTACGAACTAGCAGGAGTTTTGATAAAACAAACCCCTGCATTAACCCTATGCAACTACCAGCCCTGCACCCAGTTCCCCACAGGGGGTCATTTTCCATTTCCCCTATATATATATATTAGTTGTTATGATGTGTAGGGTGCTGGACAGAGAAGTCTCTCCCTTCCCCAAACCTCCTTTCCATCGTTGGATCCAGGAGTGCAAGGATTGCAGCACCATTCCCACATCTCCATCACCACACAAGAGTGGGGAAGACAATAAGGAAAACCCCATAACCAGCAGTGCCTGTGATGCTAATAGAAAGGCAGACTGATGACTCAGGCAGGGAAAGAAATGCAAAGAGGATGCATCGTGCACTATATTTAATGCCTGGATAGCACAAATCCCACCACCCACGTCTCCACAGGCACCTACCATGAACTCAGAGCCTTCTCCAGCACTTGGCATCTTTCTGGCTGCCCATCTGCAAACCTCTCCAGGTGTTTCCAGCATTTGGAGACACATCCCAACAGATCAAGCCATCCAATGCATACTCCCTTCTAGTAAAACAAATATATTGCCTATAGTTTCTTACTAATTCCTACACTTCTCATATTCAGCCTTGAAATTGGTGGGTTTTCTTAGGTGACCGCATCACCAACAACACGTTCAGACATCATCAAATCCCCGAGCCAGACCCTTGGCCCATGCCATCTCATGGTACCTGATGTTTAAAGGCAAGCACTAAGGACACCCATGCAAACCTTGGTTCTGGGGTTCTTTAATCAGAGTGCCTAATCCCTACAAAAGAAAGCTTGGGAATCTCATCTCTAGTGCTGCCCATGCCAGAAGGCAAAGCACAAAAACACAGCAAAACTTCAACCCTCTTAAAATGGTATTTTTTCTTACTAACCTTCAGCATTGGTATTGGGATCCTTTCCTGCTACAGTGCACTGACGTGTAGCAATGCCCTCCCCTGTGCTGATGCATAACAACTGCAACTGAATTGCTTCTATGGGGTATGCAAGCCTGCACAATACCACAAAACCTGCAATTGAGTGTTCTTGTTCAACACAAGCAATAGGGAATTGCCCATCAATTGAGAAATCAAAGGCCAAGGACACCAATGGAAACAAGACCAGGGACAGAACCCACAGCCACACAGGGCACTGCAGAATCTTTTCCACCCAGAGGTGTATGTGGGGCTGGGAGCTCAAGAGGGAGCAACAAAGCCACAGTGAAGCCCTCCAGCACCCCATGGAACACGTGGTTGGAGAGTCAAGGAGATCACACTTGTAATGCCTGGGAATGGCACTTTAATTATTTGATGTAAGAGGAGCAAGCAGAAACCATGACAGGTAAATGGCTTCCTGCAGCCACAAAGCCACCCCAGAAGGCACGGGGCCATCATCTCATCAAAAGGTCGTGGACATTTGTATCCCCAGCCCCAGCATTGAGCTGGAAAGGGCAGCTGAGAGTAGAGAAGGCAATGGGGAATCAATTGCAATTGCATCTGGAGATCGATAAGCCTGGATGGAGGGAGAACATAAGCAAATCTAAGAGAAATCAGTGCACTGAAGAAGAAGCAAAGCTTGCAAAGACAAAAAGTAATTGTATTTTTCAGAAGAAAACCATCAGCTTTGCACGCATGGCTCATGCCAGCCCAACTGTCCCTCCTCAGCTGGCTGCTAGCTGAAATCTGCTACTGGATGCAAGTGTTGGTGCAGCACCCAATCCGGGTGCAGTAAGTCACCCAAGGCCTGTAGGAGGCTTTGACAGAGAGAGGATAGGGATGCTTGCATCATTAGAAACAGAATGATGGATGTGTCTGATATTACGGTGCGTGCTGATTGCAGGGTGGTTGAGGGATCTGGCACTGTGTGCATGCAATGTCTGGATTTGTCAGAGTACACAGTAAATATTTTAAGTGTTGTTTTGCAGTGAATGCCTCAAGGCAGAGTAATACCTTATGCTGAAAATATCCTCCTGGAAGGAAGGATTTTCTGAGTTTGTATGCCAGAATGACACATTAAGTAGAGCATCAACCAGTTTAAGCAACCCCAGTGGCTCCCCAGGAAGTGTCACTGTTCCAGAGACAGGCACAGAGATGGCCATGAGCTGAAGACCCCAAACCCACCCCACAAATCCACGCACTGTGCTAAGGATGGTGAACACAATGGGGAGAGCAGAGGGGGCACAGATTGCTTCATTCCTTAGAAAAATCCCATTGCAAGTGGGAACTTCTTGTTACAGCACCATGGGCACCTCGGGGATCCCAGAGAAGGGGATGAGGAAGCAGCACGGAATTTTGGAGGTCTCAAAGGATGGCGTCCCTGGGAGAGTGATGGCTGACACAAGAGGAGATGGGGCTCTATGTCGTATCCTTTCACTGGTAGCCTCCAGCAAAGTGCAGTTTTGCATTAATCTGCTTCAGGCATTATCTCAGGTCTTGCCCAAAAAAACCTCTCAGTGGTTCTGCTAGGAAAATAAACAGAGTCACAACAGGGTGAGGAACCTGGACTTAGAATAAAAAACTCTGTTGTTTTTTTCCCCTTACAGAGCAGTGTTTGTGCAGCCCGAGTGTTTTGCACCTCCATTATTTCATCCTTGCCCTCCTGATCAAGATTTGTCCTCTACAGAAGGGGATGCTTCCCTCCCAGTACCTCGAGAAAGCTCTGGTGAGAAAAATCCATTTGTATTTTACTTTGTGATTTCAGCAGGGATTTCAGCCCTGTTCTTCTGGTATTGGGGTCGCTCCAGGCAAGCCCTGGTAGCTCCATCTTTTCCCTTTGCCTGACTGCAGGACAGGAGGAGGGGTGGAGGGGTTCTCCTCACATGCAAAAGGAAATTTTCAGCCACCTCACCTGAAAGCAAAAGATGCAGAACACTGAGGATCTATTTGAAGCATCTCTCATTGACGTTGCCACCTGGATGGAGAAATCTGAAGAATTCTTGTTGGAACAACAAGATCTGAAAGAGCAAAACCTCTCACAGAGTCCAGAGAACCTCATGCTGCTTCTGACTTTGGATGAAATCTGGAGCATCCTCCCATCAGAAACACAGCGTAGGGTCCACAGCCCCAAGCAGCACCTGTATGAGACCCCGAAGCCCAAACCCAGTGCAGACACACAGCACTGCCATGGAGATGCTCCCAGTGAGCATCCTCAACCCAACTTCTCCACTGCTCCAAATGCTTGCAAAAAAAGACTAATATATAATTAAATATCAAATTGAATCAAGGCAGTTTTTAGAGAGGTTTGTAACCATGGGAGTTCGGCTCTATGGTGAAGTTGCTGTTGCTTTTGCCCCTGCCCGGTGTTCAGACAGATTGAGGTCCTTCTGCAAGAGTGGGCTGGGAAGCACTGATGCATTAAGCCTAATAAAGCCACAGGATGAGGTTATTTATTTCTGTCGGGAACATATGTTGGGAGCATATGAAGATTTACATGCCCACAATGAGACACTTTTGCTCATTACATAAATTTATTACAAAATCCATTGTGAGTTCCCTAAAGCAGCTTCTCCTTCATTCCAACTCCCAAAAGGCAAAGAGGAACAAAAAAAACCAAACCCAAACTACAAAGGTTTCAATCTTTTTCGACTGTTATTATGCAATTTCCACCCCTCCCCACATTGGCAACAGTAATTCCTGCTTGTGAATCACAGCTAATTATTTTATAATAGGCCATTCTTCTTGATTTAATACCACCATATGAAAATCCGTATGCGAGCGAGTGTGGTCATCAGATTAGTAACAGCTCTAGTTCTTAATTTATGTTTTCATTTTATTAATGAAAAAAATAATTAAAGCACAAGGGTGCTGATGGGGACGTTTTGCTGGAGTTTGTTTGATTTCAGAAGTAAATCACAGAACTGGATCAGAGTGATGGGGAACAAATGGCAAACAGCTCCTGCCACTGAAATTAAAGCACTCAGGGAGATGGTAAAACATGGGGAAGAAGTCCCACAACTGACTGGGAGGAATGAGTGGCAGAGAGACAAAAACAGCAGGGGGGGGAATAAAGGAAATTAGGAGAAAGGGTTAAAGGAGTGGTGAAAACTGCAAAGGTGAGACAGAGCAGAAATGCAAGGGGAAATAAAGGAACTGCTTTCAAGCAAATGGGCAGAGGAAAGCAAAGCATGTAGAGGCGTCCCACTGCTAACGCCCTCTGTGGTTTTAAGCTTTCTGAAGCCATTTTCTCCTAGGTTTTTATTTATTTTATTTCTTTTTCCAGCATGTGCAATCCATCACAGGAAGGATTTCCTGGCCCCACGTGCAGCCACGGCAATCTCTGTCTCTTCAATAAGAAAGGAGACCCCTGCATCCCCCCTGCCCTGCAGACAGCATCGGCACAGAGCCCTGACCCGCTGCCTGCAACCTCTGGGAATGGAAAACATGACCTCAGACAGAGCCAGGACCCAAACTTACAGACAGGTGATGATGCTGGTGATAGCCCTACACACGGCCCTATCCTGGATAAATGCAATTTAGCAGTGCCTTGTTATACAGCAGCACTGTCCTTCCAGCTCTGGAGCAAGCTTCAGCATCCCTGACTTATTCCCCCCCTGGATTCCCACTGGATTTATTCCACCTCCCCACCCCAGTTGGTTCCACGCCTACATAACAACACCAGGATTGTTATTCTTTGCCTTCTGTACACATTAGTTGATGGTTGGAGGATCCTGAAGCAATTTGCAAATATTAATTAAGCCTTAGCAGAATTCCTGAGTGGTAGGTAACCAAAATTATGCCCCTAATTATATTAATTCTGCTGTAGGGCAGCAGGCAATTAGTTGGAATCTATTACATAAGTAAAACAAACCTATGTTGATGATAATACATTTATCATGCAACTAACTGGTATTCCATCTCCTCACTGATGGCTTTGGCATAAGCAAAAAGCAAAAAAAGCATCTTGAGGGGAAAAAGTGTGCAAGAAAGCCCTGTTCAAAGCTATTCTCCATCACAGAATCATCACAGGATCATTTGAGTTGGAAGGGACCCTTGAAGGCCATCCAGTCCAACTCTCCTGCAATGAATGGAGATACCTACAGCTCCTCCTGCAGCTTCCCCTCTCTGCTTGCCCTTTCTCTTGAGGAACACATCCATACATCCACAGCACAGTGCTTTGGACCTGGGGTGAAATAGGATTGGGAGAAGCTCAGGAGTTGCATGGGGAGGACCCTGGCTGAAGCACTGAGCATGTTTCCTTCCTTCCTCATGAAATAAATCCCCATTGATTTCCTCCCAAGTGCTCACCCCATCACATTAAAACCCACTGTGTCCCCTTGCCTGGCACTCAGCCCACACAGCCATGCCCAGCAGGGAGCTCCAACACCAGGGTTGCCTCTTGATGCAGGGCTCTTGTTCTCACACCTAGAGAAACAGCAACCAAAATGACCTTCCATGGTAAGGTCTCACATGTCAGCACTATGCAGAAAAATCAACGGGGAGGTGATAAAAGCATTAATTATCGCAAATTTCTCGTTTTTAAATGGTGCAGAATGGGGTCCCTGGGCTGCCCTGAACCCCTCATCCTACACTGCCTGAATGACCCACAGCAGCACGTCCCTGAGTTGGTGAGCACCCAATAAAGCCAAACCAAACCAATCAACCAACACACAAAACACACAGACAAAAAACCCCACTCTAATAGCAATAAAAGGGACATGGGTTCCTACACTCCAGCCCCATTTCACAGCCTGAAATCAAACTTCTGTGATAATGAGAAGCCCTGTGGAGCTTCTAATGGATGCTCCCAAAGGAGGGAGCGAGCCCATCTTCACAGCAAGTTTCATTGCTTGCTGTAATCAGGCAGCACCAGCACAGCCCAAATTCGGTCTTGGATCCTCTGATGCTAACTAACACACAATTAGTGATATTACTTAATGCCACTGCAGCCTGGCAATGAGAGCACAGGATTTAATGAGTGAGACTGAATCCAGCTGGCTCCACACATTGGCCCTTCCATGGCACCCGTACAAACTGGTAACTTTAAATCCTCAGCTCCACATCAGCATAATTAACCCAACCTGCTCCCCTTCCAAAAGGACAGCAGCAGCAAGCAGATTTGCAGTATGAAATTAGAGAAATATATGTATACATAGAGCAGAACAGCAGTCTGAAATGGGACTGGGAGTACAGAGAGCAAAACCCCATACCCTGGGGTTAACAACAGGGTTATAACAATAAACATAGTTTATAACTATAAACAACAAATGCCCCCACAAAAAAGCAAGCGCACAGAAGCACTCAGGGATAGGGATGAGGAGCCTCCAAAACAGCCCTGTAAATCAAAGCCTCCTTCTGCTGTCTCTCCCCACTTCAACAGGCAGGTTTTATTCTGAGGGTTCTTTAACCAGGATGAGGTCAGCAGTCCTTAATCCCAGCCCATGGGGGTGTGTTGAACATTCATGTTAATACAGATAAATAGACTGGAGTCCACACGCAGAGGAAAAGGCAACCGAGACGAATTCTGGAGACAAAAGAAGTCACTGAAACAAATCAACACCTGAACTGAAGTGATGCAGAGCAAAGGGATTGTCTGCTCAATCCTGATGCTCAGTTACAGAGAGAGGAGCTCCTTCCTGCAAGGCAGAGCAAACACTGCCTTTCATCACCACACTGCCCAGTTCTGACAGTTCCATGTTACAGCTCAGAAGGTGTTTCTGAAGGACACCAACTGCTCCACATCTGCTTCCGTTGGAGCTCTGCAGCAGGGCCAGCATAGGCATTGCCATCGGCTGGGCTTCCAGGTCCAGCTCATGGAAATCAGGGAACTAAACACCCTGACCCCAAAGCACGAGACCCCAGTTCACCTTACACATCCTGACGCCCTTCAATGCTGTGTATGAGTGATAAAAAGCCAACTTGCACAGGTAGAACAAAAATCAAGCGCTCACACACAGGCTCAGCGTGCCCAACTAAATGCTTTTTACCATAAATAAGCTCAATTTGCCCAACTCAACTGTTCTTCCCTCCTGTTCTGTAGCAATGAGTTCCACAAATCACTGCAACGCGCTCCACAGGTGCACATATTGGGGAAAAAAGAAGTGACATCACAGCCATGCCGTGCTTTCGCTGCTCTTATCCTCATGCAATCCCTTCCTTTTGGTGCTGGAGAAGCGCAGTTTCCACGGCGCTCCAGCATCACACCAAGGGAAGTTTGAAAGGAGAGGTGGCAACCTCGTGTGTGAGATGTGCAGAGCTGGAAAGGAAAGAGAAGCAGCTCTCATGCACAGCTTGCTTTCTTCTGCTTCGGATCTAAGGGAAGATTTGTTTGTTCCAAAGCACCTTGGTCTGGGGCTTTGGGATTTTTTACCCAGTGAAAGTCACACCCAGAGCTCCCACATCACCCCTCGCTGCTTGACTTTGCAGCAGCATCTGCGAACAGCAGCCCTGGGTGCTCCGTCCTGGAGGATTTTCTCTTCTCCCTCCACATCCCAGCAGCTGCCAGGTTGTTGGGGCAGCTCCAAAGAGACCACTTTGATTTTGTGTGCTGTGTCTCACAGGTGGGAATTCAGCTCCTCTCCTGCGTGCAGAGCAGCAGTGGCTCAGAACTCCCCTCTCCCTGCAGACAGCAGCCCCACTACCAGCAGCAGCCACAGCTCATCTCCCTCTCTCTCGCGTACCTACAGAGATGGGAAGAGGAGAATAACCCAGCACAAAATTCCAGCACTGCCACCAACGGAGTTCATTTAAGAGTCCACTCTGAGCTCTCTTTTAGAACTACTCCAACCCACCACCTCCTCTCACTGCACTCTATACTGCAAAGAGTCCAATAGGGGTTATTTAAGCAGGGATAAGCAGTGATGGTTTGCAAAGCAGAGCCTTGATTTTAGGGGCTTGACTCCACAGCAGAGCCCACATTGCAGACTCCTGCCACAGCAGCTCATCATTTGCAAAGCAAAGCACGCCGCGCAACAGCACGCAGCTGCAGGGTGCAGCTCTGCTGACCCAGGAGGGATTCATTCAGCATCCAGCAGGCAAAGGCTGCTCTGGATGGAGGGGGACCTACCAGCCTCTCCCCATACCAGGGAGCTGAGCTGAGCCTCAACCTGTGGCTGCAGACAAGTTCACCTGAGGAAACTTTGCTTCCCAGCTGTGGATGGAAAGAGTCGAGATGCCACAGAGCTGGAAGCAACAGGAAAAAATGTCACAAAGTACCTCAGATGGCAGCAATGTTGGTTTGTTAGGTTTTTTTATTTTCAGTTAAAAATAGCAGCAGTGAGTGTGAGCCTCTGCTTCCCACTGCTGATGGCCTGAGGTAGCCTTTAAAACAGAAAGCATCAGCTCTGCTCCGGAGGAGAGTGAGAAGCATTGAGGGAAAGGGCTGTGATCCCGCTGGGGAAAGAACTGAGTGCTCTGCAATGGGAACTTCGTGGCCACCGCTGCCATTTGGTGTTTGAAACGCTGCACTTCAGCAATGCCAGCATTGAGAACCGCTGTCCCACCCATCCCGCTCACAGCGCGTGTCCCACGCTGCTGCAATGCCAGCAAACGGTGTCTGTCGGTGACCTCCACACCTCCCCCTCCAAAACGGCACAGCCGCGACGTATCAAGTATGGGAAAAGGACGCACACACCGTGGGGAAAACACGCGGATGGGGGGGAAAACACGCAGACCGTGGGGAAAAAAAGCGCAAAGTGTAGGGAAAAGACGCACATCGTGGGAAAAAACACGCAAAGCGTGGAAGAAACGCGGAAACCGTGGGATAAAGACGCACACGTCGATGAAGCTCTCCCCGGGGAGCGCCCCGGCAGGGAAGGGATGGGGTCCGGGGGGATGGTGGGGGTCCCTTGGCGCACTCACCGCGGAGAAGTTGTGGGGCCCGCAGAGCTCGCCGCGGTACTTGCAGGAGAGCAGCATGTCCTCCAGCTGGTGGCCCAGGCGGTCCATGAAATCGGCGCTGATGCCCTCGTAGTGGCGGGGCGGCAGGAAGAGGCGGAAATCGGCCAGCTTGGCGAACCACCGCAACCTCGCCTCGTCGCCGCGCAGCAACTCGGTGAGCAGCGGCCGGGCGGTGCGGTTGGGCAGCAGCAACCCCAACCAATGCCCCGCGTAGTACAAATCCCCCTTGGAGAGGCGGGGGAAACGCAGCGGGTTGTTGTTACACAGGGTAACGGCGGGGAAAGCCAACTGCCGGCTCCACTCGGTGCGCACCTGCGTGTGCGACGGGAAGGAAAGCCAGTGCAGCAGGCGGTTGGAGGACCAGGAGAGCAGCAGACCCAGCGCCGTGCAGAAGGCGAGCACCCACAGCGCCCGCCGCGGCAGCGCCGCCCGCCGCGAGCACATGTGCCGCAGCCCGTGCAGCCGCGTGCGCAGCGCCGGCACCCGGCGGCCCCGCGCCATGGGCGCTCCCCGCCGCTCCCCTCCGCCGCCGCCGCCGCCGCGGGCTCAGTGCGAGCAGCCCCGCGCCATGCCCGGCCCCCGCGCCGCGGCCCGCAGCGGCCCCGAGCGGCGGGGGGAGCCGCAGCGGTCGGCCCGCCGCACCGGCCCCGAGCTCGCGGTGCTCGGGGAGAGCTGCATGCCGGGCCCCGCCGCCGCTGCTGGTGATGCCGGTGGTGATGCCGCCGCCGCCGCCGCCTCCTCCCCGCCGCGACCGCACCCCCGCGGGGGGCAACGGGGCGGCTCGGCGAGGCTGCCGCTCGGCCGGGGGAGCCGCTCACACGCGGCGGTGCCGAGCCGGCATGGCCCGCTGCTGGGTGCGATCCTGCTGCCGCTCCGCCCGCGGGACCTCCGAGCTCCGCGATCAGCTCCTCGTTCCGGCACCTCCGAGCTCCGCGCTCCGTGTCCGGCCGGCGGTTCCGAGCCTCGAGGCGAGCGCTGTCACCACCGCTCCCTCCGGTCCCGATCCCGGTCCCAGCCCCTCTCCCAGTGCAGCCGCTCAGCGCCGACCCCGCGCCGTTCTCATGCCCGTTCTCCCAGGGAAAAGCCGTCCGCGCCCCGCTGGGCGGATGATGAAGAAGAGGAGAGGGAGGGAGAGAAAGGCGACGCTTCCCCGCGGTTCGCGTCCCGGCTCCGGGGCTGCGGTGGCGGCAGCCGCGCCGCTCGGCGCCAGCCGCGCTGGGGAGGCGGAGGGAGGGGGGGAGGGACGGAGCTCCGCTCGGCCCCGCCGCCCGCCGGAGCCCCCTCCTCCTCCCCGGCTTTATTCCCGGCCGAGCGGGGGGAACGCGGCTCCGCCGGCAGCTCTCGGGACCCGCCGGGCTCTGGGCGTGGAGGTGGGATTGCGGGGTGCCTCCCTCCCTCCTCCTTTAGCCGGAGTTTGTTTTTCTGGTTTTCAGCTGCCCCGGGGGAAAACACTATCGCACCGACACCAGCACAGCATCTGGAAGTGCAGGCGAAGCCCGCAGCTTTGTAGCAAAGTGCTGCCTGTTCCACCAAAACGCAGCTCCAAAGCATTCCCTGCCCATCACCTCCTCGAGCCCCGGTACTCGTTTACAGTGTGGGGGACACCGGGCTCCCTTTGGACCTCATCTTGCTCGGACACACACACAAAAAACCCTTTCCCCGATGCCCTGGGGAGAAAGAAATACTTGTGATACGTATTGACACCTCAGTGGGTTTGCTTAACTCGGATCTCTGAATAGCAGCTCATTGTTGCCTTCATTTTGATTTAGAATAGTACTAGGAAGCATTCCTATCATTGTGTCCAATTAAGCTCTAAGTGGCGATAACTGCTTCGAATCCCCTCTGATATTTCTGCTTTCCATTCATTTGCCATGTGCGTTTTGATCTGCTGTGCATTTTTACCCGATAGATGGTGCCGTTAGAGCCTGCCTGTCTCCAGCCCCTTTCACAGAGTTTCTTCCCTTCGTGCCAAGGGCTGCAAAACTCAACCCCCCCCATCTCCAGAAGAAAATCCCAGTTCTGAGGCCACGGGGGGGAAACCATTTTTGGGGGGGGACCTCATGCTGGTTGCTGCAGCAGGGATTTGCACAAGCATGCACACACAAGCATGTAACCACAGGCTCAGTTTTCCAGCCGGTGTGATTTGCAGTGCCTCAGTTCACAGTGCGCTCCTGTCCGCGCTCTGCAGTTTTACCTTTTTTTTTTTTTTTAACTTAATTTAACCACTTCCCATAAATCTGAAATCCCTTTCGAGCCTGGGAAGGTGGCTGTGACCTTTCTTACACGAAATGAAACAAGGCCAGCAGTTAGTATGTTTGTAATAACGTGCTATCGAGTGGCTCCCATTAAGCATCTCGCCCGCATCTCAGCTCTCTCCTGTTGGAATCAGTGGGAGTTTTTCCCCTTGGCTCGCTCACAGGATAATAAAGATCCAAATAGCTTTGCTATGAGGCAGTCTGAGATTGTTATTCCCATGATATATTGACACAAACCCGAGGAGGAAAAAAAAAAAAAGCATTGGGCTACAAACATCCTCAAACAACCCCTCCTGCCCCAGCATTGCTGCTATCCTGCACAGCTTCTCCTCGTGAAAACTTTCTCAAGACAAAACCTGACCATGAAAGGCAAAGCCTTCATCAGCTGCCATGGCATAGAACTCCTCCCCTTCCCCTCCCCCCCCTTCAGTGCCCTGAATCATTTCCATTTATTTTCCCATTCACCCCTGTGTGAGCCCTGGTTCTTGACTCCTCCAGAGCGGCTTCAAAAGCCCGTTGGGCTCTGTGTGTGGAAGGACAGAATCATGGCATCACTAAGGTTAGAAAAGGCATCTGCTTCTGTTGAAAACCACAATTTGGGTGGGAACAAAATGACATTGGAGGAATTCAAACGTCAATTTCAGGTGAATCCCATCATTCTCCCTCGGGACATAACTGGCATGTCCTCAAAAGATACACAAAAGACAAACAGTCTGAC
Source organism: Tympanuchus pallidicinctus (assembly GCF_026119805.1). Classification (NCBI taxonomy): domain Eukaryota; kingdom Metazoa; phylum Chordata; class Aves; order Galliformes; family Phasianidae; genus Tympanuchus; species Tympanuchus pallidicinctus. The sequence continues at coordinate 1,156,639 of NW_026294755.1, read as the reverse complement.
ATTTTTTGGAACTGCATTTCCTTCTTTTGAAACTACATTTTCATTTCAAACATCAACTCGAGTTAAGACAAAAAGATTAAATAAAAGCTTTAAAAGCCTTGAAAAGTAAATCGTAATGCTTTCTTCCACCTGAACTTTCCGAGTATTGTGATTTAATTTATCTCACAAGGGAGCAAAAGGAGGGAAAGCTCCAGCCCAAATGCTTTTCCCTGGCAAGCTGGAAAACCAAAAAAAGCATGCCCAGAGTCTTGCAGCCCCGAAGGAGAATGAGGCTGGGCACAGCTGGGCACAGCTGGATGGAAGAAGCTGTGCACATCTGGGCATTACTGGATGGGAGAAGCTGTGCACAGCTATGCACAATTAGATGGAAGGTGTTGAGCACATCTGGGCATCACTGGGTGAAAGAGGCCATGCACAGCTGGGCACAATTGGATGGGAGAAGCTGGGCGCAGCTGGATGAAAGAGGCTGAGCACAGATGGGCGCCTCTAGATGGAAGAGGCTGAGCACAATTCGGCACCACTGGATGGAAAAGGCCAAGCATAGGTGTGCACATCTGGGCACAGCTGGATGGAAGGGGCCTGCTGGAGGTAAGAGGCTGGGCACATCTTGTCACAGCTAGATGGAACAGACTGCATACAGCTGGGCACCAGTGAATGCAAGAGGCCAAGCACAGCTGGGCACCATGGGGCAGATTTGGTGGACCAGCTTGGTATGTCAAAATAAAATCATGCTCTTCTCTTCCGTAAGCACCCATCTCTCCAGAATAATGTACTGCTTTGCCTAACTGCTGCTGCTACAAAAAAAATTTCCTGCTGAAGCCACCATGTTATGAGAAAGTCATAAAACACTTGGAAATAGGGGTTTCCATGGAAGCTGTCATCTCAGAGTTAATTCTATTACTGCTGCCTCAAATCCTGTAGCATACAACAAACCCACTCTAGTGCTATCTGAGACCAGCACAGCTCTGGGTCCCAAAAATGCTGCTCTTATTCCAAACTGGTTTTATTTTCTTTGGTATGATGTTTTGTTTTGTTGCTTTGCAAGCAAATCATTGAGCTGCCAGCTGTGAGACTCTCTGTATTAACTGAGGATGCTCAGAGCAGGACTAGGTGCAGCCCTGTGTTTGCTTTAGGGGTTTTGGGGGGCTTTGCAGTGTTATGGAGCTGTGCACGGTAAGATATTTGATCCATAATAAAACACTGAAGGCACATAAATAGCATGTCTGTAAGCTCTTTCTTCATGTGCTGCGTGCATTATGGCATGAGTAGAGTAGTAAAACTGCTTGAATTTACAACTGCTTTCAGACTCAGAAATATGGAAATACTCTGATATCTCATTTTCTACGCCTTGTGTGTGTACATCATAATAATAATAATCCAAAACCCTAAAAACAAAAACACACCAGACTCAAAACCCATGAGAAATGAAACAAATGCCCAAGAGAGCAATGATGCTGCTGTTCTTTCAGGGATTATGCTGGGACTGGTAGAAAATTAGATAGAAGCGGGATTTTCTAAGTGACAGCGAGCTGCTAAGGATTAATTAGAAAGACTTTAGGAGGTGGCACAGCCTTGCTGGCATGGGCACATGGCTGGGTCTGCCCTGCAGAGGTGTCATATTGGCCTTAGAGCAGCTGGTGCATTGGAAAGACATACTGAGCTCCTTCTGCCCACATTATTGGAGGGGATGCTGAGCCACACAGCTGGCAATGGGCTTCAAATCCATTTGGAAACGCATTTTCAAAGGTTCTGCACAATGCCATGTGTGATAGGGCTGTCCAGTGTTCTCCAAGGGCGTAGTTACATGGGCACTTCCAACACAACTGTTATTCATGACCTTTCATTGAAGGAGTAAAACAGTAAGAATGTACGCCATGTGTATGTCTGTACACATGAAGAAATCTGCAGATTTCTTCTGCAGGTGGAAAGAAGGAATGATTTTAATCTGTTTAAACTCCTCAGCTGGCACTCTCCCTGTTATCTCACATTTTTTTCCCCCTGTTTTCCACTTCACTACCAAAGAAAAGAGGAGAGGGAGCGAAACAAATGAAAATACCTCTGGCTTTCTTCAGATCTAATTATAACGTGGATCCTGCTGAGCAAATCCCATATCCAAGATCTCACAGCCTCTGAACACCAACTAACTCCTTTTCTTTTTGGTGGCACTAAGAAAAATGCCATCAGTGCTGGGCACCCATCCTGCTGCAGTGCCCTCTATGCATTTTGGTGGCCCTGTGGCCACCTCCTTGCTGGCCAGGGACAAGCAGGAGCCTCCCCTCCACCTCTGGGTTGCAAAGTTTCAGCCGAGTCACGGTGAAACACTGAGGAAAGGACGTGGGCACCCAGTGCTTTGAGTATCTGGGATGCTTCCCCACGTCCCTGCTGGAAGTACTCAGGGTCCATCCGGTGCAAGATGAAACACAGAGAGGAGAGAGCAGAAAGCAGCGCCTTCACAAAGAAGCCCTGCAGGGCTGCAGGGGGATGCATGAGATGCATTCGGGAGGATGAAGAAGAAAATAGAATATTATCTCTTTTCCAGAGAGACGAAGCTGTTGTCCCTGAACTTTGAGCCTTGGTGATGCTTTTTCCCACAGCGGTTCTGCAGCTGTATATTTGTGTTGACTTTTCTTTTTCTTTTTCTTTTTATTTTAATTTTTTTTTAATTTTTTTTTTTAATTTTCTTGGTCTACAAAGGGCTGAAGTTTCCTTGGAGCTGTTTTGCTGGGCGAGCTCCTGCTGTCTTTGTTCCTGATGGGCTGTGCAGCACAGGAACGACGCCGTTGTTGCTTTGCTCGGATGTTTAATCACACTCCACAGCTTTTCAGTGCTCCGTGTGCACTGCCACAGGAGATGTTCTGGCTTAATTAAAGAAGAATCAAGGGGGAAAAAAATAAAAGAACAGAAAAAAAACCCCAAACACGAAGCTTGCCTTGCTGCTGTAATCTGCGTAATTCGGGGCTTTGGTGTGGGGCTGTGAGCAATGTGAAGGGATCTGTGTGGATGTCAGCCTTCAGATGTGGCAGAGGGATGTGATAGGGCTGTACATGGGAGGGACATCTCAGCTCCAACATATTGAGGTGGCAGCCCTGGGCACAAGCCTGGAGTGCCAAAAGTGGTTATGGAGTCCATCCTGAGCTTCATCTGCCATCAGCTCCCACCCCAAGCACCTGGAGGACGGCAGCCTGGGGCTCCCAGTGGAAATGTGGGGCTGAATGGGGGCATTGCAGAGCCTGATTCAGGGCAGGGATGGGCTCACCAAAAGATCGTGGTGAATATTTCATGTCACACCCTCTGTCTGGAGAGAAAACCCGCTGCTGTCTTCGCTCCACCCTCCCTGCCTTCACTGAAGCCTTTTTGCTCAGGTTAAATGCACAGGATCTAGCAAACACAATGAGAGCTGCTCTGTGTTTAGATGCTGAAGGGGACTGAAAATTATATCTCTCCCAAGTAATTTTGCTTCTAAGTCAATTCAAGGGAGCAATTTCTTAAGTTAATATTTATTCTTTGTCTTGCTGATGTTTGAAGATGTTTCTGGGAGGCAGGTGGGAAGCAGCTCTTCTTCCCCTTAAACCTGTTGCTGCTGTTCCAAACACAAGCCAGGGCCTAAGGGATGTCAGAGTCTTATGGCATCAGTGAGGGAAAGGGGAAAAGTCATTCCTCAATCAATGCAACAAGAGCAGAGAGGAGCCCAGCCCTAAGTGGGCAGTCACCTCTTGCAAGAAGCAGCACAGCCATTTCTACTGCTTGGCGTCTGCTTTATTTGCTGCAATTTTCCACTGGAAAACTGAACAGGTTGAGATTGGACTGGTCACACAGCCAGGATCTGAGTCCCTAGAAGTCCCCAAATCTCCTTGCTTATCTTGGGGACCAGGAGGGAGTACTTGTGGCCGGTGCCTGTGTGCTGAAAATGCATGCAAACCCTCCCTGTGCGCTTCTAACTGAGAGCAGGGGTCACATTGGAAGAAATCAATACATGCAATTATTACAAAAATTGTTGCTCTACCTGAGGGATGCATCTGGAAGCTGCAGAGGGCAAAGCTCCAGCAGCTCAGCTGTGACCTGACTGCTCCTGAAGCACTGGGGACAACCCACTCCCAGGGTGCAGCAGCTGGCATGGCAGAAAAGCCACCCGGTGTTGGCAGGTATCGAGGGGCATTTCCCCAAGAAAATGACCACTGCCTGTAGGATGAAAAGCTTCCCCTCGCTTCACTGGAGCACAAAAACTGAATTCCCACTTGAAAACATTCTGATGGTCCCCAAGCTGCTCCAGCTCCTTGCAAATTCAGCACAATGATTCCCCAGAGGAGGAAACCATCGCTGCCTGCAAACCCTCCTGACTGCAAGCAGCAAGCTTTTGTACATCTGAGCTCTCAGCTCTTTGCTGTGCTTTGGCCACAATGGTCCCAACATTGTCCTCCATCCTTTCCCTGGTGAGGAACAGGTGAGCCCTACCTGCGCAGCTCCAGGCAGAAGGGATCTGTGTGACGTCCCTCTGGCAGCTAATGGGTGACAGCAGTTGTGTGGGCAGACTAATGGAGAAAATGTTTGGTAAAATAGAAGTGCCATCTCTGAGGTTATTTTATTTTATTTTATTTTATTTTATTTTATTTTATTTTATTTTATTTTATTTCCCCGGTGATGCTTTTTTTGCAGTTTTGCATTTTGTGATGACTTTGATTTAAGGGAGAAAAGAAAAAAAAAAAAAGGCATTATTGGGAAACTTTGAAGACTGTGCCCACTCTGAAGTTTAGGTTCCCACCCTTGAACTGAATTTAGGAGTCGGGGGGAATGGGAGACGGGAGCTCCCAGCAGCCCCACTGTGCTCACAGGGCTCTGAGCAGTGAGATGCACTCCAGAACTCAGTGCCTTTTTGTGCTATTCATACCTTCTTCTTTTCTTCTTCAATACAATCCCACGGGATGCTAAACCAAAGGGAGCTCTATGACAGGAGAAGCCCCAAAGACACAAAATTACAGCAGAAAGTTCCTCCTGGGGCCGACTCTGCCTTGACATGAAAAGACATTGTCAGAACTCACTTCACATGAAGAAACATCTTCAGTGGTTTTTCTGGGTTGGTTTTCTTACTCCTCCAAGATGAGCACTTTTGCTTCAGGAATGCACAAAGCTGAAGATTCCTGGTTTTGGTTTTCCTGTATTTTTTCCCCTGTATGGCAATCCCCATTAACGTTGCACACGTTTGTGCTCCTGATACTTGTCCTGAAGACATCAGATGCAGTTGGGTGAGCAAAGCGGGTGCACATGGTTTGGTGGGGCATGGTTTGGATTGGAAAGGAACTTACCAAACACTTCCAGAAGAAAACACAGAGCTGCTGTGTGTCCTCCTCTGGAGCAATCAGTGAGAAATTCCTCCTGCACTGCGTGAGCTGCTTTAACTTCACCGTTCATCTCCTAAACAAGACTCTCCTAGGAAGCAATTTCTCTTCAGCCAATGGACCTGGCTTTCAAATCCCAGCTCCCATCTTCTTTCTTCCCTTTGCCAGGCTCGATATTTTGATGCAAGGAAAAGTGATGGCAGCAAAGCAGGAAGCAGCAGCTGGAATCTGCTGTCTTGCAAATCATGCTCCAAAACTTCCAGAGCAAAAGCAGGAGGGCTGAATGTCCTCACCACTCCTAAGTACTAATGCAGCATCTTCCCAGGTTCCATGTTCAGCCTCTGGGGATGGAGATGTGAAGCTCCAAAAGGGATGGGAAGGGATTGAGATGAGACATTTTCATGTGGCTGCTAAGACTCCTCGAGTGTCTTCCTTTTAGTGTTTTTTTTTCATGGCAATGTTTTTTTTTTTCTCATGTTCATTGACATTGCATTATACAGTGAGTCCCCAGGGCACCGTTCGCAGAATAATTGCACAAAGCAAATAATCACTATTTCCATTTCATTTTTTCTCCTGCTTTTCCAGATGAAGCAGTGCAATGCTTCTTTTTGATAACGGCAAAAGCCTGATACTGACCTTAGGAAAAGGGGAAGGAATCAAAAATGCTGAACTTAGAGCCAGCTGAGAGGAAGAATGGGCATCCTGTGCTTGGAGAGCTCAGCCTGGGCTGGAGGCAGTTTAACACTGTGCTACTGGGGAAAAATGGTTGTTAATACTGAATACCACCTCTGCCTTCAATAGACTGATGGAGATGAGCAGAGTATTTGGGAAAGCAGTGTTCTGCCCTCCCCCTTTTCTTATCCTCCTCCCTAGGCACATGTTGTGACCACAGGTAGGATATTGGAGAGGGTGAAGCCATCCCACTCCCTATTGCTGCCATTACAGAACAACATCATGCTGTGCCGACCTCCTGACTTTCCCAAGCAGGGCATCCCTAAGCCAAGAAGCTCCAAAAGCAAACCTGGCTTGGTGATAATGCAGGAAACACAATGCACACTGCATTATTTTGCACTGCACAGTTTTACCTGAGGGCTGCTAAGGTTGTAGCACAGCACATATGGACATGCATGATGGCCCCTTCCAGCCCAACTCAATCTGTGATGCTCTGATCCTATGATCCATATGCCATGATGCTATGATTTCACGATTCCATGACTCTAGGATTCTGTGATGCCATGATCCTGTGATTTCAGTCACCTCCTATGATTGAACACAGCTGTGTCCATGCTCACAATTCATGTTGCACAGTTTGGCAAAGGATTCATAGGCAAAAATGCAAATGGAGAGCTCATGAATAACCCAGCATCAATCACACTGTGCAAGCATTATAAAGACCTGAGACCTTTAAAGTTGATATTATGTGAAGGTACATAGCAATGAATTTTTGGGAAATGCCAAGGAGCAGCTGCTTGCTTAGAACTCAGCCAGCATCCAGAGCAATCCTAAAGCTTTCTGCTGTACTGGGTTTGCTGCAAGCAGAGCAGGCCATGGTACAGCAGTGCCCACAGGTGACCCCTCAGGGGTCTGCACCCAATCTGCTGGGGAGATGCAGCTGAGCATTTGGCTCAGAGCTGCTATGGTGAGTTACAGCTTGGTGCATCCTGAAAGGGACAGAACCAACTACCAGAACAACTTGGGGCTTCCCTATCCAGGCAGACACATCCTATACCTGCAGAGATCCATCATGACCTCTATGTACACACACCGTGCTTGCTTTTGTAATTGTAATCTCTTGTTATCTCACAAACATTGGTTGCCTTAAGGCTGATACCGTGAGCAAATTCCCTTGTTTGTTAAGAAAACAATGTTGGCCTGATTCAGGCTGAAATGCACCTACTGCTAAAACAGAATAATCCACTGCTTCCAAGGGTGTTCTACAGATGCTAAACCACTGGGGAGAGTGATAAGAAGAAAAGTTGGGCAGTGACAATGCATTTTTAATCATTTTCCTGGATGAACCCAAAAGCAGAACCTTGCCAAAAGGAGATGAGGTTCTCTGGAAATTAACAACTTGCTACTTGCCACGTGAGTCTGTGAGGCCTACAGAGCAACACAGAAATGCAAGTGCTGAAATAATCCAAAGGAGTTTTTGGTCTCATTTCCAATTGCACAATGCTGGGATGACTGCTAGGTTGCTGCTTGAGAGCAGCAGTAGGGATCTCACCCTAACCCTATTAAAAGCCAGACACCAAATCACAGCTCAATTCAATCCTAAGCACCCCAAGACCCCAAGGCAATTTGTTGGCTTGGCCATTCTGCAGCCAAGAGCTACATCCTCACATTGGGCAGCAGCAAGATGCCTGGCACTGCTGAGGAAAAAGGGGAGCAGGCAGGGCTGGGCAGGAAAGCACTTTCTTATGCTGGAATTATTCTTAGAAATGTTTGGCCTCGGGATCAGTGTGTCTGCATGCACCATGCAATGGCAGCAGCATTGCTTTGGGCTCTTGTGAGCTGGATGCGCTGAGCACTTCCAGGAGATGTTACAGGCAGGAGTTGTGAGAGAGATGGATGGAAATCAAAGACTTCCTCTGCTTCCAACTCTTTGTCTTTTTCTTGTCTGCCTGATGCTTCCTGTGTTTGGTTAGAATCCCTCAGTGTTTGAAGAAGGTGTGACATGTGGTCATAAATAATCATTATCTCCCCAAGTACTTCCTACTTGAAACGTCTTCAATAAATAGATGGAAGTCTTCTAAAACGTGAACTTTTATATAACTATTGTGTCTGCACGCATGCTGCTTTCAATGAGAAACCCCTGCTGAGAACTGTGACTGGCATGGGCTAGATTGGTATTTTCTGATCCACAATGGGTAGAGAAGGCAGTGTTGCTACTGGGAAACGAGACAGCAAGATCAAACACTGCAACATTCTGTCTGGCTTAAAAGCGAGCTGCTTCCCACCATGCACTGATTTTGCTGCTGATAAAATTGACTGTGGATGATCACGGTTGCATCATTTTACGTGGGTTTGTGCTGTCAAAGAAAGAAGGGCTGGTTTGGGAAGGGAATGGGGATGGGGTGCGAGGTATTGAGCCTGGGACAGTGGTGAGATGTGGGTTTGCAGACATGGCTCAAGCTGGAGCTCCTTGCAGCTTTGCTGGTGCTGGTAAAGGGGGAATTGTAGCTCAGAGAGCAGTGTCCTAGCCCTGGTTCTGCAGGGAGTGCCCAGAGCAGAGCATGGATCACTGATGGCTCTGAATAATGGCGCAGAGCACACTGTTCCCACTGCTCCCAATGTCCCAGTTACATTGGGGTGAGAAGCTCAGGGATGCTGAGGCCGAATGGTTCACACCATGCACAGAGCACTGCCTCCACACCACGGCCAAGCAGGAGCTCAGCATGACGTCACAGCAGACCCAATTATCCAAGAAAAGTGCATGCAATTAGCAGGGCACTGCTGGGTCGTTCTGGTTGAGCTGTTTAACAACTGCAGAAAAGCCCTCTGACAAGGCAGCAAGGTTAAACCTGGTGCAGAAGAAAAGAAGAAGAAAAAAAGGATGCTTGTATGCATAGGAATAGCTCCAACAAACCGAAATATACCAATGGAGAAAAGTGGCTGGTGGTGATGCAATGATGGTAGAGAGCTGGCAGAGAGCAGGCAATGCACACTGGGCTCTCAGATGCCACCATTGTCCCTGGAGCTCTTTGCTATCAGCTTATCCAGAAATTGGCAAAGGGCAGCAGTCAGGGGGATGCTTGGCACATGTGCCCAAAGCTGTCATGCATCTTAGCAGCTGGAGGGGTAAGATCCTGCTGGGAGTTGTAGAGCAGTGCCTCGTAACACTTGGTGAAGAGCAGCTGGGGAATTGTAGCAAGGAGAAAAGTGGTTGCAATAATGTGAAGCAAAGTGCTGCCCTGCTGTCGTGTGCTCTACAAGGCAAAACTCTCTTTGCTTGGGAAACAAGCCAATGTCACTGCAAGAAGTGAGGGGCAGACTCAGACAGAGGAGTGTCTCTGGGTACTCCACGCTTTATCAACATGACTGAGGCTTTCAGAGGGCATCAGGAAAGCAGCCCTTTACTTCAGCATCCGAATCTATTGGACTCCCTGAGCAAAATGCTAGTGGCCCCAGGAAACTCCACATCAGCACAATAAAAAATAAAAGTGCAGTATAGAAATACGGTGACAAAGCAATCCCTGCAGGAACGGAGCTCAACAAATCAGACACTTGGTAAGGGCTCGTTCAATTTAGTGCACCATGGCTGAATTGAATATTTCTTGGGCTTATTAAAACAAGGATTTACTCCCCATTCTATTATTCATAGGGCTGGGCAACAAGTACCAGCCAGTCAGAACTTAATTAGCAAGGAATTATTTACAGAGATAAGAAGCTGTTACTAAACCCAAGCAAACAGTGTGTCCGTGTTGTCTCAGTGCTGGGAAGCAGGATGGCACGAGCTGCGGGCAGCATGCTTGTATGCAGGAGCACATAAGGCATGGGAGCAGTGCACAGGAACAGCGAACATGCAAACTGCCAATGTGATTCACTGAGTAATTACAGAATAATACCGGGCAAACTATTAGGAGGTAATAACAATAAGTCAGGATTGACTCATCTTGTTTAGAACTCCTTGCTACCTGTAAATTATTTGTTACTGTTGTGAGCTGCTGTAGAAATGCTCATGCATGGTGTAGAGTGGCTGGACTTAGGAACTGGAGGCAAAAATTCAATTAATTGATAAATTAATAAAGGGGTGCATGGAGTCTTTCACTGCTTGGCAAATCAGGCCACAACAAAGTCCACTACTTGGTTGGGTCTGCCAAGCAAAAAAATAGTAGGCAGTTTAAGGAGATGGTCTGGACATGTTGGGTACCACGTGGACACAGTGGGCATCCCTCAGACATGTTGCATCCCATACGGCCATGTGAGGAACTCCTTGGACACACTGGGTACACCATCAACATTTTGGGTACCCTACGGATGTGCTGGGTACCACTTGGATACACCATGGACCTGTTGGGTTCCACATTGACATGTTGGGTATCCCATGGACACATTGAGTACATCATGGAAATGCTGGGTACTACATGGACATGCTGGATACCCCTTGGACACATTGAGTATGCCATCAACATTTTGAGTACTACAGGGATGTGTCAAGTACCCTATGGGCACATTGGGTACCCCATGCATCCCATGGACATGTTGGGTACCTTATGGATATGTTGAGCACCACATGGTCACATTGGGTACCCCATGGACCTGTTAGGTACCACGTGGACATGGGGGTTACTCCATGGACATACTGAGTACCTCATGGACATGCTTGGTACCCCATGGAAATATTGGGTACCTCATCAATATGTTGGGTACTACAGCAACTCATCAGGTACACCCCCTTAGGTTGGGGTTCTGCTGACAGAAGCCTTGGGCTGTCACAAGACTCATCAGCAATGTGGCATCACAGTGTTGGAGAGCCCAGTGACAATGCTCAATCCATCAGTCACATTTCTTTATCAGGGCAGGAGAACAAATGCAGGCATAACCGTGCTTTGCCATTGATCAGAAGGAAGCACAGCAGGAGCAGCTGCCCATCAGCTTGAAACTAGTTATTCCAACTGCAGCTCTCCCCCACAAAGCTGTAATCAGCTCCTTAGGCACTACATCATGCTTTCATTTGTTATCGTCTTCTGTCCTGCACTCTACAGACAGTTCATTACTTATGCACACATGAAGCAGATTTTCTTCTTCTCGGTGGGACCTGTCGTGCTCCTGATTGATGCCAAACCCTTATCCTGTGCTAAAGGGCAGCCTATGGTGGCCAAAGCACAAGAGAGGTGTAGAGCCGTGGGAGCAGGGCCAGAGGAGGCCTCAAGGATGCTCAGAGGCTGCAGCACCTCCGTAATGGAGAACTGCTGAGAACTTGGGGATGCTCAGCCTGGGGAGCAGAAGGCTCTGGGGAGATCTCATTGCGATCTTCCAGTACTCACAGGAAGACTGTAAAAAAGATGGAGAGTGACTTTTTGGTCTGGTGGGGGGCAATCAACTCACAGCAGTGGTGGAGCTGAGGGCTTATTGCCCCTTCCAACCCAACCATGCTGTGTTTCTATAGTCAGAGAAGCAGCCTCTGGTGCAAGGAGCTGGAAAGAAGGTTGCAGCATGCCCCTAGCAGATACCCTGCAACTCCTGGTTGTAAAAACCTGTGGGGTTTGAGATCCAAATTCCAAGACTTTGCTCTGCACTTAGCAGCAGTTCTGCTGTGGAGAAAAACTAGGCATGGTCTGATCATTTTTTTCACTCCATAATGAAATTTCCAGGAATATGACTCCAGGCAAGTTTGCAGCTTGTATTCACAGTTGAATTCTTTGGTGGCAGTGAGCAATGGTTTTTGTTCTCTGGGTTTCAATACTCATAACATTTCCATTTTTATGGCATTTGATTACGTATTAGACATTTAAGATGCATTTATAATATTAACCTCTCAAAAGAGGCCACTCCTGAAACAGCTCTGTTTGCCTTGTTAAAATGCGACTCTCGCTGCTGTCTGTACTTCAAGCGGTCTGAGTTGATGAATCAAAGATCAGAAACACTAAACCAAGATATATATAAATAACAAAAAAAACACCGGGGGGGAGGAAGGGGGATTGACACCTCCTTTCCTAACGAATGACCTGTGCTGAAATGTCAGCCACTTTAGTCATTTGTCAAATTGATCAGCAGCACCAAAAGTGGTGATTTGCAAATCTGAATGTGGGGTGATGCTTTGTCATCTGGGGCTGCTGCTCTCTTGTTGCAGTGGGGGCCGTGTTGCTGAAAGGGCTCCTTGGCTCTGGGGGGGTTTTGCAAGGGAAGGTGAGCACCAAGCAGGTTTAGTTTCCTTTTCCAACTGGAAGGTGTTGAAGGAGGCAAAGGGGTTTGCTAAAGTTCCTAACTCAACTTCAACACAATGCAAAGCTTAGAGCAGCACCAGAGGTTTCTTTCAATCCATGAGCCATTCTGTGGAATTGTAGAATGGCTTGGGTTGGAAAGGACCTCAAAGATCATCTAGCTCCAATTCCCTGTCTTCGACAGGGTTGCCAACCACTACATCTGGCACAAGGCTGGGCTGCTCAGGACTCCATCCAACCCGGCCTTTCCTCTGACTTTTGCTCACACTAAGCCCTTCCAGCCCTTTTTGTTTGGACCTTGAGTCATTGCTCCATCTTTGTAAGTTGTTATTTTGTTTGTGCTGCAGAAGTAGCTCAGGATCAGAACATAGACCTCTCCTGACAGTATAGGGGCATAAGCAGGAGCCAGGAGGCTGAGACAAACACAAGAGAGAGTGAGCATCCATCACACAATGCAACACAACACAACGCAATGCAATGCAACATAATGCAAAGCAAAACTTCTCCAAAATCAGAAGGTAGCCATCTCAGGTGGCTCCAAACTGCTCTCTGCCTCCAACTCTCATCTCCCACAGTCCTATATGGATGAGGACGTCACCTCATTGCACAGTATGTCCGCATGTTTGTGAAATGCTGGACATGAGGCTGGTGAGCACCATAAGAAAAATTTGGAGGATTGCAGTCCTTTCCTGCGCCTCAAGAAGCACCTGAGGGCTGAGGAGCAGCACTGAGCCTAATAAGCAGAGCCAAAGCAATAAATATAACAAATATGCTCCCCTTGGATGAGTTGTGTCCATCCTTGAGTGGCGCAGACAGAAGAACTCCTGAAAGCAGTGTGAAATCATGAAATTAAAGACAGCATCGTCACTCACACGAGACGTGAAGAGTGGAAATGATGAATGAAGAGTGCTGAGCCAAAGCATATCTTCTGTTCTCCATACCCAGAACACTGTCACTTTGCAGCTTGAACAAAATCCCCTCACCCCCCTTTTTTTTTCACAGCTTTGTACTACGGATGCATACCACGCTGTGTTTTCTATTCAACAGTACAAGCAGCAACCACGATCAGATGCAAAACCATGCGACAGCAGCAGAGCTGCCAGAGGAACCTCATGCCCTGCTGGTTGCAGTGGTACACATGGGCTGGAGGCACTGCAGTTAGCTCAGTACACATGCATTATTTTGCTAGGCAGCGTGGGATCTCAGTGTATGTACACTATAATTACTTTTAGTCGCTCCCTTCTCTTTTCTTGCAATTTGCTTTTTAATTATCGTTAAAGAATCTTAACTCAGTTGTTCTCATTAATCATAAATTAATTATAAGGTAGTCCGTATTAATTTAACACCAGGGTGTTTTTTTCCTTTTAATTACATGTTTTGGGCTTGTTGCTAATGTGCTAGAAACACGTGGATTGGAAGAGTAACTCTGTCCCAAGAAGTGACGGTGCAGAAAAGACAACTGGAACCCAAGGGGCTCTCTGCTTCTGTTTCAGGGATTCAATTGACACAAGAAACAGAGATTGGTAGCGAGATGGACAAAATATTGCATTTTTCAGGGCTCCAAAGCCCAGAAAGGCAGCTGTCACCAATGGTGAGGTGGGGGTTGGTCTCTTCCATGAAACAGCAATAGGATGAGAGGTGATGGCCATAAGTTGTGCCAGGAGAGGTTCAGTTTGGATATTAGAAAACATTTATTTTCCAAAAGAGCGGTGATGCACTGGCACAGGCTGCCCAAGGGGGTGGGGGAGTCACTGTCTATGTGGGTGTTCTGTAGGGATCTGGCACTGGGAGATGTGGTTGGTGGCCACGGTGGGGCTGGTTGAGGTTGGACCCAGGGATCTGAAAGGTCTTTTCCAACATTAATGATTCTATGATGCCTCCTCTGTTCCACCTTCAGGTGATGCAGCCCCTTTGGAATCAAGCACTGCTATATGTTTTCTGAAAACATCGATGACATCAGAAGAGTCCTGTCTAAAAGTCTGCTCCAGAGCACCTGCAATTGCCTTTACAACACTGCATTGCCAGATAAATGAGGGCAAATTCTGCTGTCCTGCATGTGATGGCTGCTTTTAGGCACCTCCACTGTGCCCTAAGCACTTGCTGGGTGCTCCCCAAATGCCAAAAACCAGCCAGGGCTGAGCCAAGCATCAGGTAGAAAATAACAGCTACTTGCTGTCAGCTGAAGAGAGAAGCTAATAAACAGCAAAGCAGCACTGATCTATATTACATATAAAACCACGGGATGCCCAAGGCTTAAATAATATCGACTTATTTGTAGGCTAAGCAGGAAATAAGAAAGGATTGAGGGGAGGATGAGGTATTGGCAGGGGGATTCAATTAAATACTTTCTAAGGCCATGATTAATTTCTTTTTATCTCCTAATACATATATATATATATATATATATAAAAACAACTTAATTCTGTTTCACTGACCTGTGAATGTATTTCCCTGGTTTTGCATGTCCATCCCTGACCCAACCCAGGCTGCAACCAGGATCATATGAGGAGCAGAAGGACTGAACCACAGCAGCTTGTGCAGTTTGTTATGAGGTCTGAACGCTTCCCTCTTCAAATCTCCTCCAGCAAAATCTTTTATTATGAAGATCCTCCAGTAACAAATACAGCAGGCAACCGTGTTTCCTCCTCAGTTCTTCTGGGTGATATAAATATCTCAGACTAAACAAGATGCACATCATCTGTAATATTTTTATTCTGTTCTCTAGAGCCCTTGGCATGCCCTGTACCCTTGGGGCCATGGGGGATTTGCTGTAGTCAATGATTTCTCAGTGTCTTCCACTGAAGTGCCTTCTTGTTGGGCAGTTTGCAATGGGACACAGAAGGGCTTGACACGAGCCTGGTTTACAGATCTGTATTTGTATTTGCTCCTTGGGGATATATTCTTGCTCCATGCTAATATCCTGCTGTAAATGCAGGGATGTCTGCCTTTTTCCATAGCAGGGCCACCAATTCCTGCTGCACATGCAAAGCGTTTAAAAGGGCTGCAAGCCCCAGTGGGTTAACAAAACCCAGAGCAGCCCCTAAAATCCCCCCCAGCTGCCAAAGCACAGAATACAAAGCAGTACAACCACAGGCTGAAGGCTGCTGGTGGCATTCACTGCTGGCTCTGGAAGCTCCCAGTTTGCCTCATGTCTCAGAGCCTTCACTTGCTGCAGTCCTTGTTAAAGCGTGCTGCCACAGCACTGTGAGTTCAGATGCTTAGAAAGATATAAAGGGCAAATAATATAAGTCAGCTGCTAGCTAAACTGTGCTGATGGGGGAAGGAGAGAGGCAGGGGAGGAGTGAGTCAAGGGGAGGTGATTCCAGTGCACTTCTGAGGAACTCTGTCCCCATTCACACTTCTCTCTTCATCACATTCTCAAGCTGCACTTTCCTTCCAGCCCACCTCTCTTAGGGTCTGCATCCTGCACTAACGAAGATCCAACTCCTTTTGCATCCAACTCTGCTGTGGTATTAAGCAGCAAGTTTTTCAGGGACATGAGGTTAAGCTTCCCAACTCCAGACCCAGCATTTCATCCCCCATTTTAGTCCTTGCTCTTCAATCCCACTCTCACCTGTGTACATCTCTCAGCCTTCAAAACCCTCTGCCCATGTCTGTGCCCATTCTCATGTGGTGCTGCTCAGGAGGTGTCTCTGGATACTATTCTAAAGCACATAACAATAAGTCTGCATCAAGCTGTGCTAATTGGGAAGCATGGCTGACAGCAGATTAGACGCCCTCATTTCAATACAGCTCGAGATGAGGGCCTTCCACAGCTCATGTCTATAATGGAAATCCACCAGGCCAGGAATCTGGGCTAAAAATAACCACTGTAATTAAAAACAGAATGGGAGGCACAAGTGGAGGTATCACAGGCAGATGTATCTCCTTGTAAATGCAGTATTTAACCATCTAATAAGCATGCAGAGTGTTGCCAAGAAAAGAAGGAGAAGGTCAGTCCTCCCTCCATCAGTCATACAGAGAAAGAGAATTCATTTGATTTGCTTGATAGATGTCAGATCGTTAATAGGACTTTCTTTTACTTATACTATTCATAAGAGAGAGGCTGGCTTAGGTGGGCTTAGGCGGGCTGGCAGTGAATCTGCAGCCCCCTACATCTTTGCGTAGGGACTAGGAAGAAGTTCAGGCTGCACATCCAACAGGTAAATCCTCATCTCTGCCAGCCCAGAGCCCTGCAAACACACGGCCAACTCGTGCACAGCGATGGGAGCACAGCACAAACGAATCTGAAAACGATGAGGAGTGAGTTGGGAGAGATCCAAGCAGAGAGATTTCTGGTAAATATTACCCCGAACCTCAGCACTTGGCTCCATTCTCCTGTCCTGCCCTTGGTGTACAAGTCCAGGGCACCATGCCTGCCTTGGATGTTAGGGTTAGGGTTAGGGTTAGGGTTAGGGTTAGGGTTAGGGTTAGGGTTAGGTTGCATCGCCCCCAGCTGGACCTGCTTGCTCACGTGGGTTGCAGAATTGGGGTGCACCAGCTGGAGGGAGGCACAGGGCTGCTTTGCTTTCCAGCATACCCTCATTTCTCTACTGACGCTCTGAGCTTGGGTTCCCCAGCTCTGCTATAACTCATTAACAAGGAGCTCAGGGTGGATTTGGATCTCAGTGATCTCTGAAGCCAGCAGAGTCGTACTGCGCAGAGCAGCGCTGATCGCAGCCCACCGTGCCCATGGTTACACATCTTCATCAAAGTGACACTTCTTGCTGCTCGTGGGGGGAATGGCCATTATCTCCCTGTCTGCTGCTAATGAACTTCACTGCAGTGAGTGAAGCCTTTCGGTGGGCATGACTGGCGCTGCTCGTTCCAATTAAAATCGCACAACTAACATCTTGTGCAAACCCATTCTGCTGGCTGTTGTGGGGTGGCCCTTGGGCTGTCACTTGTCCCCACACCTGGCACTTGGTACCTGAGATATTTCGACTGAATGTAGACACAGCTTTGAAAAAAGCATAGGTAAGGATTGCTGGGAGCTGCTGCTGAGATGGGACAGAATCACAGATGGGATCTGAGGTGGACCTTGGATATCCAAAATGACAGCAAGGGCAATTGAATCCCAGCCAGCTGATACAGGAACATAAAAACATCCCAGGAATGATACAGGAATAGGAAATCTCTGCTAGGTGAGCTGGAAGAATTGCTATTTCCCCTTGGGTCTCTCTCATCCACTACAAAACAAGGAGGGATTCCAGCACTGCTCCAGCAGCAGGAAGAGGAGGAGGAAGGCTCTGGATGTGGTTGGACTGCTACTCCTGAAGTCCAAGAACTAAAAAGCTTCTGAGAATCAGACCCAGAAGTGCAGACGAATGAATAATGGATCAAGAGATAAAGAAGGGACAGGAGCTGTGATGTGGAGGGAATCAAGAGATAAAGAGGGGATGGGGGCTGTGATGTGGAGGGAACACGTATCCATGCAGGGGACAAAGGTTCAGAAATCAGAGTGCTTGAGGAATGTGTTTTCTCTGTAAAACCAGGCATGGGAGACTGCTGCAGCATTTTCACTCTCTGTGTAACTCAATATAAAACGAATTGCTCCATGTCTCCTTAAATATAATCAGCTGCAGATGTGTCATGTCTGCGTGCCCTGAGAGGCAGAACAGGAACAAGGTGTGGGTGGGGAGAAAGCAATGACTTCTCTGCAAATGTTCATTCATCTTTTCAGGTGAATTTGCTTTGTCTGGACAAGGGTCCACTTTGGAGGTACATTTTCCAGCTATTCTAACAAAAGAATTTTAACAGCTCGGCAACTCTTTATAAGAAATGGAAAGTTTATGTAAAATTCATGCAAGGAATCTGTGATGCATTCAGTTAGTTTGCCTTATAGATACAACTTGGTAAACATTTTCAGGCAGAGCTGCAGCTGCTTAAAGCTGCATCCCCAGAGCCTCCTCCAGCCTGGCTCCATCCTGCAGGCAGGGTCTTTCAGTCATCCCAGCGTGTCTCTAACCCAGAGCTGAGCATACAGTGGGTCAGAAGAGAACTCAAGAAGAGAACAGCTGTTTGTGAGGGTGGATAGTGATAGGACAAGGGGAAATGGTTTTAAAGTGAAACAGGGGAGGTTTAGGTTGGATGTTAGGAGGAATTTTTTCCCCCAGAGGGTGGTGAGGCACTGGCACAGGTTGCCCAAGGAGGCTGTGGATGCCCCATCCCTGCAGGCATTCAAGGCCAGGCTGGATGTGGCTCTGGGCAGCCTGGTCTGGTGGTTGGCAACCCTGAACATAGCAGGGGGTTGGAACCAGGTGAGCACTGTGGTCCTTTTCAACTCAGGCCATTTTAAGGAAATACCCTCTAATCAAATCCAAACAAGTTGCACCGAACAGCATTTGGTTGATTCGACTCATAGTGGGGGAATGAGACCCTCAAATCCCCCCAGTTTTTATGCAGAGAAAGTCCTGTGGGTCTGATACACCTCTCTTTTAAAGGCATGCAGAACCATGGAAATCTTTGGAACTGGTGAAAATCTCAACCTTGAGAGCAATTGAATCATGAGGACTTATGAAGCCCTTCGGCACAGTCCTTGGAGCAGATTCTGCTGCTGGTAGTCATGAAGCAGCCAGAGCAAGCCTTGACCCCGCATGCAGGTGAAGGGATCAGCTTTCCATATCCTCCTAAGAGCCTGAAAATGCAGCTGCAGAGACAATCCTTCTCTGATATCTTTAGGCTGACTTTTTGAGCTCAAAGGAAGAAAAAGAAGTGAGAGAAGTATTTCCTTGGGAATTACTGTATGTACTGCATACCATTCCTTGAGGGCTAGGAACACTAAGCAGATCTTCATCAGCAGTGTGCAAGGTCTTCCAAAAGGTGCAAGATCTTCCCTGCTGCTCCTTTTGTTTTGTCACGCTGGGCCTCAAGGATTACAGCATGGTGGGTGAGTGCCACAAGGAAGGATTCTCCGCTCCTTGCACAGGTATATGCAGACAGAATTCCTTATTCCACCTCTCACAAACACTCCATGATTTATTCATTGTGAAGTACTCATGTGGGATGTTTCCAAGGAAGGTTTAGTTCAGTGCTTCGGCAGCTTTAAGCGGAAAAGTGAATTTATTTAGGCTGATAAACTGCAGCTAAACATTCACCCCGTGCTCCAGGCCCCTTGACACAACTTAATGTCTTTAAGAAAATGGTGTTGAGGAAGCCCATAAGGAGAGGTTGCTGTGTAATGAGTGAAGTTATTTGGCTCACTATCAGGGAGAGGCTGAACCAGCAGGGTGGGAATGCACTGCCCACCCATTTGAGCCCTGTGTGACATGGGGACAGTCCCCAAGGTCCTCCCAGGGTGGGATCTCAGGGTGCATTAAGAACATGGTGATGGATGCCAACACTATCTCCAGTGCTCCATAGCTCTGTGTACATCACCAGACACCTTCAGGCACCAGTGCTATGGATCTCTCTGTAGGCAAGAAGAGAAATGTCTCAAAACGCACCACCAGATCTCACTGCTGTCATCATGGGAAGTGGAAGGAAATAGTGAAGGGAGTTGTAGGATATCTCCAAATCACACTCTTATCCTTTCCAAGGGGACAGGATGCTCTTGTCATTCTTTACTCCTACCAAGAGGTGGCAACAGGCAATTTGTATTTGCCTCAGCAATAAGAAACCCTTAGTTTTAACATCCACCAGTCAGGGACACACATTGTGACTCCACTGGGTATAGCACAAGTAGAGCTCCTGGAATGGAAGAGGGAAAGGGAGGAGTGCTGCAATAAAAGTGAAAAGGGACACTTGCAAAGCAACAATGACATTGATTTAAAGAGCAAGAGCAAAACTGCCATTTGCAAAGAGCAAAGCATCTCCAGGGAAAAGTAGGGAACATTATCAATAGAGAGATAATTTGGAAGGAGCGCAAAATGAGAAGATTGTTAAATAAAGAGGGAAGGAACGCTCAATTAGAAGACTCTTTAAAAACCTCCCATAAGCAATTGCAGATGATCCATGCATGGCAAAGCCAAACACAAGAGTTAGAAGGTGGTGAGTCAGCTCCCTTTGCCCCGGGTAGCAATACTAGCCAAATGTTACAATGCTATCATCAGATGTGCAGATAAATATGCATAAGCATTCATTCTTTTTCATCTGGCTTCTGAGCCGTGGAGGATGCACAGAGGTCACGTCTACACAATCCAGAGGATCAGGAGCTTAATGCAGAAGAAAAGAGGAAAGTGAGAGGTCCTGCCCTGTGGCTCCAAAGGTAGGGATGGATAAGCTGACACATTCTGAGAGAGGTGCAGTGACACAGAGAAGGACAGGCAAGGAGCACTGGCGAAGTTCCAGGTGCTCTCATTGCATTGCTTGCCCCTTTCCAACCATCTGAGGCTGTTTCTATGGATTCATGGATTTTATCAAAGCTGATGCTGTACTTCTGTGGTCCCCAGAGCAGCAGCACTCATCTCCTAGTAGAAAGCCTACAGGCAACCTGAAAGGGCACTGTGTGACCACATTGGCACATGGGTGCTCAAGGCAAGATGCTTTTCCCCTGCCTCTGTGCTCGATGCCAGCCAGGAAGGTGCCTCTTAGAAGAGGACTCATCCCCTCTTCAGTGTTGAACCTTCACTCTACAGCTTCACATTTTGGGAAAAGATCCCCAGTCTCCAGGAGGTGATGCCAACACACCAGGCAGCTTTACGAGGCCTTTGTGAGGACCAGTTCCCCATCCTGCTGCAGAAAAGCTCCCATGTTGTGCATTCTCCCCTGCAGTTCCACTCCTGTGCTGCCCTTTATGTCTCACCAGTTCTCCCCAGAGCTCACAGCCACTCCATGCGCACACACTGAGGTGCCTGACATTTGAGGAAGAAACATAAAGGTGATTTCAATCTTCTTGTTGCTCCAACGTGTTACGGAAATAATACGACATGAAATAACATCTCCTCAAGGACCAAATGCAACTGACAGTAACAGAAGGATGGGCCATCAAAGGGGACAGCCACACACAAATGCAGATTAGGAAAGCAAAGGGTATTTGCTGGGCTTTGAGGTATCCTCAGGGGGCAACTCCATGTTGGAAGTTATTGGAGAGAAATGAGACAAATGTCTTTGGCTGTTGGTTACAGAATCACAGAATGGTTTGGGTTGGAAAGGACCTTATAACTGATCCATTTCCAAACTCTTGCCAGGGACACCTCCCATCACACCAGGTTGCCCCAAGGGGTCTTTTTTGCATACCAGTGCCCCAAGTGCATAGACATCACCTCAGCTACCATGCAGCTAAGGTATACTTACTTTTGTGTTCTGGTACTCTGAGCTGAAGTAATACAAGAAATGACTCTCCTAGTTTGCATTTCACTGCTCTCAGTTATGGGAAGCCACACGCACTGCTGAAAGAGATGCATGCATTTTCCCAATGCATTTCAGCACAGAATCAACACGTTAATTAAATCTCTGCAGATGGTGATCAGAGACAGCCTACTTTATTTTGCACTGACCTCTACAACCTCCATCACCTTTCGCACAGAACATCTTTGAACTGCATCTGCCCAGGGAGGAAAATATTAACATTTTTATACACCTGATCTGTGCTGAAGCATCCTTTACCATCCACTGCCAGAGAAGGGATCCAGGCTACCCAGATACATGAAGCTCACTGCAGTAGGACTGAAAATAACTTTTTTACATCAGAACCTAAAACCAAGGGAGCTACAGCACCATGACAGGGGATGGCGACCCTTTGGTGCTCTCATGATGAACAACAGTGGCTTGTTCTTCCTTCAGTCTCACCATTACTCCCTTTTTTGTAGCAGAGCTTTGCATTTTCTAACAGGAGTTAGTCAAGCAAATTATTTCTTGCATACTTGAGGTAAGCATATCCTAGGTGGAGCAGTGTAAATAATTGATCTTTTTCTTGCTCCACCGGCACTTCTGAACACACAAACAAACAATTGCTTCGGGTCAACCTGAAATTCAAATCCTTGACATTTTTTGTTTTGGTCCATCAGAAAACTGGAAAAAAAACAAAGTTTGGGTTAAGCGGAACATTTTGTTTGCCCTGGAATAAAATGCTTTATTCTGAAGTCAAGCATTTTCTTAAATCACTCTGCAAATACATGCTAAGAAGGTTTTGAACCAAAGAGTTGTCTTTATTATATTCTGGGTTTTTATTATTATTATTATTATTATTTTATTATTATTTATTATTTTTGATGTTTTGTGTGTTTCTCATGGGCAGTTCTGTGAGGCTGAAAGTCATCCATGGAACAGCTTGCTCTCTTGAGACAACAAGATTTGGTAAACCCCTTCACCTGGGTGAAGTCCTCTTGAAGAACCTTTTATTTTATGTACTCCAATTACCTTATACCCCATGGGTTTGGGACACTTTAAAATGTTTGTTTTACCTGGGAGCAAAGTAAATGAAGCTTACGCTGGGCAGGAAGCCAGGGCAGCAGCTCTCTGGGGATAAGCTGGGATAAAAGTAATGGGAAACTTCATTTTCCTCTTGTCAGAAAGGCCTTAGATGTGATGCAGAGATTTTGAACAGCTTTAGCTTCCCAAACAAAACTCCTGAAGGTCCCAAGTTGAATGATTTACCCAACAACATGGTAAAATTGAAGATAATACCCAGTTTCATACGATCAATTTTGTGCCTGTCACTGAGTTTTTGGGGTAGAAAGAGCAACTTATGCAGGGGCCATGCTGGTATTTCCACACCTTCCCCAAATCTCGGGATGCTGAGACGCAGCTCTGCTGCTGGCCTCATTGCTTACACAAAGAGCTGCTGGTGGAGTTGATAACGGAGCCCACGAGCCCCAACTGGTTGCATTTTTCTTAGAAATAACATTTTCTAATTCCCTTGTTACGGTGATATCTGAACACAATTACATCAGCCTTTGTTTCTGAGCACTAGATATAAATCTTCTCCACAGGAAAAAATAGCAGAGATTAGAAGCGACAGAAAATTCAGATGTAGGAGAGCAGCTGGCTGTTTCAAATGAACAAAATCCCCACTCTTTCCATGTTTGAATCTATCCAAGTCGAGTCTCTGTAAGCCTTAAATGAGAAGATTCTATCAAAGCATTTGGAGACACCTCACCCTACGCTACGTGAGCAGCAGAGTCACCACCAACAAAACCCCTTTTGAACTCTGTGTAGCAGCAGCCCGACTAATTGCATCTCAGATTAATGAGCCCTCGACTGAAGTCCTAATGGTGTAATGAGAACCTTATATTTCACTTTTAACCACTGAACCGTTTCAGAATTAACCAGGGGATGCACACGCGCCCAGTGCAACCTCTAGTTCAGCTCATTTGCATATGATAATTACAAGTGTTTCGCTTGGTAAGTGGCTCCCGGCTTCCTCTTACTGAGCATTTGTTTCTGCTCCAGCAAATTGTGTTCTTGGGCATACGTATTATGGCTGAGCTGTGAGTGGCAAAAAGGATGTGAGTGTTGATGGGAGCTACCTCTGAGCTGGAGCACGCAGCTCTCATCGTGCTGTGATTGTTCTCTGCCAGCTGTCTGTGTGGGATGAGACCACGCTCTCTTCTTGCTTATTTAAAGGCAGCAAGTCCCATTCTCCGGGCTGGAAGAGCTTCTGCTTTACTCTCAGCTCACCAAAGGTTTAATGATCCCACCCAGTGTTGGATCCAGGCTCCTGGAGGAGGTGGTTAAGTGTAGGATCAGTCAAAGCCACCTCAATAAGGGTTGTACAGTCCCCACCCCACATCCATCCTTTATCCATTCGTGATAGCTCAGGAAAGAGAGAGCAAGAACAAGATGAAGAGGATTTGGCACCTCTTGCCTATCCCTGACCATGTCCCAGCCACCACTCCTTCCCTTTCATTGGGAAAAGCAGCAGGCATGAGGTGCTGGTGTTCTGAGCACAGCAAAACAAGCATTTCAGCTCAAAACGTGTGGTTCTTTTTCAAGTCAGTTTGTGTTTGCTTTCAACAGTAAATGATGTATTGGCAAAATTCTTGCTATGACAACAGCGTTTTCCCGTGACAACTTGGCTTTTCAAGGTTGAAAAAGCCCTGTTTTTAAAGGGGAATATTTCAAGATTTCTGCATTTTGCTGAAATAATAGACATTTATGGAGAACATGGAAAAGCTCCTCTCCTCTCCCTAACCCAGACAGCCCATTTCCAATTCCAGGCACCATCTGCCATCCTGCAACGCGCTGTGCACTGAGGTCCACCGTGAGAGCTCCATCTTCTCTGCCACCAGCAACACAGAGACCCGTTTCCATGCACTGCACTCACTCTTCATTCACTGAAAAGTCCTGATGCAAGAGAAGAACCCAAGCCTTTTTCTTGGGGCCATGGTTGAGCCGCATTTCCTCCACAGGCATTACTTGGCTGACAAGAAATCCAGACCACAACATCCCCTTGTGTTCTCCTGAATTCAGCCCAGCTGGAAGCACAGTTTCTCTCACACTCGTTCAGTGTGTCCAGGCCTTTGCCCCGTTCCAGAATAATTATTTTGCTTGTCTCAGCTGCTCCTCTCCCTTGCCTGGTGATTGATTGCTGTTTTTCTCTTGGTCTGAACTCCTGTCTCATCAATACGGGGGAGTCAATTTATGTCAAAGATGAAGAGCTCAAGTTTGTTCCCTATACTATCGTCTAGGCTATAGCAGGAAGGACTCCATGCTTCAGGAAGACACAAACAAATCATGAATCTTTTTGTAGACGCTGCAACTACACGTGGCCTTGCAGGTACTTCTGCACTTCCTCCTCATGCACCAGGCTCTGGTCCTGCTCCTGTAACAGTTTCTCATCTTCTTTCATACCACATTTTCCTGCCTTCATAAAATTGTTAAGGTTGGGAAAGACCTCTAAGATCATCAATGCAACCATCAACCCATCTTACTGTGCCCACTGAGCCATGTTCCCACTCAGAGCTTTCTGTTCCAGGTAGGGAACAAACAGCAGGAGTCCCATGTGTGAGCCCAGCAGATCAGACTGAAGAATTAAGACAGTGCTGGATCTTAATCTGTAGGCAATGGCATGTCTTGCTGCTCTGATGCCCATTGCAAAGCAGCACTTTCTCCCATAGAATCATAGAATAGAATCATAGAATTGCTCAACTTGGAAAAGACCTTAAAGATCATGAAGTCCAACCACAACCTAACCCTACTACCTTACCATCAAATAATGTAGAAGTTAAATGTGGAATTAAATGCGGGTTGACCTTCCTCCATCTGTATTAAAACTCAGGCTGAAGGGGCTTTCTTGAGTCAACACTGTTCCTTATCTCATTTCCTTTCTCTTCTCACCCTATTGCCAATCCAGTGTGATGGAGAGACATATTGTCCTGGGGCACTGAGCCAACCTGGAGCAGTTCTCATGTTCCTCATCATGTCCTCTCTGTGGTGCAAACGATTCAGACTCCTTTTAGAAAGGACTGAGGGTTTTTGAGGGTACAGCTTTCTTTTGAGATGCTCAGGGACACCTTTTGCCAGCGCATAAATGATTGTAATGCTCCTAACACACACATTATAGCAATAATAAAAATTACAACGTGATGTTTGAATGCAAGGAATGATACTAGACAAAGGTGGATTTTATTATCAAGAACTACTGTTGAAGAGTGACATTCCTGGATAACACCACATTAAAAGCTGGATAGCAGCATATTACAGCTTTCCACATCCATGCTGTATAGACAGGACAAAGACTCTTGTTTGTATTTAGCACGAAGAAAACAGAGTCCATTTCCCATGGCCAGACAGACATCCAACTGGGCTCACTTTCTGCAGCTTGGGATTGCAGGAATTCTTTGTTACTCATTAGCATGAAGTGTTGCCTGCAGAGCATAACACATGCACACTGACGATGCTGCTTTGGAGGTTAAAAAAGTAAATATCAAATGCTGCACATAGAATCCCATTCTGGGTATTCAGGTTTTGTTTTGTATTCGGTAATGATGGGCTTTGCCTTATGTAGGAATGCTTTGCCATCTTCTTCCCTTGACAAAGCAAGGAGGGTGAATAATTTTACACCCTGTATACAAAGTGCATTGTTGCAAATGGACACAAAACCAGCTGCACTGGACTCAGTTTTTTTCCCCTCCTCTAACAGTACAGGAGACACATTCCTCCTCCAGCTCCTGCCATTGGGGATGAAGATAGATTGCATGGCAGCAAAGACAAATAAACTTCAACCTCTTCACCATACTTCCAAGTTGGAGCATGCACTTTGTTGCATGCATACATTTTTGGATGCCTCTGTTTGTGCATGATCACCGTTGTGCGTGCGCAGAGTGCTCTCATTACACCTTACAGCTCAGCCTAATCAAGATGAATCTCTTTGCACTAAGCAGCAGCCAGCGAGGAAGGAAAAAAGAGAAGAGCTGCTCAGGGAAACAGGAGCTTGTAGAGGACCAAAGCCCTAAAGGGACTTACTGCTGCCCACACATCCCAAATGACTTTACCCCAGAGATATTCCTGATGCTGGTGATGACTGGCTTTAATACAGCCACTATGAGTACAAACAAAGAATTTCTCGTGCCTAGGGTCAATTTGCTCAGGCTTTGGAGACAGGGTTTGGTATGCAGGAATCCAAACACAACACTGCAAGCCCTTTTTGTTACCTCTCGATCCGGCTGTCTCTTGCTCTGTCCCAAAGGAGGATTTCCACCTCCTATGCAAACTCCTGCAATACCACAAAGAATAAAACCTCTAATTTATTCTATACAGTCACAGCTTGGTGCTCATTTCCCATGGGAGCGTATTTGGTTTTGCATACATCGAGATAAAATTTCAGCGGGTGGAAAATCTCTATTTTGTTTGCTTTGTGAGAATGCCAATCAGGATTGAAAGCATGTCCATTCAAAGAGGATGTTACAGCATGACAGCCTCCTGGTGAAGAATGCACTCGCCCCACATAAAGCATTTGTGTTTACAGACCTCACGGCCATCAAACAGAGGTGAGTTTGCTTTTTTCAGCTCTGTCTGATGGCAACACTTTGCAGCAGGTTGGGGAAGCTGAGTCACAGCACTACAGAGGGCTGTAGCCCAGGGGACATCAAAAAGGAGAGGATGTCCCTGGTGAAGAGCTGGCAGTCGGAGCTCACACTCCTACAGCCTGACCACACAGCATCCAACCTTCTTGGAGGTATCCTCCAGGATTGCCTCAAGATCTTTGAACTAGGTTTATTCATTTATTTAGCAATAAACGTTATGACAAACTCCTGCTTTTTTTCCCAGTCTCACTGCAGAACTTGGGCAGCTTTTGTTACACTTCAAGAAAACCAGCTCAGAGGTGAAAGAATAAAACTCCACTTACTGCAAGAGTGAGCACAGATTTCTAGGGGGACCTTTGCTCTGTCCTACTGACTCTTCCTTCCTTAAAGTATTTGTTGCCTTAGGCACAAACAGGAACCCAAGCATCACATGCTGTCTTACACCTCCCACCCTAGGCCAGCTCCTGGCTTCTATTTGGGGACAGTGACATTTCCCAGTGGATGCCCTTGACATCAACACCATGGGATAGACTCCCCTGGAAGGACAGAAACCTGCTGAGAGGTTGCAAGGAGACTGATAGCATTGTGCTTTGTCACATCAGCATGGCCTGGGAAATGCTTTGCTTAGTCCTCACCTGAAGCTGAACTTTGGGAACACTGCATGGTCCTGGAGGGCTCTCCAGCTGCTGACCCATCTCTCTTTTCAGCCATCTGCATGTACTGGATAAGCTTGCAAAGCCTCTTTCCCACAGACCAACCTCTCCTGGACCCCACAGCATGAAGGATTCCCAAGGCAAGGCAAGCAGCTCCCAGGGAGGTATTTCTGTATGCGTATCATTATCAGTGAATTTATCTATCCTGCTTGACAGGTACATCAGCCATTCCCCAAAACTCCCAGCCCATGCAAGTCTCTTTTGCACCAGCAAAAACTGGGTCAAAGCTGCCTGCACAGCAGCAGGATAAGATTCCCAAATCTATTTCCCATGCACAACCACAACACTGGGCTCTCAAACAGGCACTGTTACTCTTGTTCAACACTACAACCTTCCTTTCATTGCAGATTCTCTGTGCAGTGCTGACAAAAGTGGATCCGCTTCTCAGAGTGCTTTTTCCCATTGTCACAACCTCCTCAGGCACTCCTGATGTGTTGCCTTCAGCCTCACACCGTCCTTCATATCTCAGTCAAGACAGTTTGTAAATGTAACAAACACTCCCTAAATTGAATCTCATTGCTTTTTGTCCACACTCCACAATTAGAAGCTTTGAATACACGAGCACGTAGCACTTTGCTTACTGTGCTTGCTAGGGGGACATTCATTATTCAAAGATATTTGTTAGATAATTGATTGCACAAATGACTTTCTAACAAGAGATGGAAGGGTACAAGCATCTTGGGATTCTAAGGACAGCTTTTAAACCACATGAATTTCTCTGCAAAGGCTGCAACATCCCTAGCTTGCTGCTGCATGCCAACAATGGTAGTGGAGTTTTACTAAGTGCAGCAGTGAGGAAAAACAAACACTTCAATAATCCCACAATTATCTTAGAAATCAGCATACCAGTGTGTATCTAATGGTCTGCTCCCTTGAACTGACATGAATTGCCAATGGGTGATAGAAATATGGTTTGGTCTTTGCACTGTAGATGAATGTTTGCTGTCAAGCATCATGGAGAAGCACAGACTCAGCAACGTGGGATTGCTCAGTGCTGCATCTCACAGTGAGGCTGTGCAAAAACTTGCAGTGGAAGTGGGAAAACAAAAACAAAAAACAAACTGAAAAACGTGTCTGTTTCCAGCCTTCTTGGCAGAGAATGTGATACGAGCTTTTCCTTGCAGTTGGAGGATGCCTTAGCAGCAGCTGTTGGAGTTGGAAGCGCTGCTTCCAGCACAATCACTCTTGCTTTTTTAATAGCCACAGGTGATGGTGTTTTAATAGCATATTGGAGTCCTGTCATGGATTGAGATCTCATTGTAGAAGTTACTATGCAAGTGCCAAAAGACAACTGCAAGAAAGATGAAGTCCTGTAATTAATCTGTGCTTAAATCAAGCCATTATTCAGCGCTAAGTGATTAAGCACTTCTTTAAAAAGACTCTCGGGGCTGGGGTTCTTTCCTCCTCACTGAATTTCACAAGGCCTCGGATCAGAGGAGACAAACCAGGATAATCTCTCTAATCCACACATTGATTGGACCTGCTGTGCAAATCAGAAAGAAATTGAAAGCCACCCAATCCCTGCAGCCGTGAGCGTGTGGGGTCTGCACAGGGCTGCAGCTGCGTGGATCCTTGCTCTGCTTCAGCTCCATCCCAAGGATGAGATCACAGAATTGTTAAGGTTGGAAAAGACCTTTCAGATCCTTGAGTCCAAACCTGACCCACCCTACTGTGTCTACTGGCCTCATCCCTCAGTGCCACATCTCCACAGTCCATGAACACCTCCACGGACACTGACACCATCACCCCTATGGACAGCCTGTGCCACTCTTTCTGGCAAGAAATTTTTCCTAATATCCAACCAACAGATGCTGTTCTGAATAATGGAATGCTGGTGTAAACCCAAGCTGGCTGCACGCACCCGGGACAGATGAATGTCTGAATTGTGATCTGAGCAAAACACAGCAGTGCGAGCTGAAATGTCTGAGCTCCCCAACACACATTTCCTAGGGGCAGGTTGGTGACCTCTGAGCACAGCCTCCCTTCAGCAAAGGACATTTATCCTGGGCATCAGAGCAGCCAAGCCTGAGTGTAGCCAGCGGTTTGAAACAGCCCGAGAACAATGAGAGGAAAGGGGCTGCCTGCCAAATTTCATCTTGGGAACAGTGCTTGGCTGTTTGAGTTGCTTAACTGTTTGCATTCATGGGGCTTCGTTGGTATCTTGGGCTTCCTGCAGCCCTCTCAGCACTCCATGGAGGCACAGGTCAAAACATGGAGTGGGATGCTTTACCTGTTTGGAGTCTTGCTAGAGAAGTTTCAGCTCAGGTGCAGCAAAAACTCAATGCAAAGCTCCTACAAAACAATACTTGACCAGAAAACAGCCAGCTGGAGAGTGCCCAGCTCTCTAGTAAATAAGAGATAGTAAATAAATCCGCTGCTAGATCTGCAGCACATCACTCAGAACTCACTGAGATTGATTGCCTGAAAGATCCATGTTTGTGCAACAGCAGGAAGCACAGATTTAAGGTAGAACAAGGCAAATGGTGCTACAATCCAGTACTAAGAAACAAACCCTGGGTACCACTGTGAGTATTCCACAGCTTCTGGGCTGCCACAAAGAACTGAAAACAGTGTCACTTCTTTCCCTGCTCACCCACTGCTCCCATATGGTGCTTTCCCTCCTCTGGGCTTCCAGCTCTGTGCATGGCACCATCTGTCCTGCCCGTGCCTTTCCTGTGAGCACCTCCTGCCTGGCACTGGAATCTCCCAAGCAGCAGGTGCTTCCCTGAGTTCTGTGCTGGTTTTGTGCCTTCCCTGCTCAGCTGAGAATTTACATCTCATCTCCTCAAAGCTCTGTGCCCTGCAGTAATCTCAACAAGGAAAAATAAGATTCTAATTCTCACCATTTCCGCCTTGTATTACTGATGTTCCCTTCCTGACCTTTCCTCTCAAAGCAGGTTCTGTGAGTGTTCAAAGCACATCGATGCCATAGCAGCTTTCTGTAGCATTAAGCAGTGGGGGGATAGGAAAGAAGAATCAAATTCTACTATGGAAAAGTGATTGATTTTTTTTTTTGTATCCACTCGTTCTTTCCCTTGATAGGAGCTTCAGCTTACAAAACCAGAGGAGGGCGTAGAAATAGGAATCATTTAATCCATCTTTTCATGTGGTCTGTCTCCTCTACCTCTCTTAGGAAGACTTAAAGTGAAAATCTGCAGGGAAGGAAGGCAGAGTTTGGTGAAGCCTATGGTGCTGCCAGCCACAGCGCTGCCTTTGTTTTTCAGCAAGCACCCTGTCCTCTTTGCTAATTAAACCCCTCTGTTAATGGAAGGAGGAGACACATGAGGAAGAGAACTGCTGTGATTTGTGCCCCGTGCCCGTTGCTGAGCCTTCCACATCACCCCTGCATGCACTGTGGCCTGGCTGCAGGTCATTAGTCCAGGCAGATGGTTTCCATATGGCCAAGCTGCTGTATCCTAATCCTTGGCTGTGGGGTGGATGCTGGATGCCATCAAAAGGCAAAGGAACTCCTTTGCACTGTCAAGGAGACACGGTAGGTTTTAATGCGATGTGGCGAGTATTTGGGGGAGAAATCGATGGGGACTTATTTCATGCAAGAAAGAAAGAAATGTGCTCAATGCTTCAGCCAAGGTCTTCCCACTGCCACCATGCAACTCCTGAGCTTCTCCTGGTCCTATTTCATCCCAGGTCCAAAGCGCTGTGCTTTGGATGTACAGATGTGGTGTTCCTCAAGAGGAGGAGCAAGTGAAGAGGAGAATCTGCAGGAAGTGCTGAGGTGTCCACGTTCACTGCAGGGGAGTTGGACCGGATGACGTTTAAGGGTCCCTTCCAACTCAAATAATCCTGTGATGAGAGCGCATCATATGAAAACAGGCTGGGAGCTGCAGACAACTTGCAACATCCTAAATATTGATATTTTTGCTTTGGAAGGGCTGTTGGTCCCAAATGAGACCATGCCATGAGTTGCATCATGTATTCCCAACACAAGCCCTGGACACACAGAATTTCTGCTTCAATATTTTCCTGCCAAGTTGCACACAAAACCAATGTATCTCGTGTTGAAAACAAAAATAGAGGTGAAGTTCCTGCATTTGGCAAATCAACATTTCCCATTACTGCCCCAATCCCCCCCAGGCAGCACCAGCTAAGGCTGGGGCTGCAACAACGAGCTCAGCACAGGGCAGTTTGCTCGGCCTCAGCTCATTCTCAGTGACTCAAATAATGGAGTTTTTATGGTTTCCCATGAGCAATTAATTTATGGAAATACGGTTCACTGCTAAGCAGTTCTCCCTGGTGCTCAGGGTAGATGCTCCTTTTCTTAACGTTACTGCATTATCCCTAGTTAGAGCTGCTGGAATTAGCTTTTCTTTCTCTCCTTGCAGCTCGCATACTTTGCATACTTATTAAAAAATTAGTATTGTAATTTAGTCATAACTGAACATGTCCCTTAAGCATCAGACTCCATTTCTCTGTTTTCTAGTTTGTTGTTCTTTTTCCCCTTCAAATTAGTCAGTACTTACTGTGATTCCTTGGACTGGGTTACGCCGCTATTGCGAACAGCATTCCTACAGAGATATTTCATGGGTTAATTCCAGTCATTTCTGTTACCCTGATGTAACACTGTGTAGGTTTGAAGGAATGCGGATTGCCCAACCTTCTCAGTTTTATGCAGAGATTATCAGCCACTGGGCACGCCATGGCACCACTTTGGATAGTGATAGGACAAGGGGGAATGGTTTTAAAGTGAGACAGGGGAGGTTTAGGCTGGATATTAGGAGAAAGCTTTTGACCCAGAGGGTGGTGAGGCACTGGAACAGGTTGCCCAAGGAGGCTGTGGATGCCCCATCCCTGCAGGCATTCAAGGCCAGGTTGGATGTGGCTCTGGGCAGCCTGGGCTGCTGGTTGGTGACCTGCACACAGCAGGGGGTTGGAACTGGATAAGCGTTGTGGTCCTTTTCAACCCAGGCCATTGTATGACTCTATGATTCCATCACCTGCTTTCAACTCTCATCTCTAAAACTAAACTAAAATAAAACCAGCTGAAACTGCTGTTGTGCTTATTGCCATTTAAAAATAATATAAAATTATGCAAAGCCAATACAACCCTACTTAAAGAAAATAGTTAATAATGACTATGACTGAGCTTTTTAGGGCTGAAAATATGTCACATTTCAGAACTGTTATCCATTCGAACTCTCAGAAACATTGGAAACGCCCTGAGGGGAACCCAGTCTGTTGTGCACATACTATTCAAATGTATTTTTATAAGAGCAGATTGTGGTTTTGTTTATTTAGAGCTTTTTCTCCTTGCATATGCTTTACTATTTTGGGTTAGTCGACAAAATATTACTGCCTTTAGCCTACAGTACAGTTGTTAGTTCCCCTGGATGCTGTGTTACAGGAGCACTAGGAAATAGCAGCTCATCTGGATCAGGAGGAAGAAGAGCCCTTTGTCACATCTTTCAATGCTGGGATGAACGGTGATGGCCTCAAGTTGCTCCAAGGGTGGGTTGGGTTGGATATTAGGAGGTGATGCATTGGCACAGGAGGTGGAGGAGTCACCATTCCCGGAGGAGCTCCAGAACAGAGATGTAGCACTGAGAGATGTGGTCTGTGGACATGCTGGGGTTAGGCTGGAACCAGAGCAGCATACAGGGATGAAGATCAGCATTCCTAGGTCTATTTTCTTATATTTCAGGCATAAGTATGGCAGGGACTTGGCTCAGATCTTTAAGGTTCCTTCCAACCCAACCACTCAAAGATTTTAATATTTGTGACTCACATGGACACTTTTGGGAAGCTCTGTGTTCTGTGCAACCAAATTCTGCCCTGGTTTACTTGGATGAAAGACAAATCCATGGAAGGAAATCAGATGAGTGCTACTAAAGTGGTGATAACCAGGTAGTCTCCAGGGACTCTCTAGAACAAATATTCCCAATAAAGCAGCAAATGATTTTACAGAAGGGGGGAAGAAAATGAATTAAGGGAAGAAAACAAGTTAAAAAATAAATAGGACGTTACTTGGCTTCAAAACTTTGCCATAGTAGATCCTAATTAAATCCTGATTAAATCAAACACGTGGATATGCCTGTATCCAAAACACAACTCTTCCTATTACCCAGCTATCTACACAAGGAATAGCATTATGAAAGCCTGTGCTTGCACAACACTTGAAAAGACTCCATTGCAATTTGAGAAGTGGTTTAAAGCAAACAACAAAACCATCCCCAGCACATGACAGTAATCAGTAACAAAGCCCTTGTCTGAGTGATCAACACGAGCAGCTGCCGCTAACTTGTCTAATTACCACTTTCACAAACCATATATAATTTTTAATGAGAAAGCAGAAGGTTGGAGGGAAGCTTTCATGTTCAGGGCTGTTTCAACCCAGAGGAGATGGTGTTGCCTTAAAGCCAAAATCACCTCCTTCTAAATGGCTTTAGAAATCCACAGGGCTTAAACAGCATTTGTGCAGCTATTCCCAAAGGTTTCTTACATGAAGCTGTCACTGCGTTTCGTAGAAAGGAATTAAAATCAGCTTTATTTAATTTTTTTTTTTAATAGAAAATTTGGAGACTAATCCTTGTTCCTTGTAGCTCATGACCGTTCAAAGTCTCTGCTGTCATCTTGGTCAAGGAATCAAGCTTAGTCTGATTGCCCTCAGCTCTACTGAAACGTGGGACTAGGCTCTACCCACACAGCCCTACAGAGGAACAACATGAACACGTGGCCCCAGCCAACAGCTCCCTGAGCTCGGAAGGGAAGAGATTTGCTGCTAAGAAAGGATTAATTTTATGAGTCATCAAAATCTCAATTGAGTTGCAGGGAAAAGAACTGAAGACAGAACATGGCAGTGAAATAGATAAGGAGGGGAATCTATCATCAACTCCCTCAAAGGTAGGGAGTGCTTTTTAAATTCTTGTTTAATGGCACTGTTCCTCATGTCAAGAGCTCAGTTACAGAGAAATTAGAGGCTTTGCCCATCTGCATGCTGGAACAGAAGCTGGAAATGCTCTTTTAGAGTAACTCAGAGGCAGAAAGGAGCAACCCTATGTTTAATGCAACGATTTCACTTGAAGAAACTATGCCCTACTCTTTGAAGAACTCTGAGGGTAGCTGCTCACTGTCTGCAAAATAATCCAGCCTGACTTCTCTGGGAACGGAGAAAACCTTCTGAAGTAGACGTGCTTTCTGCACAGCACAAAACGCCTCAGAGGTATGGAAAAGAGCTCGGCCACCATGTCACACCAGGCCTGAATCACAATAAGTGTTCCCATTTTTCAAGTCAGACACTCTTGGAAGCGTTCCATCCCCCAACAAATGCAGCTCAGGGTCTCTGCATGAACTCCAGAACTGCCTGATTTAAGCCTTGCAAGAGCAGGCTGCTTGTGAAAGATACCTCAGCACTGTGTCCCGAAGCTGCTTTCCCAGTGTGTCTACACTGATGGTTTCACTTGTGTGTCCACATACGCTTTATCATTTACCTTCTCTCTCTGCCAGCCCTCCATACCAAAGGCTGTGCTTTGAACTTGAGTCTGACTACGAGCTTAGGGACGTAGAGGAAAAAAACCACACTAATTTGAGGTAAGGTCACTTCAATGTCCATCCATGACACTTATGAAGCTTTGATACCATTGGGACAGGACCCAGAGCATCCCATCCCACGATTGCAGAGGGAATTTTTGGACATAGACAGTGAGGAACTTCAGCAGAGGTCTTCAAATCCAGGTAACTACCAAGTGGAGAAATTCAAGTGCCAGATCAAAAACCCAAATGTTAGCAGTGGAGTGACCTGAATGATGTGTTAATTGGTGGAGTTAATCCGATTTCCATCTTCTCTCAAGTCTTCCTCACCTTCTGGAGAGGCCTTTATTCAGGAGGCTGTTGCTGCTGGATGGAGGGCACCCAGTTTGGTGCAAGGCAGATCCCACATGGGGTGCTAAACCTTGATGTCTCCAAGCTGAAACCATGGAATATCTGTTGGCTAAATGGCTGGACACTCAAAAACTCCAAAACCAGTTATTTTTTTTTTACTGGCATTTAAAGCGATCTCAAAGAGGGTGAAAATCCAGAGCAAAGCAGCTGAGTGATTCTGTTTTAGAAGCAATTTCAAACCTCTTGGATGCTCAAAGTCTTCCAGGCAATAGAGCCAAACCCATCTTTGAGTGCCTGGGCTAGGCACAGCTAGAGTGCTGGACACATCTGGAGTGGGATGTTGTGGCTGATGACCCAACATGTGACAAAGCCAATGATTTTGAGGGCAGATATGGAGCAGAGATGTCACTTCTGCAGTACTCGAGATAAATCCACCCCCAGAATTAAATAAGTGGCAGAGTTGGGTAAGAAACAGACAGGCTGAGTGTTTATCTGTTGAAAACTGAATTTCACTGAAATGCTTTGGGGAAAGGTATCATTATATACTATCTGTTGGGGTTTTTAGAGAGGAAGGCAAAGCACTTTGATGATGTCGAAACATTATGACAACATCATAATGGAACATTTCAATTTCTCATTTTGAAATACTCTTATTTTGCTAAGCCATTTTACAAATACATACCACTAAAAGAATGATTAACAGTAAATATCAGCAGGCAATTTTTAGATTTTTTTTTTTTAATTTATAAAAGAGGTCTGTTTAGATTAATCCTACTATGGAGCTGTCATCAAAACTGGTATTTTCAGAAAATGGCCTTTGCTTTGCAACTGTTCTGAATTTCAGTTTTTTTCTTGCATGCTTATAGGAAACAAAGCTGCCTTGGCTTTGGCCTGAGTGCTTTGATGCATGCAGCCCTCCCCCAAGACTCCCATTTCTTTACGAGCTGCTGCTCAGGGAGCTGGAGGAGTCACAGTCCATGGAGGTGTTCAAAAACCACGGAGGGACGTGGTCTGTGGGCATGGTGGAGTGGGTTGAGGTTGAACTTGGGTACCTAAGAGGTCTTTCTCAGCCTTAACGATTCTATATGTAAAGGCAGCCCATTATTTGTTTGCCATCAGACAGAGAACCTGCATGGAGCAACCATTTCTCCTCTCACATTCCTGCCCTTAGAGCAGCCCAGACTTCCTACAAGAAGCTGTTTTCAAGGCTGGTTTGTGCCACGCTTAATTTCTGTGCTGCCATAAGGTCCTGATTTCCAGAATAATCCCATCACACCTGACTAAAGGGTTCCAAAATGCAAGAAACATCTAAATGAGCAGAGATCACTGGAGTACATGCAGCCACTGATGTCACTTCTTGCTGCTGAAACACCAAAGTGAACATTCTGAATAGTTGCACTTCTCACATGCTGCTGCTCTTAGGATTCAATCTGTGCTTGTCACAAGAACTGCCTCTTTTTCCCCTCTGCAGCAGCAGCAGAGTTGCTCATGGGCTGTGCTCCGTTCTCCACTTGATGGATGGAAAATATAAAAGCAAAAAGTTTCTTAATACAAGAGCCAACTACTCATGCATCTGCACCTTGGGATGAATCTAGACATTTCAGTATTGGGTTTGTCCCAAATGATGAGATGGGGAATTGAAATTGTAACGTTTTATTTTCCCTTTGTGGAACAGAGTACCAAAAACAATTTCAATTTGGAAATACCAAATGTCACTTGTCAGGTGAAATATTTTCTCACTTCCAATGCCAACAAGGAGGGATCTTGTTCCCAGCTACTAGGGCTTGTATAATGTAAGCCACAACGCCTGGAAGGAGTTCCAGGTCCCTACAGCACACAGGATTTCACCACCCCAGCAATGTCCTGCCTTTGGGACTGTGCTCTCTGCTTGTGAGCCAGACACTAAATCCTACCAGGCAAAGAAAATAATTCCATGCTACTAGTGGCCTGGCTTTGCAAACTCTGCTTATGATTATCAGATAAAATAGCACGAGCCCCCAGAGCAAGCATCTTGTCAACAGGGCTGCCTGGGGGATGAGTGCACCTTTTATGTTCAGGAGCATCTGAATCTCACTCGTGTTATCTAAAAGGGGATTATAATGGCAATGATTACGTCCAACTGAGACCAGGGAAACAAAGTGATCCTACAGCACTGTTAGTAGTGGGATACAGAGAAATGCATCAGTAATTTTGCTATCTTTTTCTAATGTGTTCTTTCAGCAAAAGCTCTCACAGCTGTTTATGCTCATTACATAAGAACACTTCCAAGTCCTTCTGCAAAAAGAAAGAGAAATTTAACTGTTGTTTTTTTTTTCGTACTCTGGAAGTGGGCCTGAGAAGAAGAGTGATCAGCAACCCTGAGGTCACCATAATAGGAACACATGTAAGGAAATTAGTCCTGCATTTCTCTCTCAGAGGGTGGTGAGGCACTGGAACAGGTTGCCCAAGGAGGCTGTGATGCCCCATCCCTGCAGGCATTCAAGGCCAGGCTGGATGTGGCTCTGGGCAGCCTGGGCTGCTGGTTGGTGACCTGCACACAGCAGGGTGTTGGAACCACATGAGCATTGTAGTCCTTTTCAACCCAGGCCTTTCTATGATGCTATGGTTCTCCATCAACACATCCTGTCATTTTTAGCATTTTTAACCTGACTCCTGACTGAAGCTACTGCCAACATTTCTCTCTTCTAAGCTATAAGCCCTTCCAGTACAGGAGCACCGGATAATAGATAGAAGCAACTCAGATCTTCAAGTTTGGGTAAAAACGCCATTTCCTGAAGCTGGGCTGCCCTAAGTAACTCCCGTGCTCATTAGCATGCTGAGAAGGGGGACTGGCAGAGCACCCCTTTTCCATCTGCCAGAAGGATGAAAGAAACACAAGTATGTGAATGGTGATGGGTATCTGCAGAGCACAGGGATGACAGAAGGACTGCTGGGTGGAAGAGCTGCTAATTTTTCTAACTATGGAGTAGAATACTTTAGTACTCCCAAGTACTCTGTACTGGGAGGCTGTGACTGTTAATGGACGTGGCTTTGGGACAGCCTGTGGGTCAATCACCACAGTGGAGAAAGCCCAGTATCAAGGTAAGACCAAATTCTCCAGGAGAATCCAGCTTTGCAATTCTCTTCCCACCCTTGTTAAGCTCCCTGATTTATGCCTTGTAATAACCACGAGTGGTCAAGAATCTTTCTTTCTTATTAGCAATTCTAAGTACACCAGAAGTAAATTTTTAAATCCTAAGCAAAAACTAAATGACCATAAAGTCTGCATTCACTTCCCAAGAGACAGTTCTGTTTCAACATGACAACCTAATTAAAACCTCAGCAAATTGGCTGCAAAAGTTTTTAATAAACGCTCTTTGTAGGTAGTATTTGGGGGAGATGGGCTCACTGCAGAAGTGGTTGGAGGTCCCCATCTTTTGGTGACTTGGGCAGTAACTGAAGTCAGGGTGGACAGAGGTGACCTGGGGCCAGAAAACCCTTTTTTTTGGGGGAGGGGGGGACGGACAGACGGGCAGTGACACATGTAGAAGCCCCTCAGTTATCCTCAGTAATGTCAAATTCAGCATCCAGAAAAGAAAAACATTTGATTTCGAAAACATCTTCTGTTTTCTTGAAACAGAAATTTGAAACAAAATACCCCTTTGACCTCTCAAATAAAATGTTTCATTTCAGAAGAAATGCAACACTTCATTCAACACCAAATGACTTTTCTTTTCTGTCCAAAAGAGCCGGTGAACCAAAAAATTGGTTATTCCCTCACCTCTCCTTGTTCCCTACCTCCTAAACCAATGGCCCCTCTATAATTCAATCCAAAAACCACATTACCATCCACTTTCCCATGCACTGAGTGCACACACTCAGGTCACAGCGCATGAACTGCTTTGTGTTCCATCCTCACCACAGCACCAAACCCTCTGTCAGTTATTTGGCAGTTGGGTTCTTCTTTTCCCTTAGCGTGGGGTCATAGAAGGAGGTCAGGGAGCTCAGAGCTGCTCCTTCCCCATGGCATTAAGGGACTCACTGCAGCTCCAGTGCTCAAGTCCTTTGCCCAGGTCCCAGTTCAAAGCTCCCCAAGCCCAGGGTTGGGGCAGCCCCTGTGCAGCAGCACTTTCCCCTCCCCAACACACCAGGGAGGTCAGGAAACCTCGCTAAGATGTTTTCTGTGAGCCAGCTTCAGCCCATTGCCTTTGATCCATCTCTTCTGCTTGCTTCCCCCCTCCCCCCCCCCCTCCCCCCCCCGCTCTTTTGAGCAGCTCTCAGATCACAAGTGCTCAAAAAAAAAAAAAATGAAAGACAGAACTATTTTCAAATCTCTTTTATAGAAGGTGCCACTCTTTCCAAAGCCCTGCTGAGAAATCAAACTGGAGCAAATGGCTTCCAAACCTCCTGAACTCTTTACACTCTCCAAAGTTGCAGAAAGCCACTTTTCCATCCATCTCGATTTCATTCAGACTGAAATGTGTGAAGTTTACACATTTTCTACCTGTTTATACCTTAAGAGTCATGAAAACCTGTGGTCACATTGGATATAAATAAACCAGCCATGTTACTCCACATCTTTACTCGTGGGGGAAAGCAACTTATGGCTCATTCACAAAAGCATCAAACAATCACTGATGATAAAAACTGAAGCAGAACATCACCCACAGCACTGCAATGCTATTACAAGCCAGAAAGCCTATTCTCTATCTCCTATTCAAGCTCAGTACTTGAATAGCATATTCATGGGTTCATGTGCTAAATCCAAGCTATCAGTCACCCCAGACCTACAGTACAACCTCCCATTTAACTTAGGTTACAGAACGCCTTCCTGTTTTGTGTCCACCAACCTGTGAACATGAAGATGAAGTTTCTTGCAAGAGCTGATTCTCTGGAAAGAGAAGTTATTCAGCAAAGATTTATGAATTGCAGACGCCGCCGTCGGGATCAGCTTGCAAATGATTTACTAAACAGAAACAGAAACAGGGCCGAGTTCATAACGGATGTTACTCCAAACAGCCAGTTTGACTGGTGCTATATATTTCATCTATTGGACATAAAAAGGCATTTGCTGTAATGCAGGGAAATGCAAGTGTTAAATATACTTTCTCTTTTTCCCCCACACGCACTTGTGCTTAAGAATTCTTCTCAGCTGCTGGGACTGAGATTGATAGCAGCCTTGCTGACAGCTTCACTAACACCAATTCAGAGTTGGGCAAATTTGCTTTGGAGTACGCCAGTCTTGAACAAATACAGTTTGGGGTCCATTAGAACTGTTAGCAAATTTGAGTTTGAAGCCTTCAGCAACGTCAGCAACTCCAGAGCTTTTGGAAAGATTGGTTCCAGCATCTGTTGGTTCACAGCTCCTGAACTGCCAACTGCTGGGAGTGGGCAGAGGATAACTGGGAAGAGGATTTTACCCTGATGGTGGCCAGTGCTGGAGACAGGATGCCAAGCCTGCAAAGCTGATCCTACAGCTTAGTTCATATATTGAAGCAAACAGACTTTGCGTCAAGCATCCCACTACTCAGTGCAGGCCCACCCCAAACCCAGTCTCCAACAGCCCCCTCCCTACCAGAGGCTGGCAGGTCCTTTCTTTCTTTGTGCCACTCACATATCCACGTGGGCATATCGCAGGCCATCCATTAATTGCTGTTTTAAATATTTTGTTGGTGAGAAGATGCTTTATTTAAAAATTTCTTGCAGTCAGCCCTGTGTTTCTGACAGTCTCAGCCTCTTGGGGGAATACAAAAAGGAATGCAGAACCTCTGATGCTGTGGACATATTTTTTTTATTATTCAACCTTGTACAAAAATAAGACTGTACCAGGAACATGATGGGCT
Source organism: Tympanuchus pallidicinctus (assembly GCF_026119805.1). NCBI lineage: Eukaryota > Metazoa > Chordata > Aves > Galliformes > Phasianidae > Tympanuchus > Tympanuchus pallidicinctus. The sequence continues at coordinate 1,115,145 of NW_026294755.1, read as the reverse complement.
GCTTAAATGACACCTGGGATGGCTGTACCCTTGCCTGATCACATCCAGCTGACATTTGATGCCACGTCACTGAAGGAAACAGCATTTTTAACAGCCATGCACAATATCACAACTCCAGGCTTGGCCCCCAACCTGGAAAGTGAGAAAAGGAGGCGGTTCTGCATGAGAATGAGATACTAATCAGCTAATAATTTCCAATTGCCAAAGGAAAGTGAATATCACTAGCTATCATTATGTTGCGTTTGAAAGCCCTTCTTTAGTGTATAAAGCACATTAAAATGACTTCATGATCCATCATGCCATATGGTTTCCATGGCGTAAAAGAGGAATTACCGGCAATCACAAAGCGCACAATGACCATCACTTAGCCCTGTCATTAGCTGCAGCACTTATTGAAGCAAACTGTGGCTGCAAACAAAGAACAGCTTGCTCTTATATTCAGTCTCCAGCGGTCAGCCACATCGCCCAGCAACCACTCATGGCATCTGACAGGAGGACTCAGCTCCATCCCCAGGCACTTTGCTGCCTTTCCACCTTGCAGGAATGGATGCAAAGCGCCCGCAGGCAGATGCACTGCCCACAGCCTGCTGCCCATCTGTATGATACCACAGCAAACCAAAATGCTCCCCAGCCCCTTGTGCTGGGGCAGAGCCAGCTTCCTCCTGCAAGGGAAGAAATCTGCGTCCTTCACTCTACAGCCTCTCGGTGCTGCTTCTGTCAGACAGCCACACACAGGGCACCTGAGCAGTCTGCATCCGTGCTCATGAAACAGCTGACACTGTGCCAAGCTTTGGAGCCTACTGTCTTCAGTAACACAGGGCCAAGTAGCATCAATGACAGAGTTTCTTTTGGGATTGCAAATACAAACAAAAAAAACAAAAAACAAAACAAAAAACCCAACACAACAAAACAGTGCAATGGGCAAGAAATAAAGGATAAACAAGAAAGAAAAAAGAAAAAGAAAGGTCAACAATTGCTGCAAAAAGCCTTCAGGCAACACAGGTCCCCTCTGCTTCCAACACCAGCTGTAAGCTGACACTCAGGAGGGCCAAGGCAGCAGAAGATTCCTCTACAAACAGCAGACAGCTTGAATAAATCACAGCTTCCACTGAGCTGGGTGCAAGCAGAGTCAGCGAGCAGCCCCACACCCAGACACAAAAAGGCTGGGAGCAGAGTGCTGCTTTTGCAGCTGAACAAGCCAGTAATTCTTAACTCAGGTTGTTGGTCCAGAGTGACTTCTTGCTCTCCCTCTGTACAAGCACTGACGGCCAGTGCGGCTGTTGGCTCCTTTGGGTTGGTGAATGATGCTGAAGTCTCATCAGAAGCAAAGTCACAGTGACCCAGGAGTGAGGGACAGGATGGGGACGCAGCCCCCACAACCACAGCTTTGAGGCTGATTTAGTGATAAGCCTTGAAGGGAGAGCTAAGCCCTCAACTCATGGAACAACCATGGACAAACCCAGCACACCATCCCATAAATCCGTGCTACTGAGAGACCTAAGAGGAGTACTGCAAACATCTCAAGGTCAGCAATGCTCTTCTACAGCCCTATTTTTTTTTCTACTGCATCTTTTAACTATATTAAAACGTACTAGAAGACATTTATGGAGGAACTAGAGAAGTTCTAAGTTCTGTCTTTTTCTATTACTGCAGCTCTAATGACTTCTCAGGAGTTGCACCAAGCATACTAGTGTACTTCTCCCATACAAAGAAAGCAAACCTAAAGCCATAATTATGCAAATCAAAGAGGAAAAAGAGCAATTTGCCTTCCTTAAGGAGAAATCAGCCTTACACAGCATGCCTTGGAGAATGAACCAGGAGCTAGACAGGCAGCACCTTTACAGCCTTATACTGCTTTGGGTCCCATTAAATAGGGGAGGGCTGCAGCTGGGACAAGCATGGGGATGTTGCTCAGGTGCTGAGACTGGATGGCTAAAGTGGTAACACCTGGTCAGTTCTGCATCATGCTGGCAGGGATGAAACTTCTCTTTAGGATCTTGCAGTTGCAAAATGAAGGTATGACCATAGATCAGTTGAAAAGTCTGCATCAGGTTTTCTCTGTGTCCTTCTCCTTTTCTCTGCAAACCTCCAAAGGAAAGTCCTCACATCTCCCAGCTGAAGCTCCGTTTCTCAGTGCTAACAGTTTGTTTAATTAGGCACAGTGCCTATTGTTGCCCCACACATGGGAGGAATTTGCTAATGGGGAATTTGCATGGAATCACAGAATGGTTTGGGCTGGGGGAGACCTCTGGAAGTCATCACTTTGTGTCCTGGGAGCATGCAGAACCTGTGGGGATGCTGGAAACAGACCCTCTGCCAGCACACAGTGGTTTGTGCTTCCACAGAATCATTAAGACTGGAAAAGATCTCTAAGATCATCAAGTCCAACCCTAACCCACCCCACCATGCCCAGTGACCATGTCCCTCAATGCCACATCTCCACATTCCTTGAATGCCCCCAGGGACAGTGACTCCCCCATCCGTTGGGCAGTCTGCACCAATGCATCACCACCCTTCCTTAGACAAAATTCTGAATATCCAACCTGAATCTTCCCTGGAGCAACTTGAGGCTGTTACCTGTGCCTGCAGGTGAGGACACTTGAATGTGTCCCATGGGTAGAAGGGGTAGCGCCAGGCTGCAGATGGGGAAAAGAGAGGAGGCAGAGGCTGGGAGGGGAATTCACCCCCATGTCTGTGTCTCAGTCCACATAAGTGATGCTGCAGAGCCTTCAGCTGCAATAAGGATGAAAGCTCTGAGACCTGCACCCACTCTGCTGCCTGCTAGGAGCACTGCTAGGGATCTTCTTTGTCTCTTGCACTGTTTCTGAGCTGTTTCTCCCCTCCAAATGTTAAAACTCAGACTTTCAAAGATGTTCTGGCTCCACAGCGGATCTAAAGACCTGGCCCAGGGCCTTCAGTGTGGAGGTACCAGAGGCAAGAAGAGGAAAATCAGTTCTTTCAGCAGAAGATGAAAACAAATCACCTTGTATTTGCTGCACACTTCTGAGTGAATGAACTGGAGGGAAGAAGAGGCAGGGGGGAGGAGTGGGCAGCTGAGTGGTGCTGTTCGAATGCTGGATCCCAAAGACAAAACACAACCGTAGGCTCTGCTTTGGACCATGGTTAGTGGGCATGGTTGGGGTGGTTTGGGGTTGGACTTGGTGATCTTAGAGGTCTTTTCCAACCTTAATGATGCTGTGATTCTATGAAATGTCTAGTGAGGAAGAACATGCACGATGACTGGATGCAGCTGCATTTTAACAGATTTCTCCCAAACATAATTTTTGCACGGCGCAGACAGATTTGCTCTTCTTGTCAGACACAGAAACAACAAAACAGCTCTGGGAATGGCCCCAGCTCCAGGCATTGCTGCCCTCTGTCTCACATCACCGACCCCAGGAGCACCTCTGCTGTTTCAGCCTCAGTGGTGATGCCTTTGTGGTAAAGCAAAACTGCCAATATGGTTTTGCTTTTTCATCAGAGAAGAATATCTATATTTCTAACTAATAACTTCAATTTTCTGTTAGCATGTACGTGCCGGGTGCCTGCCTGGAAGAGCTTGATGTGGGTTCTGCTCTTCCTCCTCTCTCTCCTGCCTGGGATGCAGTCAGATACACTTTGGTTACGATGACTTTAATTTTGCTTCCATTCAAACCAGATGGAAACCCATCCCTAGAGGCTACTGGCAAGGGTAGAAATGGGATCCGCTAACAATTACATGGCATTTCCCAGCTAGTGGTTCCCATTTGCAGCACAGCCAACAAGCTCAGTGCTCAGGATGCTGCCTGGGCTGAGCAGTTGCCATTCCAAGCCTGGCCATCTCCTTTCTCTTTCAGTTGTTTGTTTGTTGAATGTTCGTTGGGTCTGAACTCCAGGGATGAGCTGGGATTTTTGCTTGTTTGTGCTGGGGGTTGTTTTCTTTCTTTTTTTTTTTTTTTTTTTTTTTTTTCAGATTTCATCTCTAGGATTCAGTGTTTTCCCAAATGACAGCTTGTCTGTACATCAAAAGAGATTTATGGTGTAAAAAATCTCCACTCCGCCACTCTGAATTTACGCTCTGTCTTTGGACTCAATACACCCAGACCAGCGATCTCATTCTAAATATCTTTCACCTTTTCCTCTTGCTGAGTGTGGGAGAGGGAAAGAGCAATCAAATATTTATTCAGAAACCACTGATCTAACACAGGCTCCTCTGGTTTACCACGGGCTCTCAAAGCCCTTCTAAAATAAACTCCCAACCATTTTCTTTCTTTCTTCTTTTCCCCTTTGTTTGGGAAAAAAAAACACAGCACAGCTCTTATACCACTGGCACTTCCCAGGCTGTTTCTGACTGTTTACTCCCCCTGTAAAGTTCCTCAGCAATGAGAGCATTATAAAACCTCTCTCCATCACTCCCCCCCCCATCTCACCTCCCTTCACTTGCAGATGCCTCTGAACAAACCATCCATCATGCAGTTAGAGGCTTTGGGTCGTTAAAACCCAGGTCTGGGATTGGTGCTGTGGGAACCAAGAGCTTTCAACGCCACTCCAGAACGGGTTTTTATGGGTAATTGATGGGAAGCCACAGACGGCTGGTGACAGCGTGGAGAGATTAAGCAGTTTAGTGCAGGGGAAGCCTGGCCAGTGCATCCATGCTGCTTCGGTGGCCAATCTCTAAAGGAATAAATGATGCTCATAAACACATCGTTTTTCACCAAATCATTATGCACTTCCTCTCTCCTGTGTGGTCTGCACACAGAGCCGGATCCAACACCCACGGAACCCATGGGAGTAGTTTGTGCCAAACTGGAATTTACAGCCAGAATTCCTGATGAGTGTAGGGACCTGGGGAGGATCCCGGTGACAGGTAGACCTGCAAATGCAAACCTGCCATTACAAAATGCCAGATGTTCAACTTAACCCTCAGTGTGCTTGACTACAGTGTTCCCTGGGCAGCCAAAGTCGTGCCTCTGTGCTCCAGCATTAGCTCAGAGCTGGCTTTAGCCCCTTCTTAGTAGGCATGGGAAAACATAGCTGGAGGAATAACTGTCCTCTTTTTTCAGGATACCCTACAGCAATGAACAGCTGCAGAATCAAATTCAAGATCATTTCAATGAAATTCTTACTGTATTTCTGACCATAGCCAGCAGCAGGGCAGAGGATGTTTTTGTACATCCTTTTTTTTCTAGGGCAACGCTGTTCTGCAGAAACAGAATACAATAGAAGGAAGCGATGTCATCCAAAGGACAGGCTTGAAAAGTGGGTCCAACAAGAATGGGTCCACAATAGAGTCCAACCTAATGAGGTTCCACAAGGCCATGTGAAATGTGTTGGGTTGGTGAAATCCCAGATTCAAGTGCAGAATGGGGGAAGAACTCACTGAGAGCAGCCCTGCACAGAAGGATGTTCTGAAAAACTCAACATGACCTGACTTATCCATGTGTGGGGCTCGTTGAGGACTTCCAGAAGTTGGGCCAAGAAAGAGGTTTAACAAACAAAGGTGACAAATTCAGTCTCTCCTATCCATTTTCGTCCTCTGATAAATATTGCCCTTGAATTTCATGGTATGCACTTCACCAGAAAGAAGCTAATGATCTAAGATGTAAACATTTTATTGCTCATCTCCAAAGCTTGTATGTAACTTTAACCCTTGCAAATCAAGCTTCAGGAGCTGTCAAGAAAGCTTTTATGGGCTCAAGGGCAAAGTGCTGGCCCCATTAAAGTCAGTGGAACTTTTGCCATTACCTTGGGACATTTTGGGGGAAGTGAGGAAAGCACCAAAGACAGAAACATAGCTGTTATCGAATTATCTCACCAGGTCATGATATCCAAGACACACAACTTGCAGCTACATCAAGACATGACATCCAAACTAAGCTATTTGTCAGGCATTTTGTACTAACAAATGAACAGTCCCAGAGGAGACAGACACTTTGGATGGAAGTGGGGGAGAGTTTAGTGGGCACTTTAATTGGTCACGTCTCTTTTTTCCTTGCAATCAAAGAGACCACGTCTGGATGAAGGGGCTGTGCCACCAATCATGTCACCAGCTGCATGGAAAAGCTCTCCTTGGCCTTGGCCAAATGCCCCACCACTCAGTGGAGCCCCACAGGGTTCTGCTCTCACCTCTCCCCAGGCTTTCGAGGATTCTCAGCACGCTGGAGGTCTCAGCAGCTCACTGTGTGCACATCATTGCCATCCACGCTCCACCTTCCATTGTGTTACAAGAAAAGTCTGAGAGTGCGGGGGATGACAAATGAGCAGCCATGCACACATTAATTCATTCCCAATCATCATTAATAAAAGAAGAGGGGGTTGGAATGCCCTTGTATAATTTAAGCAACTGTTTGCATAATGTCTCTGGTCATGACATGAAAGCATGTGATTGATAATTCTTACTAGAGGCAGGATTATTTTTGACCTAGTGTATTTCTTGCTTATTGTACAGTCTCTGAAGCACTGTGTCCTCCCCTGCACGTCTTATGTGGGTTCCTTGAAGAGAGGCAGCCCAAACCATGATTGAGCAGCAATTTGTTTTTGTTTACTTGGCCAATTAAGGTCAAGTTAATGAAGCATCGGGTGGAAAATAGCAGCTCCTGTTATGTTGCCTCAGCAGCAATTACAGTTCTCTTTAAAAAAGGTTAAGGAATTAATTGCAGTGGTTCTTTAGCTATAAAAAATTAGCAGGGGGTCTGTCTGAGCTGGTTTGAGAACTGAGTGACCCATCTGTTTCTGTGGGCAATGTTTAATGGCAGTGCAGAGGAGTAAGTTCACTCTTGATTCATTCAGGCTCTGCAGTGTTCGAGGGAGGATCTGTGCTGGGAAAGCAGCAGCCCCCACTAAGACAAATCTAACAGCACTGGAACAGTGATGGATGAGGTTGGGGAGCTCCTGGCCCTCAGCTGCCCAAAGCTCAGCAAGATGGATGGCATGCTGAGTAAGGACAGGCTGAACCATTTTGGGACCAAACGTGGGACGGTTGTGTCCTTGCCCTTCGGTGATGGTCAACTGCTGAAGTGGAGCAAACAGAAGTAGAGCAACCAGTGGGGCTCAGCTCTGCCCTTCTTCATCCTTCTTTAAACCCTGGGTGGCTGCTGCTGCCCCTTAGGAATTGTCACTGCAGGAGCCTGGCATGCAGGGTTGTGGTGCCTTGAGGAAGGAGCCCAGTTGTGCTGTAGAAGATTCCCTACAACTCACTAAAAGCCCCAAAATTAGCAGTGTGAGTCTGGCCCCATCAGACCCATCCACTCACCTGCTGCTGCAATGCCTGGGGGAGTTGTTTGCAATCAGCAATGAAAAATGTTGAGGAGAATCCCCCCAAATGCTGAGTGAGGCAGTGAGAGGATCGAGCCACCTCATTTCAAACATTAAAAGCTCACTGCCTAACCTGTATGCTTTGCAAAACTCTTTGTAGTGATTGGCACCAGAAAATTTTAGCCTGCAGGTAGCTTTAGAAAGATGAAAAAGCCATGCTGTCAGCCCAAGCTGATGGTTTTCTTTTTCCATCAGCGAAGTCCCACGACAGCAGTTTTCCAGGGTCACTTAAAGCAAGCTGGATGTTTTTCTCACAGAGAAAACTCAACAAAAGTGGCTTGGTTTGGTTTCGGATTTCTTTGCTCTGGATGAAACCAGCTCTAGAAAGATGGAAAGGACATTACTACTTGGAAAGAGCAAAGGATTCTTATGAATCCTACCTTAGGAGTAGTCCTTTTAAAAGGACTTTTAAAAGATTTGATGTCCCAAACTGCTAAACTGGTCGCTACGTACTAAACCCCAGCATTGTTGCTAATGCTGAGCTGCAGTCCAAAGACAGCTCCTGAATGAGCCATGTTACCACCACAGTGATGGATGTGAGTTCCCTTTGCCCTATAAAGCATCCTCTTAAATATTTTCAGGTTGTTACAAGGTCCCTCCTTGGGCTCTTCTTCCTGCAGCCCAAATCCCAGTCTGCATTTCTTTCACTCAGCACAAAATCCTGTGTTGTTATAACAAAACAAATGAAGCAAATGAAGAGCCATTGGGTCCGGTGACTTCATCCCAGGCCCTCTGCACCTATTGCAGCAGACAGTCATTAATTATATCATCATTTGCTATTTTTTCCTCTCATACTCTGACTCAGTGCACAAGATGAGCCCTGGGCAGTGACGGAGGCTGCTACCCTCAGGATTCTCTTGCATTAAAAGAAAAAATAAAAAGGGAAAGAAAAAAAAAAGTTAAAAACGACGTTTGAAATGGAGGAGATATTTTTGAACAAGCGCAGACAATGTTCTCCCCTGCTTCCTCTTGCCACTCCGTGGCATGATAAATGTGCTTCCTCCGCCAAATGGGTGGTGAAAGCAGAGCGAGTCCTGCTGAAACTAATGGCTGTGTGTTTTACCTTTTGTTTTTCAGACGGAGGCGGAAAGCAATCTATTTTTATATTAAATAGATAAAACGACATCACTGAATTGGGATCAAATGCAGTGAAAAGAAGAGAAGAGCACAGCACGGCCACCGAGCTGACCCTCGTCATTTCTTACGTCCACTCCTTTTGGTTTTGATCTGACTTGGAGTGTGTTAAATATCTCCAAGTACGTCTGCAGTGACCTGCATGGCTGGAGATGTGTCAGTCACCTCCCAGCTTGCAGCCTTCCTCCCCTCTTCACAAGGAATTAACTTTCCGGGTAATTTATTCTTGATGAATTTCTTGGGGAATATACCAAATACACGTTTTTCTGTTCCTGTTCTGGTCCTCATTTTTTTCAAGATGAAACTGAAAGAAAACCTTCCTCGGGATGGAATCTCAGAGCCAGCTCCATGTGCAGACATTGCTCTTTCAATCGGCGTGGAAGTACCCCCCTAACATCCAGCTTCCAGTCTGACAAAGAGTCACAGAATCTTAGAACCACAATAAAACAACTTGGGTTGAAAGGGTCTTTGTCATAGGTAGTACCAATACCAAACCAAAGCCATAAAGCCATGACAAGTCACTGAAGCCCACCCAGCTCTCATTTGAATTCCTTGGAGATCATGATCTGATCCCACATCTGGTCACTGCAGAAGATGTGGAGGTGCTGTGGCTCTGCAACAGTGGGGCTCAGGAACTGAAAGCTCATCTGGAGGATTCTGATCCACCAGGAGCATGCAGGAATGAGTGAGAAGAGGAAGATGCATGGCAGAGGAATACGAGGAGCTCTAGCAGTGCAGTTTCTGGCTCCAAGGGAGGAGCAAAGGGCTGGCTGCAGTTCTGAGCTGTGTGTCTGGGACTTGGATGTGTCACCCCTCAGTAGACGTCTCCCAGGCCCCTCCAATAGGAGCATGGAGCTCCAAGTGCCTGAGCTGTCTCACAGATCTCACCTCCCTCTTGCAAGTGAAAGCAGCCTCCTTTTCCCTGCTGGCACATGCAGACCCACAAGCCCTTGGGGACCAGGAGTCTAGAACTACCCACAAATAACACAGCCCCAGGTCTGTTAGGGACTCGGAGTGCTTCTGCCTTTAGAGGCAGAAATGGCTCTGAGTGCTGCCAAGATGAGCCCCAGGGTGCACAAATCTACCCAGGGATGCATCATCCTCAGGCTTTTGCTGAGCAGGGACTGTGGAGCCGGATTAAGCAAACTGCAGGATGGTAAAACACAGAGATGGAAGGAGAATATTTGAATACATCTCCCCAGAGCTTCTGGAACAGATCAGAATAATACCACAAAGTGCAATTTTCCTTGCAGGAATGACTCTTCCTGCAGTCCACAGGAGCATTCTTGTGCCAAAACACCCTGGTGCACAGTTTGCAGTGCATGCCAGCTTTCTTTGACCTTCCAAAAAAATGATATAATAAAAAGAAAACATATTTCTTATGATGGGAGCATTCCCCACTGCCATCCCTTCCCATAAGTCAAGTATTCCCACTGGACAGCATAAATGTCCACTTCGTGTAGATTTAGTAGAAGTGGTCAATTTACCAGAAAAAAAAATATTCAATCTTCTGTTTTAAAAAAGTCTGAGAAACTGAAAAAAAGAAACTAAAATGTAGTGGGGTTTGTTGTTGTTTTTGTTTTCCTAAGAGAAAATGTTAAAATACAAAGAATTCTGGGAATGAGGTGACTGGCCTTTAGAGGAGCCCAGGTGAAGTCTTCAAAAATACTGTTTTAGCAGAGCTCATACAATAATTAGGGCAAGAATATTATTTAGACAATAGAAGAACACAAATAATTTCCCTCTGAAATGTCTCCTGTTGTTTTTCCTACAGAAGAGTGTTGTCATTTTGTTTCTGTTCCCGCTCAGTGCTCTCTGGTTGGACTGGCAACTTCCCTTGGGAGAAATCCCCTTCTGATGAGGTTGCAACCTGCTTCTGCCTCTGCTCTGGGCAAGTGGACCAATGGCCCTGGCACGTGGAGACAACATAGGTATCAGGGCTGCAGTGGTGTGGAGATGGTGAAGAGAATAAATATGCTTTCTATTCCACAGTAACACTCCACTCCACTCTACTCTACCCTACCCTAACTTCACCCTATCCAAGCCTACTCTACCCTACCCTCCTCCACTGCAGTCTACTCTATTTTCCCCTACTCTACTATACTGTACTCTACTCTCCCCTACCCTACTCTATGCCATTCCACTCTATTCTACTCTATCCTATCCTAGAGGTCCTATTCCATTCTACAAGTTCTACTCTGTTCTATAATTCTGTTCCATTAGAACAGAAATAGGAAACGACCCAAATCGAACTTAAATGTAACGCAGCGGTGCATTAAGGACACTCAGGTTGCTGAAATTCAGCATTTCAGTTCAGGTTTGGTGTCCCAGGTCTCCTATTGCTGGAGAGCAGGGGGATGGATCGGCAAGAAATATTCTTCGCTTCCTCCTTCATGCTTGGAGGGTTATTTTACCTTCTTTCCTTATTGACCTGTCCCTTTCAGGATAATCACAGGATTATATGAACAACCCCTTCCAGCTTCTTTTTGCCCCTTGCAATCCATTTCCCTTCACTAGGCTGCAGCCAAGAATTTAATACACTGACACTTTCCTGTTTGTTTGAATTTACTGCTCCAATCTGTTTGCACATCTCATTGTACATAATGGCATGAGAGATTAGGAGAAGAGTTGATCAGACTTAGGTCCTCCCAGAATCTGCTGGAATGCTCTGGTGACTTCGGGGTGTTTGAAGTATGGATTTTAAAGGGCCATGCTAAGCAGTTTGCTCAAAATGTGTTTGCAATGCTGAGTTTACTTCAAAGCAAGCACGTCTGGAATTGCTGGATGCACGCAGCAGGGGACATGTGAAACCAGTGGGGAGCTGATGATCAACAGAGCCAGCCACAGCCACGCCTGCAGGCAAGATGGGCAGGTTCAGATGTCCTCATCAAACACAGAACAGACTTAGGGGTGTAAAAGTGAGCATGGAAGCAGCTGGGATCTGAGAAAGGAGAGAAGTTCTAACGGCAGCTCTGCAGCGTTACAGGGATATTTAACACATTATCATAATTTGGAGATGGCGTGGGAAATTAATAAAACCATCAACATTTCTCATCCTGTAGGTTAGTCCATACCTGAAGAACGCTGGCTTCCATGATCTATTCCAAAATAAGCAGTTTTCACCAGGAGACAGCCTGACACTTGGACGATTTAATCAAGAGCTTCACGTCACTCCCACACTGCTTAGCTTTCTCTAAAAAAGCTTGTTTGCTTTACAGACTCCTTCTGCAGACCTTTTTCTTGGCTTGGAGAAATGTGCTGTAGCAGTGAGTAGAAAAGCAAGCATTTACAAACTCTTCACGTCCTCGAGCAGAGAGACAGTAGCTGGGGATGGCCAAAAAGCAAGTTTGTAAGAAATTCCTTTTTTTTTTTTTCCACTCTTTTGCTTGTTGATTTTGGTCCAAATTGTACTGAAACCAATACTATTTTTTTAAATATATCACTGAGTACAAACTCCCACGGTTTTGAAGCCGTTGCTGTGAAGCTTCCGTCCCCGTTGGTAGAAGTGGGGATGGCACTGGAACACAGTGGGGAAGATCCTGCACACCACTGCCAGCCCCAAATCCCATCCCCACCTGGCTCCAGCTTTCACAGAAACTGGCCTTGGGTTTGGCAGAACCAATTTGAAGCTCAGAAGTGTTAAGTGAGATAATTAGTGCTGCATGCAATGGGGATTTTCATGAGGATGCTTGGTTCTAATGGAGAGTTTTTGTCTGGTCCTACTGTGGACAGCTGTGATGAGACTAAACTGGGCTTTGACAAGCTGCTCAAAACACCTCATTACCAGAAAGATTGGAGAGAGTTCAGAAAAAGAGGACGAAAAAAATAATTAAAGTATTGGCGGGAGCGAGTTAGGAGGAAGATTAAAAGCATGGAAAATCTATAGCATGCTTAAGCAACACACAGCGTGGAAAGGTGAGGAAAGAGACATTTCTGTGTGTGTTTGAAGGCTGCACGTACTTAGACGGAAGATTTATTTGGGGTGGGAGAGGAAAAAAGGGGTGAAAGATGTAAGGGAGCTGCCCTTGCTGACAATGGATCCTGTCCTGCCCAAGTCAAACAACAGCAATCACACAGCAACAGACCACGGTAGTTGCTGGCTCTTGTTAAAGTCTGCAGGATGCACCAGGTCCCAGGGATATGTGGGAAAAAGGATTTGGGGTCAGCTCATCAGCAGTCCTGGAAAGAAGGGCCAACACCCTTCTGATTCTGCCTATGGGCACCAGCACTCGTGCAGAAAGCTCCCAGCACTGCTGCAGCTCCTTTGCTCATTAAACTGCTGTAGATTCGAACACAAAGAGAATGTGAGCATCATTAGCACTAAATATGTTTTCTTCCTTGGTTTTGTTTTCTAAAGGAGATGTTTGTGGGCTTGTACAACGAGGTGCTCGTTGGCAGAGCAGATAGAGAATGGAAATGAGGCAAAGAGGTGTAAAAACAGAATGGATCAATGAGCAGCACCCTCTCTGGACAGGAACAAAGAAATGTCCCCTCATACCTGTAATCCTAACAGTGACAATCACAGGAGGGCACACCAATCTGCCATACCTCGCAGGCCCCATTACTATAATGCCTGAGCATCTCCTGATTGCTAATGAACTCACCAGGGGCCTCAGTGCAATTAACTTGAGCCTAAGGAGAGCTGCAGAACAAAGGTCTGCAGAACAGCAACACATCTTTCTGTCTCGAGCAATAGCAAGAATGTGAATGAAATAAAATGCAATTCCTCCTGAGACGGTGTCGGGACACACCACCATTAAAAGGCTGCGACTTCTATTTCTGCTTTGCCTAAATAAACTGAGATATTGGACCAGAAAGCTTCCAATTAATCACCCAGAGACTCCTCGTTTACGGATGAAGTGCTTGGAGCACGTCAGCGTTATCCTCAAAACAGGTTTCAAGTCATGCAAGGCTCCAAATCTGCCTGGGTGTGCAAGCTGGGATTTATCAGTGTTGACCAAATGAACAAAAGGAAGTTCACTGAAAAATTCCTGGTGGCCACTACTGTCATTTCCATACAGCCACTCTCATTGCCAGGTGGCCACTGCCCTCATTTCCATGTGGCCACTCCATTTCCAGCCGCTGACTGCTGAACATCCTGCCATTTAAATGACTAAAGAAATGCTAAACATAGATAAAAATGCCCATATCCTCCCATTTCCTCCTGATACTCTGGTGCACCCTACGAGATGCCTTTGGTCATTCACAGCTAAAAGTCCCATTCAGAGAGATGGGAGATGGTGTGTGACCTCCAGGAGCGATGTCAGCACTTCTGAGAGCCAAGCTCTGCACCAGATGCACGTGGAAGTGTGCAGAACAAATGGCAAGAACAAAAAATTGAATCGAGGCATTGCACTGTAAAACTTAATCTCCCATATAGAGACTTAGTCTATCATAAAAGAAACAGTGCTGGGGGTTGTAAGAAAACATGAGACCCTTGGGATGATTTGATGTCCTAAAGACATAAAGACATAAGCCACAGTGATGCAGAAATGAGCTCAGTAACACGGAGGCTGTTATATTTCAATTGGTTATGTGTACTCTACATAAAACACAATCAAAACACTTGTTTTTGAAGGATGTAAATGCCCTTCTCAGGCTGAGCTGGAGCACTGTTACAGATTTGGAATCTTAAATATCCTTTTTGGCTTTAAACTTGGGTGATTCTTCCCCATTCAGCCAAACTGCCCAGCATTTCCAACACCTCTTGCTGAATACGTTGAGAACTCATTCTATAGCACAGCGATGTGACATGAAAAAGCATTTCAGGAAAAGAAGCTTCTTCTTCCATAAAGGGAAGACTGAGGAATGCTTGGAAATAGGAATACTCTGAAGTCAAAATGCGGTGCTTAATTTCCACTTTCATCTTTGACTTAACTCTGGCTTTACCCTATTGTTTTAATGTAGCACAGAAAGGCGTAATAAGAATTTAAATTATATAGAATATGATAAATATTTTACAGGTTTTTAATATTTATATATTACATTTGCTTTTTTTTTTTTTTTTTTTCCAAATAATTCTGCTTTAGTATTAACAGAATGAAGTACTTCCAGAAGGAGGTTCTGACATTTCCAAAATGAAATTTCCGCTTGGTGAAATATTTCTAAATTCTGCCTTTCATTCAGATGTGAAGGGAAAATGAATTTCAACACCTTGAGCTTCCCCAAAGACAGGAAGATGATTTTCTCTCTCATTTTTTTAACTCTCACCTTTTCCTGCAGCCTTTGAGAGGCTGTTCTCTGCATTATCAGGGCGTCATAAGCACCTCTGGAGGGATAAGCCAGAAGATATTTAGTTATTTTACCCTTGGAGACATGAGGCTTGCATTTCAACTCCTCTACCTTTCAATACAAGGAAGTTCAGCAACATTTTGGGGCAGTGCTAGCACAGGGTGATGAGATGAGGGCAGTGCTGGCTTTATTGGCCCCCAAGGTTTGTGCTGTGCAGCTGCAGGAAGCAGGAGGGTTTGCAGTCTCTCATCACAGAGCTCTGCCACCCTCTGCTGGGAACCAGGTCACAGCCAGGGCCTGGCTCCCTTGGGCTTTATGAGCATCCCCCTCTCTCCACCAGCTGCTGTCATTAAGGTGAAACCCTCCCTTGGTGTTGTCTTACCATTGCAGTGTGAGTTTGGGGTTCTGGGCTGCTACATGCTGCAGCTGCATGATGGAATCATAGTGGCTGGAAAAAACCTCTCAGATCCCCAAGTTTAACACCAGCCCACCCCCACCATACCCACGGACCGTGTCCCCAAGTGCCACATCTCCACAGTTCTGAACACCTCCAGGGACAGTAACCCCCCCACCCACCTGGGCAGCTGTGCCAATGCACAGCTCTTCAATTCTTCTCTCTCTGAGAAGAAATTGTTCCTAATATCCAACCTGAAGGGTGATCCCACACCCTGAGCACTGTCCCCATGCCAGCCCAGATGCCCTGGCTTATGGGATCATGGCTCAGGAGGATGTGGATAAAGTACAACATCCCACCACTGAACAAGCAGGTGTGTGAGGCTGCACATCATAGATGGCACCCAAATCCCCTTAAATCTGCCTCATGGAAGCACCAGCTCCCTCACAGCTCCTGGCCTGGCTGTCCATCCTCAGCACTGCAAATCACAGAATCTCAGTAGGATTTAGTTGGAAGGGCCTTCTGTACAACAAACACCTGGGTGTGTGTTCTGAAGACACTACAGGTTCCAGGGAGGGTGGGATCCTCTTCATGAATGGCCTCAAAGGATTCCTCCAACTGCTAGCAATAGTAGATTTGTTTATGCAGAAAAATGAAAAATTTACAGGATTTAGCCAAATCTGGGGTCCAGCAGTGGAGATGTCTGTAACAGAGGATGCTTAGAGATGCTTTACTTGAAGAAATACTCTTCTTGAAGAAATAGGTTACTTCCATGGCTGAAATTACACGTCTGTTTGGAGGAGCTGCTCGCTCTGCTTTGCTTTGCTTTGTACACAACTCATGGTCTCCGGAAGTAAATGCTCTTTGAAAACCTTTTATCCCAATTTACATCAGGCAAATATTTGATTTCTTTCTTTTGAGAGGCAACAAAATGCATTAGCACATGTGGGGGAAGACAGGGGAGGACCACAATGGAGCAGTAAATCGATGGGCGCGCTCAGAGAATGGGAATGACAAAACTGCATTTAGGAGCAGATACAGATCCCAGTTGTGCTGGAAGAGAGCTCATTTGTGTTTATCTATTTTTTGGATGCTTTGTGGTATTTTGAAGAGTTTTATATTCATCAGTTTCCAGGCAAGTGAGAGATATGAAGAAAGGGAAGATAACGTCAATCATGAATTTGGGATTTCAGCTTTTCATTTTTCTAAGTACAGAAAGTAGAAACCAATCCTTCCCTTTTCAAGCCTCAAGACATGCTTTAGGATATTTTCTATGGTTTTTCTTGATAGAAAAGGGACATTTCAGCATTTCTAGACCAAAGAATCTGCTGCTGAATATAGTCTGCTTAGGGCTGCCCATCTGCCTACAACTAGCCATGATCAACACCAACTTCTTTTCTTTTCTGTGCTTTGTTTTTTTTTTTTTTTTCCCCCAGAAGAAAACAGGAAAAGGAATTGGTTGTCTTGTTATTAATCATGTTTGTTTTGAGAATGCCTAAGGACTGATCAGGGTTATGTCCCTGTTGTGCTCAATGCTGTATGAGCACAGAGGTGTAAGAATGGTTACTGCAGAAATACATCATGCATTACTAGTGGCCCAAGCTGCATGAAAGAGCTTCGAGGCGGGGCAAGAAGCACTTGGCCTTTATTTCCAACAAGGGAGATCTTGGTTAGACACTGGGCAAAACTGTTTTAGTAATGAGGCCAATTAAATACCAAAATGAATTGCCTGCAAAGGTGCAGCATTGCCATTGCTAGAGTTGGTGGAATGGATTAGACATGCTTCCAGCCTGGATGCTCCATCTTTTGGCAAGGCAGTGGCCATCTGGAGGCCCTTCCAGCTAAGGCTTTCTAAGAGTTTTGTGACAGTCAGGAGCAACCAATGCTTCTGCCCTCATCCTGCACTGTCTTCTTGACATTGAGAAGCAGCCAGTCCCAGTAGAATCATCTCCAGCCTTCTCTGTGGGTCTGCCCATGAAGCAGTACAGCACAAATCTCACAGTTTTGCTACCTCTGCAGTGTATTAAGCATATCCTGGTGTGTGCTTGTAGTCTGCTTTCTTATACCTGTGTTCCAGGTCATGCTGGTGGAAAACTCTCCAACCCTGGCCCTCACTGAGTGTCTGTGGACAAACCCATCAATGATTAGGGGCAAAGACCTGCTGGCACAACAGACGTTCCCACCTTTTTGGAAAAATAATCAGTCCGAGCTCCTCTTGTTTGTGCTCCTGTGCTGGGATGCTCTGTTCCCTGCACCATGGCCATAAGAAAAGTGTTAATACTCCAGCATTGCAATAAGCACCAGAGTGGCTTTAAAATCCTTTTTTTTTGTTCATTTCCTTTTTTTTTTTTTTTTCCCTGATCTTGAGTCAAAGAAATGAGGCTGTAGAAGAAATTACCAGGTCAGAATTTATGACAGTTAATGGGCCGACGAGTCTGCAGGATTGCTGAACATCTGGATTCAGCAAGTGCCTAATGCCAAGCACATAAAAGTGATCCCTGAGGAGTATGAACCTGTGGACCACAATGTCAGCCTGGCTATTTGAAGGCACTGACCTTGCATGTTTCATAGCATGGATGAGAGCAATTTCTGTGCCAGCAGCTGTGCAAAATTGCACAAAGAGAACAGGCAGGGATCCTACCTGCGAACACAGCTGGTGTGATGCTCTGGGCCAAGCAGGTGTGTCCCGCAGACATCCATGGAGTTGTGCTTGCCAGATGGGCTGGGCTGTTTGAAGCATGGCTCTGCCAAAGCCTCTGCTCTGCTCCCAAGAGACTTATTGAAATCCAAAAGGAAAAAAATCTGTATTTCAGCCCTGAGATGCAGAATGTGGAGAAGTAAGTGGCCTCCTGTGGCTCAGCTCTCAAAACCTCAGCTCTGTTCTCCTGGCTATAGCAAATGCTGCATTTGTTATTCCAAACAGTTTAACCTCTCCATGCCTTCCTTGTGCACAAAGCAGCTGGAGAACCAGAGAGAGCTTGGTGCAAGAGGGTAAAGCTGTCTGTGAGAAGGAACAGTCAGCTTTGTGATGATTTAAACAGCCTCAAGTCTTGCATATATAGTTGTGGGGATCTCCCCAAATCCCAGCACTGTAGCGTGACTGGGAGGGCATGAGGACGTGGAGAAACACTTTATGCAGAAGGCCAAAAAAGCCATCAAACCAAATGTAACCATCTATTTTAGGATGAGATGACTTTCACACACAGAACAGCAATAACCCAAGGGACAGCAATGGACCAGTGACAGAAATTCAGAGTAGAAAATAAAGGAAAAAAACAAGGAGAGTAGAAACTGAGCATTCTTCCCTCCACACCTTACCCAGAAATAGCCAATTGCATGTCTTCCCTGCATTCAAACCCTGGTTATACTTAGCTCTTGACTGCACAGCTCTACCAGTAAATCCAAACACTTTCAGGGACTGCCACATGTGGGGACATGGGCTCAGTTTGCTGCTGCCCAGGGAAGCCAAGCCTCTATCACTCATAGAATCATAGAATGGCTTGGGTTGGAAGGGACCTCAAGGATTATGAAGTTCCAACCCACCCGCCACATTCAGGGCACAAATCTACACATTTATCACTGGACGAGGCTGCCCAGAGCCCCATCCAACCAGCCTTGAACACCTCCAGGGATGGGGCATCCATAACATCTCTGGGCAGCTGTTCCAGCACCTCACCACTCTCATTGTAAAGAACTTCTCCCTGATATCCAGCCTAAATCTTCCTTCCTTCAACTTAATACAATTTCCCCCTGTCCTGCTATTATCTACCCTTTCAAAGAGTTGACTCCCCTCCTGTTTGCAGGCTCCCTTTAGGTACTGAAAAGCTGCAATGAGGTCACCCTGCAGCTTCTCCAGGCTGAACAAACCAGCTCCCTCAGCATGCCTTTCAAGGGGAGGTGCTCCAGCGCTCTGATCATCTCTGTGGCTCTCCTCTGGACCCTCTCCAGCAACTCCCTGACCTGGTTTCAATGCTCTTTTCTTTTTGGCAATGCCAATGTAGTTATGAGGAGTGGCAACTCAAGATGATGCATTTCAAGGAGAAAGGAAAAAAAAAATGGTTTAAAAGAGCATTTTTGAATGGAAAACCTTTTTCTTTTGTTCCAAAATGCTCAACGCTGTGGGCTCGTGAGCTGCTGCAAAGGGTGCCCTCAGATGGCAAGCTGGGATGCGGCTTTCAGATGCCATCCCATTGTCCATCCAGGAGAGCAGGCCACAGTCCTCACCAAGACCTCCAGAATTAAAAATTCGCTATCTAGATAGATCAATCATTTCTTTTTCTAGCTTTTCAGGTAGGGAAATGCACATGTTCAAATGACTGCCAGCCACGGAAAATCAGCTCACTGCCTGTTGTCTTTTTGTACTCCCACTGCGACGTGGTGAGACAGCGCTTCTGCTCCGAACCTTTGTTGTCACTGTCTTAAAACAGTCACACCAGAACCACCTTTATTGGTTTGACATTTCTCAGATGTTTGCGTTTCGGAAGAACTTAATCAGCTCTTCTTGAGTTACGCGATCATAAAAAAAAATTATTTACAGCTTTTAACTCTTTTGGCATCCTTTTTTGTGATCGAGCAACTAAAAAGTGCTTTGTTTTGGATACTGCTGCTGGTAAGATGTTCCCCTCCTACCCTTTTTTTTCACTGTAGAATTCTGCCTTTCTGTTAGGAGTTATTTGGTTTCTGAATTCAGGGCTTTCTGATGAATATTGAATAGCATAAGAGAAGCAGGTGCTTTGACCAGAAAAATCCCAAACTTGATTTTTCATTTAAGAAGTTCTGGTTTTAATAGGGTTTGGGTCTGAAGTTTTTTTTTTTTTTTTTTTGGTCTGTCTTGCTTTGAACTCAAACTCCCTTTAGACCCTGCTGACATTTCAGCCTACAAATCACTTCTTGTTTCATCCCCACAAACTGAAACAAAGCCTCTCCTTCTCATGCAAAACCAGTCTTCTGTGTGTGGCAAATTGCACAAATGGAACAGTAGCCAGAAAATAGAGAAGACTTCCTACAGGGAGGACCATGTGCCGAAAGAGCACATTTTCTTGCTCCACAAACAAGAGTCATATCACCGTGTTGGGATGTTGCTATGGGATGTCAGCAGTGTCATCTCCACTAGGTTTGCTCAATGGTGCCTCGATAGTGATGGCACCATTGTGGGGATGAGCATGGTTTGGTACCAAGAACATTCCCTGGCATGGTGTTATTTACCAATACAGATTTAGCCAAAGAAACTATGTGGCTTCCTATAAATTCCTCTAGTTACTATGGCTACGAGGATGCTGTAAGTACATCATAGGGAGATGATTTCCCCAGCAGAAAACCTACAAGACAATCGCTGCAATTCTTGCTGGTTTACAATTAACAAATCCTTTGTAGCAGGAGTCTGCAGAGCAGATCTTAGCAAGCTGAGCTCAAAGCAAGGGGCTCCATGAGCACATGGGACAGTGCTGGCTTTGGTGATCTCCTCCAAGCACCTTTGTTGAAACCAAGGAGCTTCGATTTGGTTGCAGCCACCAGGGAGCAGAGGGAGGATGGGGATGGAGCAGAGCACAGCTGGGGTTGCTCCACACGTCGGTCAAGTGCCAGCATGATGGACATGAGAAGTGGCTCTCTTATAAAAAAAGAGGAAATAAAGAGAGGAAAAAAGAAGGAAAGAAAAGTGCTCCAGTGCTTCATATCCCCTGCCAGGAGTTACAGAGTAGTCATATGCTGTTTGGGGACTTTGTGATCAAAGAGTTCTTCTCAGCCTCTTTCTTCTGCTATCACAAAGTCATGCCCTCTAACAAGACTGACAATATGCAGACCTTAAAACTGAGATACAAAGGAAACAGCCAGGATTTTGCATTTGATTAATCTTTACATTACAAACATAAAGGGCAGGATATGCTGTTTCTCCCTGCCTGGAAAGCCCTGGCTACCATAGTTCCTGAAAACTATAGATTTTTTCCTCTTGTTCAGTTCCCATTAATAACAAAGTACAGTAGACTGAAAACATCTCTGCTTTGTATGCTCTCAGTCTCCCTGTGTGATTGCTTCAAAATCCCCTGATTATGGCAGTGCTACCCAGCACACTGCCTGTACCAAATGGAAGACGGAGATCAGACCAAGGAAGAGACAGTTGGGTTTCTGGTGGCCTTTTTGCTCTGTATCACAAATTTGCTGGTCATGTAAAACCATTTTCCTGGCAAACGAGCAGCATATAAAATAACGCCAGGTTCAGTTTCTCATTTGAGGAGTCTTCAGCCCAGAGGTCTCCCTGTTTGACAGCTCCAGGTGATGGATGGACTCAGACCAAGCTGAGCAGCACTCAACCAGCCCGGTCTCATTTAGTTTTGTCCCATTAGGCTAAATTCAAGCTTAAAACTAAACTGAAGAAAAGCTTTCAGCAATCTAAACACAAAATCCACCTCTTGGACTACTGATCTCAAATTCAGTAGAATAGGCACCGTTATTTTTTGGCTGGTTTTTTTTTGTTTGTTTTGTTTTGTTTTTTTGCTAACTTAGCAAGCAAGTCCAGTTTGGTTTTAAGAGTTTCTGCAGGGAAGAGTTTGAAAAATGAGGCCCCATCTACCTGGCCAGCACCTTGGGAAAGCCACGAGGCCAACTGATGTGAGCAAGCAGAGTTTTATTTCCCCTGTCCTGTCCAAACTCCCTTTTGGTTTCCCTCAAGCAGTATTCATAAGCACTGTAACACCCTTAAGGAGCTGCTGCATCTCAGGTTCACCAGCTGAGCTCTGCAGAATTTCAGAGTCAGGATCCTCATATCTGAACCCACACAAATGCAGAGTATTAAAGCAGCACTCTTGAATTTTTCAGCCAACACTTCTGAGCCTTCATCCTAAATCCCATTGATTTGTATTGTTATGGAGGAGCTCAGATTTCTGTAAGAGTCCGCCCCTGGTGAACTCTATTAAACCATGGCTCCAACCATGAACATCTATCTGCCTCAAAAAAAAGGCAGCGCTGCTCCCACCTCCCCTCTGCTCTCAGGCTTTTGTTACTGGGTTATTTTTCTGCTCATTCGTGGATCTGAGTCAAATACCCAAAGGATAAGCATTTGAGGGAACAGAACCACCTCTTTGTGCAGCAACAAGATGGTAGATTTTTTTCAGCCTAACATAGAGAATCTCATATTTTTGTGTCAGTGTCCCACAAGTATGTTCCCTATTACGAGCCTAACTGTACAGATCTATAACAATAATTGGGTTGGGGAGGATTTGCAGGAAAAAAAAATACTATAAGAGGTTCAGTAAAATCTTCATAAACAACGGTTCTTGTCTTGGTCTCATCTGTCATCTGCCCCTCCCATGGTTCACTCACAATTTAATATCTTACACTTTTAAAGAGGAGGCAAGAAATAAAAAAGAAAAGGCATTTCCAGTTCTTCTCCAAACACAACCAAAATTCAGCTGCATTTACTTATATTGATCGTGATGGTATTTACTTCAAGCACTGAACAAATGTTTCTGCAAACATCAGTGTTGGTACCAGACTCATAAATGTCGTCTATATTTCATAATGAGAGAAGCAACGACTTTTGGGAACGCTCAGTCCCCTCATTCATTCAATCTTATTTATTTTTTCCTCCCTTCACTGGAAGGAGGCTGCAGGGCTGAGATAAATTTAGTGCTATCCTTCGGAATTTGCTGCCATGGCTGCCAGTGAACATAGATTTAGCCAGTTGGCTCAACCCTGAGCAGAATTCATTTCAGGAAATGGTGATTTTAAAGATTTCAGTGCAGTTGCACTTGACTTTAGGTGGTAGGCTAGACTGCCAGGTAGACTAAAGTCAGGTAGACTGACTTCAGATGGCGGAGCTGTGAGAGCAGTCCTGACACTGGGTGCTTGCTAACCCTTGGTTTTGGGAGCTGGGGCAAGTAAGGTCTTACACATTATTCTAAAACAAATCAAGGCTCTAAAATATACATGGCTTTATTTGCGATCAATAAATTAAATAAGTGCATTAGCTGCATCACCAGTTGCAACAGCTCTTATCGTCAGACCAGTTTCTCTCCAAGATCCCATTACTTTTTCCCCAAAATACCCTATTCCTAGGGAATACTTAGGATCACAGAATCACAGAATCATAGAATCACCAAGATTGGAAAAGACTTCCAAGATCCTGTCCAACCATCCACCTAACACCAATACTTGCCCACTAAACTATGTCCCTTACCACATCATCTTAATTGCTTCTTGAACAGGGATGGTGACCCAACCACCTCCTTGGCAGTCCATTCCAGCGCCTGACCACTCTTTTGGAGAATAATTTTTTCCTGATATCCAGACTGAATCTCCCCTGGCACAACTCGAGGCCATTCCCTCTCATCCTATCACTGTTACCTGGGAGAAGAGGCTGTCCCTCACCTCACCACAACCTCCTTTCAGGTAGAGCAGAAACCCCACCTTACCCTTGTCTCGCTGTGCCAGCCAGCATCACCCATCAGTGCTGGAGCTGGGAGGAAGAGCTCCCCTGCTCCCCTCAGAAGCTGTCAGTTAGAAATGAAGTTTATTATACTTTTTCTCGGCCACAAAACCATCTTCTAGGCCATGAAAGGAAACAAATATGTTAATTCAAGGAAAAAAAAAAAAAAAAAAAAGAGGACACTGGTTTATTTCTTGCACTGCCTCAAGAGAGAAATGCCATCATTCATCTTCTTTTTCTCTTTCTTTCCTTGATACTTCCTTGCCCTCCTTTCCTTCAAGTTTTTGAAGAATTGGGAAGCAAGAACCCACCTAGCTGTGATGTATCCCAGGGGAACAGAGGTGACACGCAGCCACCCAGTCCCGAGTTGCAGAGGCCACATCAGGCCATGAGCAGAGATAATCTGCCCTGAGAGGACATCATAGAACCACAGAATCACAGCATGGTTGGGTTGGAAGGGACCTTAAAGATCATCTAGTTTCATCTCCTGTCCTAAGCAATCAGCACCAGCTACACTTGCAGTCTCCAAGAGATGGGAATGGGGAATTAGAGCAGCTGTCCCCCAGCAGGTCCTGCATGGTTGCAGCTCCAATCAGACCATTGCCTCACAAGGGGAGAAAGCAGAAGACATGGCTGAGATCATCTCAAGCAGTCACCAATCGAGGTGGGCTGGCAAGGTGCATTTGATGTCTGCAAAGGGCTTTGAAATCCCTAGATGAAAGCAGGTTGGGAATTGCAAAGTATTATTTGGATGCAGTGTTTCAGCAGTGAGCATTAAGCTTGCAAATTGGTCTGGCCATCCTCCAGTAGTACCACATACACAAAAACATCTAAACTACAGAATCACAGAATCACAGAATTGTAGGGGTTGGAAGGGACCTCCAGAGCTCATCGAGTCCAACCCCCCTGTCAAAAAGCAGGTTCCCTACACCAGGTCACACAAGTAGGCATCCAGGCAGGTCTTGAACATCTCCAGAGAAAGAGACTCCACCACCTCCCTGGGCAGCCTGTTCCAGTGACAGCTACACACTGCTTTCTTTCTGCTGTCCAAGGAGCTATGCATGAGGTCTCAGGACTCTGGGATGCTGCGACAGAGAGAGGAAGGCCATGGAAAAACTATGGGAAGCCAAGTGCCTCAGTTTCCCTACATTAAAATGAAGATAATACCATCTTCAAATGTAACCTACTTTAAATTCCAGCCAAGATTTTTTTAAGCCCTGTAATTACCTTGTCTCATCTCATCACTTCATTTCTCTGATGAGCATACAAGGAAACCTAACTTACCATATATTTCTCATACATTGGGAGAATGACAGCATTCTGAGGCTACACTACAGTCCTCACACTCCTAACACTCCTGTAAATTCCTTATAAAAGAAGCAGATTAAATGATCACCCAACAAAACAGTATTATTGAATAGAACTGTACCTGGTATTTGGAAAAAACTTAGAGTTGGCAGAAATGTATAATTTGGGAAATGAGGAAAAGGTGTTTCACAGGGAGCTGTCAGTAGTTGCATTCCTATGAAAGTTTGAAGACCCAAAGGCATTTAGATGACTTTCAGCTTCCAGTTCAGTAACCTCCTGAGCCACTGATAAAAACCAGTGACTTAAAAATAACACCTCCCTTTACATCACAGGATAAGATAAAACATGAGAACCTGGCAAATTTTCCATTTGAAAGTCATTTGCTTCAAGGTCGTCAGATTTTTCTTCGGATGCTGCTTGTGAAGAAGTGGAGCTCGTAGTATCTTGCAGGTGGCTTTCCAATGGGTAATTTTGGGCCATACAGGTTTGTCTACCTGTAGGTTTGCAGAAACCTGAAGGGTTCTCCTTCCATGCTCCCATCAAGCCTGGATCCTGTCCCTGAATGCAGGCACACATCCACAGGCAGAGTTGGAAATCACCGATCCTTTCCATCCCAAGCCATTCTATAATCCACATGTTGCCACTGCAGGAGCAGACATTGGTGTTGGAGCTTATGGAGAGCAAAGGGACAAACCAGAGCTCCTACCCCTAGAGAAGAGAGGAGTTCAAGACCGAGTTGGATTGGGTCCTGGGCAACATGGTCCAGTCCTAGATCTGGAGGTTGGAGGCCCTGCCTGTGGCAGAGGGGCAGGAACTTGATGATCCTTGGGGTCCCTTCCAACCCAATCCATTCTGTGATTCTATGATCCTAAGAGCAAGCTTTTTCCTGAGCACGGATGAGCAATGTTCAGCTCCTCATTAATAAAATAAAACAGAATGGAAAACCCAAAGCCCTGCATGTCATTAGGCTGTGATTCAAAACCCAAACGCAAATAAAACAATTTCCATGTTAACTGAAGCTTGCAGAACAAGAGTCCTGGAAAGGTTTGCGCACACTGTGACTTCAAACAACAAAGGAAAAAGAGAAATCCTTCTTCCAAAAGGCTGAAGCAATTTTTCCTTGTCATTTCTGTAATTTACATAGCAACAGAAGGTGCAGAGAGGTCAGCAGAAACTGCAGTCCAAAGGGCAAGGCTGGTTAATGTCAGAGCATTTCATAGCTCCAAAGGCAATTTTTTTTAGCCTTGCAAATCTTCCCAGGAGCTGTGCCTGTTTGGACTGTGTCTCCTGTGCAGGGGGACAGCAGGGAGACTGCAGGGAGGATGCTGGAAGGGAAGCCAGGGGCACCAGAACAGTCTGCAACCCCCACCCCAAGACCAGAACAAATTCATCAGAGAAACTACTGATACACCAGAGTTTGGTGTAAAAAAACCCCAATCCATTCCAGTGAGGATAATATTTGGCACTGTAAAGGATAACAGCAGTAATTATAATGTAATGATCCCTCATAATTATTTAACTGCAGATGTCCAACCCTCCTTTCTAAATAAAATAATAATATTAACACCCGATTGCTATAGCTGATGAAAAATATATTTGCAACGCGGTCACAAGCAATTAGTAAAGCATGTGAATTATTAACATGTGATCTTCACTGGGTCATTACCAAAGAAAGAACATCTCAGAAACGTTCATTTTTCAAAATGGCCCTGGACCTCTGTTAGGGATTTTGTTTGCTTAACGATAGAAAGAAATGACAGCCCCCATTTCCAGGACAGATCTCTCCCTCTGTGAGGAAACTCAGGAAGTATCACTTTTTCAAGGTAAAAAATGTCAGGGTTTTTCAAGCTCTGCATGCAAGGCTTGAGCAGGTTTGGAACATATCTGGGGGTTCTGATCATTTAAGTCGTTCTTTCCATCCTATTGGGAGGAAAAAAAAGAAAAAGAAGTGCTGATCATGCATGGTGTCTCTGTGCAAACACAGGACCTGGGATACAGCGAGGCGTGTACAAATTCCTGGGTGCTGGAAGGCTTTCAGTCAAAGCAGCAGAGGAGGAGGAGGAGGGAGCTGCCAGATAAATTGTCGATGGGAAATGGCTGGTGCAGCTCTGCTCCCTGCAGCACACATTGCTCTCCATACCTATTCACATGTGCAACTTAAAAATAGCAGAGTGTGTCCCTGGCAAAAAGGTATTGCTTTGGGTATAGATTCACCCAATGGCACAGATTCTTCCCAAGGACAAAGCACACCTGGTGTGATTTTTGGGAAGTGTTTGGGTCCAGAAGTGCTGCTCTGTGTGACAGGATGGATGAAAGATGGAGCACTGAGCTGGAGGGATGCTGGTTCTGTTGGTCTGTGTTGGCTGAGGATGTTGTGGTTCCATGTCAGGGGTGTCATGAAATGAGCAGAGCTTGAAGGAGAGCTTGGCTGGCTCTAAGAGGAGAATTAGATGGGGAAAATGAAAAAAGAGATCAGGTTTTAGCGCAGGTTAATTAACCTGAGAGGTCATCAGTACCTTAGCTGAGCCGTTTTCAACAGCTCATTAGGAGGTTTTTGGACAAATTGATTCTTTCTTTGTCCTTTCCTTCCTCTCAGAAAGGAGCACACGGCTCCTGCCCAGGGCAGGGGATGTACACAGAGGTCTGGGTCTGCCCCAAGGGCCAGGCAGATGAGGGTGAGCTGCATACAGCATGCCTGCGTGACAGCAGCAGTGGAAACCAGCATTCTGCTCTGATGAAAGGGCTCTGCGTTAGCACATTTGCTTCTAGACAAACAAACTCTGCCATCACATACTGGCAGCCTCTCCCTGTGACTTTTGCTGCATGCCCAAGCTCTCAGGCTGGTTGCATTGGGAGAACTGGGAAGATGAGCTGGAGCTGATCCCTCCTTGCCTAAGGGCTGCACCGAACTCCCTTTGCTGTCTGCCCACTGCTGAAGCTCAGGTTGGTACCATGGTCACCCTCAGCAGGACAGGAGCTCACATTCAGACTCCTTGCTTACACTTGCTGGCACAGCCCTGCTTAAATATCTCGGCAGGCACAACGCCAGCTTCTTTTATGTATCTTTGATGTACAGCTATGTGATTTTTTTGCCTTTAATCTCCGTAATTAAGGCCCACAGCTGCCACACAATGCAAGTAACAGCAATCCAATAGTCCTCCCTAATCCATGCCCTACCACCTTCTCCCCCTACAGCTCTCAGGTGCAGTGTTCCCCCTGGCTGCTGGCACATTAGAGACCTGATGGCATGGCCAGGAAGTCACCAACACAGTGCACTCAGAGAAAAGATCAAAAGGCAGAGTCACTTCTTTTTCATAGCTGATGAACTGAATTGTGCAAGAAAATATCCCACCACCAACAGCAAAAATCCCTTCTTTCTCCTATCCTCAACAGCAGTACAGTGAGGAAAAGCGATTAAGAACTGAAATCAGCCTGACATGGGAGGCAGCAATTAGTGAAATTGGTTCACGTGACTTTGGAGCCCTTCACATTCTGCTGTTCCAAATGAGACCTCTCTCTTCTGTCCTTTTACTTCTCAATGAACTCAGTGCTAATCAGTGCAGTGATGTGATGGGAACACTGCTTGGGTTCACTGTTTAGAAGCTATTCAACTTGGAGTAGGAACTGCAAGAGCTGGAATAGGGACTTCAGGGAGACTTCAGGGATAGGCAATGGCCAGCAGCAGAGAAAAGTCTGGGGCCTTTCCTTGTGTAATTTTTCTTTTTTTTTTTTTTTTCTGGGTGTTTTCTTTTTTTCTTTTGCTTCTTTCAAAAGTTTACAAGAATTATTTCTCCTTTTACCTCTGGTAAAGTGTTGAATTTGGAGCTGGGAAAGCTGATAAGGATTCAGCTCTTCCAGGGGGTGCCGTGCAAGCAGCTCAAGAGTGGTTTCCACTCAGAGCCATTGCACACCAGGTCAAGGGAGTTTATATCTGTCAGGGAATTTGGAGAAAATCAGTTCTAAATCTTTCCCCACACTGCTGGGATTTTCAACAGGGACACACAACACATTTGTTGGGCTGCAGGGCACACTTTTGGAAAGCAGCCATAAGGGAGGAAGAGGGGCACGAAGCCCCTGGTGCCCTGCTAGCTGCGCTGTTCCCTTTGTTAGGAAGAAGCTTATCTAGAGGAAGAAAATAAGGCAGATTTGATGAAAAAACATTGTGAGAGATTTGCAGTGAGCTTGCAAAGTGCTGTCAGTAGGGAACTGGAACATCACAAAGCTTTGTGTGCTGCTGATTTGCTCGTGGGGAGCTTGAGCATCTTCAGGTGGTATTTACGAGCACAGTGGCTGTAGCAACAGAGCAAAATTTGGATTATTTTCTGCTCAGCCTCCACTTCTCAGGCAGCAGGAGCCTTGTGCTAAAGGTCTGTCCCTTTGAACACCATTTTATAGATGTCCTGCTAAGATGTGCTGGGATACAGCTCAGCATCACCCGCAGCTGAGCCACTCTTGCCATTAGAGCAGCACACAGGGATGGACACAGGGGTGAGGGAGAAACACACCTGCAGATTACACACACACCTCGCCCCCCAATTAGCCTTGATTGAGCCTTAAAACTCAAACAGCCCAGATAATTCTTCCTCCTGCTCAGCTCCAGTTCTCCCTGCTGATGTTTACTCCAATCTGAAGCCACCGCCACCACCTGAAGAAGCTCTTCCTCTTGTGCCATTTGTCATCTCTGCTTATTGTTCCTGCTCTCTTCCCATCTTTTTAGTACAACATATGGCTCTGCAGATTACACGGGGATGCGATAGGAAACGTGGCACAGGGGAGATGAATGTTGCTGCATCCAGGAGCAGCTCAGGCAGCAGGAAAGGGATGATTATGTTGGCTGCTGGAAGAAACTTCAGTGTTTTTCCTTCCTGGAGAGAGGCATCACTGCAATTATCACGAGGTTTGACATAAATACGCACTGTCACATGTGTGACTGGCTGAAGTCTTGCAGCTTTATTTACAGAAATGATCTTATTTCAAGCTCAGACAAGGTTTCCTTTGGGGGAGAAAAAAAAATCAAATGGAAACGTTTCTATTTTTTAGCTACAGCAACCAGCAAATAAATAAATAAACCACTGAGTCTTCATTCCAACTTCTTATTCTCAGACCTCTTGGAAGCATTCCTTAAGTTTGCACTTCCTTCAACTCCTATTTCCTTGTGGGCACAGCAATTTCACATTTCTAAATCCGATCATCTTCATAAAAGCAGCAATATTCTCCTCTCTGGTAGTGCCTTTTTATTTAAGTAACATAATTTCCAACTGACTTAATTGCATGTGTAATGAGCAAAATAATCGTGCCAAACTATGCGTGCTAGTGATAAACTATACATGTGTCATATGACATTTCCAGATACTTCTCAAGTCTCTTAAAAGCATTATCAGCTACCAGCATTCAAAACATGTGTGCTGGGACCTGTCAGGATACAGCTAACGACTTGGGAGTGCTGATGGCATGAAACCCATCAAAACACACCAACCAACTGACCCCAATCATCCCAATACATCTATGGGAAAAGTTGGCACTTTGGGTTTGCCCACAACCATGGTGTGGATGGGGTTGTGGCAGTGGGGCAGGCTGGGTGGTCAGTGTCCCAAAAAAGGAACTGAAAACCCCATCACAGTGGCTGCTGGCATGGAAAAAGCTTCCCTGGACTCCATACGTGGATGAAAACTTCCCATCTCAGCCCCAACGGATGTGGTTTTCGTTCACGTTGTCCAAGTCTGGCTTCTTCCACCAGCCCTTTCTACACATTCATCCTCTCTGAACTTCTCTTTCCCCCCCAAACTCCAGACATCCAATAGACCCTTGCACTATCCAAATGGGGAAGGAACAAGAGCAGTGTTTCAAGCTCCATACAAGAGCATCAAAATGCTTAAAAGGAGCCGGGATAAGTGCCAAGAGCATCCATTACATCCAATGCTCTCCCCCTGGTGAATCAAGTCTCCCAATTATTTTTCTGTAAAGGTTTCTGTGAGCTGCAAAGTACTTTATACATAGGAATGCCTTTCCAACATCAAAAATGAATTAAATGCTAGGAGGAAAAAATACTCTTGCCCCAACAGAGCTTTCTCAGTGCTGTCTTTATGCCTTTAAATCTTATATTTATATATCTTAATTCACTGCCATTAAAAGCCTTTTAGGAAATGAAGTCGTTCCAGTCCCTTTGTCTATTTTTTATAATTGCACAAGTTCATACATTAGCAAAGTTACAAAAAAACCACGCACTTTAAAATTATTTTAATTAAAATGTGATTGCACCATTGTTTAAAGAGATAAAAATAATTCATTCATTTTAATTAGCTTTCATCTTTGCATGCCTGGAGCATCTTCTCCTATGATGGGCCCTTAAATACTTGTCCAGTTCCTGCTGCCTCCACCCTTCATGTGGGGCAAGAATGGGGGTTGGGGGCATGGAGGACATACTCCACACACAAAGAGAACTTCTCTGCTCCAGAATGGAACTGCTTGGCCTTTCAGCCACACGTACACCACACGAAGGTGGCTGTGGGTCCTGTGCTGCAGAAAAGAGCAGGAGGATGGGTGCTGCATGGCTGGATGTGAAGGGGTACACTGCTGCCTATGGGAGCAAAGGAACTCAGCATATCCACATTGTAGGCAAGAACTTAGGGTTTGGAAGAGGATGCTTTGTTGGAGTTGCTCCTTTACACAGAGGTTGCTGAGGTTTTGCTGAGGTTGGGCCTGGGGCTCTCTCTGCCCAGAATGGCATGGCTACAAAGGAGGAGGATGCAGCCTCAGGGTATCAGAGTATATCAGAGGGGAACTGACTGTGCAGCTCTTGTGGGGTTTGGAGAACAGCCTTGAGAGAGACTGAGGGCAGTGCTCATTTCATAGAATCATAGAATCATAGAATCACCAAGGTTGGAAAAGACCTAAAAGATCACCCAGTCCAACCGTTCACCTGTTTTGTTCAGGACTCAAGGCTGCTAACCCTGGGTCAGCAGTGCTGCCCCACTGGGGGACAAGGATCTGGACCCTAATGGTGAGGCGCTGAGCATCCCCATCCAAAGGCTCCAACTCACTTTGATCCAAGGCAGAACACAATGCTACAGGCCACAGTCTTTGATTAAAGACACAGAAGGTGCCAAACATTCACAAGCACGAAGCAGGGCATTAAGGCTTCATTATGAACAATAACCCCTAATGCGTCTTCCTTCCACAGCAGAGTTTTTAAGATAAAAAAGCATTCAGGTTTCAGTCTGTTAGCTGAGATGAGCAATTACTGTTCGTTTTCCTGGACAAAACAAGACAGCTGAGATAGCTGTCAGCTGCTGTCCGCTGTTATTAAAATCCACTGCTGCTTCATAGGAAACATCACAGATCCCCCTGGCAAAGGGGTGCTCCCCAAGCTCCTTTTCCATCAGATCCCAAGTAAACTGGACACAAAGCAGCACCTCTTAATGCCTTGTTTAGCTCTCTCCCCATAGGACCTTTGGAACACAAGAATCCAGGATTACCACTTCAGCATTCAGCACCAAATCCCTATGGGAGCAGTTGGGTCTCGTCTCCCCAGTTTCTCTCCGTACAGTTGGGGATCACAGACTGGCAATCCTGGTCAGATCTGTGGCTCCTGTTCCCTATTCCCAGTGGGAAGCCAATGAAGCAATTGCTTTCTCTCGAGATGCTTTCCACATGGCATCAGGAGAACAGCACTGCAGGGTCCCCCTCCTACTCAGATTTAATTTCTCAAATTGCTCTCTCCATTGAAAATATTTTGTGCTTTGTAACAGCTGAGGTTTGAAAACAATGCTATGTGCACGGAGAGAGCTTCTTTCTCCTGTTTGCTTTTATTCCACCGGAGAAAACAGAACAGATTCATTTATTCATTGCATGTAAATTAACCAACTGTTTGACTCTTCTTTTTTTAATTATTGTGTCACAAACAATTCGTGGTTTGATTCTTACAAGTTCTCTCATTACTTGTTAACCGGGCCACACGAGCACTACAGCGCTCTTCACGTAATTTCTAATCATTAATCTTCACTGCAATTTGTCATCCATTTCCTCTGGTATTATTCCCGCTTCTCTATTTGATTTCTCCAACTTTAAGAGGAGGACAGATCGTTAGTGGTAAATAATAAACCATTAAAGATAATTATCCTCATTTTCAAAAATGACTTTTGCCGGTTTGGTGCAGTCTTTACACCAATGATGCTCTTTTCTCCATACAAATTCTCCTTTCTGCACTTGGCTCTGCTGGGGTGACTCTCCCAGGTCCCCTGGGGTGCTGGACTCAACCAGGGACCCCACTGCACACTGGGTGAGGTGTGGGAATAACCTCAGCCTTGGGCTCAAATGGGATCCAACAGGGAACTGTGCTGGAGGAATCAGTGCAGTGAAGGAAATCAGCAGGGGCTAAGTGCTGGCCCTGAGCACAGTGTGTCCTCCAGCACCTCCATTGGGACCAGGAAATGGGCTCTGGAGGCAGCTGAGCACTGACAGCATCTCTTGTCTATTTCCCCATAGCCCTTGTGCATCAAAAGTGATTGGGGCCCCTCCATCACAACCCTATTCTTCACAAGGCAGGGAGCAGCACAGCCTCTTGTACAAGGTGATAGTGTGAGCTCAGCTTTGAGTGAGGAAACCAACTCCAGAGTTGTGCATCCGTCCCCTTCATCCAGGGCTGCAGGCAATCTCGCTTTTCCTTTCTCATCCCAAAGTTGTTAATGGCCACAGAGAAGAAAAAGTGCTCTTAGTGAGAAACTCCCATCCTTTCTGCA
Organism: Tympanuchus pallidicinctus; assembly: GCF_026119805.1. Lineage (NCBI taxonomy): Eukaryota > Metazoa > Chordata > Aves > Galliformes > Phasianidae > Tympanuchus > Tympanuchus pallidicinctus. The sequence continues at coordinate 1,081,625 of NW_026294755.1, read as the reverse complement.
GTGCCAGCTCTCTCCTCCTCAGCAGCGAGGAGCATTCAGAAACCTGCTGACCCCTCCTTTCAGCTGCCCCATTGCTCATTGTCCTCCAGCACAGTTAGCACAGCCCAGGCGCAGGCACTTGAGGCTGCAGGTTTTCATCACAGCAATAAAAGCAACGAGGGATTGGCACGGATGTCGCCCTGTGCCGGAGTGATGAGAGGGGACAGCCATCACAGGGTGCCTCCCCACTGTGCCAGGATCATTAGTGCCAAAAAGACCAACACATCATCCCTCAACAAAGCACAAATGCATTGCTGTGGCTATTACAGAGATTATTCTGGGGTGTTTTGAAGTCTCCATCTTTATGGGAACAATGACTGTGACCAGGTTCACCTCAGACAGAAGCCCGGAAAATCTCCCAGGAGTACTTCATTAAGCAAAAGGCAAAGGGATGGATGCTCATTAGGCTTCGTAGCAAGGAGTCAGCTCTGGCTTCTGTCATTGAGGCTGCCATCAGCAGTGGGGTTTGTACAGCACAGAGTTTTCACACAGAAGAGTTTTCCTGTTTGATTTCCACTGAGATGGGGCTTTGAAGGGAACTGGGAGCCAACCAGTGAAACTGCAGGCAGGGCTAAGAGGTTCCAAAGTAGGAGCTGGGTGTGCAGCAGATGCCCACATGTGGTCTGGCAAATCCTACCTTGCCACTGAGGCACCATGGATGTTGTACTGCACACAGAGGTGACATCAATGGGGCCGCGAATGAGGAAGAAGTTGTCTGAGCTGAGCTCCCACTTCAGACACATAGCAAGGAGGATTCCAGAAGTTACAACCCACCTGTAAGTACAGTGGGTCAGGGCAAGTCTGACAATAGCTTGTACACAAGGTAACACTGTGCTCAGCATTGAGCAAGGAAGTTAAGTTTGAGTTATGCATCATCTCCTAATGGCAGTAATAAGAATATATTAAGTAAGAACTAACTGCACAGCATGAAGTTAAATGTTGAATCATGGCATGGCTGTGTTGGAAGCTTACAGTGCCCTCAACCCCACCCCTACCCTGGGCTGGTTGTCCCCCACTGGAGGAAGGTAAAGGGGATGTGACTGCTGATCTGCAGTGCACAAAGATGTGCTCAACGCAAAGCTGTGGGTCACTCCCAGGTATGTTCTGGGGGAAAAGAGGGAAGAGCAAGAGCAGAAAAGCAGAACTGGGACAGCTCACACCTGCTCCTGAGCTTTCATTCCATTTGTGATGATATCCTAACTCTAGGGTGTGCAGTGAAGTTGGTCTGGAAAGTGAAGCACACTGCTAGCATCAGCACCACTCAGCTGGCATCAGACAAACAGGGCAGGGTAAGACCCTAAGGTCTTACAGAGAATCATAGCCAGACCCTTAAAAGTTGCAGGGACTTTGAGCACACAGCCAGCTGTGCCCACGCCACTTCAACACACAGCAGCAGCATTAAACCCAAGGGGTTAACCTCAGCCAAGCACTGCACCTTTGGCAGCATCTCCCTGATCCCCTTGGGTTTGTTGTGAGCACAGTTGATATCTCTCTTGGAAAGTTTCTTAGCAGGGAAGTAAGGCACATGCCACTCACTTCAATATGTGCTGGAACACATATTGAAATGTTTCTCCAATCCGTCAAATTATTCAGTGCTTGTTAATTAGACATGGTGGAGTCTGCTCTCCATCACACACTCTGGCCACTGAGCTGAAAAGAGCGACCCTGCCAGAGTCAGGACTAATGAAGCCTTCAAACCTTGCCTGCCCACATCTTTTGTCAGGAGATAATTCACCTTCATACTTTGACTAATTACAGGCCTTCAGAATGGCTGCACTGGCTCAGATCCATGGCTGCTCCACAAAGCCAGCGCTGGGCAGCGACAGGCTTCAGAGAAAAATCCCAGCCCCACAGAGGGTGATCCATGGCAGAGAGAGCATCTTTGGGGTCACTGTTGTGTCCCTGACACTGGGCAGAGAGGGCATCTTCCAGGCTGTGTTCCAACCAGAACTGAACTGATTACTAAAACCATAAAGAATTGGGTTCACTTTCCTCTATTTTCCAGGCTCTCCACAGTCAGTGCTAACTGGGGGATGGAACTCTTTTCTCCCACTGACTGCCACAGGTCCCAGCTGTGAGCTGCAGAGAGCCTCAACCATGAGACAGGAGCCAAGACAAGGGTCTGTGAGAGCTGTGAGTCCACCAGCCAGTGGTTTCACTGATGAGAGCAGCACTTCATATGTAAAATGTTAGTGTGTAGGCAGCCAGAGTCTCTGCAGGAAAGTGAACTTGGTTCTGGAACTGCCTTCTCAATTCTTTCTAGGATTTAAGACCTGACAAATGCATGTACCCCAGTGGTTTTCAACTAAGAAAGTGAAAACAAAGAACAGACAGCTTGTAAATAAACATTTACCTTCAGTAACGAATCACTTAAGCATAGAAAATCACGACTCAAATCAAAATCACTATTTTACCCAGCTCAGTAGCCAGCCTATTCATCTTCATTGTCTATATACTCTTGTACAGGAGCTTGCCAGTCACTGGGGAGAAACAATCTCACATTGATTTGAGAAATCGATCACACCATGGGAACCATAGAGAGATGAGTGGGGAAAACTGTAAGCCACCAGAAAGGAACCAAAAGCAAATGCACAGACTGAATTCACACACAACCTGAAATGCACTCACTGCCATCAGCCACCCTTCAAAATAACAGCAGCTTGTGAGCAAGTCAGTGAAAGAAGTCATTTGCTGGGCTCAGACAAAGTGGCAGAAAGGACTCGATAAGCACTTTGCTTCAACGAACTCACCTCACTCTATTAAGGAGAGAAAACAATTTATAGCTTCACTTTCCATCCTCAGCTTCCTGCCTGAAGGCTGAATACTCCCTCCAGCAGTTGGGCTGACCTGGGAGAAGCAGAGCTGTGCTGCTCCATCCTCATTGCTCTGCAGTTGGCCAAGAAGAGCTCCTGCATCTCTGCACAGGACAGCCACTGCTGCAGAGCAGCCAGAGGGAAATTCAGCTCCATGTTCTTCCCCCTATATGTATAAGGTTATAAGCAAGCAACAAACTGCTTAACGAGTTATCACTTAGAGCTGAACTTCTAGGAGTGCTCATACTCATATGAATGCTTTCCTTGCAAAACCTTCATCCAGCCTGAAGGGATACAAGCTGCTGGCTGCTGCCTGGCCTGCAAGTTGTCAAGAATTGTATTCAAGGAATCTGAACCTCCTCGGGATGAGGTTGGCATTGAACTCATCTTCATGCACTTGTTGTACCTTGCACAAATTCGGGTATCAGGGAGATGAGCTTCGCTCTCCAGCCCATGACCCTGCAGGCTGGTAGCAAAGCTTCCAGTTTCAATCAAGTGTTTACCATTTTAAACACCAGCAAAGAGATTTGTCCAATTCATGGATGCAGGTTTGGGAAATGATGTGGCACAGCTCAGCATCTGGAAGAGGCTAAGAGCAGCAGGTGCCCTTCTGCTGGCACATTCCTGTTTCCTTGGCAGAGGCTGCCTGGCAGGATGCTGCAGGCTCATGTACATATCTCACCTCCAGCATCCCTGATAATGTAGGCTCTGATGGGCAACAATGGGAACACAGTGACCTGCGCCCCCTGAGCCTCATAGGACTTGCAGGAGGAGGAAGATGCTTTCTTTAGAAAGGAGATGTGATAAATGGCCCTGGCTCTGCAGCTTGATTATCCCATTGACAGAGATTTGTCACCGCAGGGTTCCAGGTGCTCCCTCTGTGCTGGCAAAAAAAAGTGTTCGTGCCTGATGGGCAGAGCTTGCCCCATGTCCCTCACCAGCACAGGCTCTGCCATTACTTAGGGAAATGCAGTGGCAAGGAGATAGCGTTTGCTTCTGTGGAAGCAAAAAGCCCTAACAAATCCTCTTGCAGTTGCTGCAGTGATTCTGCTTCTGTAGAGCCCAGTGAGGAGCAGCGCAGCATTGGCACATCGCATTGGGGTACCAACAATGATTCTGGTCCCAATTCCCCATAGATCCATGCCTCAGTTTCCCCATTTGTGAGCCCAGGCTTGGTGCCATTGCCTCCCCCCATTCTCTGATGAGTCTGCCTCAGGGCAGGGCTACTTGTGCTTCACTGGGTGCTGCAGCTCTGGGCCGAAGGATTCAGAGCTGCTGGAAACCAGCATGTGTGAACAACACACTTCAAATCTTTGCAGGCAAATATTCCCTCTGTGAGTGGATAATGTGCACCACCAGGCACGGATCGGCAATGATACCCTGGGCTTATCAGAGCAATCGTAGCTCAGAGGCAAAGTTTGAGTTTTGAATACTGCAGACTGCAAACACGATTCAAACACAAGGAAGGCATGAATTGGAAGAAATTGTGGTCCAGAGCAAAATTCAGCTACCAGAGAAATCGTTGCTGTGAGTTATGCACCATCCCTGGGGGCTGACAGATCCACAGAGCCCTGAGTGCTCCGTGCTCGCTGGGGAACAGCATTTCCCCTCTGCATTCAGTACATTTGGCCCTGCCTTCCTGGTTTTGTTACCTGCCAGCTGAATTATTGCGAGGAAAGGTTTTAGTGCTTCAACTTCAGCTGAGGGTCATGGACCTTTTGAACATCTGCACCCTGAGAGCCCCAGAGCTCACCCAGCTGCAGTCTGTCCTTGGAAAACCCTTCTGTCCTTTGTCCCTCAGGCCTGAGGTTTCAGCTGCCACTTTAATAAGAAACATGTCTTAATAGGACACATGGGTTTGTTGATTTGTTTTGTTTTTGATGGAACGAAAGAGGAAAACAACAAAAAAAAGCAGATTTGTTCATATGTTCCCACAGAGCACAATCCTTCCTCAGACCAGAAATTCCTCAGTGGGAATTTCTTCCTGATGGAAAATGGACTTCCCCATTCACCATTGAAATCATTCATTTTCAATAGCTTTCAGCACATCTGTTTTGGTGTGGGTATTTTTTTTTTTTTATCTGGGGGAGAGTAGAGACTGGATTTCAGTACAATTGAGCTGCAAATGCCCAAGGAATTAAATCTGAAATAGGGAGTGGGAATGGGTTGTGGGGCTTGTTCTGCATGGAAGCAAGAAAAACTTCCAGCATTTTGCAATACTTGGGTATGCTCAAATCTTCTCTAGCTCTTGAACTGCTTCCTAATGCAATTCAGAGTGCTGGCATCCACCTCAGTACAGAGCACAGGGGATGGGTCTCCACTCAGCTTTCAGCCACTTGTGCCGTCAACATATTGATTTTCTTGGTTTGACAGCATAGGTGAAATTGTGCCCTGAATCAAGGGCTCTGTTCTTTACCCACCTCTTCAGTCTCAGGCAAGTCCCTCTGACAGGCTCAAGATTCACACTCTGCTGGGAAATTTTCCCTGAATAAATACCTTGGCTTTGGAGCTTGTAGCACTCTGGAGCGTTCATTACCTCTGTAGCTCTGGCTGGGCTGTATGGCACCAATTGGGGATTGTTGTTGAACAGAGGATTGCTGGACATGCTGGATTTTCTGCAGGCAATGGGCAGAACAGTGGTAGGACATTTGGCTTCAAGAGTTTTCTGGTGCTTTCCTCCATCACCTGGGGACTGCTCCCTCTCTCCTGCTCATCCACCTTTGCCCTCCTCACACACCTGTAGTCTGTAGTGCCTGCACACAGCCAGGCTGAGCTCACCCAAGTTCTGTAGAATCACAGAACCATTAAGACCTCTCAGATCCCCAAATCCAACCCCGACCCATCCCACCATGCCCACCAACCATATCCCCACCCCCCCAGTGCCACGTCTCCACTGTTCTCTCTCCAGGGAGAGGTTTCAGGACCAGCCATATCCTCTTAATCTGCAAACAGTACATCTGCACGGCTGTTTCCCTGTCACGCTATCAATAGCTCACAATACTTCGATAATGAGATCTAGATGAATAAGCCCGAAGCACGTGCCAGTAATTATCCTATTTTCCCAGCTATACATTGCCTCAACCCTTCTTTGTCTCTGTAAGGGTGACATGCGAGACACCGCACATTGTGTCCTACGAGACGAAAGGCTTGTCAGCCTTAACCTACTGCACTTTAAAAATGGTACTGAATTAATTTCCCGTCGGTCGGCTCGGTGCAGTGCGAGCCTGTCTGGAATGCAAAGCAGCCCCGAGTTCTGTGGAGAACTAAGAAATCTGGGCAGAAAGTGATGATCAATTGAATTTCCTCCTAAATCAGATTGAAAAAATATTATGCACTGCAGAGTGATCATTAGCTTGAGTGATCAGGGAGAGCGGTGCAAGCAGCCAATTTTCCATGCCCAAGACACACACTGTTATGTTAAGCTTTCCCTAGTGGAAAAAAAGTGGGTACAGTGAGTACATCAGGGAGGGAGAGAGAGTGAAGCTGAAGACTGCAGCTTGGCTCCTTTTCCAGAGCCCATGCCGTTTGCTTGTGTGATGGGAATAATAGGATGTTCTACTGGATTCTTGTGCTCCTCAGCTGCCCTGCTGCCCACTGATGGCCCCAGCAGCACACAGCCAGTTCCCCTCTGCTTTTCCTCAATGCCTTTATGAAATCCTGCTTTCCACGACCTAGGAGGAAGCTTTCTGGTGGCCCTGATCTGCAATATCTGATTGGCATTATTCAGCCCTGCTTAGCGACATATTTAAGATCCCATTATTATTATTTATTATTGGATCCTGCAAACACTCCCCACACGCTGCCGGTGCTTTATGTGCCGAGGATCGGGGGTGAGTACTCACTTTCCAATGGTGCATGCAATCTACATCCAAATCTTGCAGAATATGAGATATTGGACCTGAAAATTGCATTATAATGTGACAGCAATCTTAGATCACTTTTAATTCTCTGCATTTATCACTTCCATTTTCCTCTCTTTTCTGCAGACCCTCCGAGTTCCGCTCAGCCCTTGCTTAGCTTGCAGGAAGGTAAAACGAGGTCCTATTAATAAGAATAAACCCAAAAGTTCCAACAACCCTACGACAGATGATGGATTTCCTACATTATTTCAAGAAAGTAGGTGGTGTAAATAAGAGAGAAGACTGGGATGAGTCTATTACCTCTGCCAGGGAAACAATTTCAGCAAGTAGCACTGTGGTTGAGGTGCTGCAAGGAGGGATCCCACAGGGAACAAAGCATCCCAGAATCCTGTAAGCACATCCCCACTGCTCCAGGAAGTTGTGGGAAGCCAGAGGGACACCGATTCTTACAGGAGAGGTAGGAATAACCAGAAAGGTAACAGTTAGTGGTTAAAAAGAAGAGATCAGAAGGCAGAGTAAGCCACAGGCTTCACATCTCAAATTTGTTGTTGGTTATAAAGGGTTAAAAAAGTGGGAAGCAGATTATTTCCCATCTCTTTGTTGAGAGTTGAAGATGCAGGTTCAGATGGATCTCAGGTTCAACCTAATTTAACATTTTTTGTGGTCCTATGCCAAATCCCTGGAAAGTTGGGAAAAATACCACTGCGAATTTGACCACTGCCTCCTTCCCTGGTGGGGCATTGCTTGGCATTGCTAACAAATATCCAGTGTGAATTCACCATCTGCTTCAATTTTTGCTCCTTTGTGATGGATTTTCCTCATCCATGCCTTGCAGGTCATAAGCAGTTAAAAAGCATCTCCAAAAAATTAACAGCCAGTTCAGATGGTCCTTTCTCTGCTCACTCTTTTGCTGGAGACAGCAGAAACATTTCCTCATACAATCTTTCAAAATACTTTCTCCTACTACAGCTTCACTTCCTTTTTTTTTTTTCAAGCCAGTATCTCACACGGGCAGGGGTACATACAGTATTAAAACCAACTCTTCATTAGAACCATGTTTAAAAGCTGTGCATTAAACACAGGAGCTGATGTGCAAGAGAAAGATCCCCAGGCACCCAGAGCCAGTAGTGCTTCCATGCAGCCCTGCTCTAGCAAATTGTGCTGAGAAATGGATGAGGTGCATTCAGTGCCTGACGTTCCCCATAGGTAACACTGAACTTAGCAGAGCATCAGCATTCCCTTAGTGCTAAACTTAGAAAAGTGGGTTGGAAATTAGGGAGTTCTGCTAAATCCCATGAAAGCAACTTGCAGGTGTTGACCTGTGGCTTGGCACTGCAATGTAATGCAGAGATTTCTGCTGTTACAAAGAACAGAATCAACACAGGCACAGGAAGAAGTGATAGCTAAAAGCTCAATGACTGAGCAATAGAATTTGTGTGTGTGAAACGAGCATAATTACCAGCTAGGAAGCAGTATGCAGTTTATGAAAACACAATTCTGCACAATGCCACCAATTCTGCATCTGAGAAGAAGGGACAGGAGGATTTGATGCTGAGATTTCAAAAAGGAGTCACCAAAAGCGCTACTTCAAAAAATTCATTTTCTTCTTTTATGAATAAGTCATTGGCATAATGTGCAACTTAATTTCCCCAGAGAGAAAGGAAAAAGAAGTCTTAGAAACACTTCTGTTCTTCTTAAGTTTTAAAATACAAATCAGATCCTGTTGGAATTGCTCTTCATTTCGTGGCTTCGCATCACAGTCGCAAACATCTTTGTAGTATCCAACCATAGCACTTGTTCCTGCAGGACTTAAACCCTGCCCTTCAGAAAATCATCATCCTCACCACTTGTGTTTGCTGTAACTCTCCACTGCACCATTTATAAACTGATTAGAGGACTTTCTTCCAACGGGATCTATCAAATACTCTAATTAAAAAAGAAATTGCTATCCCAGGAGCTCCCTCTCCATCAATTGCCCTTGGTAATTTTACTAGTAACTAATCGTTACTATTGCTCTGGCCAAAACTAAAAGAGAGAGAGAGACCAACAATCTCATTATTGTAAGATAAATAGAGGCAGCTGGGAGATGCAGAAAGTTCAGTTGAATTCTTGTAGGAGCTTTAAAGAGCCAGGAGTGTGTGATGCAGTGAGAGTGATATCCCAGCAGTCCTGACGTGAGAATGGTGCATCTTCCTCCAAACATCCATCTGCTCTCAGGATCTCTCAGCTTTGTGTGGATCTGGGTCTGTGCTCAAGTGTCACAACACTGATATGCTGAGTTACATCAAATCCTAAGGTCCAGTGTGGGGTTCCTCTGGGCTGTGCTTTAGGACCCAGACATTTGTCTCCGGTGTCCCTAAAGGGCCCCCACCAGGGAAAGAGCATTGTCAGGGCTTCAGGATGCCCATGTTGTGTGCATGGGCTTGTGGAAGGCTGAAAGCCACAGCCTCAAACAGACCCAGAGTTTAGCTCTTGGCAGAGCTAAACAAGAAGACAGACAAATGAATGGCTCAAAGGCTTTGGACTTAATTGACTGATTTCCCCTGATGAGCCCACACTGGATTCAACTGCAGTGACACTGTAAGGGGGGATCTGCTCTCTTACCCCATCTATCCAACCCTGTGTTCCTACAGAGGCAAACGAGAGCAGGTCACAGGAGGACGCAGACATGGCTCAGGGTGGGGAAGCTGTGCTGGCACAGAGCTCAGGTGATGCAGTGGAACCAGGCACTGCCTCGCTTGTTAGGATTTCTTTGAAGGGCGTCACGCTTATCTTCCTATAATCCCTTGCAAAGAACTTCTTTGCTTTGGGATTTTTGCTGAAATCTGTTAACTCGGGCTTTCGTGTGCTCTGCTGCAGTCAGGGCTATTTGGAAACACCAGGAGGGGAAGAAGGGGAGGCAGACTTGGTAACATCAGCATTCAGCAGCTGCACCTGAACGCATCCACTGTCAGCAGCTGCTCCCAGAGTGCATGGGGCTGGGGAGATAACCTTGGCATTCCTCTATGAGTTGCAGCTGCGCAGGGACTGACACAAAACCCGTTACAACACTGCATCTCCACCCCCGACTGTGAGAACCCTCTGACTCCCAAGAGTTTTTCCAGTTCCCTCTGACCCGATAGAGTTCCTGCAGAGCAAAGAGGGCAAAACTAAGCAGGGAGCTCACTCCTCAGACCCAGCTCCTCCACCACCAGCAGCAGTTCTTTTCATCTGGCCATGACACAGCGTGTTCAAGACTTTGTGTCTGTTGGATGAGACAGAGCACTGATCCTGTGGTCCTTCTCTGCAGGGGCAGAGTGCAGACGTGTCTTTGCATCAGGCTGAGATGCTCACATGGAGATGCTCTTATAGACACACCACCACCTCCAGTCTGTAAGGCCCTCATTCCTTTTCTTGTGCACTCTCTTACTTCATTGCTGTCGCTGCTGATTTATACCACGGTGAACAGAAGCAGACTGGGGCTCAAGACGCAGTAAATATTCATGTCTCTGGAAAGTCTGGAGACCAATTAACTCTTGGAAGCAAAATCACTTTTGGAAATGAACCTAACAGCCTCCAGCCTTGAGAGGAATGGGTTTTTCAAAAGATCTTTCTTTCTTAATTTTTGCTCAAGCATCCAGGGAATCAGAGCTTCCGATAAAACTCTCCGCGGAATGGTTGGTCCTCAATCGATTCGGAATTCACCATTCTAAGCGCTATTTAGACTTAATTAAATTGTGCTGCTTTCTGAATAAGAGAGAATTGACTCTTCAGCGTGCTTCCCTGATTCATTTCTATCTAATCAGGCAACAAATACATGGAGTGCTCATCTGCTCCTTCTTCATTAGCAGAGTTACCAGGAATCTCCCCCCACCCTCGTGGGCTGTTCAGCTGGAGCAAACACAGCGGTTCCTGCACCAGGACGGCTCTGGGAGCAGCCTGCATTCCTCACCAGAGATCATTTATTGAGCAGAAGTTCTCCAGAGAGCTGCTTCTGTACCAATTCTCTGCTCACTGGAAGCAGTGCACACCGGGAATGTCTCTGCTCCCACTGAGATCTTCTCAGTTATAACCATACAGTATCTGCTGTCATGGAGAGAGGATGCAGAGCATCAAATACACTGAGTTTTTCTCATTGAAAAGTTAACAAAAGAAAAGGCTGTGATCCGACCCAATAATAGAAAAGAGGATTTTCAGAGTCTTTGAGTGCACCTGCAGGGTATGGCTGAGTAAGGCATCTTCTCGAGCTGCCTCTTTCCTTCAGCATTATGTAAAACCCTGCTCAAAGCATGGTGCTTTGGTCCCAACAGGGAGCACCAACTGTTCCACACCCCCACACTTAGGCAGCCAGGCAGCTGCCAGCCAGGAAGTGCAGGGGGAGGGCAGGAGAACATCAGCTCCATCCAGGGCTGCAGAGATGGGGAAGGTTTGGGGGCTGTGAGGCCCTTGGTGGTCATGGCCCCAAGCTGCTGGAACTCAGGAAGCATTGGGACACAAATCTCAACCACTGGGTTTGGGTTTGGGGGGTGTTGTGTGGAGTTGTGGGTTGGACTTGGTGGTCCTCGTGGGTCCCTTCCAACTCGGGATGCTCCATAGTTCTATGACCCATCAGGCCTTGGGTATCCCTGGCTGCACAACACTGCAGTGCACAGAGAGGTGGGGATGCTCAGGTGGAGAGAGCTCTGCATGGGGAAATGAGAGCAGCTCAGGGAGCCAGGTCCAGCCCTGCTGCTAAGCACCACTTTCTGCACGCACAACCTGCACGTTCTTTTTTTTACTTTTTTTCCTTCCCTGACCTCAAGCCAAAATGAAGGTTGCATTCACACAAGCTTGCATTCACACCTCTGCTTCTAGCAAAAAGCAATATCCTGTTAACACAACATGAGCCCTTTGGGGAAATCTCCCCTTGTCTAACTCTTCTCTTGTCCTTGGAAACTGGATTTTTCTCAGGCCCGTGTTGAGAACAAAGCCAACTGCAGACTCCTGCTCTTGGTTGTTTGTATTTTTTAACTGTAAGAGAGGTTTGAATTCATCCCAAAATGCTGTGTGCTTTACAGTGGGACAGCTTGGATATCTGCACAGCACAGCCCTTCCAGACTTAGGCCAATAGTGTAGGATGGATCAAGAATTTTCCACTGGATGATCTTGTGATTTGATAGTGCCCATTTTTGGCAATCAACATTTTCCATGGGTGCTTCTCAGAGGAGATTTCAAGGAGATGTGGCTCTGGGGAAAGTGTCTGGAAAACAGGAGAAAATTATTTCTGAGCTGGAAGGAAAAAAAAAACAGACAAAAATCCAGGGATTCAAAGCGGCTTAATTTTTAATGATCTCCTTCCTCAAGGGCACATTAATGAATTTGCTTCGTGTGTAACAGAAACATGCTGAGTAAAAGTCAACCATTCAGCCCCGTTTCCAAGACAAAATAAGAGGAAGACACAAAGGCACCTGAAATATCTGAAAAAAAAGAGAGAATCCAAATGGAGCTGCTTGCTTCCAACTGCAAGACAGCTCTGAAAAGAGGAAAGACAGTTGGGCTGGGTTCATTTCCAGGAGCTGTGTAGCTCTGTAAGTGGTGCAGAGGATCATCCGCCTGGATATCAATTTGCCCCTCTTCATGTACAGCCAGTATCATCTGCTGTGTCAGTTTTTAACCTCTGCACAGGGACACCAGATAAAATGCTGATCATTTCTCTTCTACACCAAGATTTTGTTGCATGTTATTTCTCTGTTCTGCTGTTCCTTCTCCACTTTGTTTGCTCATCTTTCCAAACTCAGCAAAAAGCCATTTGAGGCAGAAAGGATCCTGCTGCCTTTCTGTGGGTGGTGGGGGAAGTGAGCATTAGCCACGAGAAAGAAAACAAAACTGACACTGAGCTCGTTCTCCTCTGCAAAATGCTTGGTGGTATTTCCAGGCTGCAAATGGACATCAGCTGATGATGGAATATTTTTAACCGTGGACTTAAACATCAAGGAAGCCACTGCTGTGGCTGGGAATCAAGGCACACAGTAAATTAGACCATGGATTAAATTTAAATCTTGCTTTGGAAGCCGTTGCGATCTTAGCAGCATATTGCAGTTCTATCACACACTCGTTGCAAGCTTGTTATGCAAAGAGTCAGGGGCTGTGAAAATAAACCACACAAAACCTTAAAGGAAAAGCAAAGAAACATGCTTCCCCATTAAAATAAAAAAATATGAAAAAAAAAAAACCCATGTCAAAACTGAAGGAAAATGATAAAAATCTCTGCTTGTTAAAAGTTTCCCATTGTTGAAAAAGTTGTGAAAAACAGAAATAAAGGTCCTTTGATGTGCGCTGTCTGAGATTTGCCACTTCCACGCGTTGAAATTAACACTTGGTTCTTTGGATGCCAAACATAAAATAGTGTTTTGAGCCCTAGAAAAAGTGGCGCTTTCAATCAGAGGCTGTTTGTGTGCCAAACCTTCCTGAATCTGTGTTACTTTATAGGGACACTCTGAACCCCTCCTCGGTTACTTGGAGCCTTACGTATAAATACAGGTTTTCGTTTTTGTTTAGACTCGTGCCATTGGGATCTGGGAATGGCAATAGTGAGGATTCAGTCAAAGCAGGAATTAGGGCTGGCCAAGCCTCCCTGCTGCAAGGGAGTTGCACAGAGATACCAGGATTTTCTTTGCAGGGTTTTAGAAGCAGAGACATCTCTTCTGCACTTCTAAAGCCTGCTGCAATGGGAACCAAGCTTGATTAGAGCTTCTTTAACAGAATGGATTATGACTATTAACTGCATTTCACAGCGACATTTTCCCTACTATTATGTCACTTACAATATTTACTTTGCTTAGAGAAAATTAATGGCATATGAGATCCTGACAACAGAGTAAGACCAACATATTTCAAACTCCTTCCTGGTACAGAACATGCTGTCACCATCTCTTATTACAAACCCAGCACTACAATCACCTCCTTCCACAAAGGGAGCTCAGACGATTTCCCTCAGACAGCTTCAGCAGTGATTTACAAAATCTAGCTTAAATTCTTCTAGCTTTTTTAATGACCAGAAGAAATGGCAGCAGGTGTCCAGACAGAGCTTTGCAACAACTGCTGAAAATCACTGGCTTCCATCTCAGGATTCTTTGATAGCATGGGAACAACAGCTTTAGACACATCTCACAAACTCTACTGGTCCAAAGATGCTCTTTTGCTAAGCTCAAGGGTGAAGGCATTGTCTGGACAGGGAGATCATTTTTACTATGAATATCAGCATCTCCACATCTCACTACATGGTTTTCACACCACTATTTTTGACATCTCTGGCACCATTTGTTTGCTGACATCCTGTTCACGTACAACTCTCAGAAGGATGAAACGCTGCTCCTGACAGCATCCAAAGGGCTAAAATGAGGAATTTCCATGCAGGGGCAGAAACTTTAGGACCAACATTATGCAAAAGCTGCTCCAATGCAATGTCCTGCAGTCAGTACTGACTTCTGTCTGCTTCTTCCAGCACAAATTCTGCATAACTCACTGCAGTTCTGCTGTCACACTGCCCTCATTGCTGAGTCCAAGCACTCCTGCCCTGCTGCCTTCAGCAACGCAACCAACATCTGTCTGCAAATGAGCTGACATGTGGCCTTGAAGAGCTCTGTCTTGGTGAATACCAAATATCTCTGTCTCTTACCTCTTGGGAACGCATGGAAAAAAAAAGAAAAGGAGTTAAATACAAGATCTGTGAAAGACTCTGAAAGTCTGGTGAGGAGCTTTGAAAACTCTGCAAATCAGAATGTGACCAATGCCCACGCTGTGTTTGCTGGGATGAAGCATGCCCAGGAAATCCCACTTGCTTTCTGCAAGGCAGGATGCAGTGCTGTGTTAAGGGAGATGCGGGACACAGAGGCAAAGAGATGAATGTGGCATTGTGGCTATAACTCAGCAAATCTGGCAAGAGGGCAGGAAAGGGGACATTCCTGAAAGGCAGAGTGAGCCTGAGCACTCAATAACTCCCTCCCTTTCAAGGTCCCAAAAAAACTTATCTCTTTTTCTCCATCACCTGCACACAGCTGCATGGGGACGTGGGTTTTCTGCTCACATTGGTGGAACCTCCAGATCCCCTCCAGATCCCCAGACAGCAGCTTAAGAAGAGCCTAACTGCTAGCAGGCTGCTGGCAGCAACACGGCGCAGCGAGCCGACTCGTCGGTGATGGATATGGGGACTGAGGGTGGCATCGTCACGAAGGCACAGACTGTGAAATGACAACTGCTGCCCTGCACCATAAATCTCCCCGATATATTTTACCCAGAGCCAGGCTTGCTTTTGCCAGCATAACTGGTTGTAATTTCTCTGATAGACAGCAAGGCCATACAGCGTCTACAAACCTCCCAACAAAACAACCAGTGCTAATTAACACTTCTTCCCAGCAGCTCAGCAGCCCAAACCTGGAGGTAACCTTGTGCAAGGAGCACGTTCAGTCCCGGGTGCTCAGCAAAGGCTGCAAAGTGGGGGGAAACGCTGGGATTTATTTCTTTGCGTGCCCACCCTGCTGAAACCACGTTGCAGAGAGACCTTTAAGCAGGGAGCCAATGTGCTACGGGATGTTTTAGCAAATGTAATTAAGAGAGACTAGCGCAGCAGAAGACAATCACTGGAAGGCTAATTAAAATATTGCTGGCCCTTGCTTAACTTGCTCAGCTTTCTTGTAAGAGCTAATGAAATGCAAAGTATTGTTCCCTGTTTTCATCTGTAAGAGAGTTCATTACTGCACCTTTTTGTGCTGGATTAAGCCAAGTGCTCAGAGAGAGAATAAATTGAATCTCAGTAACTGAAGGCAAACATTTTTTGGCTGAAATCCGACTTTGGAAATGAAATTCTAAAGAAATGGAAAAATTGGAGGCCCAGATGTAAGAAGAATATATTGTGGCTCTGGTTCATGGGAAAAAAATCTGAGCATTTCTGAGGCACACTTCCTTCAAATTTTATCTGAAAAACTAAGGGAAGTTTAATGCAAAAAATCTTTGGCCAATCCTTCATCAGTCACACTGGGTGAAGAAAACCCCTGAAAAAAAAGATTTTCTTTGTTATATTTCACCTTTTATTCCAAGGATGCATAATCTCATGCACTGCAGGTGCGGATGCTCACTGAGCAGAACATTAATTCTTATGCTAAAAATACAACCTATTAATATAAGCAGGTAGTGGTTTCTAGGAAGATGCTAGACTCTTCAAGACTTTAGATCTAAAAGTGGGCCTTTCTTTTGATTAGAAAGCAATGAGTTCCTAAAGCAGCAGAATAAAGCTTGGTTTTCAAAGGTACTTCTTGTGAGGGCTCTCTGATGTCTTGGAGGAGGTGAGCTTGGGGTATTTTTAATTCTGTGACTGCATGAACGGGTCCATCCATTTGAATATTGCTTCCACTAAACCATAGTAGCACTGAGTCCTCAACAAGGTTCAAATTCCCCAGAAATGGTCAATGCAATCAGCAACAACGAGCAGAACCGCCAGACACACAAACACCCATCCTTTGGAAGTCAGGCTGCAAAATCAACCCTACCAAAATCCAGCCACACTCGAGCGGATGAGAAACTTCCTGAAACTGGCAGAAGATTCCAAAAAAGCTCTCGATATTCAAGCTGCCATCTGTAAAAGCCTAGGTCTTTCGTGGTTGGTGGAAGTTGGATGTGTTAATATATGCACAGGCGGTATACATGTCCACGCCTCTGCTGTGCCACTTCTTGGCACAAACAAAGAGATTTTGCTCTTATTAGAAGCATCTTATATCACAATCTGAGCTTCTGTTGCAGTTTGAGGAGCTTTATGTTTTTTCCCCCCTTCATTATTTTCTCTATAAGGCCACAATCTGCAACTGATAGCACAGATTTTTGCAATGATTCCAATTAATGACAAACAGAACCAGCCAAAGAGCTTCCAACCAGCTCTGGAGTTTGTGGATTAAGCCTTTTTCCTGGAGAAAGTGGTCATGAAAAGAAATAATACTAAAATTCCTGAATTTGCTGCTCAAAACTTGTGTTGCTCAACAAATATTTCAGTTTAAGTGTAACTCTTGAATTAGGCATCATGCAGTCTCTATATTCAAAAGGCAGTACTTCTCCCTGTAGTCATCTGCTGTTATTTTTCTCTCATTGTGAGGTCTCGCCAGACTTCAAAATACATGGAAATCTGAATGCACTAAAGGAACAAATGTAGAAAGTCTGAAGACTGACAGATTTTCAAGGGCAGAAAAAGGTTGTAGAAGGTCTTAAATTTGATTCTCATACATTCAGACTGTTAGCTTTCTTGTAGATCTAAGCACACTCTGGAGTAGTGTGGGTTAGCTCCATTCATCCCTGCACTGCTCTCCCCCAACGCTTTCTGAGTAGGTTATTGCATTTTGCATTCAACCTCACTTCCAATTCAATGATTTTACTCTTGTTTTGGATGGGGACTTGAAAAGATTTTCAACCTAATTTTATTTCTAGCTAAAACAAATCTCATTTTGTGATTAAATGAAGCTTGTCTCACAGGCTGTAGGTCACATCCTGCAAAAGCCACCAACCAGAAAAAAACATCCGCCACTGCCAGCGCTTCTGCTAGGCTGAAGTAAGAGATCCTGCAAAGGTAGCTCAGCACAGTACAGCCTGGGAATCACCCACAGAGTTAAAACCACTATTCCCATTGTGCAGGAAATGTTGACTCCGATAAATAATGCATATGATCAGCATGATGCTTGGGTCAGTCTTGCAAGCCAGCCTATCTCACAGCACTTGGCCTTCGGCTTTCATCACCCACTTACCGAACTGGAAAACTGAGGCAGAGCTCTTATGAGAGCACGACTTGGGACTGGAGAGCTTCTCCATCTTTGGACTTCTTTTTTTAGAAAAGAATTCCTACCTAATGGCACTTGTGTCATTCTGACATGCAAAGGCTGGAGGATGCATACAGCCCTGGGCACAGTGCGTGCCTGTCCTGCTCCTTCTTGTGTGCAGCAGTAACGAGCAATCCTGCACTGAAGAAGCAATGGCATTTTCTGGCACCCTCTGACTTTGAGAGGAGGAAACATTTTGGAGTTGGGAGGAGTCACAGAGCAAAGGATCCTCTGTCACAGATCTCTCTCCCCGTAGTGAGGTGGCACAAGGCAGTGCATTATGAACGAGGGCAATTAGTCAGACAGGCTGCAGTTTGCTCTGCATCCCTGTTCTCTTGTGCACATCTCTCTCTGCCAAGCACAGCCAGGCTCATGAAAGCAAATGAAAGGGAAGATGAGACTAAGTTCCTCTGATGGATTCCTCTCCCTTTCTCTAAATGCAAGCCGAGCCATTTTTCAGCCATTGGAATGGATCGTGATGACAACATCTCCTTTAAATCACCAGCACTAATGATTTCTAGCCTGAATGGGAAGCTTGTAATTGCTGGCAAGGGCAGACATGGGAAGGAACACATTCTGCTGAGCAATGTCCCTGTACATGTCTTGGAAATGATTTCCTGTTCCATGGAGTGCAGTAGGCATCAAAGCCTCTACATGTTACTTGGTAGTTCAGCTTTCCCTGTCTGCCTGAGCAGGAAACCTCTGCACATTTAAGTGCCTCAGAGCCAGCAACAAGGCTCCTGCCTCCCTGCCTTTTTGTTGGCATCCAGCATTCACCGAGAGCAGAAGAGGAGCTGTTTCAGTGCCTGACAGTGGTCTTGCACGTACTTGGGGAGCTTTAATGTAAGCAGAGGTTTGTTCTTCTCCACGGGGTATCTGCTGAGGTTCAATTTATTCCTTCAGCCATATGGCGATCAAGCATCTCTCAGCGCCTGCTTTCAGTGCTTTCAAGATCTTGGCTTTGTGCTGTGACTGGTGCTGGCCAGCTTTGCCTCAACACTTCTCCACGGGTGCCCAGCTGGCTTCTACAGATGGTGTGACACCTCCTGGCTCATGGAATCACATCACACAACAGGCTCCCATTCGCAGGACACGCACTGGGATGCTGTAGGCCTCTGAGAATGTGCTGTCACCATGTCAGTGTCCATGCAGTGCTCCCTCTCACAGTGCCACAGTGTTACTGCAGAAAGGCAACCATTTTTGAGGCTGAGTCTGACCTTCTCTTGCCTCTAAGGTGCTTCCAAGCTTCTGTCCTCAGCTCTGCTGATTTCTCCAGCAGTTCCATTTCCAGAGGAGTTCACTCTTGCTTCTGTCTTTCAACACAGCTGTCACTGCTGTCAGCTCATCTCCAAGCTATGGCTTTTCCTTGCAGCAGAAGCAATCTCCTGGAATCACAGAGCCAATGAGGGCCCACTTGCCCCGGGACACCCATCCAGGAGTGCACAGCATCAGCCCTGCACCATGAGCTGGGGGCAGAAGGGACTTTGCCTCCTGTCACTGCCTCTCTGTGTATTTCTGCTGGAGGGCTCTGGTCATTCCAGGACAGGTCAGGTTCTGTGGTCAGTTCTTTATGATAAGGGCAGTGAGGCACTGGCACAGGCTGCCCAGAGAAGCGGTGGAAGCCCCATCCCTGAAGACATCCAAGGGCAGCCCGGATGGGGCTCTGAGCACTGATGGAGTTGTGGGTGACCTTGTTCATTGCAGGGGAGTTGGACTTAGATGGCCTTTAAGGATCCCTTCCAATTCAAATGATTCTGGGATTGCTCTGATCTCATGTTCTGCCTGCTCCACCAGCAGGGTAAAACCCTGCTCTCGGTTTCTGCAAAACAGTCCTGCTAAGTGACCAAACATTGACAAAGTACAGTGGAAATAGAGGGCTGTAATGTACAACTGAGGTTTACTGACTCTCAGCATTCACATGAAATCATTTTAGAGATCCATTTATTCATATGTGTGTATATATATACACACTTAAGTGTGTTTGGGGGTGTGAATACGTGTGTACAGACTGGAAAAATGAACAAGTGCATTGAATAATGCATGAGAGAAATGGCAGATTACAATGGTTCTTCTAAAATAACTAATAGCAGCAATAAAGAAAATGCTTGAGAGAGCTGTCATCCCATTTGTCAGCTTTGAGACAGATTTTCTCAGACCTGTACCCAGAGCTCCCTCATTGCATCTCACAAATAAATCTGCCTTGCCTTGTCTGCCCGCTTCTGCCTGTTCTGCTGGTTGCTGGGTATTCTGTACCCCATAACCCTGTGCTGTGTGCACAGAGCAGGGTTTCTGCCCACATCTTTGCTGTGAATGGGAGGTTTGGATACAGCAGTGATTTCTCCTGCATCGCCTTGTGCTCTGTGCACCAAACACACTCTCTTTTTTGCAGATCTGCTTACAAACATGGATCAGCAGCACGGAGCATGGAAATGGCTGGGGGTGGTCGGAAACTGGAGGTGGGGAGCTTAAACACACTGTTAGAAGGGAAAGAAAACAGAGAACCAAAATACAGGCACAACATGGGGAGACTGTCATAGGCCAGTGTGAAAAGCAGAGCTGGAAAGATGAGGACATGAATGTGATAAAAGGTGGGTTGAAGAGATCATGGAATCACTAAGGTCAGAAGTCCAACTCGAAGCCATCCCTGCCATCCCCACTAATCATGTCCCTCAGTGCCACATCCACACGTTTCTTGAACACCTCCAGGTGACTCCACAGCATGAGAGGAAAACATGGAGCAGAATGGGAAGAGCCAGGGCCCCCAGGTGATGTGTGCTAATCAGGCAGACCCAAAGACAGAAAGATAGAGAGTTAGGAACTGGCCCAGAGTATAAATTAGGATGCTGCTCACGCATGTTTTATATAAATAATAATTACTGATTAGTGGATAAAGCAGCAGTCAGAAATTTTGGAGGAAATGCGTCAGTAATGCATTCATGTCAACAGATGGAGCCTGGGAAAGTGAGATGAAGATGTGTTCTGGCATGCAGACAACATTCCTGTGCACATCAGTGGCCAGGTCTGCACTGTGGCGAGGGGAGATAGATGGGAAGCACCAACCGTCAGGGGAAATCAGCAACCTGGCAATGAGAGGTCACCATGTAAACGGCATTAACCCAGTGCTCCCTGCCCAGATGATGAAGGGTTCACAGCAGAGGCCGTGCTCCCACACCCCTGGGCCACTTGACCTCTCTATGTCTCTGCCCGGTGGATCAGCCACACCAGGTTGTCTGAAATTCCCGTCTGCCTTTCTTTCCAACAAAATGTCTCTTCCTCAGACAATTCCAATTTGCCGAAGCCAAAAATATCTGTGAAAAGACTCAATTTGATGAATCTCCTCCTGAAGGAAAAACAATTGCTGAAAAACCACTGAAAGCCCATTTTGCCATTTCTGACAAAAACAGTATTTTTTGTTTGGAATAACTTTTAGCTTATAAATGTAACTTAGTTTATGCTACGAGTGTTTTTTAAAGGTCAGATGGAAATAAACAGCTTGAAGACCCAATGTTTCAACTGGCTCAAATTTTTCATTCCTCAGTTAGTGATAAAAGAACTGAGATTTTTGATTCTTGCTTCCAGTAAGAAATGGGAAAACTATATAAAGATTCTCTGAAGATGAAAAGACAGCTCCTGTGCAGCCCGAATCCCACCTGAATTTTATTTTAGGGCAAAGCAAAGCATAAAGAAGGAAGGATGGTGATCATTCAGTGGTGGTCTGCTAAGAAATACTGTGCTGCAGGGTTCTGTGCAAGGGCTGAGTGCTACAGCATCGCTGGGAATCACACACGTCCTGGGAATGGCTCTGCTTCCTCTGTATCATCTTCCGGCAGGTATATGCACGTATTTCACACATGTAGGCATGTATGTTTTCATAGTGTTCGAGGGTTTTTTACTACCTTCAGGTCAGATTTTCCCCCTGGATGTTTCCCACAAGCCACAGGGGATGCAGGACTGCAGCTTCGGGGGTCAGGATCCCAGGAATGTGCTCGAGATCAGGATCAGCGTTCTTGTGCCCTGGGCTCCTTTGCTCCAAGCGAGGTGCTGGCTTCTCCCCTCCAAGGAGCATTGCCTGGGAGACATCCCTTTAACAAAGCACGCTGCCTTTTCCCAAGAGCATTGCTAGGGAGACACAGCCTTTCCACAGGAATATGTCAAACACTGTTTGGAACACATTATCTCTCCAATAGGCAGGCATAGAGCAGGAGGGACATTTTCCAAACTCTTGGTGAGAACAAGGCCTCCTAGAAACTGCAGTTTTCTCTCTGTGAACACGGACTCATATCCTGAATGGGAAGCTGGAAAAATGGCAACAAATCATCAACCAAGACAGAAGTGTTTCCTGGGCTCCCAGGTTTTTGCTCACTTGACCATGGCACGAGGAACAAAACTGCAGCCCCAGCCTGAAGCATTCCCTGCCCGTGTTGCCTGGAGCCCTCAGTCAGAGTGATTCTGTTTAACACACTGAGAGCTTCCAAGCCAGAATCTTTTATTTCCTTTTCCCCCTTTCAATCAGCTGATTCTTCCACAAATCTGCCCATGGGCAACTATTTCTGCCCTCAGTAAGGGAGAATTCAGCCTGATCTCTGTGAGTCCCTTTATGATGGCTAAAAGCTACACAGACAAGAAAAGGTACTTTATATATTCATGACAAGAAAGCAAATGGAGATTCACTAAACAGTTCCATGGCGAAGCCTTGGCTACAGAGCTCTGCAATAATTAGCCATCAGGAGACTGAGCTACAGCTTGCAGGATTTCTCCTAACCACTTGCAGAGCACTTCTGTCTGTCTTCCTTCTGTCTTCCACGTTCTCAGCCCTGCACACCCCAAGATGGGGACATCTCCTCATCCTTGCTGGGTGACACCAGCCCTCAGCAGGCTGTTGAGCTTAACGCACCTCAGCCACCTCCACATCCTCTCCCTGCTTTGCTGTTGGTTTTTTTGGTTTTTTTTTCCCCCCAGTTGATGACTTGTTAAAGGAAACCCAGGAGGTTTGTGCGGGTCTCCCAGGGGTGGCTGTGTTCTCCCCAGCACAGACTCCAATAATTTCCTTCTTGTGTGAAGCTGCTGCTCACTTTCTACTTCAAGAGGTCCTTATAGTACCCACAGCCCTAAGCAGAAGATAACCCAGAGGAGTTTGCTTCCACCCTGCCTGGAATAGAAGATATGCTATTGGTGTAGCATGTTACTGCATCTTTCCTTTGGGAGAACATAAATCTTTACTAGGCAGCCTATAAAGACCAAAGATGCAATGGGAAGGAGCCTGCTTCCCTGGAGGGAGGTCAGGAGCTTACTCCATGATGAGTGGGAACCTGATGAACAGTTGTTGAGGATTCACAAGGGTACTACCAAAGTCCATGTCTTTAAAATGTCATTCTATGTGTTTTTGTTTTGTTTTGTTTTGTTTTCTATTTAGAAATGGGAGTTTTTTGACATTTCAGTGGACAGAAAAGTATTTTCTGAAAAGCAACAGTGGAAAAAATGCAACAGAAGATAAAACTGCAAAGGTTTTGTTTTAGCTGTTTGAAACCCTACACCTCTGTCTGGGTGAGAATGGAGTTTTTTCATCTCAGATTTCAGTGGAAATATTTTCATCAGAAAACAGCGGCACAGAAAATTCTACTTTCTCCTGAAAGGTCTTCACTAGTGAAGAAAAAATGAACTTCACTGTGATGAAAGACAAATTGTGGGCAAGTGTAAAGGAATTACAGACTGTGAGCTTACAGCATGAGGTTGGAAAGGGACCCCAAGATCTCCTGTTCTCCATTGCAATGGGATCTGGGTTGAAATTCCCCTTCTAGATTGGTCTAGATTCCAGTCACAGAATCACAGAATCACAGAATGGCCAGGGTTGGAAGGGACCTCAAGGGATCTCAGTCTTGCTTCAATCAGTAGAACTGGGAGGTTGTGGCTGCTGGAAGCAATTAACTGGCTTTACAGATATGTGGGGAGAAGGAATTATCTTCCTTACCCTCTTGTCTCTTCCAGGACAAGTCTGAGAGTGGGACCAGTGTGTGACTGGGAACTGTGGGTCCAAACATCACCTCAGGCCTTGGCAATGTAAAATAGCCACTTTAGGGGTCAGCTATCTCTGACAATGGAGACAAGTTTGAGCAGCCAACAAACTGATACAAACACAAGATGAAAATACAGATCACTGCATCCACAGCAGTTCCAGGACTTTTGTTTATTAAACAAGCACAGAAGATTCACAGTTTTGTCTGCTTGCTGAAAAACAACAGAGAAAGATCTTTGCCCAGATGTACTCTATTTGCTGCTGGGCTCTGCTATTTGGATAGAGAATCTAATTCATTTGTTTGCCTGGAGAGAAATTCAATAGAGAAGAGAGGTGGGATCAATACCTGAGCAGCGTCAGATCTGCACGCTGCAGACAGGCTGTGCTGAAAAAGTATGAGGTCCAAAGCAGCAGGACTTGAAGCTTTCACAGAGCCAGAAGGAGCAGCTTTCAGCTGGTACCATTCTTATTATTACAGTTCCTGTTATTTATATGATCAAGGCCTGTGAGTCCACGGCTGGACTGTGCCAGGTGTGGTAGAAACTACAGAATGAGGATGGAGGGATGGAGGCTTTGCAGAGCAGTGATGTCTGAAGAGAAGAGAGATCCCCAGGTGGGTGTAAGAGGCCTGCAAAGCCCAAACGAGTACTCATGCTTGGGATGAGAGGAGGGGCACATAGCTGGGAGAGAACATGGGTCAGGACAGCCCAGACATAAATGTGATGGCAAAACTCCTTTTTATTTCAATATCCGTGACAAGAGTTGCCTCCTTAACCACAATACACCATCCTCAGTTCCAACAGCGTCCACTGATCCTTCCTCAGCCTAGCACAGATCACATTGGACTCTGCATTTATGGTTTTGCAGCAACAAAGCAGCACAGATGCACACTGTGGTTTTAAAGCTGGTTCTGAGCCCCAGACAGACACAGCTCTGCCTAAAATCCTCCTGCTAAGCAAACACCTCGAGTGGCAAGAGAAGCTGGTGGGAGAGTTTGCTTGAAGAGAAGAGTTAAGACATGATAACCTCAGTTAGAATGAATAGGCTGAGTAAACCTGGATAGCAGTTTACATTACAGAAATTTAGCAGCAAAAAAAGGAGGACTTCTCTCCATACCCACTTTCCCACTTGCCTCTCTTGTGCTGCCTCTGTTTGCAGATGATTTTATTCATCTAAAGCTGAAAACCTATGGGCATGTCAGTCTTTCAGTACAAGTTCATTAATGCATAAATATCCCCTGGATTTTTTTGTTTGTTTGTTTGTTTTAATTTGAGAAACCGCTTCTTCCCTCTTTCCCTCCCAAAGCCTTCAAGTACAGGCAAAAAAAACAAACAACAACAACAACAACAAAAAAAAAAACAAAAACAAAAAAAACCCAAAAACAAACAGCACAAGAAAAAATCCATACAGCCCTTGAAGAAATGATTTTGCTCATACACAGAACAGAAGGCAATAAATAAATAAATTCCAGGCAGAGGAACAGATTTTGCAGAAATGCAGGTAACAAAGTCTCCAGGTGGTACCCAATACTGGTGGCTGCCTGGCAGTGCAGCTGTGAGCATCGACAGCCACCTGAGCCACCAGAGATTTCTGCAAGTGTGTGGCAGCGGCTGGTGCAAGGAGATCAAGTCGTGTTTATGGTGGAATCCTCCATTTCCTAAAGTCAATGCTTAATGACATTTTCGGAAAGGGAAGGAGGGAGAGGACGTGCACTAAGTCACATGAAGGTACTGCCTGTGCTGCCTTCTGTATTTATGTGCAGAATCTGTATAGATGAATCTATCAACTGCTTTCTGCAGCAATTTCAAACCAAAAACAATTCATACGTGACAGAAACCTTTTCTGAGATGAGGAAAGTGAGCAGAGCTTGCAGGCAAAGAACAGAAGCGGCTCCATGCCCCTGGTACTCACATATATGGACATCCCCGTTGGGCTGCAGCCAGTGGCACGCACAGGGTGAGCCCAGCTGTGCTGACCCCCCCTCCTGCTCCCCTCTGTACACTGAATGCTGATTTCATTTGAAATGCTACCAAAGCAAAATCTTGAGGGGTTTTGGAACACGTTAGGAACTGATCTCGAAGTATGCTCCCTAAAGAAGTCTACAAAAACAAACAAACAAACAAGAACAAGAAACATACTCAAAATTTGTCTTTGGAAAACATCCTACAAACGACAGAAACCCACAGAACAAAGTGCATAACACGACTTTTCCTCTATATGCAAATTCCCTGTTGCTGTTTTGCCATAGTAGCAGACCTGATGTGGAACAGCAATCAAGCATCTCCAGATTCAGTGTTGTGCAGCTCTGTGCTTCTGGGTATGAAACAACAGGCACAGCCACTTTCTTTATTTCATGTCTTCTTTTCCTTAAATACCAATCAAGGTGCTGCAGAGAGCTTTGGGTATTATTCCACTGAAAAAAATATTCTCCTCCTCCTTCTTGGTTTCTTCCTCCTGATTGCGGTTCTTGCTAGTGGTATTTGCATGAAAATAAGGTTTTATTGCTTCTGTCCCTCGCGTGGTATCGCATTTAGAAGATACAATTATTATAAAAACTACAGGTGATGAATACACTTCTGGAACAGATGTCCATAGTAATTAAAAAATGTGGGAATATTTTTGTCTGTTAAATATCGTGCAACGGACAGCACTGCTTCTAGGCAGAACTTTCCCAGGAGCAGCTCACAGCCACCACATTCCCCCACAGGGTTGCAGTTTCTCACGGAAGCAAAACCGGCCTGGAATTAGTGCTGCAGAGCAGGATCCTCCTATTTCAACCCCCTCTGCTTTCTGTCAGCTTCCCAGGAGCTCGGAAGCCGTTTCTGAGCTCACAGTTTCAGCTCGGGGACGGCTGCTCAAGGGGCTCCCGAGTTCAGCACCTCGAGACGCGGACAGCTCCATTCCGCGCCGCCCCGCCCCGCTGCCTCTTCCCGCGTTCCTCGCGGCACCGTTTTGCCGAGCATCAGCCTGGGAAGGCCTCAAGCTGTTAAATCCTAATGCCTGGAATCAAAGGGCTTGTGATCTCACCTGTACGACACGTAGTCAGGCTGTAAAATGTTTAGCAAGCACCGTGTCCTTTGCATGTGAATGCTGCGCCTGGGGAGTGCGGAAGGGATTGAGCGAGCCCTGAGGCAGAGCCGTGGTGTGATTAATGACACTTTCCTCATTGCCTTTCCATTCTGGTGATGAGCATATTGGAAATGCCTTGATCAATGTAGATTACAGGATCAAGTCTTCATCTCCTTTCAAATCTGGGCTGTAATGTGTTTCCTTTACTTTCACTGAGCCTTTAAATGCACTTCTGTTTTAATTATTTACCATGTTAACATCGTTAGCTCCCAACCATGATTTGGATGGCATTTATTTATGTTGCAAGACACGGATCAAACCAGGATTGATTTTGAATGTTTCATCTTCATTTGAAAGTAACTGAAGGTAACTTACCCACTGTGAAAGTTACAGGATGTGACTGATTCCTGAACACAGACATAACCTTTCTGTGCTTCACTGCTGTTGGCTTTGGTGGAAGAGGAGCTGCCATATGAAACTTACATTCCACTTCTCTACTTTAGGCCCTTCACATCCTCTACTTTGAGGCAAAACCAAGAGAGGCATTGGCTGTGGGACATATTAGAACCAATTGCCTCCCAGGGTAATAACATCCAGACCACTAAAATGTCCCACTCTGTTTTCATAATAGCCATTTAGTTCCATGCGCAGAAGTGTGGGGAACTTTTCCAGGGAAAGGTAATGCATGTAAATTGAAAATGTAATGGGATATTGGGACACATTATGCCCAGCAGGTCTGCCAGATGTGATTAAATTCAGTTCTTTTACAAAATGATAACAGGGTTCAGTGCAGCTCAGCAAAATAAAATCCTCAATTCTTCTTACACTGGCATCAACCCAGCCCACTGTGGTGGTACTGTCCAAACCAAAATCAGCTTTGTATTTCTCCTGTTTCTAGAGTGCAAGCATACGATGCTTGTGGTTTCAGACATCACAGTGGAATGTGATTGCTGTGGGTTCCCAGTGATCTGTCCTGACTGAAAGCCTTATTTGTATTTGTTTTTGATTTATTCCTGATATTCAATGTGTCATCTGAAACCAGCTGCTTATACTGGCTCTAACCACTCAGAAAACTTCTGGGCAAGTCCTGGATTGCAGCTAGGCTGGATTCAGACCACCATAAAGCTGACAAATGTTACCAAACCCTATGGAGAGAAAGAGAGTGTGATGGCCCTGAGAGAGGGGGTAAGCAACCAAGCACCTTATCCTTCCATCTCCCCCTATTCCCCATTAGCTTAGCCTTATCCAATTTTATGCTGTGGACATGTGCACAAAATACAGCTGGATTCAATCCTGCTGATGAAACCAATGTTTCCTGCTTGGCTGTGTTTAAACCTTGCTCTAAGCACAACACACAAATAATAAAACCAGAAACATCACTAGAAGCCTCTCAGAGCCCCTGTGGACCAATTTCCTCCTGTTTTGTTTCTTTTGCACAGTCTGGTTAGAGTAATCAAACAATGTGGGGCTTGCTAATGACCCAACCTAATTGCTTCTACCAATGCTTCAGGCATAAAGTATCACGTTCTGTGATTCAAGCCAAATCTCTTTGGCTTCTTAGCCTTATCCTCTCTCTTCCAGGCTGATTGCAAAGCCAGGGGCAAGGATCTCGGTGTCTTTGACTCTGTGTAGTCACCCCAGACAAAGAGCACTGTGATGCAGTGGTCTCAGGAAAGGTATCAGACTGCTCGTCCCATCAGCATGGTAAGGGAAACAGAAGAAGAAAGGACCATGTTGGTAAACAGGTAAGAAATATTTGTATTTATAGGAACGCCCCAAGCTGGGTACACAGCACCATGTGGGAATTTATAGGATATGTTCAAATGCAGACACCTTGGGAGGAAGGAAGAAGGGGAGGTATTATGCCCCAGATAAGGAACAATTTAATAAAGGAGTGTAGGACTATTGCCTCCTATTTTACATTAAGAGCTTTCATACTTACAGAATGGGCAAATTTAATTAACAGGTCCTGAGAAGGGCAGTATCTCCAAACAATTTTCATGCAGATACTGAGCTGCAAATGTTAACCACATTTTGCACTCAGGCCAGGAGAAGTGGATGCTTAAGGGAACTCTCTATCTAAGCAGCAATGTTTGCTCTGGAGGTGGTAATCACATGTGAAATTCAGAGCCCTGCAAGGCTCCAGCCCATCAGATAACACTTTTCAGGCTGGAGAAGACGAGGAGAGAGAAATCAAGTGCAGGAAGCAAGCATTTCTAGGGATATTTGAACAGTGTGAAGTTTAATTTTAGATGATGAGACAATCCTTTTTAATTGTCTCTCTTTATGGGAGACAGGGAACTAGAGAGCACAGTCAAATGAAGGCCAAGGTGCTATGTGTTTCTTCCAAAATTATCTGTGTGATCTGCAGTGCCCACCAGCCTATGGATACAAGAAACTGAGAAAACAAACCAAGAGAAGGCAACAGATCTGGAGCTTTTAAAACACTGGTTTTCAGTTTCAGCTCTGATTTCTGAAACTGGGAAGGCCAAGAAATGAATGGTGAATCACCACAAAATGGCAGCTCGTTCTTCGCAGTTCATGCAAAATTGGAGGCAATGACTGGGAGAAGAGCAGTGCTGGGAACACAGCAGTCCGGTTTTGAGTACTCCCAAATCTCAGGCCAGTGCAATGGAGGACATGTTGAAAGAGAAAGCCATAGGCACATTTAAAGCTGCATTGAAAACCCAATGCAGCACAGGATGAGAGCTCCAGACCTCCTGAGTCCTTGCAGCTTTGAAGTGGAAGCTCCAGCTGGACAGTCCCCAAAAAAGCTTAATCCTGCAAGATAGGCTGACAACCTCTTCCAGCACAGGCCTAAAGGAAGCACAAGCTGCTCTACAAACACTCTGCTCTTTCCTCATCACTGCAGGATCCCAGCAGCTCTCAGCAGTGCATTAAACAGCGTGCTTACCATTTATCATGTGACATTTTTCCTGTAGCTGGAGGGAGAAGTTGTATCTGCCAGAAAATGCCCTTTCGCTAAGTGGTATTTTTCTTCTCAATATATAGCTACATCTTTTGCAGTTTGAACAGGAGATAAGAGATCTTACACTCTGGGGGACACCCCATGTGCAACGTGCTCCTGATGATGCTTCCTGCTGTGGCTGATCCTATGCTTGTAGCTGTAACTTGGGCAACCTGTGGACGCTCATAAAAAACACCAGAATATATTGACTGAGTCCATTCTGGGGCTCGACACCCAACCCGTGTTTCTGAGCATCGTTCTTGGGGCTGGAGCTTTGCAGCTGGGTTTCCTGGTGTGGTGGAAGCAGAGGGATTTTGGGGAAACCTGTCATTTGTTGCTTGCTCAAAGATGACAGCAGGCAGGCAGGGAGTGTGTGTGTTCTGTGCCCTAAAGCTATCGCTTTGTTACTCCGGGCAGAGAAAGAGTTCTCAGGAGAGAGGAATAGCAACTAGAGGCTGAGGCTGACCTTCAGGCTATGTAGGTTTGTCACATCTGTTGTTCTCTTTCCAAAGCAAGACTCCTGGGGAGAGCTAATGCCCTTTATCAGACCAGCAACTCTCTTTTCAGTTGTGGACAATGGGACCAGTGCAGTGCCTCGTGCAGAGCTCTTCTCCCCGTCTTCACCTTCTTTCTAAGAGCAAAAACGCCTGAATGCAATCAGAAGAAAAGAGAAAGAGGAAACAAGATAAACTGCATAATCCCACTTCAAAGGCTCCTCGAGTTAGGTGGCTCTGGATGTCCCCTGTTCCCACACGTGTCCCCGTGTACCTGCTGCGTGCAGGGCTGGGCAGATGGGGTGCAGAGAGCAGGGGCTGCCACGTGTCCCTGCTTCCAAAATCCTGTCCTGACAGCATTCTGTCTTCTTTTCTTGCCTGCATGCTGCAGTTGCAATCTTTAGCTGTCTGCTGGAAGCAGCACCGTTGGTCTGGCTCATAACCTGTACATTGTTGTTGGTATGAATACGGAATCATGTGTAACGCCAGAGCTGGCAGCCTCCTATGAGACCACAGCATCACACACACGGAGGGTGGGAGACAGGGCAAAGCAAGGGCTGGGGGCTGGAGATGACTCACGTCTGCTATCGACTTCAGCCTCATTTCTCCACGTCTCACTTTCTTTATCTACAAAATGGGAATGGTGTTCCATTTCACTCTGGGAGATATAAGTGAAGAAGGCTAGGTAGGAATTAACAGCTTTTCCAAATACGGCGTCACTAAAAGCTTTTGAAGAGACATAGAAAAAGATTTATATTTCAGTATCTGACAAACAGAAGAAAGGATGTGTCTGTTTGATCTGTGCTTCTGCCATGCCTTCATTAAAGATGTGAGACCAATAAATGGTGCTTTCCAAAGACCCTGAAGAAAAAAAGAGGAGCCAAAGGAGGAGGTCAGGCACAACAATCTTGATGGTCAAATTTTATCCATCAAAATGATTTTTTGCATATAATCGGAGCTTTTTAGTCTGAGAAAAATGTTCACAAAACACAAGTTCTACCCAAGAAAAGGTTCTGTTGGAAAATGAAAAGTCATTTCTCGGCTAAAAAGTAGTTTCAGAATCAAAGAGGTGTTTACTTCTTGATGATGTATCAACATTTTCAGTGAATGAAGCATACCACCACCACCACCAAAGCCATCAGCTCTTATGAGTGATACAGAAGAAACTGGTAGGAGGAAAAATCCAAAGAAAAGGCAAATATCCTCAAATTTGAAATATGTCTTGTCCACAAAGAACTAATTTACCAGAAAGAAGCATTGCAAATCAACATGGAGAAGGCAGGAACACAATGTGTGCTCACATCTGTGCTAGCCCAACACCCTCTGTGCTCTCACTTTTTCACCTCTCAGCTACCAACAGGGCTAAGGTAGCAGTGGGGATGGAAGGCTGGCTCATAGCCCGATGACAGGGACTGGCACCAGGAGCTGTTTTCATAGAATGATAGAATTGTTTGAGTTGCAAGGGACCTCAAAGGCCATCCAGTCCAAATCCCCTGCAGTGTTCCAGGTGAGGTCTCACAGATGGAGACCAGAGGTGCAAAATCCCATCCCATACCCTGCTGTCCATGCTGATTTGGATGCAGCTCAGGGTACAGTTGGAATTCTGAGCTGTGAGGGCATACTGCTGGCTCATGTCCAGCTTGCCAACCATCAGTACCTCCGGGTTCTTTTCAGCAAGGCTGTAGATCCTTTTTTTCTGCATCCTCTTGCATTGCTATCTTGAGCAAAGCTGTGCTGAGATATGTCTGATGTGTCAGTTTTTTTCCCCTGTGATGCAAAACTGAAATAGCCTACAGGAAATTTTGCTGAATATGATGGAAACTAATTCTCCAAGCTCGCTGATCGGGACTGCAGTGACAATCACCAGGAACCACAATACAGCAGGTAAAACAATAACGGAGAAATGGCAGCTAACCAGCTAGCAGAGAGGCAGCCAAGGTTGCTTGCTATTAATTTTCACTTGTATTGCAGCACCACCTACATGTCCCTGACACAGAGCACAGCCCTGTGGCATCAGGCCCTGAAGAACTACAAAAAACACAGGGCATTTGGGGTATGCTTCTTTTAAAGATTACATCACTGAAATGCGACTGTCTACATGTGAGCTGGGAGGTTGGCTGAATTGCTGAGCTGGGGCTCATATCCATGCTGGGTATGGCCAGCATCCCTCACACCCACACTCCTATTCCCCAGCTCATAGGGCCCAATGGGCAGCATCATACAGAAATCTTGGTCTCAAATGGCACTAAAAGGGCAAGCCAGCCAAGCCCTGTGTGCTCAGTGTTAGCTGTGTCACCAAATATGCCTCATGTGTGGTCAGTGTGCATTTGGGCATCCTCTCCTGAGGGCTGAACCCACTTATTCTGCACCAAAGAGTTTCTAAAGTACACATGAAGAGTTCTTCTCATCGTGTTGGGATTCATCTATATGAATGTCAGACACAGTGAGGAGTGCATTTCATCTCTTTCTAAAACTGACACCAACATTAAGGTAGGTGAATCTTGTGCTGCTCTCCATTTCATGAATTCTGTGTCAACCAGGGAGCCCAGGACAACTCGCTCAGTTGGAGACAGACTGATATTCCCCGAGATGAATTCAGAGAGGGAAGGAAAGGATCAAGGCCTTGAGGAAATCATACTGTCAGCTTAGTGAAAGTGGTCCTGGTCATCCACTTTTCTTTCCATTATAATTTTCTAACTGCTCCAATAAAGTATTGAGATTGGGATTTTTTTGCTTTATTCATTCATTCATTCATTCATTCATTCATTCATTCATTCATTCAGATCAGGGCTGGACATATAGATTGACCCAAAAGATCTGGATCAGTTCATTAAAAAGAGGAGAAAAGGAATCTGTGCAGTCAGCTTTTGATAAGGTAAAGGAAACTTTTGAAAATTAAGTATTACCCTTAATCACGATGTTCTAAACCTTATGCTGGAAATGCCATCAATTGCAATTCAATTACTCTGGCATTGGGTGGCAGCCAGTGTTGTAATGGATCGTCAAGACAAAGTAGCTGCTATTCTGTGCAAATCAATGCTGGTGATGCAAATTGCCCCGACAGCATAGTGGCAAACTGAGATGCTGGAAAGCTCAGAGAATGATTTCACCCTTATGGGGTAAATGGTACAGAAGATGCTTCAACTGAGGCAGCATTGAAAGGTACTCAAGAGAGAAAGGAGAGAGACAGGAGGCTGCTCTGCAGCATGAAGGCAAGAGAGAAGGCAGAGAAGCAAAGATGCTTCCACGCACATGGACTATTTTTTGTACAGTTCTCCCAGGTTCACCAGTTTTCCCATTCAGGAAGAGTGGTAGCACAACAGTCTCCCATGGGCAATCTTCTCCAGGTATCCAAAGATGGGGAGGTCCAAGGACATGCTGCAAGTGGGAGATGTGCCTGCATGAGGGAGGAGAAACCTGGGTGCAAGAGTGATGAGAATGTGTTGGTTGCATTCCACTTAAGTAGAAACATATTTTAGGTGGGTAAGGCATCTAGCATTGCTTCATAGCAGGCGTTCTTTCATTCTTTGAAAGACCTTAAGGGGTGGTGATGGAACACATTGTTCTCAGAGGGCAATTATTAAATGTGGGCCACATTTTGTCTCAGAACAGAAGTTTCTATTATGTCTGGGAAAGCACTTAGCTTTAGCCAATGTGCTGTTTGCAAAATATGAGAAACAGTGGCAAAAATGCAAACAGCGAATGGCCTCAATCTACAGCCTGTGGTGAGAAGTCCTGTATCTACACTGCCAGACTATGAAAGACAGATTGAAACTTGTAACATCACTATAAACTCAAAGCATTAGCCTCCAAGTTAGGTCTTCTCTTCACACAACCTTCCAGTTAAAAGTTTTTTCTTTTCTAAAGCTTCTGCTTGATCTGCACCTCAGCTGCGCTCTGAGTTTTTTCATTACTTGGGGTTACTTATTAAATTCTTTGTGTGAGCATAATTCTGAACGGAACTGAACTGTGATTCCCTGACTGCTGGGTATAGTGCTTGGTAATAAATAGTAAAAGGAGGCACATTGAAGAAATCACTGCAATTCCAAAATTCTAAGAATGGGAAGGAGGAA
Source organism: Tympanuchus pallidicinctus (assembly GCF_026119805.1). Taxonomy (NCBI): domain Eukaryota; kingdom Metazoa; phylum Chordata; class Aves; order Galliformes; family Phasianidae; genus Tympanuchus; species Tympanuchus pallidicinctus. The sequence goes on along the minus strand of NW_026294755.1, from coordinate 1,047,482 downwards.
CTCAGAGCAGACCAGACCTATGAGATGTGATAATTTCTTTTTTCAAGGCTTTTCTAGTATATACATGAAGAAAGTGTAGAGTTAGGACATGAAAGCCCTAAATCAAGTCTCTGCTCTGTCCTGGGAAGAACAAGGACTTCAACAGAACTCTTTGTCATTGTAGGCAAAAGGTAAATCACTGAAGTGTCATCTCACTTTCTGAATCACCAGCAAGGTGCTACTCCAAGCAAAAAATCCATCCAGACCCACTAACTATGAGACTCCAAGGTCACTGCTCTCAAATTTTGTATCACATGCTCCTGTAAAAACCACAAGGATGCCAATGATGGCAATTCAAAATCTCCTCCCAGATTCCCTACAACTGATTTTACCATCAATTTGACCATGACCTAAGAAGAACATGCTTTTTCAAACTGAGTGTACAATATTCCATAGTGCTATTCCCTCCACACAGTCCAGAGGAGCTGATTTCAGGATAGATGCCTTATTTCTGTGATTTCCTTCAAGCAAAAGATGTCCATATTCCTGGAGATGTTTGATGCCACTTGGATGGGGCCCTGGGATGTCTGATCTAGTACTTGGTCTACTGGCTGGCAATCCTGACTGTGGCAGGGGGATTGGAACTTGGTGATCCTTGAGGTCCATTCCATCCCAAGCCATTCCTGATTTTATGATTCTACTGTATTTCTATTACTAGAACCTCACCAGAATGCAGGTCTTGATGGATTTTGGAGCAATCAGGGAAATCTTACTTTCTTAGAGAGGACAGCAAAGGAATATAGATATTTATAAATACGTATGCATATTTAAATATATATTAACACATACAGATAGAAATAATAAAAAAAAAAAGATGCAAAAAACAGATTTATCAAACACAAAGCAGAAAGGAACATACATTTCATGAGAATAGCTGCAATTTTTCTGTGGCTTTTTTTTTTTTTTTTAATTTGATGAGCTCTGCTGATTAGTTTTTTCTGTGGGAGTCAGAGAACTGTTCCCCTCAGCAGGGCAAGAGGCAGGGAACTGCTCTTATCCTCACCTGACCCATTTTGTAAGCAACCTGCTGACCTTGGTATTTCTATTAAGTCAGAAGAATTCCAGAAAGAGAAGGGTTTGTTTCCTTTTCCCTGCTGAGAAATAATTTTCCTGTTGTATTGGGTGGAGAATGGCTTGAAAGCAGCCCTGAGGAGAAGGATTTGGGGGTGTTGGTTAATGAAAGATTCAATGTGAGCTGGCAATGTGTGCTTGCAGCCCAGTATGCCAACCCCATCCTGGGCTGCATCAACAGAAGCATGATCAGAAGGGTGAAGGATGTGATTCTGCCCTCTACTCTGCTCTCATGAGCCCCCATCTGAGTACTGCATCCAGTTTTGGGGCCCCCAACACAAGAAGAACATGGAGCTGCTGGAATGGGTCCAGAGGAGGCCATGAAGATCAGAGAGTTGGAGCACCTCTCCTATGAGGACAGACAGAGAGAGCTGGGGCTCTCTGGAGAGACTTTAAGTGTCTTCTAGTACCTAAAGGAGCCTACAGAAAAGCTGGGGAAGAATATTTTAGATGGGCATGTAGTGACAGGACGAGGGGAAATGGTTTTAAACTGGAAGAGGGGAGATTTAGACTATATATTAGGAAGAAATCCTTTACTGTGAGGGTGGTGAGACACTGGAACAGGCTGTGGACAGAGCAGGGGGTTGAAAGTACATGGTCTTAAAGGTCCCTTTCAACCCAAAGCGTTCTATGATTCTATGATTTATCAGCAGTTTGCTTTGACCCAGGGTCAGCCCCAGAAGACATTAAATGGTGGAAGAAGCTGTGAGCTCAGGTGTGACTAAAGCACCACTGGAGAGATCACTGCTACAGACAGGCTGGGGGAAGCGAGATGAAATTCTTCCTCAACTTTTATGTGAGTAATCTAAAATTACGTTGCTGAAGATTCTGATTTATGTCTCTACAAAGGAAAATGATCATTATTTTCCAGCACCTTTTAGAAGCACCTGAGATGAATCAAGAACCAAACAACACTGTTACATCAGAAGAATTTAATTGTCTTTTTATTTTAAGGCATCACAGTAAAATTAGCAGACATGGAAATTTCACTGCTGCAAAGAGATTCTCTACATTTCCCCAAGATGATCTGGATAATTTTTAAAGGATACAGAGTTGTCAAGTTTCCTTTCCTACTCACTGTGGGGAAAAAAAATACGTTTTTAAATGGAAAATTACCCATTTTAAATGGAATCTGGGTATAAAGGACAGTTAAGCTCCTTCAGAAATAATCAAACCCATATTATTGTCAACTCCTTTAAAGAGACACATTTCTACAATAATTTCTAACTGAAATGCTTTATCTCTTTCTCGTTGCAAAGCCTTTCTCTCTATTGCTAAAAACCATGAGTTCTGTGAGTTATGATGGCTCTTTGCTGGATGTTTTACGAGATAAATGCATCGTCCTATGGATGCTGCAACATTTTAGTTGAATAATTTCTGTACAGACAGCATATTCAACACTGTGTAATGTCTTTCAATCCAACCTCATATTGGCAAAGCTGTCATAAATCACGGTTTCTAAGGCAGTTCAACCACTTCAGAAGACACGGAGCCTACAGAGCAACCTTAACTCTTCTTCTTCACTTTCAAAGGCACTCCATTTCCCATAGCACTGCACAGTAAAGTGATGTGGAGAGATTTTAGCTGCTCATGAACATGGCATGACTGAGGAAGAAGGCAAGCATAAAGGCAGTTTTCCAAGTCAGAGGAAGTTGAGGCTGTGGAAGGTCTAACAGGTCCAGAAAGTCCAACCTGACCCTGAAATCTCAGTCTGTTAGTAAAAGATGGGACAGGAAGAAAGAGTCCTACAAAAGCATCCTCAACCTCTCCCTATTGAAAGCCTTTTGCTTTCCATGGGCGAATGTGTTATCGATAGTGGTAAGAGATGGTGAATTCATGTGGTCTGCTCTGGTTTGGATAAAATGAGGACAGCCATCTGCCAGTCTGAGCCATGTGTTTTCTTCTACCTAGAATGAAAAATTCTTTTTTTTTTTTTTTTTTTTTTACTGCTGTTTCTCCATTAATTCTGCTTGAAAGAGGAAAAAGCTGTTGGAAACACAAAGTGCTTCAGAATGATCTGAGAACAGAGAACAGGTTCCTCCTACCACCTCCTTTCCCCAGAGAGCACAAGTACCAAAGTCTTTCTGAGGATGAGGGAGAGATCTCGCCCTCCTCATAAGTCAAAGCACACCAGTACAGAGGAAAAACTCAATCAGCAAATCCCACCAGGGACCTTCAGCTACAGCCATGGTGGATGTGCTGGGGCAACACCTGCTGACCCCGTGCCACATGGGGCCACAAGTGACCTTCCACCACTCCACTGAATGCCACTGACTGCCACTTAGCATGGGATCTGCTGGACCAAGGAACAAGGACAAAAAAGGCAATTTTCCTCCCTTTCCCAAATTGACCCCATTACAACCTGATCTGGATGACTTTATTCTGTGTTAAATATACCCTAAGAAACTGCTGAGGTGGAGCAATGCTTTCCACAGGGCGTACAGCACCTGAATGGGGAATGAACTGAGATGGTTTCTAATCAGTGACCATTACACTACCTTGATTACCCACGGCTAAACCCTGCTCAATCCCTGCCCACCAACCTGAAAGAAAAGGCAGAGATGACCTTTAAAAGCTGAGCCAAGATTACAGTAATTGGGCAATAATATGAAGCAGCAAATATGAGTCAAAATGATCCCTTTGACTTGGGTGAGAGGAGCAGCTAATGCACCCTGGAGTGGGCTCATTATTTCCACTTGGCATCAAGATTTTAACTACATCTGCTCAACACCTTGAGCTGTTAAGTGGATCACTCCTTCATCCAAGGGGGTAACATCACCTGTGAAAGAGCAGATCACTGTGATTGAGGCAACCAGACGTCTGCAGCGCTGTGATTAGAGCTGCATAAATAACTGATGTTTCAGTTCACTGAACAAAAGTCCTGAAATGGGGAAAAAATGTTCAATTTTTTTTTTTTTGGTAGGATGATAAGTACTTCAACAAGCATTTCTTTGAAGTCGGATTAAATATTCTGTATTGTCTGCAATGAATTATTTCATTTGGCTTTCAAATTGAAGTTTCATTGCTTGCTTTTTGTTTTCTCATACATGAATGGGAGCATCTTGGACTCCACCCACTCAAAATGCTGTTTAGAAAGGGCAGAAATGAAAAGCTTCTACTTTTAAGTTTCTTTTTCACTGAAATGATTGTGATAAATTTAACACCAACCTGCAAATATACTTAACCGTTCAGAAATTGGAATGATTAACATACAAAACACTTAAGCCTTGCATTCAGTTTTGCTCTCTGCCTTCATTTCCGTTTGATCTCTGCAAAATTTCTGAATTATTTATATTTGCAGATGAAGAATTTCACCTCAGGACAGACTGCCACTGAAAAATCCTGAAGGAATGACAAATACCCGATGACCATCAGCTTCCCATCGCATGCTGTCTGGAACACAGACCTCTTTCCTTTCTCTCTGCCTGTTCTACTGCTTAACCCCACTGAACAGCCCCTGGGTTTCACTCTTCCACCACTGACTCAGGCACCCTTTGCCCTTGGGGGGCAGCTGGAACTCTCAAAATATCAACAGTCTTCCCATGGAGGTTGAGGAGTCACGGTCCTTGGAGGTGTTTCGGAACTGTGGAGATGTGGCACTGAGGGACGTGGTCATTGGTCATGGTAGGATGGGATGGGCTTGGATTTGGAGATCTCAGAGGATCCTTCCTGCTGGTGGTTGTGAAATACACAATTAGCAGTAGCAGTAATAGCTTCAGACCCAGCCTTGGTGAGGATCATTCAGGGTCGGGGCATCTGCACGTGAGCAGGACTTCTAACTGTTTTCTTGAAATATTCATAGGCTTCATGCACACTTGATCCTGCAAATTCTTGCCTTTGAAAGTAGATGGACTCTTTGTTTTCCTTTTGGAACCTTAAACCATTTAAAAGGAGAGTTCTGAACAACAGAGTGTGAGTTTTCAATGCCAGTGCAGTTCTTATTACTTCCCTTGGTCACTTAAGGCCACTTCACATTCAAACAAGATTTATAACTGTGGATGTGCAAATATGTAATCTAACCCCATCACCATCTACCTTTAATCTGCAGTAAATGTATTCCTTGGGTTCTGAGCGGATGCTGTAACTGAAGGTGCTGCAGTTTCCCCTTGCAGGACTGAGCTGATATTGTACCAGTCAAGGACCACTGTGTTTTATTACCATGACGGGGCCTGGTTCGTTGGGTGACCTTAAACAAATCATTTAACTTCTTATGTCTTTGTGAGCCCAGCTGGAAAACTTTGCACAAAACTATCCAGCAGACAACTTAGAGCAAGCCACATGCCGTGCCTATATTTGAGCTTTCCTCGGGGAAATAAAGCGCAAATGAAAATTGCAAACCATCATCAACCCATAATAAATGTTTAAAGCACATGCAGGAATCAGGAGAAAAAGACTGAATTTAAACATGAAGCGAGGCAAACTATCAGTTGTCTTTTTTAAATATTTTTTTCTCTTCCTTCTGCAATTTAATCCTGCCTCACTTTTCCTCAACCTCATTTTCTGCAGGCGTGCTCGACATCCCTTATATCATGACCATATGGGTTGCATGAACTAATTGATAAGCCGACAGCAACCTGCAATATATTCCCCATCTTAATGAATTTACCCTGATCTGTCACCTTGAGGCTTACCCAACCCCACTCAGCCCTTGCTTTTCAGCCAGCACACATCTCTGTGCTCGCTGCCCTGCACTCAGCCCTGGTGCAGCAGGGGGGTAGCAGGAACCTGCTTGGTTTGGCTCAGTATTTTGGAGGTTCCATGAATGATGGCAGCCTGGAATATACAACAGAGACATGAGCACAGGATGGCAAAGTTCCTGAAGGATATCCAGTCCTGCCTGACTACGCTCAATCTTTAGTGTTGTGATGTATGGCAGAACTCAAGACAACACTGGAGCAGGCAGCTCAATGGGTTCCACAGGGAGAAGCGAGCCCAAGGACCACACAAGGACAGGTAAAAACCATCTGATAGTATTCAGATGCCAAAGAGCTGGGAGTTATCCCATCAGTGGACACCTGACATTCCTCATCAACTCCATCAGTGGACATTTGATGTATGTGAGAGCTGTGTGCAGAGGACTTGAAGTCATGGTGCAGTTTAGTGAAAGTCTGGGATACAAACAATAGCAGAAGAAAAAGCCGCCTTTATGATCAGAAATGAAGTTAAATGCCAGAAACGATCTGCAAACAGATGTTAAAGGATGTCAAGCTGGGGAAAGTGCTCTTAAAGGTAATGAAAAAAAACAAGCAGAAAATGAAAACTAATAATGAGGTGTTTTCCCCCAAAACCCACCCTGATGAAGACCTGAGTTAGTGGAACTGTACTGAATGTTCCAGGAATGAGCCCAGATTCAGGGTTGGGTTCAGGGCAGACAAAGAGGTAACATGGAGAAGAATTCATCAGGGATCTCAGCTCCCAGGGAAGCAGATTATCCTATGAGGAGGCGACAGAAGAGAAATCAGAGAACAAAAGGTGAGGGGACTTGCAGACAGAGGGACAGGCAGAAAGTGATGAATAAGAAAGCATCGGCAAAATAAATGCCATTCTCATTATGCTGGGGAGGAGAGAAGCCAGCAACCTAGCAGTCATTTTTAATTCAGCAACAGATACCAAATAGTGCTAAAAAATGCATCAGAACTCTTTGAATTTTTACAGCAAAGCCAGAAGCTTGGTGTGTAAAGAAAGCAAGCCTAATGTGAAGCAAACAGCTAATGGCCTGCAAGTGCCGGGCCTTATGCAAACAAATATTCCTTTAGATGTGAGAGGTTTGCTTCAATCACATCCGAAGCTCTTCTCTCCATGTCACTCCTGGGACTGGGTGGATTGGAGCTCACAGCTCGGAGCAGCGCGTGCCTCAGCCGTGAGCTCCAGGGGAATGCATCCCCTACAAAGGCAAACTTTCTCCACGAATCACAGCATGGCACACAGATACGTTACTTCTTTTCTTACTGAGCAGCATTAGCAACAATCGCTGTGCGATAGTTCGAACAGAACATCTGAGAGTTGGTATGAAACATTTTGGAGGATTCGAGGATATGTCACTCTTTTCTAGAGACAGTCCATCAATCCCCGTTCCCAAAATAAGCGCTGCTGAGGCACAGGCGGTGGGAAGGTTATTGTCTTACTGGAAAGCTGATAAACGAAGAGGTGTGGTTGTAAAACTGCAGGGATAAAACAGTACTTAAGGCAGCACCAAGGCAGAAGGGAAACATTTCCTGCAAAGCAGCGACATGAAATAAAGCAGGACACCAAGGTGTGAACAAACCAAGTGATACACTGTGTAGAAATTGGGTTTCTTCTTTCTCCAAACCATCTGAAGGATGAGGAAATGAAGTCCTCAGCCCCTAGCAGCAGCAGGAAATACGACCACACAAGAAATCAAATGGAAATATTGGTTTGAAGCAAGCCTGTCCTCTCAGTAACGTTTCTGTGTCACCCGGGATGAGCTATGTTCATATTTCTCCCATAGACATATGCATACTGCTGCCTGTCTTGGCTCTGTACATCCACACCACCTCCCTTCTCTTTTAGGGATGAACTAACTGATACATCTCTAATTAAACTCCCAGCAATCATCCTCTACTTGCATTTAGCTTTCAAATCTGATAGTTCTATTTCAGTGCCTGAAAGATTCTCTGCTTTATCCAAGGACATTCAGTCCAATAAAAGACAATACTTCCACCTGAAAGCCTGTAGAAAATCAGACAGTTCATAAAAAGCCACCTATTTGTCCCCATGGCTTTAGCTAGAATGCTTGTATCTATCAAAACCATATGGCAATGGGACAGCAGCTGTGACACTGAAAGCATAAGGAAGGGCTGCAGCACCATTGCACACACTCTGCTCCCCAGGTTCACCATGGATCAGCAGCACTCCTGCATTTTCTGTTACACCTGGTGTAATTGCTCTCTCTGTGAAGTTCTTTTCCTTGCAATTATACTCCACAAAGTTTCTCCTGTTAGTCTTTCTTGTCTCACTTCAATCAGTGACTCCTCCACCCCTCTGCACTCAGTGTATCACCCTTTGAATATAAGGAATGCCCTATGAAACATAATAAGACTGTTATTCCCACGCACTCCATAGCAGGGCTATCATCTTCATTCAAACTCTATTAGCCACTTACAATTGCTCTCTGAAGGTTTTCTGTAATGAATTCACCCACCTATTGAGAAAGATTCTGCAGAACTCAATTTCCTCTCATGTACTTTCTGCCAGCCTATGGGTTCCTCTCCCTGTTCCTGCACTGCCTCAGCCCTTTACACAGGAGAGCATTAGGGAACCCTGCAACAAATCTGCATGGATCGAAGGACTTGCAGCCTTTTCCTGTGCTCAGCTCACTGGTGAAGGATTGCACAGACTCCTGTGAGCCCTGGATCTGCTGCTGCCTGCTCAGCATCATCCTGTCATCTCTGCATCCTGCATGCACAGGGGTTGGACCCAATATCCTTGCCTCGATCCTTGCAGGCTCTGCTGATTGTATTAATATCCTTGAAGGCACAATAATGCTACCTGACATCTTTTAGGACATCTTTTCCCACTTCAGTGGGAAACAAGTTGAAGTTTTGCTCCTAATAAGAAGCCAGTTGCTGTCTGCAGACTGAGTTCTGGGCTAACAGCACAACCACATCAGGCACAACTCATCATTCATGGGAGGAACACAGCTACAGGAAGGGCTGCTGGGAAGCCAGGCACAGTGATGCACCATTATAGGGTGAAAATGGAGTCAACAAATGTAAATCCCAATGTCAGCTCTTTCTGACGTATGAAGAACACAATTATCCTTCACCAAACTGATACAATTCATTCAGTGTGGGTTCCCCTCTTTTATTTTTTTTTTCCTCAATTCAAAATTAATTTGTTTTAATGGATTTGATTACAGGCACAAAGATGACACAGCTGTAGACGAGCAGCTGCTCCAGGGGAATTCTCCCTTCCATGCAGGAAGATGAACTGGGATCTCTCAGTGCCAGGTCCTCCATGGCCCAGGAGCTTCCCAAGGAGGACATCTCTCCTGTCTCTAACATGTTCATATTTCTCCCATAGACATATGGCTGCTTCTCCCCACCTCTCAGCTCCTGCTGCTTTTTCCAAGCCCAATGGGCAGCACTGGCTCCTTTTGTACAAGGGGAAGGAGCGCCCTGCCTGAGGCAGGGACCACTGATGGACAGGGGACAGAAGCCAGCTCTCCTGGATTTAACTACTGGAAATTGCTTTCTTGTTGCTAACATTTCTTGCAATTTCTTGATTAATTGCATGGTGCCATGGAAGATGGAAAGGGGGCCCATCCCAGATGCCTGCAGCAGTTTATGTACTGAAGCATGAGATTTGATTGTCTTTAGCTCAGCTACCAATTCGAATAATGAGAAAATCCAAGGGCTATATTTAACACACCGCCTCTGGTGAAACTTGTCACAGCTCCCTCCTTTTTGCTGCATTCCTTTTTGCTTCATTCTTGCATTCAGCATTATTCTTCACATTTAGCCTCTTCATTTCCACCCTGCTCTGTGCCTGCCCTCTCCTGTGCTGGCTGCAGCCAGCGTTGCTCAGCTGTGCCTTTACCCCAAGGGCTCACCTCGCCATCAGACTGCCAACAAGTGACCATGAATCACCGCTATCACTTCGAAGTAAATGTTCCCTATGAAAAATGGTGTGCTTGCAGCAAGAGGATGCCTGTGTAATTAAGAAAAAGCAGTTTGCTTAATGTGCTGCAAGGAAAATTCAGAATCTACCTGAACCTTGGGAGCATTCCAAGGAAATGTTTTATGACAGATTTTGCATTTTTATAGGTTGAAGGTGTGGAAAGAGCAGGAGTTGCTCTCTGTGAGGTCAGATCCATGCTCCTCTTATGCAGCCTTGCTCTCCCCATTTGATGATGAGGTCTCAGGAGGCAAAGGCATCTAGAGTACATCCAGCTCCTCTTTATGAGCACCATTCTTTTATGTTTCTTTCCAGATGTTTCCCGATGTATCACCATTACCAGCAACTAAACTTTGGAAAGTTCCCTTGTGAGAACATCACATTGCTCTGACACTGCTTTGCTGCTAAGGGTACCCTGCTGACAGGCACAGCCACCCCAACCCCACAGCAGCCAAACAAGCAAACCCCAAGGGCATGTGCCACCAGAAAGCATGCAGGGAGGAAGGAAGGAAGAGCAGCTGCATTTGCAGGCATCCTGTCACTCATCCCAAAGCCGTGCCAGCCTCAGAGCTGCTCTCTGGCTGCAAAGAGCAGCATCAGAAGGAGCAGGTTAGGAGGCAGATATGAGTACATCCCCTCCTAGAACAAGCTCTAATCTCACGCCTGTAGGCACTGAGAAATGAATAGGTCGCCCTTAAAAATCAGACCACTGCTTGTTCAGAGATGCAAAGAATGGTTCCTCACCAGCAGCTCATGGACTCCTCTGTGTTCCACCTCACCTTATTTATTTTGTTAAGTCTCTGAGTGAGCCACTAAACCAACCAGAGCTGAACAACCAATTAAAGCAGCTGCTCCAGGCCCCGAGCAGCTTCCCAATTAGTTGTTTGTTCACCCCCCTTCCCCTGCCCCTCTGGTATTGTTTTATAACGGATAATTTGTTGCAAACAACCTCCCAGACTTCAAATCCTTGGCAGCAAGTGGGCTGGAAAAGCAGAACATCCCCCAGCAGCTGCTGCCGCACCTCCAGCACTGCGAGGGCTGCATTGGTGCAGCGTGCTGTGGGCTCTGCTCAAGGACATGGGGAACAGTGGGGCCACCCCTCAATATCTGGGTTTTGCTTTTCATGTGTTTAATGAGTATTGTTACAGCCTTAGTGTTGCTTCACCTTCTGTGTAAGGCAGGACCCTTGGTGTTGGGTGGCTGCTGCATGGTTTGAGTTGCCACACATGATGGGTTCCATCCAGAGGACCATGCCCTCAGGCAGTGGTCATGTCAGCACACAAAGGTGACATTTCCACACTGGGATGAAGCCAACAGTGCTTATTTTAAGTCTTAAGTCAGGAATACATTACGTTTAACATATTGTGACTGCAAAACGTGGCCTTATCATAGAATCACAGAATGGCCTGGGTTTAAAAGGACCACAGTGCTCATCTGGCTCCAACCCCCTGCTGTGTGCAGGTCACCAACCAGCAGCCCAGGCTGCCCAGAGCCACATCCAGCCTGGCCTTGAATGCCTGCAGGGATGGGGCATCCACAGCCTCCTTGGGCAACCTGTGCCAGTGCCTCACCACCCTCTGGGGGAAAAACTTCCTCCTAATATCCAACCTAAACCTCCCCTGTCTCATTTTAAAACCATTCCCCTTGTCCTGTCACCATCCACCCTCACAAACAGCCGTTCCCCCTCCTGTTCATACGCTCCCTTCAAGTAGTGGGAGGACACATGAGGTCTCCCCGAAGTTTTCTTCAAGCTAAACAAGCCCAGTTCCCCCAAACTTTCCTCATAGGAGACGTGCTCCAGCACTCTGATTTTAGCTAAACAGTCATTCCCCCTCCTGTTCATATGCTCCCTTCAAATATTGGAAGGCTTTGTATATGTTTTTTGATTACTTAATTTAATTTCTCAACTTGTTGTGGCCATACAAGCACTGCTTTGCAGTCGCAGGAAGCCCAGGGAAGCCAACACAGGGCTGCAGAGCACTGCCTGCCCACCACGATCCATCATTTGGGGAATTAGGGGAGGAAGATGTCTAAGTCTGAAATACAATTTAAATTAGCAGCAGTTTAAACATTACCCTGTTGAGGGCTCACTGGCAGCAAAATGTGATTGTGCATTCTGGGTACTATGATCAATTGGCCAAAACTTCCATTTTTAAATCATTTGCTCTGTGAAGCTCATTTAGTGCTGACGTTCCCACGAAGAAGGGCTGGCAGGGATGCTCTCCTCTGAGCAAAGCCAGGACTCCCACCTCAGCCCTGGGACCATTCATGTGCCATGATGGCTGCCTTTTTTGTTTCCTTTTTTTGTTGTTGTTGTTGTTGTTTTTTCCCTTTAATTCATGTGTTAAAATAAAAAGATTGAACCAAAAAGATTGATCCAAAAAGATTGGTTGGAGATCAGCAGATCAAAGCTCCTTTTTTGGAATATCTCAATTCTTCCAGTGGTTTGGAGTTGTAACAAGATCATTACTGCCAGGGACTTTGGCAGGAATGCCCTGATCAGGTTTCAGGAGCTTCTGTGGTTCCATTAATGGCTTTCTTGCATGGGACATGAGCTAATTTGAATGTTGTTCAAGGAAAAAGAAAAAAAAAAAAAGACAAAATAGCATTTCAAATTCTGCATCAGAAGCTGATTGGATCATTATTTCTTTTTAAAGTTATAGCCCAAGCACTTTGGAAATTACTCGTGAAACATCATTTTCACTTCAACTATTTCTAAATTCTCCCCTGATTTCATGTGACTTCAAAGCATTTTACACTAACAGAACTTTCTTGCACTAACATGCAAGAAAATGAAGAAAAAAAAACCCAACATTCTCTGAAACGAACATTTTGCTGTATTATTTGACCCTTGGGAATCACGTCCCTTTCAGCAGGTTGCAAAACTCTGAACTAGAAAATGTCCCCAGAATTAATTTCTGAAATGCCTTTCCACCTCTCAGAAGGAAACTGCAGAAAGTGGTGTAGGACAAGCCAGAGTAGAAGGGTAACAACTCACATTTAAGCCACAGTTTTCAATGACACTTTCCAAATGAAAGGAAGCATCACCTGTGTTCTCCCAGCTGCTACTTGCACTTATACCTAAGTCCCTACCCTGTGTAAGCTGGAGAGGATCCAGAAGAGCACTGCATGAGTTATCGAGACTCTACAAACCAATCTACAAGATAAAAAAAAGGAATGAGATTGTCTAACGTAATAAAAAGAGAAGGGCAGAGCTAATAACATTTGACAAATATATAGGGAGCTGCTGCAGAGAGGACAGGAGCAAGCTGCTGTGTGGCCAGCCATCGGGAGGAAGAGCTGCAGCTAGAAATATGAAGTTAAACATGAGGAAAGCATTAAATCACTGTATCAGTAGGCACTGGAGTAGATTGCCTGGGGAGATGGTTAGTGTCCATAAGCATGGACAAGACAAACACGTAATGATTCACCACAGTCAGTCTTGTGTGAGGTAGGAAAAAAGAACTACACAATCTCTATGGATTCCCTGCAAATATTTGACTGAATTTTCCATTTCCCTCATGCTGTCTTTTCCTCTGCACACTTTCCATGCACCATAGCCTGTTGTTTTCATGGGTATCTTGCAACCTGGTATTTTCAGGGGTCTCTACATAAAAAGTGGGGTAAAGACAACTCGCATTTAGTTCAGGTTATGAGGGAGTGGGTCAAAAATATTTATGCTATGCAAAGCATATGCAAATTAGGCTGCAGCAACAGATTGAGCACACCCACCTTTGAAAAACTTCTAAAGACATTAACAAGGCAAGCAGGAGTCACTTTAAAGACCAGTCAGCAGAGTAAGAGCTGGAACAAATTAAGCATGCTCCACATCACAGCTGCTTTGAAGCTCTCTGTAGCCATGAGTGCAAGAGGAAAACAGGGCACAGAGAGCCCACAGCATGGCTACTCTACCTCAGGATGAAGGGTGTTTTGATCTACAGGCGTCCCACAGAGAATTAGACTGTTATCTGAAGTGTATAAATGAGGAGCCTTGTTCACACTTGGTGGCTGGGCTGTAGCTACAAGCTGTAGAGTGAGGTCCTTCCACACTGCCTTCAGCACAGACATCAAGAGCCACGCTCCGTCCCTGGGTTATGCAGTGATTTGTGGCTCCTTATCTTCACCAGGCTTCTGCCTGAGGAGTTTCAGTTGAGGGCATTCATTTAGGTGTTCAGACCTTTGTGACTCCTCCTTGGCTCAGAGCCTGGAGTTTTCAAGACGATGACATTATTCTAGCACAGTAAAAAATAATAACAAAACCACCTGTTCTAGGGACCATCTGTCTCAGGGGAGCAATACAAAAGATGATTAATTCAGGACTGGAAAGGACATTCTGGCTGAGTGCCCCCTGAGAACCATTGATACCATTTTATGAGTCTCCCAAAATTCATTTGAAAATGAGACTATTTCTTAATCCCTCCTGCTTTGGTCAGGTCCCGTGCCTCCCCCTCATTTATTTCCCACTTTATTTGTCTGTCTGTCCATCACTACAGGAATTCTGTGCTCTCCTGGGGCCAATCCTGCTGGGTGTTTATGGAGCTGATCTCATCTTCTTCAGCGGGAAGCAGGGCTCAGCCTTGCTTCTTCCTGCTTTGCGGGGAGATGCTGGACAGGCTGGGAGTGTTTATCTCTTTGTGTGGTCTATGGTTGCTGTTAAAGAGCCAAGCAAAGAAAGCAGCACAAAGCCCTGATTTTTCCATGGAGCATTTCTCACCAGGACCAGGTGGCGTTTCGCAGCACTGAGTCTCTGTCATCCCCATTATTTTGTCTCTACTTAAGGAGCCTCTATTAAATGCAAAAGTCAGGGTAAGGCTTGCACTGCAAAGTCTTCTTTTTGCTTGATCTTTTGCTGACCTGCCATTAATTGATTGCCAATTAATTTGCAAACCTGGTCACTCTCTGTACATTAATAGCAGTGTATAATTGCACATACTGCTCTGCACAGAGACAGAAATGTTCCCTGCTTGGACAAAAAGTGAGAGGGAGGGCTGTGATCAAACCAACCTTTGTAAACCTGTTACTGACCATCTTCAGCTAATTAGTTACAAATTAACTCAAGGCCACAACCTGGCACCTACAGTGCTAGTGACGATATCTTTGTTCACAATTGCTGGAGGTGAAGGAAGATGAAACGCATTGCTGCCATCATTCCATGCACAGCATGGCTGGGCTGGTGTGGGGACGAGCATGGAAGACTCTCCAGGCTGCCATGGGATCCTGCTCTTGGTGTTCCTCTGTGCACCCAAAGGGCTGTGCCCTCCTGGGCCACGTCCCACTGCTGTGTTGTGGCTTAGGTGGGCAATAGGCTGCTGCACACTACAGGTATGGGCAGACATAAAGGAAGCCCAAGGAAATGGATGGGATTCAGAAGTGCCAAAGAAGTGTCCAAACTTAAACCATGTGTCAGTAAAGCGGTGTGTCCTCTGGCCAAGAAGGCCAAAGGGACTCTGGGTGCATTGCAGAGCGTGGCCAAGTTGACAGCAACCAGCGTGCCACGAGTTAAAAAAGTTTCTTTCCATCACCGGCAACATCACAGGTGGAGGGACAAGTAGAGAACAGATTTGTGTGTAACACACTTGGCAAGCAAAAGAGACATGATTTGGCTGAGCTGAACAGCGTCTGCCTTTTGACCACTTTTAGGACTGAAGACAACTTTGAACAAAAACATCGAAATGGTTCCAATAGTGTATCGGAGAGATAACAGAAAGGGGCCAAGTCTTTTCAGGAGACACAACAGTGCTCTGTTGAAAATGAAACCAAATAAAATTAGCTGATAACGGGAAATGGGAAAGTTCAGGTTTTCTATTCATGCTATTACAAATCCAGCAGCACTGCTGTTCTCCATGAGCCAGGTCCATCCCTGGCTAAAGACTGCTGGATGGGAGACAAACAGGCAGCAGTCATGGGTTACAACTACACGACTTCCACGGCTTCCAGCTGCATCACCAGCGGCCTTTCCGCAGGAGGCAGAGATTCTGCAGGATAGCCATTGCCATGGGAAGAAGCAGATCCTCTCCACGTTATCCCCAATGACCCCAGGAGCTGCTGTGTGCTTCAATAAGACTGATAGGGCAAATGGAGGCAACTTGCTGTAATGCACTGCTTGGCCTCACAGCTTGTATTAGAAAGCTTCCAGAGGGAGTGAGAAAGTAGGGGAGAAGGGCTCAGCAGAAGGGACATAAATCTGCACAACCCCCAGTGGTGGTGTTGGTGGTTTCTTCAATGAGAAGAGCTATTCTTGTGAAGGGATCACTGAAGTTGCAGATGCAACCCATCCTGAAGCCGTTGGGTCAAGCATTTAAACAAAGCCAGATTAACACCTGCTTTGTTTTGGGTTGTTTTTCTTCCCACAAGAAAAGCGGATATAAAATTGCTGCTCGTGGGTAGGGGACATCATTTACAATTGGAACTGTGTTCCCAAGCTCCTGGCAAAACCAGGAGAGAAAAATAAAACAACAGCAAGAAAACATGAAAGTGAAGCATTCAATCTCACATCATCCAAAATGAAATGTTTCATCTCAGGTTTCAGTTTTTCAATATTTTTTTATTTTCTTCTACAGGAAATCTATTTTGAATAGAAATAGAAAAATTGAAACTTCTTGTTTTTCAAATGTCAACACAAAATATTGTATCTTTAATCCTTTCTATTTCATTGTTGGGGATTTTTTTTTAACCGGATGATTCATTACTGACTTTTTAGCTGACAGCATTTTTTTACAGTGCCTTACTTAACCTAAATATGAGGGAGAAAAAAAATATCTATAAATATCACCCAGCTCTAAAAATAAAGCCAGGTCTCATTCTTCCCTCTGCAAAACACCTCAGCTTCCCAGCACCTGGCTTTGGGCACCGTGCCCCCCACTCTTTGGGTCCATTGTACAAGGCAGAGCCATCCCAGCAGCTTTGGGATGCTGGAACCTGTCATTCCCAGCCCTGCACCAGGAGCAGCTGTGATGGTGGGGCTCTGGTCACTTCACATTTGGGTTTCAAAGAGCAGATGTCCTTGGCTGTCACTGCCAACTCTTCACGTCCAGCAGAACAAAACAAGCAGAACTCATTAAACTGGAAGAGGGTAGACTTAGGTTAGATATTAGGAAGAAATTCTTTACTGTGAGGGTGATGAGACACTGGAACAGGTTGCCTAGTGAGATTGTGGATGGCTTTCCCTGGAAGCACTGAAGGACAGGTTGGATGGGGCTGGGAGCAGCCTGGTCTAGAGGGAGGTGTCCCTGCTACAGCAGGAGGTGGAACTAGATGATCTTAAAGGTCCCTTCCAACCCAAACCGTTCTATGATTCTGTGATCTGGGCTCACATCCATCTGACCACACAGATGTGGCACCTCATGGCACCATGTGCTACATGGAGAAGAAGTCCTTAAGTAAATGGAATAAAAAATTTAAAAATCTTAGAATCTCCAGCTTCCACCTCTTCCTCCTTCTCTTTCACATACTTGACATAATAAATTGCCATCTCTAGAGGATGTGGAGTTAAAGATCTTGGAGAACAGTGATTCTGACATATAGTGAATGTTAATCTATTCCTTTCCTAACACACCAGTGTCTGTGAATTTTAAATTAACTATATTAAATATTGATTTCCTATAGCTCTAATTGAGCCTGAAGGTGGATATGTCCCGAGGTGATTCACAGTGTGACAGCATGTTTCTCATACACCTTCCCCATCCTCCTGGTATCCTATCCCTAGCAGGTGAAGGGCTGAAAGCACGGCACAGCAATGGAAGGGTTCCCTGGGAAATGTGAGGTTTCCTGCCCATAACTGCCACCACCTGAAGCAGTTCATCTCACTCATCTGTTCCACAGATTACTTCCATCTGTACAATGGGATTAGAAATAATCAGTTAGACACAGCTCTGGTTTGTTGCTGCACTCACCAGCAAAGGCCAGTTAAAATCATTCCTTTATTTCAACCGTGAGCAGAATGATTTTTCTAGAATGAATTCCTGAGCAGCCAATGTGTAGGAAGGGCATCTATTGCAGGCCATCCTCTGGCACAGCCATGCTGCCCAGGTGCCCCACATAACCCAGGAGGGGGCAGCTCCCCAACCGCTATCCACAGGCCCTGCTACATCCTGAGAAGATGGTCTCAAAGTGTATGCAATCTAATGGAAGTGAAAGAAGGATGGAAACCTGTGCTTTATTTATTGACTAATTTCAGCCTTTTTCTGTGATCATTACCTGAACTGCTCCTTCCTTTAAATCAATTGAAATAACTCTCTCATTGCCAACAGGAACCAATGCGGTTCACTCTTCGTATTCATCTAGCTTTCAAGACCCAAAAAAGAAAAGAACTGGGAAGAAATGGTAAGGGATTTATCTGTGCACAAACTGGAATTGATCTGCCTTAGCTTTAACCCCTGAGAGTCACTGTGCTGTGTGCAGAGCTGGCAGCTGCCTCTGGCTCCTGCAGCAGCCCCAGCAGCAAACAGGCAGTGTGCTGTGCATGCAATGCACTTCCAGCCTTCCAGGAGCAAGGAAGTGCAGCAGGTCTATGTGCAGCATGGCCAGGAGAACTGCTCTGGCTGGAAAGGCAATTCCCACTTGTTCTCCCCTGCATGAAAACTAAAATGGAAAATGATACCATGGGAAGACATTCTACTGCAGGATTCCCAGTCCTGCTGAACTGCTCAGCCAGCTGCTAGGACATGGCCTGAGGTCTCTGCCTTGTGTTCATGTTGGTGGCTGAGATCTGTGTGTGACACGAGCGAGGAGCTGCTGCAATGCACACACGTGGTGTTGTCAGGAAGCTTTGCTCAGATTTACAGCAGTGTGTGCTCTGCTTTCCTTGGGCGCTCAGCAAGGAGTGCTTGGCAGTTTGTCACAGGTCAGTGTAGAAACAACTCCACTGTGAGAACCAGGGGAAAACACTCCAGCACCTGGTTGTAGAGAAGTGCAGCAAAACTTCCCATCCCTTCCAGGCATCACCAGAGAGCATGGTGCAGCTCCCATGGAACTGCATTCAGAATATACCACAGTGCAAATGCCAACAAGTAAGCGTACTTTCAGGATTCAGGTCAGGCAAGATGCTGTCCATCCTTCTGCTGGATGCTAGGAGGCCTGCAAGGCAGGAGTAGGGCTTGTAGCAGTCTGCAGCCACACTGCTGGGCACAGCGCTGCTTTCTGAAACAAAACACGTCTCCATCCTCCACCCTTCCAGTGTTTCCATCAATTAGCTCAAGTTCCCATTCAATTAGCTCAAATTCCCTTACAGATTTGAGAAATACATTTCCATACGTTATTTTCTGTTAGAACAGGACAGGCAGAGGCAGAACGGAAACATCGTGGATGGTGTTTGCTTCCTATTCGTTTAATGTGGTATAAATTAGAAAAAAAATAATAATTTCTCCATTTTCTTTACAAAAAAACAACAGCTAAAGGTAATTATTCTGAATTTTTATTCAAAACTCCTCAATTTAGGTTGCCTCTAAAGCAAATCACGTGCTCATTCCTGGCAGGCTACCAGGGCTAAATTAGCTGATACACTCAGTACAATTGCAAGCTAATAGGCAGTCAGGTCTTCTGCTGAACCTATGCAATCTTTTAAACGTTTAATCAAGAAGCAAACTTAGGATGTAAAAATCCACTGCTTCCAGCATTGTTTTTCTTTTAAGTAAGTAAGCAGCATTTTAAGAACCTTTCTGCCAGGGCAGTACTTTCTGGGATGCTGAAGGCATCCTCTACTGGTCAGCAGGGATACGGTGCTGGAGACACACTGAGACAGAGAGCAGAAAGGATGAAAGACTTGTTCCCTAGGCAGATCTTCCAAAGCCTGTGAGAAGGACTGACCTAAACTCCATACTGGGGATGAAGGACATCCAGGATCAGAGATGGATTAACTCCAGAGATGTAGAGCCTGCATGGACGCACTCCCAGCCCCGGGTCCCTGCATGGCACAGCCCAAGCAGAGGTTTCTCCATGCAGGCATCATTATCAGTTTTTTTCCACTCATACATCACAACAAGAGTTCTGCCTCCTCCAGCAGCAATATAACAAAGCAATAACATAGCTAATATTACACCCTCGGTCCTCCTCCACCTCATTTCAAATATTTGCTGAAGCCCACGGGAAGCTTTGTCTTTTTAGAACACATATTAACTGCATTTGAACCTGGGTGCGTCCCATGTGGTCCCTACAGAGAGGCATGAATGCTTCTCAGTCATCTTTCAAAGAGAAAACACAGTGCCATCTCCCAGTAAAACCAGAAGCACAGTAACAATAAATATCCAGTAAACATTTTGGACCACTGTGGGTAATGTGTGAGGAAGAATCAGCAGGCAGGAAGGCTGCAGGGTCCAGCTGTGTTACCGCTTTGCTGTTACAGGAGCAGCATTACAGCACATGGGCTGGGATGGGTTCTTCCATGTGGGAAGTTCCTGGAGCTTTCAATCTGTAAGGAGTTGGTTCTAAATCGGAAGGGGAACTCTGATGACTGCTTGAATTTCCTGTGATGTCTGAGTTCCAAACAGGATTGAATTCAAACCGAGTAAAGAAAACTATCCCTTAAAAACTCTGGACTCTTTCACCTTTCTGTGATTCTGTGATTTTGTGACTCTTTCCTTACCACTCCGTATGAAGAAGATGACAAAGCAGAATCACTTCAGTATCCAAAGCTGATTTGATAGGACCTTCTGCCCTGGCTAACAGGACACTGGTAAAGGTGGAATCCTCACTGTTATTTTGGTTATTAAGCTGACAAGTGAAAGAAAATGTGTCAATACAAACCTGCTGTGGTTAGTAGTAACAGTAGGATAAAGACCACACACTGTCAATCCAGGGAAACCCCCTTTTTCACCAGGTCAGAAATCCCAATAGCATTGCAGAGGTTGCATAATGGCTGTAATTCTACAGAAAACACAGCTAACATCTAAGGTGTTGTTTCATGCCAGAAGGCAAATACATTTGCGAAGTCTTCCAGCAATTCTCCATGGTTCTGAGTAGCTTGTGTTAGACAGCAATCCTGTTTGAAGCATAAGTCATAAAGGCCCTGCATGCCTTTGCTTTATTCAAGTTTCCTCCACTTTCTCCCAGGCATTGGAGCTTTCTGAGCCAGATGCAATCCTTGTTTCACTGCTGACACAGAGAAATCTCTGCTCCTCAAAGCAGAGTTGGGTCCCTGGTTCACACAGTGCTGCTTTGACACTGGGGCAGTGGAGGATGGATGAGAGACAAGCCAAGATGGTAAGGATTTAGTCCAGACATCTGAAGCCTTAAAGTTTCACCTTGAAGTAAAAAATCACCTGAAATGGCTCAGGCCATGCTTCCAAACAAGCATCATACGAGTCACTCCAGGTGAGTTTCTGCAAGAAACTCAGAAAGGAGAGCTTACTCCTGCCTTTTTGGTGATGACACATAGAAGCAAAAAATGGGATTCACCCCATTTAACTTTTGCATTGTTAAATGTCTGCATCTGTGTCAGCCAGCCCTTCTCCAGCCCCCATGTTTGTACAGAGCTGGGAGCCCCAGAGGGCAGCTCATCTCCAAGTGTCTCAGATGTCTGTCCTGTGCTGGGCTGGGCCACCTCTGGGCACGCTTGTCTCTCTCAACTAACGTGGAGCTGAGACATCCTCCCAGCACCTACGCCAAGGTAACTCCAGCACACTGCTCCTGGCCCAGTTGGAACCATGTCTGAGCCGCCCCTCTGGCATGCCGTGCCCTAAATGGGGGAGCGTGGCCCCTCAGCAGGCAGTGAGGAACCTGTTTGCTGCTGGTCTCTGTGACTCAGCAGAGGGGAAGTGCCAAACCACCTCCAAAGGTCAGCGAGTTCCTCTGCCAGGGCTGAAAGCAGCAGCTTGGCCCTTTCATCTGTCAGCTCTGCTTTATATCAGCTGTCAATTGCTGGCATCCCATCCTAAAATAACTCACTTCACCTCTGCTTGCAGCCTCGCAGCCCATCAGGCTGTTCCTGCCCTGTCACCTCCTATTCCCCTGTGTCACATCACGGGCTCGCTGCGACATGACAGCGCTGAGCCAGGGACGCCGTAATCACGGTGCAACGGAGAGAAAGAGAGAGGACGGGATGGGTCAGAAGTGCAACTCAACAGACAATGTTTGATCAGTCCTCTGTACTCACAATAGATGTTTTTTCCTTTCAGCCTTGGGCAAATTATTTTACAATATTTTCCCTCTGAACCATGCTAGTTTCTTACAACTCCCATATGCACCTTGTTCTGCTGTTGCATTGATCATTAAAAGTCAGAGAGAACAGATTCCCTCTGCAGGTCCATGCAGACAGAGCTGCTAGGAACAGGATGTGTGCAGCCCTCTGCTATGTCTGCCTCACCGGGGGGACCTCCGTAATGAATAGACATCTTTATTCCTTAATGACTTTCTTTGTGCTTGATTAGAATGAGGAAGCAGACTGAACACTTTAGCCCCTGGGAGCATTGAAGGCATCCTGAGGCACTGGCTTAACTCCTTCCGTAAGAAGAAGAAGAGAGAGGGGCAGGGGTACAAGAGGTGGTGGCACTCCTGAGCTGACCAACTTGGCTCCATTGCAGACTGACCAAGAAACCTCTGGTTTGATTCTAAATCCCAGTGCAGACAGCCAAAAGCCACCCAGCTCCCTTCCCCTCCTTCCAAAGGCATGCTGTCAGCCTTCACTGTGGGGTGTTAATAATTATTAGTAGCTATGGCAATATCCTCTGTGGGTAGAAGTCCAACAGCTCATAAATCCTGCGATGAGCTCCGGAACGGTAGATGAAATTTTTGGATGCATTTGGACATTAACATTTACATTGATGCAGAGAGTCTGAAAGAGAACTGTCTGTGACTTGTTTTGCAGACCTGTTACAGGGGCAGGTACAAAGTCAGAACTCAGCGCATGTAAGGAGACAGGTGCCTCAAAGCCTGGTGATGAGCTGCACATCAGGGTGCAGGTGAAGAATACATTGTGCCCTTCAGCCTCCTGTCCAGCAATAGGCTTTGGTCAGCGTGCAGCTCCCCACCACCATGTGGCACATAAGGGGTTTTCCCACGTCTTCTATTCCAACTTCAGATTCATACCATGGGGCCTCTGCCATGGCACTGTGTGTTCAGCACAGCAGGTGTCTGCAGGCACCTCGTTTACCCACTGTGATGCAGGACTGACAGCACTGCTCAGCTTCACTGAGTTGCTGTGAGTGCAGCACTATGGAGATGAAGGTGATGGAGGCCTTCCAGGGCCAGCAGGTAGGCAGAGTGCTTTCCTCCAAGCCTCATGCTACTGAAATAACGGGTCCTGTGCTGTGCAATATTGTTTCCCTTCTGCATAATTAGGGACTGCAGCCAGGACATGTCTGTGCCGCTTGTCATCTGTCCTGATGGACTTCAGCAGGAAGAGAACATCAATCTGTTTCTTCAGGTTAATGGCTTTGCTTGCTCTACCTTATCAGGTGTCCCCTACCACCTTCTGCAACGGATGATGGATTTCGGGCCAATGCTCACTTGCTAATGAGACCAAAGACTGAAGGGAAGCATTCATGTCCCGCACGCAGCCTCCTGCTCCTGCAGGCAATCTGCCATATCAGCCCATTTATCACACCCAAGCTTCAATATTTGGCTTCCATTCTCGCTCACGCTGTGCCAAGAGCCATACCCTGCAGTCCATCAGCTGCTTGAAGTTGTTTTTGAAGGGCCATTGATTTTAGAGCTGCAGCTGCCCGTGAACCACAGCAGTCCTATGCCAAACCTTGCAGGAGGAAGGCAGCTCACGGAACATGGCTGAGCTCTGCTTTCACAGACTCAAGAGTTATGGGGGCACTCAGCAGTCAGGTCTGCTTGTGTCTGAGCATGAGCATTCCTTGCAGGTGCAGGTCTCTCTATCCAAACCTGTTTCTGGCTTCTGGATGTAAGCAGAACTGCACAGAACAAATCCGGGGTCTGGGTGGCAGGGGAGAGTGGGATGAAGTGTAGTCAGGCTTACAGAGGTGGTGACAAAAGATACAGAGTCACTGTGTCCCTGAGCTGGCAGCAGGGAAGTGGAAGAGATTAAGCCATGCGTGAGGTAAGGGATGATGGTGTGAGGAGGGTGCCCAGAGGAATCCAGGGAATTCTGATGTAAAGGAGCAGCCCCAGAGTGCCTCTTACCTCTGCACTGGCTCTTTCATTCAGTGATTTGGAGCTTGTTATTAGATAAGTATGGCTTCTAATTTTGGACTCTGCTTCATCTCATAGAAATGCTTTAAAAACATCCTAGCGGAAGCAATTACCTGAAATAAAAAGCTACTAAATAACAAGGCAGCATTAAGGAAGGAGAGTTTGATGTGCAGAATGCCCATGCCTGCCAGCAGCTGCTTTTGAGCACGGTGCTCCTGTGAGGAGCAGCACCTCTGTGCCAGTGCACAGATCTGCTGAAGGCTGAGAAATCCCCCTCCGGCCAACACTGATGTCTGCCCCATCCCTTTCTGACTTCATTAATGCAACACCTGTAGCTGGACGAGCACACCACAGCAGGGTATAGCAGGGGAGAATGCTATCGAGTGTGTTCAATAGAGGTAGCACCTTTCAACTATTTAATTTCTTTATGTCAGCTGAGATGGAGCAAATTCCCTGTCTCCTGCAGGGCAGAGCAGCCAGTTCTGTGTGCTTTTTCTTTGAGAACAATGCTCTGAGGCTCAGGGTCCCACAGCTGTTTCCATAGATTCCCTTGGATGCGATGCAGCAGCAGAACTGAGCTGCCTTGTTGGGACTGCACCACATGTGAGGGCTGCAGGCAAATGTTTGTAGTATCAAATAGGAAGAAAATACCTCCTTAGACCCACTGGCAATGCTCTTTGTAATGAAGCCAGGATGCTGTTGGCCTTCCGTGCTTCAAGGACACAAACTGGTCCACGTTCACTCATTGCCCTCCAGAACCCTTTGCACAGAATACCTGGGCAAATGCCCAGTGCCCATATCTCAGCAATACAACTTTGATGCCACTGTTGCGTTTACACTTCAATAAGCACATACTCAGCACAGTACAAAAGGGTGTAATTACCATTTCAGAAAAAAATTAATGTTAATTTGACGTTGCCTGTTATGGTTCTGACAGCTCCGAGGCTCTTCTGAAAGAAGTGTCAAAGAGACATTGCAAGCAAATACAAAGTGTTTGTTTTTCCTCTTCTTACACCCAATAGAAGGGTAGGAACCGAGCTGAAGCAACGAGTGGGAAAATCTGCTGTTAAAGGAGGGGGCAAAGCCATCACAATGCAGTTTGTGATTTTCAGAGCAGGAAAGTGCGGAAACAGCTCTTGTTTAGCAGGCAAATGGCAGCAAAGCCCACACAGAACAGAAGTGGTCACACCTGCACAGAAAAGACACTCCTAAGAATCTTCTAAAGCTTAAGCCTGAGTTACATTTAACCATTTCTTGCCATAAAAACTCCACCACCTTCGATTTGTTTTGCTTTTACCCACCCAATCCAACAACCCGCAGCCCAAAAAGTAAGGTTTGGCATTTTCAGCAAAATGATAAAAAAACGTCCATAAATCCCTGGGTTTTCTCAACCATACCTCCTATGCATGTGGCATAAAGAGCAAACACATTTGTTTTGCTGCTAAGAGCACGCTGACTTGTGTCCAAATATTTTGGATTGAATCAGTTCCAGTGGGTCCAGTACCAGACAGAATGGAAAATGAGCCGCACAATACAGAGCAGGCAGAAGCGTCAATAAATATTTCAGTTCTGCTTTTGGAAAAGAATTCATATGATGTATTCATATCCTACACAGATAATGAAATACTTTGCTTTCCAATGGCCCTAAGCAATGTTTGATTGCACAGAAAGAGTTCAATATAATTAAAGAGGGTGTTAAACAACAGCTACTCAAGTCAAACATTTAAAAAGCTGCAGCTCCAGATCATCCACATACAGCAGTATTAAGTAAGCATCTTTGGAACACTACAGAACTTGCTACAATTTTTGAGAAACTGTATATGGAAGAGATGTGATTCATCCACAAGAAGCATTTAAAGCTGAATTTTCAGCCTCCTGAGGGAATGCCCTAATCAGCAAATGCTTGGCTCTCCTGGTGTGATGCTGACAAAGTCTTTCTGCTTGGTATCACTCTTTTTTTTTTTTCCCCCTCCTTTCTTCAGCACCTGAATAGATTTTTAAAGGACTGGGCTGTGTCTCAGACAGAACAGATCATTTCATTGGCCGTGCCCTTGCAGGAACTGAGCATTCTCCAGGGACGAGCCCAGGATGCTGAGGACAGAGGCTCAATGAACAAGGGTGGGAGGAAACCTACAAAGCAGCCTGGGCTGAGCTGTGCCTTCCCACCTCTCATCAGGGAGATGCTGGAAGGGCACAACACACCCACATCCAGCAGCTGAGAACACCAAGGACAGGTTGTTTCTGGAGGAAGGCATGTCCAGATGGGGAAGCACAGGAAACCCAGACCAGGAGCCCAGCATTGCCTTTGCCAGCCTAACCCAGGGAAAGCAAGGTCTCTTCCTTAACACCATGGCGACGCTTGGTTCATCCAGATTTCCTCCAGGTTAATGAATGTCCTGACTCTGCTCCAGTTCTGCACTTGCAGCTGACCCAGAACACATCCATTTCAGCACTTCCAGCTGAATGCTGAGGTTTCTGCCAAAAGCCATTAGGAACCTGCAGTGCCAGCGTGTACTCACTTTTCACCCATAACTCCACCTCTAAGAACGTGTTCCCAGGAGAAAACTGGCAATTTCTACCAGCCCCAGTGGCCACAAAACCCAATCCACAAATACCCAAAGACACTCCCAGTGCTCTCACTCTGCTCGAGAGCTCTGTGTGCACTGGGCTGCTGTGCTGCTCCTGAGCCCTTCCCCACACTCTGCCACAGATCTCTTGGCTCCCCACCATCCTACTCCATCTCCCTTGTTTCCTCTCAACCTCTCACAGAATCATAGAATGGCCTGGGTTGAAAAGGACCACAGTGCTCACCTGGTTCCAACCCCCTGCTGTGTGCAGGTCACCAACCAGCAGCCCAGGCTGCCCAGAGCCACATCCAGTCTGGCCTTGAATGCCTGCAGGGATGGGGCATCCACAGCTTCCTTGGGCAACCTGTTCCAGTGTCATCACCCTCTCCTTATCTGCTGCTCTGAATCTTTTCTTGCTTGGCCATCAGCATGTTTAAATAATCTCATACCTTCACTCAATTCAGGCCCTTAGTGAGTCATTTATTAAACAACTGAAAGACAGTTCAGGTGACCTAGATGAACTTCATTAACACAGCACAAATAATTCAAGGTTTCTAACAGAAGAAGGAAGCCTTGGACACTCTCATTTTGATTCACAACCAGCTGTGGTGCATTTGCCATGTGGGGTCACACCATGACCTTTTTAGGGAAGTTGTAGTCAGGGCAGAGATGTCCCACATTTGTGCTGAGGGTGTTTCCCAAGGCACAGAAATGTGATTGTGAGATATGAATCAGTGAATGTCTCAAACCTCAGGTATCAGTTCTCAGAGGAAAGTTTTCCTCCTGATTTCTTAGGGTACAGATTGCTTAGGTGGAGGACAGACAGAAGATGTAATGCTTCTATCTGGGGAAATGGTGGTGAATGTGCTGGAGCTCATGCACAGCATGAAGGACTCATGACAGATAAGGTTCCTACCACAAGATAAAGAACGAAGGAGCCCACGTGTTACAAATGGATGCTGGTACCAATGGCTGAGCCCGTGATGACAGAAGGATTTTGGTGCTCCAAAGTGCCCACAGTTGATCGATAAGTAATTGGAATGATTCAGTGAATTCAGTACAGAGCAATCGATATAATGAATTAAAAAATGAACACACAAATCCCATCAGACAGCTTAACCCTTGTTGGCTCCTGTACTCACAAACTGCTTCCTTTTTCAAGTCCCTATAGCATCTAACGAGAACTTCTGCTCCACTCCAGCTATGAATACAGTCAGTAACTCCAGCATTGAGTGAGATACCACGAAAGCTTGACAGAAGTATTTCTTCTAGTCCTCATTCAGATTTAAGATGAGGAAGGTGCCACTTCAAATTATGATATACATATATATATATTTAATTTCCAGGAAAAAAAATCAAAATAAAAAAAGAAAATAAAACTTGTTTTTCAAAATAGAAAGGAAAATAGAATGTATGGACAGATAGGGGAAATTACAAAATACCCCTCTCAAATTTACTGTTACTCAGACATAACCCAGGGGACAGTATTGGCGTCATGTATCTTAATTGACGAACTGGATGAGGGCATTCAGTGCACCCTCAGTAAGTTTGCAGAGGAAATGTCTATCTGCTGAGGATAGGAGGGCCCTGCAGAAGGATCTGGACAGGATGATTGTTGGACTGAGGTTCAATGAGTCCAAGTGCTGGGTCCCATACTTTGGCCACAACAATCCCAGGCAACGCTAAAGGTGTGAGGCAGAGTGGCTGGAAGCTGTGCAGGGGGGAAGGATCTGGGAACATTTGGTCAATGCTCAGCTGCACACGAGCCAGCAGTGTGCCCAAGTGGCCAAGAAGGCCAACTGGTTGTGTCAGCACAAATCTTATGGGGAGACAACAGTGGGAACTGGGATTGTTCAGCCTGGAAAAAGCTCAGGGGAGACCTTGTTGCCCTTTACAGCTCTTAGAAAGGAGGTTGTGGTGAGATCGGGTCAGCTTCTTCTCCCAGACAACAGTAATAGGATGAGAGAGAATGGCCTCAAGTTGAGACAGGAGCGGTTCAGGTTGGATATTAGGAAAAGCTTCTTCAAAAGAGTGGTCAGGCACTGGAATGGGCTGTCCATGGAGGTGGTGGAGTCACCGTCCCTGAGGGTGTTCAAGAAAGATGCAGATGTGGTACTAAGCGACATGGCTAGTGGGCAGTATTGGTGGTAGGTGAACAGTTGGACTAATGATCTTAGATGTCCTTTCCAATCTAAGTGATTCTATGAGTCTGTGATTCTACAACCAAAGATCTTGTAAAGCTCTATTTCACTTTTGAGCATTCTGAAAAGCTTTTGCCTATTTATACGTAAAAGCAAAAAACGTATTTATACGTATTTATACATAAAAGCAAAAAAAAATAAATCTTTTGAATGGAAAACATGAATTTTGTTTTTGAGAACATCATAATTTTTTTTTTTCACTTTACTTTCTCACAAAAGAGAAAAAAATGATTTTTTTCCTCTGAAAAGCATTAATTGTGAACTGCTTTTATTTTCGGTGCACAAAGTCCTAACGGAGAAACCTCAGGGCACACTGACTTACATCTGCTTTGTTAATTTGTTCCATCTAGGTTAATATGCCTGACTTTTAGAAACGTGTGACTTAATTCTGTCAGGACTCTGTCTGGATCTAAGTAAGCTAATGAGGATATCACACACCAAGCTTCAGGAGGGAAAGGTGATGTTCTCTGACATGCTAAATCCAGCACATGTAACACATTCTCTTTTCACCTGACCTGGAAGGTCAGAACTGCAAAAGGCTAAAAAAAAATGGGAACACTGGAAATGGCCAGGAACAGCTGCTGGAAGAAGTGTGCTCTGTGTAGACCAGATAGGATGATAGCTGTTGTAGTAATGACTATCTGAGTATCTCCTCTGATCTGCAATGGAACTCAATTCAGAACTGAACTTGGCGAGGGACGTGAAAAACAATAGGAAGACTTTCTACAGGTACATTGGCCAGAAGAGACAGGCCAAAGCGAGTGAACCTCCTTTGGTAAATGTAAAAGGAGAACTTGCTTCAACGGAGGAAGAGAAGGCTGAGGTACTGAATGAGTTCCTTGCCTCAATCTTCATCGGTGGCCAGGATTCCAGTACTTGTCACGTCCCTGAGCCCTGCATCCCTAAACCTCTAGATGGGGACTGGGGTGGTAAATCCCCCCAGACAGAGCAGGTCCAAGACCACCTCATGAGATTGAACGTGTGCAAGTCTATGGGGTCGGATGACGTGCAGCCCAGGGTTCTGAAGGAGCTGGCTGAGGCGGTTGCTGAGCTGCTCTCCATCATATTTGAAAAGTCATGGCTGTCAGGTAAGGTCCCAGATGAGTGGAGGAAGGGTCATATCACTCCCATTTACAAGAAAGAGAGCAAGGAGGACCCCAGGAACTACAGGCCAGTGAGTCTCAACTCTGTGCCTGGGAAGATCATGGAACAGATCATCCTAGATGACATGCTTGACCAAATGAAGAATGGGTGTGTGATCCGTGACAGTCAGCACGGCTTCACCAGGGGAAGGTCATGCTTGACCAATCTGGTGGCCTTCTATGATGGAGTGAAGGCATCGGTGGACAAGGGAAAGGCAACCGATGTAATTTACCTGGATTTGAGCAAGGCCTTTGACATGGTCCCTCACCACATCCTTATCTCCAAATTGGAGGATTGTGGATTTGATGGGTGGACCACTCGATGGATAAGAAACTGGTTGAAAGGCCGCAGACAGAGGGTGGTCATCAATGGCTCTGTGTCCAGGTGGAAGCCGGTAACGAGTGGCGTCCCCCAAGGCTCTGTCTTGCGACCTGTAACATCTTCATCAGTGACACTGATGGTGGAATCGAGTGCACTCTCAGCAAGTTTGCTGATGACACCAAGCTGACTGGTGCCATTGACACGGTTGAAGGAAGGGATGCCATTCAAAGGGACCTCGACAGACTGGAAAGGTGGGCCCAGGTGAACCTGATGAGGTTCAACACAGCAAAGCGCAGAGTTTTGCACTTGGGCCGGAGGAATCCCTGGCACCCATACAGACTGGAAGGAGCGGTCCTTGAGAGCAGCCCTGTGGAGAAGGACCTGGGGGTCTCGATAGATGAAGAACTTAACATGAGCTAGCAGTGTGCCCTTGCGGCTCAGAAGACAAATGGTATCCTGGGCTCCACCAAAAGAGGGATGGCCAGCAGGGACAGGGAGGTGATTGTCCCCCTCTACTCTGCTCTTGTGAGGCCACATCTGCAGCACTGTGTCCAGGTCTGGAGCCTGGAGTACAAGAAAGACAGGGAGCTGTTGGAGAGGGTCCAGAGGAGCCACAAAGATGATCAGGGGACTGGAGCACCTCCATACAAAGACAGGCTGAGGGATCTGGGTTGTTCAGCCTGGAGAAAAGAAGGCTGTGGGGTGACCTCGCTGCAGCCTGCAGTGCCTAAAGGGAGCCTGCAAACAGGAGGGGAATCAACTCTGTGAAAGGGGAGATAACAGCAGGACAAGGGGAAATGGTTTGAAGTTGAGAGAGTGAAAATTTAGGTTGGATGTCAGAGGGAAGTTCTTTATTGGAAGAGTGGTAAAGTGCTGGAACAGCTGCCTAGAGAGGCTGTGGATGCCCCATCCTTGGAGGTGTTCAAGGCTGGGTTGGAAGGGCCCCAGGCAGCCTGGTCTGGTATTAAATGTGGAGTTTGGTGGCCCTGCATGTGGCAGGGGGTTGGAGATTCATGATCCTTGAGGTCCATGGCCATTCTGTGATTCTGTGATTCAATGGCTTCCAAAGCTCCATCTGAGCCTCATTAAGTATCTCATTAGCTCTTTTCTCTGGTTTCAAGCAGCTGTCCAGCAGCAGCACATCTGGTCTGGCTTGCCATAAAACAGGATTTCTGCAGTTTATTTTTCCTCCGGAGACAAACTTCAATGCATATTTGAAATAATGATATTTAAGCATTTATTTCAGACATTTTCCATTCTCTTTGCAGGCAAAACCTCTATTTTAATTCTCTTTACTGTGAGGTTTTGTCTGTGCTGCTCAAGGATGAATTCATATCCTTATGGTACTTCGAAAACCTAATTTAAGCTTCCAAAATGAGTCAGATGATTGTCTTTACTGCCTCTATGTCCATCTCTTTCTACTTACCAAAGCCAGCCATACTCATAAATACTCCTGCAATTCAGAGCTACAGAAGCAGTTTCAACTATTACTTCTGTTAGAGTCATGTTAATGATTCACTAAGCTTTATATCCACCAGTTAGGTAAGTATTTTTGATCCACTTTAAAAATAGATCTTCTTGAGAAGCCATTATGCAGAAACCGAACTTCCATTGATTTTTTTTTCTAGAAAAAAAACTTTCTCAAGCTCCATATGGAATTCTTTAAATTCTTAGAAGGCGCAGCTTTGAGCAGACAATAAGAAAACTCAGTCTTTTCTCAGTGGGGACGAGTCTGTCCATGGTAGACTTGTGATAATCTACTCTTTTAACATTCTCCTGGAGACGTGAGCTTTTTAGGTGTGAGATCCAGCTGTGGTGGTTCATGATGCTGCCCCAGAGCTGGCTGTCTACATAACACCTTCTACAATTCCAGCAACCTTGGGTCTCTCTCGTGTCTCAGAAGCCCTTTGGCTGAAAGTTTGCACATCACTGCCTCAAAGCAGCTCTACAATCCAGCAAGGCCAGCTAGAGCTGTCCGTGCCATCTGCCACCAGAGAAGCAGGTGCCTCTCTTTGTTTCCCTGTACTCTGCATGCAGCATAACTATTTCTTGAGGAAAAAAAGTGCAACTTCAGTCAGGATGCAAAAAACACTTCTCACCTGATTGCTGCACTTCTTTCTCCATGGCTCACCCCAGGTGACTGAGGACACCCGGTGACAGCTCACGTCAGCCAAAAAGGTGAAGGTTTCTTCCTTTGAAAGGATTCTGTCTCAGATGCAGATTGTTGTCTTTAAACTCAAGCAAAAATTAGGTGACTTGTAAACTGAACAAATTAATTCAATAATTCCCCCTAACATTTCCCTTTGTAGGAAAGCTGGAATATAATCAGAAATATGTTAATGTGCCATTTGCTAATTTCTCTCTTATTCCATCTGGGGACAGTAAGATCTTCTCCTCTGATATATTTTCAATGTACTTGTCAGAATTATTAGATCTTGAAGAAGAAACAAAGTTTCCTGCTTTTTGCAAGTACCTCTTCATTCTTGTCCCTAAGTCCTCACATGAGGCAAATCAAGATAAACTGCTTTTCTCCAGTTAAGCCAAGCCTGTTCCAGCTGCTCTTCATGCTCTATCTTCTCCAGATATCAGGAGTGAATTCTCATTGTTATTTTTCTTTCAAGATCTTTTCTTCATCATAATTGAATTCTAAAATTAGCCTGAGAAAGGGACAAATTCAATTCGAGGACTTTATAGATTGCTCTTTCCAGCCATAGGTTGCTCAACAGCTGATCACGGAACAGTGTAACACCATTACCTAAGGAATAAAGAAATTAAGATCCTGCTCCCTGTCTGTTCAGTCCCTTTTACTGCTCAAACACAGGGAAGCAAATGCTTCTAGCATGGATTCAGGGCTTGCATCCTGCTAGGTCTATGCAACACAAAGCCCTTACCCAGAAAAGAAGCCCCCAGCCTCCTGCAGAGCTGGTGCTGGTCCTGGCTGAGCACAACAGCCCAGCTGCCAATGGAAGCAGATGGTTTTTTCCCCATTCCTTCTACAGTCACTAATGGAGAGTGGCTCAGGGTGCAGGGCAGGCTGCTCCTCCCTGGCTGCATATAAAGGCAGCGAGTGAAGTCAGCTGGCAGGGCTGCCACAGCCTCTCACGTTGCTTCACTATCAGCTACTATTCAACTGGTTCTCACCATCAGAGATTGTCAGAGTCCCCAAATTTGGGCTGCGTGTCTGTCACAACGTTTGCAGGGATTTGCATATGCCTCTGGCTCCTGTCCTCCAGGCAAGCAAATTACTTTGATACATTTGCATGTATTAATCCATAGCCCAGGCCATGCTTCCCTTTACAAACGAGACAGAGTAGCTAATTAATTGCTCTAAATCACTGGAGATCTCCTTGGCTGCAGACAGAGATGACTGAGAGAGAGGTGCTTTTTACTATGAGTTTTCCCTTTTTCTCTGATGGTTAGACCTTGTGCAAGGTTGCCTCCACTTCTAACCTCCTCCTGTCTGTAAATGAAGCATGCAGGACCTGCTGCACAGGACAGTGGATGGGACTCACTGACAGTGCAAAAACCCCAACACATTTCTGTTCCCCATCTCCAAAGCATGGCTTGTACTGTCATTCTTGTTTCAAAGCACCTGGCAGCTGTGAAAGCGAGATTTTCTTCTTATTTGAGTACTTGAAGATGTGTTTATTTTCCTGTTTTTGCTCTGTTCACAGTGTATTCTCAAACTCGCTATCAGCAGAGATACACAGGCTTAGATTTCAGAGGGAATTGATGGTGACGGGAGCCCTGTTACGATTTGTTAGGATTTATGTTCCACTTAAAAATAAATAAATAAATAAATAAATAAATAAATAAATAAATAAATGGATTGATGTGTTCAAAACTGGTGAAGTTATTTTTTGAGGGCTTAGAGCTTAAATTACACTTTGGCCTTGTTCTTCTCAGGAGCGGATTTCACCTGGGGTGAAACAGAATGCTCTGGTTAGCGAGGATATAGATTTCAAATAGTAACTCCTACTGTTTAATGATCACTTAAACTCGTGCTATCATAATACATAATGGCTATTTATTTCCCTTGGAGGTTTCCAGCACACGATTCAGCTCAGCAATTGCAGGACTGGGAGGGAACACGGGCACTGCGAGTGCTTAAAGGTAGAAAGGATATTGGCATATGGGGACTGCCTCGCCACCCCCTGCCCACGCTCAGGTATCTGGGGAGCACATCCATCCATGAGCCACTGCTGTGCTGATTGCTGCCCCGACAGAAGTGCTAATTAGAGCCACGGGCATTGCTCTGTCCGATGCCATTCTTCTCTGTAGACAAAGGAGATTTCTCTCATCCCACAATCAATTAGAATGCTCTGGGAGGAACAGACTGCTTCAAAGGGAGCGAGGCTGGCCCTTCCTTATCCCTCCAAATTGCAACAATTTCAATATCAAACTTCCTAATGGAGTAAAAAATGATCGCTTTCCTATCCATTAAACTCCCTGTTCTTTTACATCTTTATTTGATCCTCTGCGTTAAGGAGGGAGGGAGGGGCACAAATAGATCAATAAAACAGAATAAAGAGAAAAGCTTTATGTTGCCAAAAATCAAAACATTATTTTTCATTCTGATGACCAAATCAATAAGCACGAGCAATGTGAAATCTCTTCAAAGAAACGTTTGCTGGCAGACAGGTCTTGCCCACGTGCATTCCTGGAAGGGAGCCTTGCAGGCAGGTCTCAGCCTTTCTGTCCTTTCTGTCTCTTTGTCACCATCAGATTTCACAGAATCACAGAATCACAGAATCACAGAATGGCCAGGGCTGGAAGGGACCTCAAGGATCACAAAGCTCCAACCCCCTGCCACACGCAGGGCCACCAACCTCCACATTTAATGCCAGCCCAGGCTGCCCAGGGCCCCATCCAACCTGGCCTCGAACACCTCCAGGGGTGGACGGGGCATCACAGCCTCTCTGGGCAGCTGTTCCAGCACCTCACCACTCTCACAGTAAGGGAGTAATTCCCTCGTGCAGCTATCAATTCCCCTGGGTGACTGCAAAGAGCTGGGACAGCCTGTGCATGCTCAAGCAAAGCCCATTTGGGGCTCAGTTCAGGCTGTAAGCACACCTCACTGCTAACAGCAATAATCAATCACCCTCCTCTACAGGAGGCTTCAGGCAAGAGGCCAGAGAGAATCACACAAATTTGCTTTAGAGAAGCGAGACCACGGGGCTTCCAAAGCAGGAGGTGGGAAGCAGCAGTACAGAACTCAGTGCTGTTTGTACACAGTGCACGGGGATGAGCAGTCCCACAGAGCTGCTGAGCTGAAGTAGGGAATTCTGATTCCTATTAATTGAAATCATAAAAGATGTGTACTCAGGGACTAGGAAACCATGAAGGATGTGTATTTGGGGACTAGGAAATTCCCTCTTTTGCTTTTCAGGCAGTTCTATTTTTTCCCAATTTAATTTTGGGTGTTCCTGGAAATTTTTACTTGGAAGTAGCTTTAAAAAAATCTTTGCAAAGTGTGTCTGCTTCCCACATACAATTTTGCTATCTTTTTTTTTTTTTTTTTCTGCCCTTTGCTGCCAAAAAACAGCAGATATGTACTGAAAATAAAGAAATAATTTGAGAATGGAATGGAATCCTCCTAGTGAAAATGCCTGGCATTTCCATGGAGAAGGTGCACCTTGGGCCCGAGGTTGTGTCCACCCTCCCTCTCAGCACAGCAGGAGTTGGCCAATTGTTTTGAAAGGTTCCATGGAAAACCAACCCTGCTGTCCAAGCAGCTCCAGCAGTTTGAGCAGTGTGACCCAGCACTGCCTGCTCACAGCAGCCCACCTTGGAATGGATACTGGAACCACTGGGGACTTTGCTCTATCCTGCAACGGTGTCTTGATTCTCAGCATCATTTTCTGTGGTACATTTGATGTTTGGCATTTGTTGGTTAAACTCCTCATTCCGATCAATACAAATACATCCGAAGACCCAGGCAACCTGCTGGGACTCGGGGGCAAAGCCATTGTGATGGGAGGAATTGAACAATTTCTGCCTCCTGTGCGTCTCTGCAGAGTCCTAATGGCCATTGGAGAAGGCGAGGAAAAACATACTTCAAGTGCTGCTTCATTCTCCTCCGGGATTGAAAGGATCAATAAAAAGCATTGAGGACAAAAGAATTAAAGAGAGGAAGGAAACCAAGATGAAAAGGTAAGAGGCTCGTTTTGATTCCTTAACAGAATAAATGGCCCACGTGGCTGCTGCTCCCAAATGCTTCAAACAAAATGCTCCACGGTTCTTACTCAGAATACAAAGAATGGTTTAAATGAAACCCTCTCCTATTAAATCATTATTTACTTTGAATTTCAGCCTCAGAATGAGGGCACATCTCTGGCAGAGACACAAGCTCTGTGCTCTGTGCTCCTGCCTTGGCAAGATGCACCATCCGGTGGTTCTGCGGCTGCCCCTTGAGAATACTGCTGTCAGCACTGCTGTTTGCTTGGTTATTGTGTCTCTGAAGGGAAGGAACATCGCCTGAGACCTTTTCTTCTGCTCCTTCTTGTTCCTTTGTCCTTCCTGCCAATGCTTGAGTTAAGCTACACAGCTAATTTTTGGCTATTTGAGATAATTGAAAATCGCTAAGAAAAGCTAAATTTCCAGACAAGGCACTTTTAAGGGGAATTCAAAATGCTTCAATATGAAAACAACAAAACAAAACAATTTCAGCTTCTCAAAAAGAAGCTGTATTCCTGTACATAGTTCTAATGGTAAGAAGCAGTTCTCAGACTGGAGGTGTACTCTTCATTGATTCCTGAGAAATACACAGACGTGTTTGCTTACAAATGGCAAACCTGGCAGGTGAGAGGAGGAGAAGACATAGGGACTAATTATGAATGATCATCCTCTCCCAGCACTAAATCAAATCAGTACTCAGCACCCTAACTATGACCTTTCATAAGCAGAGCCACCTCTTGAGAGGAAAAAGAGCACTGATGTGAGCAGGAATTTGTGCAAGAGGTGAGAAACCACTGCCCATACTGCCCACAGAGTCCCACTTCTATCTCAGCCCTGCACTTACGTTTGTCATATCTTTAAGCTACAGGAGGTCGTAACACTCCTGGCTCAGAGCACACTCAACTGGCACTGATATTTACTTTGCTGGCACGAAAGTTTATTTTACTTCTTTTGCCTGTAACGGATTGATGCTCAGATACGACAGCAGAGAAGCGTTTAAGTGCAGGCAGACATACAGAATAAAAACCCAACAGGATGAGATAGACTGAGAGATGTTCAGTTATAAAATAAAACAAGATGTAGATTCCTATTAACCTGGAGAAGAAATAGAGGCAGGCTCTTCCCTTGTCAGCAGCAACGAGCCTCCGACAAGGAGCTGCAAGGTCAAATCTGCTGATAGATGAGCAGAGGAGGAAGATGGAGATAAAAGAAGCAAAGCTTGCTCAGATCGTCAGCTCGAGCTCTCAGGAGTGCTGGGGGCTAAAAAAAGCCCCATGTTGCATGCAGCCAGGTGTCACCTTCTCTTGCAGGAGTGGCTGTGGCTGACCCACTGCTGTTGCTGATGAATGCCCTGAGGAATGCAGTGAGGCTGCTTATTTTGATGTATTTTCTCCCTATTAAAAAATCCTGCTTAGGTAATAGGCTCCAGAAAGGGGGAAAATGTCCCATTAATGAGGAGCCAATAGAGACTTTTCAAAGCACCTGACAGAGCTAAAGCTATAAATTCTCTGAATTAACTCGAGTGGAGTTATAGATGCAAATAGGAACACGGCCAGTAACGAATTAGAAGAATTCAGCCTCAAATTCATCAGTGTCCCAGTTCATATTTTAGCCTCTCAGTGGTCCAGAAATGATGAGGGAAGGAACAGAGCTGACACTATTAACAAGGCTGCTGAACACTCTGTAAGCCCTGCTGGCAAGAAGCTTTGGGAGAAGTGTGATAGCTCAGAGTGCTCTACCTGAGCACCAGCAATCGCTGCATGCTGTGTCCATCTGTCCTCCCCAATGTGCTGCTCCTCATCACCTCGTGGGCTCTGCTGAATGATGCTGAGCAAAAGCAGATCTGGGGCTGCTCTGCGTAGAGCCCAGGGAATGGATACGAGAGGCAAGGACAACGTGGTGGACTGCTGGAGAAGCTGTGTTTGTTTGTTTTTATCCAAGGGAGAACAGGAGGACGGCTGTAAAACAGTAACAGAGATATTTCAAAAAGGGCTATTTACAGGAAAGGAAAACATTCTGCAGTGAAAGTTAGAAGCTTTTTGCTTGCAGCTCAAGCAAGTCAATTATCCCAGGGCAGAAGTGTTTGACTCCATTAGTGAAGTAATGCTTCATCCAGGTGGACTGAAATCTTTCACTTCTATTTTTCTTTGTGATAAAATATCCTCCACCATTGTGCCTCACATTTATTTTAAATGCAGGCCCATGGTTTTGCAGCCAGGTTTTAACAAGGTTTTAGCCAGTCTTTGTTAAAAATGCAAGGCATATTTTCTGTATTTATTCACATATGAAAAAATCCAGATTAGGGACGTTCCTTACAGCCCATTGTTACAAGAACTCCTTGTTGTGGTGGACCAAAAATGTAAATGCTCTCTTCTGAACTAATTATCTCTGCTCCCCTGGAAGAGACAAGCAGCTCTAAAGCATGATTTACTCCGCACATTCAGTCAGTGACCCCAAGAGAGGAAAGCAGACGTGTCTATTTCTCCCTTTCAGCTTTCAACTAAGTCCAGACAATTGCTGCAAACTGAACTCCCACACTATAGACATCTAAACTTAGATTCAATGACTCCCCTCTCTTGAGACTGGCGCCGATCTTTGCAGGTTACAGGGCTCCAGGCACAGAAAGGGGGAAAAAAAAGCAAACTCATTGCTTTTTATTCACACAAATGTTCTCAGCTCTGGCACTGGACAAGTCAAACAGCTCTAATGAACACCTGCCTGTTTGTCTCAGAGACAGCATGCTGAGGTGCAATATGCAGCTCCGTAATTCACTCCGAGCATTTGAAAGAAAATAATTCCCCCTTTTTTTTTTTTTCTTTCTTCCCAAAGAATTAATAAGAGGCTCATCTACTTTCTGAGCACACCTGAAATTAAGGGTAGCAAGTGTGGAGGTGGAAGGGAAAGATCAGCTCCTGCCCTTACTTTTGTTACAGAGAAGTTGCTGTCTTAATTAAAGCTGTGGCTGAGCAGTGTTCCAATGACAATTCTGCTCATGTCTGAATGATTCATGGACGCAGTGAGGGATCCATCTATCCCCAGTGCTGCATCCATCCTCTGGTAGCAGAGGTCAGAAGGTATCGGGGAATATCCACATGCTCCAAGATGCTTTGTACTGTGGGCCTGGGATGGCTTCCAGGTCTCCATCCACGCTACCAATGCTGACATTTTTCAGGTGAAGCTCAGTTCAGAAGAGCTTAAAAAGCTGTTGATAATACCAATTTCTTTTCCAAGCTGCATTTCACCCAGCATGCAGAACTAGAGCCACACTAAACACACCCTGACTGTCAATAACAGATTGAGGTACCAAGAAGGGGACTTTGGTTCTGCCTGAACAAGCCCAAATAGCACAGTGGGAAGCCATTTACCATCAGCATTTGCCAAAGGCTGGCTGTGCTGTCACTTTTTCTTCTCTATATGCCACTTCACATCTAATTTCCATCAATGCACAATTCTTGGTGCCTTTCCATGTGATTGAAAGCACGCTGCTGTTGGTGGGGATGCAGGCAGTGCACCTGTGGTCCATCATCTTTGCCTTGCAGTGGTTTTGAAGGCAGTCTGGACTTCTGCATGGATCTTTCAGACAGCAGATGTGTGGTGAAGTGGACCCACACCTCTGTCTTCCAGATTCTTTGCTTAACAGAATGGGTTTGGATGCTACAGGCATCATAAGAGATGACATTGTGCACTGAAAAAAGAGAAGTCCTGATGTGGGAAGGGGATACTTGTTCAGCTTAGCACTGGGAGATCCAGGCTCTGCTGTATGCTGGGACCCATGCAGGTTTCCAGAGCACACAACTCTGTTTTCCTGTGGATCACCCACACAGCTGCATACAAACAGCTCTCCACTCATTCCCACAGACCATCCTTCAGTTTCCAGTTGTGCATCATTTTCTTCTTCTCTCTTCTTCCCCATTCTAATCAATGATGACTCCCTGATAGATCTAACAGCATAACGATAAGGTGATGCTGATGTCAGTAATGATGTATAATGTTGGCTCTTTTGCTCTAAGATCCAGCTTTATCACTCCAAAGAATTATCTATCTAACATCCTCAAATATGTTTTGTTTTCTGTCTGCTCTTGATAATGCTGACAATGACAGACAACGCAATTTGCTTTTGCAGGCTTCAAACACAGACTCACCAGAGCTGGCACCCGGCA
Source organism: Tympanuchus pallidicinctus (assembly GCF_026119805.1). Lineage (NCBI taxonomy): Eukaryota > Metazoa > Chordata > Aves > Galliformes > Phasianidae > Tympanuchus > Tympanuchus pallidicinctus. The sequence goes on along the minus strand of NW_026294755.1, from coordinate 1,007,075 downwards.
GCTGTCCAAGCAGATGACTTGTCAGAGCTTCACTGCAGGAGCAACAAATTGTTTCTCATTGATTTCAGTTCCTTGCCCAGCTGGGGATTTGAAATTGGAGGAGGCTATAGCTAGGAAGCATGTTCCTCAGCCTCCAAAGGACAATTACCACTTGGTGGCCAGATCCTGAGGAGCAAATACACACTCTGAGACTTCAGAGGTAAATAAGAGATAAATACCCAGGCACACAGATTAGATTACACCAGAAATTGCTGTTGCGGGTGGGTTTAGGAACTACCAGTGTCAAGTGTAAGTACATGGAATAAAATGCAGGCTAGCTCTTCCCCAGCAACAGGATATTCCCAGAAAAAGTCATGAGGATTTGGGGGACATTTAATAACATTTGCCATCTGCTTTCTGGAAATTTAGAGGATGCGTATTTCATGATGACCAAGCTTTCTCCACTACCATATAGAAATGTATGGAAGGGAAGCGTCTCCCAGGATGCTGCCAGCTCACTGAGATTACCTTTTCACACACACACAGGCACTGGGTGTCTCACAGACTGGTTTTCTATCCCTTCTTTTTTTCTCTCCACAAGTGGCTCAAAGCTGAAGGGATGTCAAGGGCCATAGAAACTTGACTGAAACCCTGCCTGTTTCTCCAGGAAATGTGTGTAATCGTGGCTCTATGACCTCCCTGTTCACAGCACCAAGAGGAACGCTTCCAGCTCACTGTTCTGAGTGTTCATTTCATAATAATCTCAAACAAAGGATCCAAGAGGGAGCGTCCCAGACAGACTGAAAAGCCAGCAGACAGAAGAAAATTGCCACAGTACAGTTCTCCATCCTGCATTGAATCCCTGAAGGAAAAAAATACAAATTCTTTTTATTCTTTTTGGTTTGGTTTGATTTTTTTTTGCACTAAGCATCTTCTTGGTGATTGATGTTGCTGGCAGTCCTGGGGACAAGAGCTCCCTCATCTCCTGCAGCACAGACAACAAGGTAATGTACTTCACTGTTGTTTTTTTGTTTTTTTTTGAGGGGGAGTGGGAGTAAGAATCTTCTGTGACTGGAAATAAAGGAGGAGTGGACAGCCCAGGCGAGAAAGCATCTCTCTTTGAGCATCTCCCTCCAGCTCTAAATCCTACATCTGCTGAGGACTGTGGCCCTACAGGAGCTCCACGTGCCGCCCTGCTATGTGGCTTCCTTGGTGCTAACAGCAGAGACACAAGAGACTCCTGGCACCGGACTCTGAGCTTTTAGGGGAGCAGTAATTCCCTTGAACTGTTTGGAAAATGCCACCAATGGAGAATGTAACAGCACTCTTCTACAAGCAAGTGACAGAAAGACCCTCTCTCTCTCATCCTCTGGAAGACCAGGAGGACCAAAACATTCTGAAGATGCAGTAGCATCCTACACTGAATGCAATGGGTTTGCCTTGTGTAGGGACAACGGGAATGAGGGACACTGGTAACTGCATGCCTGTTTTTCAACACCAGCACCTGCTGAACACATCCTGCTGCTTCTCTCCTCTCCATTTCCAAACCAAAACACGCATACATACATTCAAGTTTATGTATATTAATGCCAGATAGGGCCGCAGCTCAGCTCTGCTAACAAAAGCACAATCTGTGCATTCCTGAGTCACAACAAGCAGCCACATGGCAATGCTGAAAAGAACCACGTTCCCACCGCTCGTCCTTTCCCACTGGCAGAGCCCTCCTCCAGCAACCAGCACATCAGTGGTGGCCCTGAGGTGCAGTGAGCTGAGAACTGCTCCCATTCATCCATCAGTTTGCATTGCACTGGGTGAGTTTCGGCCTGGATGGGTTCTTTGGGCAGCCTCACCCCACACATGTGCCAGAAGTAAGGCTGAAAAAATGCCCTGGAAGCATCAGCAAATCCTGAGCAGCACAATGCTCCGTTGGGGAGCTGTGCTTAAAATCTCAAGTTGTTCCTCTCTATCTCAGCACTGAGTATAGCTGCAGATTTAAATTATACTAGAAAGCGATTTTCCATACATGCACTATCACCCAGAATAAGACACACTGTCTGTTTGGCACACTCACATACACACACATCCATGTGCAGCCCATCTGTCTTGCACATTCTCTCCTTTCCCTCCTTTTCAGGTTAGGGTGCTAATTCCCTGTAGCTAACATGGATGCTCACCCAGCAAACAGGCTGTCTGTCCCTTACACACAATGAAGAAATTAACAGTACGTGTTTGCATGTTTGGAGGTGTGCTGGGTTTGGAGATAGGGTGTTTTTTTAGCCACCTTTTTTGCTGCTGAAGTGTGATGTTTTTGCTTGTGTCCATTTTACACAATGTCCCACACAACCTCTGTGCTTGGCCTGTTTGTCACAGAACTTCTTGTTTAATTAACACAGTGTCTCTCAGCTTGTTCTCTAAACACCAAAACTCCAGCTTCATTCTAGGAACAGGCTTTGGGAGGCCTGGCAAAGGAGAAGAGGGTTGAGAGATGACCTGCTTTTCTCCTTCAGCAGCCCTGTAGGATGTGCACTCGGACCTCAGAAAAATTGCTGAGGCACCAGGAAGTCCTGACAGCAAAGTGCTGAGATGTGGCTCTCCTTCAGACTGAATTGTCCAGGCAACACAAAGCTGAAATCGAAGCCTTGAACTGAGAAATTTTTAACTGCTCCATGAATTAATGGCCATGATAACTCCTCCCTGGTTCCATCTGTGGATTCAGCAGCAGGACTCTGGAAAACGTTCCTTTAGACCATATAACAAATTAAAAAAAGAAAAGCAAGAGAAATTTTCCTGGATGTCTAAACTCTAGGAGAGGGAAGGTTTACCCAACCAAGAGATCGGCCTGAAAGTACCTCTGGACCTCCTGCCCTCCTTTCGGTATGTCCCTGAGAGCACAGCCAAGTCAGGCTCTGCTTCTGCCCCCAGGCTGCCCTGTGACTGCTGCATGACACGCTGCAAGACTCCAACTTCCCAAGGTCATTTCCCTTCTAAACTAAACTTTAGAGCCTCCAGACAGAGGCCATCAGGGAAGGATGAGGAAGGACAGGGGAAGTGAAAGGTCTTTGTACAAGGAGAATGTTCCAGAAAGCTGTAAGATCGCCCTGGACCAGGATCCTGCAGATGCCCATCCATCCCCATGTGCTGGCAGAGCCCTGGAGCTCCTGGCAGAAGATGAGAAAGGGAGATGAGGGCTCTGCCGTATCTCAAGACTTGTGGCATTTCTCCTAGCCAAAATGAGAGATGTAAAGGTGATCATTACCCTTAGAAAGTGGAACACAGCCTGCTGACTAGCAGCAATGATGGGGCATTTTCCAGCACAAGAGCCAATGCTGGGTGTCTGGCCAGGAGTCCAGAAGAAGCCACAGGTGACAGACCAGCTAATCACCAGATGGCCAAGCCCGTGGTAGAGGCTATAAATTCCTGTCTTCACAAGCAATTTGCACTCATCATCAGTACTGAAGTCAGCACACAGATGTACTGTGCCTTTGACACAAGGTGCAAAGCAGCATCTTATCTCCACGCTGGAAACTAGCGCTGGGAACATTTTCAGTAGAAAGAAATGGAATTATCTCACCTCTTATTTCCTTTATCTATTTTAGTATTTTACACTTCATTTAAAGATGCTGTCTTTTTCTTTTCTTCATATTCTCTCCTTCTAGCTGTCTCTCCTTCATCTCGTATTTCCATTTCTCTATTTTTCATAAGGAAAAAGAATAAGTGAGAGATAGGAGAGCTGAAAGCTGATCCCACACCTTTACTTTGGGGATCAAAAGAAATCATTTCTTTTTCTCCTTCCTCAGACCACTTATTCTCCTCTTTCCTGGATCTGCCCCCAGAGTGCTCAGTTCAGAGTATTTTAGATACAGATGTAATACTTCCCAGTCTTTAAAAATGGGGCTTCAGAGATAGAGAAGATCTTTTGGGTGACGTGTGGGGAAAGGAGCCCATCTGCTGTCCAGCTGTTCTCTTAGTTCTGTCCATCTGTGACTGAAGACCTTGTGAAAGACGTGCATCCGTTTTTCTCCAGAAGCCTGGATGAGAAATGCCCAAATCCCCAGCAATAGGCTGCTCCCCACCAAAGCACTGAGTGCTTCTGTTGGATCTGATGCCTGCTAGCTAACAAGCCAAACTCAAATTCTGCCCTTCTTCTGCAAAATTCTTAGTTAGCTGTGCAATTCAACAGCTGCTTGCTAATGTGGCCTAAAGAAATGTGTGCCAAGGAGCTGACAATGTTGGTGTTCACAGAAGTCCTGGCTCCTAATTCAGCCAAGGGAATTTAAAGAGCAGATGGCTGATCTTCCATGGGTCAAAACTGAGGGTAGAACTCAAATTTGCACTGAGATTGCCCTCTGCAGATGGGCACTCCTGGAGTCCATCAGACACTCTCTCGTTAGAAAATGGTAAACCTTAGATAAATAAATACATCAAGATCATTAGCATCTTGACTTCCATGGGGCCAACTTATTTCTGCCATTCTTCGATCCCTAGATATCACACTGATATTTCAGGGTTTGAGGGGTGGAGGGTAGGTGCGAATTCCCGTTCCATTTTTGAAGTTAATTTTCTTTCAATCTCTTTATACCATCTAGTGGGAGGTTTGGGTAAGACAAGATGAGAGCTGAAAAACACCTGGTGATGTTAGACCTCAGTGATGCTTGTGCACCTCTAATTAAATGCAATGGTGATGAAGATGAAAAGTAAAAAGCTCTCGAGTCATACATTGGATAATCGCCTTCATCTGGAGGTGGAAACTGAGAGGGTTTATTCTTGAATTGCAATAGGAAATGCAGAAACAAAATGTAAAATGAACTGAAGGCTGGAAACAAAATATGAGGATGAAAGCAATTTTGGAAGTGTGGATGCATTTGGTCTGGAAATCATGTGAAAAAACGCAGTTACAGAAGGGTGTTTCAGCCCAGAGATAAAACTTCATTTTCACTCCCTACGCAGTCTGGAATCTTGTTGCTTAAAGAGCAGTGTAAGTACCCTGTGAGAGACGATGTGCATCTCCAGAAATCCTCACCATGGAGAGGAAATGAACAGTTCTGTCTTAAAGGCAGAAATGAAAGTTGAGGCACAACAGAAAGTGCCAGAAAGCTCCAATTGATGCAGAAATCCATACCAAGTTGGAACGTGGAACTTTCGAGTGTTACTTTCACCACCAATTTCCACTGCCTACTTATTTTCTGTCCATCCAGCAGCTTGAAAAGCAATCCAATCAGGAATTTGCATGGCCATATCAAAAACCCCATGCAGGACTGCCCAAAGTGTCAGATCTGTTCTGGAGGTTTTACAAGTTTGTGTTTTGGTGGTTTGAGTGCTGCTCTCCACAGAGGGCTGCTTAGCTATGAACAACGCGGGGAAAGCAGTAGATATGATGGAAATCTTTTGACAAGTTTACATGACAAAACATACAATGTTGTCAAAACGGCTATTGCCTATGAGAAAACTCTAAACTAAAGCTTCTGAATCAACATTTTGTAATTTCAATCTGTCGAAAATGACATTTCTCGTAAACTTGGTATCTGTTTTGCTCAAAACAGACAACATTTCTCAGGTTGATGTTTCCAAACCAACGTTTTCCTGAATGTTTAATGCCACTGAAATGGTGGTATGTTGGTTTTTCATCCAGTCAGCAGACAAAAATGAATGCAGAAATAAAGGAACTCCTAGTCAGATGAAATTTCTTTTTTCGGTTCTGGATACGGAAGGAGCTGCAGCCTGAGGAAAAACTTTCCTTGGGGATGACCACAGCTCTGAGGGATGTCCTACAGCTGCTGGGATGGAGATGTAAAACAAAATGAAACACAAAAGCCAAAGGCCACAGACAGAAGCAAGCTCAGTTCCATCTTGATATGTTCTCTCAGCAGAGAACTGGCTGCTTCCTTTCTCTGTGTTTGCAGACTCAGTGGAGAGATTGGGAGCTTCCAGTGTAGCCACCAGATTAGTACACACAAGGATCAGAGCCAGAGACCCTCCAGAGAGAAATGAGTTCAGAGAAAATGTTGCAACTTAATTTTTGAAGCCCCATTGCTGTTTTCAGATCTCTGAGAACTTTATAAAAGCAGCCCTTGGCCTCACTTCCACCCTACACAGCAGGAGCCCTGTTTGACCCACCAGAGCTGCTCTATATGCTGCCACCACAGCTCTCCTCCAGGTGCATAGAGCCATGTCTACCAGCCCAAACAAAGCATCCAATGAGTCCCTCATTGGTCCCATGACTCCAGATGTCACGAGCACTCATGGCAGCTGTGTTGGGTCCCTGAATCCGGCTCTGCAGTGACTGCAGCATGTGGCAGGATGAGCTCCTGCAGTTCTGCTGTGGTCAGCTTGAGGCTTTTCTTCCATCTCAGAGCAGAGCTGCCACCAGGAGCATGTCTGTCCACTACAGGCCTTGCTGTTCTTAGCCTGATGCATTTGCTCAAATTGCTGAAGAAAGGGAACTGTTGCAAATGTTTCAGACAGTTCATGCAATGTCACTCCTGCCAGCTCTATGATGAAGATAAGAGCTCTGTGATGAAGATAAGTTGCACATCTTTGCCTTGGATGTGCAACAGACAGTGGGAGAGAGAAAGATCTTAAAAACACCTCAGCTGATCACTTAGAGGATGCTAATCAGCAACATGCAGCCTGAAACCATTACCTGAAACCATCTTGAGAAACTCAAGAGTCCAATCCACCCTGCAAGTGAAATTTGGACTCCCCAGTCAGTGCTGAGGCTGTTACCCCATCCCCAAATCCTTCAGACATTATGAGATCAACCCGGCACAAGAACAAGCACCAGGGAACAGGGAAAAAGCACAGCCACTGAGCTTTGTCTGTTAGGGGTTGGAGCAGCGAGGTATATGCTAGTACTATGCCAAGCCACTCCTCTGGTGACAGAGGATGTTATCCGAAAATAAACTGCATCTCGATGACCCCTTTCACAGAATTATGGAATCACAGAATGGCCAGGGTTGGAAGGGACCTCAAGGATTATGAATCTCCAAGATCCCCACCACACGCAGGGCCACCAACCTCCACATTTCATAGCAGCCCAGGCTGCCCATGGCCCCATCCAACCTGGCCTTGAACACCTCCAGGGATGGACGAGGCATCCACAGCCTCTCTGGGCAGCTGTTCCAGCACCTCACCACTCTCATAGTAAAGAGCTTTCAGAGAGGAACCAAAAATCAAGAGCAATCATAGTTTTATAAAATAGCTTTTACAAGTGCCTCTAAAAAGTCCTTTTTAAATCTTAACTCACCTAGCTCACATAGGCATGCTAGAGGCGTTGCAGTGCTGAGAACAGTAGAAAAAACCTTTATTCCAAAGTCTATTACTAAAATGCTCTCAGGGGTTCTTCCCTCAGATCTAAACAGGACCAGAATTTTCAGGCAAAATCTTCCTCTATGTTGCCATAAGGGGGTTATTTCAGCAAGATCAAAGACGACTTTGCTCTTTACTACAAATTATCCAATTGAAAACTCACAGCAGTCCTTCTTCCTTCAGATGAAACCAAACACAAATAATTCCCCTTGGGGGCTGGAACGCCAGTTTGGCCACTGCCTCCTCAGATCTCACTTGATCACCCCCCAACTGTGCCCCTGGTGCTTTGTTGAGGCAGTTCCCTTTCCAAAATAAAGCTACATGGAAGGCATCAGCTGTGAAGTCAGAAGGGAGGAATGAGGCCAATCCATCCCTACTAGAAACAAGGTGGTTCAGCCATTCTTGGTCCTTCAACCCCTCCTGCACAAAGCTCCCAGCCAAAAAGAAGTTCAGTTCCCAACAGCCCTTGACAGCATTGAAGAAGTTTGGCACCTAAATGCTTTTAAAGGCACTTTCCTACCTGAATGTGCACTCAGAAAGACTTCTGTAGAAAGGTGGTGGTTAAAAGCAACGTTAACGTGAGCTGATCAAAGTAAGGCATGAACATGTGGCACCTTAAGGTCTCTGGGAGCATCATTGGCTTTGAGATGTGGAATCAGTTCTTGTTCGTTGGTTTCTGAAATGCATCCTGACATTTATTTATGGTGTTGTGGAAATGAACGGGATTTATTCAGCGCCTTAAGGAGTGCTACTCTGGGGCTGCATTCTAACGGGGCTTTGTACATTACAAGCACACAGTTCCTGCACCACCATTCGGCCCTCCTGCATTCTAAGTTGGGAGAAGGAAGTGTGTTTTTCAATTTAATAAGTGCAGGAGACTGTTCTGGCTCATAGCAGGAAACACAGGGCACTGGGGGTTTGGAGTCACTGCAGAGAGCATCATTCACTGCAGTGACAGACACACTTAATTTGTATCTGTAGGATATCAGGGTAAGCACTTCAATAGCAGCAGGTCATGTAGATACATACATCTTGCTGTAAAGCAGCCAGCTCATTAATACTATACACGAATGCATTAGCTGACAGAAATGTTCGTGCTCAGGCAGTGCCATAGAACAAAGTGGGACAGAAAATTCCCAGGCAAACTGGTTTTCATTAGGAACCACAGTTTATAACTGAAGAAATCTTTCGGCCAAAAGTTTCAGTGCTCTTTAGGAAATTAAAACCAAAGTAACTTCCCAAACTTCAGAAAGCAGGATTAAAAAAAAACAGTTGTTAACTTTAATACTGTGATTATAAGATGCAACTAGATTCTGTGACAGAAATTGCTGCTGTTTTCATCACTTCTCCCATTCTCCTCTATGGTCCCAGCATAGCTATATGAGCACTGAACTCCCACCAGTGAAATGCTGGAGCAGAGAGATGTAGCCCAGATATACATCAAAGAAGGAGCAGAAGCCAACTCAGTGCATTTACTATCTCTATTTTGCCTGACTGGTTCGTAGGCAGATAAGATAAGATCTCCACGTTTATCTCATCTGGAATGCTATACTGCCATCTCCAGCTGTGGCCAGGATCAGACACTTCCAAAAGATGCAAGGAAGTTCTTCTGACACTCTTTACTTTAAAAAATAAAAAATAAAGAATAAAAAATTGGTATTGATTTGTTATTTTTCTGCTATTTAGTGTTCAAAGACTCCCATCTGATCATAAGGATGTGTTTCTCCGTTGCATCTTTACTCTTGTTATAGCCTGTTACCATCATTTAGAAATTATGTAGTTCAGTCGAGGGGGAATATTTACTCAGCTTGAGAATAAAATAGGAGATGCAGAGCCATGCATAACTTTTAGCATGAGCACTACTTATACTTAAAGAGATGGGTAAATGAGCCTCTGAGCATAGCATGAAAACACAGACAGCCACTTAAGGTATCTGCATCAGAGCAAATCCCTCAGGAAGCATCGTACAGGGATTCTTTTCCTGACTGCATGGCACAAAGAAGGCAAACACAGCAATGCAAAGAAGCTCAATTCCCCATGTTCAGTTCTTTACTGCTAGGAAAATTAAAGGCAGAAGTTGGCCCAGAGGAGCCAGCTCCCTACAGGGAGCTCTGCAGACATGAATGGAAAGGAGCCCTGCCGGCCCCTGGATGGTGCTGTTGTTCAGCAGCTGGGTTTGCTGCTGGTTGAGCACTTCAGGCTTTGCAGGCAGGTGTGGAAAAAAAAACGAAAACAAAAACGAAAAGAGCTGGGAAAGCATTAGAGGAGGTGAGGCTGGAAGACAGCAATCTGTCTGGGTGCTGAGATCTATGGGTCAGGCAGCTCAGCACCTGAAATCCATTATTTCTCACCTTAGGGATTTCGTCTCGCTAGCAATAGGAATTGCTGGGTCACTGGGCAGGATGAGCTGAGAGCTGAGGACTTCCAGTGCCATCCTGTCTGTCAGTAAGGAGTTATCCAAGAGAAGGGCTCGAGGGCCTGCCAGGAGGTCTCTTCTCATTTCTATAAGAAAGGAGCAATAAGTGGAGCTGGGCAAGAAGTAGAGCAGGGGAGTGAGCAGTAAGCAGAGCTGGAGTTCTCGCCCCAGGAAAAGATATAAAGATCAAAACAAAATTCTCCCAGAAAACTCAATTGCACATCTGAGCAAAGCAGACTTGTAAATACTTTCCTGCAAAAGGAAACAAAAGCCAGCAAACAGAAAACAGCAGTTTGGTAAACACAGTTTTGCATTCAAAGAAGTACCGCACGGCCAAGACAAAAGACAGGGCCCTACGTTGGCCATGGATCCTCCAGGCTCCATGCAACCTCTGAGCCTGCAACATCCATGACATTTTGCTAAGGCAGATGCATAGAAGCCATCTGCAAAGGCTCCCATTTCCCTCCCCCCACCCCCATTTTTCACACAAAAGGAAAAAAAACATACGATAAAGACAATTTTAAACTCATCTCATTGCTTGGCTATTGTTTTTCAGTTCTACCTGGCCTGAGGTTTGCAGCTTTTTGAGGAACAGATGTTTTGATGCAAATTGCGTAATAAAGTAATTTTTCTTGCTGCAAATCACCTCCATTCAAATCTATCTTTAAAGGGAATCAACAAGTTACAAATAAAAGACTCCTGCTGATGAAAGGAACCTGGTGTAGGCAAAGAGAAGCAGATGGAGGGGGGCTGTTCCTTGCTTGCACTCTGCAGTACTGGCAGCTCTGCCCAAGGCCCCTTCACCTCCCTCATTAGTTCAAGCAGTCCTGCGAAGCCATTGGAAAACAGTGAAGCAAGAAGTAAGAGGCAAGCTAAGCTCATTTCATGGAAGAGATAGCATATGCATGAAAGGCTGCCAAGCTCACCAATGAATAGGGGTATATTTACTGCCTCGTTTGGAGCATCTCAGGACAGACCTGGGCCCCTCTTTCACACCTCACATTACAGAACTCCTCTGAGGGCACTTTCTCCTGGGACACACACAGTGGGCAGAGCAACCTCGGAAGATGATCGTGTCAAGAGGCAGGAATTTTGGCATAAAAAGCCTGCATTTTAGCTCAAAGAGGATGCACAGCCAGAAACAATATAATTTAATAGCAGCTTAACAAAGAAATACATGCAACACAGGGTGATTTCCATTAGTAGAGCCACAAAGTCTTTTCATCTGCTGCTTTGTATTAAGGGCCGTGCACCCGCTGCACGATAACAGATCAATTCCCAGATCCCCAAGGGCTGCAGGAAGAGCAAACACCGATCAGACAGCGTCACACTGAGCGAGTGCCAGGCAGCACTGCTTGGAACTGATGGGTCATTTTGTACAAAACAGATTGTTGGGCTCTGCAGTCCAGAGGGAGAAGCAGTGTCAGATTCAGGAGCATCTCAGTTAAAATATTTTGAGTTCAGAGACTGTGGCTTTTCCTGTGGTTATTTGTTACCAAAATTGAGAGAACAGCTTTTGCCAAGGCTATAACAACATTACAGGGATTGGGACTGTCCTTGACCAAGGGACAGGTGGTCAGACCCATTCATTTGCTTTTCTACTTCTGTCCAACGCTGACTTGAAATTCCAAACCCACTGATATTTTCCACCTTCCATCACAAAATGCCAGGTTTCCAAGCAGAACAGAATTTCCTCGTTTTCTAAAAAGCTCTGCTTTTTGTTGCAGAATGTTTAGTTGAAAAACAAAAATGTCCTGCAGCACAGCAGCCTGGTTTCCTCTGCTGTGTGGTCCTCTGAGTTCTTCATCAAACAACAGAGAGCTGCAATCAATGCTTTCTGTCCCCAGTTCCCTGTATTAAATAGGGGTTAGATTCCATGATCTCGTAGGAAACAAACACAGAGTGGTTCTTCCCAAAGCTGCAGCAATACAAGGTCTCTGCCTCTTGCTAGCCACTCATTTCCCCAGTTGCAGCAACTTAATTATCTTTACACCTCTCTTCTGCAGTCATATTCACTGAAATGGCCTATTTGCTGCAAAAGTGGCAGTGAAAGCAGAAGGGAAAGCAGAAAAAGAGACAAAGTTCCCCAAAACACAACCCTGTCTGTACCTCTCCATCCAGCTGCTGAACAGATCAGTGCACGTGTGCTCTGGGGTCCCCACAGCTGCCAGTGTGCTCAGTTACTGCAGCCCTTCTGCAATTAGTGTCTGCATGGCAGATGCTCATCACTTGTCAGCAGTCCTTCGCAGCGGGAAAGACAGAAAGCTTGGGGTGTGCTGTTAAGCTTACTGAACTCTTAGATCACAGCTAATGAACTTGGGGGGGAGGGAGGGAGGAAATGGGGGAAGGAGAGTTCTTCTTTCTGATACAATGAATAATTTATACACGATTGAAAAGAATGAAGACCCAATCTGCTCACTGTTTTTTCAAAGAACCAGCTGTGGGGTTCCTTAGCACTGCTCCTGCATGATCGGCAGCTGAGCAGAGGAAAGACATTTGGGTGCTTTCATTCTTCACTCTCTCCATCCATCCATGCACCTCCCGCTCCTCTCAGCCTTCTCATCGAGGCTGGGAGCTCTGTGCTTGTCACAGAGGAGCATCTCCAAGCTCAGCCCATCCCAAGAGATGCTTTAAAAAATGATTTCAAGAGCTCTGCGGGAAATGTGCCGCTGCTTTGCTCTTCTATGGCGTTTTGACAGGAAACTGCAGAATGGAGATAACATCGATTCAAGGTAATGATCCTTTCAGCACAGCCAAGGACAAACATGGCCTATTTACCTGCCTTTGCTTTCTTTTCCCAGGCAGCTGCTTCACTGGTTTGGGGTTTATTTTTCTGGCCTTCTGGTCCATTGCCCTCCTGCATGGAATCGGGAATGGTTTGGGTTGGAAGGGACCTTTAAGATCAGCTCTTTCCAACCCCTGCTATATGCAGAGACACCCTCATATACCAGACCAGGTTTCTCACAGCCCCATCCAGCCTAGCCCTGAATGCTTCCAGAGAGACTTGTTAGGAAATTCACACAGCAGACGTTGCAGGAATTTGGCTTTACCAGATCCAGCTCCCTTCCTGATACTAACAATGCCACTGGTAGAAAACAATCTGCAGTAGGAAGGCAAGAAGATGTGCACTGGATTAATCTCATGTGATTTGATCAGAAACACAAGCACTGCAGGTATTTAGAGCCAGCTGAAGTTTCATCTCAGAGGCAATGGAGGGAGTCAAGACAGACAAATTGCTTAATTCAGACAATTGGGGGTGAAGTAAAACTTGCCATAAAAATACCCATTTCTCTCTGCTGCCCATGAAAAGAGACACTGAAAGGCTTCATCACTCCCTTTCCTCTCTAATAAAAGAAATCTTTTCATTCTAGACCAAGCTCTGAGTCAGGAAGGACAAAGTTCAGCCAGGACAGGGAGCATGGAGAACATCCTCAGCTTACCAGGAAAGAAACCCTTCAGTGAGGATCAGCTTGCCAGAGTGATGCTTCACCATCACTTCTGAGATGGTGAAAGGCTTCCCACGCTGGAAATCCAATGTATTTCTGGCTAGGTCATACACTGCAGGAAGAATTGGATTTAAATCCTTGCTTTAACAAATATTTAATCATGTCCACAAGCAAGTGGGAAAGCAGCTATCAATCCCAGAGCTGGAACTCTTCCCCAGGGACATGGCACAGCCCTCACCAAGACAGCAACAGGGCCCTAAAATAGGCAGCTTCTACAGCTGCACCTTTTGGGTCACACAAAGCTCTTGGCCACCGAAAGGAAAAAAAAAAAAAAAGAAAAGAAAAAAAGAAAAAAAGCAGGCAGAAGTGATGCCTCACTTTGCGTCTGAACCCTTTCCTACAGAATCCAGCTCTGTGACCTCAGTGCACTTGGGGCCACTGGGCTCCCATTTCCCTCTGGCTCAAAGCAGGGAAGGATGGGATGTGTCTGTGAGAGTCGGTGACTGCCAGCTCAGCTCAGATCAGTTCCCATCAACCTTGCCTGAGGACTAGACAGCCTGCCAGCATGACAGGAGATGCTCCAATGGGAGTCTGCTGATTAATCAAAAAACCTCATTCCAACACAAACACCAGCCAGATTCATTCTCTGCCTTTTGCTGCAGTGTGTAAGGGAAGCAGGGATGAACCATACACAAAGAAGGAGGGCCAAACTGAATGTGCACTCAGCAAGATGCTTGGTGCTCTATCACACACCTGGCAGTGCAAGAGGGCTTTGCTGACATAGGTAGCTCAGTGCCTTGGAAGGAATGCATTGGATTAGAAAGACTAAAGGAGAACATGGAGAGGCAAATAAGGCAGTGCTGCACAGGTAAGTGCTGGTGAAATTATTACAGAGAACCTGAATAGCACTGTAATACTCCGATTCCCAGTTTGCCCTGGGGTTATTCCATTTGTAGCTGCTTGTCCTTGAATCTCCAAATGCAACTGACTGCATTAGGCTCCTCCAGTCTCCATGTTTCACCAAAAAGATTTCTTGTATCTTCTTTCCTTTTCTCTCCTCCAAAATGAGTAGTGGAGGAGTAGAGCTCTGCATTTCTCTTGCTAACCCTAGATGGTGCAATTCAGTTAGAAAGCCTCAAAAGGCGAAGAAACACAGGTTGTTAGAATTACAAAGGCTTATTTGCAAGCCAGGTGGGACTTGGTGAGGAGGCGACGCCAAAAATAAAGTAGACAGCCCACACCAGGTGCAAGAAGTCACAGAATAATCAATTCTTTGCCAGTATGTCCAACTGCTGGCTGCCTTGCACTGACTCAGCCTGCTCTCCCTCTTGAGCCCGTGTCAGATGTGGAGGTTCAGCTGCACAGTGGGCAGCAGCTGAGGCTCTGACCCTCCGTGCTGGAACGTCTGTGCAGCTCAGCTTCTTAGCCCAGATTTGTTACGGGTTGGAAATCTCCATGATGTTAAGGTCTAAATTTAAAGTTTTGAACAGAACTTCAAGGTCCAAAAGATGTTGCTCACTAGGAGTCAATGTTGTGCTAGTGGGAATTCTTAAATAAAAACAAACAAAAGAACCCCCACCAGAGTCAATGCACACTGAACACGGCAAGAATAGCAAAGTGAAATAAGAGCATGAGCATTACAAGAAGCTGAAATCACTTTAGAAGCTTTCCGTCCTACTCAGAGTGTCTCCAAAGCCCTTGCTCTGTGACCTCTCCTGTGTTTATTGTGTTTCATTTCTGACTAGGAAACACAAAAAGGTGCAGGCAAAATGAATTCATTCCTTTTCCCAGTGGAAACAGAGTTCCAGAGGGCAAATTGTTCTTCTGGTTTATCTTGTGAAGGTTCCCTGGGGGTTTGTTCACAGCCTGTCAGCAGGGAACCAGTGCTATAGCCACCATCTGACTGGTAACGCAGACAACCACTTCATCTTGTCTAAGATAATTTAAATAACTAAATATCAATTATTATCCTTAATTGCTTCAATAAATCCTCACAGGGGAGGCCTGGATGCTTATCTTTCACTTCTATCCACCTCCAGTACAGCACAGTGCTGAAGGGTTGTGGCTCCAGCACTGCTGCTCTGACCTCTCTGAAAGCACCAGCCATCAACAGGACCTGAATTCCTCCAAGAGGCAAAGCAGAGCTCTGCAAAGGTTTAGCAGAATCTCTGGTGCTCCATTCCCAAGAGTTAGAAAGACTGGCCCAGGTCTGACATAACGAGGTTTAGCTTCAGTGCTGAGTTAAACTGGATCCAGTGCTAAGGAAAGGGCAGCACCAGCCTACGATGCTGGGGGAATTATATAGACATATAGACATGTTTTGGGTACAAATGACCTGAATTTGGAGCAGAATGGAATAAACAACTTCTTGAGACCTCTTCCAGGCCTGTCTTCTTGCAAATTTTAGATGAATCACAGCAACAGAACACTATCAGAGTTTAATTTATGTGTCTAAGCCTGCTTTGGACCTATCAAAGAAAAAATCTGATAGAAAGTTTGGGAATCAGAATACCCTCACACCTCATAGTCCAGACAATTGCATGGCGAGGTGAGGATCTGTGACCACAATGAATGGTCACCATAATCAAGGCCACCAGATGCTAACAAGAAGCCATGGAGGGGTGTGAGCAGCCGGCACAGAGCACACAGCTCCTTGTCTCTGACACGTTTTGAATTAGTGCAGCCACGGTCTATAATGAAGAATAACCATAGGAGTAGCATCAGACACTCAGATGTAAAAGCATTTAATGCTTCCAATAACATGCCATTGTAAATAATTTAATAATAATAAATAGTTAATTACAAGAGCTATTTAAAATCACTTTTCCCAAGATGAGATATGGCGTTTTATATAGACAGGAATATCTCATCTTAAATGCTTATATTTCAAAAGCCCATTTCAAGCTACTTGTAAAATGGAGTGCATAACATTAATTTTATGGATTTCTATAAATATTTTGCCTTTTTTTTTCAGTCATTCATACACTCAAATTACTGCCATACCCAAGTCATTAAAATTAACATCAAAATAAAACATAACTCCACATTATTATTAGCATAATTGCTCTGCTGTACAAACAACAGACCCTCTTAGCATGAATGGCTGTTTCAAAAATAGACGGGAACAAGTAACAAAAGTAGTCTCCAGCAGAGAGAGCAGTGTATGTTTACAACTTCTGACAGCCTGTGCTGAACTGGAAGCCAGCTGCCTGTCTGCAGAGAGGCATTAAGGGCAAAACCAATTCGCCATTCTTATGATGAGAAAATTTGTCAAGTAATCCGTTTCAGTACATCACCACTCCTAGCATTAGAAAGATTTCACTCCTGTTTAAGCTGAATCTTTCTGCAATTTTGTTTCATTACAGTTTATCCCGTGTACCAGGGGCATGGAGAAGAGATTTGTTTCATGTGAAGACCACAAGAAGGCTATAAAACCTTTTTGCATTAGTTAGGCTGAAATATATACCAAAAATTATACATAAGAGATGTAAAATAAGGAAGGTGATTTATGCAAACAGATGTTTGAAGCTGAACTTCTGACACAGAGCAGTTTGATCTCCATTAACGACAAGACATGCAATTAAGTGGCTAGAAGGCAATAAAACTGGAGCCTGGGCAGGCACTGCAGCTGATGTATCGCTTGCTAAACTGGCATTTCTGCAGCTGCAATCAGCAGTCAAATGCCATTAGTCTCTGCCTAGAGATGCTGTTGCTCTGACAGCTTCTCTTGGTACTGGGATCTCTCCCAGAGATGAAGGAACACTGGATTTCTTGTACTTAAGACACAATGCTGGGTTAACATATAGCCCTAACCCCTTTCCATCCCCTGCACGTGTCTGATGAGTGCTGCCTGTTTTGCTTGGCTGTGTGTTTGTATCCCCTAATGAAAACATTCCCCAGCACTCTATCTGTCAAAATCATACAGTGTTCCTCCCAGCTTTCTGAAAATGTAATAAACGCATCTGCTGAGGCGTGGTTTGGATGGTTAATGGCAGCACTGAGCAGAACTGGACACAGGACAATTCTTAATGAAACCTGACTCATTTAATTCTTCCAAGCTCCCCTGCCCACCCTGCTGTACTTTCATCTTGACCAAATTTCTCTAACATGCTTATGGAAATGTCATATTTCTTGCACTTAAGTACATTGCCTTCCATGACATATGCTTTTCTACTATCCAAAAGGTCTTTCTGTGTTTCAGGAGTAAATTCAATTTATTTGACGTGATTTATACTTTACTAATCCAGATTGGCTGCAACTCATCCTCTTGCTCCCTCTGTTACGCTCAACAAACATTGAGGGCTGCTTAGTATTTTCCAGATATTGAGGTCAAGTCAAAACCCACAACTCCTATTTCCAAAAAAAGAGTCTTTTAGAAGAAAAGTACCTTTGGTTCAGCTAACTTCTCCTGACAGCTTGTTTCTGAATCTCCCTTTCCCCACTGAATGTTGTGCTGTAACCCTTTGCCTGACACAGCTTGCTCCTGGAAACTGCATCAGTGGACAGAGGTTGGTTTTAATACAAACCCAGCAGAGTATCAGTGCTAAGCAGAGGAGGTCAGCCAAACATCTTTGTTCAGGAGCAGAACAGCACTTTGTGAGGCCTCTCATAGTATCACAGAATCATAGAATGACCTGGGTTGAAAAGGACTGCAATGCTCATCTGGTTCCAACCCCCTGCTATGTGCAGGGTGGCCAACCACTGGACCAGGCTGCCCAGAGCCACATCCAGCCTGGCCTGGAATGCCTGCAGGGATGGAGCATCCACAGCCTCCTTGGGCAACCTGTTCCTTCTCGTCCACCAGCACCCCCAAGTCCTTCTCTGCAGGGCTGCTCTCAAGAGGTTCTCCCAGACTGTATAAATTGTACAAATACCTGGGATTGCCCTGACGTAAGTGCAGCACCTTACACTTGGCCTTCTTGAACCTCATTAGGTTTTCATGGGCCCACTTCTCCAGCCTGTCCAGGTCCCTCTGGATGGCTTCCCTTCCCTGCAATGTATCGACCAGCTCAGCTTGGTGCCATTTGCAAACTTGCTGAGGGTGCACTCGATGCCACCATCTGTGTCACACGGATACAGATGTTGAAGAGCACTGGTCCCAAGACCGAGCCTTGGGCCTGTGAGCCTCCACACACTGACCATCCTTAAAGCCCAGCTTTTCTGATCCAACTTGTTTTCCATTTTCTGCTTGTGCAACAAGGAAACAAGAAATCAATGGAAGAGCTTACATTTTGTCAAGCTGATTCTAATTGAATTTTCCATTCTTCCTCTAAATTGAGATTATTTGTGCTCACAGCTCTGCTATCAAATTAAAAACTCTGACTTCTCCTTAGTTTCCTTCCTCATGTACCTGCCTCCCAAAAATCTCATCTGCCGCTTCTGAGTTACTGAAAGCTATCATTATTCCACTGTTATTCTTTCTTCCCTGTATAAGAAATGGAGTCATTCTCACCCCAGCTGTCCTCTGTCTTCACTCTCACCAGTTCTGTTATCTATTTCTGAGAATCCACTTTCCTGGTTTGCTTCTTTCTCCCTGTCCCACAAAGCATCTCCACTAGTGTGTCCCAGGAACTTGGTCTTGCATCAGTTTCCTGCTCTTTTTCTTTCCTAAATGTCTCTGTAGCCAAAATCTCATTTGTCCCACTTATCCGCTTTCTCTTTCCATTTGGGGAAAGCAAGAGGGGAAACGAGAAGGCAGGAATGGCCTCTGTGGCCCTTATGGCACTGCCAGGAATTGAAGACTTCCAAGAATCAGATTGAGGACTGAAGGTTGCTGCCATGTGAGCAATGCATGAAGCAGCTCAGTGCCATGCTTTATTCACATGGTTCTGAGGACAGTGAGTGCACGTTCATTTTTCAAGCTAACCCAAATATTTCAAGTAAGTGCTGCTTCCACTCTTTATTTTCATTCAATACTTGTGGTTTAAGCAAACACTTCCAAGGATAAAAGTAGAAAGAGCAGCAAGAAAACAGACAAACAAACAAACAACAACAGAAATCAAGTGATCAAATAAAGCAAATACAACAGGATTAGACATGAGGGTCCTGAATTACAAGCAGGTTAGCAAAGAAAGCAGAAACCTGTGGTTCTTCCCAGTGGCACACGGGCTCCCAGCAAGCTGCCAAAGGGCTGCTTGCAAAGTCTTTAGGCTTTTATACACACAATGCTTGGTACCTTCCAGCCATGACTTTAAGTAGGCTCTAGCAAACAGCACTCCAACATATCAACGCAATCTATAATCTAATCTTTTAATTAAACTATCCAGTAAGAAGTCCTTAATTGGGTTGTTTCACCCCTGGCAAAAGATTTATTCCCATTCTTGAGGATTATTTAAAAATGTACCCACTTCCAATCCAATTCTGGAGCTCAAAACTTGCATAAAGTCAGGAAAGAAATATTTTCTTCCTGTTTTCTTATCTGAAGGAAAACCAGGATTTCTTTAGCATGGATAAGGAAGAAATGGAAATGCTTTACATTTCTCAAAAACAAATGTTTAAAAAAAGTACGACTTATGTCAACTTTTTAACTGGAAATGTAATTTTTGTCAGGTTATCAAGACTGCCTTTTCAGCATTTGGGGTCGAGCTCTTCCTATCAGATATCTCTTATTTTCAGAAGAAGCATCAACTTGAGTCCACTGCATGACTTCATTTGCATTCCTTGGGAAATTCTGACCTTTATAATAATTTAATTCCAAGTAAAAAACAGCAACTAAAATTTGAAAGTTGCACAGAATGAACTTTCTCAGACATACAGATGTCAGTATATTCCTTGATAAAGTGTTTTCATTTTGGAGAAATAACGTATTAAAACTGATAGCTTGAGTTCCCCAGACAGAAAACTTACAATCAAAACATGCCAACTCAGTCACAGCTGTATTTCCAGGCTCTGAAAAACACTGAGACACAGCTTGTTGTGTCATAAAATATATTCACTGTGATTTGCAAGGTCTTATAAAGCCAATGACATTTTTTCATGCTATAGGATGGAGTCATAAAGCTATTTCAATTTACTTTCTAAGCAGAAGGATAAATCTGAAGAGGGAAACACCCATATTGAAGGATATTTTTGCATTGATGTGAATCATTCTCAGGCAAATTAGCATTGTTTTATGTGCACTCCTGCAGATGAAGAGAAGTCAAAGCAACCATGTAATAAGTCTTCCCTTAAGTAATAGAGAGGGAGGGAAGGTTGTCCTACAGAAGTGCACTCATTATCTATTTGCATGCAGCAGTATTCACATAACTTCCAGATATAACTGGAGTGGCCAGAAGGCAAAAAAGGAACAGTAAAAGAAGACGTTGTTCAAGTGGTAAAGTGCTGCTAAGTGAGTTCCTTCAGGACTTCCTCCATTGAAAAGGTTGACTGGAATTCTTAATGAGGACCTGGGAGAGACTGCAGTTATACCCAAAGTTCACACTATTTCTGTTTCCTGGAAACGGAGAATATAACTCTGAGTTTTGCTGAAAGAGATATTTTGTTTAATTTTGTCTTCAAACAGACTCCAAAGTCTGGTGTTCTTGGTCTGCAGCAGTGACAAACTGTTTTACCTGCAGGTCCTTGGTTTAGGATGTATCTGCCACCAAGTTCCAAATCTCAGGGCTTGGGAGGAAATTTCTCAGTCAGTATCCACATGGAGATTACCCATGGCTGCAGATAAGGGCATGCTGTTTTAAATATTAAGCCAAGCACATAGGAGCAGTCAAATTAATGTAGTACAGTCTGTACTACAGTCTGTAGTACAGAATTAAGAAACATAATAGTTGTTTATACTTCTACAAACAAGAAAAAGTTTGTTTCTGCAGGTGTTGTAAATTGTGTTTCCTTACCATAAGCTTTTCATAAATTTTATATTTATGAATTTTTTTTATTTTTTTTATACAGTTTATATTTTGGAATCCAGTTGGTTCCAACAAGGACAAAAGCCCAAGTGGTTGGGCAGCCATGTGGGCTGAGCTGCAGTGCTCCAGCATGCCGGCACCATTCATGTTTTTGGTATAGGATGAGGATGAATTCAAGCAAAGTGTCTGCATGGATGTAGCCTGAAGGAATTGGTTCCAGACCTACAAAAAAGGCACTTAGCATTGAAGCTCTACATTTGGGGAATTGATGCAAATGGTCTGGGATAGATAAAACATCAATGAGTTAAAATGCAAGAGCTTTCGTTATCAATCTCCAATTTAAATGCAACGGACTGCGATCCCTGAGGCTGCCCAGGTGAACCACCACACAAACAAGGATATGCCAACTTCTGAAGAAGAAGGTAAATCAATCACTTGAACAGGCTAATGCAGTTGGGCTTGCAGTTGAAGTGAAATCTATGGGGTCACTTCCTCTGGTTCAACAGATAAGCAAGAGTAATTCAATCATTTGCCACTGTATATCAGTATTTAAGAGTCTGATTAAAAGCCCCAAACCAGGTGTTGAAACATAAATATCTTCTGATAGGACAGATTGTGTACACAATCTGTATTTATGTAGCGACAAGGTCATGGCAAGCAGACTCACATTTATCTTGTGCCTTTCATCCCAAGGATGCACAAGGCACATTCCATCCAGGGCAGTGCTGCTGCAGCCTTCGTGTACAACTACTGCTGGGGTGTGAGAAGCAGCCATGGAGTGGCAGTGCACAGCCATAAAGACAATGTTTAGCTCTGCTCATATGCAGACCCCTACACCCAGCCTGCTGTGTGCATGGCTGGGCTGAATGACTATGAGGACCAGTTGCTTCATAGACCTCTTAGGAAACATGGATAATTCTTCCCAGCAAAGGATTTCTTCACTTTTTGAGGCCAAGATTGCTCGTTTCAAGTTGGCTTGGAATAATGAAGCTTACTACTCCAGCAATAAAATAGCACAGCCCTCTACTACCATTCTAAAGCCAGCACCTTGAGTAACAGTCCCATGAGCAGACTGCCAAGCCAAGCAGAAAGCATTCACACTGCCTGTTTTACAATAGCATGCTCAGCTCTTGAGAATGTGTCCTAAACTGGAGGATCCAGTGTAAAGAATTAACTGGCCTAGAGTTTGAGATCTGCAGCAGCAAAACCATGGGCTGCTGTCTCTTGAGAGGTGTATTATTACCATCTAATGGGAACATGGTCACTCACATAAACACAGTACGACATGGGGAAAAACACATTAGCTAATCTAGATACATTTTGGCAGTGCTTCTGTGATGCTCTGCTGCTCTCTTCCCTCTCTGTCACTGAGTGACAGGTTTGGTTCTGGCTGGACTACCCACCTTCATTGCCTCCTGCATGAAGGAGCTCCACTTGGATGAGCTCCTTGCTGCCCTGCTGCTGGAGGAGAGATGTTGGTGCTGATACAGCCACCCCAGTTAGCTAGGGGAGAAGCAGAGAGAAGCATGGGTACCCAGCAGTCCAGGGAAGCACTGTTCCTCATCTCCCCTGCGTCTTCTGAGCAAAAGGAGCAGCTATTTACTGTCCTTCCTGCTCATCTTCCCAGAACTATCAAGCTTGGGAATGGGTCTGGGACTCTTCTGCAATGCACACAACCACGCACCTTCCCCCTGCACCTCCTTCCTCTGCCACTCCTAGCAGAGATTGCAGTAAGTGGGGATGAGATCCAGCTTACCCAGCAGTGCGGAGTCAAGCCCATCCACTGCAAAAACGAGACCCATCTCTGCCTCATCCTCACCCACAAAGTTCTATGTCTGTATTTTGAATCATAAGACTATACTGATACTGTGGAGTGGATAACTGGAATCCACTGGGACTAACAATCCTGGGACTGTTTAGTCTGGAGAAAAGGAGGCTCAGGGGAGACTTTATCACTCTCTACAACTTCCTGAAAGGAGAATGTGGCAAGGTGGACGTTGGCCTCTTCTCCCAGGTGACAGTGAAAGGCAACGGCCTCAAGTTGCACCAGGGAACATGCAGGTTGGATATTAAGAACAATTCATACTCAGAAAGAGTGGTCAGGCATTGGCACAGGGTGCCCAGGGAGGTGGTAGATGTGCCATCCCTGAAGGTGTTCAAGAGATGCGGCACTGAGGGGAATGGTTAGTAAGCATGGAGGGGATGAGATGGGGTTGGACTGAGGGATCTTAGAGGTCTTTTCCAACCTTAATGATTCTGTGATACATCTGACTGGAAAGCATCACTGGAAAGCATCGTGTCCAATCCCGTTGTTTAGGGTTTATAGGGTTTATCCACAGAAAATGGAAACGGAACAGCTTCTTCAGGTGAATTTTTATCCCATCCCAAAATACCAGCCTATATCTGGTGAAATTTTCTCCCCTCGATGGTGCTGCTCACTCCCATTACCTTCAGGTGACTACAGTTAAAAGAGATGAATTTCACCCAAAGTAACAGATATTTCTCCCACTGAAAGCAAGATCATACTCATAACAGAAAAGAGGAATTGAGCTTAAAGATATATGACTGCAATGAGATGGGAAAGGAAGAAAATGAGAGATCAAATACAAATAACCCCTAAACTCATGGCTCTAAATTATTCAAGCTTCTCTCAGCTAAAATCTGAGCAGAGACAAAATGAGTTTTGCAGTAAAGCCGCTGAAATGAATAATTGCTCAGTGAGTTAAACCTCTCAAGGAAAACACCTCCCCTTCCCTCAGAGCAGCTGCAGGAAGGGATATTTGCTGTATGCACCAGCGCTGTGCCAAGGAGCTACTTCCTGCACAGGCTGCAGTGGCTGGGTATTAAGAGGCACAAGGGTTTGTGAGGCTGTGTTAGAGGGCCCTGATGGTATTAAAGCTGACAGCCATGGCACAGGGCAGTACGGCACGCTGAGCTCAGCCTCCTGTGGCCCCAGGCAGTATTTGCAGCTCAGGTGTGGCAGCAGATCAGCAACTCCACACTGAGCCCTCCCTGTACTGCACTGTGCCTAGGGTTTAAGCAGCAGACCCCAGACAGTGCCCAGGCACAGGCTCATGGGGAAATGAAGCAGCTGGAGAAAGGGACAGCTTCCCTCTACAGGAGCCTGCTGCTGCTGTTCTCCAAGAGGTGAAAGACTTGAGTACCAAGAGCTTGCTTGGCTTCCAGGCAAAGCGATGCTGTGTGTGAAATCCATTTAGTAGCCAACCAACCAATGCAAAAAGTCTCCTTCATATGCTTCAGAAACCTAATTCAGTTCTATGAAGTCTCTCCAAAGAACTGTTAATATCACTTCTCTATTTCTTGATTTCTAAAAGCATCCTTCTTGTAGAGCTCACACTGAGGGCACCCATGCAGCCAGCTTTTCCCAGAAATATTATCTTTCCTCAGCTGCAAACTTTATGCCAGTGGATTCTGCAAGTGTTGTGCATTTGGATGATATGGAAATGATTGAAGAGGCTTCTCAATACCTACTGATAGGTGTGGATTTTCTCAGCATGTTCCAAGGGTCATGACAGAAGTTAACTGAACAACAAACCAGCAAAGAGTGTTGTGGTGATGGAGAAAGCTTGGCAATCTGTGGATTGGAGCCACTGAGATGGAAGTGCAGCACAATGCATGCAGTGTTCTTGGACTTAATGTACATCACTGGTATTACATGACATGCAAACTAGCATAAAGCTATGTACCATTTCCTTGAAATTAGAGGAAGGTGTGCATCTCAGGCTATCTATGCAGTGCTAAATTGGTTATTCGATGCTCTTCAATCTTTAGATCTACCTTGCTAATTACTCCCAATGGTTTACCTGATGCGGTTTTTCAGGTGGGTTAGCTCAGCCATGGCTGAACTACAAGCTGCTTGTGATGGTTACCCTAGAAAGAGTTAAGCTGGAGATCTCCAGAGCTGAAAATGTGTGCAACTTGCATAAAAAGATCTAAAGCCACATGTCTGCAGTTACTAACTGGTATCCTTGTGGGTTGCCTTGTAGTGCAGACACGTTGGTGGGAGCTGTAAGCCCTACCACAAGCTGGTTACACAGACAACTAGAAGTGACACTATCCTATTCTTAGGCACCATAAGTCTCTTGACAGGTTTTCATGGTGGGTTGCAGACATTTGCAGAGCTTGGTAAATCCCCGGGAGTCTTACTTTGTTGGTGTCCTAAATCTTGCCCCATAATCATGCAGAGAAATTCCTGATCCCTCTGTTCTGGTACATACCCACTGAATAACAGCTCCTCACAGATGCAGGTTTGCTGCCCTGCCTGAAGCAACAGAAAGTGTCCAGACAGCAGAAAGCACTCAGCTTGCCTCTGCTGCAACCTGCAGGCTGCCTCTGGGCTACTGTTTGTCAGGGTCGCTTGTGCAAAAGAAAACATCCAGGGCTCAAACAGTAGAGAATCGGCTATTGTCACAACATGAAAGTCAGAGAGCTTGTGAACACGAGGACAGGGAACAGAGAAACACTGGGCTTACAGCTCCTCCCTGCACATCCCCATTCCAGCCTGGCTAACAGCTTCTTCTCCTGCTTCCTGTTCTTACTAAAGGCTTTTCTCTGCTCAACCTCATTGAGTAGCTCAGAAGACCATTCCTTTATGTACAGACGAAGAGCTCATATCAGGGCAGAGCAATGAATGAAAGCAATTTTGATTCAATAGCCATATCTAAAATGGACAGAGAGATGGAGAGGGTGAGGAGAAGGCTGCTTTTAATTCTGTTTAACCTCAAAAGAAGCATTCTGGGTTTTGTTTATTTTTTTGCAAATTGGAAATAAAAATTCTTCTCAGGTTCAACCAAAACTCTGCATTCACTTGAAAATGCTTTTAGCTAATAATTTTTAGAGTGAAAAGCTCTCTTGAACTGAAATAATGAGAAATGTCAGCTCATGAATATCTAAAGAAAACTTCCTTTTGTTTCAGAATTGTTCAGTCTAATTCAACCCATCTCAGTCAGCATCCTCCCTCTCATAGAGATGCGCTGCAAGACCTACAGAGATTTTCTGTTTGGGCTTACCTCTGCAGTTCACCTTCACTAAAACATCTCTGACCCCACTGGGGACAGAACAGATCCTGTCTGTCAGAGCACAGTGGGTTTGGTAGCTTTCAGTGCAGAAGGCAGGTCCCTGCACGGGCACTTTCTCTGCACAGCCCTCTTTCACTCCACCAGCCCAGATCTGGGTCGCCTGAATTACTGCCACGTGAGCAGCTGGTCAGAGATGCTGGATGTCTCTGCTCTCCAATCCTGCCTCTCTAAATTACAAGTTTTCCTCTTAGCTTCAAATCTTTCAAGCAAAACAGTTGGGAAACTATTCACTTACTCACTCCCATTAAAATATAATTTCTTCCATTTCCCCCACCTTTGTTTTTTGTTCCAATTAAAAATTCAAATAGCATGTGGCTACAAACGAACTGCTAAATCCCTGCGAGTACATTATAATAATTACCTTAAACGGTATTTCTCACTCTCAACACCACATATCCATATTAAAAGATACCAGGGGAGCACTTCAGCTGAGCAGTATGAGCACACAGGTAGCAGTCTGGCCCAGCCAGATGAGCTTTGTTTTGCCCAACGTAAATTCTTCACTGCACTTAGGCAGTCTAGGGAATTACAGTTCCTGGAAAGAGCCTAAAACTCATGACCAGAGTGTGTATGTGGGTAAGCTTTTCCCTTCATCTGTTCCAGACACAGCAAAGAGCTGTTAGAGATTAGATGATTTGCTCTGCTATTTATACGTATGAACAATTGGAAGGGAAAAAAGTAGGAACAGAAGAAATAAACAATGTTATCTCATTTTGGTAGCATCTAGATACTGCCTATTTAATAACTATTATTTACCCCAAGCATTTAATCTTGCTGTAATTACAGAGCAAGTTCTTCAAGCCACAAAACACTTCAGTTAATGAGATTAAAGAGGGATGTACAACTCAGCTCTGTCTTTTCATTCTCTCCCCTGGGCTGTAAACATCATTTACAGCCCCACAGCATTTACATACCCCACACCTCTATTGTGGGGGAAGCTCTCAAATAAACTCCACACCCCTCTCCAAAATCAGAATCACTGACAACAAGAGAAAGTTCAGCACTTGCCATCAAGCACTGGAACTGACTTTCTGCTCCCTCTTGGGGAGAGGCAAAGAAAAGGACAGCAAGAGCTGTTCAAGGCAAAACATGCTAAAACAAATGCAGGAAAGGAGGCTGCACAGGAAAGCGTTAAGCAAACAACCTGCTGTGATACCAGCACTTGGTACAAGAACCAAGCATGATGTACAGACTGCCATCAAATTGCATCTCACATAAAAGTGAACAGGCAAAAGGGGCGTTGTGACATCACAAGAGATGACTGTGACCTCCCTGATGCTCGTGCATCAATTGGGCACTGCTGGAGTGCAGCGAGGACTCACGTCTGGAATCCTGTCGAGCTTGTTTGCGAGACTTGGAGCGCCGTCCCAGGACTTTGTTTGGGTCGTGCTGTGCGGCTGCTGGCAGCACTGCTGGGTGCCCAGCTCACAGCATCGCCAGTGTTCCCTCGGCCCCGCCTGGCTCAGGCAGCCGGGGCTCCGCCAAGTGCGCTCGCAGCAGCAGAGGTGAGCGGTGCGGGGACACGGCCCTGGGGTGGGTTTGCCGCTCAGGGACCGGGCATCACTGCTGCCATCCCCGGGGACAGCGAGTGACCGCAGCCTCTCTCTCTCTTTTTCAGTTTGTGACACCTTCTGCCTGCTGTGGCGCCTGCGAGGGGAGCAGCCTCCTGACGTCGGCTCTCGCAGCCCACCGCACAGCCCGGGGCCATGGAGGCGCCATCGCCCTGGACCTGCCCCATCTGCGGGCACGGTCGGGAAGATGTGACCTACGTGACCCCCTGTTTCCATCAGCTGTGCTATGGCTGTGCGCTCTGGTGGGCCATCCAGAAACCGAGCTGTGCTGTATGCGGGAAGAAGGTCAGGACCATCGTGTACTCGGTGAGGTCAGACGAGGATTATCTCGAATGTGCCGTCCCACAGCCTGCAGCATGCTCAGCTTCTGGCCTGCAGGGTGAGCGGGGGCCTGCAGAGCCAGCTTTCATCGCTCCGGAGAACAACTTCCCTCCGGAGGTCTGGGCTGCCTTTTTCCAGCAGCAGCCCGACCTCAGACCTCTGCTCCTGTGGCTCAATCGGGAGTTCCGGACCATCTCCAGGAGCACGTGGTGGGTGGTGCACTCCAGGCAGAGCATCGTCCTGCTCTGCCTCTGTATGTAGGGGCTGGACGAAGAGGTCTTGCTGCAGGAGCTGCAGCCATGCCTGAGGGACCTCACGGAGAGCTTTGTGAGGAGGCTCATCACCATCACCGCAGCCATCTACGGCCGGCAGCTCCGCCGGCAGCAGCACCACCAGGACAGCCGTGCTGCTGCTGGGCAGCAAGAAAGACCCGCGGCCGCCCCCAGCCCCGCCACTTCCCACCAGGGGCCTCCTGCCTCCAGCCCAGGCCGCTCCGCCAGCCCTGCAGGCCCCGGCACTGAGGAGTTCCCCGCTGACCTTCAGGGGGGTCCCGGGCACCGCACTGCCAACGCTGCGCCCTCATAGAAGAAGCGGGGCAGGCGGTGGCAGTGGGCTCCTCCACCCAGGGCAGGGACCGCTCTGCTGGGGGGCACCGGCGGCCCAAGAAGAGGAAGGCCAGCAGCAGCCCCCAGGGCTCCCTGCCACCCCACAAGAGGCGGCAGCAACGGCAGCGCCAGGCCAGCACTGCACTGCCAGCCAGAACATGGCTCGGGGCTGGGAGGCCAACATCTGCCTCTCCGTCTGCTTCTGAGAAGTAAAATCTACGATTAAAAAAAGAGACCAAGTTGGTCAGTTGGGGTTGCTGTCCCTGCCCATGCTGGTTTCTCCCTTCTCTGGTCCCACGGAAGGCCACAGAATCACATGCTCATCTCCACAGTCAGAAAACAGCAAGCCATGACAGTGGCAATAAAACAAGCCTGGGCCCCAACACACACAAGATGGACCTCATGTCTGTAATAATAATCCGCTCATCGGCCTCCTCTCATACTGCCAGCTCCAGGCCACAAATAATTCACTTATCTGCAGAAAAGATGCAATCTTTGTTGCTGTTGCTGCTGCATTTGTTGCCATTGTTTTAAGAAAGTAATGAAACCAGAGCAGCACAGAACATGAAGCTGGCCTCATTTGTTCCTTGCTGAAGATTTAACCCTGTTGTATTTCTTGCCTAAGCAATAAGATGACCAGCAGGACGATGGCAGGCAAGGAATGCTGTGTGTTGTACTGCAGAAAAGCAAATAGATGGGGCAAAGGACCAGGAAAATAGAAAGTAAAGCATCTGTCGGAGGAACAGCTGTCAAGCAGGATCATTAAGCAGCACTTGCTGAATCAGTGTGCACAGGAAGGCCAAAATCACTTCGCAATGGGACGGTAACACTCCGGTGTTTCCCACTGCCCATAGGGTTTCATGCAGTCCTTCCTGCACCTATTGGCTGGACAGAAGGTGGTTTCCCCAGTCACCTTACAAAGGAAGGCAGATGGACACTGAAGAGTGGCTTTGACAATTCCTACAGCTGTGGAGTTCAACTCGTCCACGTTTCATCTCTCACATACAGTCTGCTGCCAAAACATTAAAATGTGTTAAAAATTATCTAACGAGCAGCTGTGCCATAATTCAAACCCACACCTCAGCACCCAAATAACCAGCACAGTTTTTGCCATTTCCCAGCAGTGTCCCAAGAGCTGCTGTCCCAGATGCTCTGTGGGCATCAGAGCCACTCTGATGGGACATGCTGGCATGCTCTCATATGCTTACATTCCCAAGCCTGCAGGCAGTTAAGAAACCTGCCTGTAAGCAATTAATTATGATCCCTCCCCAGATCTGCGCTGAACCAGAGCTCACTTTCTGCTCCACACATTCCGGCCTTTTCGTGCCACTGTCCAACACAGGAGTACAAATGTAGGTGCCCACTCCTTACACAAATGCCTGCAGCAAAAGAACCCATCAAAGCACTCTCTAGGGACAATTCGGTGTAGCTGCAGCTTCCCCGGGCTGTCAGTCAGTTTGATACCTGGTGGCTGAACTGACAAGTTGATGCTTCTCATCTGTTGTATCATACAGCCCGGCACAGAAAAATTGCAAAGGTCACATCCCTGTGCAGATCCATACTCCAATAACCCAGTGATGGGTCTAAATCTAACAAAGAGCAAATGAAGCACCAGCGAGCAAGCACTGGTACCCACCAAAGCAGCGTGGCCTCACTATGAGCTGCTATGCTCTGAGGTCCTCAGCTCCAGCTGCAGCACCACACACACAGCGTGCAGGTGGCAAACAGACTGAGGAGGAGAAAGGTCTCTGTCTCCCGCTTGCCAGCCCTGATGACTCACAAGCCCATTGTCCAAAAGATTAAACAGAATCGAACAAACCTGGTAGCACGATCAAAATATAAGCAGCTGTGGCTCAGACACACACAGAGCTCAGAGCCTGCGCGCTGCTCTGACCTCCCAGGGCTGGTAGCAAACACGGCAGTATCACCGATCACATCCATCTCCTCCAATCTTTGCCCTGCCTGCAGAGTTCAGAGGCAGGTCTGCACACCCCTCATGCGCTCGTGGGGACCCGGATTTCCTTTTCTTCTCACAAAGCTCTCATCCGACTCCCAGAACGAGACTGTGAATCTCAGAGGCAGCTGCCAGCTTTTGCTGGTTACTGGTAAATCTAGACTTTCCTTTCCTAGCTTTCTTGATGCTTGTTTGCCACATTATGATTCGGTGCTTGAATTTATGTAAAATTTAAATGAGCAGAGCCCAACACACTCGTGTGCTAAAATGCTTCAAGTTAATTTGATCAGACTTCTGGGCCCAGAGTCCCAGCAGACCAGCATGGATAGACTGGGGCTCATTTATATTCGTGCACTTGAGATGGAAACAAAAGGAAAATAGAATTTAGGTCCAGCAGAAGGTGCTTTTGAGATCTCTTTGCTGGGCCCAACAAAACTAGAATATCTGAAATATTTCCACAGCAGCCTGCTGAGCCCTTGCCTGGCTGTAGTGGGTCTCGGCTGCTGGCCTAGGAAGTTGCTACACAAAGATAGAAGGCTGCAGTCCTCACATAGCTGTTAATCATTTACCTTCTCCTACACAAAGTGACTTCTGCCAGTTATAGCTGAGAAAGCCTTTGTGGATCTTGGCAGGAATTTTCCTTTATTCAAGGAGTACTGTTCTCCAGTTTCAAC
The DNA here is from genome assembly GCF_026119805.1 of Tympanuchus pallidicinctus. NCBI lineage: Eukaryota > Metazoa > Chordata > Aves > Galliformes > Phasianidae > Tympanuchus > Tympanuchus pallidicinctus. The sequence continues at coordinate 975,864 of NW_026294755.1, read as the reverse complement.
ATGCTCCATCAACCAAAAGGCAGAATTGGTCGCTTTTATAATATTTTTTTCTTTTGCTGCTTTATTCTGTCAGTCGTGCGTTTAATTCACAAAGCACTCAATCTCTTTCGAACTTTATTTTTAAAAAGATACTTGTTTTAACACCAAGCATTACTATTATTGCTTTGCTTTTGTGGCTGACTGCCATCAGAGTTCTCTAAAACACACCCCACACAGGACAGAGTATTTGCTCTGCTCGTGGCTGGCAAAGAGTAGCCCTGGCACTGCACGACTGCTTCCTCTCCTGTATTTGCATTGTGCCATCTTGGAGATTTTCAAGACCCAATTGAAGCCAAGACCTGAGCAACCTGGTCTGAATCCAATGCTGGGCCTGCTTTGAGCAGGGGGTGGAGAAGACACTTTCCTGAGGCACCTCAACCTCTCCTTCCTACCTGTGCCATTCCATTATTTCCCACTCCTGGGAGATGCTAACATGGGTGGGTCCATGTAAAGCTAAAGAAGTTCAACACAGCAAAGAGCAAAGCTTTGCACTTGGCTTAGAGTAATCCCAGGTACGTATACCGACTGGGGGAAGAAATCCTTGAGAACAGCCCTGCAGAGAAGGAGCCAGGGGTCCTGGTGGATGACAAACTGTCCACGACCAGCAGTGTGCTCCTGCAGCTTGGAAAGCAAAAGGTGTCCTGGGCTCCATCAGAAGAGGGATGGCCAACAAAGACAGGGAAGGGTGGCCCTGCCTTGTGGCAGGGGGGTTGGAACTTGATCTTAAGGTCCCTTCCAAGCCAAGCTATTCTATGATTTTATGCTGATAAGCTAGCACAGATATTTTTACCTGGATTTGCTCTCCAGTGATTTAGGGACAGATACCCTGTCAAATTTTGCAGGAGCCTTTAACACTGCTCACGTTTCAGACAGTTTGTCAGTTTGACAGGGAACATTTGAGCTGCTGGTCTTTGTGACAGTTGGAGTTTTAGTTCCAGAAATTATCTTTACCTCCTCACACCAGCAGCCCGTAAGCACGATGGAGCTGATCTCTGCAGAGATGCAACCTGCTCATCCTTCCTACTACAAATCCACTGTGACACTGGTCATTGTTCTCACAGAAAATAGGAAAGAAAGGAAGAAAAAAATTTAGCTGTTTTGCCTTGAGTTGCCACAAAAAATGTCTGAAGTTTTCTTGGCAGAATTTCTGGTGTTAAAAGACATATATGAAACATTTGGTTTTCAGGAGTTCAGGCTTACAATAAGAAAAAGAAAAGGATTGTGGTTGTTTTTTGTTTCTTTTTTTGTGGAAAGCAGCCATTTCTTCCTCAAAGGCATCTGCTCAGCCACAAATCCAGCACAGTGTCAAAAAGCCATTTCACTGAAGTAGTTTCAGCGAGTGCTTCTTACTCACCTATTCCAGTAATAGATTGCACACCTCTGCAGAGCAGCTTCTTTTCTTATTCTACAAGCATTTATATTTTTCCTGTCAGTGCCCACAACTCAGACTATTTACATTTCTCTCCAGATAACCACTCTGTTTCTTGAGTTTGCTTTTGCCTTTCTTTCCTGCCTGCTGCAAATCATCTATCACATCTGATCTTCTCAGGTTTGGGTGCTGTTTATTTCCCTGCTCTCGCAGCAGCAGCTACTAACAGCATGGCCACCATCCACCTTTCTGTCTGTACCACTGCTGTTCAGCTACAGTGACAATTCTAAGGGCAGTCTGTACATGCATCTCACTTTCAGTATCTGGGATCAACAGCTTCCAAATAGCACCAGGAGAGCCCACATAGCTGAAGAGAGCACCTGCGCTCACTGAAGGATTCAAGTGCCCAAATAGACAGCAGTTCACAGTGCCTGAACCATTAATATTGCAGAAAAGCTCATCCCAGTGTTAAGTTCACACAACCCTGCTACATACCGGCCTGTGATTTCCAGGTTGCGTCATACAGCAAATACTGAATTCCCAAATATTAGATCTTTTTACAATTTGTTTTTGTTTTTATTCCTGAGGCATCTGATATTTTAGTGAGTACTTTACTGTTCTTCTCATGACCCTCTCAGACCATTCCCCAGCACTGCTGTCCCTGCTCAGACCCTGCCTTCCCTGTACTCATCCTTGCATCCTGCCCTGTTACCACATGTTCAGTTTCTCTCTGTAATTGCCACAAAGTTTTTCAGTGTCACAAAAGCCTTCTTACCATCCCACCACTCGACACTGACACTAAGCTCCCTTCCAATGGGTCCAGCTCAAGAACATTCAGAATGAGCCAATACATCCATCCATCACTGTACTCTGATACAGACCTCAGAGGACTTCCCCATGCACTGACATTACAGCAGATTGGACCAAAATGCCACAACAGCATTGTAACGTGGTCATCCATGCTCAGCCCTAACACAGCTGAGAAATGGCAAAGAAATAGCCTAGAATGTATGTGCATAAGACACCTACCATGTGAAAATGGCTCTGCTTGAAGAAACAGGACTCTTTCTCAGAAATTGAATTTGATGTTCCAAAATTTCGTATTCTGTAGCTTAGCAACAATTTCATTATTTTTAATCAGACAAGAAGCTGTTTTTCAAATACATTCTGAAGTGCACAAGTCCTAAAATTTTGAGCAGTTTTGTGTTTGGGAAGACAGATGCATAGGAAGACAGATGCATCACCACTATAGATTATGACTTCTTCCACAAAGACTGAATGGAGATCAATTACTTCCGAGCCACTTCGCCTTTTCCTGAGTGCCACTGTTGCTTAATCGATGGTCTGTGTGTAATGAGATAGAAAAGCAGCTCAGAGAACAGGAAAGGCTTTTTTCAATAGAGAAATGTTGCACACTGAGTAGCGCCTGAGAGGGGAGGAGACTGATGTATGCTGGAGCCAGGGCTATGAAAATCCTCAGCCTGTGCAGTAGCAGAGGTGGACCGAGGCTATCTGTAAACGTAAGGTAAGACTCCACACGTGTAAAAGAGCTCTAACTCTATATGGGGTAAGACATCTAGGAAGTTAAAAAGTCACTTGTCACATTTCACAAAGTGTCTTCATCACAGAGCAGTTGGCACAACAGAAGAAAGAATTCCTGGCTGTGGGTGCAATCAGGACCTCTCCCCACTCTCACTCTCCAGAAGTTGTGCCTTTTTACTGAAGCTCCATCTCCTCCTGCCCAGCCCACACCAGGCTCCTTCTCCATAAGTAAGAGGTGCATTGGCAGTGGGGTGCCAGGGGCTTGGGCATGGAGTGCTGCTGGTGGGAACGTCGCTGAATTACACAGTGAGGAAGGGGCCACCATAGAGGACAAGAAAAGGAAACATCTGAGAGATGTATGTCTTGCAGCACAACAGTGAGGGTATGAAGGGATTGTATGCGTCTGGGAGTCCTGCACGAGACATGCAGGTCCTAACTTACCCTATTTCTCCTTCTCAGGAAGGGACTTGGGATCACTCTCACTGCTTTCTTCTGTCAATTTCCAGCAAAGAACTCAGGACTCATTTGTAGAAGTTGAAGGAAGGATTTGAGGGAGAGTACAAACTTAAATATTTTCTCTGTGCACCTCTTCTCTTCCTCCTGAATTCTCCAGATACAGCTACTCGCAATGCTGAGTCCTGCTGTGGATCAGTGTATGTTGCTCAGGCAAACAACTGCTGTAGAATTCTTGGACATGATTACACTCCCAAAGGCAGCAGTTGATAATAACAAGTAATAATTTATTATACGATAAAATAATTTATGCAAGAAAGATGTGATACTAGAGAAGTTTTCCTTACTAGACAAAGTGATAAGATAAAGAATTAATCAGTGGGTTCCAATCAACTGCAGTGGATTCCTCATCACTGACATTCTTAAAATAGAGCCGGGAAGTTTCTCTACCAAACCTGCTGTAATTCCAGTGGGGGTTAGTTCAAGGAAATCCTATGGTTTCCATTAGAGTTAGATAGGCAGCACAACCCTAAAGCTCACAAGTATTTCCCAGTGGGCTCACAAGTATTGCCCAACCAGCTTCAGCATACAGCAAGCTGAGGGCAATCAGCCATCAAAGGAAGAGCTGCTTTCTGCACGAAACACGAGAAAAACAGTCTTAACTCCCCAGTTCTTCAGTGCTCCTGCAACTGAATTTCAATTTCATGAATGCCAGGAGGCCTGAAGCTGATTGTAAAGGGTAGTTTCCATTAGTTTCTGCCTTCCAGGATCCCAACACCTCAGTGCTGTTGGGAATCACATAAGATATCCAGACCACTGGAAAAGCCCCCTGTTCTGATTAGCTTAAGTCTGAACAAAATAAACTACAAGAATTGTGCTACTCGGGCTAGTCCTGGGTCCAGCTGATAAGTTACAGGCTGTAGCTTAGCTGTTGTCATTGCCTCCAGTAAATATGCAAAGATAGCAATCAGATGGTATTTATTTAAACCACAATTACCTTCTCATTAGCCCTAAGTAGAATTCTTATGATGGAGCTCCCTTTGATCACTGGCACACGTTTCCCCAGGAGGCTTTGTTTCATTTTGGATGAGATGGAAGAGGAGGGGAGACAGATGAATCAGAGTTTGTGCTGATGGAAATAATCTTTGGAAATGCCCAGATGCCCTGACTGTGCCTGTGTTTGCAGCATCAGTACGAGCTATACTCTGAATACTTGCACAGAACATGTTTCGTGTGCCATCAGCAGAAACATCTAAAGTATGCCTGTATTTACCAGGCCTTTGTTTCATGATCTGCCATGGGGAAGTTGTTTTGATTTGTTTTTATTACTGTTGTTGTGATGTGGTTGTTCCAACTGTTCCATCCCTACAAAGGACAAGCCAAGGGGATCTGAATTAAACCCAATACCTTGAGTTGTTTCTCCTTCACCAAAGATATTACTAATTGGTGTCAGTCAACTGGCAATTTAGCCACTGTCTTTTCTTTTGTTTCCTTTTCTTTTCCTTCAAGCTCTATCAAAAATATTTTTAAGTTTGTAAATTACGTTTTCCCCCCCTTTTTCCTTCTACAGCAAAAATGAAACCAGCAGCCTTCAAAAAATCACAGAGGATGGTAAGAAATCCACCATCTGTCTACAGAAGTATAAGCAATTTTAAAAAAAAAAGCATATTCAAGTCAACATGAAAGAACCACAAATAAAAGCCACCACTATTTGTTTGGATTGGTTCATTCTGATTGACAAGATAGGAAATCACAGAATTGTAAGGGTTGGAAGGGACCTCTAGGAATCATCGAGTCCAACCCCCTGCCAAAGCAGTTCCCTACAGCAGGTCGCACAGGTCGGCATCCAGGCAGGTCTGGAACATCTCCAGAGAAGGAGACTCCACCACCTCCCTGGCAGCCTGTTCCAGTGCTCCTCACCTCACTGTACAGAAGTTCTTGTGCACATTGGTGCAGAACTTCCAGTGCTGCAGTTTCTGGCTGTTTCCCCTTGTCCTGTCTCCACTCCCCACTGAAAACAGTCTGGCCTCGCCATTCTGCCCCCCACACCTCAGATACTGATAGACCTGGATCAGGTCCCCTCTCAGTCTCTTTTTCTCAAGGCTGAACAGACCCAGTTCACTCAGCCTTTCCTCATAGCAGAGATGCTCCAGGCCCCTCACCACCTTTGTGGCCCTCCGCTGGACTCTTTCCAAGAGATCCCTGTCTGTTTTGTACTGGGGAACCCAGAACTGGACGCAGTGCTCCAGGTACTCCAAATGATAGTAAAATAACTGGGATAAGGGTTGTTAAAATATTCTGGTCCTAGGTTTTTACTTCCCATATCTCCAAGAAGCATGCTGTATTTTGGGATCAGTGAACAGATTTCACTACTAAGAAAAAATAAATTAAAAGACTCAGGTACATCCCAACAGAAAAAAGGCAGTTTTTGAGCTCCCCCCCGGAGGATGGAAAAAATATTTTCTTCTCTGTTACAGGTCCAGAGGACACCTGTGCTGAGTATAGCAAGCATGAGTGTTTTATAATGGCAAAGGCACTTGAGAACCTGGAAGTGAGCCATGCTGTCCTGGTGACATAGTTTTTGGGGGGTCTGGGCACAGCTCAGATCACGCTGCTCCAGCTGCAAGTTGCGTACATCTCTAGCCCCACGAGATACGTGGTCCATCCCACAGCATATCCATGTCACATTGTCAACTGCCTGATTCTGTATCCAAGACAGAGAGAAAACACACTGACATGCAGGCAGAAACACAGTTAAGTGCACTTGGATGTTTTGCCTGTATTAAAGTTTCCCTATGGATGCCCATTTTGCTCCCCAAAGCACCCTGTGAAGATATTTCTGAGGTTCAAGAGTGCGGATGTTTGGAAAGTTTGCTCTCAGTACCTTTATGTTAACTATAGCTCAGACATACTCAAGCCAACTCCCTGATTCACTGGTAACCACTTCTGACTTGATGATCTTTCACTAAAATGGGTGCACTTCTGGGAAATGTTTACATCTCACAATTCAGGATATCACTGAAAAGCCCCAAGCCTCTCTAGAGCTGAGACCTGAATGAAATTTCTTCTGTTGAGAATCAGAGCTTGTATTTTTCTGGTTCCGGAGACACTAAATTAAATGAATTCCATTTTAAATACTTACTTTTCAGACATGATGGTTTTAGAAGAAATACAGCTCTTCAACCAAAGAGAAAGTTCAACAATTTACCTTTAAAAATATATCTGGATTGTTTGTTCACATCCTGAATGGCAGAGAGGTGCAAACCCATGATTTCTGAATGAGTCTGGCAAATCTGGGCTCAAAACAACACCATTCCTGAGACAATGCCAAAGCTACAAGTAGTTCCTTCAGAAGCTGTTCTATAAAGAACAAAAGCCTCAGTTCAGCACTTTGCATATGGTTATGTCTAGATTAAAAGATGTGCAGCAAATTCCCTCGAAATCACTGGAACTACTCACATGATAAGAATGAAGCACAAGCTTGGGTATCTTGTTGAGCTGATGCCTCAGGATCATGATAAGCTTAATAAGCATTCATCCTAAACACTGCAAAAATATAAGCTGTGAAATTCTCATCAAAAATAAGAAGCCTCAAGACATACAGAGATGAATCATGAAAAACAAATTGGCAAGCTTCTTATTAAAGCAAAAGAAAACACAGCATCATGCAATCAGAGCAATAAAGAAGCTCTAGCTCTTCATCAGCTAGAATAATCAAATCAAAGCAACATAAAAATATCTATACACAAAATAATGGCAGACAAAAAGCAAAAGAGCTCAGCACCTAATGAATCCTGCTTGGAATAGCGTGCACCACATACAGTTTGGATATAAATCCTGCCCCAGCTCATCAGAAGAACTTAAACCTGCTCACTATAATCCATGAATGAGAACACATGAAGGAGCTGTACACGTCTTAAAACAACTCTGGGCCTGTGGTGGCCCTCCCCAGCAGGACAGAGCTCTGCACCCACCAACAGCAAACCTTTAAGACTTTGGCCAAGAACACGCAGGAACAAAAGGGCTGTGTTAGTCTGAAGCAGCCACAGCATGCAAAACTTCCATGAGTAAAATCAATTCTCCAAGGGCTTCCAGGTTGTGTTCCTGGGCTGTGCTGTTACTAAGAGGAGGTTGCTCATTTCTGATGGAGTCAATAAATAATTTGAATAACACCAGAGAAATTTGTCAAGTTTGTCACTGTATGCTTTACTGAGCAGTGCAAAGTAAGAAAATATTTCTGAGAAAAGAGGCTGTTGGCAGGAAAAGCGCTCATTCTGTAGCTGAAGCTGGAGACACGGAGATCAAGAGTTAAACTTCAACATGAAAGAACAAGCGATTGGTAACGCAGCAATGCAGGATTAAAAGTGGAAAGCCTTGGCTAGGAAGGGCATTTAGCAGCAGCACACTCAATGATGAGCACACTTCATGAAAGGGAATCTATCCACTTAGCATTTCTTTGCAAGATCATGCAGGGAGGTTCACAGCTCCTATAATACAATTACTTTCTCTAAAAGACCAATTCAGAAAGCAATTACACATCATTAGCATTGCACTTCGAAGGCCTAAGCTGATCCAAGAGAGTAAACCCCACAGCTTGACTAAGCTACTGCTCTGTGCCACTCATTTGTACCTTGTGCCCCAAGTCAGGTAGGTACTACTGAGAGCCCATCATTGGTGATTTTTGCACAGGAGAGCTCAGAAGATTAGAAAATGCAATAAAACTGAAAGAGAATGCACAGGGAAACCCCAACAGTTCATCACTCAGAGACCACTGCAAGATCATTTTTAGTCTACCTACTCCATAACCATTCGTTTTATTTATTAAGCACCATTCCTAAACTGAAATAAAAGTTTTCTTTTTTGTTTGTTTTCAAAGAGGGAAATAAGGAAGATCACATACAACTTGTCCAGATTAGCTAACCAAAAATGGCTTTACCTGTAGACAAGTCCCTTGAAGCTAGAAGTATGAGTACTGCTAGTTAAACCCAGATTAGATTCCAAGGATGCCTTGGCTGCTGCCGCCAACACAGGCACAGCTTCCAGGTTTTCATTATGGACTGCAGAATTTTCTTTGTAAACACAAAGGATCCTGAAACAAGCTTATGCTGCCCATATGGGAGGCCCTCCTTGCTTTGCGCTAGGATTATCTCCTTCAGCACATGAAAGCTGGGTCCCTCTGTCATGCAGTTGCTTCTCTTGAGGCCACTTAGTTCTACTTGCAGCAATGGTTTGTACCTCCAGTTCAGGTTCACTAGCAAATCTAGGTGGGATCATGCAGCCCCTCAGCACCTCCAGCAACATCCCCCATCCATACACAGATCTGCCCCGCAGAGAAGTGAAGCTCAGACAGGTTATCCACTGCAAGCTCCTCAATTTGTAACTCAGTGCATTTTTATAAATTGACACTGTTTCTTATTAAAGGTTTATTAAGCCTGCTTGTAGATAATTTAAGATAAGAAATATCCTTTAACCTCTTCTTTCCTTGCTACACAATCATAGATCGAGTAACACCACACTTATTTAGATGCAAATCAGTTTTCCCTGATGACTTTCAGATCTATACATGCTAAGAAAATGATAAAGAAGTTAAACATCTGTTCTTTAATTAGACTCAGCCTAAAGAATTATATGAAAATTATAGTAATTGTGACAAGGAATATTAAACACTCCCACAGTTCAGAATTTCCAAATGCATCATTTGCACCCCTCAGGATAATTCACCACAAGTTTCTCAACCAAGCCACACACTTAGCAGTTTCTAACCTGTTTCTCTCTCTGACTTGACAGAAACTGTTCAAGGGATGAGTGTCAGAGTAGTTTTCCTGTCTCTAACTACTCTGTTTGTACTCTCAGAGGATGGGAATTTATATACACATCAGCAAACGCTTTCTGCCGGCTGGGAACATCACAGTATTTCTCATATATCTTCCTCTAGTGGCTCTATCTGCCCTGCACTACATCACTAGAGGAACTCACTCTGAAGATTAACACAGTCAACATCTTGGAAAATGCATTCTGCCTTCATTAACATCTCATGAGGACACAAGACACCAACCCACTGCTATCACCCGTGTTACACATACATCAGCTCACAAAGAAATGAGCTACAAAGGCAAGTGCTTTGTTAGCAAGAACAACCTGATCTCTGCCACAGCAAACTGTTACAGGTTTACTGCACTTCCTCACTCAGAGGTTTAAATTCTCGTGCTTCTTTTGCAGAATTTACACAAACTGCTAAGGAGGGATCTACAATTTTCCCTCTCTTTGCCCACTACAACAAAGCATCTTGCTCTCCTTAGCAAAGTGCTGCTAAATAGTAACCTTGTAATGATATTTATGCTCCAGGTTGACTTGACTTCTTTCTGCATTTTTCCCAGCCTTCACCTTCTCCCAGGTCAGTTTCCTGAATCCTGCAGCTGCCTTTTGTTTCATAAAGATGAGACACTCAGAACCTCCCAAATTGCCTCACTGTTTGTGAAATCCATAAAGGAATAAAAAGCCCAAATGACAAAGCATTAGAGAACTGGGTTTTCAAACCTTAACAAAGTATTCCTTGGAGTATGAGCTCAGCCCACCTGTGCAGCTGTCAGAGCAACGCTAAAATGCTTCACTGACACACTGGCAGAAATAAGAAAAACCTGCTTTAAAAACACTGTAGGCAGCCTTCTAAACAGCTTATGTTTCCCAGATGAAGGTACTGCACCAAGCAGCAGATCAGTCAGGGAGAGGTGAAATTATAACCCCATCACCTCCCCTTGAAGAGAGGCTGATACTTCAATTATTTACACAGGGTTTAAACATTGAGTTGGCACTTACACCCTTAAGGAAACTACAGTTACCACTTCATCATTACACGGAGCCTATCATTTATTCATAGAATCAATAGGAACACAAAGCAGCAGTAATGCTTCATTCCTTTGCGTGCATCACATGGGTCAAGGCATAGAGATTGTGATCTTCTAGAGGAAGCAGCCTGAATTTTGGGTTAACACAGCTGCCCACCAGACAGGTAGATTCGAGACAACATCTTCGAAACTAGAAAGTGGACAACGATCCAAACAGGAGGCTGAGTGGATTACTGTCCTGATTAGTGATGGCAGAGATGCAGACTGAGACCAAACTTCCAGTGGCAGGCACTGAACCTGGGACCCTTTAACCTGCAACTGAAATATTTACAGCTTCCCAACGCATCTTGTTTTTAGCAAAGCCAGAAGTAAAGCGTTGTGCAGCTGAGCCACTGCTAATGAAAATAATGCCATGTAGTATTTCAACAGCATGATTTCGCTTTGCCCTGGGTGACCTCATTTCATAGCAGGGTAGGAACATCTCGTTTTCTTCAGCATCCACTGCAGAAGGTACCAAGAGGGAGATGCTCCTTGCTTTTGAGAAGGCACTCTTTTTAAAAGCAGAAATTAAAAAAAATAAAAAAAAAAAAAATAGAAACCCAATTCAGGGAAGCTGGCATGCTAACTCATTTTCATTTAACTGCAATATCATAAAATCAGACCAGGAAGCATCCTTCCAAAGCATGATAATACAATACAGCATTAACCCAATGTTATTATCTTTAAAAGCCCCTTATGTCTCTTAAATTTCCTTTATAAACAATGGATGAACTCAGCAAAGAACGGCTATAATGCAGTCAATCTCACTTCAGGTTTAACTGAATGGAGAACAGCTGACCAAAAACGTAAACTCATCCTTTTATACGCTTCATAACTGAATCAGAAGCCCTACATACTCCTTTTCTCTTCAGAAACCTGTACTGCTACCCTGTTAGCCTACAGACATACCTACAAAAAAGCTAATTCTAGCTCACTATCAGAATAAGACAGCACACTGGTTATTCCATTCCTGACACACAAATAGTTGTTTCTGAATTGCGCTGCCTAAGATCTCCAATTCTCCTTCCCTCCTCTAGCTCTGCCACGTGCAGGATTTGCAGTTCCTTGGTTCCTGACTCACTTACGTTAAAGATCACAGACAATAACTCTGTTGCCAAGTTTTTAGCACCTTTCTTCCTACCATCATTCTTCGTTGTCTCTTCTGGCAGGCACTGAAATAGAGACTGATGTGCTGTAACATCTGCATTGTATTTAATTCCTTTTATTTTATTTGAAACATTACCTGCACCACGGCTCAGAATGCTCTGTGCCCCATTATGAACTAGACAGAAACATAATGAAAACTGATCATACTTAGGATGGATATCAGCACATGTTAGGACTACCAATGGAGCTCTTATGGAAAATAATGCCTTTACGACAAGAAAGGGCAGCAGGATTCATAACATGAATAATACTTGCATTAATATTTGTCATACCATCAGCACCAAGAGGCACAGCTGGCCTAGACCTCGCTCAGTCACCGGCCATGGCTTTGGTCTCACTCTCGTCAAGCAAATATACATTTATTTTTCCCTTTGCTGAGACTAAAGGTCTGGCACAGCAGGGTGACAAAGGTTATACAGCTATATTGCTGTAAAGATAGTTGATCAGAAATTTCATCCACTGATCAGTAACGGTACAAACCCGGTATGCTGTACAAGGCATTGAAGTGTTATGCATCTAAGAAGCCAAAATCCAGCACGTTTCTAATTCTCCCTTGTGCCCCAAATCTCCTCACAGCCCGGTTCTGTCAAACACTAGTCAATAATTCCACCACTGCCTCGGAGGAAAGTCACAATAATTGCTAAGTTGGCAAAAACAGCAGCCCGTGAAGTGGTAAATATTGATGGCTCCAAGTTTTCAATATAGGCCAACCTGGAACACTTGGTGAATGAGGACTAACTCAACTTCATTTTAAAGAAAAAAGAAAGGTCATACCAAAGGACAGAGACAGCAATATATACCTAACTTTTGTTAAGACCATCAAGAACTGTGGTTGTCATTGAGCTGAGTTTTGACAAACTGAGACCAAATTCTCACGAGAGGAAAAAGCAATTATGGTCATGAAGAATTTAAGCTTTGGATCCGTGCAAATTCTGGATATACAAGCTGGACATTTGGTGGCATATGGACTGATTTCCAGCTTTTCTTGCTTGTTGCAATGTATCCCATGCACAGCAGAAAATGGTATGAAAATTCCACCAGGATGTGGGAAAGTTTGAAGAAACAAACACAAAAGCAGCTGTAAACTGAGAAACAAAAATGCCTTCCTGTGGAAAGAACAGCAGTATTTTAACATTTTTTAAGTGCAAAAAACCCTGGCAAGATGAAAAGCTTGAAATGAGAATTTCTGTTTGGGGATGCTGGTGCGTAGTGTATCAGCTTTGATGCCTCCTCCTGCCCCCTTGCCAAACACTGCAGCAGAACTGCTCACGTTCTCATGCTTTTGGTGACTGAATTGCATCATGGACGGCTCATGTTCACAATGCAGGAGATTGCTTTGAGCAAGAATGTGGAAGCATAACAAAAAACCCCACGACTCCCATCCACTACTGAGACAATTCAGGTCTGGACCGATGCTGAAATCAACACAATACAACTTGCTGAATAGTTTTCTAACAGCAACCAATAAATAAATAAAAATAAATCAAAGCTGTATTGGGTTTGCAGTTTGGGTTGTATTATTTCTCCCCATTTTTTGTTGTTTTCCAAACTGTCATTTTGCAAGGACTAATTCGCCTACACAGAACCAGACTGAGCAGAGGAGCCCCCTTCAGGCCCACCACACAGCTGCCTACACATCTCTGCATGCAGGGCCCCAATAACCCCCCGTGCCAAAGAGGGCAAGGGGCTCCTTAAGACAGAACACAGAGGAAGAGGGAATTGGGCAGTTCCACTGATTTCCACTTAAGTGTTTTCCTTTTCCTCAGGGCAGATCCAGCAATTAAATTCCTCAAATCCTGGTATTTGAAGCACATCCCTGAGAGCTTGGTACGTTCCTCCAAATTTCTTTCTCAAATTTGAACTTCTCTTCATCAAAAGGAAAATAAAGGAACATAATTGCTAGCAGGCAGCACCATAAAACAGAAGTTATAGAAATAGAAGTGGCTCTGAGAGCAAACTACATCCTTCCTTTCCTCTAAAGGAAACGTCTGCTTGCTGTGTTTTAGGGTTGTATTCTTGTAAGGGTATCATTACATCAATATTCCTTAGTAAGAATAGCACCTTGTCACTGTAAATTTGACATAGATTAATATTAAACTGGATTTAAGATGCTGTTTTTACATAATGTGCTTGTAATTACCTGGCTAGTAGCAATCACTGTGATAGAGCAGTATAGTTAGTTACTCATAGAAAATTAAAATCAAATCCCAATTTGACATTCACTAAAAGCCCGTCTAGGAAATTAATCCGGGTTCAATGGAAGGATTTGCTTTCTATTGCCACTGAAAACATGAACAGTCCCAGTCCTCAGCTGCTACTCTGCAATAAATTGGGGTTGTCAGGCACTACAGTGATAGGACCAGGGATAAAAAGTTTAGAAGAGAAGAGGATTAGACACGAGGAAGAAATTATTCAATATGAGAGCGGTGAGGATGCCTCGAGAGATGTGAGTACATGAGTGCAGATGTGGCCGAGACCAGAGTGGCTGGGGCCATGGGCAGCCTGCTGTGCTGGGGGTGCTGTCCCTAGCCATGGAATTGGATGGTCTTTAAGGTCCCTTTCAAACCCAACCCATTCCACAGCCTCTGGCTATAGTCAGAAATAACCATATAAGGTTCAGATTGTTTCAAAGTGTTCTACAGGTCACCGGCAACTTTTTACAGCTGAGGCTTGCTTTCAGAAAATTGTAACACATTCAAAATAAATGCCCTTTGCATTGAAGCATTCACCAGCCGCTGCAAAATTAGCTTGCAGTATCAGCACTGCCACTGTTTACTTCTTCAGCATGTCACAAGTAACTTTCTATACTCAACCATCAAATTATCCCTTCACACACAGAAAAAAGAAAAGAGAATTACAGTTATCAGAGCACATAAATAGAAAGGTTGGTTGCAATTCAAATAAGAGTTTCAGGTTTTGGAACTCATTAATGCTCCTTTCTAGAAAACTCCAAGAAAAGTTCACTACCTTCCTGTTCCAGTGACAGCAAAGCCAGCTGAGGCAGCATCTGAGATGCTGGTTCATTGCTGGTGCAACCCAGCCCATCTTGCACCAGGTACATGACCCATACTAACTACTCTGTCCCACAGCCAGCACTCACCAGCTGCTGGCTGTCAGCAGTCACTGGCCTGAACAGATAACAGTGCATGTGTGTGGAGCGCATTTCTTATACCCTAGGCCCAAAAAACGTAGGTCAGCCAAGGGGCTGCATGCACTTCTATGTCAGGCCACTTTTTGACTGAGTAAATAAAGGATCATCAGTGTTACACGGTCAAGGACAACCTCCTCTCCAATATCAAGTCATATAAACACTGATGCAAAGCTAGTGACCTTACATAGCACCAGAATATAGCGTCAGAAGGGCTTTTCTTAAGGCATTATGCTTTGAAGAATCAGCTGGCTTCAGCAGGCATAAAATAATCTATTGCACTTAACCACTTCGGTGTTTAGGAAGGTGCACAGTCTTCCAGAGAACTAACTGCCTTTCTTAGAAGTATCAGAGGTATCAGACACAGCTGCTGGTAGATATTGGATGCGTTAAGCCAGGTCACTGGTTGAGAAAGACAACCAGACCCTGCATTCTTGCACAAAGTGGAACTGTAAGAACCGTAAGTAGAGCGATTCATTCTTTCAGAAATGGCCTATGATACTCACACAGGCGTGGATATCAAACAAGTTTTAATTGTGATGTAAAGGCTTGCACTGTAAGCATCCTCCAGGGAAAAGTGCTTTCAATTAACCAACATAAACATTACATGTTCTGCTCAATTTCATGACTAAGAGCTGGGAGCCACAACATAGGACCAGAACCCACAGCACAGAAAAGAAGCATAGCTATGCTTGAAATTACTCTTCTTCTCCCCTGCATAAGGCTGCCTGAAACTCCCTTGTCTCCTGCAACCATGGCAAGGAAGGACACAATGCAGTTCATGAGCTTTTGGCCTACACCAAGCCACTTGCACTTACAACTAGACCCCAGCAAGCAGTCAGCACAAAATAAAGCTATATGTGTTTGTGTTTGATGTAATGCAATAGAAAGCACAGCAGCAACAGGAGAACAGCGAAGTTCCAGGCTGCAGCACCTAAAGACTTGCTCGAGTGCAACAGCTGTGGGCACTAAAAATAAAGCTGCTTACCTTCAGAAGGCCTAAGGTGTGCAGAAAATACCCTTGCCTTCACTGTCAACCCTTAAATGAGGTCTGTGAAGGGATGGATCCTGGCTCCAGCCCTTCCAGTCACTCAGGTGCATTGCACTGCACTGCATGCAGCTGAGCTCCCCTGGGTTAGCCCTACCTTCCACCAGGTGCTCAATCATTGGTTCAGGCAGCGAGTTGGTATTTCCACTACACTTGGGATATGTAAGAGGGCCGTGACACACAGAAAAGAAAGCAGTGAAGTCTTTCTAGTTCTATTTATCCTCATTAGCTGACAGAATAGAATATTAAGGAAAGATCTCTTCCCCCAGTGCCACGTTAGTACATACAGCATCATTCTTCCTAGAAGCAATCAAAACACAGTAAACATCCAGCAGGTGTGAGCTGCTTCTGAAATTTAACCTGAGGCCAAGGGAATCTGAACTGGAGCTAATAACCTCAGCAGCCCCAGCTGTGGAAGTGGGAGCCCTGCAGTGTCTGAGAGCTGCTGTAAGATGGAGATTTCCAGCACTCTGCTTCACTTCTCACCTGAATTGCATTGGTTCAGCACTTTTGAGAACTGTTTTTCCAGCACGTACTGTGGGCAGCTCAGAAGGGCCAGTAGAGCTGTCTGAGGACTGAGTTAATGGGCAGGGATGTAACAGATATTCCCAGCATGCCTATAAGTGCTCTTACCTGAAAAAGGTAAGGCAAGACTTGCTCCTTAAGCAATAGGTTGGGATTTTGCTTCTGGTTTCTTCCAATCTCTTTCTTTTTATATGGTTTATATTAGGAGCTAAGAAAGACTTGGGAGATGACCAGCTTCACAGTCCTCCTTGCACCTCCTTTATTCCCAGAACAGATTCAGGTCTTCTGCTCAGGATGTCCAGGATGTGGTTTGGAAAAGCCAATTCTGTGATGTTTTCCCCAGGCAATTCCTTTCTACTTCTGCAACTAAACTGAAAAGGTGGACTGAACAGATTTCTGGAGCAATATGGAATTGCAACGTATCTCGACTGGGATTCTAAAGCACCTTTCTTCAAGGTATTCAGCAACAGGTACAACTTGTACACAGCAATAACAGCCTGAAGTCTGAATAAATTGCTGATTTTGAAATAGTGAATGACATGCACATGGAACAATGTGTGAGAATAAAAGGATGGATTTCGTAGCATTTTATCCTCTCATCATAGATACTTGTGTGGGAATTCTTGCTGCCAGGGAGCTAGCATGTCTAAAAGCATCTTGAAGAGCCTTTGACAAGCAGTTCCAGTTTATAAATGGAAAGTTTTCATCACTTTTTTTTTCTTTTCCCCTTCATCATTTCCACAAAATAGGGAAGTTACATTTTCTACATTTTTAAGCTTGATTTTCTACCCATCTTTGATTTCTCCCCTCTAGCAAAAGCAGTTGCCAAAAAAAGAGTAAAAAAAGACTAAGGAAAGGCAAGCGTTCAGCATCGCACGCAGTACGGATGCTTTCAGGATCTGGTGGGTTGGTTGGTTGCTTGTTTTTGTTTTGTTTGTTGGGTTTTGTTTTTAGGGAAGGATCTGAGAAACGTGAAGTTGTTAAAAACAAACCAAAATCTCGAACTGTACACCTCACTGAGGGAAAACGTCCACATGGGGGGGAAAGAAGGGTTTTATGCTTTATTATTGGATGCAGTTTACGCCACATCACTGTTTTATAATGGCTTTGCTCAAAGCAGACTGACAAGCCCAAAAAAATTTTCAGCCGTTAGAAGAAATTTCCAATAGACCTTCAGGAGACTACAATATTTCTTCAATTAACTTTTCTCCTAGAGAATGAGAAGTTACTTAGAATTGGAAGCTCATATATATCCATTTGCTATGCAGCTGCTTTCTACTGCATTTTATTTCACTTTGAATATGGAGTATTTAATAAGGAAAATGTGAATGTTGGGCTTCCTTTCAAGAAACTCATGGCAGTGCCTCTTTCAGAAACGCTTTGTTGTGCCAAGTAGAAGGTGGTGGCCCTTGTCACCAGTACTGCAGGCTTTAGGGATAGCAATTGCAAGACATTATTGCCCTGACAGACAGTTACATTTTGTGAGCTCTGTGCTCCAAACTAAGGGAAAATGCACACATCTCACATCCAGGGCCTCCATGCCTGTGCGTGCTTGGATCAGTTGGAGCTGGATCTCCCAGACCAGGTCCCAGCTCTGCTGGCTGCCTGCAGTCCCTGGCAGCAAACAGGAAATTTAGGACCCAGTTATGGATTTCTTGAATGTTCTGGTCTGATTTTAAAAACAGAAATTTATCTTCAGATCAAAAGGAATCAAACTCCCTTCCCCAAAACAAGAATTCCCTGATGCAAACACTTCTTTCTTCCCCTCATCCTTTATCCTCCTCTTTTGTCATTTTGTATTCATATAAAGCAATACTCCAGTTTAAAGATTTTTAACTAGAAAAAAAAAATTTTTTCAACCCCAATAGTGAGTAATATTCTGACCTTTAGAATTCATTTTCAATGATGAAGATCAGAATAAGTGGTTTATTCTTGTCTGTCTTGCTCCCTTGATACCGAGTAAACAACTGCAATCTCCAGATTTTTTCTTTCAACAGCAAGGAAGACAACAACATGTTCCTGGCTTCTCCATCCCCCAGTACTCTCAAAATGCCAAGGCCAATTTAGGTTGAGGTTTAAACTATCTGTACTGAGAGTTTTAAGGATTGAATCTATCATTCTCTATGCAGCATTGTAGGAGTAGATATTTACAATAAGAACTCAGTGACTTATTTATACTTGAACCAAAGTACTCAGTCCTACTCCTCATGGAAGCTTTGTAAGCTTAAAATAACCTGAACTACTGAATGAATTATCCCCGAAGTTCTCTTCAAATATCAGATGACAAAGTGCAGACAGTAAAGTGAAGATGATACTCTCAAAGGAACTCCTTGACATGACGAAGATAAAGGGCAAGACCGACGTCTCTGGTTAAACAGCTTAAAGATCAGAGCTAGCTCTGATTTTCGTTCAGAAGTCAACCTCGTTGCATATGAAGCTTCAAAAGGCTTTTCTGACTATTTTTGGCAAGTGTGGTATGTTCTTCTGAAGCCCATCCTACAACACACACAGATCTATGCAAGACAGCCCCCTCCCAAAACTGCAGGGCCATCTGCCACTAAGAAGCAGTCACAGTGAAGTGAGTAAAAGTAAAATAGTGCACATTCTCCAGCTATGATTTACATCCTTTTTGTGACAGGGCTTCATTGCTTCAAGTCAGTCTCCTCCCAGCAGGTATTAGTTGGCCCCGTCTGACTGCTCATTCATCTTTGAATTTAAGGCATGTTCCCAAAAGCTTTCACTTGCTGGGCACACTTTGAAAGCATCAACATTCAAAGCAGCAATCCTAATGCCTTTGTTTCAAAGGAAGCAAATAGCCCTGTTGGAGAAATCAACTAGTCAGTTGCAGTGAAGCATCCAGCCACCCATTTTTCATTCTTTAAATTATCCGTACTCAATGATTTGGTTTCAGTATCACTGCAGTCCCCCAGACCTATTTTATCCCAGTGACAGACAATGGAGCACGTTCTTTGTTCCCCATCCTTGCCTGCTCCCTCTGACCTGCTCCTTGAATTTGTCTCCCTGCACAGAGGATGGGAAATTAATCAGTTTGAGGTGTATAGTGACATATCCAGCCATCTCCCTAACGGGCCATCTGCTAAGTGGCCATGTTCTGCTTTTGCTGAATACAGAGCAATGACTACAAGAGACCCTTTCCTGCCCCCTTTCAGTGGACATGTGAACCTACACACTTGATATAAAGCATTACATCTCCTCTGAAGACCTTGTTTGAATTCCTAGAATGTGCTCTTTCATTTTATTTATTACCTAGTAACCTATTCTGCTCAGGCTCTGCCTTCATTTCATTTCTCCTAGAGTCAAGTAAATTTTTGGCACTTAAAACAATAATAAATATTTTCTACCTGGGTTGACATTTTCATAGTGCACACAAATCAATTGCTTGGCATCCACCAGCAGCAAAGATACCACGAAAAAAAAGCACAGTTGACCTCAGGAGTTAACTTTGCACGCCAAGAAGGAATGAATGGACAACAATTTGTTTCAGAGGTTCATAAAACACAAACTAAGCTTCTGCTCATTAACACGGTAAAAATGGTCCTTCAGGAAGCGGAACCTTCCTGAACAAGGCATCTGCTTTGGCTGAACTTCTGTCTTTAGAGTAACTCTAGCACCAGCTGAGCAGATAGAAACCCAAACTGTTCTGTGTAGAAATAGTCTGAGAAGAGCATGGCAGGTGCTCCCTAGAATCTCCACTGATATAATACACATGCATGTTTTCAAGTGATCACAGATTTCATTTACTTTTGGAAGTAAGACATTTCACCTGGTAATTTTTTCACTGTTTTATTCATGCTCAGGTGTTTCCCATAGAAGTAAGAGAAGAAAAGCAGTGCAGGACTTCAGTAATAGCACACGGATGCCCATCTAGAAAGGAAGTTTCATTAGGAAGTTTGTATGGATACGAAGAATTCCGTCTCAGAAGATGTAGGGGAAGTAGAAGCTATATATCGTTAAGCAAAAGATGTCAAATTAATAAGATGTATCATCTGTACTGAGCTGCTGGAACTCCATTACACATCTTCCCAGTAGGCATGGGGAGACAGTTTTCTGGTTGATGCTTTCAGCCTGCCTGCTGGTTGCAAATAAACCAGTTTATGAGCAACCCTCCTCTGAGTTTCAAAGGATTGCTTATGCTTCACAATATATGGTCCTTAAGCTAAGTTGCTGAAGTTGCCAGAGTCTTGAAATGAAGCTGGGTGTGTTCAGCTTATGACCAGGGATCACAACTCTCTCTCCCCTTCATCTGCCCACCATTAGGCACAAGTATGAGATTAGAGCATGAGGTAAGAAACGAATTCTGCTGTCCAAGAATAAGGAAGAATTGCGAAGCAAAACTGCCAATTCTCTCAATCACATCCAAAGGTCCCTTTGAGTCCACAAAGGGGGACCACATGCCCATAACTGCTATGTATGCTGCTTCCCTTTACACCTTTTGAACACAATCTCTCATTCAGCCACCCAGTGCACTTCAGAATCCTATTTAGGACATCACCACTGATCTGGAAATATTTGTTATCTGAAAGAGAATATTTATTCCACTTTCTCTGGGCAGACAACATTGTTAATGTAGTGATGTAAAGTGAAGGAAGCAATAAATAAAAGGAGGGTAGTGGAATATCTGTTCTCAGAATTCTTCACTTCTCTATGGAAATAGTGATATCTTCCTTCCATGGAATTTCATTCAGGACTGTTCCATTTAACCTGGCAATCCTGTGACCACCTTACTTTCTCTACAAAGAAGACACCCTAGCAAGATTGTGGTCTTGAACAAGTGCACTGTAATTCTATGTCTATGATCTAGAAATCTATGTCTGTTATTCTTTATTTTTGTTGTTTGCATCTCCCTCTTCAAAAGTAGAAGGAATCTGAGTCCCAAAGGATGAGATTTTCCACATGTTGTTTCTAATGATATCAGCAGAGTCACTCAGCAGTGAGCAGAATTAGAGCCCTGGTTACAAATTGCTCCTGGGGATGGGAGAGAACATGCAAGATGTCAGGTAGTGATTGCTTGCTACCCTTAGGGCAGGGGTGATCTCACTCGATTTTATACATCCACAGTGATCCCTAGTGAAGGGAAACGTGCTTGTGAGCAGCTTCTGCTGCAATGGGGCAGAGGAACTGCAAACTGCATCATTTTCCACACCTAGTCCCTCCACTGCAATTAAGATATTCTTGGAGTATTTGAAAGGAGACGTTCCCATGACAACTCAGACACCTAAACTTGGGGGGATTTCTTTTCTATTTGTGTCCAGCAAAGAAGATAAAGGCCTTGTGTAAATGCGCCAGTTCTCAGTCTCCTTGGGCACGAAGCCCAGCATGGCAGAAAATACAGAAGCACAGCACGACTGCTTAGATTTGATTTGTCAATCCTAATGCTACCAGAGCTTGAGATCCCTAATGGCCAGTAAATATATGGAAATCCACCTACCATGCACAGAGATATGGGTCATCTCTGCTCTCCAGTGGATGATGTGCCAGGGATTTGAGTATTTAGAGAAGAGCCAGATGCTAAGGCCTTGCAGCACTACAAGAACCAGCAGGCAGCAGAAGGGCACAGCTGGTGCAAGGATGTCAAGCATTGCTCCTGTTCTCAAAAGATGACTCTATTCAGATTCTCCCCATATTTTGGGTTCTTCCCTGTCAAGCCCTCACTTGCTGGAAGAAATACTCAGGATATTTTGCCCAGAAACAGCACTGTTCCAACAGAGCCTCAGTGGGGAGAGAGAACAACCGACAGTCTACCTAATGGGTTTTAAAAGAATGGTCCTATCTGTCAGCATGAGGATGACAGCCTGTTGGCAGACTCCAACCAACCATCGTAGCAGGGTATTAGGTCTGCCAAGCAAGCACCCTGCACAGTACATGCAGGGAGCACAGCAGGAGCTGCAGCACCTCTTGGAACAAAGTCATCCTGCACTGGGCAGACAAATCTGGAGGAACATTTCTCTCCTGTTTCCCATCACTCATGAACATCTTGTGGAACTCTAAGGCTGCCTGTTGGACCGAGCCAGGCCCCATCTCATCTTGAACTTAACACGGATCTTAACAGGGACAGCGGCTCCTGTTTCAAAGTCAGCTGTACGGGTCTAAGCTAGTCACAGAAGCCTTATATTCAGTCAGTGAAGAGAAACAAGCAGTCTGGAGGTGTCCAAAGTTCTCTCCACATAGGCTGTTTCTCTTCATCACCCACAGGAGGTGCATTATCCTCAGACATCCAATAATTGCCTCACCAAAACTGGGAGGAAGATGAAAAGGCAGATGAGCTGCCTGCACACCTCTGCAGCAACCCCAGCCGCTCCATGCTGCCAAATTTGTTCCTGATAGTAAGGCAATGTCAGAAGAATTAAATAACCAATTTCACATGAATAGCAAATATATGTCAC
This sequence comes from Tympanuchus pallidicinctus, assembly GCF_026119805.1. NCBI lineage: Eukaryota > Metazoa > Chordata > Aves > Galliformes > Phasianidae > Tympanuchus > Tympanuchus pallidicinctus. Next base: position 953,285 of record NW_026294755.1, on the reverse strand, counting down.
TTATCTAAAGCTTTACATCATCTGAACAAACAGCAGGAGATTCCCCTCCGTATGATGAGGATTACAGGCCAAGGAAGTGACTCGCCCACTGTCAGACCAGAGGTATTGCACAGGCTGGGGCTGAGCCCAGCCTCACAAACTTCATTTGCTAACAGCTTGACCCCCCTCCTCTTCCACTGCTGTAATTTGTTGCCTCCAAACCCCTGAATAACTGAAACAGAACTCTGGCACCTTAATTAAGGCCAGCACTTAGTCAGGAAATGTCCTCTTTTAGCTCCACTGCTTTTGTGGATACGCTGTATAAGAGGCACATGGAGTGCTGGAATTAAGAGGATGTAAAAATAATCCATACAGAACAGCACAGCAAGGAACAGCCTAAGAATATACCAGCATGAACCGCATCTGCATACCTTCTGCACAGATAGCAAAGAAAGATGGAATTTGACAGAGCAATACTTAAAATTCAGTTTTCATCCTTACAGCGAAGCACTTAACAAATTAATTGAGCTTAACATCCATGTTGAGAGCTCAGCACTGTTATAGTCATCAAAGGAGAAAGTCTACTTTATGACTGGTTGAGGGAAGCACAACGAGTCCTTAACAGACTAATCACTACCCCTCAGAAACCAGTAAGATAGAAAAATGGCAGCCCTTGCAATTTTTCTACAAAAGGCACTGCTCAGTTCTAATCCCAGGAAACAACACATATTACCTGGAAATGTGATACAGTCTCTGCTATTGCTGTACTTTTCTGGTTTGCTTAGCAAAATACAATATCCTGGGCACCACAGACCTTTTAAAAGGATTGGGTTTTATTCGTTTGTTTCTAGCTATACTAATAATTCATCCCACTTGGCTGCCACAAGCTCCAAGAAGTTCAGTTGCTCTCCTAACCTCCTTCACAGACTACCTGTCTCTTCTTCTTTCCTCCTCTGCCAGGTGCCAGTGGGAATTTGTGTGGTTAGACAGAAATCCTCCATCCTGGAATTAATGTAATGCTGAGTAGATGGAGCAATAGATTCTGCTCCAGTGAACAAAGAGATTTATCGTCCCTTTCAGGACATACTGACTTTGCTTTTGGTGTGTCAATAAATTGTTAGTAGTCACCCACAACCCCCGCTTCAACATGCCAGTCTGACACTTACCTTCCTATATCCAGTCCTAGCGGAACTGAGCTGCCTTTTTTTTATTTTATTTTCTGGATCATAGGAAGAGTCAAATATCCTCCCCCCCAAAGCAAACAATCATTGTAGAGATGGGAAGAGCACCCAATTCATGCAAAGTCCTAAAATATATGAACACGTGGTGACATTTTAGGAACTTATCCCGCCTCATGTTTACAGTCACATCACGCATCTGTGCAAAGAATATTTTTATGTGTTCTGCAAAGCATTCAGCATACTACAAGGATAATTCCATACTAGCCAGTACACTAAGGGACCATTAACATTTCAAAACAGAACACTGAAAGTTAAGAAATGCTAGCAGTGAGGTCACTGTGGTCGCCCTTTACTCTGCAGCTACCTAAGTGATACGTTTTCTCTATGTCTCACTCTCAGAAATGACTGGAACTGTCGAAAACAGCTGAGATGGAAATAGGCACATACACAGTTTTAACCCAAAAGCACTAAGCAGAGTGATAAATGAAACACTAAGGAGTGTAAATCAAGTGTCATCATGTAGTCCAAATTTTGTCTTGAATATCCACAGTTCCAGCTACTGAAGGTAATTACTACAGAGGTCATTGACTATCCCATTGGTAAACCAAAGTACAGAGCATTTAAGTAATTTTCCTATTGTAACACAGAAGGCAAAGGGAAAATACAGTAATTCTGATTCTCAGTCTTTCACAAAACACTGTTTCCACTTTGCTTTTGTGCAGGTCTTAGAAAGGCAAGCTCCTAAAATAAGAAGGGTATTTCTGTGGAGCAACTGGAAAGAGAAAGGATAAAAACATCAGCTATTAGAAAAACACCCTGGCAATAAGCTTCATTTCCTAATGGAAACATCCAAGAGAATGCTTAACATCTCCCTGAATCCAAGGAATAACGAACCAGCAGAATAACCAGCTGGGCAGGGAGGTCACATCACCTCCAGACCTGCATCAGTTTTCTCCTGCTTTCCACAGGGGACAGCTGTGGCCAACCTGAGGAGGAAAGGCAGGTCTGACCTAGTGCCACTGCTGTAAACTGCAGCCATGGTATTCAAGTGCTGCTTTCATATTGGAATGAAACACAGGAGAGTTTAGAAGGTAGTTCACATCAGGCCAAACTGTCAAGGACAAGGTGGTCTTCTCTGCTTCCTGAAGCCGGAAGGGCCACAGTGCATTTTCTCATTACACCCACACATAGGATGTGAAGCTGCATGTTTTCCATATCACTGCAGAAGTGAACTGTGTGCGAATGATAACAAGCACAGTTTGGAAGACATCTGTAGATGTTTATCGTAAATACCATGAACTCCTGTTCTATTTGACAGAAGACAGCAGCTCATCTTTGAGCCACAATTTCAGGCAGTTGCAAAAGATTCAGAAAGAATTATTCAGCAGACATGTAATCTCCAATGATAAGAAGTGCCAACTGTCTTGAGCAGGATTTCTCTTTGCAACTTGAAATCAGTTGATTTAAACCTTTGTCACAAAACCATACATCTGTCAGTTCCATTTTTCCAAGCTAAGCAGGCAGCATCCATTGAGAACAGAGCCTTTGAACCGTGCCTTTTGCCTCAGAAGCTGCTTTTAAAACAACAGCAACAATAAGATGATCTATTCTTCACACTCCTCAAACCAGACTGCTTTGCAGCATGAACTGTGCCATGCTCTCTTTAGAAAACTATTTCGTGAGCAACAGTAGCTGCTTTATTTCCATAATTGCCTCTCTTGAGAAAATTTTTGTTTCCTTCCCCTCCCCCCTAGTTTTAACTCCAATCTTCCCTCTCCAGCTTAAGGGAATAGAAGGCAAATGGTTTTCATATGGAATTTGGAAAGCTGGTTGGCTTTCATTATGGCCTCAGTGACTTTTAATCAGCTGCCTTAAAGAACAACTGGAAATAATTAACTGAGCTTCTCCTGGGCTTTCAGGTTCAATAGAGAGGTGAGCAAAAGAAGACAGACAAAAGGACAATACTCTTATTAAAATCTGGGCACTTTCTGGGAAGACAAGGATGTAATGCTGCACTTCAAGATGTCTGCTCACACCAGTTAAGATCCTCGGCAAAAAGTCTTGCAAGATTTTTATGTAATTTAAAGTATTTTATGTGGTGGAACCTCTGGCTTTGTCACGTATATTACTTCTCTAACAGTATGAGGTGAGTAAAGTCAGTCAAGTGCTTTTGCATAAATAGAGGCATGACCTAATTTTCAAATCTCCCTGGTGCCCATAGCAATCATATACCTGTGCTGCAGGAAACTGATAGACAAGAGCTGAGGTGTTTGAAACAGTGCAGTGTACCACCGTGTTCTGCACAGAACAGCATGCAGAAGAGACAGCAGAGATCCAGAAGTAGCAGAACAGTCACAGCTTCTAAGAACAGCAGGGAAAAACACAGCATTGCAGTACTTAGCTTAAAAGCTTTGAAAATCTCTGCTTCATCAGATGGGGACCGAGCTGATCTAACAGCTCCTAACAACAGCGCTGCTTCTCCATCTCTCTTTGCCCCTGGCTCTCTCCCTTGTCTCAAGCCAACTCCAAACCTGGTGCAGTCTTCCCTGATCAAGTTCAGCTCATTAACCCAGCAATAAGAAGCTTCTCTTCAGTTGGCTGAATGGACCCATCAGACAAAAAGCACCACCAGAAGAAGTTCTCAGGAATCATGAGCTCAGCCCAGATGATTGTGAAGCACACTCCTGTTGTGCAAGGGGCACAGGCAGGGAGGAGGTGAGGAATGCACACTGAAAGGCAACTGAGAGTTCACCCATGGAAGGCATGAGGCTACTGTTCAACATCAGCAGTTATTACTGCTCAAAACTTATGTTTTATGTTGACAGAAGACAGGTCTTAATCATCACCTCCAGCATTTATCTCTGTGCTGCAGATAAGTGGTTGCAATAAGCCATTTGCTATTCAGAAGCAAGATCTTTGGGGCTAGACTGTGAGAAAGGCAGAGCCCGGCAGGACTGCCATTACCTGAGGGAAACAACGGTATTTGTAGCAGTCGGGAGGGAAAAAGCCATAGAAATATGAAGCAGCCCTACGACGGGTTTGTATGGCGTCATTGGAACTGTACTTTAATTGCCAAGTCCTATAAAATAGCCTTCACAAATGAGGAAATGTGGTCAAGGTAAATGAGATCCTTCAGCAGAGCCAGGTTTGGACTCAGATCACTCAAAGTTCTTCCCCTCATTCACCCACTGTTACACAGACTTTGATCACAAAGGTAAATTTGCTCATGGAACTTACTCACAAGAGAAACAGATGCTGAACAGAATCTCCATTCCCTTTTAATTTCTGCCTTTTTCACCATTAAAATCACTTACTACAGCGAAGAAAAAATTACTCAGAAGCCTTTGGCTGTTGCAGGGCAGGAACAAGAAGGTCCAGAGGCAAACTGGATACTGGGGGCATGCACTGTCAGGCAGAATTGCCTCCCCAGAGCAGCACGATGGCTGGAGGGGAAGGGCTCTGCTCCAGCTGCCTGCCGCCCTCCCCCCAGGGGGGTTGCACACACACAGAAAAACCTATCTGGAAAAGCTGTGCGCCTGGCTTCCCAGCAATTAAACTGCAGATCAAAGGAAACATAAATGTGAACGTTGCTTTGCTTATTAGTATCAGCCCTGTCCTTGATTGCCTGAAGGCCTTTCCAACAATGTTGACTTTAATTACTTTAATGAGAGAGAAAATGATCTGAGGAGTGTCAGCTCAACGGGGTAAGGTCCCGATAAAAATGCTAGGTCTAGGATCATTAGTTTAGCAGCTAATAGTACATTATCTTATGTTATTGGAGCTAAATGTAAACAGCTACAGAAGCCCAACTGCTGTCGGGATCGAAGCTGAGGAAACAAATTAGAAGGAGCTTCGAAATAAAGTTCTGATACCCACTCTCAACAGATTGCTCTTTGCTGATCCATTACAAAATAAAATTCTTTTAGAGAGTGAAGCAAAGCAAATTTAATACACTGTGGGTTTTTCTTCAATGCTACACTCGCAACAGTTATTAGAAATGAACTTTTTGAAGTGATTGAGTTTATCCAAAGCAAATTAAAATAAAGCAAATCAAGGCCACTTCAATTCTTTAGCCCAAGCTGCTAAGCAAGAGACCTTCTGTCTGCTCAGCACTGTTGGAGTCCTCCATGACTCCTCTCAAGCCACAGGAAAGGCAAGATGAAAAAATTTACTGTCATTTGCAATGAAAAGGGATTAAATTGCATTGCATGACCTGGTATCTGCTTCAGGAGAAGACCATTCGCAGCTACCACAACTCAGCTGACTCAAAATTAATTCTGAATGGTGTGATGTGATGACGATTCTTAGCCATGAGTATCTGATGCAAACATGTTAAATAAATCCCATTCCAATTTCCACTAGATGCAGCAGTGCCTGCACTTGTAAGAAGTACGGTTCCTTCTGGTATTACCAGCATAGAGGATTAGAGTTGCTGGTTGCTTTAAGCTTGGAATTTGAAAGAGAATTGCATGAAAATAGATAAATTTTATTTCCCAAGAAAAAAAACTCCTTCCTGAACTTTCATCTGGTGGCATAGCCTGGTATGCATGAGCCAGGCACAGCAGGCATCAAAAGTAACAACAGCCATCCTTGGAGATTCCAACAGATTCCTATTTCAGGCTTCATTTTTTTCTCTGTCTTAGGAGCAATTCTGCTTTTTCCAACAAGTCCTTTGGAAAACTTTACTGGTTTGTGGCTTGTGGAAGCAAGCTGCATCTTTTAAATAACTTTGGAGTCCTTGTCTACTGTGAAAGCCTCCTTAGAAAGCAGTCTTCAAACATGTAAGTGATGCCTGAGAAGCATAGCCAAGTGGTCATTATGAGGGATAAAGACTCTTCTGCAGGTAAATGATTGCATACAGAGGCCAAGGTAGAGTACTCTTTCTCAAAACAGGAGAGTTCAGTTTTGAAGGACAGATGTGACAGGCTAAGCTCTGAGTCCTGCATTCCATTTTTTTCTTTCAACAGGGATTGTAATTATTCTTTAGCGTATGATGGCAACTCAAGGGGGAAGCAATGGCCTGCTGACTGCAGACGCAGCTCTCAGTTCTTGCTTTGAAAGCAGCCAATAGTTGGTCCTCTGGCTGCTCCGCTCTCTGTTGCAGGTTCACAGGGAAAACAACAGCACTTTAGGTTTAGCTGCCTCTTCCCTGTTTAAGAGAATGGGGCTTTGCAGACAGCTTGCTGTTTCTTACGATTGTCCACATCTCTGCTAATCCAAACAGCACAACTTCTATAATTTTACATGCTTTTATATGCACGAAAAGGATTGGCAGTATTTAATGTTTGTTTGGAAGGCAGAGATGTAGAAGGTCTGACAGAAAGCACATGAAGCTGAGTGCTGCCAGCGTATGACAGCAGAGTACAGGCTGTATTGCCCTGTGAGGCAGCTGAACCCAGTTGCATTGGTCACATGGGATGGCTGTGGTATTAGCACATATGTTACCTAACAGCATCACAGCTCCATGTTGAGGCTAAAAGAAATCATATATGCTTCCAGTGAGGGAGGGAGGGAGGCAGGCAGGCAGGAAGGAAGGCAGGCAGGCAGGCAGGCAGGCAGGAAGGCAGGAAGGCAGGAAGGAAGGAAGGACAATGCTTCTCTGTGAAGTCAGGGTAGCAACAGTGGAAAGCAGAACCTGATGGTGATATGTTTTAATACCTAACCTCAAGTTTGACTGTGATTCCAGCTAGCTTGCCCTATCTTTGTTCCAGCATGGCTCTAATCCATAAATGCTAGGGATGCTTTAAGATCTCTCTGTGCTGCAGTCACCATGGCGTGTTGCATGTCCCACAGAAATTTCCTTATCCAAGTGAAAGAAGTAAGAAACAGAACTTTGCTCTACTGCCCCCTTACCTGGCACTGTGAGTAGAAAAATTCCAAGTGGAGCAAGGGAACAGGCAGGCACAGCACAACCCGTTGGTGGTTTGGTAAAACACAGTTTTACTTATTGAAGAAACTCAGACACTTTCCCCTTAATGGACACTCTCCCTTTAAGACCCTGTCTGCCAAGGGAAGAACAAACATATTGCTAGAAGAAACAACAGACACTGAAACCCTGTGATCTGAAACTCGACCCTGATTCAACAGCCAGGAAATCCTGGGAAACCTCCAGAGGCGGCATAAAATCCCTCACCCGGAGTGGAGGAGAATGCAACAGTCAACATTTTAATGCAGACTCAGAAGGATCAGCCATTTACAGCAAGCAATCAGAGCATGTGCTGTGGCAGGAGTCAGGAGCATAATTAATAGGGCACCCCGTTTTTCTGCTCAGAGGCATAAGCTGATTAGCAGATGGCATCCAAAGGAGCTCTCCCTTCTGGTGGCACACAGCAGAACTGGCCAGGGCATGGCAAGTCTCTGACATAAGCCTGGCAGTCAGAGTAGCCCTAGAGACGAGCGACATTTTCTGATGCTGAAAACCTGACTGCAAGAGAAAACTATACAAATGCAACCATGCTTGAATGGAGAGCAGCAAGGGACTGATGACCCAGCCATTTACAGCTGCCTGTGTGGGCTGGAAAAAAAAACAATCAAATAATGAATGCATTGGACTGAGATTCATTTCCAAGTAAGCTGTTTTACCCATGCAAACTGGAAGTTCACAGGTAGGCAGCCCCAGGAAGAGCTGTCCCTGGAAGCTGAGATATGTGAAATCACAGGGCTTATTGACAGAAGCAGGACAATAGAGACCGGCCAGTTTTGGAGAGGATTAGCTGCAGTGTTGCCCATTTCAGTGGGAGATGAAATTTTTTCTTGGAAATCTCAGCTGATAAAACTGAATGAGATGAAAAATGTGGGTATTTTTTTTTCTTCCCTAAATCATTACATAGATCTGAACACCTACTAGTGAGATTTTTCCTTCTGACTCCTCTGTCATTATCTGTAACTGTGCCAGCTCAGTACTAGCCAAGCCAACATGCAATTTTATGTCCATCATTTTGGTTTTCTCTATCATTTATCAACTACATTTAGTAGCCCTGAATGGCATGGAGGTAAACACTTGGGCTCCTACACGCCTGGACTCCTACACTGTGCTCCAGGACAGGCAGAACAACCCTGACCAAAATTATTCTCTTGTATTTATGCCTTAGGTATTGTCTGGTCCAGCAGTAACCGCAGGTTCTGTCTTTTTACTACTGGAGAGCTTTTGTTGCACTTAATCTGGGACATGAACCATAGGGATTGCATATCTCAGGAGTTTAATTACCTCTTTGATTAAAGTAAATGTTACATCAAGTGGATGGAAGGGGGTCATGGTTGGAATGATCTCCTCGTGAATAGATTAGAAGCACAATCTCCTTTATCTGCCATTGATTTCTAATGAGGAATTTCAGAGTCACCAGCTTAAAAATAATCTCAAAAGCACAGATGACCAGCTGAGGAGATTCCACTTTTCTGTTGCTTTGAATTTTGCTGCCATGCACCTTTTTTCTCCACTTTTTTTATCTATTCAAATTTGTCTCTGTTCCTTGTGCTCTAGAAACCCTGCATCAGAGACTTTGAGAGTAGCAGCTCAATGCTGAAAGAAATTAAACAAGCCAAAGGAGTTGGTTTCTTTGTGCTGGGGTTTGGACAAGACAAATAAACTTGGCACAGCTTCATAGAGGGAGAGTTATTACCAGCTCCACAGAGGAGAAACATCTTGTTGACATTATTTATTTAGTGTGCCAGCCCCACAGCCCTTCTGTGCTTTTAGTACCAATTCCAGCCCTATCTGAGCAAATGGTGGATGCAGAGAGAAAATAGTAAGAAATGCTGTCAAAAATAAATATAGAAACAAAGGGAAGAAATGCGGTTTCAGAAGTTTGTTGAATCCAGAAAGTTTCATTGCAAATGTCTGGTAGTCTTGTCAGATCATTCCAATGGCTGGAGATCAGGAAACAAGGCCTTATTTCACTGGCTGCTGGGCCCAAATTGGAAGTTTGAGAAGACGTAGCTTATCAGCCCTGGGTACAGACATCCTGGAACATCACTGTCTTGAGCTCCAGATGTGCAAATTCATGTTAAGCACTGCCTGCTTACAAAGTTCCCTCCAAGAATATTTGTCTTAAAAAAACTGAGGAAAGTTGCTCAACAAAACCTGTGCCTTGGTTCTCATCTTTGAACTTCTTGAACGGTGTCCTTCAGTTATAAAATTTATGGCAGAAAAAATCAACCCATGAGCGCCCAAGGCTGCGAATCTAATAACTGAAGGCATTTCTAAAAGTGCTCGAAAGTAGGAATTTAATAACTTAAGTCTGGTTTTGATCATAACTCTGGAGTGTGGATATTCTGACAATCAAATTGTTCAATAAGAGACGTCCTGGAGGGTGGTGTATTTCTTTTTCAGAAGTTTCATCAAGCATTTAATGAACCAGAATGCCCCTGGAAAAACACCTACATTTCCTTCCCTTCCACCTCTGACACATTGCTGTAGGTTTTCACCTGTGATGCATTAGTCCCTCTCAAAAGTAAAAAGTTAATCCTGCTGACCTTTCAGGAGGAATTCAGCTTTCAGGTGGATGTTTTTTCCTATATCCAGTTCCTCCCTTGTGATTGCCTTTTTTTTGTCAGTCCAATTTTTTTGAGCAGAAAAGCACAGCTGAATGAAAGCACTTCAACCCAGCCTTTTAATGTCTTCCACTGAGACTCTTTTCAGCTGTGAAACCACTACACCATGCCACTGAGTATACCCTTTCCATTCTCCGTATTACTCTGTATGAACAGAGCCAGAGTAATCCCTCCTGCCCCAAGAAGGTAAACAGAGGGGACAAATCCTACATGAGGACGAGTTATTGCAGAGAAGGCTGTGATGACAGAGCTGCAAACCTGGCAGAGAGCAGACCTGAATTTTCCTAGATTGCTTTTTCTCTCCCATTCCTTTCAAACACACCTCCCCCGCGGTCTTCCTGAAGCAGAATGCCAGATGATGCTCAACACATCTGCCTACCTCCATGCCACATTGCTTGCTCCACACATGGACATACAGTGGGCACTGTGGCTGCTGTCATATATGCTGTTCTGGGTTCAGCTAAGGTACGTTAAGTGCTTACCAGCCTCTGACATCAGCTGGCATAATTGATCGTAGAGTTGCTGTCTAACCTGTTTCTGTCAAAATGGGTTTAAAAATTCAACAAACAAAAAACTACTATTAGCAATGTTTTAAGCTAATCCAGATCATTTTGATAGAATTGGGCTAGTGAACAATTCTAGCTGTCAGATCAGCTAGATGTGCTAACCTCTGGCAAGCGACACAGCAGTGAACAGGTGGAGAAGGGCAGAGATCTCCAACTTCTCACCCAAATATGAAGCAGCCCTAGGCTGCTGACTAGGCTGCTCAGACAGTCTGTTTCCATACCTTAGGCTGCCCAGTTTTCTGCAAAGTACATTCCATAGAGAGGGTCAAACCTAGAGCACATGTAAATTAAGCACAGAATGACTCCATCCACATATGACGAGTCAATACAGGTCACACACCTTGCTTGCCCCTCAAACCTGTGCCCAGGCATCTTTAACCAGCCAGGAATCACAGCTGCTCCCCAGATCTGCACTGGGTGGTCCAGGAGCAAGCACAAAGAGATGAATGTGTGGTTGTGACAAGGCAGTGAACAACTCCATAGATGTTATTCTAATGTAGGGTTTATAAGATATTATCAGGGTGACAGCAGCATTCTGGTTATGATTCACCCTTGGTCTATGAGGCTGAATAATTCAATATTTCAGTGATACCCACAGAGGAGTCCAAGCCTATCAGCTCATACTCCCCAGGACTGGAACAGTGGTCTCAGCTCCCCAGCCTTGCTGTGGGGACCTCCAGCTAGGTGATACTGCACAGGAAGCCCAGACTCTCCCACCACCATGACTAGTAATAGTTCGGCTATATTACAAAACATCCTTGACCCAATTAACAATCTATGTAGGAGAAAATGTGAAGGGGATATTTTCCTATTTGCAGATGGGGCACTGAAGCACACAGACTTTAAGGAGCAGATTTCTGGCTGTGCATAACCAGAAGCGAGGACAGATTATTTTTTTTTAAGTGACAATTTTCCAGCAGCTGCACTTACAATCAGTTATGGACAGATTTCCAGTCCGTTACTACTTGGCACATCAGTGTAGGACTCTATCTGCATATCCTCAAGTGACTGAACTAATAGCAACCGCCATTCAGGCTGGCTGCTGAACAGTTCAGTTACTGTGATCTCAGTGCACAGCAGTCCTTGCTGTGATATTGCCAGACTTGGATAAAATCCTTTTGGCTTTGATTTCAGAGTGGTTGTGCCAGGGCAGACACTACCCTCACAGCCAGCTGTAGCTGAGCACAAGCAATATCTGTGTTCCACAAGATGCCTTCTTCAGCACTCTCCTTCCATTGACCTCATTCTAGGCCAGTGCTAATCTCACCAGGAGTAGCAAGATTTTTAAAGGGATGTTTTGCTTTGAAACTGAGCTCCACGGACAGCAGCAGATCTCTGCTGTTGCCTGGCAATAGTAAATCAGTTCCCAAAGCTCCCTACCCTGGTAGCTACTTCAGCATTTTCAAAGAGATAGACTGGGGTGGGGGGTCTTTACTCAAGACCCTTCACAGGCTCCCTACATTCAGAAAGGCATCCTCTCTTTTGTTTATTACTTGCAAACCAGACACATCCAGCAAAAATTGGCCATCTTGACTCTGGTAACTAATTTGATGTCATAGGCAACTGTCAGACTCCGTGGTACCATCTGCCATGTTCACATGATTGTAATTTGCAAGACACTCGACAGCACCTCCCAGTTTAAAATAATCCTTTCCTCTGAACAAAGTCTTTAACATATGCACATTACATCTAAAGGCAAGGAGGAATATGTAATGACTATTTACCATTATCCACAGCAATACATTATTCATGCTTCCCTCTGCTAGCAAAATCTTTCCTTCCCTAGTATTATAATGGTACATATTGAAGTAGAATGGCAGACCCTCTGGGATTCCAGATGCCTTTGCATCGGTCTCATTAGCATAGGCTCTCCGATTAATTAGTATATTCATTATATAGCAATTTCACTACAAGGACTTCTTTGGCAACATGTGCCATGCTGTTTCACCTGGAGTGAGAGCATTGCACCAGCAGCATCTTTTATGACAACTACAAAATGAACTGGCACCATATGCCACTGATTCAGACAACCAAGATGGTGAGACACCAATTTGCAAGTGGAATGCTGAGAGGCTTGGCACTTCAGGGAGTGTTGCTTCCAACTCAAATCAGATCCTCTCTGGTGCCTTCACCTTTGTCTTTCATCTAAAGATAGTAGGTAATAAAAACATTATTTGTTAGCGTCATAATATTGAACTCTCGTAGAAATGCTGACTGTGATAATCTTAGGGTATCAGAGTGAAAAGTTTTGCAGAGAGAGCTAATACTTTCCATCTGAATGGATTTTGAGAGGGAGAGGATATCAGACAAGCTTTCAGGTATACAAACCTTCAAGGATTTGTTTCCTTCCATCAGTTGAAGTAATAAAAGATATTCTCTCTTGCACAAACTTCAAGGGCTGTGTGCCTGAAAGAGTGCAAGCCTTTTTTGGTATTTATCAGTTACTCTCACTGCAAACCTCACCTCTTACAGCTTTGATTTACACCTTCCCTCCAGACCTCTCAACGTCTATGGTGAAACATCATTATTTCCATTTAGCAGGCAGGAAAACATGCCTACAGCAGTGATGTGACTCACAGCAAGAGCAAGAATATGCTGTAGATCCCAGAGCATGCCTTATCCAGTGCAGTATGCTATTGCAGCCTGGATCTGGGGACCGAAGTTTCCTCTCTGCTCTTTGTGATGGCTGTGAGGTTGTTCCTTGGGTGTGGACATTTTTTCTGACCATCTCTGGGCACTGATGCAGAGCTGGAAAAGAGCCGCAGTACTGACCACAATACCCTACACATTCATTTCTCAATGCATGGTTATTTGGCAGTTTAGTCTTGTAATGTAATCTACTGATCAACTGTGCAGTTCAGAGTGCAGCAGTATCCCTCACTCACCCATACCCCACAACATGCCCTCATTTTGAAACTGATGACTTGAGTAACATCCAAGTAACCATGAGCCTTGTGTCCCCAATTCATAGCATTTCAGTTTTGTGAACTAGTTTCCACTGATGCTACTTCTTTCCATGTTTTCGACTCAAGCAGTAAATCAACAACACTGTAACATTTAGATTTTAGATCCTGTAGTGGATTTTAAGTATTACTCCATGACAGTGTGAATGTCCCCTCAAAGACCACTGTCTGGAACACAGCAAACATAATGTTAGTTTTGATAGGAAACAGCGAATGTCTTTCAGCAGACATTATTACCTGTCTTGTAGGAGAAGCCAAACTGAAGAAAACATTTATTTGTGAATAATTTATTTAAAAAGTGATAGAAATGCTTTGATCTCAGTCTTTTTCACCTATTACCCAAACAACTCCTGAGCAATTAGATATGAATTCTTGCCATTTCATGACCTCCTCCTCTTCACATGTGCAGAGAGATGATATAGTACTGATAGTGAGCAGTCTGAGCTATCTACAAAGGATTTTGTTATCAGTTAATCCACTCATAAAAAAATGCAGTCACCTCCAGGAAATGTGAAGTTCTCTTTTATTTCATCCACTTTCATTTTACTTTCTCTAGAGCATGTATTTTTATAGACAAGGTGTTTTTAAATTGGTTTCAGTGGCAATGTTTTTAATAACACAACAAGGTCTTCACCTCTGTCTCTCAACTTGTGAAAAACTGGCTCTGAGTAAAAATGCTAGCAAGGTGAGGGGAAGGTGCGTGTGCTTGGTGAACCAGCACAAGTCTCCCAGGGACTTCTACACCTGGACTTTTACAATCATAGAATCATAGAATGGCTACAGAATATTTTATCACCTCACTTCCCTCACCTTTTAGGTCCTTATCTCACACTTGCTGTCCAATATGAAGGCTGTTAGGTCTTTGAAAAAGAGATCAAAGAGTTGTGAGACCACTTGCACGAAGACATAGCACTGGGTCGGGATGAAGTCATGTCTGAAGACTCACTGTGTCAAGATGAAAGCCTGACACGTTGAAAGGTGAAAGAAGACCCATGCATTAATGACAAACAGAAATGTTCAAAAGCGGCACATTTCTGTTACTGTGATGCCTCCACATAAGAGGAAGCGAGCTTCCCAGCTGAGACATGCCTCTGAGGAGACAGATGGATTTCCAGTTTCCATTGTGCAGGAACCAGATGGGGCTACGAGGGATTATGGAGCACGAAGAGCTCCAACACAGTCTTCAAACCTCTTCTAAATACCACACTTCAGTGACTTCTTTATAAAATCTTAAATAGATTCTTCATAAAGCAGAAGGTCAAGAACTTAAAGTATAACAACTGTGACCTTTCATAACCAAACAGAGAGGAAAACTTCCCCCACCCTCTGGATCCTACAAGATTTCTAGGCTTACAGCCTTGTACCTTGGAATAAGTTATAGTGTCTTTTTTTTCTTCTTCCTCTGCACATATATTCCTTCAAAGAGCAAAGACAGTTGTTTTCAATATGACAAAAAAACAACCATCTTTAAGCAATTTCCAGAGCAGGTTTAGAAGACAGCATTCAGACAGAATGACCAAAGCAGCAGTGACAAAGGCTGGCACCTCCAGCTGCTGCAACGCTGAGATCACAAATCTATATCCAGGAAAAACAGAAAGTAAGGAAAGTGCAAATTGCTCTTATCCCTCCCGCCAAGCTCACTTACCTGCTTCTAAAGCAAGTACAAAGGAAGAACTGTGTAAGGTTTCAAAGCAGTCTAGCACACAGGACAGGGAGTTCTTCAGATGTGAGTGATAGAAGCGAAATAGAATTGCAGCCAGTAGGAAAACAGTGCATACACCCCTCCTGGCCCATTTCCGACTCCATTCTGTCACTGGAAAATTTCTGATCTTATAATGAAATGGATAAAACTTGTAATCTGGAAAGCTTCCTATTTAAAGCAAAACTAACCTTTCTGCTGAAACCTTTCACTCAGGAATGTCTATGTCCAGGTGGAGGCCAGTAACAAGTGGTGTCCCCCAAGGGTCTGTCTTGGGACCGGTGCTCTCTAACATCTTTAGTAATGACATTGATGAGGGAATTGAGTGCACCCTCAGCAAGTTTGCTGACGACACCAAGCTGAGTGGTGCGGTTGATACGGTGGAAGGAAGGGATGCCATTCAGAGGGACCTCGACAGGCTGGAGGGCTGGGCTCGGGTGAACCTAATGAGGTTCAACACGACAAAGTGCAAGGTTTTGCATTTGGGCCGGAAGAACCCCAGGCACCTGTAGAGGCTGGGAGGAGTGGGCCTTGAGAGCAGCTCGGCAGACAAGGACCTGGGGGTCCTGATGGACGAGAGACTGAACATGAGGCAGCAGTGCGCTCTGGCAGCTCGAAAGGCAAATGGGATCCTGGGCTCCATCAGGAGAGGGGTGGTTAGCAGGGACAGGGAGGTGATTGTCCCTCTCTACTCGGCTCTTGCAAAGCCCCATCTGGAGTCCTGTGTCCAGGTGTGGAGCCCTCAGTACAAGAAAGACATTGAGATTTTGGAAAGGGTCCAGAGGAGGGCGACTGAGATGATCAGGGGGCTGGAGCACCTCCCCTATGAGGACAGGCTGAGGGAGTTGGGCTTGTTCAGCCTGGAGAAGAGAAGGCTGCGGGGTGACCTCAGTGCAGCCTATCAATACCTGAAGGGAACCTACACCCAGGAGGGGAGTAAACTCTTCAAAAGGGCTGACAACAGCAGGACGAGGGGAAATGGATCCAAGTTGAGGGAGGGAAGATTTAGGTTGGATGTTAGGGGGAAGTTCTTCACAAGGAGAGTAGTTAGGCCCTGGAACGGGCTGCCCAGGGAGGTTGTGGATGCCCCGTCCTTGGACGTGTTCAAGGCCAGGTTGGACGGGGTCCTGGGCAACCTGATCTGAATGTGGATGTTTGGTGGCCCTGCTGGGCAGGGAGGTTGGAACTACATGATCCTTGAGGTCCCTTCCAACCCGGGTGATTCTATGATTCTGTGAATCTGTGATTCTGTCTGCCAAATATTAGTACTATACGAGGAGACAGAGAGAGAAAGCACCATGTTTCTAAACTTTCACTTTATTCTGCATCAGTCCCACTGGACTGTACTGAAAACCTCAATCTGGGTTGTTGCGAATTTTACCTTGTAAGCACACTGTTCCTTAAAGCTCTGTTAAATACAATCCAGTATTCCTGCCCAAGTCTACAAATCTTCTAGGGGTTGCAAGCTGCAAATGATATTTTATTGATTTTTTCCTATCTACACTTGAGTTTCTGTGGTTGTTTTATTTTGGTTTGTGGGTTTGTTTTTTTTGTTTGTTTTTTTTTTTTGAGGAAAATGCATACTAGTGAGCTAAAGCCTTGCTGGAGAGCAGGCTCACTTCACTGCAATTTGGATGAAAATAATTCCAGCAGTAACTGTTTAATTGTTTTAAATTATTGTTGTGAATTGTAATTGTGTCTTTCATTTGCTGAAAGGCAATGATCAACTATTTAACTTTCTCTGTAGCTAATTAGCTAATTAGTGGCATTTATGATTACTGTGAGTTTCAAGTTTCTCTGTTGCAAACCGATTCTCAAGTGATTGTCTTGCTGGACATCACAGGAGGACATAATGGTGGAGCTGCCTTTGGGGGAAAGCAGAAAGACATCCAGTGAACAACACTGGGAGAGTAACTGGGCAATATTGAGAGAAAGGTCATCGCAGTTAAGAGTGCATGAGCTGCTGATGGCACAGGAAAGGAGGACAGATTGTTAGCTGTAGTGCAAGTGTGGAGTTAAAGTTTAGCTCTTTATACCACCATTACATTTGGGAGTGGAGATACTTTTCACCATTGCACCATTCATATTTAAACTTCTGTGCATCTGAACTGGTACATTTCCATAATCCAATTGAAAGGGTTTGGCCCAGTTTTAAGCAGATCGAGCATTACTGGAAGAGGAGATGGGGTATGTAGGAGGTTTGAAATCCAGACAAACAGGATGGAACAAGGCCAGCTCTACCCTGCGAGGAAATCAGCACTAGAATCACTTCGAAGAAAAAAGACATCTGTCCTTTTTAGAAAATCCTGAATTTTCCTTCTGCTAACAGCAGCTGCTGCCTCCACGAATGCTTTTAAAATACCTGATCAAGAATTCTCTGTGCTCCTGTCATATAAAGCATGAGTCAGCTGTGTGCCAGAGCCAGTGCAAGGCCCTGGGGTTGCGTTCAGCACTGGAAAACTTCTTCAATTCATGAGTGGTTTCAGGGCTCTTTATTAAGGCTGCAGCTCTTGGGCTCACAGAAGCAAACGAGAACTGAGCTGTGACAAACAAACGCAGAAGTGACTGGAAGTAGGTGGGCTACTTCCTCTTTGCTGACTCGAAGAATGTTTTTTTCTGATGTTTCAGATCTACTGGCTCAGAAGGAGAGTTCAGCATAGCTTCCAGTTAGGTCACAAGGTGGTGAGGGAGAAGAGAGCAAACAGCTGAAGATCCACTCTTTTACAAACGTTTAATTATTAGGAACTGAAACAAAAAAGGACAAATCCCCATTCTGTCAGGTTAACTCTGAGATGGAAGAAAACATCTTCTGTTCTGTTGCACTGATGAGGCGTTAATTTCATTTCTGTGTTCATTTCTGTCCAGGTTAGCCAGGAGTGGGGAGCAAAATCAAAGCCAAGAGTTTTCCATGTGCTGAACTTTGCACAAGCAGCCCCTCTGCCTGCAGAGCTGCTCTGAGCATCCAACGTGCTCAACCACCACAGCACCCAGTTCACAGAAGACAGAAGACTAAAAGGGTCTCGGGGTGAATGCTGTATTTTTTTTTTAAATCCTTCCCTTCACATCCAATATTGCAGTGCAAAAGATCGGCTTTTATGGCAAACAGGACTCAACATCATTTAAATACTGAAACAGTGGGCCAAGAAAAAGAAGCACGACAAATACTGCCTCCTAAATCATCACCAGGTAGGATGGGAAGTCCAAACAGAGGCACTGTGCTCAGCCCTTCACTGATGCTTCAGTGGAAATTCTTCTTCAGGGAAGATAAGCTAGCTGCCTTTGCAGCCTGATCTTTCAAACCTCGTTTTTCATCTATTGGGATAGCACTGTTCTTTTTCCTTATGAGCTGGCAATATCTCAGCTTTATTCTGCCCTAAAGGTGTTGGACTTATTTGCCAATTAAAGACAGGAAACAGTTTTTGGTGGGTGGGAGGGAGGAAGGGAAAGTGAAGGAGCATTAGAAAGGTAAAGGGAAAGAAAAGGTTGCTGAAAACCTTTTCCAGGTTAAAAACATCACCTTGCCAGGATATGTTGCCCAAAGAATTTAAAGATCTGCAGATGCAGGGATAAGATAGTTCAAATGACTGGGGGAAACACGGCTACTTTGGAAGCAGATGTAAACAAGGTGGTTAAAAGGACAAGTCTGAGAAATGTCCCCAGGATAAGACCTCTGACATACAGGGTCGTATTTAATAAAGCTTCTGTGTGACTTGTCTTAAACTGTACTTGCATCATTACATACTGGGAGTCTTTGTATTCTCCAGCACCCCCAAAGACAAGCAGATGTTAAAGCAGAAGAAAGCAATCTTCTCTCCAAATATCAGTTGTTTTATAATTCACTACCTAGCGCTACTGTGTTTAAGCTTCATCTCAGGTGACTATGAAAAAAAGAAGTCACAGAAAAAAGGCCAAATATATAACAGCAGAAGTCCTCAGGGTCATATTGTTTGGAACAGGAATTGCCTGGCTCCTATCACTGAAGAATCTCTTATGGGAAAGAAAACATAATCACTGCAGTATTGAATTTCACTGAAAGATTTATAATCTAATTTAAAAGTATAGGGATTTTTTTTGTTGTTAATTATAATAAACAGTAGTTCATTACAGTCCTGCTTCCACAGAAATAGCATATTGTAGACAGGGAGATAAAGCATTGGTTTCATTCACTCACAGGGCAGAAGTTAACCAGAGAGATGCCATAAACTGAGAACCAAAACACTGCCAACAAATTGTCCTTCAGTGTGAACAAAACACACAGGAAAAGAGGCTCCTCCTTTGAGTAAAAGAAATTCCTGTTTCCTAGATGGCCCTCTGCCATCCTGAAGCACCATGCAAAGGACGTAGCTTTCCTTATATGGTGAAAGACACCAACAAAGACTGGGCTAAAATCAGGATCCTCTGAGTTTACACCCAGAGTCTGAGATGCCAGACCATGATAATCTGGATGGAGAGTTGAGCGGGGTGCTCAGTCCAGACGCCTGCCTTTCACCTGGCCCATTTAGCCTTCTGCCGTAGTATCACATCTCCCTCAGTCTCTGAACTCGTCCAGTCCTGTGTGCTGCTCCAGTTCAGGAGGAGGGCTTTTGCGATGGCTTTAAGTGATTGCTGTGGTACCTCAGAACAGGCATGAAGCCCGCAGTCAGGAGTTCAGTCCATTGCCTGAACTGACCGAAGAGGTCAAGTTCAAGTTTCCTTTGGGGAAGAACTAGCTCTAAGTTTGAGCGTTCCAAGCAATGCTTATGCGTGTGAAGACCAAACTTTTGTAAGGAAACAGATCCATTTCAATGCCTTATCTTCCGAGAAGTCTTGCACATTAACTCAGGCACCTCAGCATTGCATTCTACCACTGCCCTTGTCTGCAAGCAAGGTGCTCCAGGTGTGTTTATGTATGCGAACTTTGGCTCTTCCTTGCAATGCAGAGTTAACCTTCTAGATTAATCATCTTTATTTACTTACTTTTATTCACATACACCCTGATGCCCTGTTGCCTGTTAACAGAACATTTATCTCTGACCATGAATATTCAGTGGAAAATGGCATTGGCCTCTAACTTCAGTCTGAATGCAAAGATTTACAAGCTGTTTCATTCAAGAGCTTGCATGCTCCAGCATCTGGATGCTTGGCAGTGATTCACTATTAAGGGAACCTTGCAATTTGTCATGGACTTCTGTTGTTGACTTGTGCAATTTGCTGATTATATCTGCAAATCACAAATCAAAGTTTAATCTGATCAAGGGGATGCACTCCATACAACATGCTCTGGTGAAAATCAAGGAAGCATTTGAAGTAATTCAGTGAAACAATGAAGAAAAATAAAAGATATCAATCAGATGCTTAAAAAAATAAAAACTCTCTTAAAAGTTGAAATAAGGCTTATCAAAATGAATTCAAATCCCTTGGGAAACAGCTGAACATCATGCCTTGAACCTAGGTAGTCAGAATTATTGCTGGGTTGAGGACTGGGGGTATTATTCTTTTCTCTCTGAAGTTCTTACAGGGAAATTATCATCTGAATTTTCCCGCTGGGAAACAATATCCCACTTGAAATGTCAAATCAGAAAAGCACAGAGAAAGTATGTACCTGTCTGCATTTTTTTTTTCACTTTGTTGCCAGCTGAAACACAGCACTAAATGCTAACAAGGGGTTGCTTAACTTGCTTTCAGGCCACCACTTCCAGCTGGGTTTTCACTGGACGACACCTGGAGCAAGAGAGGACTGTACATTTTTACCCACCTGCAGCTCACAGATGTGGGCTCCCCAGCAGCTTCTTGTCTCTGATTTCTTTTTTTCCCAGCTCCCACTTGTTTTGCCACAGAACTGACACCATTCCCAGGTCTATGATCTGTACCAGTCACATGGCATAAGAACAAGCGATGGGATAAGGCAGAAGCTTTCCCTTTCTCTGAAGGGGGAAGGATTCATTTCTCTCTCCCCTTGTTACTCACATCAACCCTGCGTTTGCCCTGAGCTGGAAAAACTCAACAGCAGTTCTAGGTGTTATTTCTCACACTTTAACTACTCAATACCAGTAAGAATTTGCAGATTAGGGAGTGAAAGTATTGCTTCCTAAAAAGGAAGTCAACATCCTACACCTCCTTCAAAAATAATGCTAACTCAAGTCTTTTAAGAAATTAAGATGAAACATGACATCTTCTTTCTTTGGGAGATAAAACTGCTGTCTTTCTTCCCAGTGTTTTTACTCGATGTCAGAATTTTGCACAAAACATTTTCTAAATATTTTTATTCTGTTTTCAGTAAAAAAAAAAACCTCCACTTTTCAATTACCATAAATCCACAGTAACAGAAATGGGCTCCCATCAGGGAATACAAAGGGTGGATCCACCACGTGGACAAAAGTCTCCGTATCCACAGAAAACAGAAGCAAAGTAATGTGATGTCACAATTCTTTAAGGTACCATTTTTCTTGGCCAACCTTATATCTTAAGCAGATTTCTGAGTAGATGGAGGGAGGTTTCATGCTGAAAATTTGGATATTCTTTGGTTCTGCACAGAGTTTATAACAGGCATCCATGGGAAAAGCACAGAGCACACAATGAAGTCAGAGCTTTGCTTTAAAAGCCAGCTTTTGCAGAGGTGTACAATGATGTGCACCCTATGCACCTCTTCCTCACTTCTGCTTCTCCACAGGAAACTGTTTTGACTGTGCTAGTGTGCTAAATAGCTCACAAATACAAAGAAGTCAGGCAATACTAGGAATGGATTACAGTTCTGCCTTGCAAGATCCATTTTACCAGCACTTTTTCTACCTTTATTCAAAGCATTTTCAGTTCTTTCAAACTACATTAAATAGGACCAAGTTGGATATGGCTGTACTTGGGAAGAGGTCATTCTGGCTGCCACAGGATGGACTTACAAGAACGTGGAAGCATATATTCTCTTTTTCTGAATCAATGCTGGATCAACACTATGAAATGGAGCTAGAAGGTGCTGTGCTTTTACAGATATTGCTGCTCAGGCAGTACATAAAAGCAAGGTCTGCTTTGTTTTTGTTTGTTATGGCCTGTGGCAGCACCTGTATGAACTCTGCAATTGAACCTGCTCAAGTTCTGTCATAGCTAATCAGGTTATGTTTATTAATCTGCCCAACACAACAGAGAAAACATAGGATGTAACTGTATAATAACAGTAACAAATGGAAGCTGGGGGTTACTGAGGCTGCTGGATTGAGACATACTATCAGGCTTTGCTGCTGAGTATCACTGCCATGAAGCACTGTTTCCGAAATCCTCAGCCACACAGATGGAGAATAAAGATACAGAGTAAGATAGCCAGCATTTTAAATGACAATCTTGGTGATTAAGTGGAAGTACCCGAGCAGGTACTTACATAACCAAATTGCCTCTTTTGCAGTAAATCTCAGGTAAAAAGCTCAGACTTGCAATTGAAAAGAGTAAATCAGGAAACATCAAAAAAGCAAAAATGCAAAAACATTTACAGGAATAAAAGAGGTTTCTCTTCTATAAAGGACTTAAAGTCAATTAAAACTGTGTTGGTAAATTCTGCTGCAGCTCATTTACTCATATGGCCCCTCTGTGCCCTTCTTTCTCTGGGCAGTAGTGCTGGCGTGCAAACAAAATCACCACCCAAAACTCATGCTGAGTGAGGAGTAGTCAACCAAAGCACAGTTGTCTGTGTAATTTTGTGCAACTTCTGAAATACCTTCCTGCTTCAAAGATCTGCTGAACTTGCTGTGTGTTCATGAGTGCTTCACCTTTAAGTGTGCTAAATGGGTTAACCGGCCATTTCATCTTCTTTGTGGCTCCCATGTGACACTTGCTGTCCCTTCTGCTGCACAGCTGGTTCATAACTTTTCAGAATTCACTGCGTTAGAAGACTGCTTAATTCAGCCCCACTGTGCAGCTCTTTATGAATCTACAGAAAGGTCAGCATAGAGCTATGAGGGCTGCAACAAAAGTAGTGCCTCCTATTTTAACACGATGGCCCACGATGTCAGAGGTGAATGTTGATGGTGTGGCAGTAGAGGTTGAACCTTCCCACAAGTATTCCTTTTTATTGCTGCATGACAGATGGCAGCAGAGGGGTAGGCTGACACAACGGCATCTGACATGGAAGTGTGGATGGAGCAAAGGTGTGGAAATGAATTCCTCCATACAGCAAAAAATGCACCCACTGAGAATTCATCAACACCTGCTGAATTTTGATGGAGACCAAACAGTGGATGTGAGCACAGTGAAGTGGTGGGAGGTACAGTGACAACAACAACAGTGGGTCACCTCTGATGGTGTAGATTTAGGCAAGTGCACATCCAGCCTCATACTCACTGATGGTGATAGTGCATAGCAAGTGACAGGTAGTGCATAAGTAGTGATTATGCTGCAAAATATTGTTTTGTAGCTAGGAATTTGCTCTATCCAGAAGTGTAATTGTGCTCTTTGTACCTGTTGTAGTTTCCATAGAAATAAAGAGGAGGCATTACTTTTGGAGTGACCTACATTTTTTTTTTTTAAACTGATCCCTATCACACTTCAGGTCAGGGCTGACGGATACTTCCAAGACTCTTTGAAACCTGGTGGAAAATGTCACTGGGCATAACATTATCTATACTATCGATGCAGGAGCTGACCTAGCAGAGGAGACAGACAGTTCACTGAGACGTACCTGGAAGCAGCACAGAACTCAGATTTTTCAGATGGCCACTGGGCAGATGGCAGCCAATATCAGTATCTTCTCAGATCAGAATTTCTTTATCAGAAGAAAGCCCTTTGCTGTAATTATGAACTGACGTGAAAGCTGGAGTATCAGAATTCAGGATAAAGACACAATTCTTGAGTGGATTTCATGCCATCAAGTCACAAAGAAAACAGGACATTTCCCTTGTTTAATTCTGGGCAATGAGGTGGACTTCTTTATACACAGTGTATACCTTACTCTGATACTGTCCTGCACAACATCCTTGTCTCTAAAGCAGGGAGGCATAGAGGTGATGGATGGACCACTCAGTGGATAATGAATTGGCTGCATGCTTGCACTCAGAGTTGTGGTCAATAGCCCCATGTCTAGATGGAGACCAACGACAAGAGGTGACCCATAGGGGTTGATATTAGGACACCACTGTTAACATTTTGTCAGTGATACGGACAGCAAGATCGAGTGCAACCTCAGGTTTGCCAACAATGGGCCTTTGAGCAATCTGGTCTAATAAAAGGTGTCCCTGCCCGTGGCAGGGGTTTGAAACTAGATGCTCACTGAAGTCCCTTCCAGCACAAACCATACTATGATTCTAGATATAATTGAATATTTCCCAGCATTTCCCATTATCTCAGCTCTTGTTTTCAGTGTGTTTCATGGTTTCCTGCTGGTAACAACAGCCATGAAGAAAGAAATAGGCAGAAGTCAAACCTGTCTTGAAAATTTATCATACACAAATTCATGTGCAGAGAAACAACAAAACCTTCTATCCTATTTTTAAGATTTCTTAGAAATAAGAAACTTCACCAGAGGGGCTTCAAGGAAGCCATTCTGCAGAAAAATTTCATGAAAAATCACTGCCTTGGAACCATATACTTTTTCTGTCATGAAAAACACCAAATTATATTTGAGAATATCCACAAATCATTCAGCATTAGGAGGTGGGTAGAACCAGTGGGTACTGAAACTTTGGAAAGAGCCACGTGCTTATTCCCAGACTTAATATTACTGACAAATAGACTTAATTTTCTTAAGCCTCTCAGCATCCGAACAAAGGCGCAACACTTATGGAAGCAGGAGGTCTGGTTAGCCAGAGGCGTCAGATGATTCAGATGAGATTTTTTGTTTTCAGAGGAGAATTGTAAAAAAAATAAACATCTCTTCCTTCCCTCACATATATCACTGTATTCTACCTGCAGATGGTGTGGATTTTGCTCTTTAAGAATAGAAAACAGGCAAGAAAGGACACTGTGAAGGATAGTGAAGTTTGCACATTTCAGACAGGTGCTGATCTGATCACAAATTGGTTACCTCTCTCTCTGGACAGTTGGTTAAGATAAACAGTTCTCCAGCTAACTACACTGAGTTTGGCCTATAGTTTTAATTGCAAAGTCCAAATTCATGCGTTCAAGGGTTAATGGCTCCTTTGTTCCTTCTTCACTTGGGCTGATCTATGTCCTGTCTTCCTCCACACCAGCTGGTCTCTGCCCAGCACCCTGCTCCTCACTTCTCTGCACCGGAGGCAACCAGCAATTCCTCTGTGTGGGGCTCTTGGATGGACAGGGCCCTCAGAATTGTCATCCAGCAGCTGCTGAGGTATACTGCAGGAAAAGTCTCCATCAACACGTGGATGCTGGGATACCACGCGCTCTAGGTATGCACAAGGCTGGCACTTAACATGGTCTCATCATCAGCCTAAAAGTTGTCACATGACAGGAAATCTGCAAACAATCTTAAAACAAAGCACATGATGTAAATCCAATGGCAAATGCCAGTTCCACCTCAGATCTGCCAGCAGCAACTCAGTTGTGTTTTCTTTAATTTCAGCTTTTCTTGATCATTTAAAAAGACACAAAAATCAACAACAATCATTCTGAGGTTTCACTGGCTTTTTAAACCTTAATCTTTTTCCCTTGCCTTTATCACTCCTTTTTTACTTCCCCACCTTTAAGTAGCACTGCATTAGCACATCTTAACAAGTCTAAAGATGTTTTTCTGGGTTAAGCTGTCTGGTTACTGCTTGTATTTTAGCCAGCTCAGGTGAGAAACAGAAAAAAACAAAAACACTTTTCATATTTACAGTCTCTTTCACCTTAGTATGCTGAGGTTCTTAACGGAGTTTTCTTTACAGAGCTTTCACAGAAGCAAGTGAGTCTTCACATATTTCATATGTATTTTTCTTGAGTATCAGAAAATCACTAATCTTTCAAGTCTTAATGCTTTGATTAGCAAAACTGTACAAAACCAAACATAAATACATCATTTTACACAGGGGACCTCAAACCTTCCAGTCCTTACTTATTTTTTTATTTTTTTATTAATGCTCAGAAAAACAAAACCTTTTGTTTAAGTGTAAATTAATTGGCAGGACTCCTTTCAACGCTCTTCAGCTCTTTGTGTAGCTCTCAGCTGCTAATGTACGCTCTACATCCTTCAGACTTCTGTACTGCCTTTCATCTGAAAACCTCAAAGCACTCTGCAAAAGACTAATTAATAAGTTTCAGCACAGCTCTCAGGGAGGCAGGTAAACTTGACAAGTAAAAGTGTTAACACTCTTGCAGAAACCAACAGAGATAAATCCTCCAGACATCTCAGGCAACGTTAGACCCATAAGAGTTTTTGTGCTCTTTGGTTTAATGCTGTGTGTTTGACCTTCCTCTGTGGAATGCAGAGCAAGGGCAACCTGTCTCAACACTCAGGTCTTCACAGTTGTTTCTGTCTCTGCTTGAAATATCTGCCTTCAGTGATTCCCAAGGAGCCAGACACCGACTGAGCAAACATACGAAATATGTGATTCTCTCAAGCCAAACAAAAATCTTCCAGTTATCTGAAAAATGTGAAGACCAGAAGATTTTCTGACTTCTGCAGAACTTTCAGCCAAAAATTCCATTTGCTTTCTTTGCTGTTGAAGCATATTTTCTCTACAACACATTGTCTTACCTCACATAATGCTGCATATAGGAAACTCAAAATAGCAAAAGAAAAAAAATCAGCATGCTTTGTTCAAAGACTATCAACTACTGAGTTTGATCAATAAGGTGGGATCCAACAAACAGGGATGTCTGATGTGACTCACTGAATGCAGAGATCTACTCTATATGAAAATAATGCTTACTCTGAAGCTGCTCTGACTAACAAGCATTCCATAGTCACTCAAAAGCCCCCTCAGCACACTGTCAAATGAAAGTAAAGCTGTTTATTTACAAAATCTATATACAGAGTTCCAAGTGTCAGGAAGAAGAACAGGCAAGCAATTATCTTAAACCCTGCACATTAAAAGTTCCTATTTATATGGGACTTCTCTCCCTTCTCATTATCCCCCTGACAGCTGCTGGGATGTTAATCTAACCTTGTAGTTACCATTCCAGCTGTGATACAAGCCCACATCCTTGGGCTGCGTTCTCAGAGGATGATCTAAGAAGAAAATGTTTTATATCCAACCTTTTCCTTATGCAAATGTTTCCCAGAAGTAAAGCTGAAAGACTGTGGACCCAACAATCAAGATACAAAGACTGTATCTCCCATGTTTCCTGTTCCACAAACCAAATGCAAGAGATGGACCACCTTTAGGTAACTCTGTGCCTGGCACAGATTCCCTTTAATATGACTGTGCCTAGCTCATCTTCTTTACAAAATGCCAAGTTTAAGTTCACACCTGAAAATCTGCCTGAATATAAAACAGACATTGTATGAAGCTAGGCATGTGGTCTCAGAAGCCCACCTAACTGGTTGCCACCCCAAAGCAGGAAGCCCCAGCTTACTGCTGCTGACATCCATTAGGAATGCACTATAGTGAGAATGTAGTTCTTGGCAGCAAACAGCCTCTAGTCAGAGATGAATCAGAGCACAGCAATCTCTTGGTAGACCTTCACCAGCAGGACTTCCAGTCAGCATCCCAATACTGTAACTCCACAGCTCCAAGTCAGCTCTATCTGTCTCATGACCCAGCAGTTCACTCTGGTTTTGCTTACAAGGTTCCTTCAATCCCTTCCCACCTCCACAGTGTTTTGAGACTCAAACCTCACTTCCACTGTGCCCTTTGCACTAGTTGCAGTTTGTGTATTCTCACTGAAATCAGTTCATCAGAGCCCTCACTGGTTTAATCCAAATGGGGAGTGACAGCTCAGAGTCTGTTGAGGAAGCGGGGTTGTCATCTCTGAACAGTTTGGCTTGCTGACAATGCCATGGGCTAGAAGACGCTGCTGTCGCTTTGAATGATCATCATCCATGCTCCACGGATGCAGAAGCTATTCACAAGAGATGACCCTTAAAGCCTTGCTGTGGCAGGAGACATTTCTCCAGTTGTTGAATGCATGAGGTCACTTTTAAGAAGCAACATGGCAAAGTGCTTCACACATGCATGCATGTGCTCCCACCCACACCCAAGATCTCAGATGTGAAGAGGCACTGCAGCTACGCATGCTTTGAACAGCTGCCTGCCTTTCTGCTTGCTGCCACCCCTTTAAAAGATGCAGATCCTTGCTCTTAAGGTTAGTTATAAATCACACTAATGTCTTCTTCCAGGAGGGACTGCAAATGAAAAAAATGCATGCTATTATCCATCATTTCAAGAATAGCTGCTGTGTCTGTGGGTTGATCCAATGCTCAGATATATGCCTTCACATCCACACTTGCAATGGATGGAGATCTATAGCATCACACTGTGTAATTCATTCCTGATTGTCTTTGCCCACTGTTGGAGAGGAACCAGCCTGTTTCCTTGGATTCTATAGCCAGAATGGAAGAACTGTGGTTTTGAAGTAAACCTCTTGTAAAGGTGGGATTTTTATCCTGAAATTTAAAGCCTTCCACATTCGCTCCAATCCCAGTGCAGGAGAGGTTCTGTGCAAATGTTCTAAATTATGCATGGTTTGTTTCCTCCTCTACAGAGAATGCAGTCACTGTATGATAAAGCCAAAACATGTTCTCATGATTTCCCAAAGAAGCTGACAAATGTCAACATCGTGCCATGAAACACAGATATGGTGTTTTCTCTTACAGAAAAGTGCCCCAATGGAATATTTTTTGCACATCTTTATAAAAATCTCTGTTTCTGCTAGGCAACCTGAGAAAAGTGAAGCTTACTGTCTCTGGAGCTCCGTGTCTCTCCCCTGAATAAGCAGATGGAAGCCAAGAGAACTTTTAGTACGAACAAGAGCTTGCCAGGACTCGGCTCAGTGTTTACTGGGGAAAAAACAAAACAAAACAAAACAACTTTTCCTTATTTTCATCCGTAGGCATCAAAAAACCAAGTGTCATGCTAGGTTTCAGATCTGAAGACGTGCTTGGGATCCATGAGTGATTTTTGCTGAGATGTGCTGGAAGATGGCACAGGGTGTCTTGAAAGTGCAAGCAAGGAAGGGGTCATTCTGGATATACCAGGACATTTATTTTTCCAGAGGACCAAAACCTTTCATAAGATGTGCCAAGACCTGGACGCTTATTTCTTGGTTTTGTCACCTCCTCCTTCATTATACATCCAGAACCTGTTTGAAGGATTGTTGGATCTGGAAGTGCCTGTTTCCACATCTTTCTGAGATAGATGCCTTACTAATGGAATCTCAAGCAAGATAAGGTGAATCCCTTCCCCACATCTAAATTCCAGCAGAAAACCATTTCACAAGCAAATGAACAATGTAAGCCTTACTTCCTACAGATATGCATCCTACAAGTGGAGCTTTCTGGCAATCACAGAGGATACATAGATGCAAGCTTTTTCCCTTTTAGCATTTTCTTATGTCTATTTGGAAATGAATTTACGTCTGTGCCATCTCCTCAGTGGAGAGACGCATTAAGAATCTCCTGTCTTTATCTGGCTTCTGATCTTCACAAAATTCATGGGACCTTTCTCATCTCTGAGATCTCTAATTTTACATCAAATTCACCTGAACTTTACTAATGGGTTCAAAACGCACTGATGGAAAGAAACAGACAAGCATATGAGAAGGCAACCCCAACACATCAGTCTCATTTTCTTAGAAAACTAGGCTAGAGGAATTGCAGTCTTATGACATTCAGAATCCCTATTTTATAAGAAAATAACATTTGACATTTTATTTTAAGATATAATGCTTCACTAAAAAGAAATTTGATAAAATATCTGCTTTCTAAAAATACTCTTCAGTTTCAGAACAGCAATTGCACTCCAGCTTTTATTATTTTTATAATTTCTCCATTATTTCATGAAACAATGCTTTTATTGGCAGAGATAATATGACATGTTGGACTAGATGATCTTGAAGGTCGTTTCCAACCTTGCGATTCTGTGTGATTCTGTGACATCATATAAGAGCTAATGTAGTCTGGTTGTTGTTTTGTGTTGGTCTTTTTTAGCTTTTTCACATCATTAAGTATCGCTTCTATTCAGCGCTGATTGAAATGTCTCATTTCTTTCTAGATGAAGATGGCTGCAGCTTGGTGTAATCAAACAGTTTGACGCTTCACAAACAGAAGATATTTGGATGTAGAAGAGATTTTCAATCAGCTCTAACTGCTCCACTTATCATCTCAAGTGTTATACACTTTTTAATAGTTATATTACATATTCATTAACAGTAGCATCTGTTAAGACCTACTATTGATAAATAATGAAATGAAAAATATCATAAACAAAAAAAAAAATGTAAAATATAATTCTAGAAAAGTGAAACCATCAGTGCATATATAAAACAATATATTCATAAAATATTTTTTCATAGGAATTTTTCCTCCAGGTGAAAATGAGCTTATTACACTGGGAGAAAGCACTCAGCTACTGCTGCATGAAACACAGCATTATGCTTTAAACTGGGGAAGTGTATGAAAGAAACAACTCGGCTGGGTGACCTCAGCCCTTCCTGCACTCATGGGAGACTCCAAGAACCATCTGGAGCGTGGGCTTTGCTGACTGGAGTGGAAGCTGACAGGAACAAAAGATCAAGGAAATAATTAAATCAGACACCTAAAAGAGGAATGTCCCCCAGAGACAGTAAACATCAGCGTAACACCTCAAGCTCAGTGCCAGGTCATTATTCAATACATGTTCAGCTATTAAAGACACTACCTATTTGATAGATTCATTTGTGCCCGCTGAATATAAGCAGCCTAACAAGGAAAATTACAAAGGCTCTGCAGACATATGAGCTGTGTGAATAACTGCAGGCCCATTCTGAGAGGTCCCAAAGCTGTCAGAGCTGGCCCCGATGCACAAACCCTTCTCCTGGCTGAGTAACTGGTTGAGATCCTAGAATACATCAGCACCAGGCAACCAGACATCTCTTGAAGCTCCATCTCACTGCACATCTTGGTAATGCTTCCCTCAAACACTCATTACGTTCTCTATTTGATTATCATGAAGTCAGCATAGCTAACAGAGGCAAAATCAAGTGCTTCTGTTGATTTATTTTCCCCTCACATTGAAGTAAAACTTTTCCTGAAAACCACATCTCCATTAAGGTGCTGCATCTGGAGCTCATAGCAATCAGGTCCTTGGAATCATGAAACACAGGCCAATATGAGAATTTGATCTGGAGAGGGAAGGATCTTTGAAAGCAAGCAAGAAGCATTAACAAAGACACCTTAATTACATGCAGCAGGAGGGACAGAACAAAGGCAACTCTAGGTCACTCCCAGAGGCAAAAGTAGCTGTTGCTGATCGCCCAAATAGGACAGGAGCATCTCTGTGCACACGGAGATAAAAGCAACCATGTGTGTATAGACGTAGCCTCCTTCCAGGGCTAGGGAACCTCTTTAATGAAAAGAGATTGTCATTTATCGCTGTTAGCAAAATCAGCATCTCTGCCTGAAGTGATTTACATTCATGAGTTAGCAGTTTATGGCTGAAGTGTTCAACCCACTCAACACATAGTTTGTAATATAGAGCTTTACTGCAGCTGAGACAGGGTGCACAGAACCTGGAAAGCTGTTTTGCAGTGAGCCTCTGAATTGCTTTTTTTTTAAAGGCTGAAGATCAACATGCATTCTGCCTGTGGATTTACAAGTAGTCTGTTTAAATGTATCTCAGTGAGAGAGCACATTATCCATGATGAATATGGAAGAATCAGGAACACTTGACAGAAGAGAGGCTTCTTTGAGGATGCAAAGTTCACCATCCATTTGCGTTGCCAATAATGCACCTACTGTGTATATAATTGGACTAAGAGGGTTAATGTATTTTCTGACTGGTATGTTACACATTCCATAAAAGTAAATGCAAGCTGAACTCTGGTAATGGCAGGTTCAAGATGGCACCTAGTATTTAACCAAAAACCTGCTATTATGGACCATGTGTTGCATTACAAAGCAAAATCCTCATCAGTGATGAGTTAATCAAGTTAAAGGAATTGCTCCTAGACTCATTACATGCCAAAGACTTACAGATTCTCATTTTTGAGTTTGTAGGAATGTAGACATCATTCAGAACATCAACTCAGCCCTACTCTGTGTGCCTGTATTTATCTATTATTCTATCCATAAAAAAGGTGTTTCAGGCTTGTCTGCCTCACATGCCATAGTCTGAATGAGTTGAGCAGTGATCTCTGCTATCTTCCTGAAAACCTCTTTGCTTATGGGACGCTGTTCAAAAGCAAGATGCCTTGATTTTTCTTCTCACCGAAGTCTTTAAATGCACAGAACTCATAATAAACTGTAAGATGCCCTTTCAGAAGAAAGTCCATACAAAACATGGTTTTATAGAGAAACAGTCAGGGAGAGAAATAATTCACACTAGAAATCTCACAGGTAACAGCTGGCAGGGAAACACATTTTCAGTTGTGTCAAAGCAAGTCACAGACATTAAGGCAAAACGAATCATAATGAACATCAGATCTGATTTTCTGTGTAATATAACTCATTGGATATGCCTGAATTGTTTTGTATTTGAACTGCAAAATATCTTAATGGGAGAAAGAGTCCTTTTTAACTTAAAAATTGCTAGTGATTGAGAATACAAAGCTACCCTCAGTGAACAGTTCCAAAGCCTGAAATTTCATTCTCCAAACAAATATAAGCAAGCATTTGAAGTGTGAGTACTACAGTCCTGGCTCCTCCTTCTCCTTTCTTTGTGAGAATGAAGACTGATCTCCAAGACTTTGAACATTACATTTTGCAAGAGGGATTTTTTTTCTCTCCCTCCCGCCTTTTAGTAAACTCATTAGTCCAATTTTTGGAGACATTCAGAGCACGCTCTTCATAACAAACACTCCCTTCCCAGAGATCAGATCCCTCTACTACAAACAGTCACTATCCTTAATTAAGGATTTTCTTGAAATGACAATGCCACAGATTAAAATCATAAAGTCCAACCATTCACCTCCCCAAAGGCTGTTTCCTCATGTTCCATCTCTTGTCGCTTGAAAGTCAATCACTGCCTTTAAAAGTTAAAAACACAAAATAAGGAGACTTACAAAAAAAAAAAAAAAGAGGAAAAAACTATAAAGTGTAAACATTCACATGGAAATACAGTTACAGCTCATAAAATGTTAATGTCAGCTACGTTTGTGAATGATTAGCTATGATTAAGAGACATTAAGTGATCTGCAGGAGGTTCATGCAAAAATTTTGTTGCTGTACAGAAGCTCCGTCCTTGTACCTCAGAAGGATGCTTTGAAAATGCATCCTTGTAAGAGTCTCAAAGTCTGCTTCTGATTTAACAAGAACCTAATTGCCTGATTATTGATTATCTCTTTGAAGTACAGTAATCATGATATTGCAGCAAATTTGCCATCTGCCTGTCTCGTTAACAACCCGTCTATTTTCACCATGAGCTGTCTTACCAATTGAAAACACATATGCTTTCATTGCAGCACTTGTCCTTAAAAGAGTTGCAAACACAGATGGCTTTGGGGGTGACAGCTCAAGTTTGCCACTCCCCTGAGATTGCTGCTATCATCAGTGGGACTCTGTCCTCCCCTTGTGGTGCCTGGGATGCCTTTGGAGGCTGCTAAACCAGGCTAGATCACCAAGAATAGAGGCCACATGGTTTCAGTCTAATTGTCATAGATCACACATAAATATCCAGAGACCCCTTCTGATCCAAGCAATTGCTTTAGGAGAATCAGGCCTACCACTTATTTCAGACCACTCAAATGGAACTTCCTGTGGTATTTTAATTACAGTCAAAAGGGCCATGATTTACCTTGAGATGGCATTTGGCATGGGAGCCACTGCCCAGTTTGTTGTCAGTTTTCTCAATAAAGAGAGCATATGTCCAGCAGTTTCTCCCATCCGAAATTCTGAGATTCAGGTTTCTCTCCATGAAACTTACCACAGAATCACACAGAATCACTGAATCGCAGAGGTTGGAATGGACCTCTGGAGATCATTCAGTCCAGCCCTTTGCTAAAATAAGTTCCGTAGACTAGGTTGCACAGGAAAGCATTAAGCAAACAACCTGCTGGGATGTGAGCACTTGGTACAAGAAGTAAGCCTGATGTACAGATTGCCATCAAACTGTATCACATCCAAAACTGAACAGGTAAAAAGATGCAGGCAAAAAAGTTTCAGAAAGTGTCAAAAGATCACAGAAGATAAATTACTGTATTGATAGTAAACATGCAATTTTTATTTTCCCAAATCTACCAAATAATTAATCTTAATAATTAATCTTACCAATCTGCAAAGGAAAGTTAGAAAGTTAGCAGAGTAATTACAGTAGGCATTGTAGGGAAAGACGGTAGTTCTCCTCAATATGACCCTGAATGGTAGGGACCCTAGAAAATAACTGCAGCAAAATGAGAAAAGGAAACACTGATGTGTGCAAAGCAGGAGGAAATACTTCCAGCAGTGAAGTGCTTTCCCAGCACTGAAGGCAGAGCTGCAGCTCTGGTGTGCAGTTCTGGGTCCACCACCAACCCCAAGATGACATTTTGGAAGAGGTGTGACAGATTTAATCTTCACCTGAAACATTTTTCCTCCTATTAGCAAGAACTGTCTCAAGCCTTTATTTTCATCCTAGGTCCATTCGAAAGTTTACTGAGAAGAGATCTGCTCAAGATACTTTTTTTTTTTACTGACTGTGCTCCCTACAGCTTTCCCCTGTTCTGAGAAGGATGTCTTTGGAAAGATTAGTTCCACCACCGGCTTACTGCTCAGAGCCAGCTGGTTCTGAAACGTTGTGTAAGAAAGATTAAGTTTGCTCTGGTACTGAGCACAGTAACAGAAGACTCAAGTAGCTGCCCCCAACTTTATGCGTGTACAGAAACAAGCAAAAGGTGACAAAATAAGGATTCTTTTTTTTATTACAGATTTATCCAAATCCCAGATAAAACCTTGAAATGTGAATTGACAGGAAAGCAATACGTAAAGGCAGAATGGTGAGGTCAGCAGGGCTCATTACAGCCACCTGCAGAATGTAAACTAAATGATCATACATCAGGAATTTTCTCCATAAAGCAGAGCACAACATTAAGAAGAAACATTACCCAAAAACATCAAATGGACAAGAAGATCATACAATTGAGATGCTCTTTTCATGGAAGTCCTAGAAATTCACAGCTGAACATCAAGCTATGCCCTTCCTAGATAAAATTTCTACCCACAGAGAACATTCTTCACAAAGCTGATTACATCAGCCCCAGTCCATCTCAGTTCATTTTTTTTTCCATTGTCTGCAAGCTCAAAGCAAAAAGGCAGCCTTGAAATGTACTTTATAGAGCCTCGCCTGGATTCTCACTCTAGCAGCAGCAACAGGAATTTGGACCCATAGTACTTCTGAGAGGTTGCATCACTTGAACTGTGTGCTTTTGGAAACCTTGCTTCAATTGACATCCAAAGGTCAATCAAAGTCCAAGGCATGGCATTAAATCCAAGCACCAGCAATTACTGATGATACAAGAGGGCATTTACTCTGCTATTTTTCTCATCATAAGGTGAACAAAGTTGAGTTTTTATAGAACAAAGTTTATAGTGTCTGTTCCCAGGACAATTTAGAATGACTACAAAAATCATCAGAAAAAGATGGGGTTGCATGGATCATGTTGCTTTTCCCTTTGGCTTTCCATCTGCATTGAAGTTCTGGAGTACATTTTCTTGTTGACAGAAGAATTTGCCTTTGTTACTCCTCCTTGCAATAGACAGGTCTTACACCACTGAAAGCTATTTTGAGACATGCAGAAGTCTTCCATCCCCCTCTCTGCCTCCCAAGCCAGCCTTAATTGGCCATAGGTCTACTTTCAGTCTTGCAATTCTTTTTTTGCAAAAAAAAAAAGAAAAGAAAAAAGGCATTTCTTTGTTATTTCAAATAGCCAGCATCAATACTTTTTCTGCAGGTAGCACAAAGCTTTATCGTTGTACGGCCCTGTGGATAACATTTCTAAATTAAATACTGGAGAAGCTTTGCAGCTGGGACTTAGAATATATGATTTAATTTCTGTCGCTTTATTTCAAACATTAAAAAAAAAAAGAGCTGAGAAAATATTAGAGATGATATTTCTTTTTCTAAAATTGCGTGTTAGAGAACATCTGCAGAAATTTCTGAAGGGAAGAGGGTGAAATACAAATCCAGGCTTAGTCAAGAGGGGTCTCCCTTATCTGCTTTCAGAACAAGGCTAGGAAAGCTGCAGCGTACCTATCACTATGACTCGAGTACCCCCCAAAATCCATCCTGAATCAATAAGAGCTACTTTATAATCATCAGCCAGTCAAGATCTCATTCTTCTTAAGCTCACTTCTGTAACCAGAAAAGCCCAATCTTCCTGCTCTGAGAAACAATTCCAGTTACAGGCACTGTGTGTGCGAGAGTTTGCTATTATGGACACCAACCCATTTCCTTCATTTCTTTCACAAATGTTTCATCACTTCCCTTTGGTTGCCCTCCTCCTCCATCCCTGCGTTGACTTTTTTCACATTCAGACTAAACCTGTGTCATCCAAGTAAAGCACCAGTGTGATTCTACACCCAGAAGCTCTACCAACAGTGATGGGAGTAGAAAAAAAACCTCATCTTGGCAGAGGGACAGCAGAAGTTACGCTCCCTGTGCAGGCACTGCCAAGCATTCATAGCAGCATGTCCTAGTTGAGCTCCTTGGGATCAACTGCTCATCTTATATGATTCAGACACACAAGAGCAAGCACAGAATACGATCAGCTAAGAAGTACAAGAGACGGTGCCTCTGCGTGTCCTCAGGTGAACTGCCCAGAACATGAAGCTGTGACACTGAAGCCTCAGGTTCCAGATCACATTGAAGTTTTTGGTAAACAGAAAGAATCAGTAAGGCCACACTTCGTGATACATCTCTGCAGACACAAACTAAATATTTCAAGCTCTTCAAGCATTAAAGTTTTAAGATGCTGGAGTCTCGAAAATGCAACATATGGCTCTGGAGCTAGACTTGAAATAGCACCACTGCAGCTCTTTTCTGCAGGTATGAGCAACAGAGAACATCTGAATCTACACCATCCAAGCACTGAGGCACCACACCATGTCACTATAACTATAAACGCTCTGTTTCAAGGAAAAGTTCTTGGAGGTGCTGTCATAATTGTTTACAACAATAATGTATTGCTCTTGGCCACATCAGCAGGGATTAGACCCCTTCCTAGCATACGGACTTTTCAAACTGCACTTTGGAAGCTTCATACCCTCTCCATTGTGTATGTGCTCCTCCCATACAGTTTCAGCTGTTTGGGTTTAACTAATTTGGCAGATAACCAACAGCAGGGATCCCAAGTCATTTACCAAAGCTCACACACACTTGTCACACTGCAGTCAAATCACAAGCCCATCAGTGCTTTCATCTCTTTGTCTGTTCCCCTACAGACAAACCTTTTGCCCACCCCTCAGTTACTTTGCTCATCTGGCACTTTCTACCATTACTTAATGGTTATTGGGGAAAATGAAGCTGTCAGACTTTGAATGGACTTTCATTGCCTGAATGAATTTGACTAAGTGGCTGTGCTGTCTGGAAAGCTCTCAAACATTTAGCATAATAGCATCTTTGAATAACAATTTCTCAAGTCCCAAAGTGAACCTCCAACATGCACTGGAAAAGCCCAGATGAATGCATAAAAAGCGCAATCCCCCAACACCAATGCTTGTAAACTATATGCTAGGGAAAGGTTTACATCAGAAGAGCTCTATAAGCTCTATACCCAAGACTGTTCTTTCCCTCCACCCTTCCGCTCCATGCCCAGAATACTAACCAGCAATCCAGCCATCCTCCTGCGTCAGCTCCGCATCCTCGCACCAACAGCCAGTGGCTGGATGAATATAGGTTACAGCCTGCAGCTTTAACTGGTCCTGAGGCTCTTTCTGCAGCTGGCAACCTTCAGAACGAAGTTTCCTGCTCTTTACATGAGATGATGAGCTTTGGATCATACTTAAAACACCAGCATATTACTCCATTTAGCCTTCAGAGATGTGTCACGTAATTACTGCCCTCTTAAATCATTGCTGAGCACTTTAAATATACAAGAGATTAGCTTACACATTTGAGATCTGAGTTTTAGATGTTGTGGAAATGCCCATTTTCCTTGTTCAGCACACACTGTTCTTCATGCAAATAAATCCAAAGACTCTGACTCTTGAAGAGGCAGCATGGAGAATGCAGGCCAAGCGTCCCCAGTTCCAGCTTTGCACCTTCAGGTAACTGTGGGAGGAAGACTGTTTTTCCCATAGAGCTGTAAGTATCCACAGCCCACCTCTAGTGCAGAATGCAGTGGGGATACCCCGACTTGTTTTTTATTTGATTACTGTAATTTTGTTCTATTTCAGCCTTCTTCTAGGATTTTCTATGCATTTGCATTCAACTTGGAGTCTGCTCCTTACTAAAGTTCCAGCCTGGAGCTTGCCCCCCTCTTGCTGTAGCTGGCCTGCTCTCAATCTGGTAGGAATTCACATTAAAACTGTGCCATACATTGCTGCAATACTTGAGTTTCCAGCATGGTTATACAGCCCACTTCAAACAAAGAAACCATCAGATTGAGATCTTCAAACACTCTCTGATCTGAACACATTGTACCTCAGATTCCCCATGACTTCTAGCTGCAGTGCCAGGAGTGATAAATTAAGCATCTCGGAAAGTAACTCAAACCAAAGTTCATTATACCTTCTAATTAGCTCTGGGAGAGAGCCAAAGACAAAGATTTTGATTTAAAGAAGTAATTACACAAAATATTCAGTTAATATATCCTTAAAAGCTGAATTGTTGTATGAGTAATAGTTGCTTGCAACACCATAGTAGCCTTTAGATGCTATAATTGTGATGTAGCACTGTGATGTAGATAATTGTGATGTAGATAATTGTGATGTAGATAATTGTGATGTAGATAATTGTGATGTAGATAATTGTGATGTAGATAATTGTGATGTATCCGTGCTAGAGGTCTGGCTGTCCTTTTTCATACAGAGGGTGGTGAGGCACTGGCACAGGTTGCCCAAGGAGGCTGTGATGCCCCATCCCTGCAGGCATTCAAAGCCAGGCTGGATGTGGCTCTGGGCAGCCTGGTCTGCTGGTTGGTGACCCTGCACATAGCAGGGGGTTGGAACCAGATGATCATTGTGGTCCTTCATGAGACATCATTTGGTGGCAGGGAGGTGATGCAAGGATGGCTGTCCTTCTGGTGATGCTGCAGAGGTGAAAAAAGGACAGCAGGAGCACCCTGCAAAGCTGTTTGCTCTCTGGTGTCCTACGCTGCCTTCCTACGCTGCCTCAGAAAGCACTCGCTGGTTATTGAGAAGCACTGCAGTTCTGGCAGCAAACTCAGCCTGGACTCGCACTTCCACTCAGTAACAGAAAAAGGGCTCGGAGAAGAGCTGAAATAGACGGATTCTACAGAAGCTTCACATCACAGGATGTCAGCCAACGCAGCACAGGGTGCCGTGCTCAGCACCAGGCGTTGCTGCAGCGCCGCCGCTCAGCGCCACGAGCGCGACCGTTAACGGTCGGCAACTACAGGCGCGTGGCCGCTCACGAGGCGGCTCAAGTAGCCGCCCCGCGATTGGCGGAGCGGTTCAACTCGCACGGTGATTGGCGGGGCCGTAGAAAGAGAAGCACGGTGATTGGCGGAGCCCGCTGGGCGGTTGGCGGGCTGTTCAAACATCAGCACGGTTGTTGGAGCCGTGTTTCTCTCAGCGCGTGATGCAGAGTTGGGTCTGCGCTCAGTTCTTCTGCGTGCTGTGCTCAGATCGGTCCTGAGTGCTTTTAGAAACCTTTTTTAATGCATATCGCTAAAGTGGGTGACCGGCAATAGGATCTGAGGGAATCGCATGGTGCTATGTTGGGGGGGGGTCGAGTGGGAGTGAGGGTGTCTTACTACTGAGGGTGGTAAGCATGGAGAGGTTTGCCCAGGGCAGTGAGCACAGCCCCGGACCGCCAGAGCTCAGGGAGCATTGGGACACTGCTCTCAGTCATTGGGTTTGGGTGGTGCTGTGTGGAACCAGGGTTAAGCTCGAGAAAGTAGCTCCTCTGGAAAGGATCTGGGGTAGGAAGTTTCTAGTGAGCACAGTAAGTCAAATAAAATATGAAGAAAAGCCTTAAACTGAATACAATGTAAGCACGCTACTGATACAAGTGCTCACGGGAGAGGTGCTTCACCCCTTCTGTGTTACCTGAAAACCCCCTGAAGGAGCCTGCAGTGGTCACTGCAAGAGAGAAGTGAGAGGTGAATGTAGCAGCTGCTGAACCCTGCACCATGGACACTACCTGCAAAGAACTTGAGAACAGTACTTCTACTTCTCCCTCACACACCACAGTTGCTGTACATCTGAGATGACTGGTGTGGTTTGTGTTGGAGAGCGGTGCTATTCAGCGGCATGAAAGATTCCATGTAATTAAAATAGTTGCATGGAAAATCATATATTTATGAGCTGCTGAACTGTTCCTGTCCTTAACATGGCTGCAGAATGAAGTCAGTATTATCGCAGGTTGCAGGTTAATTGTCAACATCCCTGCTCTAAGAGTCATTACTGAGTAACTGCTGGGACATTTAATTGCTTAAGCAATTAATAACCGGGCAGAAATGGAGGGCTGTATATTCCCATGAGTGACTCCCTGCAAGCATTAGCAGATAAAGCAGCTAACTGCAAAATGAATCATAAATGTGAGCAGTCACCATCAGTTATTATGCACTGATACTGAGCAGGGAGTTTGCAGGAGATCTCAGAACTAGTTGCAATGCGAAGAAAGTCTTTTCTAGGGCCTCCTCAAGGAGGACAGACTCATGTTTGCTACTCTCCTACCTCATACTGAAGGGGCTGAAGCTGATGGTACCAGCTCTAAAAATCATGGAACACAAAGGAGAGCTTTCCAAGAGAGTGCCATAAGTGTTGCCTACTGGTGGGAATGCTTGCTGCATGTATTCCCCAGAAACCAATTTGCCAGAAATCACAGACAGCCTTGACCCTTTTCATTTAATCTTGAGTGAATACACACGGCACAGCCTGGAAATGCTAAGTTATGGGGCAGTGCACTCTTGCCCTCTTTTGTGACTGTGCTGCTTTGAACAGACACCACTCCTGTGCATAGACTTTCAGAGGGTGAAATTTATAATGGTCTTGCTGCCTCATGCTGCTCCAGCAGCAGCACAGGAAGCCCGTGGCCAAATTCTTCATGGCCTCGGAGCACGCTGTGCTAAAGCTGGATAATCCACTCATGGGGAACACATTGTGTGGCTGTAAATAGTAGAAAAAGCTGGAAGATCAGAACAGACCAGGGAATTAGATAGTGCCTCATGTATAGCAGATTCTTTCTGGCATTACCACACTGTCAGACTCTTCTCATGTAGCATGGCTGTTGCCAGCTTAATTATACAGTGCTCCTAAGTGCCATGAGTTGAGCTGACAAAAGTGGTCTGTTGCCAGTATAGCAACATCTATGCTACCAGATTTGCTGATACCAGGAAGTTGACTTTTTTTTTTTTTTTGGTACTTTTACATTTCTTAGCTAATGTAATCATACAAGCCAAATTCTGTTGTACATATCAATAGCTGTCATAAGAAAAGTGCCGAAGAATGAGTGCCGAATCCAAGCGCATCTCGTTCAGAACCCCACACCTAAGACCTGCTCATATTGAATGTAAAGAGCTGCAAAAAGTCATTTGTGTAAGAAAAAGTAATGTTTTCAATTCTTTAAAATTCCAAGAACAGTTGCACTCTGCGTGTTGGTTTTCAGCACTTTACCTATTCTCTATTTACACAAAGAGGAAGGAAAACTCTTATAACTTGACCCAACTCCTTCAATTGTTTTGTCTTTCTTGGCAATCTGAAAATAAAGACTGAACAATACGATTTCTGACGTTTTTATTCTGGCCATTTATTTTCTGTATGCTGTGCTTTAAAAAAACAAACAAAACCACTAAGAAAGCCCAGGTGTTGTATTTTACTTTAGTGAGAAGGGAAGATGGAGGACAGCTTGTGAATGTAATTAAATCAGCTAGCAAAAAGCTGAAAATCAGCATGTGTGAAAAGAATTTGAAACAGTGAGCATGGTTTATATTTAGTGGAAAGTTTTCTTTTTCCTTTGCAGCTTTTGCATAGAGCCCAAAGGCACTAAGAGAATAGATCTGTCTATAGCAATCTGTAGCCGAAAGTGCCAGAAATCAACAGTAAATATGTAATGCCACCAAAGGAGGTTTTTAAAAGATGAATGCCCCAAAGGCTCTGATTTAAAAGAAACAAAGTTATTGTAATGCACAATACCACATCTGTACAACTCAGGGTAATGTTACCTAAAATAAATCTGTGTACATGACTCACCAACTCCCTCTTACTTAGGCTAATAGGTTACCCATGCACACACGGCATGAGCTCCATCTCCCCAAATAATCAAATACTCCAGGAGCATGCAGTATAAACTCAGATTCAGAAGAACACCGTTGCCATAATCCTGCATTATTTCCTCTGTTGTTTGAGAACACAGCCCTGAGACTACTGTAACATTCTTTGTAGGTGGTTATTGTAAGAATTTTCACACAGGATTGTGTTCAATGGCTTTCTGTAGAAACAGCACCATAAGATTGTCTATTTTAAGCAATGTATCTGGTTAGCTTATGGTCCAGTCAAAAATAATTGGCTCATGGGTTAATTCCATGTTGCATAAACAGGAATTTGAGACAAATAGGAAATCAGGTTACTACAAAGTGTCCAGGATTCTTGACAAAACGCTGTCAAATACAGGCAACATTGTTTGTCTGATAGATCCTAAATGCTCAAGCAGCAGTTACTGTTTTGTGTACCCTTTCAACCTTGCAGCAGAGCAATGCTATTACCCTCACCTTAGTAGGAGATAATCATAAGAATGATGATGCCTAACACTAACATACAATGGCAATGATCTTGCTTGATTCTAACTTCCTGAAATCTAGGAATCTAGTTTAGTCTAAGCTAGCGAGCTATGTTGCTTTGGAGAAAGATCCAGAGGGAGTCTAACATGTCTAACAAGTGGGATGTGTGAGTGGGAAACAGGGAGGGTTTATGCAGTGCCTTGCTGTTACCAGAATGTTCTAAGCACTTCTGAGCCAGTGAGAAGGATGGCATGGCTGTACTCACACTGCCTGTGGAGAGCCAAACCTAAGGCCTCTTCGTGCATCCCCATCTTCTAGAACCTCCTTTAAGATTAGTTGTGACTGTGGATCTATCACCCTGTAAGGTGCAATATGATGGTAGTGCAGTGCCCCCTGGATATTTATACAGTAATCAGACCCAAATTCCAGGTCTACACCAGAACTGCCCCCTTTGCACTCGCAAGCATGAAGGCAGTAAGGGAATGTTGCAGCTGTGGACACAAGGCAAGTGCTGTTATGGGCATTTTCAAGAACTCTGAGTGACGTTTATAGCAGAGGCACCAAAGAGACTGGCCTGGTCACAGCAATACTCCTGAAAACTATCCAGATTCCTCCCTGAAAAAAGCTCTTTGAACACGTACCTCTGGGAATAGACTGGCATTGTGCTTCTCATTCTGCAGCTTTAAACGCCTCTGGCCTGCCCTGGAAGTTTCTCTATACCAGTCTCACACCTCTGATCTGACAAGACTTTGGGAAGCTGTGATCACCATCAGTGACTGCCAGACATGGCAGGGTATCATTTAAAATGCAATTAAGAGGCTCTGCAGCTCTCCATAGAGAGAAGAAAGGCCGCCTTTGCTGGTGACCTGTGCAATGAAGAAGTTGTGAGTAAGTTGAGTGCTGATAGAAAAACTTATTTCAGTTAAACTTCCCCCAAGTGGGGAACAAGGAAGAATAACAAAACAATTTAATGAAATCCTGTTCTTTCAATGACAAATTCATAAGAAAACTCTCTTTGGTAAAAGTGAGATTGATCCTTGGTGAAGGAAACAAAGCATTTCTTGAGAAGGAGAGTATGGAAAGATGGTGGGATCAGTGTGACAAGGCATTAGCCTTTCTTCCAGAGACAAAATAAAATTGGCAAGGCTTTATAATAAACTTTTTACCACCTTAGCTATTCCACTCATTAGCAGATTACTTTCATTACCTATCTCTATCAGGTTGGTTCTGGTGGAGGATAACAAGAGAGAAAACTTACAGCAACAAAACAACAACAAAACTGCACACTGGATACTATACTAGCAGGGCAGCCCACCCTGTCAATCTCCTGCTGCTTCATTAGCTGTAAGAATGACATTAATGGCCACCATTCAGACTTTTTGCTCCATGCTGCTGTACATACTGAAGACACCAG
Source organism: Tympanuchus pallidicinctus (assembly GCF_026119805.1). Taxonomy (NCBI): domain Eukaryota; kingdom Metazoa; phylum Chordata; class Aves; order Galliformes; family Phasianidae; genus Tympanuchus; species Tympanuchus pallidicinctus. The sequence goes on along the minus strand of NW_026294755.1, from coordinate 909,066 downwards.
TTCAATAACTACCAATAAGGAAAAGAAAAATATTTGGAAAGAAAGATCCTTTTCTCCTTCTTATCAATTCCCATTTCACTCCAAGTGTTCTTCCTTTATTTCTTGAATTCAGACCCAAGTTTGTAGCATGGATGATATTTTCTTGGTCATAGTTTCAAATTACTACAGCAATTGCATAATTAAACAAGCAATAAAAGCCAATGCATTGAGCATTGTGTATGTCAGCAGGCTGCTGCCACTTCAAAAGCAGCCTGAGAAGCACAATAGGAATTAGAAAAATTGGGGAGATGGGAAGGGGACTTGGACAGAGAGAAAAGGGGCTGGAGGATGCAGAAAGGATCCAGAAAGAAAATCAAGTCTCCAAATTCCAGAGACTTTGGAGTTCAGCCCTCAGAACAGAAGGTCCCACACAGCTGGCCCTTGGCATATCCAGGGCTGTGGTAGGGAGCATGGGCTGACAGGCACAGCAGTTACGTGAGCAGAGAGGGAGATGGGCAGCCCAGCAGGATGAGCAAGTGGATTAGGAAAACAAACAGGAGCTCATCTCTCAGATCTGAGTCCCTTGCTGGAAGGAGGAATGTGTTGTTTGCTCATATCTGTCAGCAGAGCTGCTCCGGTGCCATCTCTGACTGCCTGCAGAAAATGTTTATTATCATGTTATAGAAGCTGAAAAACACCTTAATACTCCCATCACCTTGAATTCCTTCAGTATGAGTTCGGTATCTCGCACTGTTCATCCTCCATGCTCTGATTTGTGGTCACCTGTCATTTTCAGCCCAGCAGCATAAAAGCCGCCTGCCTGCAGGAGCCCTGCTTGGAGATTTAAAGGATTAAATATCACCAGGGAGAAGAGTGTAGTTTGGCATTACACCTGCTGCACTCTGCTGTTTGCTAGACTGGGAGTCTCCCAAGAGCAACTATTTCAGAAAGCTAAGGATTTTGGACTGAAGCAGCCGTAAAAAGACATGAGAATGGGCTAACAACAAAATAATTCAGCAGCAAAATTAATCTAAGCTTAAAGTAATTATAGACAGGGTAAAAGTCAAAAGAAACCATATGAAGCATATGGCAATTTTACTGTGTATAAACTAAACACTTTTATGCTGTAATATCAAAAAGAAAACATGGAATAATTTGTACTGATTTTTGTTCTGACAAATGGTTATCAAAAAATAATGTGCTGCCATGAAATGCTTTGATTTCAGTGAATCTATTTTTCTAACAAAACAGTTTTGTCTGTGTTTTCCAGCACCTCCGACATCAATAATTAATGCAGAGAGCTGAAGAGAGGGACCTTACGACTGTGAATGGAATAAATGGTAAAAATGGACAGAATAAAGAGATGCAGCATCTTTGTATTCTTTCCACTTGCATTGTACAAAGGCAGTGTGTGATCAGCACAGACTTACAGTCATTATTTTCTGCTCCTGTAACTATTGCAGCCCATCTACAGAGAAAGTAAAAACAATGGCAAATCCTAACCTGCTGCAAAATCATAGCAGTGAAGCTGCTCCTACTGCCACATCCTGCTTGAAAATATAGGGCCAGGTCTCCGAAATTCAACACTGAATTGAATTTTTCAATTTGAAATCAGACTGCTACAATGGTGCTGCCAGATACTCACGGGGGCAAATGAATGTCCTCAAAAGGGCTGAACTCTGTATTTAAAACTACTTTTGCTAAATCATTAGTAGTAAAAGTCAAATGGTGTAGATTGGAGCTCATTTTCAAAGTGCTACAAGCTTTATTCATGCCTAATAGGGATAAAATCAAACATGACCATAGGTGTAACTGCACTTTTTGTATTAGATGCAACAGTGCTGTTCATTGTACCTGAGAAATAGTTTGGTTTGTTCACTGTCACAGTGCAGCATGGTGCTTTCACTCTGCAAGGAAGATTTATCAGGTCAACAGGAGATTGTAGCATAAACATGAACCTCGTATGACTTTAAAAAACCAACGCACGTTCCTCTTCCTGCCTCTTGTAGCTCTCTGTGCAGCACAGCAGACCATCTCTTGCTGTGCTTCCCTGTTCCCTGTGGTTCATACAGTGCTGGAATTTATACTCCAAAGGTACTTGTGCTGTGCTGTTAGTCACCTGCATTTTCTGGCCAGGCTCGAGTTTGGCTGCAGCATCTGGAAGTGTCTGTGATGCTCCAGGCTTCCTGCATTCCACAATACAAAAACCTGTGCTGACCATGCTGAAACAACAGCTTGTCAGATACTGACAGCTGAGGTCTTAATCTGTTCTCATCAGTAATGCCCTTGCTTAGAAAGCCTAGGCCCACAGAATTTCCCCTTAACGTCCTCCCCAGCCGAGAGATCAGGTTTGATCTCATTACACACCAAAAGACAGCTTGGGGAGGGAAGGATGGTGTCGCTGAAGCTCAGGGGGTTGCTGTAATGCTACTGAACCAAAGGGATTCTTTTTTCCATTTGCACATTATCATGTTATTGCTCCCAAGGAAGATCACCATCATACATTTGACTATTCCCTTCATCTGAGAGAGAGAATGGTATTATCAGCAGTTCAGGAAGCTGGGCTGTAATTAAACTCCTTTGAAATGCACTGTAATACAGGAGCACAAGTGGGGTTGCTTTCTTTTGGGCTAAGGAATGGGAATTCACATCACTGCAGAGACTGTGCCAATGTTTTCACTGAATTAAACCACGCTGGTCTCCTGCATTTTTGCCTAGCCTTGACATCTGAATCCATTAGGAGTTAGCAATTCTAATGTGAAACAGCCGCACTAATTGTGTTTTTTTTTTAATTGGATGCACTATTGATTTTACAAGATACGTGATGCTCTTCTACCTGTGTGTGAGGCTCCTGCTGGGAGATGCTAATGGAAAAAAACACTTCAATTAGCAAGAATTCCCTCTGAAATCCTTGAAAATCCAATATTGCTGATTAGTTTGTTAAAAAATCTTATTAAAAAATGCTCAGTGACTTCCCTATAATATCAAGAGGCAGATCCTCGTGCTGGGCTCCCTCACTAATCTCTCCCTCTCCCTTTTCCTCCCCTGCCTCCAGCAAGGTTCAGAATTTACAGCATGCAGGAATTAATTTCCCAGCCCCTCCCAAGTGAGCCGTGGAGGAGGAGAACCGTGCTTCCTTTTTTAGCCCCACGCGGGAAATGTAGCTGTATAAAGAAATTAATGATGTTAATCCAGATTCAAGGAGAGTAGTGGAAAGCAAGAGAAAAAAAAATCCCTTTCATCCCTTTAGCACTTCATCAGGCAAATTAGCTAAATTAGCTGTATCCCTTGCTTATCACTTTCCTACTTCAGCCCTGAATTCATATTAGCTTAGCTGGATATCTCCTCCTGAATGGAAAAGGACTGTTTTTTCTGCATCTTTTTGTACTCAATCTTCTTAACAGCAGAGGTTACTGAATTCAGAAATAGCAAGATGGTTTGTGGTTGGGACACAAGCAGGTGTTCACTGAAAGCCTGCTGCTGATCTCTCTCCCACAGGTACAAGTCTGGCTTCCTTTGCTTTCACTTGTGCCCATGAAAGAAGGTAACAAACAAATTAATACAATGCAGAATTAAGAGAATATATGCATCTGCACAGAGTTTAGTTTACTCTTATTATTTCAGATAATCATTGCAATTTCTGTGAGAAAAACAGCCTTTTAACTTATAAAAAATTTTTTTCTCCATTTAGGTTTGTTTTGGCCATGTTACCACAAAGGAGATGAACTTGAAGAAGGTGTGGGAGGAAGCACTACTGGTACCTTCCCATTTGACTGCGTATGAATGGTACAGCTCTGCAAAAGAGCTTTGCCTTCATGATGATGTTCCCTGGAGTTCCATAATGTGGTTTGAAGAAGTCTGTGTTGAGACTGGAGTCTCGTCTTGAGAAGTCTCTTCTTGAGAGGAGATTACAGCACTATCTCCAGAAGCATTTCAAATTGAGAGTGAACTCAAGGTGATTGATAGTATTTTAAAGAGGAGCAAACTGTTGCAGAGACCAAGATGGTTCTTCCTGTATCCCATTGCCAAATATAGTGTTACGTTTAGGTTTTGTCACCAGAATGAATAAGAATGAATTTTATCCAAAAATTCCAGCTCATGAAGCATATTGAAGCTGGGCCAGAATTAATACTCTTGTTTTTCCATTCTTCCATCCTTTCTTTTCTTTTTTCCCACCTTAGTTAACATATCAATAGCACACAGATTTCCTTATGCTGAAGGCTCATGTTCAAGTCCAAAGAGATCTGGAACAGTGCATTTCAGGAAGGCAATGCAGTGAAGCTGAAGTGGACTCCTCACTTCTGCCATGGTTTGGTTGAACACTTCCACAATCTTTCTACAAAGCTTCATTTTGTACAGGCAACACATCACCCAGGGAGGACTCCATGGCTCCCTCTAAGGCTGAAAAGACACATGCCTGCTTCAGATGTGAGCTGCCTCATTCGTTTTGCTTTGACAACAATATAGGCAAGGTTAACATGGAAATGGTAAATGAGCAGCTGCTCGGAGAGCAGTGTGAGCAAATGTAAAGGAACCTATTTACTTTGAGGAATCTCTAGAAGTGATTGCAGGAACCTTCCTATCCTCTTAACTTTAAAGTCTGTCCTTTGAGGGGACGTTTCTCTTCCCACCACCTAATGGAGAAAGAGGACACTGCCACAAAGCAGTTCAGAGCAGGAGCAAACTTTTGGTGCTGGTCTTCTAATGTCATCCCTCCGGAAAAAAAGTACTGAAACTGGACAAAATGGTAAGTATGGTGGAGGAACTGCTCTGCAGAGGGCAGATAGGAGCAGCCACAGTAATGAGACTATTTATTTCTTCAAACTTTCTCTTCCCTGCTCCTTCCAAGCCTCCAGACTGTAGCTAGGGCTGTCCAGCACTCTCATTCAGCAGATGCTAATTTTGACATTTTCATAATGTCTGCTTGTCATCACCAACCCTTAATTTAACCTCACTGCAGAAATGCCTCCTGCATTTCAGCCAGACAGGCAGGAGTTTAATTACACAGTCAGGCAGCTGGACTGTGTTGCATCATATCCAGCCAGTCTCTGATTTCATGTGTATAATTGCCGAAATACTTCATTTTCCACCCTCCTCTTCACCCCCACCCAATCTACTTTCACATTTAGCAACCAGAGTCCCTTGAAAATATTTTGCTAACAAAACAAAATTGCTGCCAAGTTAAAGCAGTTTGTTTTTTTTTTCTTCCCCCACTGGATTTCTGTGTCATGCTGCTGAAGTCACTGAGTTAATGAAGCCCAGAATCCTGTTTTTCTTCACACCCAGCTGATGCCATGCCTCAGCACTGGACGCCCTTAGTCTCTTGTATCTCTATTACTCTTTGACACAGCGCTGAGCTGTACTGAACTTCTTCTTTTGTGACGTGTAGGAACTTATCCTGCCACAGTCTTTGTAAATTTTGCAGCCTCCTCTGCTTCTTGAATCTTCCTTTGAATCTCTTCTTAATCTTCCTTTGAATCTCTGATTTTGGGTGCCTCAAAGATGCACCATCAGCCTGCAGAAGTGGGCAGGCAGCCCCAGGAAGGCAAGCTGCCCAACAGCCAGAGTGAGTCACAGAGTTCAGGGCTCCATGAGAAATTCAGCCAAATCAAACCCTTCTCTGTGACACATTTTCATTTTGCCACATTAAGAAGTCCCAAGAAAACAAACCCTGCTGTAGGAAAAAAACCCAAAACTTACTGTCTTTACCCACTGACACTTCAGCAGAACAGACGTAGGGCTTTATTGAATAGCAGTTGGAGGCGAGGTTGTCTCTTGACCCTTTCAAATACCATCATCATCCCAGACATCTAAACTTCTGTCTTTTGTTAGACAACAAAAGGATGGGGCCCCAGGCAGCCTGGTCTGGTATTAAATGTGGAGGCTGGTGGCCCTGCATGCAGCAGGGGGGTTGGAGCTTCATGGTCCTTTAGGTCCCATTCAACCCAAGCTGTTCTATGATTCTATGACAACATCCATTCATAATGCTGGCTCCAAACTTAGAGCTTGTCTCTCTAAAACATGAAAGAAAAGTTACCTTAGTACTGAGCTGAGTGTTGTGGTGTTTAGTGTCACAAAATCTACTGCCCTTGCAACAAGGATAGAAATTCCCAAGGGAAGCAAAGGGCTAAATTGACAGCAGGGTCATATTCCTCTTAATTCATGCATCAAAACCCATACTGAGGACCTATTAAATTCTTAGTGAGGCTCTTAGACCTGATCCTCTTACCCATGTGCAGAAATTGTATTGCTTACCTGTGCACCAAAGTCACTGCTATTACAGAGCATGGAGAGAACGTATCAGTGATCCTTGAAAGTTATAGGACAAGGACACTGTGAAATGTACTGTACACAGATAAAACTGTCAACTGTGTCCAACTGACCTGGTGCATGGAAGTCATTACTCCTGTACATCCCCTATTAGATCACCTCCGTGGGACTCAGTACAACCAGCTACAGCTACCAGGAGGCTGTAATAAAGCGAAGGCAATGAATAGGCTTATCTGTTGTAAGTAGGAGATTGGAATATTATTATTCCAATCAGCTACTGCCATTTGTTTGATCTACTCTGCTAAACAATGCTAATGTCATTAAGGCACATTCAGGCTCCTTAGGATCTGTAGCTAAAAGTACTAACAGCTCTGAGTGACAGCTGGAATCAAACTTCTTAGGCAAAGAGGAGGAGGGTAAGTGGAAATTTACCTTCAAAGAGGTAAAGGTGGTAAATGGAAAAATGCAATTTTCCAAGTGAGCTGTGCCATTGAAATACCTGGCATCCCACTGCTCTGCCAGGCAGCAGAGAGGAACTGAAAGGAGAATTAAGCTGTCTCCTGTCATAATCTTAACTTGTGCTTTTGCATAATAAACTGGAGTAAATATGTCTCTAACATTTTATGGTCTCTAATCCCAGATTTTGACTCATTTCTTCTCACCGCCCAGGATGAGCAAGAATGCCCCTTAGTGATGCAATTGCTTTGGAATTTACTTTAAATATGTCCAGATTACCAGGAGTATTCTGTGAACCTGTGACTACCTCCAAAGAGAGCATCAGAAACATTAAAGACAGCAAGCCTTCTAGCAGGTAGGCTTAAATCTGATGTATGGGAATTCCATCTGCTATGTGAACCAACAGGCTTTTTTCCATGACAGGGACATTCCTTGAAATAGTTCCTGTTCTAATCAGAGCATGGATTTGCAGAGCCAGTACCAACCAGTTGCTCTTTATCTCACAGCTTGTTACCATATGAGGTTCTGACATCAAGTTCAAGTGTCTATGTAAAAGCTCTTTGGCCTAGAAGAGGAGCCATGGGTTGGCATTTGCTGTTATTCAGTACTCCTCTGATATTCTTTGCTAGCTTTAAATTATTTAATTCAGTAAAACCGATTCACTCTACACTGCACTCTGCACTGTTAGGAAGTCCATATAGAAAAGATGGCTTTGCTCCAAGTGCTCTACATCTTTTTCTACCGAGATGTCTGCTTTCACTTTGCTCAGTAAAATCCACGAGTCTTCAGCAAGGATGCCCGTTCCAGACAGAAATGATAGTGCTTGTAATTGTTCTGCAGAATCCTGGAAAACGTCTTATTTCCATTTTCCTTGGTTAGTATTAAATTTTAATGCAGGAGTGTCCATTGATATTCATTATTCATCTGCCCTTGAATTTTTAAGCAACGTGTGCTGGAGATTAGTTCAGAAATTCTGTATTTATAGAGAGCTGGGAGCGAACAGCTATTCAGCCAGGCTGATAACTGCTGTCACACTTCAGCATCCATTTTCAACAAAAATAGGTACCTGATAATCATAATCAGAAAAAAAAAAAAAATTTAAATTGCACAGACAAAGGGACATCAGGAATCATCTGCTCAGTGAGAGGGAAACCCATCTTTTCTGCGGATCTGACTCAGGAGCTGTGTTATCACTGACGCCCCACCCCCTGCATGAGGGTGCTGTGACACATTGGCCTTCTTCTGGCTCTCAGCACACTGATGAGTGTTGCTAAGGGCCAAGTTCCAGGATTTGCTGCAGAGAATTTTTTCTCAAATATAACTTTTTTCTCCATTATTTCCCTCAAGGGTAATCTGAAGTGCAAACTTCGCCTTTCTCTCGAAGTGTTTTGATTTCAGTTTTATTTTCTCTTTCCTTTTTTTTCCCCACTCTATAAATAGTTTCTAAATCAGTATTCAGATTTCAGTTGTGTTGACTTGATGTCTCTAGCACTCTTCACTTATTTAAATAAGACTCACGATGCCTAAAGCAGGGTGTTGGGTTTTTTTTCCAGCCACAGCTCTTAGAATCACATAACTGTGAGAATCTCAGTTTACACTTAGAAGGGTATTTGTAGCTTTGTATTGCAAGGGACGAAGGAAAATATCACAGAAATGTGCTGAGAAGGACTGACAACTGGCAAGAAAACAGAAGAACTTGACAATTATTCTCCAAAGCAATTCTGTTCTCCTTTCTTTATCGTTTTTATAGGAGAGGGAAATAAAAAGCACGTCTCTCCTGAAGGTACCTGAGATAGGAGGGATTCATTTTCTTCTGAAGCTGCCTGTTGCCTCCCCCTGGCCATGCAAAAATGCTCAGCATTTGGGTAGGAGTCAGCCCATAGAGCTTCAAGAACTAGCCCAGCTGTGAGGTAGGCATCTAGCATGAAAAATCCTTGCTGAAGTGCAAAATCAGATGCGTTCCCAAGCAGCTAAAGGCTTGGGATTATAATAAAGAGCATTAGGAAATATCAATATCATTACCAAAAGAGCACACAAGAGATAAAGAGCATCAGTAAACATGGAACGAATTTGTTCCAGAGACCATTCCATGAGTTTAGTAACAATTAGTCTTATTTCTGTGAGTCTCTTGAATATATCGGTATGGATACAGCCCTGCTTTCTCAGGCAACGGCTTTTATTGCCCCTAAAAATCTCCCTGTAAAACAGCTCTTCACCTTGATTGGTACACCCAGTTGAAAAGCGTGACCATTTTCATCTCCCTGACATTCAGACTTCCATGTTAAACAAGACAGATACGGTGTCTTCCTGAGCCCAAAAGAAACACGCATTTGACAGCAGAGTGGAAGGACAGTGAAACAGGAGCACAGATCATAGACTCATAGAATCATAGAACCATAGAATGGCTTGAATCGGAAGGGACCCCAACAATCATGTTCCAACCCTTCTGCCACAAGCAGAGCCACCAACCTCCAGATCTGGGACCAGACGAGTCTGCACAGGGCCCATCCAACCAGGCCTCAAACACCTCTATAGATGGGGCATCCACAGCCTCTCTGGGCAGCTGTTCCAGCACCTCACCACTCTCTCCGTGAAGAACTTCCCTGACATCCAATCTAAACCTTCCCTCCTTGAGCTTAAAACCATTCCCCTTGTCCTATCACTATCTACCCATGTAAGAAACTTGCCTTTTTCAGCAGCTCACAGCTTCAAACATGAAGTGCTTTTCCTTAGCCCAGCAAAATTAACTTCCTTGATGCTCAAAGATACACCAAGATCCTTTTGCAAAGCTGTCTGAGATCTTCAAGAAGAGTCAGAAAAATGGACACTAGAAAGATCTGTATCTTGGATTCCTGCTGATCTTTGGAGAGATTTATCACCTCCACAACTGATAATAAGCATGCAAAGTCAGCCTTTAGAAGGACTCTGTCCTGTCAAATATTGTATTACATCCATCTCTTGTATGTACTCCTGTGTGAGTACTCTGTTCCTAATCATGTTGTTTTTTGGCACAGTCCAAACAAACATCAACACATTTTTAATACGTTATTTCCTGAGCTTGGCTAGATAAGCAAAGATAAATCTACTAGTAATGCAATTAAGTCATAATTATACAGGAATATATATGCAATTACTTTCCCATCCTCATTAAAGTTGAATGAATGCTTAGGGTTTAACTACCTTTTAACTACAGAGCAAAAGAAAGTTAATTAGATGGTTGCAAAATTTTACATATTAAGTTTTCCTCGTAGAAGTGTGACAATAGCTGCCTTTGGAAAAAAAAAACATGACTCTAGTTCATGAGAAAATAAAATTGTGCAAAGAAATTAAAAATGCAAGCTAAGTGTATAATAAAAATTCAATTATGCACTTATTCCATGTGCAGTTTTCATTGCAGCAAGATTCCTGTCCTGGGTAGGCACTACGTTTCTACCAGAATGGACATTTAATGAAGGTTTGGTGAAAGAGTGCAACAAAGGAGATGAGACAGTTTTAAGGGTGTTCCAAATGAGGAGCTTCTGAGTGTCTTGTGGAAAAGGACCCTGAGGATCAGCAGTGTATATATATGGTAGTTAGTGCTTCTTGAGTTAAATTGCCCCGTGCAGACACAGGAGCTAACATAACAGAAGTGTGGGAGGAAAGCACTGCCAGCTGCCAGGCACTGGGGATGAGGGTAAATTCTGGTAAGAGCCACAGATGACACGCTGAAGTTCAGGTTTGCCCTTGGTCTGCCCAATATTTCCACATGCTTATCATCACAGTTCTAAGTTGGTGTCTTTGTGGTGCCCAACCTTCTGGTTGTAGATGGTTGGGATGATAGATACAATGTGCTCCCAGTACAGACAGACAGACAGACAGACACGGGACACACACTCCAGCACCTGCTTCACACTGAGGATCAGATTGAGCATATCATAGGAGTTAAATGAAGTCCTCTTGAATCCCATGTTATAAAGGCAGGAGCTGTGAGGCCTGCATCTGGGAAGATGGGAACTTCTTGATTCGCTGCTGTTCTTTGGGAAGTCAAATTGCTGAGCTAAAAACAAGAAAAATTAGCAGTGAACCCAAGTCCAAGGGCTCATTAAGATTTGAAAACGCTGAACTTGGTGTGAGAGACACCTCTCACTTTGTGGTAGAGCTTATTAAATACCTGATATAGACTGGTGTGATGGACGAGGCAAGGAAGAGAGTAATAAGAGCACTCAAGAAGGCTCCGCTTCAGGAGTGTTCCCCAGAGGAAAGGCTCTAATTAATATCTCTTAAAGACGTGGTTTATCATGGGATTGTCTTCAGGCACAAAAATGCAATGCTTTATTATTCTTTCTTCTCTCCCCAGCTGGTTAGTTGACTAGTGAAATTACATGATTGGTGTGTCATGTAAATGTTGATCAGATGTCCAGCTAGATGAACTCTAGTTTGCTCGCTATTACATCTAGTATCTTAGGGGTAATGCACTCAGCAGTCCTTGCTTATATTAAAAATAATAATAATAAAAAAAAAGCAAAAGGAACAGTATGACCTTCATTTTCTGCCAGTTACCATCCTGTGCAGTGGTGAGGACACATTTCACCCCTAAATACACCTCCCTCTCTCTCTGCCTTGTGAGCAGTTTTGCTCATTGGGTGTTCATTGCCAGCACAAGGCTACTGGCAGAGCAGCAGTTCTCAGCCCACTTGATTTGCTGTCTGAGAAATGTATTGCACATCATTTGGAACTGAAGAAACTGCTGTAGATTTGTACTGGTGCAGCACTGGGATAAGTGTCTGGCCCTTGAGTCCTTTTCTTTCTCTACTCCTCTGTCAAGTTCTCAGCTATCATCTCAGTGATCCAAGGTTTGCTTTTGCAGTTGCTTGTCTTGCCAGTGTGTTTGTTTTGTTTTGCCATGTCGTTTCTCAGGAGAAGATAATATCGAAGTAAATCCAGATAAGCCAGGAAAAAAAAAAGAAAGAGCTCTTTGGTAAAGCTCTGCTGGGAGAAGCAGCAAGCAATCTGGGAGATCCCTGTGTTAAATGACCTTCTGTGCCTTGATCTGGAGACCGTGTCTGCACACAGGCATGAGCTGTCAAGCCGTTTTACTGGGATGACAGATGAGTCAGCCAAGCAGAGATGTGTGTTCCCTTATGGCATCTGAAGTGCGAGTTTTCCCAGACCAAAGAAACAAGGCAACCTCTTTTTTTCCCTGCAAAATTCACCAGCTAAAAGGTATGAGGCAGCCTATCTCAGCAAGCCTAGCATCAGTAAACAGCCTGCTGAGCAATTCAAGGTTGCAGCAGGAAGCAGCCGTGAGGGTGACATGTGGCAAACAGACTTACAAGGGTACAGCATCCTTATCTCCAGTCCTTCTCACCCAGAAGTGTCTTGGGTTGATCCTCAGAAGAAAAAATAACACTGACCAAAACCATTCATCACTTTTAGTGACAAAGAAGGTAAGACCAGAGGTATCCGTGATGCACTGCAGGGTCTAATCCTTAATTTAAGAAACAGAGAAGGGGGGAAGACATTGAGTTACCACTAGAGTAAAGACAGCAGCAGCTTACTGTGAGTCCATCTGCCCTCAGGGTACTCCAAGGCCATGACATGTGAGCTGTTCCCTGGTCAGAGCTGCAGGGAAAAGGGTAAAATATTTGCTCTGCCAGCCTACTCTAACTGGTAGCACAAAAAATACACAGGTTGTTCCAAAAGTAATGCATCCTATTTATTTCCATGGAAACAATAACAGATACGAAGAGCATAATAACACATTCTGATAGAGCAAATTCTCAGCTACAAAACAATATTTTGCAACACAGTCACCACCATTAGCTATGTACTATCACCAGCAATGAAGAGGAGCTTGCATGCAGCACTCGTCAAAATCAGCACAAGCAGAGGTGACCACTGTTGCTGTCGCCACTGCTGAAATGCACCACCCACCCCCTGCTGTGCTCACATCCACCATTTGGCCTCCATAGGTGTTCAGGAAGCATCAATGAATGTCAATAGGTGCAATATTTTCTGCACGGAGGAATTCAGTTCCATTCCTTTGCTTCATCTGCACTTCCATGTCAGACTCCATTTTATCTGGAGTCTGCTCTGCTGCCATCCATTATTGCACAGCAACAAAATGTAACAGAATATTGTTGGGAAGATTCAACCTCTGCTGCCATACCACCAACATCCACCTCTGTTGTTATGAACCAACACAGAATCATAGAATCATAGAGTCACGGAACGGCCTGGTTGAAAAGGACCACAATGATCATCTGGTTCCAACCCCCTGCTGTGTGCAGGTCACCAACCAGCAGCCCAGGCTGCCCAGAGCCACAGCCAGCCTGGCCTTGAATGCCTGCAGGGATGGGGCATCCACAGCCTCCTTGGGCAACCTGTGCCAGTGCCTCACCACCCTCTGGATCAAAAACTTCCTCCTCATATCCAACCTAAACCTCCACTTTAAAACCATTCCCCTTGTCCTATCACCACCCACCCTTATGAACAGCCTTTCCCCCTCCTGTTCATACGCTTCATTCAAGTACTGGAAGGCCATAATGAGATTTCCCCAGAGCTTTCTCTTCCCCAAGCTGAACAATCCCAGTTCCCTCAACCTTTCCTCACAGGAGAGCTGCTCCAGCCTTCTGATCATCTTAGTGGCCCTTCTCATAGAATCATAGAATCATAAAATGGCCGAGGTTGGAAGGGACCTCAAGGATCTGAATCTCCAACCCCCCCCACCACAGTCAGGACCACCAACCTCCACCTTTAATACTAGACCAGGCTGCCCAGAGCCTCATCCAATCTGGCCCTGAACACTTCAAGGGACGGGGCATCCACAGGAGGCATTTCTTTTGGAGCAGCCTTTGTAAATAGGAACAGTTCTTCTAATTTCTTTACGCAGGCATTATTTCATGCACTCCTTTATTTTGTTGTCTTCCATCGCTCACAATTTCAGCCTTTCAGACTTTCATCATTCTTACTGCCAGCCCTCAGCTGCACTTATTGACCTTGGTTCAGAACAGCCTGCCAGAGTGATATTCATCTTTTGTTAGAGACAAAGAGCCAAACTGATCTGAGGAAGGGTAGACGACGGAAGCTAGTTCAGGAGATATTTCTCTTCATTTTCTGTGGGAGTGGTTCAGATGTTTTGATGGGTAGTGGTGAAAGTCCTCTATGACGGATATTTTCATGTGCATCTTTCATTAGTCTCTTACATTACTGAAAGCCAGGCTACTGCTATTAAGAAAGTGAGTGAAAGCAAACATAGAGAATAACTACCTAACTCTTATTCACTCCCTCATCCTCCAGGGAATGGTTTTGCCTGTCAGAAGGTTTTCTGAGGCCAGGTACAGTCAATTCACAGCCTAAGAACAAACAAACTGCTGCACAACAGATAGATTACAGTCATATGTATAGTTAAACCATCAGCCTTGCTACAAACTACACAAACAGTGGGAAAAAATAGTATTACAGACTGCCAAAAGCCAATTCCTATTTGTCCTCCTTGCATGCAAGCAGACATTTATGAGTAGGGATGGTGAGCTTCAGTAGCCCACACTAAAATGGCTCACACTGCTACCAGAGCTGTTTTATTCTAGTAAAATAACACATTCCTGGGCTGCTGGTGTTATTTTCTCAGCAATCACCTGCTCCCAGCAGCTTGGTATTGGCTCTTACTGATGCTGCTGCCAGGACACATACAACTAAGCAGTTGAGGAGTGGTCTCATGGACAGACATTCTCATTTTGGTCCAGTAATGTAAGCCTTTAAAAGGAGCACTTGGGATTGGTGTGTCTCCACTCAAGCTGTAAAACTCACCATGGACGCCCCCAAAAGTGGTGTTATATGGTATCTTCCTAGCATGCTCAGCTAGAGAGTTTGAGGACAAATTCACCTAACTACATGCCTACATTGTAGGCATCCACAGCCTTGCTGAGAGTCATCTGAGACTTCTGTCACAGCCAGTGCATAAGGAGGCTGTGTATGGAGGAATGCTTTCCTCTCTTGTGCCCATTAACGCTCTGCTTAAAACCAGAGGGACTCTTTTCCAGAGCTTCCAGTCCAGCACTTAGAAGTGGATGGGGATTGTGTGTCAAAATAGATTTGCATTCCAGGAGAAAAAAAAAAATATCTGTCTGAAAATGTGGTTCTGCTCCATTTTTATGTTTCAACATTTTTTTCTGGGGGGAATGTTGCATTTCTCATTTTTGTCTGGGGAAACTGAAGCAAACCAGCATAGAGAAAGGGTTCTTGGACTGATGCTGAGTCCATCAGACACCTCACGAATTTCAGCATGGACACCATGTGCTCTGTTCCCTGTACCATGGCAGTACAGGACTGATGCATCAGCTCAAAGAATCATGAATTCTTTGCTCAAATCATGAATTCAAGGCAGGAATGCGTGGCAATAAGGTGCAGAATATCAAGTCTAGAAGAAAGCACAAAAAATCAAACCGGTTAGTAAGTAAAATTTTCTTTGTGGGAGAGTCCTAGAGACTTTAAATCCAAGTCCTTTGACAAGAACCAAGTACTGATGCTTTTAGGGAAAGGAAGATCCCAACTATCAGTCAGCTGCTCCTGCTCCCTTTCAGGCATGCTCTGAGACTCCTGGGTTGATTCTTCCCCTTGTAGAACGAACAAGGGATGATGTGCTTTGATCTCTCACATTCTAATGAATTAATCTGTTGCCTTTATCTGAACTGCGGTGAATAATTTGAATTACAATTAACAAATCTAAGTGCAGAGTCAGCACCTGGCAAAAAACAAAACAAAACAAAACAAAACAGTACTGGAAAGGGCCGCTGAGGTGAGATATGAGGGATCTATTATGAGGAGGGAAGCATTGGGTGCTAGGCTTGCTTCCCATACATCAAGCCCACATGCCGTGTGAATGATTGAGATCAGAGCTATAAATGCTGCATGTCAGTATTCACAAATGACACAGGTTTTTAATTAAGCTCGGTTTGTCCATCTCCTTACCTACTCATTGTGGTGCAGTCACTCCTGGGTGTCTACCAATGTGAGCCAAGCTCATCTCTGGGACAACTTGAAGAGGATGCATTGGATTGCACAAAGGTGCTGTGTCTCATGGCTTCTCTCTCTGGACAGCCCATGTAGCAGCTCTGGCAGCTGACTGTAAAACCAGCTGTCATTTATTTCTCTTTTCAACAGCCTGGAGCTGTGATGAACAGAGTTAGCCCAGTGAGTGACCCTGCCGTCAGGATGAGCAAGAAGGAATGACAGTGAGGCATGCTTCTCAGTCCAGAGATCCTCTTTTCATCCCTTTTCATCCCTCTGCTTTGAATCCAGCGCCCTTCCCTGGGGATTCTGAAGGGAATCCTTGCAGAAACATACCACAATCACTATCCTTCTGAATACTGCCACCAAGAAAGCCAGGCCAATAATATGCCCAGGCACAGAGCTACTACCAGATCAAATACTTTGGGACCAGGTCGGTACTTAAAGCTGCCAGACCTCGGGGCTTGGAAGGTGAGGAAGGGACAATAGAGATAGGGAGAGAAGAAGAAATCTTTGGGCTTCTTGCCTCGTGGAACGCAATGCAGCAGGCAAAACTTTGTCCAGACTGATTTCATCCATGGCAGAAATAACTGTGAAGCACATAAAGCAGTACCCACTGGATAAATATGGGGGTTTCTGATGAGCATCCCTCCACTCACCAGTTTACCTGGAGTTGTTGTTCCCCATTAGATGTTTGATATCTGTGTAGGTCAAAGCTATAAAAAAAATCACAGCCTGTGCAATTGGAGGAACTCTTTCCTTGGAAATGCCTAAGTTCAGGGTTTGTCTTTTGCAACACTCTTTTTCTAAAAATGAGCTAAGTTTCCTTCAAAGTCACATTTTCAAGCAAATGGAAAGGAAGGCAACAGTGACCAAAATATTGTTTTCCTTATGCTACTCCCCATACAACACAGTGATATTATTTTTCACCCAGAGGGTGGTGAGGCACTGGCACAGGTTGCCCAAGGAGGCTGTGGATGCCTCATCCCTGCAGGCATTCAAAGCCAGGCTGGATGTGGCTCTGGGCAGCCTGGGCTGCTGGTTGGCGACCTGCACACAGCAGGGAGTTGGAACCAGATGATCATTGTGGTCCTTTTCAACCCAGGCCATTCTATGATTCCATGATTCCCAAGAAAGCAACCTCCACAAACACTCCACATAAATCTCCCATTCAGAGCAACTTCTGAAGCTGTGCATGAGCTCTGAAAGGACTGCGCCGTTCCCCAACACAATCAGATTCTCCCATACAGGGTTGAATCAGAAACTCCGTTTATTTTCTTGCAAGATTATGGCTTCAGCCTTAAATTCTGGGTCTGTTGTACAACAAAGAAGTCACTGAATGAAGCGAAGAAAATTAATTCTGTCATTATTCGGGTACATGATTTCACACATTTTTGTGCATAAGCATTCAGAAAAGGTTACTGCAAGTGTTCGATTCAATTCAGTGTGCTGCAAAAGATGTGTGTGTATGATTGCCTAATTATAATTATAACCACAGCGTTGCTTTTTTTAAAAAGTCTTCATTATAAGAACATAATTGTCTTTGTTAATTGCTAAGAAGCTGCAGATCTTTTTCTTATCTGTGGCCTCAGTGGTTGTCTTTGCTTTTTGAAAAAGGCATTGTACTCCAGGAGCTTTGTTTAAACAATGGAGACTTTGTACAGCATTGCTAATACATTTCACAGGGACTTCACATGAAAAAAGATATAGATGTCAAGATTATCAAGCATGCAAAATAGTAGCAGCACTGTGAGTTTTCTGTGCTGCAATGCCTTCCCTGAGCAAAGGTGTAGTTTGGAAACTGAATTCCTCATTTTCCCATAAGCCAAATTCCCTGATTGGGATATTCCTCCATGGTCTTGGGTAAGCTCCCTGAGCAGCAGTGTGTGGCATTAATGGCACAGTTCTAATGGCAACAAATATTTTTCCCTAATAAGCAGATGTGACAGTAGACCAGAGCACCAGAGATGGGTGCAACTCGTGTTCCTCAGTGCCGGAACACAAGCTCACATAGCTGAGCAATGGCACAAAGTTATACATACCTGGGACCTCAGAACATAAATAAGATCTTATCCAGCCTTGATGGTTCTGTGAGATACAAATGTGCATCTGAGGATTCTTGTCATCTAAATCCTACTCGTTTAGCTTAGCACTCCCACATAAAATAGGGCAGAAGACATTTAGAAAGGAATTCAACCCAAACTTGGTAAAAAAGAAAGTCCTCTTCACAGAAATGGAGGGTAGACATGGAGTGTCCTGTCCATGCAGAAAACCTTCACTTTACAGCAGCATTTAACACAAAAGTCCGCCAAAGGCAACCCGAAGATGTTCTGTCAGATCTCATTTATGCCCTGATGCTGCAATAAAAAAGACAGAATTCCTTGTCGGTACAGCAGTCCTTGTTTTTCAAAGACTACACAAAATTCATGGAGGAGCTGAAGTCGTTGAGAAAGGCTTTAGGTGAGATTTCCTTCTTTCAGCCCTGTGGAAAATGCTTTTCCTCAGATAGCAGAGAAGTAGGGAGAGAAATTGCCGGCTATTGCTACTGATATTGGTGGCTTTCTTGACATAAGAAATGGCAAGCTTGCTGATTTGCTTTCCTTTAGCAGGGCAGGGGGCCACAGGCTCATGAATACTGGCAGATGTCAGTACAGCTGCACATCCCCACTGCATGCTTACAATGCTCTCAGCAGTTCAGGGGCAGCAGAGCTGTGCAGGGACCTCCACTTTAAAGCCCATAATATTAACCTGATGCTAGGAAGGGAGGCTGTGAGCTACAGGAGCCCTGTGACCTTTTGATTAGCAGATCAGCCACCCCTAGAGGAGAAATTTGATTGCCCAGAGGTGGTTGATAAATCACCATCCTGAGAAGGAACGTACCATTTGCTATGGCTGTGCTGCTGTCCCATTGCAATCAGTGCGTGCAAGTAATTTCTTCTACTAGAGGCAAATTGGGCTACTTGTCTCTAAGTGATATTTCAGCAGAAAAGGCCGAGCTCCTGCCCACCTCATTCACCTCACACCACTGGCCAAGATTTGGCTGAGCGAACAGGTTGAATAAGAGGCAGTGCAAATGCTAAGCAGAACCAAATTGTGCTGTGTTCGTACAGCTGGGGCAGCTGCCCTGGCTGTTAGATGGAACAACTATTATTACTCCTCTAGGAAATATTTTGTATTGAAAGTTATCCAAAAGCTGCTGTGTTATCCATCAGGAATAAATCTGTACCAACAATGCAGATTTCTCCTACATCCCAAGTCCTGCTGCTTGATGCGTCGAGAAAACGTGTAGGTGCATTAAGCTGCCAAGCGTACTTGTTGTAAAGGAGCAAAGCAAAGTTAGTGTTTCATCAGTGTGTTTGGCTGTCAAGGGAAAAATCCGTTGGAAGCCTTCAGGAACAAAGAACTGGAGAACACGCTGACATTTTTAAGATGAGAGGAGAGATTATTGAAGAAAAGACTTGAATGAACATTCTGGATTTTTGCTCAGACCTACCTTTCTAAGAAAACTCAACCATTTCTTTTCTCGTCAGTGCACTGATTAATTAGCCTGCCTTTTTTTAATGCCAAAACTGAGACTCTTTCAAAACAGTTTCACCAATAATTAGGACCCTTCATTCCTTTGCAACACTTGAGAACTGATGACAAAGATTGCAAGAAATACCCCACAGCAGTCTATTAAGAGCAGGCTTTATGAGAGCAGAAAGCTTGGAGTTTTTTAGGCACCAAAGGATGGTCCACCAAACCTGCCAAACTTTTCTGACACTGACATTGGCTCCTGGAGTTGCATGCTAGAAATGCTAGCAGAGAAAATTCATAGAACCATAGGTTGGTTTGAGTTGGAAGGGACCTTTGAGATCATCTAGTTCCCACCCTCGCTGTAGGCAGGGACACCTCCCTCTAGACCAGGTTGCTCACAGCCCCATCCAACCTGGCCTTGAATGCTTCCAGGGAGGGGGCATCCACAACTTCACTGGGCAACCTGTTTCACCCTCACAGTAAAGAATTTCTTCCTAATATCCAGTTTAAATCTACCCTCTTCTCGTTTAAAATCATTTCAACCTGTCCTGTTGCTACCTGCCCTTCTAAAAAGTTCCACCCCAGTTTTCCCCCTTCAGGTACTGGTAGGGCTGTAAGATACCTCCAAAGCATTCTCTTCTCCAGTCTGAATAGCCCCAGCTCTCAGCCTGTCCTCACAGGATTTCTCATCTTTGTGGCCCTCCTCTGGACGTGCTCCAGCAACTCCATGTCCTTCTTGTCTTGGGGCCTTCAGAACTGGATTCAGATTCCAGGTGGGGTCTCATGAGAGCAGAGCAGAGGGGCAGAATCACCTCCCTCGTTCTGTTGGTCACACTTCTCTTGATACAACCCAAGATATGGTTGGCCTTCTGGGCTGCAAGAGCACATTGATGGCTCATATTGAGTCCTCCATCAATTAACATCTCCAAATCCTTCTCCTCAGGGCTGCTCTCAAGCCCTTCTCTACCCAACCTGTATTTGTGCTTGGGATTACCCCAACCTTGATGCAGGACCTTGCCCTTGGCTTTCTTGAACTTGATGAAGATGGCATGGACCCACCTCTCAAGTCTGTTAGGTCCCTCTGGACATTTCATCCTGGTCTTTAATGTAAATTCAATAACTAGCAATCTGAATATGGAAATTTGTCCCTTAATGCCTCATCAGTTGCTTGACTTCTGCCTGTGTGCAGAGTTGGACTGAGATGGGTTTGAGCCTTCTCACACTGAGCTTAGTAGCACATGATGCTTCCAGTATCCTCAGTTCCTATCTCAATTCCTCACTTCTAATGGTGTCAAAATCAGGTTTGCATGATGTCATGGCTAAAAAGGACATCCAGAAATCCCACTAGACTGCAATCAGAACATCCTGATTACAGTCAGATGTATTCTGCATTAATTATATTCTAGTGGCAACTAACTTCCTACTCACTGCTTTAATTCTTTCTAAAAAATAATCTTCATAACATGCAGCAATAATAATGCAACAGTCCTAAAGCAGTTCAAGGGTTATTTCAGAGTCTGTCTGGCAGGCAGAATGATTTCTATTGTTTTAAACAACATTACAAATTTGAAGAACAGATCTGAAAATCTCCCCAAATTAAAGTAAATGGGAAAGAAAGTTTATCAATATGATTAAATATCCAACTTTTCTGCATGAGAATTGCAGCTAAAATCATTAATGGCTTGAAGTCCTTGCACAAGTCTCTAACCATAGCCATCCTGTCTACCACACTTTCTCAACAGTGTGGTAATGAGCAACAGCAAGTTACTGAAACAGGATCGTAGAAGGAATAAAATGCTTTGGGTTGGCTCTGCCTAGTAAGCCTGTCAGGTTGCAAACTGCTCACCACAGGTCTCTAAGTGGCCAGTTATCTCAGAGGCTGTTGGCAAACTGATGGCTCACGTTCCCTCCCTCTCTTTGCCATTCCCTTTTCCTCATCTCACTCCTCAGTGCACAGAAACTTTGGCACTTCATAAAAATCTCAATCAAAGCATCTTTTCCAAGTTCAGGAATGCCCATTTTCATCCTGGAAGTTTTAGAAGAGGGATTAATCCATTGGTACAAATGTACTGGTTCTGTCCTTGTCCTCAAGCAAAGGCATGATAAATCCCTCCAGCATGTTTTTCTCATGAGATTTCCTAGTCAGGAATCTGGAAGAAGTGATCTAAAAGCTGATCTCTATTTTAGCAATCAGCTCCTTCCCCATCTCTCACACCTGACACACAGAGAGAGCATCCAACTGCACCTCCAAGCTCATTCACATGGGCAAAGAGGACCCTCAAAGACACCCTGCCAAGGCAAGGCCTTTGAACCCATCAGATCCCATCTCCATTCAATTACAGCTCATGTCACAGGAAACCCAATTCAGAGACACTTGGTAGAGGAAGAGACAGATCTCAATGTGACAATGGATGATCTGAAAAAATTAAGACCGTTTAAATATTCCAAGAGAAGCAGAAACACATTAAGGAGTGTTTGCAAAGTAGCTATTTGTGCCTGGCATACATACAATCTAAAATTGCATTAGCTGCTGAATTACTGGCATTCCTTTTCTCTTAATATAGTTTCTCTAAGCAGTAAACTTGAGTCTATTGAAGTCATCCTTTCCATTTGACAACTGCTTCAGTAGTCTGTCTAATGTAATCAGATATACTCAGAGAACTACGGAATGCAAAGGCACTGCCATTACAGCCAAGCCTGTGGATATATTTTTGCAAATTATGTAGCAAAACGAAGCAGTAAATCAGTGTCTGATTAGCTCTGGGATCTGAGGAAGTTCTGATTTGAAAACTGATGAGAAAATTGCCCTCTGGAATGATAAATGGGCTGAGGTCTTCGCAGTTTCTTGGGAAAGCAGGATGTTTTATGTTCCCAAAACTACAGTGATCACAGCTGTCCCATGGCAGTGGTTAGGGGCAGGAAGACCTTGTCAAGTGTTTTATCTTCCACTCAACAGAGGTGAAATATTACCCTTGCATGAAGTGCTGCAAGCGTGGACTAGATGAGGCAGGACTTAAAGCTGCAACCTTCCCTTGCTGCATCACATCAGGCACTGCTCAGAGGGGCCCAGATTTCAGATTTGGCCTTCACCCAAGTTTTGGTTGGCATGGAATGCATTGAGGCTTGGCATTTCCAATGTCCAATTGGTTCCAATTCCAATTGGTTCCAGATGTCCGGGGTTTCAGCTCTGTCTTTTCAGCCCACCAGGCTCCTGCCTGGCACTCAATTAGCAAACTGGTGAGACCTGATGCCTTCTTTGTTTTGTGTTTATCTATCATTTGAACACAGTGGGATGCTGCCCCAGTACCGTAACACTACTATTAATAACAAGAAAGATGCAAATTAGCCTTTGGATTTCCCCAGAGCCAAAGCTTCCCTGCAGTCAGGGATCACTTCACCATTCACAACTAAGAGATGATTCACTGTTCTCCTCTAAAGATCACATCCCAGTCTAGATTTCAGTCACTGACATTTTACCCTATCAATATTTTCTGATGAGTCCTCACTGTTTTGGTGTCCATGGCGACAACTGCTTTTCTTCTGCAGCCAGCATCCCAGCGCCAGCGTGGGAGTGCTGATGAGGTCCCTTGGCTTAGCACTCACTCATAGGAACTAACAGGGGCTGCTCTTCCCCATCACTCAGCACCTGGGGAACCACGCCAGATCAGGGGAACACGGAGGAGGCAGCCCCCAGCTAGCAAGGCTTATTCATTTATCAAGCCAAGTTCAGCATTAACACTTCAGAGCACATCCAAAAGCCTCGAGCATGTTTTGGAAAAGCAGCGGAGACAAACAGTGTGCATTCTCTCTTACCTGCTGTCTGCAGTTAAATAGTTGATGGGAAGGAAGAGGGGGAAGAGGAAATCAAACATGTGCTTTTTATGGTGCCTGCTTAGTTGATTCAACTGACAAACTTTCCACTTACGCAGGACCTTCATTAATGACAGTGGGTCAGTTAATATATCTTTGCAACCATCTTTTCTGCATTTTATTATCTCCCTCTCAGAAAACAAGCAAACAAAAAACTGTTAGAAAAAGCCAACACCTCATGCAATAAGAAAATAATAAAGCACTGATTTGGTCAGCTTTGTAGGATCTTAGCCAGACAGACACTACAGAAAACCATCTCCGCCCTTTC
The DNA here is from genome assembly GCF_026119805.1 of Tympanuchus pallidicinctus. NCBI lineage: Eukaryota > Metazoa > Chordata > Aves > Galliformes > Phasianidae > Tympanuchus > Tympanuchus pallidicinctus. The sequence continues at coordinate 885,719 of NW_026294755.1, read as the reverse complement.
TTGCTGTACAGGATTTCATAACCAAAGTATCCCATTGTCTTGTCAGGAATTAATGAAATTAATGTTCAGATGGGTATCAAGATGAGGCATCAAGAAATTGAAAATTGATAAAGTGAAGAACCCAAGAGGTGCTGTTCTCAGTCTCATTCTGTTGTCTCAGAATATTTTCCTGTGGAGCCAGGCATTCTTAGGGATTTCTGAGATGTCAAGTATACAGCAGTTCACATATTAACAGAGAAGATTTAATGCTTGTCTACAGCAAAGCCAGTGATTACAAAATGCTGTTCTGTACATGTGTTCTATGAGCAGGAGATATGACTATAGCAAATGCGTGACCATTTTACAAAGGCTTGTTAGAATGTCAGTAGACATGAAGTGGAAATAGCCTGATAGAGGGGACTGGAGCCATGTACAAGTCACTGTCAGCCCCCTGTTCAGGCATTCTTCCTGGAATTCCCTACAGATGGCAAAAGAAAGCAGGCAGTTCCATTTGTAAGGCATTAACACTTGCCTTGATACCTGGAACAGCCAGCAATGTTTTGAGTGTCCCAAAAGAATTGCTGCTACTCATTCAAGGAGAATGATATTATAAGGAGACATCTGTAAGAACAGAGAGAAGGGGAGTAAATAGTATCTTTCCCCCTCTAACGCACCCTTCACTTGCATTTTTGATTTCAGCATTAAGTTTACAACTGCAACAGACTGCAGCCAGGCTGGGGCCCCACTCCATTGCAGAGACTGGTGATACTGCTGGTTTCCATCCCCAGTCCCTGAACAGAAGTGCATGCAGCATGGGGAACGTGCAAGAGGAACTGGATGTTGGTGCCAAGTCTCAGAGCCAGGTACAGCCTCACACAAGGAGGGGTTGCACAGAAGGAGGGCTGGACTGTGTGGTTACAGCTCCCTTCATCCACCTGATCAGTCTGCCCCAGGTGAGCACCTTCCTTTGTTACTCAGGTTAGTAGTAAGCACCTTATCAGCTCAAAGCTCTCCCTGCCTCTCTTTGCCCACTGTGCCTTCTCTCAGATGTGAAACAGAGGGAACAGAAATCCCTACCATCTAATCAGACTAAGGCAACAAGTAGAGCAGCATGATGCCCAAGCAGAGTGATTTTGTCACCATTCTCCCATGCAAATCACTGGACCTAACCTTGGAATCAATACCAAGTTGCAAAGAATGAGAATGTTCCAAAATCCAAAGAGAGGGGCCAGCAAGGAAAAGATCAGTGAGAACAACAGGGCAGATAAGTTCCACTGAAATCGTTTGTGAATCAGGGTCCCTGCTTCCTGCTCTTGCTCTTGGCATTATAATACATGATGTCATTTTCAGGTTGATTTGATTTACCAGAGCGCATATAATGCTTCATAGCCCTCCAAGTGCTTTAATTCCACAGCAAAGGCTACGAGTGCTATAATCACTCATCTGACTAGGTAATTATATTTACAGGAGATAAAACAACAGTTTTCATATCTGTAAGTCATGCCCAACACAAGCAAAGACCATGATTTGCTTCCAAATCCTCATTCGTTACTGAACTGCAGACTTTTGTGCAACTGTTTCAGTCTTCAAAGAACTAAATGAGACAATCAATTAATTGAGTCCTGCCAATTGCAGTCTTCCTATGTCCTGCTGTGCAAAATGTGCTGCTGGAAATCTGAACGACCAATGCTTGCCCAGGTGTGGATAGCAGCAGGAACTGACACAAAATGAACAAATGGAAAATCCAGTAAAAGCACCATGAGAAAGCACAGAAAGGTTTGATATTTAGGGGAAGATGACAAGAATGGCCAGAAACAATAGTATTTTCAGGGGTAATTAATATTGGTTCCAATTTGGGATGAAAATAAGCTTTGAAAAGTCAGTATTTCCCATTTCCCATGGAAGCAGTTGCTTCTTTTCAAACTTTTTTTTTACATAGGAAAGCCTTATGGCGACATTTACATATCACAGTATTGCTTGCATTGTTAATGCCTGTGATGACTATGCAGCATTCACCATCAACATCAACGGGCATTGACAGAATGCCAATCATTTTAGCAAAATAAGAATGAAGCCTTGTAGCTTTGAAAGCAAATGGTATCCTGGGCTCCATCAGCAGAGGGGTGGCCAGCAGGGACAGGGAGGTGATTGTCCCCCTCTACTCTGCTCTTGTGAGGCCCCGTCTGCAGCACTGTGTCCAGGTCTGGAGCTCCCAGTACAAGAAAGACAGGGAGCTGTTGGAGAGGGTGCAGAGGAGCCACAAAGATGATCAGGGGACTGGAGCACCTCCATACAAAGACAGGCTGAGGGATCTGGGTTGTTCAGCCTGGAGAAAAGAAGGCTGTAGGGTGACCTCATTGCAGCTTGCAGTGCCTAAAGGGAGCCTACAAACAGGAGGGGAATCAACTCTGTGAAAGGGGAGATAACAGCAGGACAAGGGGAAATGAAATCGAGGGAGGAAAGATTTAGGCTGGATGTCAGGGGGAAGTTCTTTACAGAGAGAGTGGTGAGGTGCTGGAACAGCTGCCCAGAGAGGCTGTGGATGCCCCATCCATCCCTGGAGGTGTTCAAGGCTGGCTGGATGGGGCCCTGGGCAGCTTAAATGTGGAGGTTGATGGCCCTGCATGTGGCAGGGGGTTGGAGATTCTGATCCATGAGGTCCCTTCCAATCCTGGCCATTCTGTGATTCTGTGACTCTGAGCTGATTTCAGTGAAGCAGCAGCAAGAGGAAACCAAAAGGTCGGGGTGCACATTTCAGTACGGCACAAAGGGACAGAACTGAAACACCCGAACCTGTTGTTAATATTGAGATAATTCTCATGGAAATCAATTGGACAGATTTGGAAAGGAAAGCAAAACAAAGCAAAGCAAAACAGCATGGCTTTCCATTAGAACAGCAGACTCCTGGTGTGCTGAAATTATCCCAAATCTTCCAGAGCTTGTCTTAACCTGTGAGTGCAAAGCAGCTGATAGCTCTCAATCTCCATGAGAGATATAAGGAACCCAATGAAATATAACTCTTCTCCAGGTCCATTATTTTCCATAGCTGACATATTTTGGGGCAGTCAGTCTCTGCCCTAATGCCAGGTCTTGCAAACCTCTGCTTTTCTGTGCATGGAATCACTAGTGATGTAAGAGAATTGTAAAGTCAGGTCGAAAGGCAGCACCAAAAGTTCCCCCAGTGCCACTGCCAGAGAGCAGCAACATTAGGATGTGGCTGAGAGCAATAAATAAACATTGATGCCAACCCATCACATACTGCTGTTATGACTAATTCAGTCCTTTGATGTCTATATTGTTGCTGAAATTAACTTAATGAGTGCTCACTTCACTAAGGTGGAATCAAGTATTAACAACTGAATGGGATAAAATCCCAACCATGGCTCACCACAGAGAAAGAAATGGGTCTGAAAGCAAGGAGGATCAGATGAAGAGCAGCAGCTGGGAGAGATGACTGAGGAGCGAGGAGCTCTGTTAGCTGGAACAGGCAGCTTCCCTCCAAGGATGCCTTTTGCTGCTTGTCTGAGGGATGGAGGACGAAGCAGTGGGATTCCTTCTCTCCCTTAGCTGCCCAATGGATCTGGTGTTCCTCTGCTCATCCCTTGCTGGCAAACACAGCTGCCAAGCCTGATTCCTCCTTTTGCTTCTGTTTCTGACTTGTGCTGCTGATTTTCTGAAGCTCAGCTGCAAAGAAGGTGGGAACTTTTGCTTCATCTGGAGTAATTTTTTTCCATTATTTCTTTTCCTACTGAGAATAAAACATCACCTGCTGAAGGCAATGTGGTTTAATATCAAACAGAGGGAGAGAAAAACTAATTAAATAAGCAAAGATGCATCTCCACTTTTGCTGAAAGGGCAGAATGTGGAAGAAAATACAGCACTGTTTACTGTCTACGCAGGTTAAATAGAGGTTCTTGCTCTTGCAGTACAGAAATACAACCATGTAAAAATGGAATGCTCAATCTGAGCATCTCTTTATCATATGGGAATGAAATAACTGGTGTACCAGCATCCTTCTGTTTCTTGGTAACCAAGATAATTTAAGTTATACCCACTGTATTTCTACTCCTATTTGACAGAGACACAGCTGGATTACTAACACAAATACACATGGAACATTTCAATTCCCATGGGGATATTTTGTCTGGTCATGTAGTTATGGCAAATATGGAAGAATCTCTTTGCTCTTGGAACAGGTTTTTAACTAGACATGCATGTGAATCTTTCATGAAGCAGGATGGACTGACAGAGACCTAAAATCGTGTCCTACTGAGGATGGAGATCTCTCTCCTTATTTAGAAAGCCACATCTGCAACCCTTCAGGAACAAGGCTGTAAAAGCCATGAGGCTGTACAAGTTTGGGAAAGCATCCTTAAGCTCCTTGAGCATCCACCAAGAACCAGGCAGGCAGAACTCATCCAAAAGGAGCAGCACACAGTTGGATCAGAAGCACAGTCTTTGAGTATAGGAGCAGGTAGGAGACACATAGATCCAAAGGAAGCAAGAAGCAAATCCTTAGTAGGAAAAGATTAATGACTAGCTCAAAGAATTTGGTGCAGCTGGGAAAGATGGATGGTGAAACTCCTGGAGATTTGCACATTTGTTTTCATTTCAGTCTTTTGTAAAGTTTCATTAAGAACAGTAAATGATTGATCCATCCTAGAGTGACAAACAGACCGAGTCCCAGTTCACTCAGGTAGGAAATGGAAGACTCCAGACCCTTGTTCTGGATACCTTGAGAAGACAGAGTCCTTGGATCACTGGATGCTTAGAATGTATTGCCATCCCTTCTCATCTTCAAGCCCTAAAAGCTGAAATATTTGTTTCACAGACATGGTAATCTTTCATCATTTTGACCAAAAACTAATTCCAAGAATAGTTTTAGTGAAAATAAATGTTGCAAAGAATTCTTTCATTTCAGTCGACAGAACTTTCTCTAGAGCTCATGCAAGATCCAGGCTTTTAGTTAATTTACCACTTTTCAGCTTATCTCTGCCTTATCTCCACACAGTCATCTATTTGCTTGCTGCAAAGAAATCTCAATTTTCTGATCCTTATATAAATGTGAAACCTGTATTAAACTGAGGCTTTTTTTTTTCCTAAAGACACTCTCATAAAGGTTTTCCATGTCACAAGCTCTTTACAATATCTGGATTTATATCTGATTTTTTGCCTTTATACACATAATAGCAGAAAAGTTAGAGATAACCTTATGCTGCATTGGAGAATCTACATTACAGGAGTAAATGAGGCTCTGAATTTTCCCACTGACCTGTGGCAGAAAATTGAAAGGTACATAAATAGCATGAGAGGAGTAAATCTGAACTGAGCAATTGAGGCCAGAGTTTGTCTGCGCAAGGGAGATATTTGCAGGCACCAGTATCCCAAACACCAGCTTTAAGGCAGGGCTTGATCTAATGTAGACAAGGTAGGCAGCTGCCTGGAGGAGCCCAGTGGTCCCCCAGACCCTCAGTCTTTGTCTTTCATAAGGTCATGAAATGCAGAAGCAGCCCCCTTCGTGGACATCCACGCTTCTCAAGCCTTGAAGTTATCCCAAGTTATGTCCTTCCCTCCTGTTACCATCCTGATGATGCTCCAAGGAGCTGATGATGCTCCAAGGAGACTCTGGATATATGAGCTGGGCAAGGAATGGCTCTAACAGCTAAACAACCTTTCAGTTACAACATAACATACAAAGCTGTCCTTCTGGCATATGAATCTTACTTGACTTATAAAGCTATGAAATGGAAAAGCAAACGTCTTGGGAACAATTGAGATACTTCAACTACTACAGCCCACATAATCTTCCTGGAGCATGGGCACTGGTGAGGAGAATGTCACACACCTGAATGCCTCAGGGCCAATAAGGGCTTCTGAACCACCGATGCAAAGAAATCATCGAGGAAATCAAGATGAGTGGGCAGCTGGCTGTTACTCCTAGTTTAACAAGAGTTTTGGTCTTCTCACCTTCTGCAAATTGCAGAACAGAAAGGAGGCCAGGGAACAGCTTGACTGCCAGCTGCATATTTTTCTTTGTGTTGCCCCAGTGCTTTTTATCTTAGAAGCACTGCAGTTATCACTGGCAGCTCCAGAGCCAGGAATCTTTGAGGCAGCTTAAAGCGTTCCACAGGAAACCATTTCCATGACACACAGCATTAAATGGTTGCTTAATGCAGGGCCTTGCTTGTGAGCTCGTTACCCTGGGTTCTGTTGAAGGTTAGCAGAGAGAAACAGGTATTACAGCCTGTTTTCATAGAATCACATAAGGGCTTAGGTTGGAGGGGTCCTTGAAGATCAGCTGGTTCCAACCTCCCTGCCATGATCAGGGCTGCCAGCCACTAGATCACACTGCCCAGGGTCCCATGCAACCTGGTACTGAATGGCTCCAGAGATGGGGCACCCACAACTTCTCTGGGCAATCTGTGCCACCACTTCACCATCCTCTAAGTGAAACATTTCTTCCTAACATCTAACCTAAGTCTGCCTTCTTTTAGTTTAAAGCCATTCCCCCTTGTCCTATCACTATTAGACTGTGTAAAAAGTTCTCTCCTGCTTGTAAGCTCCTTTCAAGTACTGGAAGGTCACAGTGAGGTCTCTCCCCAGAGCATTCTCATTTCTAGGCTAAACAAGCCCAACTCACTCAGTCTTTATTCATAGGAGAGGTATTCCAGCCCTTTAATCATCTTCTTAGCCCTTCTCTGGACCTCCTCCAACATCTGCACATCCCTCCTGCACTGGAGGCCCCATGGATGGAGCACTGGGAGCAATCACCTCCCTCTCCCTGCTGGAGCAGTGATGTTATTTATTTTATCACCGATTATTGAAATCTTGGGGAGTTTTATCATGGCTATAAGTGAAACACGGATTGCTAGCTCTTTGGTTCAGGTAGAAGAACCTTCAGCAGGAGAATGCCTATGGCAAGAGCTTTTGTAGCTCCTGCTTTGAGTCCTACTTTCTGCAGGAGGTTAGATCAGATGGATCTCCGAAATGGCCTTCCAACATAAATCTTTCTCTAAGTTAATTGCAGGTAGAGAAACAACAGATGGCACTGTAGAGTATCTCATAAAGCTTGTGTGTTTTTAGCAGGCAGACCTGTATAATTCTTTTCTATTACTGTTTAGCAAGGCTTCAGCCAAAAGAGCTCTTACAGACTGTCAGTGGAGCAAACTCAAGGGTAATACAAACTCTCCAGGGCATCAATCTAGTATTCAGCCTCACCAAAACACGCAATAAGAGAAAAACAAACCAAGAAAAACATGTGAAAATGGAGACCATGTTTACTTCACCCATTACGCTCACAAGTGATGCTCAATTGTGACTACAGGCTACTCTCTTTCATAACAGCCTAGAATTATTCAGTTATTTAACTCATTAAACCTTTCAACTTTTTTTTTTTTTTTTTTTTTTTTTTTTTTTTTTTTTTTTTAACAGATGTCAAACTGCTTCAAATTCCTTACTAGATGGAGATTGCTTCTTAGGGAACAGCCAACTTCAGCTTCCCCTCATCCCTCAGCATTGTAGTTGGAGGCTTATTTCTTTCTGATGAAGCTATGTGCTTGCCTGGAGATACAGATGCCCAAAGAGTGTGATCTGTTGGCTGCTGAGCTGTTCTGATGGGACATTAGAGTCAAGCAAGGTGTTGGATTTTGGTGTTATTGTTGCTGGAATTTAGGGAAATGCAGCCATCAAGTTTTGAAGGACCTGCCTTGGATGATGTTTCTTCCCTTAAGCATCAATATTGCAGAGCAGAGCTGGACAAACTGCTGCTGAGTGTTCGTATGTGGGCTCTGCAACTGCACGAGGCACTTCAGTTAGATCCCACCCTGAGTCATCTATAAAATATGTATCAACATCTCAGCTAGCCACATTGACTCCTTTTATAGCCAAAGGATACATTAGTCATCCACTGTTTCTGACATCTGAGGATGAGCTGTTCCTGTTGAGAGAGAAAAAAGCCTTGATGCCTGGCTCAGCTGTTCGCATGCACACTCTGGACACCTCGTATGTGATGAGACGAATCTCACCCCCTGCACATTCTGGGCTGATATATTTTGCCCAAATGAACATGCCCTCAGCGTTGACATCTCTATCTGAACAAGCAATCTGGGATCCCTTAATAGTTGATAGAGAAAAACCAGCACCAACGGGACACAATTCATCACAATGCAAGGGAAATGTTAGACAATCAGGCAGGAAATTTTTGCCTCTCACCATAAAGAGAGGGGATATCTCTTTCAAACAGTGACATTGCCATCACAGATCCCTGAAGTTAATGGAGATAAATTCACTCTGTGCCCTGGTTTCTGATCTAATAAAATGAGGATGGATCTAGTGTTTGCATAGGAGATAAAGACAAGGAAGGAGCCAAAAATTGCTGATGAAGGTATTCTGCATTGGAGGAAGGACTAAAGGCAGAGAGTTGGATTTCCAGAACTTAGCAGTGCTATGAGCCACAGACGTGGAGACTGATGGTCCACTTTTGTAAGAGATGTTCTTCTCAATTACAGCAGCTTCCACAGGCATACAAGGATTCTTCCTACAGCTCAGGGTGACCAAACTTTGGATGTATACAAAAGGGTGAAGTCCTCTACAGGCTCACTTCTCATTCCCTGTTGGTTTGGTCTCTGTCTGCAGGAGGTGCTGAGAACACAGAATAAATGACCAAAGTCCCATTGCAGTTGGTAGCATCAGCTTTTTCAGCAGTGTTCCTGCCAAAATATGTTTCTCTGGGAGGTGAAGGAAGATCAATTTTGCACAAAGAAGGGATTCTTCCAAAGTTTTAAAAACTTGAGTGGGAGGCAATCAAAGGTCTGCCGACAGCAAAGGCTGCTGGAAATGGAAATGAAAATGTCAGTGAGGTTTATATAGTGGCACTTGGCCAGAGCTGGACTGAATTAACTGAGCCAGGACAACACTAAACACGATGTACTAATAGGTTCTCAGAGTATATATCAGACAGATGAAAGCAATTGTCCCTTGATCTTCTGCACCACAATTCACCTATGGCATTTGCAATAGCCCGCTAATAAACGTTTGGGAGAAAGATTATTGCTACCTTGGCGAAACTGCTTCACTCTGTCCAGAGCTCTTTACAAACTCAACAACAGTTGACTCCTCTTGATAAAACCCAGGTAAAGCTTCTCCGTGCTGAAGAAATCACTCTTCATGTGAGCCATCTAAACAACAGCCACCCTGCTAACTCAACAAGCTATTGTGACAGCCTATGGGGGAAAATCAGCTGAATTCTGATCCTCTGTCTGGTCTGTCCCCTGCAGGTTAAATGCTGGACACAACACAAAGGAGATGCAATTGGTCAAGAGGTAAATCTGGGATTGTTTTTCTCTTTGTGCAAATCCCAGACCTACCCTTCAAGGCTTGCAGCCAGTAACGTGTTTCAGCTGATGTTTTATTGACTGCTCACAGCTCTGTGCCGTTTCTCCATTGCTCCCTAGGGAACTGTCTGTGATTTCCAGGTCTTCACTGGTGATGGAAGCCTCTTCAGAATCACTTATAGGAATGTGAGGCAGAACCTTCTTTTAAGCACACATGACCCAACAGTCTGCATTTACTGCTTCTTTTGATGCTCTTTAATTTGACATCATCTGTTGGAGCATCTTTGTAGCTGATATTAACAGAGTGCATTTGGAGTGAATTCAAAAATAGCAATGAGCGTGATATATTCTTATAGTAAGGATGTCAAGAAACTCAAAGGCAGTCTATAAGAACTGCGTGTTTAAAAAAGATGTGGTCCTTATTTATCCTAATCCACTTCTTATCTACTATCCCCACCTACTCAGCTCTTGTGAGGCCCCATCTGCAGCACTGCGTCCAGGTCTGGAGCCCCCAGCACAGGAAGGACGTGGAGCTCTTGGAGCAGGTCCAGAGGAGGGCACTGAGATGATCAGGGGGCTGGAGCTGCTCTGCTATGAGGAAAGGTTGGGGGAACTGGGATTGTTCAGCTTGGGGAAGAGAAAGCTCCAGGGAGACCTCACTGTAGCCTTCCAGTGCTTGAAGGGAGAGTATAAACAGGAGGGGGAACGGCTGTTTGTGAGGGTGGATGGTGATGGGACAAGGGGAATGGTTTTAAAGTGAGACAGGAGAGGTTTAGGTTGGATATTAGGAGGGAATTTTTGACCCAGAGGGTGGTGAGGCAGTGGAACAGGTTGCCCAAGGAGGCTGTGGATGCCCCATCCCTGTAGGCATTCAAGGCCAGGCTGGATGTGGCTCTGGGCAGCCTGGGCTGCTGGTTGGTGACCTGCACACAGCAGGGGGTTGGAACCAGATGAGCACTGTGGTCCATTTCAACCCAGGCCATTCTATAACTCTATAATCCTATGATAATGATGAAGCTGCCATCACCCAGACTGCTGCACATTTAGTCTCACTTACAATGACAGAACTTTACTCATGAGACACTCTGTGAGCTCCAGAACCACTCTGACCAGTTCACAGGGCTGTGTGTCTTTCTCAGCACATTCTCGTCCTGGTTCTTAACCCTCTGCAGCTCCATTAACATTTAGCAAATTTGAAGAGGACTTTGAAGTAGGACTGGTGTGACACTGCAGGCACCTGGGCTCCTGCATTACTTGATCTGTAATTCTGTGACAGCATAAGGCTGCTGTATTTCCCACATTTCTCTTAAATGTATCATTGGTCTCCATACCATTGGTATTTCCTTGAATAATATTGTACCATGCGAGTCTCATTGAGAAAATAAGCCCAGAGGGGTATAATGGCAGTTGGCATTTCTCATCAGCTCCCGCTGACCTTGAAATTGATTTCATGATGGCAAAATTGAGAATAAAAATAATAGCTCTAATAATCAGGTACTCTGTAAAACCTCTTTTGTTCAATGGACCTACATAGCTGACATAATCCAGCAGCAGAAAAAATATGACATAATTGCAGAAATGTTACAAAAGAAGCCAGGGGCTGCCTGCTTCAGACGTGGCTTACATTGGTCTTGCAAAGGGGCTCAGGAATTATTTCAATTCCAGATTCCAGAAAATCTAGGCATGTGTACCCAAATGTTTGTGAGAAATGGTATGTTAGAGTTCCCATAGTAATACATTCGCTGGGCAATTCATGCCCACAGAGCATGTTGAGATGTTTCTCTGCCATGGGAGAACTCAGCACAACCTGTGTAGCTTTTGCACCTCTCTGCATCCCATACATAGCAAGGAACATATGCATGCCCTGCTTTGAATATGCAGGAGATGTGCCCTGTGCTAGGTGGGCTTCAAGTATTCTGCAAAGCCAAAGTCTGCTGACAGCACAGAACAGCAGATGAAGAAGCTGGTGCATATGTGTTTCACAAGAAGAGCTTTACCTGGCTGTGCCTTCTGATGGTTTATATCCTGGGACCTGGGACCTAACAGACTCCCAGCCTAATCTGTACCTGAATGAGAACAGCAAATTCCCGTGTAACACATTTCATGGCTGCATCTCCTGGAAAGTTGTAGAGGAGCATAGCACTTGTCTCAGTTTCACAGATGGAGCAATAGAGGCATCAGTTCAAGCCATTGAGTTCAGCACATGGCAGATTTAGGAACAGAAGCCACTTCAGTGGCTGCTCTCCCTGTCTCACTTCATGCAGCAGCAGATGACAAACTCACATGAAGCAATTACTCAGCAGAAGGGAAGCTCAGGGAAAAACAACTTTCTGTGCTGCTCTGTCAGGATGACCCAGACACATTCTGGCTTCATCGAGTGGCCCTCACCCTGCACACTAGCAAAGCCATCACGACCCAGCAGCCCATGGTCTCACACTGAAGCCAGGTGACAGCCAGCAGCCCAGGTCACTGAAACTTAACTTTTGCTCTCTGCAGTGTAATGAGGATTGTTCCTTTAGCTGCACCAAGTATTTCTATGAGAAAAGCCCACTGGAACTGGTTCAAAAGTAACCCAGAGACCAGTCTAAACCTTCCTACCACTGGCTACAGTGGAGTCCTTTTGCCCAGGATAGTTTCTTCTAACTCCATAGCTCAGATGCTGGAATAGAAAAAAGTGCAGGAAAGCTGTCCTGTGGGTCATCCAAGCAGGAGGCCTCCCTGCCAGCTCTCCCTGCCTGGGCTCACTGGATGTTGATGAACGAGGAATTTACAACCCAGAATGATTTTGCATTCTTGCACCTGGGAGGAGTTTATTATTCTGATCCTTTGACTTTTTCATCCTCCTCCTTTTCCTGCCTTCTGTCTCCTGGGTTTCGCAGCATTGCTCATTGAGTCAGGGTTGCAATGCAGTTAATTAGCTGAGTGTTTGTTTATTTGCTTTTGGGAAGACACGGAAGGTGAGAGGCTGGAGTTCAGTGGCTTAGCAGTCAGCACTGGCTCTGTCTGCTCAGCAGCTCCTACACTGAGGGCAGCTCAAGGCTAAAGTACCAATTAAATTCCACTTAATCCCTCTAATAATAATAAGGAGAAAAAAAAACCCAAACACCTAAGCAGTGCCACTCTTGCACTATACGCCTTGCTGGGGGGATTTGAGCCCTGTACTTCATGCTCTGCAGCCATCCATCACTTTTAGCCTCCCACAGCCACTTCCCAGCCTCTGCACAAAAGCCAACTTCACCTCTGCGTGTGTCCAGCCCCACCAATTAAGAAATGATGGACCTGGAGCAGCCACTCTGCCATGCTTGTGGCTCAGGCTGAGCCCAGTTTGTCCTGCCCAGCAAACGAGCCCAATCTCATGTTCAGAGTGCTGATAACTATGGAGCATTTTCTCTCTTTGACAGCAGGAAAATAACTCTGGGGTACAGAATGGGGAAAAAAAGGTCTATAAAGAGGCAAAAGACAGAGCAAAACGTGTAGAAAGCTGGCACACGTACATGGTCTGTGCAGCACCTGCTTCCACCCACAGCTGCAGACTAATTACTGTGTGTGCAGCACTTGAATTACCATCATGTTGTGGTCTTATGTTCATGGGTGCATTGAACAGATGCAAATGGACTCTGAAACGAGTGTAGAGCCAAAGGCAAGAAGAGCCAAAACCAAATCCCACTGTTTATGTAAAGACATACAAACCTGCACACATCCAAATATTTAAGCTTTGTGTTTATGTAGGATTGCTTTGGTACTCAGTCAGAGCACTTAAAGTCTTCTCTACAAAGCCTGGACCATGACATAAAATGTCCTTCATGTCCTTGGGCTCCATCAGAAGAGGGGTGCCCAGCAGGGTCAGGGAGGTGATTGCCTGCTCTACCCTCATGAGGCCCCATCTAGTATAGTGTGTCCAGGTCTGCGGCTCCCAAAACAGGAAAGTTGTGGAATAATTGGAGGGGGTCCAGAGGAGGGCCATTAAGATGATCAGAAGGCTGGAGCAGCTCTCCTATGAGGAGAGGCTGAGGGAGCTGGGCTTGTTCAGCCTGGAGAAGAGAAAGCTGTGAAGAGACCTCATTGCAGCCTTCCAGTATTTAAAAGGGGATTATAAACAGGAGGGGAATCAACTTTATACAAAGCTAGATAGTGATAGGACAAGGGGGAATGGCTTTAAGCTCAAGGAGGATTGAGGTTGAAGGATTGAGGTTGGATGTCAGGGGGAAGTTCTTCACAGAGAGAGTGGTGAGGTGCTGGAACAGCTGCCCAGAGAGGCTGTGGATGCTCCATCCATCCCTGGAGGTGTTCAGGACCAGGTTAGTTGGAAACCTGGGCAGCCTGGGCTGGTAGCAGACTTGGAGATTGTTGACCCTGCCTGCAGCAGTGGGGTTGGAACTTGATCCTTGGGATCCCTTCCAATCAAAGCCATTCTATGATTCTATGACTCTTTGTCACTCTAAATCCACTCACAGCAGGCAGTGGGGTCATGCATGCCTCATGATATTCAGGTTAAGCAAAACATGCTTTTTCTCCTACTGAAAAAAAATACTCAGGGAAAGGCAGATGGGCCTCAGCTGGAGCCCTGCCTGGCAGACACACCATGACCTTCATGAGAGTGCTGGAACGTGGGAATGCTTTGACCTTCCCCAGTAGTTCTGGCAATTCAAGCCCTGGCACTTGGATCACTTGGGAGAAAAAAAAGAAAAAAAAAAGGCCAAAAAAACCCCACACACTCTTTGTGTCAAACTGCTCTTTTCCCTGCAGAGAGCAGGGAGCATATTTCCCAGCTGAGTTTTCTCTCAACAAGAGTTACTGCCCATGTGTTTGATTTGTGAGGTGATTAAAGAGGTTGGGATTCTCTCATGCTTTTCCCATTTTCAGGCTCAGGTGCTGACTCTGGTACATGCAGCTTATTCATTCTTGCAAGTGATGTCATTTATACTGCTAAATAAGAAATAATTTCTTAGCACACAGATTCAGTGGCTCATAAGTTATGTATTTATTTCCACAGGTGCATTTTTTTTAAGGCCAGAAGGAAATATAGCCACCACCTAGCCTGACCTCCAGCATAACACAGGACGTTGAAATCTACCCAGCAAACTCTGTGCTGCTCCTTCAGCTAGAGACATGAAGAAACATCCATCCTTCCCTTCCTTTTCTGCAGTAAGCATCTACCTTGCTACTAAGCAAAGTAATTCAGCAACTTTGGTCTTGAATTTGATTGGCGTATGTGAGTATATTTATCTCAGATATATTACCTCAAACTTTCTTTGACATACATGGTGCATTTCTTTGACTAATGAAGTCTCAGAGTAGTATTTTCTCGAGCAAACTCATTACTCCTGGAATGACTGAGTTAGGGCTGGTCTGAAAACAGTTGCATTTGTTTTGTAGGCATGACGGCTTGTTCTGCTGCTTGTAACCAAGAAAGTCTTTGCTTGTGACATCGAGTTCGACATTTCTCATTCCTCCTGCTGGAACTTTCCAATCAATACAAAATGAGAAATTTTATGTGACGAGGATTTTTCTTCCAGTGTGACATTTTGATTTGTAATTGCCAACATTTGAATGTGCTTATTCTTACCTTTAAAACAGTGTAAGAAGTTGCAGAAGTACACAGCAACAAGAGGCATTCCCCTCTCAGCTGAACGGGTCCCATGGAGCCCAGCATAGATGCACTTTACAACCACTGTATTTCTGGCAAAAAGAGGCTGCTTCAAATATAAAGAAGGACAGCAATTCGGAAGGCTGGAGATGGCAATACAATGATACACAAAGGATTGAAGTTTGGTAGGATTATTTTATTTTCGCAGGCAATGTTTTAATGGTGGTGCACTTAAAGCTGCCCGAGTTAAAATAGGATCCATAAAGGCCTTAAAGGCCTTTTTCTGCCGTCTCACATTCACCTGGATTTCTCAGGTGCTTTAAAAAAAATCAAAAATCCAGACAATTTGATTGTGTAAACTTAATGAAGCCAGCACAGCCACACGAGCAGCGCTGCAGGGTCTGGGTTCATTGCATCTCAGCTGCAGAGCAACACGCAGTTAGATAGAAACATCCAGTTAAAACACTGCTGTACAAAGCATTTTACAGCTCTTACATGGATTCCAATTCATCTCAGCCTGAAAAGCTCTCGAGTCTGTATCAGAGGTGAACAAGGGAGCTTTTTAAATTAACAGCCGTTTAAGACTGGGAGTCAGTGAGAGGATATGTGACGTGCCAAGATAGAAAAGACCTCAGTCGTAATACTGTATCCAGTTCACAGAAGGCTGCTGAGGCACCCTCATGTAATCCTTTTCTTGTAAATAAATTGTGTGGGATCATCTCAGGTATTTTTCCACCTCCAGCAACTGTGAGATTCCAGACTTTTGATCTCTAATCTCTTTATTTCAGCTCGGCGGCTGCGTTAGGGAAGTGCAAGCACACACCCAAGCACACCAAGACTTCAGTTGAGATGGCTTTGAGCACGGACACCTCCCGCAGCACTGGGATTTACAGGAGGAGACATCACACAGCAAGAGAAGGCACAACGCATGTATCTCAGAGGTAATCCTTTCCCCACTGGTTGCCAGCATGGATGAAACACTCAATAACCTTTGCCACAATTCACCACGTGGGCAAGAACAATTCTCATGAACAGAAGTGGCAAGAGCCAGGGAAGCCCTTAATCTCCTTCAGATCTTCATAGACTTAGCACTCTACAACTGACACAGAGGAGCATGAACAGCCTGAAAGGACTCCTGAGCTTTTCTTTTCCCCTTTTAGCACCAAGGCACAAAAGGGAACCTATCCAAACTTCACTTAGCCACATATATGAACAACAGTCTCCAACAGCTACTCAATCAGGACAACGCAATCCACAATCTCAGTTATTCCTATCCTTCCCTCTCTGGTCCGTGCTGTAAAGCATGCAACCCCCTGCAGCGCTGCTCTGTGGCTCAGAGCCTTTATGTGAATGCAGATGCAGGATCTCAGGCATGCTCCAGCTCCAGGCACTCCCAGTGCCACCCCTGGTTGGACCAGTTATGTCATGAAGTCACCACCCCTGGAAATGTTCAAGAAACATGTAGATGTTCTACTGAGGAACATGGTTTAGTGGCAAGTATCAGAGATAAGTGGATGGATGGACTTGGATGATCCCGGAAGTCTTTTCCAACCTTGGTGATTCTGTGATCTGTGATGAGGAAGGGTTGGCCAGCTCAAAGTAGGGTTGGCCAGCTCAAAGTAGGGTTGGCTATCTCAATGAGGTGGAGTCACCACCCCTGGAGGTGTTTGAGAAACATCCAGATGTTGTACTGAGGGAGATGGTTTAGTGGAAAATATTGGTGATAGGTGGATGGTTGGACTGGATGATCTTGGAGGTCTTTTCCTTGGTGATTCTATGAAAGAGTCCTAAACCTCACAAGAACAAGTTGCAGACAGTCACAACTCTTGTGACTGGGTTGAGAAATAGAGTTTTTCCTACAGCAGAATGGTGCCTCTGACTGATTGGTGGAACTTGTTTTATGGCTTTTGTTCTTTGCTGCTTTGGGAAAAAAATGGTGGATGCTTTAACTGCTGCTGCAGTGGCAATTGTAACAGTGATGTGTCACTGTTAGATTCACTGCTTCAAGCCAGACTAGCCGACACCAGCAATTTCTTGTGCAATAAATTCGAAAAAAGCATCTAAAACAAACTTCTAATTATGTACAGATTTTGGTGTTGATTATAATTCACAGTCCTGCAGAGCAGGGTGTAATTATTATTTTCTCATCTGTTGACAGAGGAATAAACTATTACAAATGTTGAATACATTCCTGTTCATCAGAAAGGAGAAATGGAGCGAGTCCTCCGTACAAACAACGTGAGCCTGTGGCTGTGGTTGTGGGTACTGAGATTTGCAAGGATAAGCCTCATTTCAGGCAGTACTTCCAAATTTCCTGTTACAGAATTAGCCCCATTCACAGCTCCCACTGTAACACCCAAATGGATCACTGGAAATCTTCCATTAGGAAACAGGAGCATCAGCCACGGCTGAGCTGAAAGGGACCCTGGAGAATCCAACCTACACGGCAGATTGTAAAGAGGAATGAAAATAACAGAAGCAGCAAATTCAGTTTTCGTTAAAAGCTTTTTAGTTCCTTGCCAAAACTTTCTGATGTCTTGTAAAGGAAGTTTGTGGCTTTGAGGATTTTTATTTGTCTGGAGAAAATAATACAACGAAAAATGTCGGCGGTGTTCCATGAAGATCTTTGGCTCATTAAAACCCTTGGTTTTCTCTTGAGGCGTATCATTCTGCTTCGAGGAGCACTGATTTAAAACACTTCTTAAAACCAGGTCTCCATCTCACAACATCAATCAGCTTTCACCACAACTTTTCATGCAACTCCATCCAGAACCTGGCAGCCCTGCGTGGTGTTTCTGACAAGGATTCCTGGCTTCCCAAGGAGAAAAAATGCAGAAAATCCTCATTCTGTCCTGAATTTTTAAACAGGACTGAAATGTCCACAGCCTGGCATAACCCAGACATCAGCATTTTTATTTCTTTAGAACCATGTTTGGCACAACAGAGTGGATCAATCTAACTGAAACGAAGGCCTTTCTTAGCTCTGGCTCTTCAGGAATCCAAGAATTTTCTCCCCCAGCCAAATAAAATCACAAAATCCACAGATCTTTGCATTATTCAATGTTTTCCATCTTCAGACTGCAGTCGCTTATCTCTGCTATTCTAACAAGTATTAGAGAACCCTCATCCACTGGAGTGGGAAGCTGAAATACTAAGCTGTGCATGAAGATAATTTATTGACTAAAAATATCTAACAAGGTTACCAGGTTTAGATTTCACTCCTCTTTTTTCCTTTTTTTTTTTTTTTTTTTTTTGCTTTCACCTCAAAGAGAAAATCAAGACAAGTTATTATTTCTAAAGACAGCAAACTGGGCCACTGCAAATGTCATCAAGGAAGCATTAAAGTCAAATATCCACTGTTAAGCTGTCAGAAGGAATTATTTAGGATAACTTTTGACTTTTAGGTGGAGTGGAGTGTACTGTTGAACTGGACCTCTGGGAATCCAGCTAGTACATTTTCAGCCCCTTTTACTCAATGTCATGAGTATGTCTGGGACATTTTTGGTTAATTGTACAGGTGGGGGCTCTGAATGAGCCAAGAAGCAGCATCTAGATCTGAGTGACCACCTTTGTAGTTAGCAGAGAGAGGAGGGCAGCTCAGAAGGACAAGAGATGCCTCTCTTGGGAAGTGGATGGAGGACAGACAGAGCAGATGAATTACTCATCAGGAGCATCTCTTTCCTCATTAACACCAAAATGATCCCAGAATGACTCATTCAGATTCACACATCTGCATCTAGATGAGATGAATCCTGTACTCAAGAAGAGTTCTGTTCGAGTCAGAGCAAAACAGGATCACAGCAGAAAGGCAACAGCAGCACTGGATAGCCCACTTCAATACCACTAGTGACACTGAACTGCTGCAGGAGCAGAAAGCACAGGTACAGGGGGTATCTGTGAGTGCTACACACCAGTCTTGCCTCTTGAAGTGCTTTCTGGTTAGGGTGAAAGTGAAGTTCTCCCTCAGCAAAGAGTGTAGAAATTGGAGAGACAAAACCTCAGCAGTTATCAGCTTTGAAGCTCCTCCAGGCACAAGCAAGCTTTGTTTGAGGTGGGGAGGAGACCTGCAGAATCCAGAGCAGCCAAGGAGCTCTAGCTCTAGGAATAAATAGAGCATGGAGTCAGGAGGAACAGGGGGTTTGTAGTGAACCTGCAGAAAAACAACAACAACAACAAAATAGCAAGAATTCTAGCTTGCATACAGTTTTGAAATCAGTAATTTCTCTTACCAATAGGAACCATATATATGTGTATATATGTATGTATGTATGTATGTATGTATGGTATAGCCTGCTTTTCTACCCATTTGTCTCCTGGGCTGGAGACATGAAGATGTACTGTGGCCAGCTGATACTTACGTTTTGGCCAGCTGGCAGACAGAATAGATGACCATTAAATTTGTTCCAAAGCTTATTTTTTTTTCTTCCCCAGCACAGAAAAGGTCCCTGAATGGGGAGCTACATAGGGGAGACAGGTAGAAAGAGAATATTGCAAAAGAGAACATTGCAAAAGGCTTCTTTTGAAGTCACCCTTGCCAAAAGGTAAAAAGGGATAGAGCTTGCCTGCAGGGTTGAAAGAGTCACCAGGATGAAGTTGTGCTTGACACTTAGGAATAGAAAAATAAGTCTGGTCTTTGTAAATGAGTAGGCTGAGGGAGAGTAAGTTAAATGGACAGAGGGCTGACTTACAGGCAGAGCCAGTGGGACAGATCCTTAGCTCTCGTGACATTTATTACCAACCACGGCTGCAAGTGATGATGACATTAATTGGAAAGAGAGGAAGCTGTAGTGGGGGAAGGTGTCACCTGTCACACCCAAAGGCACCCTTTGTCACGCTCAGTGTGGCAGTCAGTGACATCTTGGAGCAAACAATCTACTGCAGCACTTTTACAAACTTTGCAGTCGCTGAAAGGAAGGTTTCAAACCTGACGGAGAGTTTTTGCAAGGAGCAGATCGAGCACGTCTTTCATTACTCCCCTCCAGCCTTGCAGCCCTCGGCTGTGCTTCTCTCCCAAGAAATTCCCTTGTAAGAGCTATTTTTTAACGTTTAATCTTCAGATGACTCAGAAATCTTTTCTGATAACAAAAACCTTCCAATTGTGGCTTTTATTCCTGAGAATAGAGACTTAGCCTTCAGGTGCCTGCATTGTCTTGACGAAGTTCCTGTCATGAAAATCTCTCGTGCACGTTGGGCGCTGATGGATTGGAAGCCATAAATCTTGCTGTTATTAGAGCTGCAGTTCTCCACGCTCATTGCAACAAGTACTCACCAGCCATAAATCCTTGTCTTCTTTTCCATAAGAGCCCATTTCAAATGCTTCAGTGAGATCTGGATTATTCTTTATCTATTCGGGTGCTTCTTAGAAAAGACATCAGAGGTGGTCTGAGACAGAAAATGAGTCTCCCCAGTAAAGCTTCCAGGGGAATCCCAACGTTAACACAAATGCTGTTCCTAAAGCCACAAGAAAAGCATGTGAAGAATTTTCTTCCTTAAAATTTCCATTGTTTTCACTAAAGAAAACTGGAGACCAGGCACTGTTTATTTTCAAAGGGAGACATCCAGGAATGATTGATAAATAAACAAAATTTGGGCAGATGCACAGTGACGCATAGGTGTGTAAATGAAAAGGTGAGATTGCCTTCAGATCGGGGTAGAAATGGACTCATGAAGGAATTTTGAAACCTTAAATCTTTCTGTGAAAAAACACAACCACAACACTCAGATCTTTGTCAAATCAGGCTTAACGAAACCCAGAAGCACCCTGCTGAGATAAATGGTGATGGGGACTTCCATCTTCTGTTTGTGTTCATGCAGCTGTGGATGTATGAATGTGAACATGTGTCTTCACACATAGGTTTCCAGGGGTGTATTCACAGACTATGGAGTCTGAAACAGTGTCAGAAACCTCAGAGCCGAAGACTTAGATTCAAGTTCATGATGGACTTCTCGACTGAAAAGTGATTGTTTGGGCCCAAACCCAGGCAAGAAAAGAGTAAGAGTCCCTTCTACAGAGGAAACAGGAATCCAGCCCTAAGTTAAAGCAAGCTTCTAGATGACTCAGCTGACAAATACTGCTGTTTTTGCAGCTGAAGGCACTGTCAACTTACTGCTGTGTTAGATGAGGACCAAGAACCTACGCCAGCTCCTGGATGTGTTTGAGTCTTTGTCAAGTAATTCTGGGAACAGCTCTGTGCACATCCATATTGCAAATGCAAGCATAGCAATCTTGAACATCTTCAGTAAGAGACTCACTGCAGACACCAGTAGTGTCACACTACGTCCCAGCAGGTCAGGGCTGGTGCATGGTGATAAATAAGGTCAGGAGAAGAACAGAAATGAGGGAACTACTTTACTTCTGCCACAAGGACACAATTACAGGGAAGGAAACCACCCAACAACTCACCCTGATAATTTCAAGAATAATTTAATTGGAAGCATTAAAGTCTCTAAGCTCAAAGTTATTTCAGAAAAACAGACACGTGCCCCTAAAATAGCCATTACAAGTCTTTTCCTCCTACTCAGCAAGAAAAGGCACCAGGGATAATTTAATGACTCGAGTCATTAGATGCATACTGATGGTAGGGGATGACGCCAAGTCCTGAAACTTGGCAAGGAGAAGGAGACCATGTTATAGTTTATTTTACTCCTGCAAGATCAGAATGTGAAAGCTCCTTGTTATGAAAGAGGTTTCCTTTTTCTACAGTGAAAGCTCTTCAGCTAGTGTATTCCTGTTTTCTAGGGAGGAATGCAAGGAGCAGAATGTATGCAACCTCCTGGTGCAAGTCTCAGAGCCTCTTGCACTGTGCAAGGGCAACTCAGCTCCTGCCCTCCTGCCCCATGTGCACTCAGAGCATCTTTTCCTCCTTCCCAAGGCTCTAGACCACAGCACCGAGAGACAGAGCGCGGACCTGCAGCAAGCAACAGTCATGTCCACAGAACACAATACTGTTGAATGAGTTTTGGTTTCTCTTACTTGTTTGCTGGTGCTTGAACTTTCAGGTCATTCTTGGGTCCCAGTTTCAGGCTTCCCCTAGCAACGAAGGCAATGGAAAACTCACTGCTGGAAAAAAGCAATGCTTCTCACTGATTTAAAGAAACATTCAGAAAATCACCAACTACCAGCTGTCAATACAACATGAGAGCCCACAAGGGCTGGACTGCCATTGGATCGCCTGGAACACATTGCTGGATACTCTTTTCAATGAACGTGAGTTTCCTCATGTATTGAGGTCCCTCACCCAAATTGATGCCCGAGACACAAATGTAGCCCTCATTCATTGCTAAACACAGATAACCAAGCAGGTGGTAACTGCTGAAGAACATTCTCTGTTGGTAGCATATGTGGAACTGCCTTCGACCCCAGCCATGTCGAGAAGAAAGCAGATTTTCTCTCCAGATGGCAAGCTTTACTCATTCTAATTACAGATATATTCCCAAACACCTGAATGCTCTCCACATACACACTGAGACACCACTTTACAGGCTGATGACTTGAAGTAAATGTACTTCATCCTTTAACAATTTTTTTTTTTTAATCAAAATTTCAGCTCGGTTCTCTTGGCTGCCTGCTGTCTTTCTCCAAGCTGCCTTTTGCAGTCAGCTTGTTGTGTGGGTCTCCTTGGCTGCAGAACAGGGCAGCTCTGGCATAAGAACTTTTCGAAGGAGGAAAACAGGCTTTAAAATTAATCTTGGGATTAATTAGGAGGGAGATAGAAGTGTAGAGTTTCAAACTGCCTTACTTCTTAATTAAGGACTGCTCACTTCACAGCTTCGTGATCCTGAAGCAGTAAAGAAGATGGGGCCAGGTATTTAGTGGTACAGGTCGATATATCCCCATTGACTTTGCAAAGTCAATTTATGCCTCTTCTACCCAAGATGACATACTCAGAAATCAGTAATGAGACTCTCCATGACTTCTGTGGATCAGGACAATAAAAATGATCCATGCTTACTAATTTTTAGGCTTTTTTGGCTGATCATTAGGAGGTTTACCTTTCGTCTCTCCCTCTTCCCTTTTCAAAGTCCACTGAGACAAATTCTACATTTTCTCAGCATTGCACTCTTCAGAACAACACTTTGTTTCGATTCATTCCACAGTTTGACAGGATGAGCCAATATAAAGCTTTGTTTCTCTGACAAATAACTGCTTTACTCAATTCACAGGAAGAGCCCAAAGTGTTGTGAAAAACCAGACATCATCTCAGGCCTTGTGGTGTCCAATAGAGATGCGTAGAAGAGAAGAGAGTACATTCCCCATTCAAAAGGATGCTGGAGATGTCATGGATATTTTTTCTCCCTTTTATAATACGGCAACTAAACTTTGGAATCTTAACAAGCGTTTTGAAGCCAGTCACCCCAAACATCATCCAGGACACTTTGCCTCGGGCTGTGAATTCAAAACGAGTTTTGCTTAAATTATTGGCTGTGGATTTAAACTGAGGTGATTTTTGCTTTTTATCAGGATGGTGATGATTTCATTACATCTCTAACGGTGCTCGTTGTTGCCTTTTCCAGAGGTGGTGACAAGTGCAATTCATCAGCCACAGTTCCCAACCATGCTGACAGCTCTGACGATGACAGACACGAAAAGACAATACCCAAAGTGTATCCAAATGAAGGATTTTTGTCATATCTCTGCACACGCACATACCCCTCCGCATGTCTTATGCCAGGCATTACTTTGTGGTGACTTGAAATCCAGCAGCAATTTTATTGACTGAACATATGCCAGAAGATCATTTTGCAAACGTCAATGGGCTTGGAAGAGAAAATGATAAATTCATCTGGAGAAAGTGACAAATGAGCTTAACTCGTTTCTTCTCCCCGAGTTAACAAATGTTTAAAGGATTTTATTCACCATTGCCACTGTTAAAACTCTGCAGTGGGCTGTAATGCAAACATACCTTCCCTGTAAAGCCATTTTACAATGATGAGACCTGTCCAGGAGTGCAGTGAAATACTTGGTTAGCATGTGGTTGAGCACAGAACTCAAACGAGTGTTCATACATGAAGTGGTTTTGGTGAAAACAAAGTGGGAGTGTGGAAACTACTGAAACAGAGCATTTGCAACATCTCTTTTAAACCCAAATATTTCATTTAGGACTTAAAAGGACTTTTCTGTGAAGCATTTTGGAAATATAATTTCAGTCTGAGATCGAAGTGCTTTGGAATAGAAACCAAATCCTTCCATATCTCTTTTCATTTCAACTTGAAATCAAAAGCTTCACAGTGATTTAAATAAAAAAGCTTTGTGGTGGATGAAGAGAAATTTCATTTCATGAGGAATGTTGACTTCCACATTTTCTGGTCTGCTATGAGAGGGAAAAAATAAATCAAAATCTCTAAAAACATATCGACAAGAAACTGTTCCTACATCCAGCAAGGATCTTGGGTGCAACACATTTATGCTCGATAATTGGTCACATAGGGCCAATGGGTTTTGCTTTTTTAGGGCAGTTCCACTTTACGTATCTGGCCTCCCAGACCAATGATAGCTTGACTACAATATCTTTTTTACCCTCAGTATATGACTCTTGTGCTTCATTAAAGCAGAAAACTGCATTATTAGGGTCAAGTACAGCACAGTGCATTATCCATCCCTGCCCTGCTATTGCCTTCATGATGCTAAAGAGTGACAGCAAAAATGGATTGGGCTTGCAATGAATTCAAAGCAATAAAGATGTTGCTGATTTTAGGGCTGATGGCATTTTCCATTACAGCCTGAACAGATTGCCTGGCCTGCTTGAAAAGCAGCACTATTAGCTATGGCCCACAAACAGCACGAGTGTGAGGAATGTTCCATCTGATTCTAGAAGAAATAAGAATTTTCTGTACAACCCCCATCGAGATTTGCCTGCAGGCGACTTATTTACACCTGAGCTTCAGCTGAAGCGTTTCAAGGATCTTGGAACTACCTAACCTTGACAAATGCTGCCAGTCCAATCCCTCATTGCTGATCCTGCCACGTATCTGTTCTTAAGAAGTCTTGGAGCACTGTGCACATCTCTTCATGGATTGTCTGCCTTTGATTTTGAGAAAGATCCCTTGTTGTGGCGGTTTGACCAGGGGAGAGTAGAAGCTTTGGTCTTAAAATTGTTGGTTATCTGGTGGATGGATTAGCTAACAGAAGGGTTTCAAGGCACCCAGGTTGATGGTTTGCTGTTTATGAGCACCCTGGAGCTAATGAAGATACAAAGACTCCCAAAATCACAGGGATAGTCTGTAGAATCCTCATCTCTCCAACACAGGAACACCAAAGTCTATTGGCTCTTGGCAACCTTCAGTTTATTGTTCCGTCAATGGAGAGGTAAATATTTCTACCACTCTTATCAGTAACAATTTTTTTTGCCATCAGGAAAAACATATTTGTGTTTGTAATCAAATTTGTGTTTGTAACTTTCCTGGGAAGTCTGTTAGTCTGGATATGTCTGTAGTGTTGCATGGGAAAGTGACAAATAGCAAATCGTCACTGAATGCTTCACTTCAGTTAAATATTCTGCAGAATATTCTTATTAGAAGTGGGATATTCTTTTATTCTTATGCCATAAATTGCACAGAGAAAAAAAAAAAAAAAAGAAAGAAGAAAAAAAATGCAGAAAAAGAAGAAAAAACATGGAATAGTATACTACCAGAGCACTTTCATGATTTCTGTAATATTGTCAGATGTTGAGATTTTTAACCTTGGAACGACAAGGTTGCTGAAACTTCCTCCAATTCCACTTCCCAAAAGCAGCTTGAAATAGCTGTGCCTGGAGAGCACAGAAGTGATGGGCAAAGACCTCAGAGCAATTATTGGTGAGTACCATCTGGATCTCCCTCACTTGGCAGCTGAAGTTTACGACCCATCCCTCTGTGCCCCGTCCCATCTCCCTCCATCTCTGATAACGAAGCACCTCAGATGTGTTTGGAGGTCAGCTCCCCTCCATGCAGCTGGAGTTGCTGCAAAGCACTGAGCTTCCCTCTCTGTAATTACCAGCTCTCAGCCTGCCTGAGCAAAAGCTTTGATTCGTATTCCTGGATGCGCTCTGCATCAAATTCTTCTGGTAATTACAGCTTCAAATGCTTAGAACTGGAGATGAAAGTAGAGCATGCTCTCTGGCAAAGGGACAGCAAGTCCAGGAAAAGTTGTGGCCGTGTGTATTGAAGCCTGGGGCAGCACAGGGGAACGTGGAAGTGAGGTTCAGTACAATTCTGGTTGGAATCGTCTGCTGACAGCTGCAGTGTGAACCTGGGGGCAGGGGGTGGTGGGCCAGGGGGTGAATCTGTGCCCACCTCCTTATGCTCTACCCCAAAAAGTCCATTGCTTGCAGCTGTCTGAGCTGGCGACCTAACAAGTCTCAGGTAACTAAGGATGATGACACCATTAGGGCCACAATAGGACTCCATTTCACCAGGCACAGCAAAGCATCCAGGATTTATTTCCTTTTGGGAACAGGAAAGTGAAAGTCATCTAAAACAATCAAATAAATACACAGCAACTTGAATTCAGCAGCAAGAGGGTAAATAAGATGAAAGCAACACCCCACCTCCCAGCTCAGCTGTGGTTTGGGGGTTTTGCATCACCTGCAGCATTTAACTTCTTGGCAGCTGTTTGGATGGAATACAATTGCACCCTTCCCCCATGTGATTACAGGACCCTTTCCTGGGGTTTCTATGGAAACCCAGCTGCTTTTAAAAATATCTGCTCCTCCCATCAGCAGAAGAGACTCAAAAAGTTAATTGCTTCTTGACCAGCTCTCCCCTTCAGAGGGGCTGTTTGCTTGTTTGCCCACCGGCTCCAGGGCTCTCCCTACCTTCAGCTTGGTGTTTACTTTGCAACAGGTTAAAGCAGCAGCTGAATTCAAGCAGCCATCTCAGGACACGTGCACTGGAAACTTGCACCAGGATCCCCCCTGTTCCCAGGAAGTGAAACTCAGGAACCACTTACATAGTTTTCCAGTGCTGGAGATCCCCTACCCCAGCCAGTTCCATACCCACCTGGCAGCTCAACTCTGTCCTATCACTGGGCAAAGCCTGAAGGACTTTGAGATCTCACCTGAGTGCATCACTGCACTTCTTTGGCACGAGAGCCTGCAAGGCACCCTACCTTTGTAGCCAGACTGGGATGGCAGCATCCCTGCCCACACACTGCCTCTGCCAGAACAGACTGACCCTGCTGAATCTGCCACTGGGAAGGGACATCCCCAAAACCCCCCTGGTTCCCAATGCTCATTGCTTCTGACAGCCCCACTGGCTGCCAGTGTTTGCCATAACAACGGTTTCCAGGCACGCACACATCCTGGAAGCACAAGTCCTGGTGCTTTAAATCAATCTAAATAGTTTCACAGACAAAACATCTTGTCAGCATCTACACAATCTCTCCTGATTGAACCAGTGATGGATGTGACACATCAAAAACACAGCGCTTAAACATTTTTGCTGCTTGCTAAAGCTCACTTGGAGGGGATGGGGAAGCAGCTTAGAGAAGCATAGGGCAGGAGAGCCTCGCTTTGCTGACATATAAGGCACATTCAGATGACATCCAGTGATTACTAGCCTGCATTAAAGCACAAATTGTTACTTACCCTCCCATCTTCTCATGCAGCCCTCACAGTTTCTCTAAATAGCATCACAGATGATTTAGAGAGGGCAGCAGTGCTTTGGCAGAGGTTGGGGGTAGTGAGTTTTGCAGCTGTTTGCATTTTATTCCACTAAACATTCACTCTGTCTGGCTCTCCAAGTCTCTGGTGCAGAGTGAAAAGTGAGCTTTGAGCATCCACATCTCTAGGGATGAACGTTGGCTTTTGCATCATAAAGATCAGAGCCTCACAAGCATTGCAATGTGGCTTCTGCGGGGGGAACTGATCTCAGCAAGCAGCTTGTGAGGAGCAGAACAGCAGGAAGCCCGAGGAGCAGCAGAGGATTTGAGTGGGTTTTGTGGTCAAGCAGCCTGCTAGCCCTACCCTTCTCCTGCTAACAGCTTTTGCATTTATAGGCGCATATGAGCAAATTATGTCTGGGTGTATCTGGGTAGGTACTGAGCTCACTGCCCCTTTGGAAGCCCTGCTCTAACCAAGGTAACTAGTTAGCCACAAAATAATGAGATTTTGCTGTAGAGTACATAAGTACCTTTCATTTACCAGCTGGCTTTTCAGCCTTTGCAGTCACACCTGCAACCTTTTCTCCCCATGCTTTGCAATGACATCAGAGCTTAAGTTCACATTTTATCAGAAGAGCAGAAGCTTTAAGGAAAGCATTAAGTTCTGCAAGATCCATAATAAAATCACTGGAGCTGACAACCATATAATCTGAAGTGCAAATTTCCAGTCCTTTTTAGCAAAGACAGCTGTCATGCTGATAGCTCACCACCAAAGCTAAAGTTTGTCCAGATTATTTAGCAAATACACACAAGTACTCCAGGAGAGAATCCACAAACAAGTCACT
Organism: Tympanuchus pallidicinctus; assembly: GCF_026119805.1. Lineage (NCBI taxonomy): Eukaryota > Metazoa > Chordata > Aves > Galliformes > Phasianidae > Tympanuchus > Tympanuchus pallidicinctus. The sequence continues at coordinate 857,399 of NW_026294755.1, read as the reverse complement.
AATCCAAAAAAGCTGAAATCGGAGGATGACTGCAAGTTTGCTATTCCTGGCATGCTTAGGGCATGTAAATATGAGTAATTCTGGCAGTAGGATTAAACAGAACTAATGCTTTCGATCGTGCATTAGAAAGTGCGTTAGACTCATGAGAACAGTGACACGACTGAGGTTTTATTCCATTTCAATAGAATGGGGCTTTCGCCCATGTTTTACTCAGTCTTCCACCATGGCAGCCCTTCTGCCAGCCTCTTATAACACAGCATATTGTAAATACCCAAATGGAGGAGAAAAAAGCCGTTTCCATAACAGGACAAGATGCTGTCGTAAATAACTCGAGTCGCAGGGGAGAACTCGGATTATGGCCAAAGCATCACACCTGTTGCATGGCCCATTATATGTTGCTGTAGTATGTCATTAATCTGCACCTCTCCAAGGCATTCCCGCATTTTCTCATGGTAGATTAAAGAGAAGCCAATTTCTGGTAATCACAGATATTCTACCTTGTTGTCTCACGTGTTGCTGAAGGGGAAAGCAAAGGGAAAGGATGTGCAGATCATGGAGCAGGTCCAGAGGAGGGCCGCTAAGATGATCAGAGGGCTGGAGCAGCTCTCCTATGAGGAAAGGTTGGGGGAACTGAGATTGTTCAGCTTGGGGAAGAGAAAGCTCCAGGGAGACCTCACTGTAGCCTTCCAGTGCTTGAAGGGAGAGTATAAACAGGAGGGGAATGGCTGTTTGTGAGGGTGGATGGTGATAGGACAAGGGGGAATGGTTTTAACTGAGACAGGGGAGGTTTAGGTTGTATATTAGGAGAAAGCTTTTGACCCAGAGGGTGGTGAGGCAGTGGAACAGGTTGCCCAAGGAGGCTGTGGATGCCCCATCCCTGCAGGCATTCAAGGCCAGGCTGGATGTGGCTCTGGATGGAGCTCTTCCCACTCCAAAGAGACAAAGCCATGGAATGGGAATGCTGACAGCCACGGAATGACAAGGCCTTGCTGAGGGGATGTAGAATGCAGAGCAGTTCTTTTGACAACGCATTTTTTTGGCCATTAAAAATACGTCACATCGCCTGCGACAGGTTTTATTTCACATCACAATGGTAGTGTCTGATGCACATGGGAGGATTGATTTTAAATTGAAAATCATTTTTTTCAAGCTCTGAAAACAAAAAACAAACAAACAAAAAAGCCATCTCCTTTTCTCATCTTGAATCAAAGTGACTTTATTCAGCAGAAGTGAGTGATTACATCAAAGATGCAATAACAGTGTCTGCAATCCCAATCCAGCCAACTCAGTGCCCTGACTCCTGCACTGAGCTTTCCTGCCCATACCCCAAGACAAGCTATCCCTGCAAACTCATGCACAGGACAAAGATCAGTCTTTCTTGTTGCAGTGCTTGGTCAAAACAAAGTTCCCAGATAAGGAGGTTTTTGCAATGCCTTTCTGCAATGAGTCCTGAGCAGGGGATGTTTCCCTTCAGCCACCAGAGCCCTGCCTCGCCGTGTGCAGCCCTAGGGAGGAATCCTTATCTCCAGCGAGCACCATCCCCTGACAAGTGAGATGGAAAAAAATCAATAGGAGATTTGCTGGTTCTGAAGTGCTGAGGAGATAGAAGCCCATGGTGCATGATTTGATGTGCTGATTTTTATCAAAGGGATTCCCTTAGCGGCTCCTCTACCCCTCATCCATCCTTCTCTGCCATCATTTTCCTCAGGTCAGTACTGGGGGTGGTTCTCCATTTTCACACAGACCTGAGCACAGAGATCTGTGTGTGTTTTCAGACAGCAAAGGGGGACAGGAGGGACGAGTGCTCCTTTCTTCTCCTGTTTTGTATTCATTCCTGGGATGCCACCTTGGACTGCAGATTTTGTGCCGACGTAAAAATACAGGAATAAAAGCAAACTGAACTCATATGCTTTAAACTGTGTAGGACTCTTGCTCCTTGCTGTTTGGGATGCTCAGCTGAATTTCACCCTACTCCAGCTGCAGCTGCTTCCCAGACTTAGCATTTCATACTTCTCTGATTCGAGATGACAAAGACGCTTTATAGGCTGCAAGTGAGGGCTGTAATGCAGCACAGATTTCCCTTGGAGGGCAGAATGGGCTTTTCTAGTGAATGAAGCAAAGGCAATGACTGACTGCAGCACGGAGCTCCAGGGCTGGCTGATGGAAGTAGCTCACTGCTTCCTAAGTGGAAATTATTAGCAAATGTATACACTCATTAGCATACGCAGACATTCCTCTGCATATGTAAACACGATCTCTATATGGACTGCACTCAGTTGGATGCAAAGTGGGCTGGCTTTCAGTTCCTACAAAACTGATTCAGACACCTGGAATGGTGTGGTCTGCTCCTGGAAATATTGCAGTCAGATTTTTGGGAGTCTGTCATTTTTTTCCAGCCAGCCAAAGTCCCCCAGAGCTGTGAAGGAGAACACATCTACCAGCCTGGAGTTGCTTCTTGTTTTAACTCACCCCAAGACAATGCCTGATGAAAAAGAACGCAGCAAACCACATCAGCCAGCCAGCTGGATTCTCCCCTTGGCTGCTTCATGGACTCGTGGCACAGCCCTGCAGCCTCTCCAAGCTGTACCCATCCTCCTCCTGCAGCACATGGCAGGTAGCAGTTGATCAGTCCTCACCCTTTCTTTGCCTCCCCTCCTTTGGCAAGATGGTGCTGGGCAAGAGATTGCCTGCTCTGTATTTAGTATATCTGTGCTCTGCCCTTCAGCAGGGCTTCACAGCATTTTAATGCAGATATCAGGGAACCTATAATTAGATCTGCAATCAATCCTAATAGTGTCTCGTCAAGGCTGTTTTGTGCTGCCATCACTTTTGTTGCAGTGCTTTAGCAGCTGACTAAAAGCAATGGGTGCAGCAGACAGCAAAGCATTTCCCTGCCAGTCAGAGGTGAGAAAGGAAAGCAAAACAGATGAATTCTGCTTTTATTTCCCCTGCAATCCACCTACTCTTAGATATTACTATGAGCAGCTACCATTTGAGTACATTACTACAACACTTCTGTTTTCATGGTGTTTACAGGTGCAGACCAGCCAAGTATGACATACAATTTCTCTAAGGAGCTTAAACATTTGCAAGCCCAGTCGCATCCATGCAAGACTCAGTGCCTTTCAAAACATGGCAATTGCTTTCATGCACTTCCACAGAACCCTAAAGCCATTGGCCAGGACTGAGAGCAACCTCTGGAGCAAGCAAGAGGTTCACTGCAGAGGGAACAAAAAACACACAGCTCAGCTGAGCTGTAAATCCTGGTTCTGCTTTTCAAGATGCCAGGAAGCAATTTTTTATTTTTCAGTCTAGAATGGCAGAAGAGTGTTATATGTCTCAACACAGATAACCACAAAGTTACCTTAAACAGAGATAAGCAGCTTGGGAAAATCTGCAGTTGATTCTAAGGAAGAGCTTAGATATGAGCATCCGTAGCTGGGCTCAGACATATGAGAGACAGAGCAGAAAAATCAGAACTTGCAGCTGAAACCCTGAGCCCCAGGAGGTAACAGGTCCTGCCAGCATCCTCCCTGCAGGACCTCAGCCCCAAACTCATCAGGTGTCTCAAATAAATGAAACTTGCCCCTGTCTGAATCTTATATACCCAGGGTGTGCCTCACCAGAAAAGTAGGCAGGGCTAAGAGGTCTCAATGAAATCTTAATTACATAGAGGAAGTTCCTAGGATCAGTAGCAGGATTTTTACCTACTGAATAGTTTTTTTCTATTACAGGGAATACATCTACCTGCTCAGATAAGGTGCTTGCCGGTGGGATGCTCATTAACCTAGATATATTTGCTTTGTTGGACTGGGCTGATAATTAAAGTCTTTGCTTTTACTTCCCTTGAGAGTGAAGGGGTTTTAGTATCTCTGCATTACTCAGATGTGAATGGTCCTTCAGGCAACAGGATGGTCTGGGGGAGCAGGCCTGTAACAGAGCAACAAGTACAATAGCCTGAGCTGGGACGTGCCCTAAAGCACAGAGCTGGGCTGGGAGCTGGAGGAGAGGGTCTGTCCTGGCTCTGCACACACTTATGCCCTCTCTCTCCTCAAAGGTGTTGCAAAAGAGAGGTTTGAGGCTCTGACTCAATAAGATGCACTTGTAGCTTGCTCCTGCAAGAACTGCATGGCAGTGGTTGCATTATAGGGGCTCCAAGGACTGCAGCCCTTGTTATGATGATGGAGCTGCAAGGCAGCTGAGGGCACAGTGTTTTGCTGCTGCATCTGGGCCTCGCTGGGACACAGCTCTCTATTTGCTGTTATACAGTTAATTCAATGCTGAGAGCTGGGTTTGGCTTTGCTGCAGCAGCTCAGCACCTCAGCACCTCCTTACTGTGGCCATGATCACATAACAAGCCTGGCCTAGCAGCATCTCATGCAAGGCTGAAGCATAGCTGTGCAAATTTGTATGGCTAGGGATGGTTACATTGCTTGTGCAATGGTTAACAAAGCTTAAAAACAGACCTGAGGTAGGAACGAGGCCCTGTAAATTCTGTCAAGCTCTGTTGGGTCTGATTACCCCAGCTGTAAATGGGGGGGGAGGTGGTAATGGGATTCAGCCCATTAAGGGCTGCAGAGAGAGTTAGATCCAGATTTAATAACAAAGAGGGGTTCAGGGGAGCCTGAGGGTGGGAGCACAGGCTGTTCTCCTTCCTGCATCCCTGGGGGTCCCTGCCTGTACAGCTTGCTAAGCCTCACAAAGCCTATGTTCTCTGGGTGGCTCTTTACCTGGCTGCTGCTATCAGACCAAGATTGAGTGATTCTGTCCCATAGATTGAGACACCAAATTTCCCATTTCCCAGGATAATTTTTTCTCTTTTAGGCTTTCCAAAACCACCACACCAGGGAGCCCAACACTACCTCTGCCTGCCTGTCACTGCAATGAGAAGCAGGGATCAAACCCTCGGAGATTTTCTGTGTATTTGCTCAAAACTGGCTCTCCTGTCTGTGCATTGCTTTCCAGCTCAAGGACCAATGCTGAGAAAGGCACTTGGAGTACAAAAGTTACCTGGAGAGCCTTTATGCGAAACCTTTGACTTATGTGCAAGATTAATCCTTACTTCCCAAATCTTTTAATGTTAAGGAGGGAAAGAAATGTTCTGCCGATGTCCAATAAATGATCCCTGAGGCAAGCTTCCACTGGAGGGAAACAGAAATAAAATGCAGCAGCCCAGGATTTAAGTATCGAGTACTTAACTCCCTCAGAGCTGGGCTGCTCAGCAACCAGCCAAAGGCATTTCTGCTCCTGTGGGGATGTGTTAGCACCCAGATGGGTTATGTCTATGGGCATGCAGAGCAGCTGGGTGCTGCTACAGGAGGCTGCAGTGTGTGCTTGCTCTGGCTCAAATCATACATGAAAGCTTGCTGGATGTCTTTGTGCAATTACCTGCATGCTGCAGCCTCTGCAGCACAGTGGGTTAACCCTTCCTCTCCTCTGTTCCTCAGGAACTGTTGGAAAGATACCATTCTGCTTTGGATTTTAACCCATTCCTCCTTCAAAGCTAGGGAAAAGGCTAATAGCCATCCGCCTGCTTGCTTGAGCCTCTGTCCTGGGCTGATCCCAGGGTGGGATGGGAAGCTCAGCCCTCCAGCACTGCCATATCTGCTGATCTGGTTAGGTAGCACTGATCTTTGCTTGCCTGCAGTGCTCAGTCCCTCTGACTGCATCCCTGAGCAGCCAGCATCTCTCTAGTCAGGTCAGTGAGCTCTGAGTGCCCAGTTTTGCTGATCCCAGCTTCTGGGCTGCTGCATTTCTCAGACATCTGCTATTTCAGAAGGGATTTAATGTTAGAATCTCCAGGAATTCAGAGGAACTCAGATTGCAAAAGCCTTGGAAAGTGGATCTCCATGCAGTCAGATGCTCAGGGTGACAGGGCATGGTCACACAAACACCAGCTGCCATTTCACACCCAGACCATGAGTGCATTTTGTTGAGGACCCTCATGTGCCAACCTCTGTGTTCCTATGGGATTCCCTGGCTGTGGTCTCTTGAAGAAATCACAGGGTTGCATGGAGGTGGAGCTGGCACCCCTCTTCCTGCCCAACCATAAAAATGCAGTAAGCATCTCCTGCAAAGGAGACCCTCCCCTCCTTCCTAGATGGTTGTTCCCCATGGTCACAGCAGCTCTGTTTAGGCTCTGCCTTGTCCTCAGCTGGGTTTTGTTGGGTTCCTCCCTCTTGCTCTGCTTCTGCTGACACAACACCTTCAGGGCAGATCCCAGAAGATACCTGAGCTCATCCAGGCAATCTTCACCCCTGCAATCCCCCTGTGGCAGCTTTCCCCAAAACCACTTCTGATATACATCTCACGCTGTTAAAAACCAGGCAACGTATTGCAGGGCTTCATCCTCCTTTCCATTAGGAAGCTTTTCTTAATGTCTAACCTAAATCTTTCTTCCTACGACTTAAACCCATTATTTCTCATCTTATCCCCCATGGACAAGGAGAATACTTTACTGCCTTCCTTTTTGCAATTCTCTTGTGTGCTTGAAGGCTGCATCTATCTTTACAACATCACTGGAAAATAGAGCATTGCCACTATCTCCAGCAAACAGATGGGAGCAGAGGCACTGTAATTGGGATGTGTAGTGGAAATGCTAAGTCATGGCTTGAACCAGTGATTGAGCATCTGGTGGGAAGGCAGGGTCAACCCAGGGGAGCTCAGCTGTGTACAATGCAATGCACCTGAGTGACTGGAAGGGCTGGAGCCAGGATCCCCCCTCCTTTCCAGCCCTCATTTAAGGGTTGGCAGTGGAGGTAAAGGAGTCTTGCTGGAGATCCCAGTGTATTTGAGGTCTTCTGAAGGAGCTTCTTTGTTTATGGGCTTAGGGCTGTTGCATTTGGGCAAGTCCTCACTTTCTGCAGCTTAGGGCTTTGCTGCTCTGCTGTTATAGCTGCCCTTTCCATCACATGACAGGGTTTCTTGCTTAATTTTCAATACTTTGCTTAATTTTAAGTGCCTGAATGTCAGCAGTCCAAACAAGTGGTGTGATATTTGCTTCTGCATGTAGTATAGCCTCCTCCAGCTCCCCTCAATCCCCTGCTTTGGTGCTGTGGTCTTTTGCTTCTCCACCATAATGGTTTTGTTTCAGGGAAGGATGATGGGAATTCAGGCTTCTGCTTTCCCAAATGTGTATTTGCAGAGTATTTATCACAGCTAATAAGGGTGCTGAAGGGGCTCTGCTGAGGGCCGTCCATGCAGAGGTGCCATAACAGCGGGCACCACGTGCTGCACAGCATCCAGGAGAGATGACCTTGGGTGAAAGATCCCTTTTTGATGCTTCTTGGGAAGAAATGTTACTTGCAAGTTTACTTATAACATTGTCTTTCAAGTGCAAAGCTGCTGCCTCGTTTAATCAGAGAAAACAGCATATATTGGTTGCTGTTTCCTTTCAATTACCTTTTAGCAGTAAGTTTGTGTTATGTCTGAGTTTTGGCAGGAACATAAAACTGTAAGAAGTAAGAGATAGAGCTCGATTCATTTGGAGAAGGGAAGGTGTAATGTTATTTATTTTCCAATTGGAAAAATAAAAAATAGCTTGGTACAGGTATGTGTTGTGAGCTCAAGCTGTGAATTGGGAAATAAGAACATAAACATTTCAGTCTTTAGTTTCTGTGGCAATTTGGCACTTCGAGAAGAAGCAAGTTTTGATTACCCTTTTTTTTAAAAAAAAAATATTTTTAAATTTGGGGATTTTTTCGTTTCAACGCATCCTTCAATTGGGCTTTCTATTAATTGAAAACCTGATTGAAAGAAAAAAAAAAGAAAAGAAAATACTAGAACAGTAAGGTGTCCTCAGTGTGGGTGTGGGATGGACTGTGCTGCAAAAAGGGGTTCAGCCCCTGGAGGAGGGGAGCAGGGGAGGGCAGTGCTGGCTGCTACCTGAGCTTGCAGAACTGCTGTTCTGGCTGATACAGCCTTACAGTCATCCCCCAAATCTCCCCCAAATCCCAGCATATTATCTGCTTGCTGAACTTGAAGTAAAACCAAACCCAAAACAAATAAAACGGAGAAGGGAGGGAACAGAGGAGGAGAGAGAGTTCTGAGATGGAATATGGTGCTTTGAGATGCTTTATTTTGAGTATGGCTTTGCCCAAAATATTTTTTTACTAGAGAGAAAAGGCCTGTTTAGTAGTAAAGTAAACCAAACCCATCAAAGCTGTGCTTTGCCAATGGCAGACAGGCTGTCCCTACTCAACAGAAACTTATTTTCTAAAGGCATCTTTTTTCAAACAGCAACACATGGCATTTTTGCCCAAAGTTCCGATAAACAAACAGCAATTAATTGAGCTGGAAAACTGAGCCAGCTCTGCCTATGAGCTGGAGGACTCTGCCAATGAAAGCTCTGCAGGATGACAGCTCTGAAGCCCAAGCTTCAGCTCATCCTGTTCTCCCTACTGGCGCGTGGTAATCTCCTCTGAATTGTGGAACCACTGGCTTTCACTTTTAATTTGATATCCCTACAGAGCTGGGAAGTTTTCTCCCCAGAGCCTTGCTGGGCTGCTTGGCCCATGCTGTCCCTGCAGGGAGGAGATGGGCTGTAGGATGTTGGTTGGTGCCCTAAGGTGTTCACACTCACCTCCATCTGCTAACGTGACCCCCTGCCTCCCTCCAAGGCTCCTGCTTGTTGCACACAAAGCTGTGCAGTGCTTTGAGTACCAAGCAAATCTGGCTTACAAACCCATTATTGGGTTCTTGTTACGCAGTTCACCTGCTTCACTGGGAAGATTGCCATGGAACTGGGATCGAGGTGTCGTACTTCAATCACTGAGTGACAGCTCAGCATCCCACTGAGTACAGCAGTTTGTGGTGCTCCCATCTCCTGACTGCAGGTACTGCAAATCCAAGAGTTGATAGCAAGAGCTTATGGCTCTTCTTGGGTCACTTCCCAGATCTGGTCCAACTAACGTGGAGGCAATGAAAGGGCACCTCTTTTGATGTGAGTTCCATGAAGACAATAAAATAATTAGGATGTAAAACAGAGCAGTATCTTTTCCAGAATCAGGTGTGGAGTGTTGAGGTGATGCTTTCCATTCTCTGGGAATGGGAATATGAGATCTCTTCAATGCCTTTAGCAAGCATAGTCCTTGGCCTGGGTCCTTGCAAAGACTGGCAATGGTGATGACAAATATCCTCAGTTTTCCCCATCCTGCTATCAAAGCTGCATCCTCCTTTGGTTTGTGTTTGGCAGTTGGGAGAAGGTGCCAGAAGACCAGGAACATTACACCTACATGTCCAAAGAAGCACCACACTCCCCATTTTCTAGTACGGCTGAAAATGGCAGTGGGAACCAATTAATTGCTCTCAAGGAAAAAAGCAGCCTATATGTAGTGGGTTGAAATACAAACATAATCCAGGAGAGAAATTATAGTGAAGTCCTTTATAGCTATTATCAGTATTCATTCACATTTATAAATAGATAAATACTCTAAATGCTCTCTACTTTCAGCCTGTTTTGTACTGAGGCAAAGTAAATTGATCCAGTTTAACACATGCCATAGGTGTCTGAGCAGAAAGGAAAAGCAGATTGCATCCTGACATGTCTGAAGAGGATTCTCAGCCACCTTTACTAGCTAATTCGGCAGGCTGTATGCTCAGCCCAGACAGAAATGTTCTATGAAGTCAAAGGATGCCCTGAACTGGAAAACATGAATGGGAACCATATATACCTGCAACAGTGTCACATCTTGCAGCTATCAGTCAAATATCACAACCTTGGAGCAACGCAGGAGATAACCTATGAGAGCCTGATTTATTTTTTCCCATGCACTTCACCTGAAGCTTATGTGCTATGACCCAACCAACACCATGCAAGAGATCCTACTACAACTATTGAAATGAGGAACAGAGGGATACACTCAGGAACACTTGGGCCAGAAATATGAAAGTGTGTTTGTCCGTCTGCTTCTCTAACAGCTTGGGAAACTGAGGATTTATGTCTGTTGTGCAGCTGTCAGTTCTTCTGGAAGAAGCTGGAGAAAGTCTTGATTTGACACTGTGCTTTTTAGGAACTATTTAAAACTAAGATGGCAACTGCCATAGAAAATATGTAAAGGTGACATCCGAAGGCAGTTTGAAGTCCAAAACAAGATCTAAATTTCTCTCCTCCACAAGACCATGAGGTATTCAGTGGTGTGGGTGTCCTCCTCCTCATGCAGTCACTCCTGAACCACTGTCCTCTTCTTATGGGCAATAACTGAGAAGGTGGCACCTCCTGGGCATTGCCTATGGTATGGGTAGCGACATCCCTCTTTGGGATGGCTGGTCCAAGCTTGGGATGGTGACAAGTATCAGGTTCAAAGCTTCTCCTTCTCCCTGCATGGCCACACCAAATAGTTGTGGTGTTTGGTGATTCATGTTACTCCCATCCAGTGGCAGCTGTGGAGAAAGGAAACATATGACACTGATGTGATCCTTCCTCCTCCCATGCCAACATCCCATTCTGCCTGGCTTAGGGTGGGGGCATCCACAGATAAAGAGTCAGGATCTCCTTTCTTTTCAGAAAAAGATCTCTAGCACTTTTCCCTTCCATCTCTTCTACCTCACCACCCCCTTTCCCTCTGGAGGAAATGGCACTGGGGCTGATCTTATTAGTGGCTTGACACTAGCACAATCTTCTAGGCTAACACATCAAGAACAGACTTTAACCATGCCCCTGAGATGCTCCACTGAGAAAGCATCAAGCACAACAAGGCTTCACTCCTCCTAGGATATACATTACCGCACACACTGCCTTTCACCTCCTCAGTGGGCGTCAGGACCTCACTTATGGAACTCAAGCTGCAGAATAGCTGAACCTTCAGAAGGAAGTGGAGAGGTGGGCTGCCTACTGGTTCTAGCATTTGCTGAGGGGGTGTTAGGCTGTTCCTGCCAGAAGCAAAAGATGCTCTGCATGGACCTGTTAAAAAAGAGTAAGTCTGGCTGTAAATAGGCATTTCACCATGATTGCACTGCTTACAAATGTCATTGAGAAGTAGTGACTTCTCACCAACATGCATGCAGAAAGAAGAGAACTCTCCTAATGTAAATCAAATATGGATAAAACTTACTCCCACCCAACTGTTTGCCCCAAATGAATATGACAAGGTAATGAAGCTGTAATAGTGTGTGCTACATAGAGAGCAACCCCCTTGAAAGGCTTCCATCACCTATCTTTGCAGTCCCTATGGCACTTAGAGGGGAGCAGAGCAATGAGAACTCCTTTGGAGCAGAATTTGTGGCTGACACAAGTTAGGAGGGGACTTGTGCTTTTTCTATAGCTTGGTAGCTCCAGGAGTGAGGAAGCTGCTTTCCTACTCTTCCTGATGGGTTGCTGATGTCATCCAGTTTGTTGTTATGCAGCAGAGGTCCCAAAGAGTGTCAAAGACTTCAGAATGTGTGCAGAACCCCAAGGCATTCTTCTCTGCTGGAGATCAAGGGATCCAGATGTTGATGTGGCCATTGGCAGTGAGATGGAGAAAGTAAGAGGGCAGTCAAGATGCCAGTGGCTGTGACTGCCAAGCAGATAGTCCTGTCTCAAGAATACAATAGCCCATCTATCACCTCACCTAGAGAAAGGATCCTAGGCCAAAGAGTTAGAAATGGGTGATTTGACCCTACTGAATGGAGTGTTCATGAAATAAATGATAGAAGTTGGCTTTAGTGTTTGCCACCATCTCTTCTCTATACAAATTCAGATGGGTAGGAGTCCCTTTGCCCTCCCCAGGATACCTCTCTTCAGGGAGGCTTGTGATGTACTTACCTTAAAACAAAATCTGTCCTTTCCTGTGTTTGGTAGGTGACTTGGGTGAGTGGTATCTTCTGATGCTCACTGTATAGACAGCACTGGTCACCAGCACTCAGACAAGATGGTTGTGACCCATTCAGCTGGAGTCACGATGGAACTTCCCAGCATGTGACACTGCAAGAGACCCTGCCCAAGGCTTTAGCTGGAATCAAAGCCATGTGGCAAAGAGGCCATGTGCTTTCTGCCTGACACTGTGCTCTGAGGTTCAGCTTGCCCTCTCAGATCTTGCATGTGATATCCCTAGGCTCTGTGCCAACACTGTTCCTTGTTCTGCTCCGAGGTAGTTGATGTTGCTCCTCACTTCTGTCGTTGATAGTAGTTGGTCATGTACACCTAGCCATATGAGCTTTTCCCATGAAATATCTTATTGTCCTTGCTCACAGGCCTCGGATTCTTCCTGCATGCCAGCTATAAAAGACTCGCTTTTATTTTTAGCTTGGAGGTGTTGGCAAGAAATGCAGTGTATGCATCCACATTACAAACAAGGAGCAGCACGGCCCCTAATCCTGGGCCTCCTTTTCGTTCTGCCCGAATCAAGGATGGCAAACCTTGGTGCTTAATCAAATGCCCCTAATCACCTGTCAGTCACTCTCCCAAATGCAAATAATGGGAAGCAATGTGCGAACTTTCTCATAAGGAACCACACCAGAGGCTGAGAAAGCTTTACACAAGCTGGATTCAATAATATCTGTGTTTTAAAGTGCTTATTCTATCAATTTGCTCCTTTCTCCCCTTCTGAATTTTATTTTCAAGCAGGGAGAAATCTTTTCCAAGGTCGTGGAGAGGTTATGTTTTAAGATGTTTGCAGTGCATCGCTTCAGGCTAAGTTAAAATTCCCTTAATGATCATAGCCCTGTCTTGGCTGGGATTCATTTCTTCTGTTATCTTTATCTATACCTTTCTGAATCCTATTAGAGCTGTGATGCTGTTAACGTGGCACGACACCAAGGACAGAAGACACTTTTCTCCCTTTTTTTTTTCTTTTAACCTATGCTAGTGGTTTGTTGTCTCTTTTCATTCTCCTCTCTCTGCTTTCTCATGGCTTCTGGTTGACAGAAATGAGATGCCTAGCTCTTCCACTGTGATACTGGCAAAAATGCAGCAGTTCTTTTTACTCTACAGGAAGCTAGGTATGTTTTCTCTGTATTTCCTTTTTCCATTGCAATGGGTACCTTTGCACTGATTTAATAGATTCCTCATGTACTCTCCTTAAAGTTTTAACCCTAGCAAGGGGGTGAAGCCTCACCTCATGCCCTTGTGAATAGCAAACCCAAACACTTGCCAATATTCAGCAGCTGTGGGCCTGTGGCACTGTGCTGTGGAAGAGGATTAACTGTAAATGGGGAACAGACGCATTGAGCCTTCATCCTGCAGCTTCAGCTCAATCTTCATCTCCCATCACAGAATGCTTTGATTGCAGATCTGCAGTCTGTCTGGCTGGTGAAATGCCTTTGAAAAGGAGAAAGCCTCTGTGTACTGATAAATAATGATGAGTGATGGGTGTACCTGGGGGCTCACGGGGAGGCAGAGCTACAAATTCCTTGAACAGGGACAATTTGCATCCCCAGAGCCAAACATACAGAACACCCTCCAACAAAATTAATTACTGCCAAAAGGCCAGGGTATGATTTGGCCTCTCTTTGGATTTAAGGCCTTGGTTGAAGAGACCCTGTCTCCACTTTCACGCTTATAACAGGAGTTGATGACCCTCTATTTACAAGAACAGTATATAGCAAAGATAAATTGCCTCTATATCAGCTAAGGCCTTGAAGCAAAATCACTGGGTGATAGGTTGTCACGACCATTTATTGCATGGGACAGCTGCCAGGGCCCTGCTTGATGTCCCTCGAGCAGTCACTTCAGAATCTGGGACCTGCATGAACTGCCATCCATCAGCCGAGCTCCCACCCAGCAGGGGGAAAGAATGGTCAGAGATGTTTTGTGAGCACTGCTGGGTTCTCCCCAGACAAGCTCAAGGACTCTCCTGATTTTCCTGTTCTCCATCCCATCCCAGCTTTGGCCAGTTTGCTGTGCAGCAGCCATCCACGTGCAGAAGGCCACTGGGTCAGATGCATTTGTGGTAAAACCATCCCCACCATGAAAACTGGTCGGATTGCCTGTGTTGTGTTGCAAGTGCAGAAGATTTACTGCTGCTGTCAGGGCTGTGTATTCTGGGTGTTTGCAGACATACTCAACAGGAGCACCAAGATTTAAAAAATAATGGATGAATGGAAGAAATTCCAAATCTACAACCTGGCTACTGCAAGCACCTGATAGAAACTTCTCGTTTCTTTAGCTGGAAGTTAGCACAGCTATAATGGGAGGGCCTACAAGGGATTTTCTCTTTCAGCCAGTTCTACCAACTGTTTCTCCCGTTCTTAAAGGCAATGCACCATTCCCTGGCTCCCAGACACCTTAGTGAAATGCTTCATCCGTGTACTTCCATTGCTTTTCCCAACATAGAGAGTCTCAGTCTGCCTTGTTCCTGTGATGATTTCTATCGCTGCAGCTATGGAGTACATAACATCCCTTTCCTCTCTCCAGGGGCCTCCTGATGTATTTTTAGACCTTTCTCCTCTCCTCTCAATTTTATGTTCTCTGGAGTAAGGAAGGTCGAGGGAAATCCATTGCTTCTGTGTTTTCTTGTTCACATTACCAGAATTTCTCTGCATAGGAGTGCATTAATATTCTCCTATCCCTGTTTGAAATGCTTTACCTTGCTCTGCCTTTGCCCTTATCCTGGTTCAATCACAAGCAGCGTCCTACACTTGTCCCCAGACCAATGATAGCTCCTGTTTCTTCTTTTCTAACCGGTGTTTTCTCATCACATAGTGGAAATAACATTCATGTAAGCACAGTCGTAAAATACAAATGAAGAGGATAATGCAATCTCTAAATTCAGCAACAGTCATCAGGTCTGTACTGGTAATATGGTGCTCTATATATCAGTTGCTACATAGCTCCTATTACCACTGGTGTGGAATATTAACCTGCTCCTGTGGTACAGAGGGAATTTATACCTATACCTACACTATCATATCAATTTACACAGTGTACATAGCCTGTCGTTTCATTTATTTGCACTCTGCATCTCTAGTAAACACTGAATAAAAGCGAGAGGAGAACCAAGGTACGTGATTACTTCAAATGAGGCTACACTTCAAAGTACAGCAAAAAATAGCCATGTTAATCTTAATTTTCTGGGAACACACTGCGATTCCTCTAACGCTTTCTGCCCCAGGGGCAAAAAAGAAAAAATAAAATCATGACAACAGATTCCCTGTTCTTTGATACGCATCCAGTCCTACTGTACTCCTTGTGCCTTACTGAGACCAGAAGCAAAACTGTAGTCATCTTGTGTTGTGTTGATGATACTGGTAGCATGGGAGTGTGAAGGCAGAGCCAGCATCGGTACATTTGGGAATGGGCTGCCACTCATTGCCTGCAATTTCCTAGGGCCAAAGAAGGACTCTATCTGTACTGCAAAACAGGTGTACATATAACCTGTTAGCTGCAGGACAGCATTCAAGTTATGTCACAACAATATCAGCTAGCTAAATGCTAGGATCAGTGGAGATTGCATGAGGATGCAGGAAGAGCTAAGCAAGAAATCCAACTGCTTAAAGCAGAGTTAACAAATACAGAATCATAGCATCAGTGAGACTTGCATATGTTTTTTTAAAAGCACCGCCTAGGCAACTCAGTCACTGACTGTGGCTGTCTTCAATATTAAGGAAGAAATGGGAGTTGGGGTCTTCTGCTGCACAGTGTTCTGGACAGTCTGTGCTGTGGTGCCTCAAAGAATGGCAGTCCCAGCAGAACAGGGCTGCATTCTCCAGGTTTCCCAATTTTGAGAGCAGCAAACTGGATCAGGACTGAGACACACATGGGAATGCGTCCCCTGAGCTCCTTCCATGGGTGCCCAAGGGGAAGTAAATTTAAACTGGAGGCTTGTATGGAAAAAGGAAAACCAGACTCATTTGTGCAAAAATAAATTGAGAAACAATTACACGGCGCAGGGGAAAAATTAGAGTAGTAGCCAGTGAAGAAGACTTATCTTAATCATCCCATATTAGCTCAGTGAATTGGAAAATTGTGGAGAGTCTGCCAAAGAATATACTGCCCAGACCTCGTATCAGCTGCACCTCTACATAATATTTAGCTGCTTGGACAGTAAAATGCATTGCTTCTCATAAATCATGCCTCCCTGAGAATTACAACCTCCTATTTGCCATGGAAGGTGGGTGTGTGGAGAGAAGGGTGGAAATAAGTGCTACAAACATTCTCTATTGTGAGCAGGGAGACGGTTAATCTCTTCTGCCCAGAACATAAACCCACAGCTGTGGGTGGAAAGGTTATTTATGGTGTATCTTCCTTGATGAGCTCCTCATAGGAGAAATGGGGGTGTTCTTCATTTCATGTCTGAGCCTTGGCTTGTGTGGATACAGGGAGAATGAAAAGCATGGGATCCTTGAAGGGGGAGGAAGAACTGTGTTTTTGTATGAGATGTTTTCCCAGGGCTGTGCTGACAAATCTCCAGTGCTTTTCTTAGGGGCTTCTGAGCCCTTAATGAATCATGGAATGTCTTGGGTTGGAAGGGATCCTAAAGATCATCAGGTTCCAACCCCACTGCCACAGGCAGAGTCACCAACATCCAGAATGCCTCTGGAGAAATGAATTCAGCCAAAGCCCCGGGGGCACCAGTGCTTGAGGAACCTCTAGAGGTTCAGGAGGGTGAACCTTCCAGGAGTTCAGCTCTGACACTGCCTGACCCTTCTGTGAGCCCCTCCATGCAGCTGAGCCATCATTTTCTTTGTGCACTTCATAGTGATCCCTCTGGTTGGGCATCCCTAGGGTAGCTGCTACCAGAGGATCTCCCCATGGTTAAACCACCAGGCTGGGATGTGGGGACAGTTTGTATGATGACAGATCACTTGCAGGGCCCTGAGAAATCTCTCTGTCATGCTTTCCTCACCCAATAAAGGGGTGGGGAGGAGAAAGGTTTGTGGTCCACTGATTAAGAACTCACAATCACGTCAATCCTCGTTCGGCAGTCACAGCAAAGATTTGGAGTTTCACCAAAGCCCTCTCACTCGGGGAGCCTCTGATTTAAGGTGAGGAGCTCTCAATCACTTCCTTGAAGTACTCTCCCATTCACTGGCCCCAAATTGCTTGGCCACCAGCCTGGATTTCCTAATGCTTTGTTGCTTGTGATCAAATCCAGTGATCTGTGGGCAGCATGAGTGTTGCTGGTGTAGAGGGAAAAGGAAGCTCGTGGCACTTGCTTTTGCCTTTGCATGTGTTCCTGCCTTCTGCCTGGGCACCTTTCCTTGTGTTCACAGTTCCTCCTCTCACTGTGTGAGTGTTTGATTTCAGGGAGGATCGCTACCCAACTGATTGAAGGATGAGAGATCCCAGGTGCTCAAAGGACCTCTAACTGCTACTACATCCTTCCCAGCTCCACAGAATGCCTTCCATGCAGGAGCAACCTCACCCAACCCATGTGCACAGCTGGAAATGGAAACCATTCAACTGAAAACTCTGCTTTTCAGAACAACAACAAAAAAAAACATTTCTAGCACAGGGATGTGACCCAAAAAAGAACTGCTAATGCCATAGAGTCCATGTGTGTTTGGGTATTTTATGGCAGGGTTGGTGGTAGCTGTGCATGAAGAGGCTGCCAGCTAGTACAGCACCAGTCAGGACCCACGGGGATCCCTGCAGTACACAGACGAGCCCTGGAGAATTTCACATCAAAATGTCAAATTAATGCTTCAGGACAGAGGTCTGAATGAATCACATGGACTTTCTTGTTTAGTTTCAGCAGTGCTGAGGTACTTTGTTTTAGGGAGGTAAAACAGATTGCTTCAATGCAGAGCTTTAATCCTTTTTCTTTTTAACAGTACTGAAATATTGATGGCATTCCATAATTACAGAAACACTGAATGTGTACCAAATATCCACTTAATAAATGGGTATTAAGAACCTATTTAATATCATATTTAACATAAACTTTTAATAATATATGAAGCCTAGCATGGCACAATATAAAAAACTAATGCTAGAATACAGATTCATATTTCATGCTAATACAGAAGCAAAACTTAAATAAGCCCACATCAGTGTGTGAATTATGTGTTCTGGTTACACTTTCATATTGCTCTGATTTTTGTTCTGATCTCTTTGAGTGGGGATCAGGAAGAGGCAGGTGCAGATCTGCTTGGAGGGGATCTGTTTGTCCATCCCAAACCTTGCAGAAGCTTTGCCTGGACCATTGCTCAACCTTTTCCATTGGCTGATGAGCAGGAGGGAGTACCCAGACCCACGCGGGAGTGGGTGAGGCCGGTATCATTGGCCTAATGTTGTGGCTTGCACAAGAAATGGGTTGCATCAAGGACCAAAAAACCCATGAATTGGGCTTAACACACTTTGACAAGCAGATCTGACTGGGCTGTAGTCCAGCAGGACAGGAGCCCATCAAGGAGCAACACCATTTCCGAGGGAACTGATCCAGCAAAGCTGTGAATCCAACCTCCCCAGCTGGAAGATCTCAGTTTAGAAGCACCATTTCCAAGGTCTGTCTAGACAGAGAGGATGCAGATCTAATTGCTGCCTGGCTCAGCACTGCTCTGCTGCCTCTAATTAAGCTGATGAGGGTACCAGCAGCAAACCCTGCCTGGGTGAGATGTGCTCTGCAGGCTCCTGGGACCACATCCCACCAACAGGCGCTCTGACAAATGCTTTTGGCTGCTCTCACCTGGGGAAATGAAGCAAAAGCAGTGATGTCTTTGTGTCCTACAGTCCCAGCTCAGTGGAGAAAAGAGGGATTTGGGTTAAACGTGGCTGTCGGTTAAAAGCATCTCTCTGAACAAGAAAACTTGCTCATCCAGGGATAGCAAACAGCACAGAGGGCCATAAATAATGCAGAGATCCTTCACATGGAGCCTGGCTCTGACGTGCATTCATCAGAGTCAGTAAATATTATTTTTCTATTCTCTTTTGTGTTTCTGTTGAATGGTAAGAGGCTCTTGGAAAAGGGGAAGTAGCTCGGAGGTGCTGTGCTGATCTGCTTCTCCTTTCTTCCTCCTCTCACCCCTCTTTGCTGCCATCCACAAAAGTCTGCTCTGTGGGCTCAGCAGGGCTTCCAAGCTCTCCCAGAGGGCTGTAGTTGCAGCTGGCTTTGGGAGGCAGATTGGCTTAATGTGCTAAACAAAATGATTTCAGAGCATGTCACAAACAGGGCAAACTGGAGCTCAGCAGCCGCGGTGCCTGGGACTGCCACCTCCCAGGAAAATGAAGCAGAAGCGTTTGGCTGCTGGGGAATGGCAGGAAACAAAATGTGATTTTTCTCTCTGGGCTAATGGAAATGCTTCACTGGAAACAGGTTTGAAACTCCCTATGGCTGCTAACAGGATCCTAAATTCACAGGTGCTGAGCAAGTGCCTGAAATGGTGATTCACTGATGTGGCTTTGCTGGTTCCCAAAATGCTAATGAGCAGTTCAGTCTCTAAACCACTAAATCAGTGTGCGAGACATAAAAGGAGCAGCCGGGATGCTTTCCTGCTGCTAAAATAGTTCAGATGGAACTGCTGACAGAACACTCCCCCAAAACCTGAGATTGCTTCATGAGACACTTCAATATGAGTGGACAAGTCCTATTTTGAGACCCCTCATTTGTTCAAAAGGCGCTTGGGACCCTGGTGCTTCTCCAAGTCCATTTATTTGGAAGTACCCTGAGATGCTGGGCTTCTGCTCCCATGTTTCTCCTGCACTGTCCTCATTTCTGCTCTAGTCCTTCCCTTAAGGTAGAATTTGTGACCCATGTGTCGCAGCTGGATGCAGCATTTCTTCCGTGTTACACCCCCTGTCTAAATCACATGGATCAGTAAATAGAGCAGCTCCTCTAAAAGCTGCTGCACAAAGCAGTGTCACACTGACCCGTACTTCTTCCTCTCTGGAGCATCCCAAGATGACTTCAATCCTAGAGCATCTTACCTACTTAGAATCCAAGCTGATTTTGTCCAACCAGGGCATCTGAGAGCAAAGAGATGGAAGTAAAAGACTTTGCAGTCTGAGCCCAGTGTCCTGGCCATGGATTCTTGTCCCAGGATGACTCGGAGCCACCCAGTGCTTATGTCTGCTCCTCTATCTACTCCCTAGCTTTCCTGCCATGTCTTTCCCAAGCACGTGCTGCAGATTTGGCTTTCACAGCACAGAAAGGAAAGCAGTCTCACTTAGTCATTGCATCATTTGCCATCAACCGGGAGAAGTAATTAATTTGAAAATATTTACCTCCAATAATTATGGATTTGGCCTGCTCTGCATCAACGAAGTCTCTGATAGATTCACCTAGCCCACGAGCATCCTTTTTTCCTTGAGTTTTGGATCTTTAAAAGCATCACAATCAGTCTCAGCTCTGTCTTCATCCTTTCTGTTTCTCAATTCTTTCCAAAGCTCTGGGGATTCTGGGACATTTTGGATAACAACCTTGTGGTGCTTCAAGGCAGTGATGGCTGAGGTTGTGTTTGGCTTTTCAGGTGACTCAGCTGGCCATGTTTCTCTCTGGGATTTTCCACTGCATCAGCAAGAATTTAATCCATGTGGCTGCTGGGACTTCCTTGCAAGACTCCCATTCAGAGTCCTCCTCTAAGACCACAGGGTCACATAATCTTGATCTGTTTATGAGCTTGATTCCTCACCTTGGATTATGTTGGAGGCTGCTGGGATGTGGGTTGGCTCTGCACACCATGCAAACTCCCCAGAAAATGCTCCAGTGATGTTAATTAAAAAAACAAAAACAAAAACAGCAAATGTGAATTGTAACTGACTGCGTAGAGGTGCTGGTGAATTGACAACATACGCACACAGTCAAAACAAATGATCTGGAACACAGCAGAGAGAGATGGAAACTCTCTCACATCCCAGTCTGACATGTACTGGGGGTGATGCTGAGCTGCTGGCTGGGGCAGATCCTTCACACATCCCTCACCGGCATGAACCCATTACTGCTGACCATGAAAGCTGGTTTAAATGTTGCAGAGAGCTCCAGCAAAGCCACCTCCACCCATGGGAATAGCTTCATTGGACTTTATACTGAACAACAGGCAGACATTTTCTATTCAGTCTCTCCTTATTGGATGCACTGATTAAGCAGTACACCCCTCCTTTTGCAGCAGTTCCAGGTGAGATCTAGTTGATCTGATCCATAGCATCCCTTTTATGACTTTCAAAGCACCAAAGGGTTTCAATCCCACAAGGTCAGACTGTAGTGCCAAGGGGCAGAGTCTCCCACCTCAGGTGGAGCTTTTGAGCACAACATTTAGGATTCCAAAGGGGACAAAATGAACTTGGTACAAAATCCCAGTGCTGACATTAAAATCAAGAAGAAAGGAGGTTGAGCTGCAGCTTCAGCATTTCTGGATTTGTTCGATAACATCTCCCAAGTCATCAGAAAATGAGTCTTAATTAGCACCCACTTGGACCTCGGTTTGTCCTAAACGTATTCCCATGGCATTTGATGCCAGATCTCCACTCACCCACACCCTTCAGGCATCTCAGTGCCCCTTTTAGGGGAGCTGACTTGCAATCGGAGCCTGTAACGCAGCCCTGAGAAGCACATCTGATGCGGCTCCAGGTTTGTCTGCGAATGTTTCCATACAGCTCTAATTAACAGCAACAACAATCACTTTTTAGCCGTGGGTGGGGAGCCCTGGTGGGCAGAGCGAGAATTTCTCTAACTGCTACTACTGCCTTCTCTCTCTAGGAAACCTTAGGGCAAATTTCCAAGTTTCATTCCTCTACTGCAGCATATTCCGGTACACGCAGCAGCCCTGCAGGGAAGCCATGCTTTGTAATGAAAACACTGTGCATTTGCTCTCTCTTACTTATGGGATAATAGACCAGGTGCTTTGTTTCACAAGATGATAATCAGAGTTCCCAGGTGGATAAAGTCAAGAACAACTAACTCATTTCTGTTGATGGACTGTGTTATTGTCTTTCCAAACCGGGTTTCCATTTCTCTGTCCTCCTTGTATTATGAGCAGTGGAAAACTATAGGGGTCAGGATCAATCTGCCCACTATTTTCTTCCCTTTTCCCCCCTTGCTGCTCAGAGATCCTTTAAATCAGAAAGACCCGTTACATTGTTTTAAGCATAGAGAGGAGAGACCACAATTCCAATCCATTTTTATACAAAATCTAATACAACGATACTCACAGCTACTATTTCAATACAACTCTCCTCACCTTGGGATTAGAACATAAGTGAGCAAGGCTCACTGAACCCAGATCAGATAACACCCGTGATGCAGGTATACAACCAATCCATCCCTTTTCAGTAGGGAGACTTTTGCTGTGCATTGAACTGGTCCATGAGCTCATCCTCCCATCACCAGCAACCGCATCGTATAATCCCGCCTGCAAGTGATGATCCTGTTTGAAAACCTGCCAGGTTTTTTTCCCCCCATTATTCCTACTGAGCAGTTACTTCAGGATTTCATTCCTTCAAGCATTAAGAAAAAAAAAAATACACAACAATCTCCTTTAACTTCTAGCATGACCAATACATACCGTTTGCTCCAAAGCCAGTATCACCATTTAGCTGAAATAGCTCCATTTCCCTCTCAGTGCTTATCCCCTTGACATATTTTCTACAGGGTAATTGCATCCCTCTGCACAGCCTTTGCCTTGCTAGCTTAAACAAGCTAAATTCTCATAATCTTCCCTCCAAGAACAGGTGCTTTTCTTTAATCCTCCCTGTAGTGTCTCTCTACACCTGATCTAGTCTGGGTTCAGCTGCTTTTTCACATCTGAGATTCTTCACCCCACACCAGCATCCTTCTCCACTGGCATGAACATCTCCTGATGGCTACATGATGCAGCTTTGTAAAGATCCTTGGCAAGCTGCACAAAGTTAAAGTAGGACTTAATATAAATATCTAGTCAGGACTTCAGCATTATGATTCTGCACTAAATCTGCACAAAAGTATGGACTACTCTGAGCCGTTGAGTGCAATTGTGGGATCAATGGGAGCAAGATGGGTAAGCAAGAATGGAGCAGGAAGGTCGTTCCTCAGTGATATGTGAGCTCTGTGATACTTCCAGGCCTTTATTATTGGGCTGCTCCATGACTGTGTGACATCTCCTTGCATTGCAGAGTGCATCAAAGGTTTGCTCAATCCTTCCCTCTTAGGAAAGACCTTTGGCAGCAGAAGTTGCAGACAGGGATGGCACTGCAGAACAGGTCTGAAAACATATACTGCTGAGCAAACCCTTCTGCCTTGATCCTGGCAGACCATTCCTTCCCATAATATATAAAGCATTCTTGCATCATTTTCCTTGTGCAAGTGGTGGTGAAATTGCTTTCTAGAGGTGGTTCTAAAAGCATGTTGAATTATTTTGCAGCCTGGGAGTCTCATACTGCTGGAGGAGGCTGCACGAATATCCTGGTTTGGCAGCTGTTCCCTGACACCTTGCTAGGTGTGAAAGGATTGAGACAAAGTGAAAATTGCTGGGTTGATATTGGTACTCGATGCAGAAATTGAGGCTGTGATCCCATCGGAAGGGAGGCTGGAGGAAAGGCAAATAGGGTTAACAATACAGAAGTGTAGCTGAGACTCCTTGGAGCCACCTTAGAGGCAGGCAACGGTTCTGTGAAAACTCCAAAATGCTGCCATGGAGATACGTACCTCCATAACCAACAGCTGAGCCTGAGCCACACGTGGCTGATGGAACAGAGCTCAGTTGTTGCGGAGGAAACCTTTCTATGCACTCTGAGGTCTTAAATGTTGTTATTCCCCACTGAATGTGGGTTAAGGGGAGAAAAATGTTGTACTTCTTTTTGACTCTTGCATCTCTCACAAAGACATACAGAAACAATAATGAGCCACTCCAGCACTTTAAGCAGGCGGACATTGAAGCCCAGTAACACTTCAGTCTTTGCCAAGAGCACTCTGGATTATGCTCGAACCTGTTTTAACCTCGGCACTTAACCTCTTTTCCCACAACATTGCCATTGCATGG
The DNA here is from genome assembly GCF_026119805.1 of Tympanuchus pallidicinctus. Taxonomy (NCBI): domain Eukaryota; kingdom Metazoa; phylum Chordata; class Aves; order Galliformes; family Phasianidae; genus Tympanuchus; species Tympanuchus pallidicinctus. Next base: position 833,591 of record NW_026294755.1, on the reverse strand, counting down.
CAATATCCATGATGATGTGAAAAGGCAAAAAGATGGTTTCCTCAGAGGGAAGGAATATTTGTTTCCATGTTGGGGCAGGGTTTTGAAGAAGCGTAAATAAATTATCCACTTGCTAAACCCCAGTATTTTCAAGAAGCAGGAAGATAATTGTGTATTAATGAGGGATCACACAGTCAGGAGAGCAGCAGCTGGCCTCAGGTTTGGGAGAATATAACACTGAGAGCTGTTACTATCAGGCACCCTCCTGCTCTTGCTTTTCTATGGCCACCTTTGCTACACAATGCAATACAGTTTGCACAGACCCCAAAACAAGCTGGCACAGAAAGAGAAGGACCTGGAATCCCAAAGCAGTCTAGGTGCATTCATGTGGTGCTGCATTTGGGGTAATGTTCCAGTGCCTCAGGAACACATGGTAGCTGAAGAAAAGGCTTGATGCTGCTGCTCTAAGTCTGGTTTTTATTAACTGGAGAGGAGGAATCCACATTTTCGATTTCAGTTCAGCCCAGGACCTGCACATGAAGTCCATTTTGACTCAGGATATTCTGTTCCATGTTTCTAAGTGGGACCATGAACTGCTGCAGTGAGATGGAACTGCTTGGGCATGTAGCTGAGAGGAGTGGCAGGCTGGAGATGTTCTTCCCAAAGATGATGTGTTCTGATTTCTGGTTTTATTGGTTGATGAAACAGGTTTGTGAGAGCCTTTTATGGAGGACAAGTGTGATTACAAGAACATACCCGATTCAGACAGTTATCCTCCTGATACAGAAAAACACAGGAGGACCAGAATACACAAGCCAAAAGGATGAACAGTAACTGCTAACAATTCACTGATGCCCCTTCCCCAGCTTCCTTGATTACACTGCAAATGGGACCTGTGTAAATACCAATCTGATTTGCAACAACATAAGTGTAGACCTCATTTCCCTACCTCTGGTAACTAAATTGTCCTTGCTACAGCTCTAGAAATAGTCTGCCACATGAATTTACCTGTGCTTTAACCCCCTGCAAGGGGGGACCATTACAGATTGCTTAAAAACATGGGAGGAAAATATGCAGCAATTAATTGTACCAACAAACAGCTAATGGCACACGAAATGGAGGCATAATTTTAGGCTCAGAAATACCCCTCCACATTCAACAGCGTTCTGGAATGGAAAAGGGAGGCAGTGTTTTACTTAGGGATGCTGTTTAGCCTGCAGGCACTTGCAGAAGCTATCTGGGGTTTGCAGAGCTGGGAATAGATGTGGATGCTCAGGTACACTGCGTACCTGACTTGCAAATATAGCAAGCCAGGCTTTCAGAATGGTTTTTGAGTGATGACATTTGGAGAAAAAAATGCATTTGGTTTTAATACCTTCCAAATGGGAGCAATAGATATTCTTCTGTCTCTGCACAAAATCACAGCCCGTGCCATCCTCTGAGGCAAGCTAAAACAAATCCTCCACATTTAAATTTTAATCAATATTAGAAATAAATGCTTAATAATAAACATAAACCAGGAAGACTGCCCTTGCCCCACGGTGCTGACAAACGTTATTGTCAGTCTGAACACTGTGCTGATGCCAAATTACAGAGGCTTAGAGGTGGGATGGTCCTATGCATCCCGCCTATGGTGATGCTCTGGTCCCTGAGAGAAACCATGCAAGACATCTTCCATCCATCCCATCTGCGTGTGCTGTAGGGCAATGCATCAGTACTCATGTTTTGTACCCTTAGCTGCTAGCTCACTTCAGGTTGGAGCCCAAGAGCTAAGCACCATCGATGCAGTGAGATCATGTAGGTAAGCAGGGTATCAAAGAGAAACAGAAATATTTCTGCTTGCAGTCTCCTGTATATAGGCTGAAAAGAAACCATGATAAACAAGGCTGAAGGGCTGAAGAGCAGAGATCTTTGCCTTTTCCCATCTCTTTGGGAGAGTCGTAAGAGTCAAAGTGCAAAAGAAGTCATACAAGAATGGTGAGGAATTAATCAGAATTGGACAGCCCTACAAGAAAAGGTATTAAAATGGTTTAAACCCACACTTTCTAAGTCTTTTCCCAAGCTCATGAAGGAGGAATCAGATCCACGCCATTTGTCTGGACCTCAATGTAAAAACAAAGGAATATCTCCTCTCTTTCAGTCCTTCTTCCACATTCTTTCTGAGGAATCAGAGTGTGAGCATTTACTGCATAAAGCTCACAAAGCCATGAGGCTCTGATGTACCCCCAGTCATCCCTATGTAGTTCATATTGCATATATATATTACAATATATATAAACCATGCAATGCCATGTTACAATAATAAGCCAATACAAATTTTGCTTACTTTCTGGACAACATGGAGGTTAAAACTGAGGATGCAGGACCGGTGCTCCCAGCAGGAACTGCAGCAGCAGCCTTGCTATTCAATCCATGCATGTACAGGTAGACATATGCATGTATATTCATCTACTCACACTTCAGCAGAGGAGCATCTCAACAAGCATGCAGATGTTGCTGTATCTGCCCTTGTAGCAAACCCAGGGCTTTGTGTAGAAACACATCCTGAACCCACTTATTCTCATCAGTGTTGTGCTGGCATGAGAAGCTGGGATGCTCTGGCCTCTGCAATTCTTTTTGTAAATTCCAGGGAGGAATGAGTGCTTTACACAACTTGTGAACAAACAAACAAACCCATTGTCTTTGAAACAGAGGAATGAATGAAGCCTGTTTTCCAAAGGATGCTGGTATTTTGTTTTCTAACTTCTCCCTGCTCTGCCCCTATGGACTCCCACCAAGAAAATCAGAATATTTTAGGAGCAGCTAACATCCTCATCCATGTACCAACCTTCACACATCTACCCCTGGGTTGTTTCTCTCTGTCCCACGGGTAGCACAGCCCTGTGTATACTAATTTTCTTAGTTCGTTACGCTGTCTGTGCTGTCAGAGAAGTGTAAGCTGTCTTGTCACTACTAGGCTGCCTTTGGAGAAAGTGGGGCACATATGCTTGTTGGACAGCTGGTTGCTGTCAGATGAAATGCATAATGTCATTGGTGGCCCTGGTTTTCCTCAGTGGATGTGAGTTTGGGTCTCTCTCAGCTGCCAGTTTTCATGAAGCTCATAGAAACCTAATGTCTGTGAGAATTCTCATGGTCTTTCAGATAGAGACAAAATTAGCCATTTTTCAATCTTCTGTAGGTTTCTCCTATCAGGAAATAAGGCTGCAGGTGAGCCATCTCCAGAAAGCTCAGAGATGGTCTGTCAGAAGGCATCCTGCATTGAAAGCTGTCGCTTGAAATAGGGACATATGAACATAGTGCATGAAATCCCCTTCTTCAGGGAAAGGCAGATGTAAGCCTTTGCTAATACTAGGTGATACCGAGTTCTGCCCCAAACCTTATTTAAAATAGACCCTGGTTTGCCTCAGGTCTATAAATGTAAAATGCAGAGACTCCAAGAGGTGACAGATCCCCCACTGAGGAGGACTTTTCCCATCAAATAATTCGGAACCACCTGAAATGAACCAGCTTTTAATGAAGCATCCCAGGCTTCCAAGATTTGGTTTTGTTCCGAGATAGAATTTTTTAATTATTTTCAGGGAAAACAGAAATTCTTTATGACAAATGTTTTCATTTTTCTCCTGGGAAATCTCATTCCAGTCAGTGCAATGAAAAGTTTGTTAGGAGATAACCTAGCCAACTCCAGGCTTGTTCAAAACCCTGTGCTCGTTTCTGTTGTGAATTTGGTTTTCACTGCACAAATATCCTTAGGAAGCAAACTCCTAAGGAGTTCAAGGTTCAGTGGAAGTTGGGTTGGTTTGATATTATAGCTGCTCATGGTGCTACATCTTCACACTGATGGCATCCCTCTGCATCACATCGTGTGTGTCCCTCTAATTACATGCACCCTACAAGGAACTCTCTGCAGTTGGTGTAGAGCAGCAACCAGCACTCATGTTAATTCAGCTGCAATCCGTTGTCGTTGCCTTGACAGGAATGAATTCATTTGTTATTCATGTGGATGTCACATGTATTCCAGGAGACGCTCCATCATAATTTGGCATTAGTTAATGGCCACTTAGAGTGCTCCTGAAGCAGCTGTAAAAGGGATGGTGGCACTGGGATTCATTACCAGGGTGGAGAACAAAAAAAAAGAAAAAAGTTTTTCAATCAACAAGTGTGAAGTTTAACATCTGGCTTAACAACTCCTTCTCCTAACGAGGACATGCTATCCTCACCCTTTCGGATACGCTGCTAATGAAAACTGGCTCCATGTTTTACATAAGGATTGGGTTTGGTGGGAGTATTGCTGGAGAAACAAGCTCAGTAGCAGCTTTTACAGAAAGCTTTGCTGGAAACATTTGGTACCTTTTAAGTGTAAAAAGGAAAAATGCCCAAACATGAAGTGCAAGAAAACAAATTAATACATCAGAACTGTACAACTGCTGTAGCCAGCCATCAGCTCCCCACCAGGACACTGTGTTATCTTCTGGGAGATACAGCCCAACCAGTGTGTCTAAGGGATGCGTGTGGATGATGAGCTGGAACTGCAGTTCTCAGCAAACTTCACTATAACATTTCTGTTCCATGTTTTCACAGAAAAAAATAGAAGCTCAATAGCAAAAATGTGTTCTGATCCCAGACTTCCTCAAGTAAATCATCACTTTCCAGATGGCCTGGAGTCCCTCCCACTCCCCAGACAAAATGCTGTCCCCCATTTGAGGTCAAACTGAAGCCAGATATGCTTGTTCAGCTGTCACAGGTTTCTCCATCACTGGAAAACTGCTGATGAGCTCACAGTGCTGCAAACACTGCTTGGGATGCATGGTAGGCAAAAATGGATCGCGTGTGCTGCTCTCCCAAAGCATAGCAGTTGGCAGTGGAAGAAATACAGAGGCTCAATGGTTCTGCTCTACATTTCCCACCCATTTTGGTGCTAGAGAGCAGCAGAGCATCATCATGAAAAATTCAGTGACTTAAGGGTTAAGCTTCCACTAATTCCTCCCATTGGCCATTAATTCTCTTTTGCAATCAACTGAGTGGATTTAGCCCTCACTGCCAAGCCATGGCATATTGTAAAGATGTTTCCTTTCCTGCCATTGAGTTATCCCGATGATTGACAATTATTTGCTCCTGTGCTGTACCAGAGTTTCAGCTCATCTTCATCTACTTGAGCTGGGAAAGTAAGACATTCTTCACACTAGCTGAAACTGGAGCCCTTCAATCATGCTGCTTACAGTACAGCTAAGTCACCAGAGTGCATTTGCTTGCATTTATTTATTCTCATCTCCTGGACCAGGATTAATTTCCCTTAAATGTTCAGGCTCGCAAACATTTTGGGTCTCTTCTGTGGGATTTGGCTGTCTGGTGAAGTCATGACTGCCCTCCACCACAGGAGTGGGGTTTGAAAAAGCCCAGAGCAAGCAACAAGATGAAACATGAAAAAAGACAGTGTTTCAGTTTTGACTTTCTTCCCCTAATAATTTCAAAACCTTTGAAAAGGAAACAGATTTTTAATTATTTTAATTTCATGCCTACCTTCCTATTACTTCCATTTTTATTTCCAAGTTTCAAATATCTTTGGAACAAAGATATGAAGATATAAATTTCTGAAAAACAACTAAAACTGCATCACACTAAAATTTTTGACCTTCAGCTGCTTGTTTTTGTATTTTTTCTTCTCAGATGTGCAATATGGACAGACTCAGATCTGTCAGGTTCCCTCAGGACAAACTCCGTCTCTTAACACGGCCTGGAAGTTGGATCTGAGCACCTCCTGGTTGACTGGTGGGAAAGCCCAAGGGCTGGCCATGAAGCTCACTCTGTCTGGAGTCTTCTGGTGCTCAGGACCAGCTGATCTGAAGAACAACCTGGTGAGTGGGTTGAGTTTGACTCAGCCTTTTTCAGTTCTGATTTTCTTTTCAAATCCCTCTGAGCAGCTGTGGAGGAGGAAGGAAATCTCTGTGCAGAACTGGCTCATGTGATGGGAGCAGTAAATGAGCAATTTCTGTTGGAGGTGAAAACGCTCCTGTGGGCCAAGTCCCTCTGCACTGGGCTCCTCTCTGGAAATGTAACCAAGTGGAGATTAAACCTTTCATCTATCCCACCCTTGGCAAACACATGTGCATTTTCCACTACCACTCACTTCTTCCCTTCATGCTCCCTGGCTTAACACACAGGATAAATCCTTTCCTCAGCGACCACAACAGCAAGTGATCAAAACAATTCAGATTTTTTATTTTTTTAAAAACATGCTTCAGTTATAATATTCATGGCTGGATAAAAACTGTTCCTCGATGGGCTCTGAGCACACAGGTGTCAATCTGTTTAAGTGATGCAGTCTCCTTCACCTCCAAGGAGCAATTGTTTTTTCTGGTCTCATTGATTGATCCATGGCAGGTAGAGGCAGCTCTGTCCACCTTATCTATCTCATTTCCCATCCTAGTTGTTGAGTTTATGAACCTTTCAAGGTTTCCTCATAGATATTTGCAAGTATAGAAATCCCAAAGAGCTTTTAGTAGACTTTTCAGGTTATTCTCACCACTTAATACAGGACATACATTTCGAGTTGTGTTTTTATTTAACCTCTCAGCAGATGCAGGTGGCAAAATATCTACTGATTTTTGAAACCTGCAAATATAGTCACAATTCATGTTTTCCTCCCTCTGAAGCCAGGGAGGACCTGCACACCCAGTGCCAGCTTTCAGGCAAGAAAGCTTTTCATGCATGTATTTTCCCAAAGAGCCTTTCTTAAGGAAAGCCACGTAAGGTATCACACAGAATCACAGAATCACCCGGGTTGGAAGGGACCTCAAGGATCATGTAGTTCCAACCCCCCTGCCCAGCAGGGCCACCAAACATCCACATTCAGATCAGGTTGCCCAGGACCCCGTCCAACCTGGCCTTGAACACGGCCAAGGACGGGGCATCCACAACCTCCCTGGGCAGCCCGTTCCAGGCCCTAACCACTCTCCTTGTAAAGAACTTCCCCCTAACATCCAACTTAAATCTTCCCTCCCTCAACTTGGATCCATTTCCCCTAGTCCTGCTGTTGTCAGCCCTTTTGAAGAGTTTACTCCCCTCCTGGGTGTAGGTTCCCTTCAGGTATTGATAGGCTGCAATGAGGTCACCCCGCAGCCTTCTCTTCTCCAGGCTGAACAAGCCCAACTCCCTCAGCCTGTCCTCATAGGGGAGGTGCTCCAGCCCCCTGATCATCTCAGTCGCCCTCCTCTGGACCCTTTCCAAGATCTCTACGTCTTTCTTGTACTGAGGGCTCCACACCTGGACACAGGACTCCAGATGGGGCCTCACAAGAGCCGAGTAGAGAGGGACAATCACCTCCCTCTCATCAGTCCTAAAAGAAAGATGAATGGAATTAGAAATCAACACTTGATATTTCTTTTGAACACTGTATGCAGTTGAAAGAGTTGAAATACGTTACATATTATATACGTAAGTATATGTGTGAAATAATTCAGGTTGTCAGGTATCTCAAGAGGCCACCCAGCCCCATGCTGAAGTCAGATCTGTTTTCTCTTCTTGTAAATTGTGACCTTCTCCTGCCTCATTTCATGACCACCAGTTTCAATTTATGACCATTGGCTTCAAGGGGGATTGCAGGCACTGAACCATACCCACCAGCACCTTGCTAGGAGCATTCTGAATAAGCACACAGCATGGTTTCACAGCACCACATCATGCTTTTTAGCACGGGCATCACTGCTCTTGGTCGAACAAGCACAAAAGGGAATATCGGAGAAATTACTTATTGTTCTACTCAAGCTGGATACTAGGGACATTTATTGGCACAGGCTGCCCAGAGGGGTGATGGAGTCACTGTCCTGGAGGTGTTCAAGAAAAGTGGAGATGTGTGGCACTGAGGGATGTGGTTAATGGACGTGGTGAGATAGGTTGGGGTTGGACTCAGGGATCTCAGAGGTCGTTACCAAGCTTAAAGATTCTGTGATTCTATTTGTCATGAAGTCCTGAAGGAAGACTTCCATGAGGTGTATGGAAGTAGGTCAGGACAAGCTATGTGGCTCCAATTTTGCCTCTCCAAATGGAAACCATGTTTTTGTGTGTATGTGTGCATGCATATTTTTATTGGTTTTGGTGGTGGTCTTTTTTGGGGTATTATTTTTGTGGGTTTGTACTGTATTGTTTTTTATGTTTCTTCACATAGAGTTTTAGGCATGGCAGTATTAAAGCCTAGGGTCCATGTAGAAAGAGCACAGGCACATTTTAATATTTCCCATGATTTTACCTTTCATCCACTACAGACAGCAAGGATACAATACAACACTGCCACTGAACCAATTTGTGTAAAAGTTATCACGAAATGGCAGATGCCATTATGGCATATTTCACAGATTCTGAGGCAAACTTTGGAAAAAGTCACGAATTCCAAAGAAACAATGAAACAGAGGTCATATAATCATATGAATCCAGCAGCTAGCATCATGATTATTACTTTTTTTGTTTGGAGGAAAGTGAAAGTTGTATAATAAGGGATGAGAATGGACTAATCAGTGCAAGAAGCAAAAGCTATTTACTACATAGTGGCCTCTAGGGCGCACTAAAAAGAATGGCAGAAAATGTATGCATGGGTAAAGACAAATAGATCGATGGAAACTTGCATCTCAAAATAGGAATATTCACATGAGATGCTCTCCATTATGTGGACACTGTCTATCAGCAAAAATGTGTATTGAAAATACGTGAGTTATATCCTTTCATTGTCACAGCCACTGAAAATACGTGAATAGACATCCAGCAACAAAAGCAGAGAAGGCACAAGCTAAGTTATTGTGTTACCTCAGAAATGAACTAGTTATGAGGGGAAGCTCTCACAACAGATCCCATTTAACAAAAGACATGACAGAAAATGTGCTCCCAGACCAGAATGTGCATCCACTGCCCCACCTTGAATACCTCAGCCAAGGCTTGGCTGCTGGGGTTACTTTTCTCAGCAAGGTGGGACTCTGATATCCCATTCCTATGCTGCTTATATTATAGGTATCTACACCCCCATCGCCCATCAGTCATTCTCCATTTGTCCATTGAGGTGAGATGATTCTCATAGACTTGTCTCCTCTGCTACTCCACACATTTACTGTGCCACACACAAAAACCTCCTGTAAGGCTCCTTACTGCTGCTCTGTTCCTTCATTCCAGAGCAGCCGAGGACCATGAGCCATGGCTTCAAGCTTGGGGAAAAGCTTTGCTTCAGCACACCCGTAGAGAAACCCAGAAAGCTACAGCAGTGTATTTAGGGCTGACAAACCACAGCTTTTCCATGCTCAGCAGCCGTAGGATGGGAAGACCTTACTGTCATGTTGAGCAGCAGGAGCGCAGCTCCTCCAGAACGATGCCATCTGTGAGGTCGTTTTCAACTGAGACCTCCTGGGAGGAGTGATGCACAAAAGAAGAGAGGATTTCCTCAGCTGCTGTTATCAGGTTTCCTTCCTCCAAATACTCGAAAGGAATGGGTTTGCTAAAGCGTGCTCTGCCAATTTTCTATTCTTCATTACCTCGCCTACAGCAGAGGTCGGCATTATCTTATCTGCTGCTCAGTGCATTGCAAGGCCAACTGAAGAATCAGCACATATTTTGCTCAGTCCTTGCTGTTCCCTTTGGATGTATTCCTGCAGAAAAGCTTAAGGACCATAATACAGGGACATAATCCCAGGGAGAAGGAACATGGAGTGCAAGGAAGCACAGCTCAAATCCTGTGAATAAAGCAGTAATGGAGAAGTAGAGGAGGAGTAGGAGGGAAGGTACGGTCAAGTGTTCAGTGTGTCAGGACACTGCCCTGTCAGCTTCTGCTTTCCTACATGGGGCAAGCAGCTTTATTCAGGGGATGCACTGCACACAACACATACATTACCCCCAAGGGACAGCTGCACACCCTTTTTCAGCATCTTATTGCATCGTACTGCACTGATGCAGCTTTCTGCTGCAAAACTGCTCCCAGGTGCATGAAAGTGAGGAGTACAAGAGAACTGGAATTCTTCAGCATGATGACGCATTACAGAACTGTTCTGGGACTTACACCTCTGCTTCCTGGGAGGAAAGAAATCAATTTTCAGTGACGACGCTTTTCTTTTTCCAGCTGGTAATGCAGCAGAATGGATGGGCTGTCACTGAGCCTGTGTGCAAAGTTGCAACAGGTCGCTGATGATTAAACACAACGTTCCTCCAGAATTGCAGGTTCTGATTCTGCCCGGAGGCAGCTAACAGACCTTTACAGCATGCTCCCTGCGGAAAGATCTACTCAGCATTTAAGCAGGCACTTTTTGCTGCCTTTTGTCTCTAGAGGCAAAGTCTGAAAAGAAAACGAAGCTTCTGAGTCTCTTTTGAGTTCTGCTGCCCAGATTTCCATACCATGAGGGACTGCCTGGAGTTGGTGACGCCAGAACACCTTCCTGTGCCTCCAGCACTTCCTCTGATGCATTTCTATGTGTCAGGTGCAGAAGGCAACACTGGGAAGATGTTGTCTCCTGGATCACCTGCATCTGCTTTGCATAACTGACTGAAGTGTTTCACTGCCCCATTTCTCAATCTCTACAGCGTTTGCCAATGAGAATTGCTGTCAGACTGTAGCACCTCATCTGTTTCTAGCTGACTCCAACCTGATTTAGCAGAACCAGGATTTATTTAGCAGACAGGGAAAGTTTTGTCTTTCTAGAAATTGTATAGAAAAAGATGCCATGAGAGAACAGCCCCATTTCCCAGAGATGCTGCCCAGAGCTCCCCTCTCACCTGACAACAAGAGCTGCTGTTTTGAGTTCCTGCAGGTGTTTTCAACCTGCTACTTAGGCTTTGGAGATTTGCTTCTGGCTGGTGCTTATTGCATTATTGGTAAGCATATCTTTGCTTTCCCTCCGGATTTTAGCATCTTTTTCTCTCTTTCTATCCATTTTCCATACTTTCTCACACATGGTTTTGCTTTAGTTCTCTCTTCCCCTAGCAACTTTTTTGATACGTTCCGAAAACTTACAGCAGCCTCTGCTGAGGTCTGCCCACAGAGCAGAAGGAAAGGAACAGTCTGATTGGTATCCAGTCCAAAACAGGCATAGGCAACAACTGACATGAAATGCAGCCTTCCTACTTAGGCATCTAAGGAGAGCACAGTCCAGGTGTTGAAAATGGCTATGGAACATGAGTGAGTTGGACCCATTTGCTGGGAGACCCACAAGCAGCAGAGGCATAAAATACTCCTAAAAACAGACCCAAATCCAGCTGGCAAACCAAACCATCATAAAGTCTGCTTCAGCCCCAGCCTATCTGCAGAACAGGCAGCACTGCTCTCAGACAGACAGCTGCCTGGGAGCTGTTTGCATGGCTGACTGCAGGACTGCTGAGCCCCCAACCAGGGCAGACTGGTGGCAGATCGGTGGGAAGGGATGAGCCAGAATGGCCTGAGAGTAAAGTGCAGCTTAGTCCCGTGCCAACTCGTGTGCCCACAGCTCTGCCCAGGCAGCACTCCAGCCACCAGCCCCTTTGCAGCCCCTCATTACCCAGCAGTGCACGGGTGCCATCTCCTCTTCCAACAGTCTACTTTTTGATTCTATTTAACTCTGATGCTGTCTGCAAGCCGAGCTGCCACTCGGGTGGCAGCCAGGAGCCATGAGCTGATCAGCGTCTGTTCCTGCAAGATCCTCAGGCTGCCCAGCTTGCTCCTGCTCCCTGCCATCATCAGAACACAGCCTGATTTCTTTCCTTTTTCTATATTTTTTTTCTTTCCTCTAACACAACACCATGAAGACACCCAGCTGCTGACCACACTGCACAGCTAACTAAGATTTATGATCCACAACCATCAGGAATAAGCAGAAAAATTTCCCTTCTGTTTGATCAGAAGCCAGAATTTCATCAAGACTACAAACACCCAGGGAGATACAACCAACTGATGGACATTGCTCAGACCATCCCCAAATGCGTGCCTCTGTGCTGGCCTTTTTCCAGCCCTGTCTTCTTGCTTCAGCTGGCTAAAATTCACTGACCATAGCAAGAGACCCCCAGGTCCCCTCCGTTGCTCAACTTGGTCTGACAGCATGCACGCTCCAGGATCCTCATGTAAGATGGGTGCTGGACCTGCTGTCAGCCCCTTGCTCAGCCCCCACATCACCCCACACCGTGCTGGGAAGCAGCACAAGAAGGGCTCCAGCAAGAAAACTGAAACTCAACAGGCTGCCTGCTCCTTCTCAGCTGTGCCACAACCCGTGCTCATCATACTGTGCCCATGCAACACAGCCAGTGACATCCAGGGCTATCCTGGTCCTGCACCACCACCATCCACATGCCCGGAGTGGAGAAAAGCAGAGCATCTGCTCATACTCACAGTTTTGAAGTCCTCATGGTTACATTCTTGACCTTTGAATTTGCAGTACAGCATCATATCCTTCAGGTCGTGGCCAACCCGTGCCAGGAACTCCTGCATGTTGAAAACTTTAGGTTTATACTGCTTAAAGTTGGCTTTCTCTTGGAGGATGGCTAAGACAGCCGGGTCAGCCAGGTGAGGGTTGGGGATCTGCAGGTTGACGTCGAGCAGAGCCAGCAGCTCCCCAGCATGGTACAGATCATTGGTGGTCAGCCGGGAAAAGCGGAACTCATTGAGGTTACAGATGGTGACGGCAGGGAACACCAGGCTGTTTGCCACCACCTCGTCCACTTTGGTGACATGCTGGTAGGAGAAGTAGAAAGTCACCCGGTCCGAGCTCTCCACCAGGAGGAGCCCCAGAGAGCCCACAAAGGCCAAGGTCCAGAGCAGACGCCGGATGGTCACTGGCCCATAGACGAAGACATGACGGATCCCGTGGAGTGTGGAGGTGTTGGCAAAAATCTGGATGCTGGAAGGCTGCAGGCTCCCCATGCTGCCCTCGCTGGTGCTGTCCTTCAGATCCATTGGGAGTAGCTGGTGAAATCCTTGCACTGCTTTTTGGGTCAGACTGTAGCAAGAACTGGGATCCTTCCCCTCCCCTCTGGAAAGTAATTAGAGCCTTTTAGAGGAGAGAGAGCAAAGACAGTCTCAGACCAGCTGCCACAAGCTTATCCCACCAGCTCAGCAATAGCTTCGTAGGGGTAAATATTTATACAAACATCCATTCAAACTCTAGCTCTTGATTTCGTCGGTGTGATAAGAAGGGCTGGTTTTATTTAGGGAGACACCAAGGTGATGTGGAAGAGATGTGGGTGGGAAGCGAAAGCCGAGCCAATGGAAATAAAGTCCTCCCCCTACACACGCGCACACACACACACACACACCGAACAAGATGAGATTAAGCGAGAGGGAGAGCTTGAAACAAGCGGAGCAGCTCGCAGCCTGTTAACTGGTGCGTGAAGCCAAGGATGCCGCTACCCAGAGCTGATGGCTGGCAGTGAGGCTTCCAGACTCATCCTTCCCGTGCTCCGAAGGTGCTGCCGGATTTGGGCATCTCTTCTCCTCCCCGCCCTGCTGTTTTGGGCAGGGCTTTAGGAAATAGCCCCCTCCCTAAAACCCCGCCGGTGTTATTTTGCAAGAGTTTCTCTCAGGGAAAGCCGGGCAGCAAATTCAGCAGGAAAATGCAAGAGAAGTAAAGGAGGAAAAAAGGGAAGGAGGGAAAAGGATTTATAAAAAAAATGAAAAAGGGCGGAAAAAAACGCTTCTCAGCTCCATGTATGTGCATAGAAATAAAAAGCAATAGCATGAAGCCTCTCTGCCGTGCAGCAGTTCCGGAGCAAAAAAAAAAAATTAAGACAGAAAAGGATGAAGCGGGAGAGATGGTGGGGGAGAGGGGCTGCTGTGACTCTCCTTCCTTCTCTCTGTCTCAGCCTCCCTGCACTTCAGGACTCCAGCAGGCGAAGCACCAAGAGCTGTGAGTCACGCATCGATCCGAGCCCCACGGCGGGCGAGAGCAGCACTGCCAGATGTTTGGTGCTGCTGGAAGGCAGCTGCGATGGATGCTGTAGGGAAGGTGCTCCCAGCTGTGTCTTCAGATGGGAGGTTTGGAGGGGTGGGGATGTTGGGGAGGCAAACTGGGAAAGGTTTCCTAGCCAAGAGATGCTGCAAAATCCTGCACACTGAAGCCTCCAGATGTGACAGCATCCTTAGCACACGCTGCAGGAGGTGGAAGGAGCAAGGTGTAGCCCTGGGTCTGGGAAGGGTCAGGAATAGCTCCTCTCCACACTGACTCTGTGTACAGCAGTATTTTTATCTGTTTTATCTCAGATGTAGAAGGAAAAAATACTTTCTGTCTCCATACAGTGCTATGGCAGGTGAGGGTCCCTGGGGCCATGGTGGCATGGATGTGACAGTCAGCTGAGAGCAGAGGCTCAAGGAACAGCCACAGGCTGTCACAGTCTGTGGTGTGATGCCCAGAGACTATCAGCCTCCTGTGAATTTACCTCCAGAACAGACCCAAAGATTATCTTGGGCAAAGTGAGGCCTGATTTTTATCTTGTGCTGTTATCCAGCCATGCAATCTCCCAGCCTACAGCATCCTATGTGAATATCTCTCAGGCTGAACTACTCAACCCAGCACTGCTATATGGCTATGCAGTGCTGCTCTCTCTCTTCTACACCAGAGAAACTGAGGCAAAGAGAAGCCAAAGGACATGTGAGCAGTCACACAGTTTGCACTGCAGCCATGAGCTGAAGACACCACTTGGTCTCTGGGTTGCTGGAATTCTGACACCTTAGAAGCCTCCTGCACCTTGTTTTGTGCTTTCCAGATGGGGTGGACAACACTGAGCAGAGCCAAGCGAGGTGTGAAGCAGAATGAAAGCAACTCAGGAAAGTGGTTGCAGCTCCAGAGCTGCCTCCTCCTGCACTCAGCATCTCTCCAGAGCAGAGATAAGATCGTTTCCCCCCGTTTAAAAAATGCCTGGCAGGAATAGGCTCCTATTCCCACCCATCACCATCCCAGCTCCAAATCTGTCTCCTCTTCCACCGCCTGTGCTGTTTGGCCTGATGCATTAACGCTTTCATTTATTCACCATGCACACTGCCTTTACAGTGCTGTTTTCTGTAACTCATACCATATACCATCTGCTGCATTTTATTAGTTGACTGTGTATAGCGCTGCGGGTGCAGTCTGGAGGAAGAAGCAGCATCCCCAGCAGTGCTGCACAGCACCAGAAATGCTCGCGGGTTTCTGCATTGGGGCTGGAGATGGACCGTGGAGACAAATGCTGCCCAGTAGTGCCATGCGGGCAGCCTGCAGTCTGGTTGTCACCACAGTGGCCAGGATGTCCCCAGGACAGGGAAAGGCAGCTCTGATCACACCTGGAGCTGTGCTTGGGGGTGACATCAGCAGGGCTGGGGACACAGGTTGGGAGGGATGGCAAGGGGAGTTGGGACCACAGAGATGTAGTAATGGAGGGAGCAGTAAGGACAGGGTGACAAGGGATACAGGGAACAGAGCCTGACCCTGTCTCATTGCACAGCCTGTGCCTGCCCTCTTGTGTCTCAAGAACATGCTGCAGTGCACAGAGCCCTGAAACAGATGGGAAGTGGGTTTATTGGGGAAGAAAAAGAGGCAAAGGGGAGGTCCCAGCCTTTGGGAGCCCCTCTACTTTCCCAGCCCCGCTGAGAAGCCTGTGCCAAGTGAGCAATTTGCATTGGTAAAGCCTGAACTGCTCTGGGCCCAAATTGACAGCTGGAACAAGGGCTTTGCTGAAGGTGATTGTGGTCCTAAAAGTCTCACTCTGTTCCTCAACCTTTCCCAAAATTTTGGACCCCCTTATCACCTAACAGCATATTGCCAATAGCTCCAAGCTATTGGGAACACACAGCTCCACTTAGCTGAGAGACCTTGGCTAATTAAAATAGTCCTCCTTTCCAAATGGGAACATAATGTGGAATGCTGATGTTTCCCCTGAAATTAAATCTGATCCCTTCCAAGGTAGCTTTGGCTGGGCTAAAAGGCTTTTTACTACATATAGAAAATTAAAAAAACATGATTGGATTTTGATGTATTTAATATTATACTTAGATTTTTAATAGGTTATAAAATGAAAGCCATTAAAGAGTACAAAAACTCTCCCTGAAAGAAAACATGAAATATTCAAATGGCTGCATGTAGTGGCTGGAAAGCCAAACGAAGGATAAGGATCTGGGGTGTGGGTCGATGCTTGGCTGCACATGAGCCAGCAATGTGTCCAGGAGGCCAAGAAGGCCAATGGCATCCTGGTTGTGTCAGTAATCGAGCAGTCAGCAGAGATGGTTTTCCCTGATGGGAAGCAGTGGGGCTGCAGCCTTCTGTCTTTGTGTAGCAACTTCCTAGGCCAGCAGCCCAGACCCACTACAGCCAGGCAAGGGCTCAGCAGGCTGCTATGGAGATGTGGAAATATTTCAGATATTCTAGTTTGTTGGGCCCAGCAAAGAGATCTCAAAAGCACCTTCTGCTGGACCTAAGTTCTATTTTCCTTTTGTTTTCATCTCAAGTGCACGAATATAAATGAGCCCCAGTCTATCCATGCTGGTCTGCTGGGACTCTGGACCCAGAAGTCTGATCAAATTAACTTGAAGCATTTTAGCACACGAGTGTGTTGGGCTCTGCTCATTTAAATTTTACATAAATTCAAGCACCGAATCATAATGTGGCAAACAAGCATCAAGAAAGCTAGGAAAGGAAAGTCTAGATTTACCAGTAACCAGCAAAAGCTGGCAGCTGCCTCTGAGATTCACAGTCTCGTTCTGGGAGTCCAATGAGAGCTTTGTGAGAAGAAAAGGAAATCCAGGTCCCCACGAGCGCATGAGGGGTGTGCAGACCTGCCTCTGAACTCTGCAGGCAGGGCAAAGATTGGAGGAGATGGATGTGATCGGTGACACTGCTGTGTTTGCTACCAGCCCTGGGAGGTCAGAGCAGCGCGCAGGCTCTGAGCTCTGTGTGTGTCTGAGCCACAGCTGCTTATATTTTGATCGTGCTACCAGGTTTGTTCAATTCTGTTTAATCTTTTGGACAATGGGCTTGTGAGTCATCAGGGCTGGCAAGCGGGGGACAGAGACCTTTCTCCTCCTCAGTCTGTTTGCCACCTGCACGCTGTGTGTGTGGTGCTGCAGCTGGAGCTGAGGACCTCAGAGCACAGCAGCTCATAGTGAGGCCACGCTGCTTTGGTGGGTACCAGTGCTTGCTCGCTGGTGCTTCATTTGCTCTTTGTTAGATTTAGACCCATCACTGAGTTATTGGAGTATGGATCTGCACAGGGATGTGACCTTTGCAATTTTTCTGTGCCGGGCTGTATGATACAACAGATGAGAAGCATCAACTTGTCAGTTCAGCCACCAGGTATCAAACTGACTGACAGCCTGGGGAAGCTGCAGCTACACCGAATTGTCCCTAGAGAGTGCTTTGATGGGTTCTTTTGCTGCAGGCATTTGTGTAAGGAGTGGGCACCTACATTTGTACTCCTGTGTTGGACAGTGGCACGAAAAGGCTGGAATGTGTGGAGTAGAAAGTGAGCTCTGGTTCAGCGCAGATCTGGGGAGGGATCATAATTAATTGCTTACAGGCAGGTTTCTTAACTGCCTGCAGGCTTGGGAATGTAAGCATATGAGAGTGTGCCAGCATGTTCCTTCTCTGAGCATCTTTGCTATTCCCATTTGGATTTGTTCAATTACATGGCAAAGTTTTTCTAACCGCCAGCAAGGGAAATTCATCCTGAGATCAGAAAAACAGTAATAGTAACTTGTAGACCTTATTCAGGACTTTGGAGCCTTCAGAGCACTAAACAAATGTTAGCTAATGAATCAAGCTGTGCTGCTTCTCCTGCCCCAGCCCTGGCAATAAATGCTCCAGGATTAGAAACATGCTGACACGTGTGCTGTGAGTGCCTGAGGCTGAGAGCATGGTGGCTCCTGAGCTGCTGCCTTGATGGTGCTGACGGGTAAAAAAGGATCTTATTGTCAGCAGATCTGGTTGGGATATGTGCGGGGCTCATCCTTCAAAGAAAAATATTCCATTTATCATCCTGGAAACGAAATGGAAATGTTATTGCTTTCTAAGGAAGTTTTAATTCAGTTTTAATTTTCTGGTACAGTAGGTTAGTCTTCATCAGAGTGGCTCTGATGCCCACAGAGCATCTGGGACAGCAGCTCTTGGGACACTGCTGGGAAATGGCAAAAACTGTGCTGGTTATTTGGGTGCTGAGGTGTGGGTTTGAATTATGGCACAGCTGCTCGGTAGATAGTTTTTAACATTTTTTTAATGTTTTGGCAGCAGACTGTATGTGAGAGATGAAACGTGGACGAGTTGAACTCCACAGCTGTAGGAACTGCTGTCAAAGCCACTCTTCAGTGTCCATCTGCCTTCCTTTGTAAGGTGACTGGGGAAACCACCTTCTGTCCAGCCAATAGGTGCAGGAAGGACTGCATGAAACCCTATGGGCAGTGGGAAACACCGGAGTGTTACCGTCCCATTGCGAAGTGATTTTGGCCTTCCTGTGCACACTGATTCAGCAAGTGCTGCTTAATGATCCTGCTTGACAGCTGTTCCTCTGACTTTACTTTCTATTTTCGTGGTCCTTTGCCCCATCTATTTGCTTTTCTGCAGTACAACACACAGCATTCCTTGCCTGCCATCGTCCTGCTGGTCATCTTATTGCTTAGGCAAGAAATACAACAGGGTTAAATCTTCAGCAAGGAACAAATGAGGCCAGCTTCATGTTCTGTGCTGCTCTGGTTTCATTACTTTCTTAAAACAATGGCAACAAATGCAGCAGCAACAGCAACAAAGATTGCATCTTTTCTGCAGATAAGTGAATTATTTGTGGCCTGGAGCTGGCAGTATGAGAGGAGGCCGATGAGTGGATTATTATTACAAACATGAGGTCCATCTTGTGTGTGTTGGGGCCCAGGCTTGTTTTATTGCCACTGTCATGGCTTGCTGTTTTCTGACTGTGGAGATGAGCATGTGATTCGGTGGCCTTCCGTGGGACCAGAGAAGGGAGAAACCAGCATGGGCAGGGACAGCAACCCCAACTGACCAACTTGGTCTCTTTTTTTAATCGTAGATTTTACTTCTCAGAAGCAGACGGAGAGGCAGATGTTGGCCTCCCAGCCCCGAGCCATGTTCTGGCTGGCAGTGCAGTGCTGGCCTGGCGCTGCTGTTGCTGCCGCCCTTGTGGGGTGGCAGGGAGCCCTGGGGGCTGCTGCTGGCCTTCCTCTTCTTGGGCCGCCGGTGCCCCCCAGCAGAGCGGTCCCTGCCCTGGGTGGAGGGGCCCGCTGCCACCGCCTGCCCCGCTTCCTCTATGAGGGCGCAGCATTGGTGGTGCGGTGCCTGGGACCCCCTGAAGGTCAGCAGGGAACTCCTCAGTGCCGGGGCCTGCAGGGCTGGCGGAGCGGCCTGGGCTGGAGGCAGGAGGCCCCTGGTGGGAAGTGGCGGGGCTGGGGGCGGCCGCGGGTCTTTCTTGCTGCCCAGCAGCAGCACGGCTGTCCTGGTGGTGCTGCTGCCGGCGGAGCTGCCGGCCGTAGATGGCTGCGGTGATGGTGATGAGCCTCCTCACAAAGCTCTCCGTGAGGTCCCTCAGGCATGGCTGCAGCTCCTGCAGCAAGACCTCTTCGTCCAGCCCCTACATACAGAGGCAGAGAGCAGGACGATGCTCTGCCTGGAGTGCACCACCCACCACGTGCTCCTGGAGATGGTCCGGAACTCCCGATCGAGCCACAGGAGCAGGGGTCTGAGGTCGGGCTGCTGCTGGAAAAAGGCAGCCCAGACCTCCGGAGGGAAGTTGTTCTCCGGAGCGACGAAAGCTGGCTCTGCAGGCCCCCGCTCACCCTGCAGGCCAGAAGCTGAGCATGCTGCAGGCTGTGGGACGGCACATTCGAGATAATCCTCGTCTGACCTCACCGAGTACACAATGGTTCTGACCTTCTTTCCGCATACAGCACAGCTCGGTTTCTGGATGGCCCACCAGAGCGCACAGCCATAGCACAGCTGATGGAAACAGGGGTTCATGTAGGTCACATCTTCCCAACCGTGCCCGCAGATGGGGCAGGTCCAGGGCGATGGCGCCTCCATGTCCCCGGGCTGTGCGGTGGGCTGCGAGAGCCGAGGTCAGGAGGCTGCTCCCCTCGCAGGCGCCGCAGCAGGCAGAAGGTGTCACAAACTGAAAAAGAGAGAGAGAGGCTGCGGTCACTCGCTGTCCCCGGGGCTGGCAGCAGTGATGCCCGGTCCCTGAGCGGCAAACCCACCCCAGGGCCGTGTCCCCGCACCGCTCACCTCTGCTGCTGCGAGCGCACTTGGCGGAGCCCTGGCTGCCTGAGCCAGGCAGGGCCGAGGGAACACTGGCGATGCTGTGAGCTGGGCACCCAGCAGTGCTGCCAGCAGCCGCACAGCACGACCCAAACAAAGTCCTGGGACGGCGCTCCAAGTCTCGCAAACAAGCTCGACAGGATTCCAGACACGAGTCCTCGCTGCACTCCAGCGGTGCCCAATTGATGCACGAGCATCAGGGAGGTCACAGTCATCTCTTGCTGATGTCACAACGCCTTCCTTAGTTGTTGACCTCACAGTTCATGGCTGCAAGTATTTGAGCACCATCCTGGGCCTTCATATGGGAAAATAAAAATTGCACGTTTACTATCTCCACAATGATCCATCTTCTGGAAACTGTTGACAGTTTCTGAAACTTAAACACTTTTTTCCTGTTTGTTTTTGGATGCAATACAAGTTTGTGGCAATCTATACATCAAGCTTGCTTTTTATACCAAGCACTCATATCACAGTCGGTTATTTGCTCACACTTTCCTATGCAACCTTCCCTATGGGACTTCTTTTAGCAGGAGGTTGGACTAGATGACCTGTAGAGGCTCCTTCCAACCCCTGTGATTTAGTGATTCTGAGTGATTTTGCAATACTCCTGCTCCAGATAAGGTGCCAGTAAAAACATCGTATTCACAGAGATACCGTTGAATCAACATTTTGAAGCACTACTAGAGGCAGATTTCTCCATAGCCATGCCTGGCATAGAATCATAGAATCCCTGGAGTTGGAAGGGACCTTTAAAGGTCATCTATTGCAACTCCCCTGCAATTAGCAGGGACAAACACAGCTATATTAGGTTACCCAGGGCCTGTTCAAGCCTTGCTTTGAAGGTGTCCTGCAGCAATAGGACCTTCTGGGCTACAATCCTCCCACTCCTTTTCCTCCTCCTCTCCTGTGCTGGCAGATTCCATCTTCCAAACCTCTCTGGCAGTAGAGGAAGAGGCTTCCCCAGAACACAGCGATCACTCCCAGCCCAAACCAGCCCTGAGCCTGCAGACCGAGTTACATGCACAGATTTTATTACAGAAAGGGAATATTGGATTTGCAGTAGTGTTTTTCTGCAGTCGGAGCCTGGCCCATTTGCTCTGACATTCCCAGCATCTCTGCAATAACAGATTTATTTGCCCTCCCTCCACGGCTCTGTTCATCAGCTGATATTTGAAGATGTTCCCATTACAGATGTTCCAAGCGGGTACAGAGTGAGCTGGGGGGTTACAAGGCCTCCATCTCTACCCCTGTGTGCCATTGCTGCGCTGAGTGACCCTGAGCAATCCAACACGTTTTTTCATTATATGTCAAATGCAAGCAATGCGGCTTCTATCATGTCTCTTGTATTTAGAGATTTGGGAATGGAAAATGAGATATAAGAAGAGCTTTTTCCTCTGGCACCCCCCCTTTTAAATAGTCCCTGAAAGCGTACTTATTAAACATCACACAATTTTACTTTGATTTGTGTGTGTCAGTTCTTGCCTGATACTCTTGGTTTTTGGAAAGCCTGGGAAAGTACCTTAATTTATTTATAAATAATTAAAGTTTAGGGCCCATTCCAGGCCCTTCTCTCTGGGTAACAGCAGGCACTGCTCCTGCCAGCACATGAAACAGGCTAGGATATACCTTTTAATTCTTTATCCAAAAGTGTCTTCATCATCTTTTCCCTGTTTTTAACTTCTCCTTCAGTACTGGTGTGGCTCCCAACTCAAACTCTCCCAAGAAGGCAGTTTTCACAGGAATATAATTCCGGGAACAATTAAGACAAAGAATCCTACAAATTAAGAAGCCAGCCTTTCATTGCTATAGCAACCCTGATTGTCTTTCCTCAAGTGGTTGAACTGAGAAAATGAGAAAAACAATCTCAAAAGTAATTGCTGTCCTGCTGCCAAAAGAGCAGAGCTGGGATGTAAGCTGGGACAGCCCATCCTTGGCACTCCATGGAGAGACACCTCTCTGTGCCATTCCCATTCGACTTCAGCACCTCAAAAAGTATTTTTCTATCTCCCATGAGCAAGGGTTATAAAACCCTGGTGCACAAGGCTGGCTTGCACACATAGGTTGAAAAGATGCTGGGAATGCAATGCAGGTACATCAGCCTGAGCACTGCACTGCGCCATGTGAAGCTCCCAACAAGTCTGGGGGTCCTCAGTCCCAAAAGACACCATAAAGGCTCCATTAAGAACCTGCTTTGAGATCAGCTGCTTTGTTCTCTGTGCTTCTGTGGCTAGCTCAACCAAATCTCCAAGGGCTGCAGAGGGAGCAGAGACACCCAATACATCTTCCCTGTGCTGATGTACCATTTGCAGTGATGCTCGGTGCCAGTGGATGCAAAGCCAGGAGCTGAGCCAAGGCTATATTATGAGTTTTGTTTGGCCTTTGCCTCTGCTGAGTCTGGGTTTGGGGCACTGGTCATGCACTTGAGGACAGTATGAATCTGAGATCATGCCTCTATGCTTAGTGGGGACATATTTGTACACCCAGGCTGTGTCTGTGGCATCAGTAGACCCTTCATTACAGAAATTAGAGCAGTGGAATTAGGAAGAGGCAAAGTCAGCTAGAGGCAGCTGGTTCCCAGCTCTGATGCTGCTGCTTGCACATATGTCATTTAATTTGCTTGTGGCCCCCAGTGTGCTGAATCAGCTTAATCCTTCCTCTTCCCAGGGGTGATGGTTAGTTAGTGTTTATTCAATGGTTTGAGCATCAGTGGGGACAGGAACTATACCAGATAATGGTATTTACTCATCAGCAAGATAATTTCCACACTGTAGAGGAGCTGCTCCTGCACCAACAGAACAAGTCTCATCCTAAATCCTTGCCCTTTCTGAGAGGGAAGAACACATGAAATTTCCTTATTCCATTTGAATACAATTTAAGTTAGCACAGAGCGACGCAGCAATAACTGCAGAGAGCAGTTTCTCTTTGCAGAATTGAGCAGCACAGACTTTATTGCTTTGCAGAACTGCCCAGGTATGCAGTATGTGACAGAAAAGGGCCTTACCTTGAGCCATTTGCTCCTTTGGAGACCAATCACTACAGTGCACTGCTTTCTGCACCGTCCTTGCAGAAATCCTCACATGTGTGATGTTTCGTAGGGTCTCAACATCTGATGCTAGCAAAAGGGCAAGCCGACCAAAGTAGCCACTGACGTGGTGGCCTCAGGGACTGAAGAGGTCTCCAGCACTTGCTCTGCTTGCTTTTCTCCATCAGTGATAGAGAAGGGGAAGGCAAGGAGGTTCCCTGAAGTGCTGTGTAATACTGGATGCAAAAAAGGGCTCAGAAAAGCTGTGGGAGAGAGCTGTTTTCAGTGGGGAAACCATTGCAGAGTGGTCTCAATAGATTATTTTTTTTCCAAGCTCATCTCTACCTTGTCAAATACTTCATCCGAATTTACAAGATAAATAAATGAATAAAGCCACAAATCAGAACCAGAAAGGGAAAGACCCTGCTCTATTCCATCTGCAGTTAACCCTTCCAGTCTGATTTTTCAGCCATCCCAAAGAAGAAAAAAAGACTCCCTCTGGCGTCAGTTACTAATAAATCCACTTGTGCAATCTCAGCTCGTGACCCAGCAGCAGAAGGCCTTGCCAGTTTACTCTGACCCAAGCAGACAGCATTGCTCGCCTCGATGAGCCCATTGCTGGCATTGCATCCCAACTATGTGCTCTGCTGATTAGTCTCATTTTTCTACCCTCTGGCTTCAACCCCGCGTCTTTGCTGGACTCCTGTCATAGGAGGGACAGAAAGTTCATTCCAGAAGATGAAAGAGGACTTGCTTTTCCCTGGTTAGTTGTGTCATGGACAAAATAAAGGCTGCTGAACCCTCTGTGTGATGTGAGTTTGCTGGCCTTGCTGATGAGCAGGCTGTTCCCAGGTCTGCAGACATGAGTGAGTCACTGCTCTCACTTGGCAGAGCATTTAAGATGAATTATCTGATCAGTGGAAACGCGTTTTCAGGTCAGCCAGAGCTATTTGTAGTGATGTTGGTGAGTGATATCTGGGCAAAATCGTCTGCCAGAAGAATCAAATAGAAGAAAACAGTATAAATAAACAACAGCAGGCATAAACCCAGTGTAGTAGCAGCACAAAGTCCAAACAAAAACAAAACATCAGGATTATCATTTTGGGAAAAATAACAAGAATTACATCAGTCTGAATGTAACAGAAGATTAACATCCCATTTTTTTCACCATCTTCTCTGTCCTTCTTCCAGCCATGTCCCAGCTAGAGCAACATTTCTGGGTTAGAGTTTTATGGACAGAGAAAGTCCATCTGGATGAAAGTTTCTGTAATAACAGTATCATCATCTACAAAGTCCATCACTTGATTTGCAGTCAGGTGAGATCTGAGCAGCACAATAAGGCAAAGGCACAGCCCAATTGCCTGCCCACTGCCTTCCCTGCAGCTTGAATGGCAGCAGAGATGCCCTAAGGAGAGGAGTCTCCGAGCCTTTTTCCTACAGGATCCTGTTTATTCTAACACTACAGCTTCACACAACAGGCTCAGAGAAATCCATGTGCACTGTTAGTATTGCTTGCATCCAAGGTCAAAGATGAAAAAAGCCAATTCCCTGCTTTCATTTGTGAAGGTAACGGAGATGGCTCAGCATGCAATCTGATTTAGAGTTTTAATAACAGCAAGGAAGGAACAAAGTCCAACCCTTGCTTTTTTGGTTATTCACATTTTAATACAGCAACAAATCAACTTTTAATGGAACGGCAAAGAGGGTACAGACAGTTTCACCACCATGGCTCAGGCTGGCTGGGATCTGGGTTGGAGAAGAGGTGAAGGGATGTTTGCTGCTGGCCAGGAATGGGTTGGGACTCAGATCCCTTAAGCAGGAGTAAGACAGTGGGGAAGAAGCCCAAGCACTGGGGCCTGGGAGCAAGTCAACAAGATGAGTGCATCTTCAGCATGACATAATAACTGCATCTCCTCCTTTTGGTCCACAGGAGCACTTTTCCCGTAGCAAATTTCCTGCTTGTCTTAATGGGAAGGAAATTCTGTTTGTGTGCTCAGTGAATGAACCAAAACTCATCAGTGTGGGGAATGATTCCCAAAGCAGTCTGCTTTGGGAACGCAGGGCTTTAGTTCTCTCCTGAAAGAAGGATTGAAAAAAGAACTCAGTTCCTTTCCGAAATCCCCATCGTTTTTTGCAGACTTGGCCAAATGGATTTGCTGAGTTCAGCTCAATATAAAACGGGGACAAAGGTTTTGGAAAAATTGAAACTGTTCATCTTGACATTTACAAAATTAAACGTCTTGCTCTCCCACGGCAGGGCTTTCATCTCAAAGAATGACACGATGCAATACTGCAGGGAAACACAAAACAAAACAAATAACAATGACAAAAAAAAAAAAATCCATGAGATTTGAAGGGCCTTCAAGTTCAACAGAAATATTGCATTTTGTTGAATGTGAGTTTCTGTTGGACTCACCATTACTGCGATGGGGTTGACATTTTTAATCATAAATCTCATAAAAACAGCAGCTTTTCTTCACCCTTCAGGACAAAAATAATACATTCAAACCAAAAAGAAAGCAAAGAGGCAATTCTTGAACTCAGATCAGAAAGAAATGAACATTTTACTGTTTCCATATGATTATTTTCCAGTGTGCTTCCAGGAGGAGGAAACAGCTTTATTGTCATTTACAGACGAGGGGTTAAAGTCAGATAATTCAGTTGCTGATGTAGATCTGAAGTATTTAAAACCTTTCGTGTTCACCTCCCCCTCTTGCCTTTTCTTCCCAGGTTTTGAGAATAGATGGCTTCTAATTAAATCTGGCAGAAACCAATACATTTTTGTTGAAGCTGTGGAAAGATGATAAATTTTTCATGAAATCAGCTCTGCCTGGAATAATGTCATTTCATTTCCACTCTTTGGGACTTCAGCTGGGAGCAGCCACCAGGGATGAAGGGCCACTCCAGACAAGTGGCTTGTCCCAGAGAAAGGCTTTGACCCAATGGAAGGTGCATCTGATGCTCTTGAGATTCTTGAGAAGTGTCCATGCTCTTGACTTGCTTGGGGAGTTGTTTTCCCATAAGCCTATTGAGGTGATGGGTTTCCCTTCCCTTGCTCAGTGGATCCTATTCTGAGCCATGCTGCCCTGCTGCTCCAGAAGCCAGAATAGTCCCCTCCTTCCTGGAAATCCAACACCATCATTTTAGAGGCTGAATTCAGCAGGGAGATTCTCATCACCATAGCTATAGGAACCATGCCCAGTCTGAAAGTAGCTTGCAATGATTAAGAAGGATAAATAGCTCTATGAAGTGGGGACTTTATTAAGCACTAATTACTCCACCAGCACCAGTGATTGAGTGCAATTGCAGAATAAAATAAAAGGGGAAAACATGAAGTTCCTGTGTGCTGCGCTAGATGGTGGTGCATACAAAGCAAAAAGCTTAGAGGTGCTCTCTGGGATGCTCAGCACTGAGCAGCACATCTTTGCTCTTCCAGGTCCCTGCCCCAAATTTAAGCTAAGGTGTGCAAGAGAGGCACATTCCTGCAATAAGGGGATGGGGTTTTGCTCCTTCTGGTCCTGCATTGCTATAGAGAAATTTATCAGCATTCTGAAAGCAAATAGCACTGTGCATCTAGGGAGAAGGCAAAAGAAACCTCCTTGCAAAATATTCCTCCCCGCACCCTCCCCAGAAAAACAATGAACAAATACAGAATAACCATTCCTAGATGAAAGTATGCACTTTTCACCAGAACACCTACAAGGTCTTCAGAAAGCACTCAGGTGCACCAGCTCTGTTGTAGGAATGGGGAAGGAAGGTGTGGGAGGTACCTTCCCATGGGATGTGTTTGTGCTGCTGCTGTCATTCTTGGGGGACAGGGAGATCAATCCTTGATGTAAACAGGCTCTTCAAGCTCCTTCCATTTTGCAAGGTGCTGCTGATGGAAGAAGACCAGGTGGTGAGAAGCAAAGCAGGTGATGCAATGACAGGCAGGGCAGCTGGGGAGGACGTAAGTGATGAAGTTGTAATGCAGGGCTCTAGCGAGCAAAGGTTTCTACAGTTTCACAATACTAAGGCATGTGCCTCCCCCAAATCCTGCTGGCCTCTCTCTGCCTGCTATAGGTCACCAGCTCTGTGCTTTGGCTTCGCTTTGTGGTGGGAAAGGAGGAGAGTTGGAAGGCTGCTTTGCAGAGCACCAAATCCCCCGGTGCCTTCACCAGGAAGCTTTGTCAGAAGCAAGTCCTCTGGGCATCTGCTGGAGGTGAAAATCTGTCCTGTGTGTTTTCTGGAGATCTGTGCAGCATCTTGCAGTCTTGCTGCGTTTGGAAAGTCCTCTGGATTGCCTTGGGAATGCTCTGTCTGATGGCTGTGATGCAAAAGGAATTTTTTCCTGATCCCAGCAGACTTAGCAGCATTAAATACATAGCTTGGGCAAGGGAGGAACAGTAAATGTTGTAAGGGTATTGCTTGACACTGTATCTAGGACTGCATCGTTTTTTCTTTGGCTCCTCTTGGAGCTGGTGCAGGAATTTGGGATCTTTTGGTTGGAAAGAGTTATTTCTTCTTGTGGGAAAGGGCTCAAAGCAGAGCTGTAGGTGAAAAACTGCAGCTGGTGTTGGTCAATGGCAGTCCCTGGGCTGTGCTGGTGTTTACTCCAAACACAATTACAGAAAGTTCAGATACAAACACCCATCCCCTGCTGAAGATGCAGGGCTATTGGTGCTATCACACAGAGCAGCATGAACTGTTGTTTCTCATAAAGGAAGAGAGTAGATGGACTCTGGCAGCTCAGGCTGAGGTTTTTGGACATGGGAGCTGATGAAAGGAGAAATTCTCTTGGAAACTGTGAGTTAGACTGCTCTGGAGTCACTGTCCAACAGCAGATATTGCTGCCTTTCAGCCCAGGTCCTCCTGTCTAAGAGCTGTGGGGTGGGGCGATAGAAGAAGCAAAGCTTGCATCAGCAAAGCTGAATTCCCAGGATATATCCCCTCCTACATCAACATTAATAATTCACTTGGAAAAGAATCTTTTATTGTCTGCTTTCCAGATTTCCCCTATGTTTTCCTACAAAGGGCTCCCAGTCACCCTGCATTATCATTCTTTTTTCCTGTGGATGCTGAAACGCAGTTTAAAAAGTTTCTGCTTCTCAACTCCCTGTCATCAGCTGTAGCCTTGAGGCCTCCAGTGAGGACAGATTGAATAATATTGCCTAGCATGAACAGTTTGCAAGGAAAATGGACGTTTTACCAGGATGTGCTGCCCCACTGAGTAATGGCAGAAGTGTGGCTCTGTGCCTGGTACTGCCCCTGACCCCCACCAAAGGATCTGGATGGAAATCCCAAAAACAAATATCTGGGAAGACCAGGGCTTGCACTGGGCAGGAGTTTTCCTGAGCAATACATGGGCGTTAATATGCCTCAGGATCTGAGCATCCCATGACAACACAAATGATGCCTTTACCCAACTTGTTTCCTTTCTCTTCATGAAAATGACCCAAAAGCAATTGCTGAGATACAGGGAAAATGCAAACATTTGGAAGAAATGAAGGAAAGTGTCATGTTTGGATTTGAACAGACCTGCAAGGTGATCTACCAGAAATACCTTTATGAGACTGTGGTCATTTCCTATGGTCACACTCAGAGTAGGGATGTCTTCCAGCACAGAAGTCTCAAATCTCTGCTCTGACTTCACTCCAAATTGAAATTACATTTCTGCAATTCCTGGCATTTACCTCAGCAATATTGCATTGTTTTGTTTTAATAATATCTAAAGGTAAAGGTAAAGGTTTAAGTAAAGAACGGGGAGGGGGAAGCCTTCAGTGCTCTCAAATATCTGAGTATATTAAAACACGCTTTGGTGCCTCCTACAAAATGTATCTAAAATACCAACATCAATAAAACAGTGCAAAAATGTAAACGGAACATGGAGAGCAGGGATTTTCATCCTGTGGGAGAAAGTCTACCCAATTCTTTTTCAGCTTCTTCCCCCGTGCTATGTTGTCCAACCTGGTGTGTTACTATAAAATGTTTCCAACAGATTCACGCTTGCAGGGGGGGGGCAATCCCAGTTAAATTTTCCATCTAGCAAAGAATAGAATTTTGCATTTGTGTATCATCCGCTGGGCAAAGTCTGGGGAGCAAAGTCATATCTTTGATTAGATTAGCTAGCGTAGTGAATGAGGAAAAAAAAATTTGGGAACAGCAACACAGCTGTCAGCGAAGCAATGACATTGCTCTCTTGCTCAGTTTTATATGATTGAAGCACTGAGTTCACGTCCTCCCTTCCTCTGCAAGAGTCTGTTTTTCATATTCAACTCCTACTCAAGGCTAGTTCATTGTGACTTCTCTTCTGCTGTGAGCTAAACAGTGGAACTGCTCAAAAAAGAATTAGTTTTTCACTCCAGAGAAATTCAACGTGTGAAAACCAACCTACTCAGGCTTCTCCAGAACTTGAGGTTTTCAGACCAACGCACAGCTTTTGCAGGCGTGAATGATTCAAAACAGAGCTGTCCTCAGAGAAAATGATTTGATGACCCCCTTGGGGGCAACTGAGGCTGGGCAGGCATGCAGGTCTTGGGGACTTACGTAAAGACAGAAAGCATGGCATTGAAAACTCATTTTACACCAATTCTGATGGGAATTTTCCAGGACCAGGTAAAGACAGTGCCTGTGCTGCTCTATGGGGCCTTAAGTTCTTCAGATGTGCCCTCTAGCTCGGTTCCTTGCCCCAGAGGGTGAAAACATTGCTTGTTGCTTTGCTGGATGGTGCTGGCTTGGCATTTGTTTCTCTCCCTTGCCATTATATGGCTGTGAAGATCTGTTCAACATTTATAGACCCGAAGAAGTTGGTGTGTGCCAAGAGTTCTTCCATTTTCTAACTATATCTGTTGGCCCAATAAAAGATATTACCCCTTTTATACACACTCCACCTTTGTCACAGTGTTTATTGTCTCACCATGAGGGATTGCCTGTTCCATAGCATCAGGCACAAGCACTGCCCAGGATCTGCTCCAGAGATGCAATTCTCAGCGATGCAAAGGCAGTCTTACACAGCTCCTGCCTGGAAGCTAATACAAATTTGCACTCTCTACAATTCATCTTGCCTGACAAATAATGTAAAGCTATCTTGTTGACTACAGGAATCAGGGCTACAGGTTAACTAAACCCCTGACCATGAAATCAGTTCTGGGATTAGAGGTTTGTTTTGCCACAGGAAATGGAACTCACCAGCTTGTAAGTGGAGCCACCAGGAGGAACATTGGGATGGCTTGAACTGTCGCCAAGCTTTGGCTTCTTGTGCCATCAGATCTGCTGCTGCTCTTCCATGCAGCATGAGTCTGCAATGGGCTCCAGTGAGTTTTCTCCATACTTTTCCTGCTTCAGTTGGAGGCGAATTGTCAAAACTCATAACATTCTACACCAACAAAGACCCCGCAAAAAGTTTCAGAACTTTGAGTGCTATCAAGTGATGTTATTAATTTTTGACACTTGTTTTATGTGAATTCATGGACTGAAATTAATGTTGAACCAAAACGGAAGTTATTACTTTGATCATATAAAAGCAAATAATAACTTCAGAAACTTCTTTTTTTTTTTTTTCCCCAGCTTTTATTACAAACAGCTAATTCATCACAACTGACCTTGTCCCACAAGTACCTTTAAATCCACAGAGTTGGCATTTGGGGAAAAGCCATCAACAAACTGCAAGGAGCGTCGCCACATCGTGTCTCCGGCTGCCCCTTCAGCCCTGCTCAGCACTGCAAGCCCCATTTCTTGCATTAATCCAACAACTTTTCCAATCTGCTGTGGTCCAGCATGAGTTCCTGTAGCGTTACACTGAACATCAGCTTAGTGTGCTAGGGCTGAGACCTTGACAAGCAAAAGTACAAGCCAAGCCAAGCCATGAATCCTTTATTTTATTCTTGCACGTGGGCAACTCTGGTGCTTTTCTTCTTTTTTTTCAGTAGCAAGGCTGTGATTTCAAGAGCAAAGGTTGTGGGGATTTATTGCAAGCAGAACAAAGAGTAGCAAAGGGAAGATTAACAGCAGCCTGCTTGCTGAGTCCTGCTGTCAGGGACCCTATATTTCACTTTTCACCCAACTTCATGCCTTTTGTGAGGTATGCTGAAGCAGCACAACACAACTCTAGAGCGATAGTAATAAATGGACTTGCTACAAAGAAATATTGTAGAAATTAACTAGTGAAGGTGGTAAGGTGCAAAACTTTCTCCACTGACCCTGGAGTTGGTACTGATGGTATTGTGATGTCCTGGGCTTCATTTTCAGGTGGTCCTTGATGTTCCCATGAGATTCTCCTTGCAGTGTGGATGTGCTACAAAGTTGGATGAGATGACCTTTAAAGGTCCTTTCCCCTCCAACCATTCTACAATTCTATGAAATCATGCCTTCTCTCTATAGATCCCTTGGGGAGGCTGCCCTTGAGCAGATTTTGGAGAGGACTGAGGGGTTGCATTGCCCATCAGACTGCTCCCAATGCATTTTCATCACCCAGTTGAGGAGCCTGGAGTGGGGTACGTCGGTGGGCTAGCAGCAGCCAGAGAGGCTTTCCAGCCAAGTCAAAAAGATCTTTGCTGTGTGCAGACTCCTGGGATTCCACAAGAATGAAACCAACCTAAATTGGCTGGAGCAGCCTGCCCGTTCCCAGTCCCAGCTTTATCTTTTATTCAGCAAGCTAAACGATTTTGCCATCACTGCGTCTCATGTTGCAAGGTTTGCTTGACTGCTCTGTGCCTCATCAGCCCTTATGATAAATAAATAAATAATAAATAAATAAATACATGAGCAAACTAGCATTCCCCCCCAGTCTCCAGGCTATTTGTTATCCTGATTCAGCAGTTTGTTTGTGTTTAATTGCAATTATGTTCTTACGTTTTTAATTAACCCACCATCATTTTGTTGCTGCTGCCAGGCTAACATCAGCACCTATATAATGCAGAACCAAACAGCTTCCTGGAGAGATGCTCTGGCAGGTGGGAAGGAGAGCAGCCAGGCTCTGCAGGGCAGGCAGCAGAGGAGGTCCTTGCTGCTGGCACAATCTCACTGTGTCCTGCTCCATGGCAGTGGAACCTCTCTCAATTTCCAGCTCTTCTGGAGGCCCACAGCTGTACTCGTCAGAGTAGAGGGACACAAAGAGTAGTGATGCATCAACACAGGTTGCCCAGGGAGGTGGTGGAATCACAATCCCTGGAGGTGTTCAAGGAACGTGGAGATGTGGCACCTGGGGACATGCTCAGTAGGCATGGTAGGGGTGGGTTGGGGCTGAACTTGGTGAAAAATCACCTTGGGGCCTTCCCAACTTCAGTGATGCTAAGAGGGGGACATGAGTAAATGGATGCGAGGATAAGGGAAGATGAACAATGAATGCGTTTGGGATAAGGAAAGGATGGACCGCATCCTGCGGGGACCTCAGGGCACAACTCTGCTCATTCAGATCCTGGCCACTGCTTTATCTGGTGTTCTCCAACTCACACCTCCTGTAACACATTGTGTAGTCTTCCAGTGCTGAGGACAAGTGGAAATTTCTCTCTAAATGAAGCCTCTGGGAAATGTCACAAGAATTGACAAACCTTCAAATGCTTCTCTTCAGTGTGGTCAGCTGGGTCCGTTGCAGCAGCAACTATTCGGCTCTCCGCATGAATTTTATATAATCAGAAGGAAAGGCTTCAATTCCCACTTCAATATTTTTCTTGACAAAATCAGTCAATTCTGAGACACATTCTAGTTTCTTTAAATCCTTATTTTCAGCTAGAAAGCTGAACCAGTGGGGGCCTTTAGCCAGCAGTATAAATTAAGAAGGAACTCCTTTGGAAAGCAGAGGAAGGCACTCCTTTGCTCACCTGGCAAATTGTCTTGCCAGATAAATATCTTGCACAACTAAACTGGGCCGGTTCATAGTTCTCCATCAGGTTCACAGCAATGCTCAGGTCCAACATTTGTGTATTTTGTCCCAAATTTTCCTAAGAGCACTGACGTTCAGTTTTCTCAAAACCGTCTTTGGGTGTCATCGACGGAGAGTAAAATGTCGTGTCCTTTTAATTTCTCTTTTCCCTTTTTTAGATCACCAAGTTTTGGTCTTCCATACTTTTATTTCCAGTGTTCACGCCTGCGTTTGGCTTCTTGAAATGCCCAGGGGTTCTTGAAATACCTTTCCCCCAAAAAACAGCACAATGCAACCACTGAACGTGCATGTGGCGTTTCCATCCCGTTGTGTAGATGCTAATAGAAATGTGTCACGCACCACCAGAGTCGGGTCTTAAATAAAATCAAAGAAATAAATAATGAATGGCTGTCAGACCGATAATGACGTGCAAAGCCCATGGAAGTCAATGACAGGGAGTGAGAGCCCTCTGAATTGGAAAGCTGTGATGGGGAGCAGTCAGTGTTTCCAAAAGCTTTGGTCAAGAATAAGATGAAAAGAATCCAGCAGCTTACAAATGCTGATTTTAACCTTTCCTTCATGTCGTTAGAAAGTGGGGTATTTCCACCTCCCCATCACTCCAGCTGTCCAAACGAGGAGGAACTGTTTCCCAATTTGCTTCTGGCTTTAATAAATTAGAGACTTTTAAAATACACTCCTCCCTGTTTCTGCCTCTAGATAGCATTGCTAGCTTTAACAGAGAAATAATCAGCGAGCAAGAAGGGATTGGCTTTTTGATTGAAGCTGAAACAAAACTGTATTAGAAACTTTATAGCGTGGCAGTGTGGGCATCACCTACTGTGTTTGTTTTCCAAAGGCATTGGGAGAAAAAAGCTATTTCCTACACCTCAGATATTGTGACCAATACATTGACGTTTATTGGCATGCAGATAAGAGAACACTTCACATTGTAGAAAAGCCTTTTAATTATGCTTAATATTCAAATTGGGGCCAAATGTGGCTTTCTCTAGCTGTACTTACAATAATTGCTGTGCAAATAATGGATCTTTTCATGGATCAAATGAAAAAGTTGAGGAAGGAGGAAATGATCTCTGGACAGGTCCTGTGCCAAGTCCTCCTTCAGTTCACAAGACAACAAACAAAAATATCTGCTTACTTTGTGTTGGTTAAAGCATTTGCCTCATGCACAATGTTTTCTCCTCATTTCCAGGCTCACCCTTTGTCTTAATTTATCCAGAGAAAGGATAAATTGATTTCTGAGTCAACATACTGTTCCAAAAATAACGAAACAAAACGCTCCAACTGTTTCCATGAGGATCCAACCAGAGGCTGCACACACATCCTGCCCTTATTAACAAGAGTCTGTTATTAACAAGAGTCATTTTGCTTCAGGGGTCACAGCTAAGGTAGGTGTGACTCCCTGTTGACTGCAGTGTTTACCTGTTGTACCTAATGAACCAGTGTCATAATTATTGTTTGTACTGATAATGTAGATCTTCTATATAAGGAACTGCAGGCACACAAGAAAAAAATGAATCTTCTGCTGTTCTGCCCTTCCCTCCTCTGCTTTTCCCTTATGGTTATTGCCATATTTTTTCTCTCTCCGTACTGCAATGCTCTTTGGCATAATTAGTAGCGTTCAAATAGCTGTAAACGCTTTTAACTTGGTTTCTTTTACCTCCACTCATTAAGTCAATGATCTTATTACATTCATAGAATGTGAGGTGAAGAACCATCCTCTTCTGTCTTTTTGCACAAAGCACAAGGTCAGGTCAACCAGTGCCTTTCAAGAAAGTGCATTAACTCCAGCAAACTGCTGTCTAGCAAGATAGAATGGAAACCTTATAAATGGGATGGAGAAGATGCCAGCAAAGAAAGTTTCTCCTCCTCACCCCCCAATTAAAAAATAATTTTCTGAGTAAAAATGCTTTCTTTGGAGCATAATTATTTTATCAGAAATAATTGGGGTAAAGACTGGAAGAGAGGCCAGAAGAATTGTCTGAGCTGTGGTCCAAAAAACACTTCTCCAGGCCAAAGTAAAGTCTCATTAGACTCTGGGTCAACAAGTAGGCTTGAATTAATCCTTCTAGATTAAATATAAATAAAAATAGACACAGTGACAGTGGTGTCACCACTGCCACTCAATTGAGGCTGCTGGTTTGGACCCAGCTCTGTTCCTGCCTCACTACCAGCAGCCCCATGCTGGTTTCGGCCCTATAAGCGATCTTCTTCCCCTGTAGCTCTTGCTGCCTTGCTCTGCTGCTGTCTCTTCCCTGCTTTGGAAAGCTGAAAGGGGGAATTGTTCCCAATTGTTCCCAATTGGGATGAGGCCACCACTGCCCTGTGGGATGGCTGTGTGCTCAAAGCTTGTCTTTCCCAGACTTCGTTGGGTCCCTTAAAGAAAACTACATCCTCATCGCATCACTGTTGTCTCAGCCTGACATTTTGATGACTAAATTTCATTGAGTTTAATTCCATTTCAGTGACTTAGACTGCAAGAGAGTCATGTACTTTTTAAAGCATGAATAATTTCCTACAAAATACTTTAAAATTAGCCACTTTGCAAATCCCAGGCCCTTGATATTTAGGGGATAGCAGACTTCAGAGTTCATTAAATATTAATCTGCTCAGCTCATGCATATCCATCCCAATACCATCTCTCATTATACCACCACGCTGTATTTTTTCCGGAGTCCTTGCCTGGAATTGCTATTCCCAAAGAACAACCCTGAAAGACATTAGGTCTGCCAAGGAGCTGCTTATGATATTTCATTTTCATGCAAAATGTATTGTAATGCTGCTTCCTAATCCAGTCCTTTAAACCTGTCCTCATAATAACATGGCTTGTTTTACAGAAAATAAATCTTGTTGTGCCCTTAATAATAACAGCAGTGAAAAAAAAATAATAATAATCCTGGGAGACAGGAGAAAAAAGCTGCTGCAGCAGTTTTGTCAGTTAGCTCGGGTAAATAGAACATGGTGGGGAATGGAAGAAATGCAGTGTGCATTCGCCTGCTCCACAAAGAGCTTTCCTAAGTGCTTCTCTGGTGGAGGGAGCAGCCTGGATGTGCTTTGTGCTTTCTCCCCCATCCCACTCTCTGCAAAGCTCTGTTTTGATTATAGTAATTGAGGAAAGGTAGTAGGAATCAGACTCTGAGGGTTCCTTGTAAAGTGTGCAAACTGAATCTGTCTCCCCAAGAAGAACACTGCAGAAAGCCTTGGTAACACGGTGTGATGCTTGCATTTTGGTCTGTTCTGTGGTTTGAAATCAATAACAAACAAACAAAATAAAGTAGTGTAGTTAGGTTTTAGCTTGAAATACCTTTGTTCTTGAAGGTCTTCTTGGAGAGTTGTATCTGTGTTTCTTGAGCTGCCTGTGGTTTGTAAGGTCTCCCCACTTTTAGGACTAGCATCCATCTGTATGCACAGTGCTGGAGCAGGTGATAAGGAGCATCCCCAAGGCCAGGCAGCAAAACCAAAGGTGCCAACCCATTTCCTGGTGGGCAGCATCACCTATTCAGTGTAGATCTCAGCAGGGAACTCAGCCCTGCCCATCCCCATGCTGTCTGGCCTTAGTTCAATGCCACACAGGGCAGAAAGCCTCAGTGACATGTAGCTCTTGTTTAAGGGTTTAGCAAAGACTTAGATTCTGCCCAGTGGCAGCCCCATGGGATCAGGGCCCCTGGCAGTGTGCTATGGGCTGTGCCCTGCAATCTGGAAACCTTCCTGGGCAGGCACCAATAGCTCCCCTCCTAGAAGCAGCTCTGAGCTCTGCAGCCACATCCCTTTTCCAGCATAACTCAAATACAAAGAGGCAAAGCAAGCAAGAATGAAGCTGGATAATTTGGCATTCTCTCCACAGCAGTCAGAAAAGACTCAGGAGTTAACCTGCCTCTGCCACAGAGGGCTGTGGAAAGCAGGAGACAAAACTTTCCAGTCTTAGGTGAAGAAACTCATTTCAAGATGCTCTCTCTCAAGAATTCAATTCACAGGTGCCAAACTGCTTCCTCCGTAACCCAGGCTGAAGATAATTAGAGAGCATTTAAAGCAGTGCCTCCACCACTCCCAAGCTCATGTGGTGCTCTCAGCCTGGACAGCCCTGGGAGAGTTCTGCCTTTTCCATAGGCAGATATTTGCTTGGGAGCTAACAAAGTCTGGGCAGCGTTATTGAAACCACAGGGCATTAGTTACAGGGCTAAGGAAACAAATCTCACGGCATAATCCTGAGGCACCTTTCATCTAATTAAGCCTATATATAGCAGCTGCGGGCAGGAGAAATCGCATGAAAAGTTTCTCATCTGCTGAGTATTTTTCCATCCATCCCAACTGCCCCCATCTCCCTTAACCTGGAGAGGGGCTGAAAAGATCCCTCGAATTGATTTGGAAGGAGAAAAGAGGGAGAAATGCCAGGCAGATAGAGATCAGCAGCATTTCCATTCCCTGAACTCTGCCTGCAAGGCACAGAGCTGCTGACACTCCCAGATAAACCCCACTTCTGCAGAGATAACCAAAGGCAGCCCAAGCTGCTCACACGGGGTCAAGCACTGCATTGTAGGCACCGGATTTTTCTTTCTTTAATTGCAAAGCTGAGCTGGAGATAGGACAATAAACCCAAGGACCTGGGGAAATCACAAAGGCTGTCCAGGAGAATTAGTGTTCAGCAAAGGATGAGAGCAGATGGGATGAACTTCTCTGCCTTGCATTCTAGGCAGGGTCACAGTAGACAGATGAGGAAGGAGGGCAAGAAGCCTGCTGTATATTTCGGTACTTAGTAGAGCCATTGCAGTGATGGATGATGAGTTTGGAGACAGGAGGCACCAGCAGAAGCCATCTCCCTGGGACAAGGAGGTCACGAGTTTACAAGAGGCAGTGGGCACAGCCGGGGCACAGGAGGTTCTGTCTGAGCACCAGGAGGCACTTCTGAGCTGTGCACATGGCTGAGCCCTGGAGCAGCGTGCGCAGAGAGATTGCGAGTCTCCCCCTTGCAGATATTAAAATGTGGGAGTGATCTTGGGTACGTGGTTCTAGGTGACCCTGCTTGAGCAGGGGTTGGACCAGATGGATGCAAAGGTACCTCGATCCTCAATTATTCAGCGATTCTACATGTGTGTCACACTGGGATCCTGGTGTTCATAGGTGGAGCAGGAATTGAACATCTCTAGGGCTCATGGAGGGAGCAGTGGGGTGCGTGGTGAGGTTGTGTCCATCCCCATCTGATGCGGGGAGGCCAGGGCTTCTTTATGGTGCAAATCCTAAAGAAAAGAAGCACAGCATTGGCTGAAACCTCTTCTGTGAAGCTTGTGCTGATCACATCAAAATTTCAGAGACTGGTTTTGCCCCAGGGAAAACATGGAGGAAATAATGTATCTGCATTAGCAAAGCTTTCGTTGCTCATCACAGCCTGGTCTGGGGTCCAGTGTGCCATGGGGACATTAGGTTGCCCATGCTTTGGTGAACACAATAGAGAGATCCTGTTCCATCACACCAGGGCTGACTGGGACCTCATATTCTTTCCTTTTATTCCTCTTTGCAGGGCCCACCTCAGAGCTAATGCCAGGGGTATCTTTACCCACAAAGCAGCAGACAAAGGCAGCTGAGGAGGCAGACGGAGCTGCTCATTACCATCCTCACCATGTTAAAGGAGCCCCTCCCACAGCAGAGATTATACTATAATTGGCTTAGAGAATAAAGAACTTTTAATTAAGGACTGAAATTCAGCAGGCCATCTGCCTGGTTGTATCTGCAAGCAATAGGCATCTTCTGCTGGCAGCAGCATTTTTCCTGGTTCCTCTCTCTAACTCTCCAAGGCTCTCTCTTGGGCTGATACGAGGCTGAGCACATGGGCTGGTGCCAGGACACCACATCCACACTGCCCAAGACACTGCATTGTAATTTGTTGGTTATTACACTGCAGAACTCTCAGAGACAGGCACAGCAGCAGGGAGAGCAGCTCAAGCTCCTTTCAGACATGAAAGCATCTCCTGCAAGAAACCCACCCAGAAAATCTTTCAGTGGCAAATGCTCTTGCCTTTGGTTCCTGAGTGAGCCCCTCAGGCTCCTCTGTAAATACATGTGAGCTTCTGAAAGGTCAGAGGCACAATTCCTGAAAGCTGTTGTGAGTGGTAAAACAAGTTAGAAGGCTGTGATATGGAGGCCACCGTGGCCAGTCTGTGCAAAGATGCATGAGCAAAGGGTTCCTACAATTACACAGCTCCTTTAAGCCCCCATTGTATATTCCCCCTTTTTAATCCACAGGATTTCAGAATCCCAGGGAATGAGCCATTTCTCTTTAATATCCTTTCTGTACCTGTCGTCTCATAGTTCTTACTCCTCTGAGCTGAGGTGAAGCAACAATCTGTGGTCTTGCAATGAACACAGAAGAGATGTTTCCATTCTGACAACGCTCAGATCCATTGTGTCACTCAAAGCACACTAAAATATTTTGACATCCCCAAAATTACTGTTGTTTTTCTGTCTCTCAGAATTTCCTTTTATCGTGCTTGTAGAAATACGTTGCATTCAGTGTGGCTCAGCAGGAATGAGGACAGAGAGATACTGAAGGACATCCTT
Organism: Tympanuchus pallidicinctus; assembly: GCF_026119805.1. NCBI lineage: Eukaryota > Metazoa > Chordata > Aves > Galliformes > Phasianidae > Tympanuchus > Tympanuchus pallidicinctus. The sequence goes on along the minus strand of NW_026294755.1, from coordinate 793,969 downwards.
AGTTTGAGGGTTGGCTCCCACAAGAGCACCCATTGATGTCTTATGGGCAGGAATGCCTTCTGTTGTTCCCCTGGTCCTGTTCCATCCACCTCAATACATCTCAATGGCCAACTCCCACCCTTCCCCATGCCATCACTCTGCCTTTAGGCTCCTTCTCCATGGGGAGAAGGGCTGAGGCTCAGGCAGTGGATGGTCTTTCACCAGGCTGAATTAAGCTGAATTAGAACATTACTGCCCATCAGCTGAGATGTAGGGCCTGACCACAAGTAACCATGAAGAGGGGCTAGAGGGGACAACTCTATTTCTCTTCTGGGCTGGTTAAGAGGGGATAAATGATTGATCGCTATGTCTTAATAAAAGGAGGAAAGCTGCTAATTTATCCAACTGAGTCTACAGTTATTCCCAGAATGAAAACCAGCTCATTTGTACCACACACTGGATCAAGTCCACAGGACACAAACTGTTAACCAGGGGATCCAAGGCATCTCTGATACTCACTGATCCTTTTCATGTGAATTTATCCAGCTCCATTCAACAGCTGCAGTCACACAGACAAGAAATCAACACTGGATCATGCTATCAATCCCCACCGCCCAGCTCACCCCTCCTCTTTGCTCTGCTCCTCACAGTTTGTATTCAAAATCTGTCATTCTGGGCTTGAAGTGAAGCAGCCCAAATCAGAACCATCTCAAGCATAACGTCTGTTGCTTGGACTTAGAGGCATCAAGCAGCTTTCAGAGCCAAAAGGTAAAACCAAGGATCAATCTGCAATTGGTTCATAAATGTATTTACCCAAATGCAGATGGGTAAGTGATGCACAGGAAAAATGCTTTACTGTTGTGTACAAACAGATATGGAGCAAACCTGACAAATCACCTCTACAGACGATGTGAGCAGCTTACAGAATACCTGCCTCACCAGGCAGGCTTTCAGACAAGCACTGAGATGTTACGTGAGTGTTTCAGTAGCACAGCAGCTAGTTTTATTCATTTATTTTCAGTTGAGAAGGAGAACAAATTAATTTCTGAACGCCCATTATTAGCTTTCGGTGCCTAATCCTCAGGCTGAAAACTGCTTCAGGAGTAATATGAGGGAGGAATTACGAAAAGTACAGTAATGAGAAAATCAGAGAGCCGGAGATTTGGGCTTAAGACTAATGATCCCCTCCTCTGAATTGAAGCAGAGGTACTGGAAAGACATTCAAGGTATGAAAATAAAAATTAAACACAAAATTAAAAGGCAGCTGAAAGATTTCTCTGTGGAGAGGGGTGTTTGCAGAGTACTTTCCTCAGTCTATCAGAGTGACAGCTGGGAGAATCAATAGGAGAAAGGAGAAAATAACATATCAAGGCATTTTTGGAAACTGGTGAAGGCTTATGGGGAAATTCCTATGCAGGCAAAAAAAAAGAAAAAGAAAAAAAAAAAACGACAGAACAAACAAACATTCACCATCCTTGTTTTATTTTTTCTTCTCACCAAATAAGCCAAATAGATTTTTATCTGTACTTAAGTCTATAGGCATACATCTGTGGGCAGGAGCTCAGCCCTATGGCAGCTGCTCCTTGAATTTCTTGATGAAGTGCAAATCTGAGCAGCACCTCAATACAGAGACGTAACTTCCCTGCTTGGTCTCTGCTTGCTTGAAATGTTTCTGGTTCTCTCTTGTTGCTCTCTGGCAGGAGGTGGATGGGGCAGGAAGGGGTAAATATCACCTGGAAGGGGTAATTTATCATCTGGAATTGCAGTCAATGTGCAGGACTTTGCATTAGGAGGACAAGTATATCTGATGAGAAAATGTACTGGTTTGATAAGCAGGAGTTCTTTTCCATTTCTTTCTCTTGCAGATGCCTGACTTAGGGGAGAAGATGAGACAAAGGAGTTTGCACAGAGAACAGAGAAAAGCACTGCCCAGTGTTGGTAGCTCATCAAATGGTAAGCGCTATCTGTCCTCCAAGCCCTTTGCTCCAGTCTCAATTTCAGGCACAATTCTACCACAACGACCTTTTTCTCACTCACACCTTGCTAATTTGCACCATTTCTGGCACCTCCTCCAGCTGTCAGACCACTGCCACTGCTACAGCTTAAAGAACCTGAGGCAAGAGGTACCTCCATCCCAATTAGACTCACAAAGAGCCGTGACAGCCCTGGTGAGGAGCTGATTGAAATCCTATTTATTCCACCTCAAAACCCACCCTTGCTTTCACAGCACATCCAGCAGCTTCCAGCAGAAATGCTCTGCAGCATTCAGACCCTCCTCCACAGACCAGAATAAATACAGTCTGCGTGCTTGGGAAGAGGACCTCCATCCCATCGTGTTTTGCTGTATTTGCTCGTGTCACAAATTCAAGCACTTGAAAACCTGAGTCATCCTCCTCCTCTTGGCTGCCAAATTCACACTGAGGGATTTTGTCCATTGAGCTCCTGGTGATATTTATACCTCTGGCAACCTACTGCAGAAGGCGTGTTTGCTGCAGCCCCAACACCAATTGCTGGCACAAGATGCTTGTGTTGACATGTGCCTTCAGCAGCAGAAAGGCAGAAAGTGAATGGAGCAAAAGGAATGAGTCAGCTTACCAGCCACAGCAGCTTGTGGTTGCCTAAATGATGGTGTCTAGCCCCATGGTAGATGCAACAGAGTGTCAGCCTTGGGCTGTCTCTTTTGAAGGTTGTAATGTTCACCATCCCTGGAGGTGTTCGAGAGCTCTGGAGATGTGGCACCAAGGGACATGGTTAGTGGGCATGGTGGGGGTGGGTTGGGGTTGGACTTGGGGATCTCAGAAGTCCTTCCAGCCTATGATTCTATGACTGTTTGTCTTGTTTCCCAGTATCAGAGACCTTGAAGGCAGCTTGGAGCATCTCAGACAGCTTTAGACACCTGTGTTTGGGCAGCTGAAAGGAACTCAAGGCATCTATTTTAGGCAACCTCTAGTGAAGCCATCTGGCACCAGGACAGCATTCTTGACCCAAAACAACTGAAGCTTTTGCTAAAGTACTTCGATTTTCTGCCAGATACTCTAATTCTACAACTGGAACCATCCCAGCTTCAAAACGTGGCATGGCAAAACCTATTGCCCTGGCTCTAGATGCATATCCCTCATCTCCAGCGGTGCCCTGACCTCATGCTCAGCAATCCCTTGGGTGAGTTGCCAGCAAAGTGATCATGGCCCTTTCCATTTGTGCTCCACAACTTCTGAGCTGCCAAAAGTGGTGGTTGTCATGCAAGCAACATCCTCACACTCAATGGCTGGTAGGCAGCTGTCTGGATGCAGAGTGGAAAGTTGTTTGTGGAATATGTAATAAGGATTATGTATGGATGCAGTTTACATGGCTGAGCTCTGCGTCTCACAAAGATGCATCCTCCTTCTTGTCTCATTTTGGTTTCCTTAAGCACAGGAGAGCACTTCCCCTGGTGAGATGAGAAACTGGGATTCATCCGTCCCCTCTCCACCCGCTCCATCAAATCAAGGTGACTGACAAGGTTACAACATTTGGAAATGGTAATCCACTCTGGATGTCTTTTCAAGCTACTTCTAGATTTTCTGAGCCTGGAAAAGTAGAGATTTCAAACTAAACCACAAGCACAAATCCTAGCCCCCTCTTTTAAAGTGTAACTGGATTTTCAACACTATCCCAGATCATTTTTTGATGAGACCACCAAAGACTGTGAATAGAAGTGACACAGATGTGATTTGGTTGCCTATTCCCAGCACTCTGTGTGAGAAGCCTAGGAGAAAGCTGACAACGACAGAGCAGGACGTGAGGCTGGAGGCTCCCTGCTGCAGACCTGCAGGGTCAGGGCACGTCTGTGCCCATCACCCAAAGTTTCTAAAGAGCACCTTGTTTCCCATGACTGCATTTGCAGGTCATTGACAGGGAGAAAAGAAGTTGTCAGAGCTTACAGAGCTGGAAAAGGACCTCTGGGACATCCTGCCACTAAATGTCACACTGCGCTTTTTTGGGTGACCAAATTCCATTTTGTTTTGGAGTTCTTTTATTCCTGTGCCCGTATGTGTGTGTGTATTTTAGGAAGGGAAACAGTCTCTACCCTCTATTCTCTACCTCTCTATTGTGCACCAGAACCCACTCTCTGTGCAAGGTCCCTCTGTGTTCCATCTCCCACCCCCCTATGCACATCCAGCATCCCTCCTCCACTAATGGGCTCCAAGGTGTGTGCTTGATGCAGGAGCATTGCTCAGGGTGAAGAAGTGGGAAGAAGAGGAGGGTATGGGGCTGGGATGTCAGTGGGGTGGGGAGGGGAAAAAAAGGCAGCAGAGGGAAAAGGGAGAAGGGATGTGTTCATACTCTGTCCTTCAAGTCTCACCCTGAGCCCTTCAATCTGACCCAAGTCATCAGTAGACGCAGGGAGGAAAGCTCAGAGGTGCATGGGGCAGCTCAGGTTCCTTTTTCAAACAGCATTTTTGACTGAGAAATGTTTCAGGGAGGAAGTGAGAGCCAGAGTCTCGAAGCACAGGGATTATTTTGGCAGCCTTGGATGTGAGGAATGCTCGCCCCATTCACCAGCTCTGCTGGAGGGCATCTGAGAGTTGCCGTATCCCTGAGTTCTGGTGGGACTCCATCACTTCCCTTCTCCCTTTGCATTTTGCTTTTCCTGGATGTTTCAGGTTCTCACATCATCCACTATGAAAGATCACTTGAGGCTTTAATGTGCTTCGTGTAATTGTGTTATCTCCAAAGCAGGAGTCAGAGGTTGCCTTTGGCTTTTTCTTTTGAAGTCTTTTAAGAAATAGCTTCCTCCTTTACAAAACCAGTGGTCATTTTTTCCTCTAACAACATTGGCAAGGTTATTTCCAGGCTTGTCCTGTGATGAGGTTTCATTCTGTTGTACATCTCTGAGGAACAGATACTGGCAGCCCTGAAAGATCTCCAACAATATTTGTTTTCTATATTTGTGAAGGAACAGAAAAATAACTTCAGCCATATGACCTGAGAGAAATAAAACACTTTCAGTAAATCTGCAACTAAGGAGATTGTTAAGCAGTGTAAGATATGAACAAAACCATGTTTATATAATTTCAAATAGGTGATCCTGGATGATTTTCATTTAGGATTCTTCTAAAAGCTGGCCAAGGGGCTCTCAAGCACCCTGATATTAAATGCTAATGAGTGACGAGTCCTTCTCCTTATGGAGGAAATTGCAGAAATTAATGGAGCATTGGGCAGAGAGAACAAGTAGGATGTCATAGGGCACAACACGTTCACAATCACAGTCAAAATAATGGGGAAATTGATCATGGGATCCAGTTAATTGGGATAAACCTGTTCCAATCCATGCATTTGTAGCCCTTCCTTCCCTTCAGCTCTTCCCAGAAGCAAAGCCCAACATCATAGGTCAAACCAGGCTCACCCATGGGTGTTTGTATCCTGGAAGTTGGAAGAAAATGGACTGGGCTATATTGGACTGGACTGATTGCTAGGCTGGCTGCAAACACTGCAGGCAATACATGCCTGTGTTACAGCCAGAAATGGTCGACAAATAAATGTGTGCTATTCCCATTCTGCCAAAGTGCCTGCATAGGCAGCTCTGGTGTTGCTGCATCTCCTGTCCATGGAGAAGGTGAAAAATCAGGAAAGACCGAGAACAAAGAGCAGGTGTGATTGGAGACTTCAAGAAAATACGACATCATGGGAGATTTAAAGAGCTCCATCTGGATAGCTGATCAGAAATGGAGAAAAAGAAATGGACTGAGAGGTGATTTGTTCACACGGAGTAAGTGTTTCCCTGCAGAGAAAATAGAAGGTACTCAAGTGCTCTTGAATATAGTGGAGAAGGAATTTGCAGTGAGGATCAGAACCCAGGCAGTTTTGCATTGGAAATGAGGCACAAGTTTTATTTGCAACGACCATGACTAATCCGTGCAACAACCATCCTTCTGTTATTCCCAGAGCAGGGCTGGATGCCCTTCCAGCACATCGGATGCATCCAGTGGAAATGATCAGGTTCATGAGGTGAAAATCAAATGGTGCACATGTAACAAGTCCTGCAGCAGCAGGAGTGCTGGAAATCATGGGCTCTGCTATGGGGATGAGAGCATGGAGCAGTGCAGAGCTGGAGGTTGTCCACCAGAAAGTCAGGTCCTCAGTACACATCCTTTGTCCAAACGTAAGCTTTCTGCAGAAAATTGAAAATATTGGAAAACTGCAAGGTTGGTTTATGTGTTCTTTTCCTCCAGGTGTGACACATTTGGCTGCCTGACCTGTAATGGTCCAGGTGTGGGGAAGCAGGCTTAGATACGTGCACATACTCCAAAACTACAGTGAAACTGCCCCCTGCAGAGAGCAGAAGAAGAATTAGTTTTGTCTCATCTGAAAGCCAACTTTATTCCCAGATTTCCTCTCAAATAATGCACACACCACGTTAAATCCTGCTGAGTGCCATCCTGGAGGGGAATGCAGCACCGTGCCGTGACTCAGCCTGAGTGGGAGAACGTGCTGAGTGCGTGGCATGGGGAAATGACTCACAGTGCAGGAACAGGGGGTTCAGGTCCAAAAGCAGCGAGGAATGTGAAGCCCCTGGAGCTGGGGGATGATATGAATCAGGCACAACTTTACACCTTTCTCAGCCATTTGTGAAAAGGAAAAGTGGGCCAGATTGGAAATAGCAGGAATGGAAGACTTCTTGGGGCAGGGTTGGTTTCATTTCATTGCAAGCAGGGATTGATGGAGATATTCCTGCAGCCTCTGCCCAGGACAGCCCCCAGGCAGCACCTGTCTGTGGTTCTGGGAAACCACAGCTCCCCAGCAATGCTCTGCCCTCCAGGAGCCACCCAACCACCTTTCCTATTGCTGAGCATTTCCCAGAATGTCCAGTGCTGAATGCAAGTTCACCAGGTGTGTGCTAGGAACAGCAAAAAACCTTCATAAAGGAGCTAATATACCCCCTTCTGGAGTGCCATGGAGTTTAAATGAAAGCTTGCCAACTAATTAAAATCCTTTCATCCATCTCATAAACATCCTGGAATCGTTTTTCTTCCTGACTGAATTATTTAAGAGTTGGTTCCCTCAGGATTCAAAATGATTGTTTTAGTGTTGCATTACTGCAAGTTCAGTGTAGTGAGAAACCCTTTGGCCACGGAGGATCTTTGTTTGTGTAATAAAACTATGAAGAGGTGCTGTTGCTCTGCATTCAGACAACTTCCTTCGGTCAAACCTGGTGCAGGAAAGGCGTAAAGGAACACATTTCTCTGTACTCGTGCTGGTAGAAGGCTGGACCCAATGCATCCATGGTAAGGAATGATGCCTGCAAATGACTTAAACTTTATGGAGAAGGGACAGAAGGAGGTTCTCCCACGAGCACCATCAGTTGGCCTGCCTCACGTTGCTCGTTGTAGTAGATCAAATACAATTCAATCTCCATCACAGTCTCTCTAGGAAAGCTCATGGCTTCTTCCCCACCTGCCTCCATGCTCCCCATGCACTCCTGCTCCCACACATCCAAGCACACACGGAGCAGAAATGCCAGTATATTTGCACTCACAAAAGCTTTGTGCTGCCATTATCTCTCCTCCATGCATACATGGCATAATGAGAAAGTAGGAACATATTAAGCAAATGTAGCTTATAATGTTAGGATTTAATAGATTCCCATGGGAGGAAGACTTCAGTTTGACACTTGGGAGGAATCAGAAGGAGGAACTTTCTTTTATTTGACTGACACTCTGCTTGTAAAGCTGCAGAAAATCATATTGATTGCACTGAGGTTGCAGAATCGTTACAAGGGATCTGGCTGGAACACATAACAGATACTCATCTATTCCGCAAATGACATCTGCAAGCCTTTGTATGTCCAACAGGAGTGGGAGGCTCAACTGCCCTCACCACTGAGAGGCACCATTGGGGCTGAGGCTGCAGTCAGCAGCAATGAGATGTGCTTTGTTCCTGGCTGGCTCAAAATTTGTTGGCTTTTTTTAATGGTCACATTCTCAAACATGCACTGCTCTTCCTCTTCATCCCAACCCTGACACATGTGTACACATATACCAGTGAGCTTTATAATTAATTGCTACACTTAGGCCAGCGGGGCTTTGGCGGTGCTGGGACTGCCTCTAGCACCTGAATTTTTCCATTATTATTATTATTATTTTATTTTACAGCTGCTTCTTTTCGCTCTACAAACTGAGTTCAGAAAAAAATTAAAAAAAAAATAAAATTAAAAAAAAGTATGAGAAGTGCAGAAGACAAAAGCAGCAATTATAACCCAACACACGGTCATTAGAGCAGGGGAGATCAGAGCAGCCCTGCAAAGAGCAAACCATGGCAATGCCTTTGCAAGGGCCAAGAGACTCCAGCAGCTTCCAAGCGATGTCAAATCCCAGGTTATTTTCATTTCTGTTTCTTTCCCATGTATTGCAATTGATTCTTGATTTGGAAGGCGCTATTTGAAAGAATAATAAATTGGAAAGTTCTCAGCAGGTTTGCAGTCAGGGTGGGATTTTAGAATTATAGAATCATGAAGGATGGAGAAGGCCTCTGAGATCCCCAACTCCAACCCAACCCATCCCTCTATGCCCACTGACCATGGCCCTCAGTGTCACATCTCCGTGGCTCTTGGACAGATTTCACCTGCAGCTGATGGAAAGGAGGCACAGCAGCACACTGCTTTCTCTCTGCCTCTAATATCAATGTCTTTTTTAACTCCCTAGTTATTCCCTTTCTCTCTATTCCCCCTTCCCAGAACACCTTCTTCTCTTCTACTTGCCCCAGAACACATGCTCCCAACTTTCAGGACTTGTCCCTAACCAGTTGCAGCCATCTGGCACTTCTCCCTGCATAGAAACCTATTTTATTTCATCTCCAAATACTTCTGAAGCTGCAGCAAAGCCAGGAATCTGCCTCCAATTGAAAGAGCTTTTCAGAAACGTGTCTGAAGCTGAAGCGTGAGCCTCACCGGAGCTCTGTACCCGCACAAGTGAAAATGGAAGTTGTCAGGAGACAATGAGATTAGATCTTCACCAAGTGTGAATAGCAAATGGCTGGACTGCAATGAAAAAGGCTGAAGATACAAAATGCTTCTAAATACCATTTCTAAAGGTTTTGAAGATGAAATGTGATGTAGTGAGGAAAGAAAAGAAATAGAAATTCAAAGGCAGTGGGAGAAACATTGACCTTTTGGATGGAAGAGACAGACAGAACCAAAGGTCTGGCAGGGCCATCTCCAGCTGGGGAACAGGCAGCTGCAGGTGGCTTTTCCACAGGGGACATCAGGGTCACCTCCTTACTCAGCTCCCAGTGGCATGATGTGCACTGAGGTGGTGAATCCAAGCCCAGCTCTGTCTGGGCTTAGTGGGGTCAGAGTGGATGTCCTCTTGGTGGGGATGTCCAAGCAATTCCTTTGTCTCAGGCTCCAGCCCCAGGACAAGATGTGCCCTAGAAGTCACTGAAAGATTAATTCTGACTTAAACTATTCTGTGATATCCCTAGCTTAATGCTTGCAGCCATATTCTTGCAGGAGTGCCTTTCTTATTATGTAGCTGAGTGTTATGCCAGCTCACTCATGCCCAGAAGTGAGTGTACTGGTGCTGGAGGAGGACTTGTCTATGAATAAATCTTGACCTTTTGGATCATAGGGGTCTGCTATGAATTAAAGCAAAGCTTTCCTCTCCTCCCATAATGAGAGCTGGGTTATGCACCTGCTGTACTGGCTTCCCCTGTTTTCAGCATCTTAAATCAGAGTGGTGATGCTGAGCGGTCCATGGATGGAGGTGCCAGCGGGGTGCTGTGAGAGGAGCTCTGCTTCCCTCTCTGTACGCTCAAACAGAGAGAACAGCCTTAGTGCTGGCACCGTGCTAACCCACACATCCTTTTCAAAAAGCCAAAGAAATAGAGCTTGTGTGAATGGACTGACCAGGCATACGCTGCCATCAGGAATTACTCGGCTGGAAACGCTGCCTGGAGCGAGGAGGTGTGGGGCAGCCCAGCTGCAGCGCAGGGGTGATGGAACTCACTCTGCTACACCTGGGATTCTCATGTCCTCTGGCACTGCGTGTCTTTGTCAAGGCAATTAGGTGCTGCATTTCTCCACTTTCTGATCCAGCGAAGATCCCCGCAGGCAGTTCCCTGTGGAGCAGAGCACTTATCAGAGCCGCAGGCAGGCAGGGCTCTGCAGACCTGGACTGGGCACTCTGCCTGCAGCCTGGCACCACTCAGGGTTTTCAAGCTGATCCTTTAGATCTGCTCTTTGCCTCTGGCAATTCCCTCTGCACGCACGGCGGCTGTGCTGTCAGCTCGGCTGAGATGAGCGAGCTCTGCACTGCTTGCAAGGCAGCCACAGCTGAATCATATCACAGAACCATAGAACAGCCTGGGTTGGAAGGGACCCCAGGGATTGTCCAGTTCCAACCCCTCTGCCACAGGCAGGGCTACCAACCTCCAGATCTGGTACTAGACCTGGCTGCCCATCCAACCTGGTCTTGAACACCTCCAGGGATGGGGCATCCACAGCCTCTCTGGGCAGCTGTTCCAACATCTCATCACTCTCTCTGTGAAGAACTTCCCCCTGACATCCAACCTAAATCTTGCTTCCTTGAGCTTAAAACCATCTCCCCTTCTCCTATCAGTGTCTGCTGAGTAAAAAGTTGATTCTCAGTTGAATCAGTTGAATGGAAAGGTCCCTCTAGCCCTAGTCTTCCTGGGGACAGCATGGTGTCTCATAATCATTGGGGGAGTTCAGCATCACCAGCTGCATGCAGAGTAAAAGTGGGGTTCACTCCTTGGAAATCCCACGTGTTACTTCAGATGCTAAAAACAGAGATGAGCACCTGCCCTGTCCTCATCCACTGCATCAACAGTACTTCTGCTGAGGGGTGGGAAGGGACAAACCCACCCTTGTCCAGATTTGTTCTCAGAGATGGAGTGGATTCTGTCTTGTGTGTAATCACTGTCACAAGTGCAGCTGCCTTCAGTCAGTCCTTGGGTTCTCTAACCCACACCCCATGTTTCATTTCACCTGAATCCAGCCAGCCCAGGTTGGTTTGAACTCCCCAGTCAAGAGCAGCTGACACAAAGCATTCACCTGCATGGCCAATCTGTCTCCTGCCATGGGCCTGGCCCACCTCTCTGCTTGTTTTATTCCTTCTCTGAGGTTTGTTGGTGTAACAGCTGAACACAGGGAACCTTTCTGTGGCTCTCACTCACTCACTCTCTCTCTGTGCCACTGCATTTAAGTGTAGACCTAATGCACTGCAGCAGGGAGCTTGTCACAACACATTAGCAGGGTATCTCTGGATTATTCCCTTCCATTGGCTGAACTTTCTGGGAATATTTTAAAAATCTTTGCTACGTGTTGTACAAGGCACAGGAAAAAGCTCTGACTTGCTTTGCAGAGCTGTGACACAGCCAGGCTGGTCCCTCACCGGCTGATTTTGATGCATGTCTTGAGCTGAAATCTTCCTGTATCTGATGACTTTCTTCCCTCTTTGAGCTTTATCTTGCTGAAGGCTCAATTGACCCAACCTAAACGCTGATATCTCATGTGGGTGGGAAGGAGGGAACTTGAGCCCCAGTGTGGAGACCTCTGTGGTGACAGATGAGCATCGTCCCCACCAAGTCCAATAAAGGCTAAAATGAGATGAACACAGAGAACAAATGTGAAAGACATGGTTTCACTTTACGGAATATTTCGGTGCCTTACAGCATCTCCCAGGTCCAAAACCAGGTTGCCCTTAGGCCTTTTTCCACCAACCAGTGTTTCCCAGCCCAACCGCCGACTCATTTTGCATTAAGTAATCCCAGTGGCATTGCAGGGCCGCTGAAATGGCAGGCAGACACCCATAGATCAGCCTGCCTCATCCCACAGTGTGGTGATTACAGGGAAGATGTATGGGCTGGGTAATATCCGCAGCGCTGCCATTAAGCTGACTGGGGGCTGATCCAGGTCCTTTGGCTGGAATAACGAGGTTAATCACACAGACTTGTTTCACAATGATTACTTTTGCGGCTCAAGCTCCCCACACGCCTTCATCACAGCAGTATGAAATGGTTGGGATGGCATTAAGGAGCAGAAATCACCTGAAATCCACTGCTAGCTTCCAGAGTTTTGGGGTGAAGCTTCTTCCCCCTCACACCCCAGTGAAATGCAGGCTCTGGGCTCATCCTGCTATTGGGAAACAAGACCAAAAGAGGCTGGGGATGATCTCAGCTTTCAGACATTGCATTTAAGCATGGAAATGTGGCTGAGACATCACCAGAGGCCTGGCATCCCACGTCCAAGCCCTGGTGCACATCAGTGGGGTTTCCCTGATGGGAACTGCAGCCCTATAAAGATTGCATTAGAATAAAACCTAGGGCACAATCGGGATCACACAAGATGAGATTAAAGCAGTTTGAAGGGACCAGAGCAAGCCCAGCATCTGATGGGATCACAAGGAAGAAGGGCTGATCCCTAACAAGATTCTCAAGTTCTTTCTTCCCACCAAGCCAGGCCAATGGAGCACACTAAATGCTGACAACAGAGTGAGAACAGGGGAAAAAAAGGCATTGAAGGTTGGCAGAAAAAACAGCACAGCATGTCAAAAACTCTCTGGTTCAGGCAATCTTTACAACTCGGGAAGCATTTGTACATTTTAACATTTTTCACTGCATCCCAAGGTCAAAGCAGAAATTCTTTGGGGGCTATTTGCACTCCAGCCTCTTTGCCCTCCTTCAGTGCAGCAGGACAACGCTATGGCAGCACTATGCAACCAGCCCAGGTGAAACCCGCCCAGCAGCATCCTGAGCTGAAACAGAGCTCATCAAAAGACGCATGGAGCAGCAAATAACTCTCCTCCAGCAGCCAGGCACTGATCGATGGCAGGGGAAGGACATCGATTGCTTCTGCCCCTTCTATTTTGAGCCAGCTGTGATATTTATTTATTATTTTTCCCCAATTCTCATGCAAACGAGAAGGCAGAGGAGTGAGGTCTTGTGTGCGTCCCCTAGGTGGCATCTACAGACTGTGCCGTGATGGTCCTCAGCTTTCCCTCGGGGTGCTGCTTTCCAAAATCCCATACAACTCTTCCCTCTGGATTTGCAGTTATTTCTGCAGTGAAGGCTCTGGAAGCCATCAGCCCTCTCTGGACATGTCTTCTGGATTACCAGCACCAGCTCTGGCTGGACGTCACCCCTCCCCCAATGCTTGCATGTCCTGGTGGAGACACCCTATGAATTGCTGCATGAATATCACATTGAGATCCTGATTAATAACTCACTCTGTTAAAAGCATTCATATGCTCTGCTTTGTCTCTGTGACATCCTTTACAAACTGAGGGTTAAACTCTATTTGCAGTATGGGTGAGGTAACCACAGAAAGAGGAACACTGAGTTACCCAAAGTTGTAGATCCAAGGAGATTGATAGCAAAAGGATGAAAAGCACTGGAAAATGGTCTGGTTTCCTAATGGCCTCTGATCTTCAGATGTGGAGAAAGTTACACGGAGTGATGCTGCTCCGGGTCCTTCTCATGATGCAGCGTTTGGCCTTTGGACCAATCACAGGCAAACTCAGACCCTTCAAGCAAACATCTGCACCATTAAACACACCAATGCCACACTGCATCACCCTAGAAGTAGTTGTGGGCTTCATCATCTCTGCTCTGGAGGAGAGAGGGTCGTGAGAAGAACTTTGGGGCTCCAGTTTGTTAACAGCAACCATTGTGGTCCTGTGTACGAGTGTCAGGGAGCAGACAACAGCAGGATGGCTCACCTCATCTCTGTCCTGTCAAAAGGATGGAGGTGCCTCAGAGAAGCTGTGACCTACATTGCCTTGCTGGAAAGCAGGAGGTTGTCCTGGATGTCCCACCGTCAGAGCACACGTGCAGATTTGCTGGGGATGCAGAAGAAAGGACGAGGTGCAGCGCCGGCTCAGCGGTTTGTAGTGTGCCATAAATCACCAGCACTGCTTCCCCTGCAGGGAGTGAGGGATGGACAGTCTCTCTGGGTGCAGCGCATGGGATAATGAACGTCCAAGTGCTGCCAGGAGACAGTGACAAATCAGCAATGCCTTCAGCTCTGACCTCTTGCTGGGGATGCAGAAGCCATATATCGGTCAAGGACAAGGACACATCTCTGCTTTTTAAGAATTTTTTCTTGCTCAGGCATTTCTTGGTCCTTTTTGTCCAGACACCAAGGACTTGGAGCACCTGAAGCTGGAGCATGCTACTATCCTCTCGCAGAGCCTCTGCTGTGGATGCTCAACTGCTCTTTCAGCTGGTCCCTGTAACCATGGCTTTGTCTGTAGGAGCAAAAGGAGTCAGTGGAGGACACCCTGACCAGTGGTGCTTGTACATCAGGAGCCCACCTCTTAATAAATCAATGAACTTGTGACCTGGTGGAGGAGATAGAGGAAGCCAGTGCACTTTTAGGCTGGGAGTAGCTATTAAGAGAGATAAATCAGAGCTAAGAACCCCAGGAATGAAGCAAAGGCACCCTGCAGAAACAGGGGAGCAGCCCCATCACATGCCATACCCCCAGACTGACCTGCTCCCCTCTCTGCTGCTTCTCTGCTCATTTGAGGTTAAAGTGATTTCTTTGGCTGCTGAGCCTGCAGAACGCTCCAGGCACTCTGTAAGAAGCCATCCTACTCCCCATGGATTTCCAGAGGGAAATACTGCAGACGTTGTAAGGGCAGCAGAAGTTTCATCTCCACACCACCCAACCACAGTGCCTGTGATCTGCCCTGGGAGGATGGGGGAAAAATATCTCCCAAACATATTGAAGGGCATTTCTGGGCATCACTGTGCTGAGGGAAGCATCTGTGCTGCTTATAGGGGCTCAGCTGTTAAATAGCCCAAATTTCCAGGTGCTTTATTAGAAAAGAACCACTTTGAGGTTTGAACCCTTCTAGGTTTGTGCTTTGGGGTCTGCATTTTTAGCCATCATTTCCTAGTTGCTCTGTTTGAACAGGAGGTGACCATTCCTGCAGGTTGAGGACCTGGAGACTGAACACAGACCAGGATTTTAGGGATGCCAATAAAACCTTCCTAGCAGGAATTGGGGCAGGAAGTCATGAACATCACAATGAGTTTCTGAGTGGCAGCAAAGCTTTTGAAGCACAGAGTGCTGCCAAAGACAGCAGCACCTCAGCCTTAAACACAGCAAAAATTGCACCTTGTGTCTTACCAGACACCAGCAGCAGAGAGCTCTGAGCACTGGTATAATAAGGTGTTAAGCTGGAGCCAAAACTTGCAAAAAGAATTCAATTCAGCCAAATATGCAAAAGTTAATGGGAGTGCACAGTTTTGGGTTGAGCCATCCCAGGATGCAACAAAACCACAGGTAAAACACCCATGGGAGAAGGTATCCCTGCTTGCTCAAGGTCTAAAACTGCCCATAAGGAAGCCTGGATATGAAGAATGCCTCTGGCTTCATACATGGCCCTATCCCAGAGAGCCTGGGATGAGCACAGGAGAGGTAGAGGAGTCAGGTTATGAGCAACAGAAATCCTCTGCAAGTGGTGCCTGCTGCTTTGCAGAGGGGTGGGGAAGGAGGAAAAGTGAAGCATGTGATTCTATTCTATTCTGTTCTATTCTATTCTATTCTATTCCATTCCATTCCATTCCATTCCTTTTTTTTTTCCTTCTTCATACAGAAAATGGCACTGCACTGCTCCAAAGGCAGTTTTGCTCTGTTATAAACTGCTCCGCAGCAGCAATTGCTGCAGTTGCCACAGCAATGCTCTGTGTGCATGGAGGAGGAGTGGGCTGCCACACAAAACTTTGCCTTTCACACACCATGTCCATCATGAAGACATTCTAGAACAGATGCCAGAGAAAGAAATACAGCACCTGCCCAAACTGCAAACCTCCTTTGCTATTTCTTTCCCCCTAAATAAATTGCAGTCTTTTGGTTGACCCTCATTCAAGCAGTTAATTTTACTTAATGAAGACAAATTCCTAGTTGAGCAATGATGGAGAAAAACATTCACGAGGAATAAAGTGAACAGGCTGCTGAGACCTTAAACTCTATGAATGGAGCATTAGAGGTGTTTCAGTACTCTCCATGCTCCTGAGGAACTGCCAGACTTTAAAAAGCAGACCAGAAGAAATAGCCAATAAATGGCTGGCCTTTCTTGTATTTCCACAGTGGGAACCTACAGGATCACAGTTATGTTACAGGAGGAAAATTAAGTTGGAAAAAAAGATTTTTACCTATGTGGCCAAATTATTGGATTGCCATAACTGATAGGTGAGGTGACAGGTGATAGATGAGGATAGGTGAAGGTGATAGGCATCCCATCACCTTCCAGAGTAACCGCTTCATCTGTCCATGGGTTGTGGCTGGAGAAGCCTGGAGAGCCTATTGAATATCAGGAGATTGCCTGTGAGGTTATTGAAAGGAAGAGATGTGCCACCATTCCCACAGACGTAGAAAAATGGAAGGAGAGGGCACAGAGTTGATCAAGGCTTCAAAGAAATCCCACTGAGACCCCAAGCAATTGCTGGATATGGGTCCTTCCCATACCCTTCTGGCATGGCCTTGTTCAGCCTCCCAGGGCTCTCTGCCCCGAGGGCACTGGGCAGTCCTTCATGCCACCATGATGATGCCTTTTATTGAATTTTCCATGCTGTTTAGACTTTTATTTTATTTCTATTTTGCTGCTTTTTTTTCTCCCTGCATAGAGGCCCTGTGCGTCATTCCTTCTGGGTTTTATTTGATTGCCTTTTGGAGAGGAAAAGATTAATATTTCATCAAATGTAAGGGGAATAAATAACCAGATTTGAAAGACATGCCTTGAGTGGCATTTATGGGGCTGGAGAAGAGGAAGGGATTTTTGCCACGGGGAAATCACAGTTGTCTGTGATCTCTACAGGATGTTTCCATCACCAAGGGCACATCCATGCCCATGATGTCACGTCCCCTGGGGACACAGGCACCTCCCTATGTCCACAAAGCATCTCAGCATCACGTGCACCTGTGCAATGCTGCCACATCCATCAGTGCCACACAGCTTTGCTAACAGCAGTGCAGCAACAGCTCAAAAAGGCAGAACTCTTCGGTCTGCTGGGTTGATGGGATCAGGAATAAAAGTGGGGGTTTTATCGTGATCTCAAACGGTGGCATTTTGTCTAATGGGAAATGCCAACGCGGCAATTGGCAAATTTGGGTTGACTTCACTAAAAGCGTTTTGATTGAGGAAAATAATAATTACGACTATTACTGTGATTAGTTTAGAGCTCTGCCTTGAGGTTTAATTAGCTGTAAAACAAAAGCTTTTCTGTTCCTGTTCTATTCAAAACTGACACTTCCTCCCGACAGCAATTTGAAAAATATGACAAGCTATTTTAAGAAACTCAGAAATCAAATGAAACGTTCAGTCAGATCCCAGATCTTCGTGGGTTTCCCAGCTTCTTCCAGTTTGCATGCTTTAATTTGCAGATGCTGTTTCAGGGTTCTGGTTAACATGATGTACTGAGAGAGGGAAAAGAAAGCATGGGAGCAAATCATCTGTGTGCTAAAAGGGCCAGTTTTCTGCTGCACGGAGCAGTGAGAACAGCATGTGTGCTGTTTGGGTTTCTTCTCCCAGTAGGATGCTGGTTTCTCTCCCTGCATGACTGTATGGACAACTTCAGCATCTCTTCCAGATGGATGGAATGAGCAGTGTCTAAAGTGCCTGGAGGTCACCCAAGGCTTTATCAAGGTCTTCAGGACAAACAAACCCCTCTGCTGTCACAACTTTAAGGCAATAAACTGCTAAGGGATGTTGTTAGTTGTGCAACGAGCCATTGACCTCCCTTCCTGCAACATGTTTAGCTGGTCTATGGGTTAAGCTTTGACGTTTTTCCTTGCAGAGCAGCATTAAGGCTTACAGGAACAAAACATGCTACCCAAAACAAGGCTACCCAAACCTGTGGCATAACTACACAGTGTGGTGACTTGGTGCCAGCAATCACTTTTCTTTTTTTTTCTTTTGAAGAAAGAATTTGAGAACATCTTCCTGCACTCACGGCAGCTCCAGAAGAAGGAAAATGGGTCAGAAACCGGAGACAGAGCCTGCAATTGGATTTGAAAGCAGCTCCGTACTCTGACAGCCCTTCTTCCCCTGAGCACCATGCTAAAACTATCCTGTTTTGCTTGACTGACACAGGAAAAACACATCCCCGGCTCACCAGAAGGGAAACAGAGGCACACTGCCAATCTTGGCTCTGTGTGCAACCAGGAAACCAGACTTAACTGTTCTACCAGCTCAACCTGTATCTCCGTGGCACTGGGGATTGTCATGTCCCATGTGGAAGCAAATGGGCCATCACTGCAACCGATGCCCCATGAGTGAATGGGGGACATGTGTGCCACATTCCCAAGGACCAGCCCTGGTCTCATCCCTGTTGGCTGTGCCATGCAGGATGGACACACAGAGCAACCCCAAGCAGGGCAAGAGGTGGCTGCAAGATGACAGAAGAGCTCTGCAGTGGTGTAACTCACACAAACAGCCCCAAAAAGCAGCCGCCCCAGAGCTGCTCGGAAACAGAAGCGTCAAACCGTGTGCAGTTACGTAAAATAATAACATCCCAAAGGCAGATAAAGTCAGCCTAAATCGCTCCTCTTCCTCCTTCCCGGAGATCCGATATTTCTCTTCATCTTCCCATCCCTAATACCCATCTCCCACGTTTGTCTCTGCGTCGCACCGAGGAGTTTGAGATTAACCATGACGAATGGACTGATTTCCTTGTCTCAGGGACTGTTTTATTTTTCCTTCGCCACGTCTGACAAGTTGCATTTTACTATAAATCCCCTCAATTAGGCCTCTAAAACAGCACCACGGTCATTTCCCTGATATATGGGGAAGGAATTATCTTCATGTCCCTGGCAACCAATTCCTTAACTAAAAATAGTTGGTGTTCCTTTTGGCTTTCACCCCACACTTTGGGTACCTGAGAACACAGTGAATATTTCACATCTGAGCCCTGGGCAAGCTGAGATGGCCAAGGAATGGCCCAAGGCTGGAGAAGGCTGGAAGCGATGCTTTCAGCTGAGCTGAGCTGATTTGGGGCATAGTGTAGAAATGGTGCCTGGTGCTCCTGGCAGCAAAGTGATCCCTGTGAGTCCCAAAAAGACTCCAAAAGCAGAGCATGGAGCTGTACCCCAACCCCACAGTGCTCTCAATTGAAGGGCTGAGCTTTCCTTCCTGTGGATGCCCCAGCTCAAAACCTGCACTGCTCCCCCAGACTCATGCTCCCCCACCACATCGAGAGATCTTTCTCAAGCCCCTTCCAGAAAGCGTTGAAGGGAAAGGTAATGCAGAGGTAGCTCTGCAATTTGTCTCCTTCTGTTACTGTCAGGGGTAAGAACATCAGGAGACCGAAGAGACTAAGAGTTTCCTCCGTTTATCAGAGCTTTACATATTTTCAAATATCTTTGGCAAAGCAGTGACACACTTGATTAAATCCAGCTAATGCCGGAAGATGTATGCATGCGTTGTTTATTCCCGTTAATGACTGGGCTGGAAGGATTCACCCTTTGGGGTCGGGGGGGCAGCTCTGGCTGGACACTCACTGTAGTCTGGTGGGACCTTGTTCACCTCCCACCCCCCTCACCTTCTCCCATGATTCAGAGTGGCTCAGAGAAGATGGATGGAGGCTTTGGTGGTGAATCCATCAGAGGACACTGCCCTCCTATTGATCTGTCTGCAAAGAGCTGGGGTTGGAGGCTGTGGCTGGGAGAAAGAGGGGAGCACGGTCCTGCTGCCAGCAGATGCGCTGATGTTAGGAATGGTAAATGTCTCTAGTCCCCCCAGGATGGACACCCCAATGATGACATCTCCTGTTGTCATCTTCCCAGCAGCACACCATTATTCCCTCCAGGAAAGAACAAACCATAGCTTACTGCCTGGCTTTCTGCTGCCATTTCCCAAGCTATCACATCAGCCACAGCTGCCCAAGGCCCCCCAGGTGGGTGCAGAAGGGATGCCCAGAATCTACCTCAGCTTCACCCACACAGAGATTGATCTAGCACAGAGGTGGACCCAAGAGATGGGGACTTATGGTAATCACCCCAGAAGCTCAGGCTGGAGGCTGCCAGGGGTTGGCACAAAACAGAGACCCCTTCACAACTGAGCCTTATGCTGAAGGGTGTTGTTAGCCCCAGGAACATTGTCCAGGTTCCCCCACATCACCCCACTGCTTTCCCCCTCCCCAGGATGCGTCCTCTAAACCAGGGTACCCTTGTTGGCTGTTCAAGCCCATAACTGCTGCCCCATTGCCTTTGCCCCTTCCACCATCCACCCTATGCAGAACACCGCCCTCAGGAAGGACTCTTCCCCCCGTGACTCAGTTTCTCCTGTTGCAGTCAAATGTCCCCAGCACAGCCCTGCAGCATCTCCATCACAAAGGAGGGTCTTGAAGCCCATTCCCCACATCCCTATGGGAAAGGGGCTGATTCACCAGCCAGTTTGCACAGGGACTGCAGGCTGTGGCAGTGACAGAAGGGAAGCCTCCCTTTCCCCTACCCGTGTGCCAGAACAAAATCCTACGAATGCAGCAGCCCTTCTGCAATCTGCAGCCCGAATCCCTTTGCACGGAGCCACGGGTGCCCACAGCTTCTGCAGGAAAGCCCGAAGCAGCAGCAACGAATTCTGGCTTCGGCGGGAAGAGAAAGCAGAGACCGTGGTCTTTGGGGGGGGGGGGGTGCCGAAGGGAGGTGGAGGAAGGAAAAGGGGAGGAGGAAGAGGAGGAGGAGGGAAGGGGGAGTGGGAGGCGGTGGGGAGGGGTGCAGCCCATCGGCTGGCGAGCTGAGGGGTGGGCTGGCAGCCGGAGCGGCTCGCGAGGAGATTATAAAAGGCGGTGAGTGGGGAACGGCGGACGCACCTGAGCCTGAGGATTTAGAGCCCCGACGGCAGCGGAGCCGGCCATGCCTCGGGTCGCTGGGTGCGGAGGGAGCTAAGGATGGTGCCCGGTCCGCGTCCTGCACTCCTCCTCTTTCTCCTGCAGGTAAGGTGCTCGCCAGACCTTTATCCCAGAAGGACTCTTCTGCCTTCCTCCCCTCTCACTCTGACCCGCTCCGTGTCTCCGAGTTTTCCCTTTCTTTGAAGAAGTCAAAGGGGAAAAGGCAACGCAACGATCACCGGGGGTTCCCCCAGCTCAGCGTGGGCTCTCGGCAGAAGCTAACAGCGGGGAGGTTGGCAGCTGGAGCTGGGGGTTCTTCACCAGGTCCTCTTCCGTCACTGGATGCTCCCAGTGTCACCAGTTTTCCTTTGGCTGTGGGAGGGGGCGGCTGTGCTGGGGGTGTGATGGATGGGGGCAGCACAAGAGGAGAGCTTCATTCTTCCCCCTCTTTTATTGATTTCCTAAAGAAACCTCTCCTTTCTCCCCAACCCCCCACCTGCAAAGCAGAAGACTTTCCTCCCTGAATTGCTTGCTTTGGAACTAAAGCCACTGTTAATTTTGCAGCTCTGCACAAAATGCAAATGCTTTGTCAGAAGCAATATTCCTTCCTCCCTGAGGGCTCATCTGTTAAGCAAATGCTCCCAGCCCAAAGCATGAGTAGACCCCAGGCCCCAGGAATGAGAAATGGGAAAGGTTTCCAGTGATATTCTGAGTAGGCACCTAAACACAGTGACCACAATTATGGTTAAACGTCTGTGTCAAGTGGGTTAAAAAATGAATAAATGTGCCTTGCTCCCTGCAAAATGCTGTCTCAGTGGCCCAGTTGTGACTGCAGAGTTAAAAGGACAGCAAAAACAGAGTCAGCTCATCCTTTTAGCACCGTTGCAGTTCGTACCCACAGATTGGGTTCTCACCGTGTAAATTTGGCTTCTCCTTTGGGATGAAAAGTTCTCACCTGGGTGAGAGGAGCTGATCTGTGCCTGCTGAGCAGGGCGCCAAGCTGCTGCTGCGTTGCAAAGCTCCTTGCTCCTTTAAGTGAACGGCCCCAGTCCTGTTTTATAAGAGCTCTTTCTGCAGTTGTGTTGCCTGATGCAGGTTTTGCTTGGCGTTGATATGAGAAATGAAAATGGGATAAAGTGGGAGCTCTTCCCCCGCCCACTCCAGGTTCCCCCTGTCATCACAGGGACAGTGCTGGTAAAGCCTACTTTGATAGGAGAAGGGTCTGAGATGGGGGAATATGGAGCAAAGGTGGGTCACAAAACCAGCCCAAAGGCTCTGGGATGAGGTTCCTGTGCTTTCCTAGTGCCCCCAGGCTCGAGGGCTTCTCTAGCTGCTCACATGTTCTCCAAGCATGGTGGCATTGTGAAGATGGGGCTGAGTTCTCCAAACCCTTCCAGACTTTGAAATCACAAAAAAAGCAGCCTAAAGAAAAGAAGGCTGTGGGGAGACCTCATTATGGCCTTCCAGTATTTAAGGGGAATTTATAATCATGAGGGAAATCAACCTTTTACATGGGTAGGTAGTGATAGGACAAGGGGGAATGGTTTTAAACTAAAGGAGGGAAGAGATTTAGATTAAATATCAGGGGAAATGGTGAGGTGCTGGAATGGGTTGCTCAGAGAGGTCGTGGATGTCACATCTTTGGAGGTATTCAAGGCCAGGGTTCGTGGGGCTCTGGGAAGTCTGGTCTAGTCCTAAATCTAGCTGCTGGCAACCCTGAGTGTGGCCAACAGGTTTGGAACCTCAGGTCCCTTCCAATCCAAATCATTCTATGGTTGATTGGTTTGTCCATCTCATGTTTACTCATGCTTTGGGCTGTGCAAGGGTGATGGACAGACGATGAGACAGGAAGCCAAAATTGCTTCAGATTACTCTCTGGCATCTTGCACATCATTTAAACAAACCAAACAAGTGGCTGAAAAAGAATGAGTTCATCTGCCATGGTGTCAGGAACTGATGGCATTACTGGGGCTGATAGTAAAGGAAAGACAAGATGTGATGGTGGGGGGTGGTTTCTCCTCTTCCTTGACTCTCCTTAGTAGCAATAAGCCCAAAGCCAGCTTCCCATCCTTTGCTACATAGGATGTGCTTCTGACTCTGGGGATCTCCTCTGTACCGTGCTTTCTTTAAATGCTGGAGTTGATGCAGTGTGTGTGAGCTCACCCCTGTGGTTTCACATCTTCAATGGAAAACTGAACAGGAATTGCACGGCTTGTTCCCAGAATAGCTGCTCTATTGCCATAGAATGAATGTATAGAAATGCAGGGAGCGTAGCCTGCAGAGAAGGCTCAACCCTGCCCTAAAATACAGCCCTGCTCACCAGATAACCTGCACAGAGCTGGCTCAGAAGTTGATCCATTGCCTTGGTGTGGTTGGGGTTTCCCCAGCTATGAATAGAGATAAGCATAGAAAGTGAGAGGTGAGTTAAATGGCAGGTGCTCAGCCCAGGCCATGGCCCTCAAAACATGAGGAAGGACTGCGGCACAGATGGGGGCAAGAAGACTCCAAGCCCCAAAGTGAAAATATTTCTCAGAGTTCCCATATTTAAAGTTTGTAGGGGAGTTTCATACAAACACTTCAGGAAAGCAGTTCTGTGCATGTGCCCATCTCCTTTAGCAGCCTTTTCTCTGGCCCGTTCAGATGCCTTAGGAGCTGCTTTGATTCCCAGTGTCCCCTACACCAGCTTGTTTCTCTTTTTAGCTTCTACCATCCGTATGGTATCATTCATTTTTTTCACCTGTCCCCCCAAAAATCCATGTCCCCTGTGATAGATAACCCAAATTGAAATTATTTACATGAAGCAAGAGATTAGAGTGTAATCCAGGAAACACTTTAATTTCCCATAAATCAGGCTTTACAGGCATTCACTTAACCCTGATTGATATTCTTTTGTTATGTTCTGCATCCAGCGTGCTCAGGGAGGCTCCAAATGTAATAAATACTCACATCGAAGCTTCTGTCTGCATGGGGGCAGGGGCTGGCTCTCTAGCATGGCTAAACTCATCAATTCACATGTTTTAATGCCAGGTGGAAGCATTAGCACAGTAACATCAGCCATAGGAAAACCCCTCCTGGGGTTCTTGCTTTGAGCATCGGTCTGTCTGTACATAGGGCTTCCTTCAGGAGGGATTTTCTTCTTCCACACTCGCTGAAGAATGAATGTGAGTTGTTGCTGCAGCCTGGCAGGGAGCCCAGCTGGGCTGGGGAGCAGCAAAGGGGGTGGAAAGTGTTCCTACAGCAGGAACACCTGCAGGGAGGATGCTGCTGTGGTTGAGCCATGGTGAGCAACCATGGGCGCATCCTCATGAGAAAGGCAGCCTGCAGAGTGGCTTGAAACCAAATTTTGGAGGCACCTGACCGGGAGAAGAGACCATAAAAAGTGTCTCCAGAGGGGTGTCCCTCCGGCTCAGCTCTTGTCACCAGGTGGTACCCACAGGAGGATGTGACACCCTTCCACCCAGCTGCCCTCATCTTGAGGGTTTTCCTGCACTGACCAAACCAACCAAGCCACTCCTGCTCCCTTCTCCTTACAGAACCCCCTCCAGCCCTCCCAGGGGTCTCAGAGGCCATCACCACCCATCCATTAGTCCCACTGACCTCTCTGTGCAAAGCCGCTGGCTCGCATCCTGCTGATTGCTCTGCTCTCCAATTACAGCTCTGCCAGCCGTGGAAAACCCAAACCCTGACTTAGATTGCTAATTAGACTCCGAACCATCTCTCTCGTTGCTCTGAGCTGTCTGTCAGCCCTTCTGCCATGCAGATCCGATCTTGTTTAAAGCAAGATCTCGAGGGGGAACAAGCCTGTCCCTGGGTAGTATGGGACGGGGGGGGGGTGATGTTTGACTCGGATGTTAACGTATTAATTAATATCTGTGGATTGCTTTGGAGAGAGAAAGCACTGCAGGGGAACATTAATTCCTAATTGTTGTTAATTGAATTTTGCTGCTAGGTCGGAGGCAGGTCAGAGAGACAGATGCCCTGTGCATATGCCTGTGTGTGTGTGTGTGTGTGTGTCAGTCAGAGCTTGCTCCTCACACTCGTATCAGCACTGAGCATCCTCAGGCCGATGCTCCCCAAAAACCCGTGCAGCTCAGAGCTCAGCTGGTGGAATGTGATGTAAACTACCTACCCCATGCAGTGCAGCAAAGCCTGAACAATCCTAGGCAAGTTGTCCCAAGTGCCTCAGTTTCCCTTGTGACCCAATTTGGATCTGTTGAGGGTGACACACTGACCACAGAGGGTGTTTGCAATGCAAAGGGAGCAGAAATGATGGAGCAGTGTCACTTTTTGGTGTCTCAGCTGTGTCCTGCAAGATCCAGGCTTAACTAAGTATTCTCAGTGTCAGCTGTGATGCCTCCAGGTGTGTGAAACAGAGACATTAGTATAGGCTGGAGGGAGCAGTGCTGAAGCCATGGTTGGCTGCAGGTGATGGAGAAGCTGCTCCAGCACAGAGCCATGCAACTCCTGGCAGAGCATCATGCTCATAGGAGCACACCCTGGCAGAGCAGGACCTCCGTGCAGAGCAACTGCTTCTGCAAAAGCAGATTGCTTACCTTCCCCTGCGCAGCTGAATGCTCAGCTGAAGTGCTCTGTGATTTTTGGCAGCCTAAAAGAGATCACAAAGGTTTTTCTTTGCTGCAGAGCAGGATTGGCTGTACTCTGTGTCAAAGCAAAAGCGGGAGGGCTGAGGAAAGGGGATGTTGGGGTGTGTGTGGCTCTGGCTTGGCCAGGCTGGGACCTGCTGGGTGCCATGTGGCAGCTGACAGTGGGGATGCAAGGACAGAGCTCTGACCTATTCCTTCCACAAAGCCTGCGGAGGGGTTAAAGCAACCTGCAGGGGACAAAGCACACACGAGAGCCTGACCAGCAGGGTACTAGGATGCTTTTGGCTTGTGCAAATGCACCTGGAGTCACCACCTTAACACTGCTAGCAGCATGGCTGATGGGAGCAGGTTAAAAAAAAAAAAAAAAAAAAGCTGTTTGTTTTGCTTTATTTGGAGGATTTTGTTTACTTTATTTATTTTTTTTTTGCCATTTTAGTCCATTTTCAAAGTCTGTCCAGAGCCGACTTCTGCGTTCCATCGCTCCATCCTCACCCCTCTAGCTGTAGCTCAGCCCATGCTGCAGCTCAGTGCCAAGACCTCTCCCTGTGTCTGGAAGGAGGATGGGCACTGCCAGGCTGAGCAGGCTGTGATCAGCACCATCACATCCAATTAACGCTTGCAGGCCTGTTCAGTTGAAATCATTTCAGTTGAAATCATCCCAACCCCTTTTGGGAAGAAACCTGGAGTCCCAGCTGCCCATGCAGTGAACCACAGGTCTGGCAGGTACCAAGGCAGAGGGGATGGACCTCTGCATCCCAATTACCCTATCTCTGGATCTTGGGAGCTCTCATGTTTGGGGTCGTGCTTCACTAGCACTGATCCCAGGGCCCAGCCTTACTCAGATCATCACTGGGTGTGGTGGGATCCTGCAGGACTGGAGCAATGGGAGCCCTTGCAGTGAATGCATTTGGGGCAGGGTTGTGCTGCTGGATCCCATGTGCCATCTGGAGCAGTCATAACAAGGGAGCTATTCTCAGCTCTGTTTGTACGTCTGCCTGACATCTCACTTGCTGTCAAAACCAGCTTCCCAAGGCAGTAAATAGTTGTTTGGAAAAGAGCAAGTGGGTGCCGAGCTTGTCTCCCCATCTGAATACATCCTGCTCATGCTTCAGTAGAGTGCAGGGGATTTCTGGGCATGCCAGCACTGAGGGACGTAGGGAGCATGCATCTTCCCTACCCAGCTTGATTTTGAAGATAAATGGCACACAGGAAGGGAGATGGGGCACTGGATAGTAGCCTGGCCATGGGGAAGGAGTCTCCTCAGCCTCGCCTGCTGCTGGTGGCCATTCTCTGAGCGTGGGGACTGACCTCTGCCATCCCTCATTCATCCCATCCATTCATTGCATCCATTCATTGCTCCTGCCACGCAGGGCTGAAGAGGTCATTGCAATCTCTGCCAGAAGCCATCCTTCAGCAGCAGTTTATCCGAAATAGCTCCCCAGGCAGATGGAGTCAGTGGTTTTCGCTTCTAGAGGAGCTGCAGAGCCACCCAGGAGCTGTTCTGGAGAAGCATGTGCCAATGGGATTGTTTGTGGTCAGTGCTTCCCCATGCAGGGGTAATGGCAATGCTTGCAGACAAGCCCTTCTCCTTGAGAAGGCTTCCTCCCCACCCTGTGGATCAGATCCCCTTAAGGATGCATATTAGCATCTTCCTGCTGACAGCTTACAAGGCTGTGATTTTAATAAGGTATCACAAATCTGAATGTGGTGTCAGGCTCATCATGTTTCCTCTGCCTGCTCTTGGGATGCAAAGATGCTAAAAGTGGTGATTAAAATGCTAAACAGGAGAAACTGAAGCTCAGCAGGGGCTGTGCAGGGCTGCAGCGTGGGTCACTGGGGGAATACTTGGGGAAGAAGAACAATGGGTGGGGAAAAAAAGCAGATAATATGAGTCCCCAAGACTGGAAAAGCGGCCCTGTAAATGGGTGCATGCAGATTTGGGGATGACACCCATCAAGATACGGACAAGCTCAGTTCAGACCCACCTGCTGCCACACCTAGGAAGGAACAGAGGTGTGAGGAAGCTGTATGTTGCTTGTGAAAAGCTGTTCCATTTGCTCTCTCCCCATGCAGGCGTTTCTCCTCTGGGATAGCCCCGTTGCAGCCTCCATCCAAGAGCAGTACTGTGAGAGCCTGCTGCCCACCACCAACCACACAGGTGAGTGTCCTGTGTCCTCAGCTCATGCTCAGGGCACGCGGAGGCAGAGGTGGCCAGGTGAGGGTGAGCCCCTTTTTGGGGGTGGGAATGTGCTGAGGCTGCATTGCATCTCTGTGGTGAACACTGCATCAGCATTTTGCAGAGTGTCAGTTGAGGCAGGTAGAAGATGCAGAGCTCAGGAGAGCTAAAAATAGGAAAAATAAATGTGCTTTGGGCTGGAGGAGAGGTGGGCAAAGAGACACCTGCTCTGTTCCTGCTGCTGTGCTGCCCCTTCCCTATTGCACCCAAGGACATCAGGAGCCAAAGTGGTCGTCAGTATTGACTGCCCTCTGCTAATCAGGAACCATTGTCCCCTTTGTCTGCACCCCTTCACCATGCCCAAAGGTGACAACAAGAGGTTGTGGCTTTCTGCAGACACCAAGTCACCAAAGCAGCACGACCATGATGTATCCAGGGCTCAGCTGCCCTTTGTCCCCAGTGCTCCCTGTGTTGTGCCACTGAGCACTGCTGGGGACATGGAAACAGCTCTTAGGGATGTGGCTGGGATTGGCTCAGCCAAGCTGGGTGACACCAGCAGGGTCATGGGCACTTCTTTCATATCCAAGAACCCCTGCAAGGGTTTGTACCCATCTAGGTCAGGCCCACAAAGCATTGTGTATTGTCCTACATTAAAGATGTGATTTAGATGTCACCACAGCAGTGATGGATCTGGGTTGGAGATGGATCTGGGGGGAGGAATGATGGCTGAGGGAGAGGAGAGGAGCTTCCAGGCAGTAGGAGGAAGGTCCTCCCTGATCCAGGATTCTTCAGAACTCATTTTTCAGTAATTGACAGAGGACTGAGCATGCATCAAACAATTGCCCAGCTTGACCTGGTCCCTGCTCAGCAGAGCATCTTTCCATCAGGATGATGGATGTCTCCCTGCTGCGCCGCTCCCATTAGCAACAACATTAAAAAGTCCTTTTTAAACAATTCCAGCTGGGCTCTGGCTGATTCAGTGCCTAGATGTTTGTCAGAGTCCAGTGCACCTTAGCAAGGAGCATCCCCAACCTGAAACATGGAGGTAGAAAGCCAAAGGTAAAGCAAGGCTGGTGGTAGAAATGGAAATGTCTGCATGTCTCTGTCCTGGGGAATATGCAGAGGAGAAGCCTGGCCATCACTCATGGGCTTTGCTCCCTGAAGGTTTCATTTCTCCACGAGGTGTTTGTCCTTGGCCAAGTTAAGCAGTGATAAATGGCATTGGTTTTCTGTGTCTCTGGCTCTGACCCACGCATTGTGAGGAGCTCCTCCAGACCTTCCTGTGATGGAGGAGCTGGCCCATGGCACAAAGCATGGGGCCTCCTTATGCTTAGCTCATGGCTTCCATCACCTCTGCTGTCACTTCCTGAGCCTGGGATAGAGAGAGCAGGGAGCGTTTCCAAGCAGCAGGCACTGCTTTTTGCAGGCACTGGACTTCCTTCCATTGGGATTTATCAGTGCAAAGCCATTCAGGAACAAGTGCACCTAGGCATCCATCGCTCTGGGATGGAGAGCACAACAGGCCAGGCTTTAAATCTGCAAAATCTCTGCCAACCTGCCTGTCTTGCATGGGTAACTCTATTGATGTGGGATGGGGATGGTGCACGTGAGTGTTGCTCCCTGCTCAGGGAGGAGGCTGAGCTGAAACTAATTGTCCTATGCCTGTTGTTTGGCAAGTGGAGCTCAGCGTCAGCCCTCATCCTTGGGGTCTGTTTAAGCCCTGCCTGATTTAGGCAGCAGTTCTGAGGACGAGATGTTCACAAAACTGGCAACTTTGTTTTGAGGCTATTTGAAGCGGGGATGATGCTACTTGTTAGGATGATGCTAATGGGAATTGCAGCAAGGCTACAAGACTTAATTTGTTAATGTCTGCATAACTCTTGGGAAATGGCACATGCTGGCAACACGAGCCCAATTCTCCTCCAGCACAGAGCACATTGGGCATCAGCTGGATGCACAAAGGGGCTCTGGTATGGCATCACTCCTCCAAAAATCATCCCAGCCCACGTTCTCACCCTTCTCACACTGCCAGTCACTTTGCTACTAAATTTCATACTTCTTAATGAAGATGCAAGGCTGGGTGGTTCCACTGCTGGTGCTCTGAGATGCATGCACTGAGCTGGAAAGATCTCTGCTTAGAGCAGAGAGGTGCAGAGAAATGCAGATGATGCTCGCTGGGCAAAGTCCCATGGTGTTCAGCCTCATTCAGGCTCCTGCATAGGCATGATAGTCCAACTTACTATTGTAGGCATCAGCAGTGCCTCTCAGTGAGTATCCATGCACTCAGATTGGCTGCTCTATTGCAAAGGCTGTTTTTCTGTTTGCTCCTCCAAGTAGAAATCATATTAAACTGGACTTGAGACCAAGAAGGTGCATTAGAAGCCAGGTCAGCTTGCACCTTCAAACACCTGGAAAACAAAAAATTAAGCTTAATTCAACTTAATCTTAAACTTAAACTTAATTAAGAGAAATAATGAAGATAACCTTGTTCGGGGTTGAAAGGTGCCTGTCCTGAGGGCTCCTAGCCTTCAGATTGCTGCAGAAAGCAATTTACCTTCCTGATTTCAGTTCCCTGGAGTCTGTACACAGCTGCTTCTCCCCTTGCCACAAAGCTTTTGCAGAGGGATGAGGTCATTTTGCCCATGGGGATGAAGCATCCCGCTGTCAAAAGAATGCTTCTCACTGCAGCCTTTGCACTGGGAAGGAAATGGGAGCCCGAGTAGATGGGGAAGCCTCCTCCTAATTAACAGGTGAGGCATTTCCAGAGCAGCCCAGCAGAAAGCACTCGAGCAGAGCAAGTGCTTGAGGGGTTATTTTGCCTTTCATGCATTCAGGCTTGGATCAGCCCAAGGAGTTGGCACCCAATTGCTAATAGCTCTGATGCTTCTGGCTGCACAATTCACTTCTTCAAGCTGTTAAATTGTTATCGCAGTAAATTGTTATCCTTAATCCCCTGTGCGTGCCCAGAAGAGAGCAAGAAGCACAGCTGATTCCTTCCAGGAAAGAAGTGATTCGGGCCACTGCACATTCACCTAAAGCAAAAGGAAGTGACACCAACGCTAGGCAGAGCTGAATAAAAATGCGTGTTTGTTTGTTTTTAAAATACTTGAGCTTTCTTCAAGGGGAGAAGGGAGCATCGCTTTGCATTCAAATAAACAAATTGAGCTGGGGCAGATATAGCAAAAGCCTGGGACTGAGATGCACAGAAGAGCTGTGGGCAGTGTGAGCATTTTGTTGTGTGTGCTTTGCAGAACAGGTGTGGGGACAAGTTTTGCAGCGGGTGACACTGGGATCAGGAGCCTTCCTCCCTCTCCACTTCCACACCAGTGGCACTGCGACAGCCGTCCCTGCCCTGTTGCAGCTCTTCTATTCACTTGCTGCCTCCACAGGGGAAGAGACTGGAATTTAAATTCATAAAGGTCAAATTCACAACATCAGTGCCTCTTCTCCCTTCAGCCTGGTTGGCATCTCTCCTGCTGATGTAGAAATACTAATAAAAGGGTAAAGAGGCAGCAGGGAGTCCTGGCAGGGACTCAGTACTGATGGAGAGCAGTGATACTGGTGCTGATAAATTTGTACTCACCTATATGGAAAAATCACAGTGTTTTAAGTGTATGCAGGTATTGATAAAGCCATTCTGCTTCATCATCTGGGAAATGGGAATGTCGATAGAAACTTGCTTCTATTCACATGTTTGTCATCGTGGAAGAGGGAAGACGGTGACAGTTTGAGGTTTTCTGGTAGGAAGCAGAGCGTTAGCACATCTCAGTGCTGTTAAACTGCACTTTGGACTGGATGCTGTAACATCCCTGCCAACTGCTCCGCTCTGTTTTCACCACATTACAGAGGAAACCTTTGCCAGCGAGGGGTTGTGCTTCCTTGCTCACCCAGCACAAAGACCAGGGATGCTATGGAATAAAGCTGACTGATACCCTTGGAAATAACACAACAACCACATCGTGTGTCATATCAGAACAAACCACTCCATTATATAATCCATATGTATATGGAATCCCAACACACTAAGACAGTCTCCATAAGTTTATCTTGAAGCTGTCTCAGTGCTGACGTAGCATGGATGCATCCCATCAATAGCAAAAGCTTGGCGTGATGCCTCCTGTTTATCCTTCTCCAGAATAACAGCAAAGACCCAAGGGGATGGTCAGTGAGCATGAATAGCAACGAGCTGAAAATTTATTACAAAGACACTTAATTGGCCCGCTTAATTATTTTTTTCATTGAGGATCGTGCAACTTGAATGCCTGGGAGGATTTCTGGGGATTTTTTTTTGAGGACTGGACACTTACAGAAGTAAATAGGAGCATCCAACACCACCCGAGTTCAGTGCTGAAGGTAGGGAGTGAGCAGGGATCAGGTTATTTTGAGACAATTTCAGTGTCCCCAGCCTGGTTAAGTATTCATCCTCAACTCAAAGGGAAGGCAAATAACTCTACCACCCCAATTTCAGCCCTGTGTACATTGCCCACCAGTGCTGTTTCACTCACTGCCTCCAGCGTTTGGCACCTATGCTTCATGGACATGTCAGAGCCTTTACATAAGAGCATTGTCACCAAGGCTCTTGGTCTGGGGACAGTGAGGTGTAGAATTGCTCTTCCTGCTTCACCAGTGCAGTGGAGCTGCCTAGGAGGGATGAGTGATGCTTCATGGTACTGTGTACCCCTAGATACTGGCTGCAGTGAGTACATTCTGGTTAGATGTAGACATGGAGCCCAGGTTGATAAATACAAGTGCTGCAGAAGGAACGTCCCTTAGGAGCTCAGGGCTTCAGCCTGCATGAGAAACAGCCACTGAGGCCATCAGGGATGAACAGAGATAGTTGTTGTTGAGTAACATTTCCAGATTGGTAGAGATATGAGCTAACGCATCTCAGCTGTTACTCAGCCTCCTGAGATACCTTGGATAAATAACTGCATCACTCAACATAAGGACAAGTGTGTGATTCAGCTTCCCATCGTCTCTCCTGCCCCTTTGGCGTTGCATGAACTGACAAAGGCTTCATCTGCAGTGCAGCTGAAGCATTGCTGGGGATGCAGCATCCAGCTGAGGCACTGCATGGCTGCAAAGCTTTACTGGGGTGTGAGATGGGGATGTGTTCCCCAACATGATTCTATCAGCACAATCCTTGCTTGAACAAAGCAATGATTTGATGGTACAAAGCACAAACCTGGTCCAAATCTCCTGGCGCTGGCTTGCAGCACTACAGCCACACGTCTGGTGGCGCTGGCACAGGGTTGATGTGCTTTGCCCTCTTTACGTTTGTTCCAAATCTTTTGATAGATTAGCTGCCAGGCTTCATACGTCTGCATGGCTTTATCTTGGAGCTGTCTCAAGCTTCTGTGAGCAGCGCAGGCAGTGATAATGCCATGTTCTATAGAAGCAGCAAGGATATTGCTATAGTTATCCTGATGCAGTTATTGTGAAGTAGTCGTCTCAGTGTAAGTCCCTGGAAAAGTACTTCTTTCTTCAGAAATGCTTTACATTGCTTCAAAGCAGAAAAACCCGTAAGGAAATAGGATGAGAAGGGATTTGAGTGGCTCCCCCGGTGCCACATTCTCTGTCTGAAGGCAGGACCAGCTCTCTCCTACCCTAGATGCTGTATTTCTATACAGAGTAAGGGAGCAAAATTGAGGGAGTTGGATGCAAATATTTATTGACCTTTCTTACTGCAAAGACCAAAGCCAACAATGCTGAGGAAGCTGGAGCAGGCGGCTGCAGAACCTGGGAGAATAATCCCCTGCAAATAGAATGGGCTGCAAAGCAGATCTGAATGCCTTTAGCACTGATGCATATCATTTCCATGCTAAACAGTGCTCTAAATGCTGGGAGACATGTGCCACTGGGGAACATCTGGAGCAGACAGTGTGATGGGCAAAGGGGACAGCATAGCCCCCATGGCACCTTCTTACTGCTTTACTTAACCCTTCCCCAGACTGAGAGTTTTTCTTTCCTACATGCTGGAGAGAAGAGCATTTCTGAGATTCAGAAAGTGGGAGAGAGATTCTAGCCTCCCACTTAAAGTGGAGTGCCAAGCAACACTGAATCAAGTGCTTTGGAGAAAAGTGGACACGTTACATCCAAACTTGAGCAGAACTGTTACCAAACAATGCCACTTTTGTCTGACCACATAATTTCCATGAGTGTGTCACAGGTTTTGTTACTGATGGTTCTGCAGTGGTTTTGCTTTACTGAGTGGACTCAGCAACTGCTTTACGTTGCTGCCAGCCTCTGGCTCTGCTGACTTGTACTTGCTGAGCCTTGTTTGGCCCTCTAAGAACAGCACAGCCCTTGGGATGGAGGAAGGGAAACTGAGGCACAAGAGACCAAGAGAAAATAGCACTTGTGCTCAACCCTGCTGTTCCCAGAGAGAATTTTTGCCATCGGCACTGTGCAACTTCCTTTTGCCCATGCTGGGTTATTCCAAATTAATCTTTCATGCTCCAGGTATTCATGTGACTTCTCACCTGGGTGGATTCCCAGGTGACTAATAGGGAGAGCACTCACAATTTAACATTGTCCTCAGTGGAAGCAATTACCAGTTCTCTTTTCTCTATCTGGATGTGCATTATCATAAATTTTTACATAGGGATTTCATTGCCTGTGACCCTCTATTTCTCTACCAAGTCTGGGTCAAAACACCTGAGGAGCACAACAGCTCCTAATGGATGCAGATGAGACAGACATGCTCACTCTACATGTGTGATTAAACACTTTTTTTTTTTTCCTAAGAAAAGCTACATTAAAACAAGTTAACATAAAGTAAAGGTTGCTACAGCAACCATACACATGAAGAAAGCTAAAAGCAAAGGTCAGTGTTAAAATTAATTTCTCACTACCAGCTATGGAAGGCAGAAGGCAGCACTCACCACGCTCGGATGCTTTGCAGCTCTCACACTTGGAGCTTTCTTTGTCTAGAAAAGAGGAATGAAGACAACCCTCCTTTCCTTCACACTGAAATTGTGCACTGTGAATGTCCCAAGAAGCCACAGAGCCAATTCTTCAGATAAGCAATGGAAGAAAATATTCCCCCTTAAAAGAAATACTTTTATCACAATCATCACGCAATGCTTTGCTGTTTTGTTCAGTTGCTTTTCAGCCAGCTCTATCCATACTTGGGAAAGGCTTCTGAACTACAGCCTGCGCTGTGTCAAGTCCTGGTCGAGAGGAAAATGTGTTCTTACACCCAGTGAGCTTCTAATTGGAGGAGGTTGCCTTAGGGAATGGCGATGTCTGGCTCTGCACTGGCAGCACAAACAGCTCTGATTCCCAGGAGTGGTTGGGACTGACCTGTGCCCTGCTGCCCATCACCCCTCTGCTGTCTCCTGGGGGTGGCATTGTGTTGATATTGCAGTCACTGCACTTCCTACCTCGCTTTGAGATGGAGCTAGGACATATTTAGCTACAGTACATGTTATTCTAAATATACACAAATTATACATAAAAGAGCCTGCAATCTGGCCGACCTGGTGTCTACATTAGTACACTTGCGTAGCTGAGAAAAGCACACAAGTCCTGCTTGAAATCTGGAGTTTTCTTCCTGGAAAAGGCTGGAACAGACCAACAGGGTGGCTGGGAAGGAGATGTTGGAGCCAGGAAGGCTCTGAGGAGCATCCTGCCAGCACCAGGAATGGGAAAATATGGCTGTTGTGAGACCAGATGCCAAAGTAATGTCTGAGGAAATGACTCTCCCTCCTTCACCCTCTTCAAAATATGGAATAAGAGTTACTTCCCTTTTTGGAGGACCAGAGCAGGGGACCCCAAGCTCAGGTGGAAGGCTGGGTCAGGAAACCAGGCTTATGCTGTAACAGGCTTAATCTGAGTGTGCAGGGCAACGATCATTAATAGGATGGATCAACCAGCTCTTTGGAGAACCTCGGTGCAGAAAGTGTTTAGTGTCTGCCACGAAGCTTTCCTAGGAGCAGAACACAGAGCAACCCAACAGCTCCACCAGGACCACAAACCCTGTAGGTCCTGAGACCTCCACTGAACCTCTACCCTTCTCCCCACCAGGGCCTCAGTGCAACGCCTCCGTGGACCTGATTGGCACTTGCTGGCCCCGCAGTGCAGTGGGACAACTGGTGGCTCGGCCCTGCCCCGAGTATTTCTACGGCGTGCGGTACAACACCACAAGTAAGCTGAGCAGCAGCAGTGGGGATGGGGTGGATAGCAGAATGGGGCACAACTGACAGAACGTCTATGGGAACAGAGCTTGTTTGGGTGTTCTGTGGGACATGTCATCTAAAAATGAAATAACCCATCATCTTGCATTTTGGAGAAGACGGTTGTATAATCAGGTGCTCCTTGACAGCACTTGAGAAGGAGAAGGGAGCCAATGTCTCCATCTGGGTGACAGGAGATGTCTCCATCTGGAGAACAGGGATTGAAGAAGGACCTGTCCTGCTGCTGGAGGTGGCACTCCGGTCTATAGCCCCCAACTGAGCAGGGACACAGGGACCTCACTGTTATCTCCTTCCAACACAGGTGGCTGAGATGTCACTGCCAACAATGTGCTGGGAACAGGGGGTGAAGTGGGGGCACTTGGAATACCACCAGAGCAATATGTAGCACACAGATGAGTTTATGACCACCTGAGCACTACTTTTGGTGAAAGAAACATCTCATACCATGCAGAAACCATCAGTTTTTCTGCACCACACCTTTTTATTGCTGTGGAAAATTGCATGCATGCAGATCCTGCTTCACAGTGCCTCCTTGCAGGAGTCTGTTTGCATTAATTCCTACTCATGCCTGCTCAAGAGCTATCCCATCCCTGTCTCATCCTGTTGCCCTGATGAGGCCCTTAGTCTCTCCTGTTAATATTAGAAGCCCAGCATTGCCTTATGCTGATGCTAATCAGAGGATGCTCCAGGCCTGGCACAGTCGTGCCTTCCTGATTAGCCTTGCCCCTCACCGTCTCTGTTGAGAGGCAAAGAATGCTCCTGATGCAACCAACCCCACACTGGATTTGCAGGTGATTGCTGGAGCAGGTGGAGGAGTTGAATTCATGCTGCTTGGTTGGGCATGAGGGGCAGCGCTGGTGCAGACCCAAAGCATTTTTGAGCAGGTCTGAATCATTCCTATGTAGTTTTAAGCTGTTTGCCTCTGATTTCCAGATTGCTAAAATGAGGAGAAAGGAGCTCTTTCTAAAGAAGTTCAACCCAGGTCTGGAAGCACAAGGATGGGCTTCTGAACTTTCCCATATCACATTTTGGCTCATTAGTGCTCTGGGAGGCTTGGGGCAGCATCTCAAGGGACGGATCATCTTGAAAGCACTTCCCTAAGCCTTGATGCTTTCTGGAAAAGACTCCTACCCTTTCTTTTCTCACTGTAAAGCTTTGTAGAGCAGGAGTGGCACCCCAGGAATCTGATCCTGTGTTATCTATCAACTGAAGAAATATCTGAGGCAACTTCAAAGAGAAAGATGCCACTTGATATCAGAGACCCCTTCCTTACTGACAATCATCAGGTCTCATCTGGCACATCCATGGGCTTGAGCCCACCTCCAGGCACTGTTAACCCCTCGATGTGCACCTCTCTTTCAGACAATGGCTACAGGGAGTGCCTCGCTAATGGGAGCTGGGCAGCACGGGTCAACTACTCCCAGTGCCAGGAGATCCTCAGCGAGGAGGTAAGACATTGGTAGTGCTTTGGGTTCCAGGCAGAAAGTGAGGAATGGATGAAGGAATTTTGAAGGGCAACAGCATCCAGGTTCAGGAAAGGCCCAAGAGAGCTCTGGGGCTGGGCATGCACCAGCATCCATGTCTATATAAGGGTGTGGGTAGCATATGTGACTCAGTACTTGATGTACATTTTCATTCCTTTGTAAAAGTAAAAATATTTCTGATTCCTTCCACATTAAAAAGCCAAGAGGGTTTGTAATGTGAGGTCTCCTGGTCCCAGGCTGCATGGTACAGGTCAGCACATTCTCCACATTTATTACCCTCTTCTGCAGCTCCTTACCAGGAGAACAGTACAACACAAACTTCATAACTCCCTGCTGGCAGTGAAATGAAGGAGATATTTAGGAGGCTGAGAGGAATAGATACCAAAAATTATAAGCCTCTGTGTAGGTCAAGCCACCCCTCAGAGCAAAGGAGAAGAGATACAGGCTGCTCACTTGCAGTTGATAACCACCTCTGGTATTTAAGATGCTGATATCTCTTGCCAGGAATAGTTTTCTCACTCAGTTAATTGCTAATTCACAGGTTGGATGAGTGCCTAACAGCAGGAGAAATCAATTAATTTAATTATCACTCATGCCTTCCTGTGATCCCCTGTTCTCTTTGCCCAAATTCATTCCAGCCTCTCAGCTGCCCCCAGGGCTAAAGGGAATGAACAAAGACATCAAGCATCACACTGCCAGTGAGCTGGGCTGAGTTGCAGCAGGGTTTCCCCCAGATGATGGGTCAGGGATGCCCCAGTGCTGAGCAGGGCTGATGTAGGAGCAAGATGTGAAGTGCCCAAGCCCATTGCCTGGACAGTATATTTTATCCCTAAATTAGCCCCATCTGCACTTTCAAGCAGCTTCTCCACCAGGAGAGCTCCAATGGGTTTATGCAAACGGGCCCCCAATTTGCAGAGCAGCTCTGGGTGGTGGAGGAGGAGGGTTTGGGCTTCCACCGACCCCTTTCTGTCTTCTTCCCCACAGAAGAAGAGCAAGCTGCACTACCACATCGCTGTCATCATCAACTACCTGGGGCACTGTGTCTCACTGGGGGCCCTCCTCGTGGCCTTCGTGCTCTTCATGCGCCTGCGGTGAGAGACTCGACCTGCTGCTGGGGGGATCAGCCTACAGAGGTCCCTTTGGGTGGGCACAGACCTGGAAACCTGGTGTTTTGCTATGTCCCTTCCATAACCCGTTGTTCTCCAGCTGCTCTCCAGTCTCAGAGTTATTTTCTTCCCGTTGCTTTAAAAAGCAATGCCTTATAGAGGCAGAGGGTCCTACTTGTTGCCCTCCATCTCCTGGCTGTGTCACTCAGGGCACAGCCCCAGCATCTCACCATTTGGGTTCCTTTGAAAACAATCAGCTCCACGAGGAGCCTTGTCCTCCCCTGCAGCCCGCCTGGGGTCTGTCCCCAGACAACTCTTGTACTCTGATGATCCTTAGACCCCCCCCATTCTGCAGGAGCATCCGATGCCTGAGGAACATCATCCACTGGAACCTGATCACAGCCTTCATCCTACGCAATGCCACATGGTTTGTGGTGCAGCTCACGATGAACCCAGAGGTGCACGAGAGCAACGTGGTAGGTGGGAAGCTCAGGGATCTTAGAGATGAGGCCACAAAAGCTACATGAGAGGTCAATAGTGCTGGTTGGTGGCTGGAGAGCAATCACAGCTTATGGGAAACCTGGGCTCAGTTGCTCTGCTGGGGTCTGTGTTGTGTTATGGCTCAGTTTCCTCATTGTAGCATAGAGCTAACGTTGATTTTTACTGTGGCATCAACAAGAAGCAGCCACGGCGATCTGTTTGTTGTCTCCTCGAAGTAGTTCTGCTCTTCACTGCGTCTCCTAAACTCTCGGCAGGTTTGGTGCCGTTTGGTCACAGCTGCCTACAATTACTTCCACGTCACCAACTTCTTCTGGATGTTTGGCGAGGGCTGCTACCTGCACACAGCCATCGTCCTCACCTATTCCACTGACAAGCTCCGCAAGTGGATGTTCATCTGTATTGGCTGGTGTAAGTACCAGGGCCTCCCCTACATGCAGTGAGTGATACTCACCCCTATCCTCTGCTCTGGTTTCACCTAATGGCACTTAAGGATGTGCTTTAGTGGGCATGGTGGGAATGGGCTGATGACTGGACTCGATGATCTTGGAGGTTTTTTCCAACCTTAATGATTCTATGATTCTAAACAGCTCCTTTCAGGAGCATGAGAACAGTAGTTGCATGTCCATATCAGCTTGCCCTGTGCAAGAAGACCATCATTGTTTGGTTGCAGTATTGCACTCCTGAGACCTGTCTGTGTGTTCATCTGCAGGTATCCCCTTTCCCATCATTGTAGCCTGGGCCATCGGGAAGCTGTACTACGACAATGAGAAGTGAGCCTCACTGCTCTCCTTCCCTCTCCTTCCCCCTCCTTCTCTATTCCAATTCCCTGGTCATGCCAGGATCCAGCACACAGCAGGCATGGATGTGCTTGCAGGGGATCACATGAGGTGGGGGACATGGAAATGGTGCAAGGAAAAATGATATCCTTCCATTCTTTCTTTTATCCCTCACTGCAGCACGAGCCCTGCCTGCTGCTGCATTTTTCCTTTCAAACTGCAAATGAGATTTTTAAGAAGGGAAAAAGCTAGATTAAGCCACAGCTCTTACGAAGTGTTTGCTAAGTGGAGCTGGGATTTAATCTACCGGTAGAGATATAAACTACCACCACCTGAGCCATTTTCACAGAGACTTGCTAATGGAAGACTTAACAGGAACCTGATGAGTTCATCATGGGGATGGTGGAACTGAAAAGAGCCTGCTCCGATGAATGCAGCTCGCCTTGTTTTGCAGCACTAGTTCTGCCTCGTGACTTGAGCATCCTTATTGCACACAGGAGAAGAAATGATTAACCAAAATTCAACCAGGTGCTCTCAGGATACTGATACTACCATTAGCTCTCATGGGGTTTGCTGGGGACAGAGCCATCTTAGACCTACCTGTGTATGGTTGTCCTTCCTTGCCCCACAGTAACCAGCTCCCACACTCCAGGATAAACCTCCCTATGTAGTCTGGTGTGTGGGAGAGGCTGTTCCATAGCAGCCACTCTTAACTACAGCAGCTTAAGTTTAGTGCCTTCATGCTATGACAGTGACCTAGGGACATTGTGTAAGGGCAGTAGTCAACTAGGTCACTTGTGCTGCAGGCTTGTCCCTGTCATCTCCTGTCCCTGACACCACATGTTCCCAACACTGCCTGCCTTTGCCTTGCAGGTGCTGGTTTGGGAAGCGAGCAGGAGTTTATACTGACTACATCTATCAAGGTCCCATGATCCTGGTGCTTCTGGTAAGGGCAAAGTGACCTTGCTTGCTGTATATTAGGTCCTTCCCATCTGTATGTGGACCTGAGTCTTGCCAGTTATGCTGTCCCATGGCAGCAATGCCCTGCAAGCCTGGCTCCCCCCACTCACATCCAGCTGTGATGAGAAACATCACGCATGGATCCTGATAACTTGAGATGGACTAGAAAGGGACTCTGGTAGGGGTGCTTCCATTAGCAGAACCCCACAAGCACTGATCAGTCTCCCCATCACTGCTGAGGCACTGTTTGTGTGCAGGCGTGTGCTCTGCCAAACATCAGGAGTTGCCTCAGCCTCATTCATTGCTCTCTAGCAGTTTGCTCCTGGCCACTGGCTGAGCAGCAAATGCTTGATCCTGAGGTCAAACAATTTACTGGGACTTCACTTTCCCAGGAAGGGACAAATAGGAGCAGGTCACAAGCAGCAGTGCCAGTATCAGATCAGCATTTGCAGGACAAAAGCTGTGCACAAGGTCCCAGCAGCTTCTCCTCCTTCCATGCCCAGTGCTGGGAAAACCCAAGGGGGCATTAATCACTGGCACCAACAGCCTTCCCTGCACCTCACTGGATAATTGAGCTGCTTTCATTTCCCAGCCCATCAGGAAGCCTGGCCACTTCTAATCTGTGTCAATTGTGCTCAGCCCCAGCACCACCCCCCAGTTTCATTAGCGGTTGACAGTCAGGAGAGCAGCTCCTTGCCACAATGGCAACCAATCTCCCCACATCCCTTTGTTTGCTTTACAATCCTCCCCTCCATCCACTTTTTGCTCACACCCCTTCTTCACTCATCTTCTCATGCACCCTTCAGCCCTCGGTCCTGCAAATAAGCTCCTATATCTTATTGCTGAAGTATATACATTGATGCCCTCTCCCAGGCAAGGAAGAGAGTGTGAATCCTCATGAGAAACAGAGTCCACACATACTGCATCCACTGCTTCTGAGTTCTGAGGTTCACCCCAGGCTTGGTTTGGGTTCATGAGGTGTTCCCATTTCCCTCAGCACATTTCCTCTGGTGTGGGAATAGAGGAGAACACAGGAGAGCAGACACTTACCAGCTGCTCTCTGCTTTCTAGATCAACTTCATCTTTCTGTTCAACATCGTTCGGATTCTCATGACCAAGCTCCGAGCATCAACCACGTCAGAGACAATCCAGTACAGGTAACAGCAGGAGTGTAAAGCAGAACTAGGAACCGCCTTAGAATGATGGCATCTCCAATTTGTAGTTACTATATTCCAGCTATATTCCAGTTTGCCAGCTGAAGCCCTGCATCCTCAGCTATTGTCAGCTCAACCATGCCATCTGCCAGCTTGTTCTGGTGGCTGGGGCTCACCTGCAGGTCCCAACGCAGCCCAGACCCACCAGAGATGGTTTTTCTGGCATTAAGTTACTGGTGGAATTTGTTAGCTTGGCATTGTGCTTATTCCCTAATCAAAACAAATGAGATAGTGAGCCCCTATCCTTCCCATGCTCTCTTGCATCAGCACAATCACTTTTCACAAACCACACTTGTAATCTCATCAAGAAAAGATATCAAATTAATTAGCTGAAGTAAGTTTTTCATAAACCCATCTCGATGGGTGTAAATTATCTTACCCTCCTTAATTCTTTTTTAACGAAGACCTCGCTCAGCCAAGCAGCTCAGCTCAGCAGCTCAAGGTCAGGTCTCTGCAATCCACCACCCATTTTCTGTATGAGAAGTCAAACAGAGTGCTCAAACCAGCCCAATTATTTGGGGATTGCTTTAGGAAACAGACCAGCTCTGCTCATGTTGGTTCTGAGAGTGGGATGGGAATATTCCCCATGCTTAGCACTGCGCAGTGGCAGCTCATCTCTGTGGTGTCTCCTCAGAAAAGCAGTCAAGGCCACACTGGTGCTGCTGCCCTTGCTGGGAATCACCTACATGCTGTTCTTCGTCAATCCAGGGGAGGATGAAATCTCCAGGATCGTCTTCATCTACTTCAACTCTTTCCTGGAGTCCTTCCAGGTATGACTCTCAGCTCCAGCTGCCATCCCAGGGCCCAAGGGATGTGGAGGAGCGCATGGTGTGGCTGATGTCTCATTTCACTCCTCCTCCATCCCAAAAATTGACCTCCCCAAGCCTTGGGGTTGCTTCAGAGATGCTCAACCTTGGGGTAACTCCACTGTGACTCTGCATTTGTCTCCTTCCAGGGCTTCTTTGTCTCTGTCTTCTACTGCTTCCTGAACAGTGAGGTGAGCACTGGGGCTGAGGCTTCTTGGGGGAGGTCTGTGCCCATCCTTGAGAGGGGCTGCAAGATGAGTTACCCTCAGCTGCAGGCACATCCACAATCTCACATTGTACTCACACAGGGAACAGGATATTCCTTGACTCTATGCTTTGTCCTGCTGGGGAGATCTGACAGAAAATGGGAATCGCTTCTCACAGGGAATAGAAAATGTAGTTCCTGCTCCTTCTGGTTTTGTTTGCTGTGGTTCTGTGGGTTTGTTTTGTTTGTTTTTGGTG
Organism: Tympanuchus pallidicinctus; assembly: GCF_026119805.1. Lineage (NCBI taxonomy): Eukaryota > Metazoa > Chordata > Aves > Galliformes > Phasianidae > Tympanuchus > Tympanuchus pallidicinctus. The sequence continues at coordinate 750,874 of NW_026294755.1, read as the reverse complement.
AGAATTGCCCATGAGCATCCCATGCAAATCAAACACAGCTGACAGCTTCCAGGGCTTTGCTGTTTGGAATACTGTCTCCAGCCTTTACTAATTCTTCCTCCCAGGCTTTGCATTTGTTGTGGCTTGTTTGGGCGCTGTGCTGGATTTAACAGAGATGCTCAGCCTCCAAAAATGTGAGAAACTGAGAATTTTTGCTGCCTATCTCACATGCAGCAAGCAAGGCAAAGCTTTGGGGAGGAATTTCAGCTGAAGCAGAACATATCATAGGAAATATCAGTTAATCACTATTTCTTCCTATTTGGGGAAGGAAAATACCCCACTGCAAATGGATGCTTCGGGCATGCATGTATGGGATTTGGTGCAGCAGGAGAAGCCAGGATCCCATTCCCACATGCATGTTAAAAGAGGCACCTCTCAGAGTCCAACTTAAAACTCAGCAGCAAGCAAAGGAGATGAGACCAGGAGCCGATCCTTTCCCTCTCCTCCTCCTAAATGTTCTCACACCTTCACTGGCTGTGATGCACAAAAGCAACCAGCAAAGCCCCAGGGAACAGCAGCGTAAGTATTTTAAAGCTCCAGAGAAGACGCAGACCCCTCTCTGGGTTATTTTTCAAACTGCTTTTCAGCAACAAAAGGCAGCTGGCAGCATCCTGACATAACAGGCTCAGATGTGCTAAGTAACTCACTGATGCTGCTATTTTTGATGGAAAAGGAAAAGGGTCTGGATGAGAACTTGCTGGTGAGCATCTTGTGTTATGCAGCGTGTGGTCCTGCTATGGCTACCATCCCAGCTGGGAGCCAGACAAGCCACAGAAGTCCCCAGTGGTCATTCTCCTGCCTCTCAGCCCCTCACACCTTCCACGGGGATATCTTTGTGCCTTTGAACAGCTTTCAGAGCCCCGCTTGGTACCAGACCCTCAATAGCAGGACCAGGAAAAAGAAAAGAATCAGGAAATCTGCGTTTCTCCTCTAGGAAAAATCACACAACCCCCCCTTGCCTTTTGCAATCAGAGCTCAGATAATCCTTCTGCAGCACTTAGCTCAGCGTTGGCCAGCTGGATGGATATTAATTGTCCCTTCCTCTGTGTCACCCCCAGGTGCGCTCGGCTGTGCGGAAGCGGTGGCACCGATGGCAGGACAAGCACTCCATCCGTGCTCGGGTGGCTCGGGCCATGTCCATCCCCACCTCCCCGACCCGGGTCAGCTTCCACAGCATCAAGCAGTCCTCAGCAGTGTGAGGCAGGAGGAGGCAGCTGCCCGACGGGACCCTGCTGTGTGGGTACAGGAGCGGGGTGTGCTGCTTGCAGAGGATGCACGAACTTGCAGTAGGTAATAGGAAACTCTGCAGAAGCTCCTGTATGGACAGGACAGACCTGTAGGTTGTGGGACATCTGAGATGTGTTGTTGCCTGCTTGGCCTGGTGTGACCTACTGGGGTGGCAGGAGGAATCCAGAGAGGTTGCAGCAGCTGCTCTGTCTGCATCCATCCCAGTACAATGCCCTGTGTCCCAACTCGCCCTGTATTTGTCACTTGTCCAAGGTGACACCAAGACAGGGATGCCCCAGGGATTAATCCCTCAGCTGGGTATGCTGCTCGGGGTGGGCAAAAGCTTCTGAGTTGATGAAGGTGACAGAGAGCCCGGGGCTGATTGTGGACTTTGCTTTACAACGCAGTGTTTTTAAAGCACTGGGGTTATTGGAGCCCCATCTGTCAGCTGATTTCTCCGTGTGAGACAGAGGGCAGGGAGGCTGGACACAAAGTCAGAGCCCCAGGACTCAACCTAGCTCCCTGTCCCTGCTTGGGGAAAGGTGAGGAAGAGCAGCCCTATGGAGATGTGTGTGGCTCTGTCCCTCCCTGCCCTGTTCCCACCAAGCTCAGTGCCAAAGCTGCTCCCTGCCCTCATGTAGAGACCAGGGCCGAATCCCTCCCATGCTGGGATTAAGTGCCTTGGAGGAGTGGCAGCCTCCATCCCCTCACCAGCTCCTGGGCTCTACCATGTCCCTGGTCTGCCCTCAGCATCCCATTTCACGTGGTCAGAGAATGCAGCTCTGTGTGCAGTGCAGGATCCATACCTGATCTGAGAGCCAAGCTTTACCCCCCCATGGGATGCTCATGCAGTGGGGCTGTGGGCTGAGGCTGCTTTCTGCATCCCAGGGCTTTGCCTCCAAGGCCCTGCAGGCTTTGCTAGGAGTCACTTCACACTTCTGTGCCTCAATTCCGCCCCCCCTGTAAAGAACAGCTATAAGTATTTCCCATCCTCGGGAGGTTTAAGCATTGTAGAATTTGTAGGATGCGATTTCCTCAAGGCGCACCACCAAAAGAGAGCAAAATCTCTTTTCCATTAAAGAAAAGAAAGGGAAAAAAAAAAAAGATTCAGGCTAAAACCTTCAGGATCTTTCCTTAAACATTTACAAAGTTCATCAGTTTGAAGCAAATCCTTTCCATTTGTCTTTCTCCCTCAGAGATTTCCCTCTTGCATGTCTAATGTGCAGCCCAACCCAGAAGTGCCCCCAATACCATGGTGGGAGCAGCTCCCAGCATCACCCAGTGACCCCCACTGGGACAGTTCCTTCATGTGGGTCAAGCAAAGTTCACCCATCACCAGCAGAAAGTGCCCTTCATCCCAAGTGTGGGTGAGGGAAAAATCACCCTGGAGATGCACAGTGGGAAAACCAGCCAAGCCCATCCTTATTCCCATATGGGCAGATGTGTAAAAATGGTGCAAACCCTAAGGAAATTGCTGAGAAAGCACAGCATATGGCACAGCCAGAGCCCCTCCCAGGCCCCTACCCAGTGACAGAGGGTGACATCCTGCAGGGATGGACTCCCCATGGGATGCTCTGTGTGTGTGGTGTTGGGCACTTGGGTAGGCACTAGCTCAGAGCTGCTGGCAATATAGAGAAGGGAGAACCCCCCCCAAGAAGTGTGTTTTCATTGTACATACTAAAGGTGTTCCCACAAGCGATGTGCTCTATGTTCCTTTGGGTTGTTGTTTGTTTGTTTTTTTAAAGCTGTCATTTCTGGTGGGGAAGAAGCTGCAAACTGAAAAGAGCAAAGGGAGAAACCCAAACACGTGTTTGCATTCGCATCGCTGCTTTTCCTTTCTCTCAGTGGTTTGCTCTGACTTTGCTTCCCGTACGGAGAGGTGTGTGTGTGTGTGTTCTCAGCCTTCTTTGATTAAAATGACTTTGATTCCTCTCTCAAGGACTCTGGGGGCATCTTTATGGTTTGGAGAAAACACCCCCAGCACGGCCCCTCTTCACTTCCCATCTGGGGGCTTTGTGTGTCCCCAGGTCCATCCCATAGGGCAGAGGAGGGATACAGCTTTCCATGAGGATACTGCAGCATCCCGTTAAAGAAGGTTAAAGGACCCCCACTATGGGTCTCCCACACTCCCAAAACCAAACACCTCTCTAAATTTTCCATGCAGCATCCTACGCTCCCTCTCACAGCTGAGCTGAGAGTAAAGGTAATATGCAATTAAGCTCCAAGTTCATTTCATACATCAGTGTTTACTAGTGAAATTCAGACACAAACACCTCTTTCTGGTCAAGCTCTTCTGCTGCAGAATTAATTTGCTCATCTCACTCAGCCTTGGAAAGCGCTGTAATTTGGTAAGCACCGTGCACATAAATAATAATTACACGTTCCCACTGATTACATGATTGTATTTGAAGTTATCAAGTAATTCCAAGATGAATGACCTGCCAATCGCTGTCTCCTGTGCTCTTGACAAGGTTGCAGCTTCTACAGACAAGCTTGCATTAACCCTTGGTGTTAGCCTGGGAGAATTTGGGCAAACAGAGGCACAGATTGCACTGTGTCACAAAACCAGATGCTGGGTTCTGCTGAGTGCCATCCTGCAGAAAGCTCTGCTCCATTGCTCCTGCATCCAGCCCTGCTTCAGGAGCAGGCAAAGCAATGTCAATGTGATGGGGGTTGGTGACCTACTTGGCATCCTACAGCATCCTTCCTCCTGGTGGAAGCAGTGAGAGGTGCCCATCCAGACCCAACCAATGATTCCCCAAACACAATCCCTTTCTGCCCCAACAGGTGCATCTTTTTCCAGCCATTTGCTGATACAACGAGGGGAAGACCCTAATTTACGTGCGCTAGGGGAAGGGTCTGAGCACCATGCCCATGGGGATTACTGCCCACAAGAGTTCCCCTAAGCAGTGACAGGGGGCAACTGCTCAAGACCCACAGGTCTCCTTCCCTGCTCCCTGGCTGCTTTGCTTGCTGCCATGCAGCCCTTCTTACAGGAGCACAGGGGTGGGACGATAGATGGTCCCATTGAGTTCCTCTAAAGCTGCATTTGTAGCATTCACAATCACAGAAGTGTTGGCATAGCAAAAGCAGGAGAGCACAGGAGAGAAAGCCTCACCTGGATGAGCACAGGTGAGAAAACCTCACTATGAGAGCACGTGTGAATGAAATGCACTACAAGGACAGGGCTAAGAGCTTGGTGCAAGCCAGGAAAGCAGTGTGACTTTGTCTACCGGATAGAAGGGAAAATAAGTTGAGATATACAGGACAAACGTTGTGTGATAAGCTGGAATTATGATGTCTAGGCTGAAGTTTGACCAGTAACGCAACACTAAGCCAAAGGCATGGTAATAGAAATGATTATGAGTCTGATGAAAATGATCTGAGTGGTTAATGGGAGCTATATTTTAATGCATTAATAAGGTTAAAGAAGTGCTCAGAGACCACAGGCAGGCTCAGCAGATAAGAAATGGCCCTTCTGTACTCCAGGTGGCTGTGTTCTGCAGGGCTGTGTGTGCAGAGATGCTTCTGGCCTCCTCCTCTGTGCAAGGCAATGCTAAGGGAAACTCATCCCATCCCCAGCAACAAAACCTGTCAAGTCAACGCTGAGCAGAGCCTGTGACAGTGACAGCAAGACGAAGTTGGCCAGCACCACGTCAGGGACCTGCTCCCTGCACAGCAGGGTTTCAGCATCTGATTTCTGTGCTTTTCTATTTCTTTTTTTTTAACCCAACACGCTTTATGATTGCATGGAGCAAAGTGTGGCTCCGTCCACAGAGATTTTCTGTTTTCTGAGCTGCATCTCAGCTGTGTTGTGCCAAAATTGTACGGAGAGATTTCAAGACCCCAGAGCATCACACATCCCAGCCTGGCAAAACAACATAGGAGTCAAGCACCGCAGACTTACTGGAGAGGATGAAGTGCAGACAGTGCTGTGGCAATTCAGGGAAATCTATGCAGAACTAGCAGCAATTAAATGAGGATCAACTGGGTTGCAAGAGGAGAAAATTGCTTCTTTCAAACCCTCTTGATTATAGAGCTGCATTGGCCCGGATCTCCCATGGCTTACCGCTGCTGTGAGCAGATGAGGAGGCTGTTAATCAAGATTGTCAGAAGCTTTCCCCGAGCCAAACACCCTCACTGGGGCCAGCCTCAGTGTGACCCCTCACTCTGCTCCACTGTTAATCAACGGCACCATCTGAAGGTGAGCAGCTTGTCTGTGCACCCGAAGGGCAGCGGGACACGTGGGAAGTGTTTCTATCTCTACCAGGGTAGAATCCAGCAAAGCCTCCATCCCTTCTCATCCCCACAGCCCTTCTCCATCCCTGACATCCCAAAAGGCCAACTGTGTCTGTGCTTGTCAGACCTTCTTGTCTGAAAGCTGCCAGGAGGGGCCGGGTGCCAGGAATGGCTCGGGGAGGATGGAGGTGTTATTTCTTCTCTCCATCACTCCTCACTCCCCGGAATGGCAGCCAGATGGACCAGCACCTCTGACGTCTGCATAGTCCCAGGGAGGGCAGGAGCGAACTGCAGTGAATTCAGGACAAGTCCTGCATCCTGCCAAGGTCCAATCTGACCCCCTAAAACACAAACCTCCTCCCCCTCCTCAAGTCCCACAGCACTGGGAAGGAGGTGGGCTTCATCTCATCAGCTCCTCTAAGCATTTCCAGGGGATTTTAAGGTAGAAGAAGGTTGGAGAATTGCTTCACTTTGCAGCTGAAGCAAAGATCCTGATGGGTCCCTTCTAACTCGGGGTATTCTGTGATTCTACGATTCTATCAAGTGGGTGCAAAGCCAGGCTCACACAGTGCAAGAATCTGCACCAAAAAAACCTGTCACTGGCTTAGAGAGCTGACCACCCCCATCCCTCCTCACCATCCATGCAGAAACCACACAGTAGATGCCACTCAGCAGCTGAGCTGCAGCTACCTTCTGTGCCAATTACATACTTAAGCTAATGCCACGCCGTTAATTGCATTAATAGGAGGCTAATTGCACACCTAACGGATATAAATGGGAGCTAATTACCTGACGCAACACTGGGCTCAGCACACAGCTGCCTGTCTTAGCAATGCTTGGGGAGCACCTTGCTGGCAGCCCTGCAGCAAATCACTGCACTGAGGGACAGAGATTCCCCCAGCAGGAATCACTCCCTGAGTCTTCCTGGGGTAAATTAACCCCATGGCATTAGCTAGGAGCTGTGTTTAGCTGTCATCACACACCTGGAAAAACACATACGGGGGCATCTCTGACCATGTGTTCAAGACTGATAATGAAGGGTGCTGCTTGCATCCAGCAGCAAAAGCACCCTAAGAATGTCCATAGGTAGTGATATCACCCTGAATACACTTGATATTCCCCATGAAAGGACAGGAAATAGGTTATTCCTGCCTGGAAGGAGCACCAAGTATTTGGGGAAGGCACTAACTCTGCTCAGGTGATGCTCAAGAGCCAGAGGACCATCCCAACACCAAGTTTTGCTCTGTGTTCCCCTTCCTGATGTCTGGCCCCACACTTCACAGCACCTTGCTAATACCCATCCCTCAGCTCCTCCAGCACCAGTGCATGAAAACTGAGATGGAAATGTCACACGGCCCCAACAGCACGTCCTCTTCCCAGCAGCATCGCAGCCCAGTGCTAAGCAGGCAGCAAGCAGGGCAGACACGCAGGTTCCTTCCCAAGGGCTCTGTGCCCTCTCACTGGAAGGTAATTAGTGCCTCTCGACTTGATGATGTTGACAAAGCAGCAGCAGTAGGGGTGGGAAATAGGAGGGCTGGGTGATGGGATGCCAGGTGTCAAATCTAGCCTAGAGAAAACGAGCTGTCCATTTAGGATTGAGGTAAGTTGGAGCATGCTCAGCCTCCTGCAGCACCTTGCAATTGAAGGCAGGTTGGTCAGGAAATGCTTTTTGCATAGTTAGACACAGCTATTAGTCAACAGAAACAACACAGATACCCTTAACTCTGCCCCTTTGACACCATGCTGGAAGCAATGTGTTTGGGAAAGTGAAGTACAGTTGCAATGGAGGGGAAAAAATCATCCAAATCCCAGTGATAAGCACAATTTGGGCCCTCAGAACACACCAATAAGAATAATTTTTAAAGGACTTGGAAGCAGATTTCCATTCAAACGTATCCTGGGTAGGGATCCTCAACGTGCACATCTGAAACAGCTCAGTAAAATATTTCAGTCTCAAAGGAGAAGAAAATCACTCTGGATTTGAGGGGAGTTTGAGACGAATTCCACCAGCAGCCCCACGCACACCACTCCACACCAGCACTGCTCATAACTCAACATTCTCTCCTCTACTTTCTTATTTCCAGCAGCCATTTTCCAGCAGGTGCACCCTGAGCAGAGCAGCCGTGGTTCCCTCTCAGCCAAACATCATTCTTTTTTCCTCTAGATCACAACCTTTGCAGCCATGCCATGCTGACACCTCTCCAAAGAAGGGGCTGCATTTCATTACCCAGGGCAGAGCGTGCTGCTTGCAAAGGAAAATCAATAGCTGTCATCCTTATTTATGTATGAGCTTTTATTAATGGGAATTTTGGAGCTGGGCTGATGTTCTCCATGTCTGTCCCTAATACTCACAGCTCTGTGTGCTCTTCCCCCCTCCAGTCAATAGCCATCCCTGTTTCTGAAGAGATGCACTTTAAAAACCTCTGTAATGCTCACTTCACCCAGAGGAGTGGGGTTTTTTTCCCAGCAGCTCGATAATATTCATGTACAATATAAATGCACACAATATCCTTTGATGCCCTGACCAGGCTTTCTCTCTTTTCTCCACCATTTCCTCCCTACAGCAAAGGCTCATAAAATCCTCAGTCCAAAATGTTGTTGTTTTTTGTTTTCTGTTTTTTTCTTTTCTTGAGAAGCATTTGGGGATTTATGGCTGCTTTCTTCCTTAATAAAGTACCTATTTCTTTCTTGTTTTTCTCTCCCACTGGAAGATAAAAACCCCAAATGTTGTTTTATTGGCAAAGCTTTCCGCTTGCTGTTGCCGAAAACCTAAGATACTTTGGCCAGGAACCAAAATCATGGAAGCCTTTCCAAGAAACATTTTAAAAACCTCAGAACCGCTCATGGTTGTGTAGGTTTTCAGCTGAAATTTTCCAAGTGGAAAAGTCCTATTTTTAACAACCACTGGGACAGATGTGATCTGGGATGTGTCACACATCTGCCACCTCTGTGTTCAGGTTGCATCCTCCTCCGTGCTCCTGGTCACAGCAGGATTGGGGCTGAGGACCCCCAGCAGTGCCTTCCTGACCCTGATTCCTTCTGCACGATCCCTTCTGGGGGCAATTTATTGCTCCTACGCCCAAGCAGAGAGCACAGGGTGGGACATACTGGCATGGCACCGTGTTGGGTAGCAGCAATGCCTCAGAGGAAGTGGCTTTCAACTTGGCATCTCTCTGCAACATCAGTGAAAAATAATCCCCAAAGAATAAAATGGGAAGAGAGAAATGCAGAGAGCTGAGGGTCTTCTGCCTTTCTCCCAGTTCCTGAGGATGCTTCAAAGTCTTGGACCTCGTGGTCACATCTGGATTCTCTTTCTTTCTTCACCTCATTTATTCCTTCCTGAGAATGAATGCTACCTGCAGAGCTGCCCATTTCCCTTTGAAGAAAGATTCAATTCAAACAGTTTCTCCCCCAGACCCCCATCCCTGCAATTCTCCTCCTGCAACAAGAAGGCAATGATTGGAAACCAGATCTGTGGCCCTGCCAGCACCTCAACACACACAGCACCTCCATGCGCAGCACTGAGAGCTTGAATGCATCCAAATTGAAAACTAATGACACCATCAATGTGCCTTTGCTGGAGATTTTCTGCTCATTTTGTGAAAATGAAAGGAGAAGAGAGGTGAGCTTTTCTTGCACATTCCTTGTTGAGCTTGGAGTGCAAGGAACTTCTAAGAGCATTGCTTTCCATAAAGGAGTTCTCTCCTGTGCGGATGTGACCCCATTCCATTTTTTTTGTTGTTGTTTCTTTGTTTCTCTATTAAGTTCCAATAAAATGTTTTCTTCTCATTCCATCTCCCATTCCTACATGCTTGCTAAAAACTCCCCTGGAGATCTCCCTCCCTCTCCTTTTCACTGCAGACACAAAGCCAGGTGCCCTCTGGGTGTCAGAACCCCACAGAGGGCTCAAAGTGACAGCAGAGAGACCGAGTGGCCGCACATGGACAGCTGGGCTCCTGCCAGCACAGTGAGACTGGCTCAATTCCTCCGAGCACTGCACAGATCACCACATCTCAGCAAGCTCAGGCAGCTCCCAGAGCTTCTCCCCGTGGTTTGGAGTGAGAACAGCAGCAGTACAGTGGGCTGATGGCTTTCCCTGCACTGCAATCCCATCCCACTGCAGGGGTGGAGGAGACAGAAAGGAAATCTGCAGAGAGCTGGAGGTGGCATCAGATGGAAATCCCCACCAGGATTACAACCAGCCATGTTTTTATCCTGGTAGCTCATTAACTCCATGTGGAATAATCAGGTTTTCTAACCTGATTTCATTAACATGCAAAGTCAATCTCTATGAACTCTCTCCTGCTCTGCAGCAGGCTCCTGGGGGATCTGTGCTTGTACACCTGCAAGATTAAAGGCATGGTGTTAATTTAGCATCCCGAGTGCTGTGGGATGTGGATGCTTCCATCTGTGAGCAGCTTAGCACAGTGCAAAATCCTCCATGCAGCACAGCAGCAGGCTGTGAGCAGGCAATGGGGTGTGCTCCCACTGCTGGCCCTTGGAGGGCACCAATGACTCCAGGGATCCTGGCAAGACCCTATGAAGGATGGGATGGGGACACAATTGGGACCCCACCACCCCAGGAATGGTTGTCACATGCGAATATGTCGAAGTTACACCAGCCTATCTTTTTCATCAAGAATAGCAGGGCTTTGGCAAGGAGGATTCTACACCCTGCAGGCTGAAGCTACTGCATCGCATCCCCAAGCTGTCGGACAAGCCCTGCAATGTTCCCTCGCAGCTTGGATTATCCACGAGTGCTGGATTCCAAGCACTGAGTGTGAATTGCACCTTTCTGCCAAGCCAGGGAACTGCTACATATTGCAGTACCAAAACCAGAATCGTGTGCAGAGCCGTCCGTATCCCCCTGCACTGTCAGGGTGCTGGGGATGCTCTGGGATGCAGAGATGCAAGCAGTGAGAAGGAGAGAGAGATTGCCTTGTCACTCCATCAGTGATGGGTGCAGCAGGGGAACGGTGACAACTTTGCTGACAGCCTGGAGACATCACTGCTGCAGTCAGCTGTCCTGTTGTTTGCAGAGGGACAGCGTGATGTTGATTGTCAGGATTGTTCCTGTTGGCCTCTCCTCTTCCTTCCTGAAGGTTAAATGTGACAAAAGTGCAAAGATCTGCAAACCCAAACATGCCATTGCTCAGAATCTGTGAAATTCCCCTTAGAAATGTATGGTGTATAGGTGTGTGGATACACAGGTGAACATGGCAGGGCACTAAAACACCTCCTGGACAGGTGATAAATACGAGATGGAGTGGAAAGCCAGACTGCACCTGCAGCATCATCTTAAGGACATATTACTAGTAACTCTACCTTCCTTTGTAATTACTGAATATATTAGCTTATGACCCCTTCTCATTTTCAATTCCCCATTCTCCATTTCTTCTAGATTTAATTTACCTTTAAAACATTTCACACTGGGCTGTGCAGGCAGACTTTAACAAGGAAGGAGAAGCAGACACAGAGGCCATTGCAGTGCACCTCCCCATCACAAGAAATTGTTTAGACCCAACCAAGGCCTTTGTGTGATGTCCTTTTTATGGGTGTTTTGTCATCCTGGGTTCTTTGTTCACAGTCATTAATTTGTGAAGGGGGGGAAACCAAAATATGCTGAATGCAATGCATTTTTCTGCAGGTGATCAGCAGCAGTGTGTTGCAGAGATTCAATTTACCTTTACTATCAGTGTGCTTCACTGGACATGGTTAATTACTCTATAGCAATAATGGCTTCTACCTAATTTTTCCACTATTATCCATTTTTTTTTCACTGGGACTAAAAAGAGCCCATCAGCTGCTAACAAATTGCATTAAATTGGAATCGATTCCAGAAGTGTAATCAGAGCTATGAGAAACTCCCAAAGGTTTTAAGAGGGATCCTGCAGCAGTAAATACCCACCAGTTCACAGTGTGTGGTTACACATACGAGCTATTGCCCTGCAAGTCCTGCAGTGCTTCTTAGGTGAAGCTCTCCAGTGCTGTCCCACTTGAATCACTTGCTGCCTGAGAATGGGAAGCAGCAGCTGCCACTACAGAGGCAGCTGCAGCTTCCCTTTCTCATCACTCAAAATTGGTGTCATATTAGGGGTTATTTGGACCTCAGGTCAAAGCTGATGCTTGCAAAGAGGTTAAGCCCAGGCTTATCTAACAATAGCTGTACCCCAGCAGTTTCTTGGTGTTGGGAAGGCCAGGAATGACCTGATGTCCACAAGGGCTTATGACAAGGAGCTTCACCTACATCTGCAGTGGTGGGACCCAGTGACCACGTGGAAGGGAAATTCGGAGAGTTATTACATAGAGAAAGCTACCTCTGTACACAGCGAGCTGGAAACCAAGAACACACCTTTATATGTTCATCCTGCTCTTTCTCTAGCTCTTATTTTCAGTCTCCATCAACATGCAACATGGTGAGTAGCCCAAGTGTGACCCATTGGGGTGCTCTCAGGCCGGGCAGGAGCGCAGCTGCTACATAGGGACCAGAGCTCATGGCTCAGCGTGAGCAGTAGCATAAGCTTGTCGGAGGAATGCCGTGCAGAAGGATCTCCAGCAGCCGTGTTTAGACTTGCAGATGATAGCAGCATCCTTCTCCTGGTCTTAACAGGCCTTCGGGCATCAGGGTGATAACTCTGGCAGACAGGATCAATCTTCTGTGCCTGGAAACGGTGGGGAGCAGGGACAGGAAGATCCCCAGCCTGTGTTTGGCATCAATCAAATATGTGTGAGAATAGTTCAGTGATGGTAACAAAGCCGCAGGGAGGAGGAGAGCCGAGGAGATGCTCATGAATCACAAGCCAAGCAATTCAGCTGCGTGATTAAGAGAAGCAGCCCAAAACCACTGCCCACTCCTCCCTGGAGGTGAGGGATATTGGTGACCCATGGAGTCAGTGCATTCTGCCCAGTGCTGCTCTGCCAGCCCAAACCTGAGTGCTGCTTGAGATGCCCAGAGGGAGGTACCATGCTAATGAGCAATAATTAGCTTCTCCTTACGGCTGCCTAATGAGCTGTGTCTGAGCCACGCTGGACACCCTGAGAGAGCAAGCAGACACTGGGGATGAAGTGAGTAAATGCAACTGGCTCAACCCTGGAGCTCACTGAGGATGCTCTGTATGAGGAGAACTCAGCAGAACCACTTTCAGCCCAGTTCTGCAGTTCTGGGACACATGGGTGACTTCAGGAGCTGCCCGAGGTGACACTGGAAACCAAGGCAGAAAAATGCTTTGTTTTGTTTTTTTAATGAAAAGACAAGAAGAAATTGATATGCTCCAAATCCTCCTGCAATTACCTGCTGGGTATGTTGCACTCAAAATAATGGTCTCTAAAAATGACTTGTCTGGCAAATGCATTATCACAGCCAGAAGGAGATGCACAGCTTGGCTAGAGAGATGTTTCCTGAAAGGTGTCAACAAATCCTGGCAGATGTTTGTCCAGAGCTTTCCCAGGCTTGTGTTGTGTGTGTCCTGGGGTGAGCGAGGCACTGAGGAGCCCTCTGGTGACATAGGAGGGAATGCAGCTGTTTTCTTTCTAAGCTGTGTTTTGTCCTTCCCCTGCAGGGAGCCAAGAGGTGAAGAGGCTCCAAACAAAGCCTATATTGGAAGAAGGGAGAGGGTTTCCCCTTCAGCATGGAATCAGCCTCCATCTCACACCCCACTGCTGACTCTGCACCCATAGCCCCAAAACCAACCCCACTTCATTTCAGCTGCCCCCCTACTTCTTCCAGCGAACACATCCCTTCTGATTCAGCAAAAGCTGCAAGACTTCTCCGAAATCTTGCTGCTGCAGGATCTTCAATCTCCATTTAAGAGTCATTCAGATGTAAACACCCTCCTGCGGACCCAGAGCTGCTTACAACAGACGGATGGATGATCGGCATTGAGCTCTTTATGCCATAAGGCTGTGTTTTATTTGCCTGCCTTGGCAATAAAGTCTGGAGGTTGTTCAGCAGCAGCAGTTCAGCAGCAGTTTCTCGTTAGAAGGGCAGCATTTGCCTTTCTTTCTTTTTTTTGTCTGTGCATTCCTCTTTGCAATCCTCTACCTTCACCGGGCTGCGGGCAATAAATCAGTGTTTCCCAGGATCTGTCAGTGGTGCAAGGCTGATTCTCATCAGCAATGGATCTGTCCTGTCCCGTGCATTTGGCCCCACTGCACAGAATACAAAAATATACCTCTGCTGAAGGACACAATTATCCAATCAAGGCGGAATTCGCTGGGAAAAGAGATTTTTGTGGTGCACATCAATAACTTCTCCAACTTCTCAGTGCAAGGGCACACTGAAGGTGATCAAAAGAAAATTACAGCAGGGAGCTCTCCTATACATTTGATTGCAGAGATCTCTGCAGCCAGTTGCAGCAAAGGAGGGTACATCTAACAGGCATATTTCACTTCATTACAAAAAACCCACACGCTCAGAGCCAAAGTACCTCTTCACTACCAAACATGCTGATGCAATCAGCTCCTGAGCAATGCTGTGATTGTAAACCCTCATCTAGATTTCAGTGCTACTGCACTGTCAGACAATAACCAGGATGAGTGGCCGGGGGGATCACAGCCATTGCTGGCAGCGTGGTGATGCCCAGCATCTGCAGAGCAGTGTTTGTTGGTAATGCTGCAGCACAAGGGAAAAGTTGGATGGGATCCCATGCAGTCACAGGCAGGAGAAATGGGAAGGAGATGGGAAATTGCCCCTATTGCTTGTTTTTGGGGGACAGGGGTACAAACTTTACTGAAGTTGGGGAACCTCCATAAATGTGTAGGCATAAAGGTGGATCACTGTATGTATGATGATGGTTTTACACCAAGGCTGGGTATAGCAGAAATACTAAGCCATGGCTTGAACCAGTGATTGAGCACCTGGTGAGAAGGCAAGGCCAACCTAGGGGAGCTCAGCTCCATGCAATGCAATGCACCTGAGTGACTGGAAGGGCTGGAGCCAGGACCCACCCCTTGCCAGACCTCATTTAAGGGTTGGCAGTGGAGGCAAGGGATCTTAGTGGAGATCCCTGTGTATCTGAGGGCTTCTGAAGGTAAGGAGCTCATTTCCTTTGTTTCTGTGCCTGCAGGTGTTGCATTTGAGCAAGTCTGCACTTGCTGCAGCCTAGGACTTTGATGGGCTGCTGTCGTTGCTGTGTTTTCCATTGTGTTATAGTGTTAAACTTGGAAACAAATCTCCATGTATGTCTAGGCACAAGGATGGGCAACTGTATGTACGGTGATGGCTTTTTGAAACCTCTGAGACTGGGAAACCTCCATAAAGGTGTAGGCACAAGGATGGATCACTGTATGTATAGGGACAGTTTTAGGTAACCGTGGAGACTAGGAAACCTTCGTAAGTATACAGGCACAAGGATGGGTCACTGTACGTGCAATTATGGTTTTAGGCTCTCTGTGTCTTCCAGTTTTCAGTTTTTCTCTTTTGGTGTCTGTGGGTATCTTTCTGTCACTGGTGGATTGTTGGACCGTTTCCTGTTGTTGTAGAGGAGATCAGAGCACGCAAACCCTTTCCCCACTCCACAGCTCAAACTTAAAGGCAGAAGTTGCTCCCAACAAGAAGAGTGAGGATCCCATGTCCACCTACTGCAACAAGTGGACTCCAGCCCCAGTCATGCACTCCCATCGCTCTCCACATCCCTGCTTTCACACCAGGCTTTAAGGCAACCCCCAGTCCTGTTTCCATGCCATGAAACAAGTGTCCTTTTGGATTCAGGGTGGAGCACAAATGCATATTTCTCCTTACTCCAGCTGATATCACCTAAGGTGCAGTCAGGATCTCAGTAGCACAAGCAAGTTGTATGGGGGTAAGCCTTTAATGCCTCCTGAACCAAAGCTTATTCAATTATTTACAGGAAGGGGTTATAAAAATGTACTGAAAACAGCCAGAGATTAGGCAAGGCTTTCTTCAATCCTAAAGCCCCTCTTTCTCTGCCCCTATTGATTCCACGGTTGAAATACATGAGTGCAGAGTTTAAGAATGAAGTTTTTTTCCTCATCCTACCAGCTGTGCCATCCTGTGTCTGCAAGCCAGAAATATCCCACTCACATCCAGCCTGCTTCGCACTGGGACTAAGAAGTTCTCACTACCTGGGGCAGATTAACCAAGAGTGTGCTGGTGGATGCGTGGTGCTTTGCTCCCCTCCAGTGCACAGCTTTGATTTATTGGTGCTTCCTGACCCTGACAGCTGGTTCTGTTTTGTGCACAGCAGTCCTTGGATCATCACGGTGAGCTAAAAGCATTGCGTGAAGCTCTGCCTGAAGCCAAAGGAAAGGTGATATGAGCAAGCAGCACGCCTCTGATCCTCAAAGTTTCAGTGCAGTGTCATTTTCCCCCCCTCCCCCTATCACAGTAGATCTGTAGTGCTTTGTGCTGGGAGAGATTTCTCCGACACTCTTAGAAAGGAGGAAAAATCCTGGGGAATGAGAGTACTTCACTAACTGGAACTGCCCCACCTGCAGAGGGCCTATGGGCACCTGGTTGTATATAGGGATGCCAGCAGGAGCAAGATGAATCCATCCCATGCAGAGCATTGGCAGCCACCCACCAGGAGGTTCCCTGAAAAATAGGGGTCTTTATGAAATCCATGCTGCCAGACAGGAGCTGTCTGCAGGCATCTAGAAAAGCAGAATTACTCACTGTAATGATGGTCTGGCACAAGTTTCCTTGTTATGGTCACATGCTTAATACAGTAACAACTACTGACAACAAGAAAATGCTCAGAGTTCAGGAAATACTGTGTTTTGCTTGACTTTATTAGCAGGTGGGCAAAGTAAATTGCCCAGAGGGTCCCTCTGCCCCCAGGCCAGCTCTGCCTGGGCTGAGTGACCTCCCACACCCCAGGAAGACCACAAGCTCAGGGCTGTGGGTTAAGGTACAGACCCAGCACATAACAAAGCTGTTATTGTACACTTGTCCCTGGGAGAGCTCGTCAGGTTCAGAGAGTGATGGCTCCATAAGCGGTGTTGTGTACAGAAGTGCTTTGGTTCCAGGCATTGTCATTTAGACAATTTAGTTGTCACTGAAGACAAAGAGGTGACTTGCATGCAGTGGATGAGCATCTGCAAAGGTGAAAATAGCAGAATCTGAGAAGCTTTTCTCATCCTGTAGGGAGAAGGCATAGTGAGAAGCCAAATGCCTGGAAGTCATGCCTTGTAGCAGAGCTCAAAGGCATTATCACCAGAGGCTCACTGTGGCAATATAGAGACCTGCTGACCCCATGTTGCCCCAGGAGCTGTGCAAGAGTGAGTGAGGACCTGCTGTCACATCCTATTTTGCTGTTGTCCAGTGGAATTTATTTGTAGCCCTGGCCATAGGTGAATGCTTTGTCCTAGGGACAAGCTCTGCTCCTTGCTCTGTGCTCATCACTGCATCAATAAGAAGAGCTGATGATCCCTTGTAAATGTGTAACAGCTGGGAATACCTCGGTGGGATGAACATTTTGCCAACCTTGAGGTTAGTTATTCGAAAACTCTTGCCAGAAGCAACAAACCTGGCACCTGCTGTGAGCACACCTGGTCCCAAACATCACAGCAGGGCAAGGTGAGAAGAATCCCAAGATCCAGTCTGCCACTGCCCCCCGTGTCCAGTCATCAGCCCAGCCCCTGAGATAGCGGATGTTGGTGTTTGAGATGGGTGGACGTGCCTTGGAGTTTGAATAGGGAAGGCTGGAAACTGAAATGTGTGAGATTGAGTGCCTTGGCTTGTTTTTCTTCCTTGCTTTGCTTTGGCTTGCTGAACAACCCCATCTGGCTTCTCTGAACAGCAGTGTTACTCACCTTGCACTTTATGCTTTCCTGGGGATCAGTAATAAACATCCCTTCAGTCGATAATGAAACAGGAAGGAAAATTAGCGGCGTTTCTACCGCAAGCTCAAAGCCAATCAATCCCAGAGAAATGCCATGGCTCTCACATAGGGGTCAGATACCTGCTGGGATTGATGCCCGCCTCTCCCTTCTTCAGCTTTAAATACCTCCCTGTTTTTCCAACAAATGATATTTCTCTCCCTAAATTCAAACCTTTCCCAGGAGCAGACGGCTCTTCCATCTACTTCTGCCTTTAAGGTGACATTTGGCGAAGCTTTAAAATCATCCATATATTTGTTTTGAGGGTGAAATTTTTGTTTGGAGCGGGGAAAAAGCTTGGAGGGAGGTGAATGGAGCTGAGGAAAGGCAGACCCAGCTGGCTTTGGGATGACTGCTTCAGGGAGACAATTGCAACCCATAAATATTGAACAATATTGGTGCCATGGAAGGAAATCTTTTGGTGGAGGGGGAGGGGGGGAGGTGAAAACAGAGATGGGGTGATCCAGGCTGAGTGCTAAAGAAAAATATCTGCCTGTGAATGTGGCCTTCTGAGCACAGGCAAGGTGGAAGCTCCATCATTTGAGGATGCTTGGAATTGCACCAAACAAGGTCTGAATGAATTTCCTCCAGGGAGCAATCATGCACCAGCTGAGACAGATCTTTCCTGCCTTCCCACCTCTCCTTTTCGCTACATTTTCTTGTAGAACTGTGGGTATCACTAAGGAAATTATTAGACCCATTTCCCCAGTGGCTGTGTGCTGCCTCCCTTCTGCTAGAGCTGCAATGGCCCTGCCAGATTGGTTTTCCCAGGGCTGTTTGAACTCTGTGTGTAGGGAAGAGGGGTGCTCAGCCCCTGCATTGCAGTGGATTCCACAGCCATCATGCTGCCTTTAATGGCAACCAACCACAACCTCAGGATTCTGAGGACAACAAGCAAAGCAGTTTGGCATCACCCTTCCTGTGGCACTGCGGATGTTATCAGGGGGATGGATGATAGAAGAGAAAGAGCAAATGGGAGCCAGAGTTCCTGGAGCAAGATGCCTGTTGGAAGCTGGAAAATAATCCAAAGCCTTTCTCAGAACACTCAAGGATTAAAGCATTCATCCTGAGGTGGGCAGCTTGCTGGCAGTGGTTGGACTGCACCAGATGTGAAAAAGCTTTGTGGAAGGAAAGCCTCAGTGCCCAGAGAGAGCTGAGCTCTTGACTGATGCGTCTGCAGCAAGCAGCAGAGGAGAGGGTGCCTTTGCTTTCACTGCCAGCTTTCCTTCATGAAGAGCAGCAGAAGGGAAGAAAGCATTGCTGCAATGCTGCTGAGATGGGCAGAGGTCACACTGCTCCCACGTTGCCCTGGGGTCAAAGTCTCCCTGTTCCCATGCTCCCTGGGGGTTGCTGCAGGGCGTGCTGTTGTGCAGGACAACATCTGGTGTGTGGCTTTGGGAGAGGTCACTGTCCTTATCCCCGTCATTTAGAGGAGGGATGGACATGCAGGAGAAGGGGCTAGCCTGGATTCACCCAGCTCTTCTCAAACAGAAACACAAAACCAGGCTTTCCAGCCCTGAGGAACAAACTGCAGATCCAATGGCTCGCTCTGTCTGCCAGCTCTCATGGTTTTTGTTTGCTCTTGTTTTCAGAGAGGCCAAATTATCCCTGCTTAGATTAGAGGTAGTATCATTTCTTCAGCCTTCACCATGGAGAAAATCAGCTGGAAAGGGCAAAGTGCCATCAGTTACCTCCAGGGCTTCGGGCTGATTTGCTCTCCATGTTCTGGAATAGTTGGACTTCAGGGTGAGGCCAAGTGGAGAGAAATCTTCATCCCAGAAATGGTTGTTATCTTTATAAAGGTATAAAGTTGTTGGAAAAGAGACTTAAATTTGAAGTGACCATTTGCCATAACTGCAACTTTGCCAGAAATTTGCTGTAATGTGGAATGACTCAGAAATATAAAACTAAGGGAAAATCCTCTTCCTTTTTTTCAAGGGAGAAAAAGAGATGTATCCTTCTCTAAAATAGAACTGAAAGCTCTGCAGCATTGGATCGTATTCAGAATAAAAACTGCAGAGGAAATAATCCTGAGGATCTGGTTCCGGTCCTAGCACTGCCACCCTATGAACTGGTCCTCTTATTCAGAACAGAGGGGTGTAAAATGCAGCGTGTAAATCAATAGGTCAGTCAAATCTTAAGACAAATCAGGTCTGGAGATCACCTGCAATGCTGTTATTTTCCTGCATTGATGGATGTTTCGAGCTGCCCCTTTTCCAGCCAGGCAGATGGGATGCCTGTGACAAGAGGAGTATATACATGGCTTGTGGTGTCCTGTGCAAGGAGGGCAGAGAGGTAAACCTCCAGTCTAAATGGGTCCTATGGAGCCAGTGGGATGCTGTCAGCCCAAACTGCTCCCTAGCTGCTTGCCTATCCTTCTCCTTGAGCTAAACATGCCAGATGCTGTGACTATGTCCCCTCCTAACAGTCAGGGCTGTGTACCCTTCTCCATCACCTAAACATCATCCTCCAGCTCCAAGCTAAAGCTTGGGAATGGCCTGGCACACATGGCCCTCTCAGCCCAGCTCTCTCATGAAGATAAATGATCCCATTTGATGTGATGACAGAGAACAGCAGCTGGGGCAGCCTCCCAGCTGCTATAAGGGCAAATCAAAGCCCTGAGTTTGGTATGGAGAATAAGACATCATCAGCATCTGCAGGCAAGGAAGGAGATAGTTTGCCCAGCTAATTAGCTTTGGGTGCTAATGACACCTAGAGCAGAAGATCCCAACTCACTGAGGTGATGTCTCTGTGCTGATTTGAAGGAGTGTGAGCAGGATCCAGGCACAGGGAATTGCTTCCAAAAGGATGTCTGTGCTTTTGATTTGCACTTGGCTTGATGTGTATGAGCACAAAGGAGAGCCTGCTGTCCTTCTGAACCAGTGAGAGCAGAGGTGGCCTTTGGAGGACACCCAGAACTGGGAGTTGGACGTTATGACTGTGATATGATGCCAAGGCAGAGATGGGCAAAGCTCAGAGCTGAAAAGCAAGAAAGAATCTACTCAAAGAGCAACCAAGACACTGGGATGCTTCTGCTCCTGGCGAGTGAAATCCTCACACAGAGAAGATTCTTTTCGTTTGGTCAGAGCCTTCCATTCTGATTATAATCACAGCAGCTCATTCTGCCTCACCTTCTCCCTAGCAGTGATGGGGTCACCCTGCACACCTCAGCAGGAAATCTCTAAAGGAAGTGTCTTTTACAACAAGTCTCTGTGATAAGAACATAGGCACCTTATCAAAACGCTTTGCTCTCTGTCATATTTTTTTAAATAAAACCTGTGCCAAGCTTCTCCACCCAGCATGCCTATGGCTCACCCCAACCTCATGAGGCCAGGAGACAAAGCTAGGAGATGAAGCCAGGTATCTGCTACCCTCTGCTGTTTTCTTCCTGCTATATCACCTTCCTCTAGTAGAACTCAACACTACTTTCTGCTTTCCTTTATGACCCTGTGCTATCTGGCAGAGAGAAACCATTATCCTTCCCATCAGGAGATGCTGAGCCTGCTGCCCACTCCATCTCTCTGCTCCCCCAGCCTTCCCACCCCCTTCTCCCAAATATCATCAGCTCCACACACACAGCAGCTGAACTTCCCTCTGTCTCCCAGCCTGCTTTCCATCCTGCTCACTCTTCTTCTCCCCCTGTCATTATGGTTGGGCCTTTCCTCCCTCTGCATTGCTCACAAATTACAAAGAGCTCTGAGAAGAGCTGGGCTCTGACCTGCCAAAGCCCTTCTGCAAGTCTCAGGGAACAGCCTGGCATCACTGGGGTTAATTCAGAGGTAGCATCAGAGCAGCTCCTGCCTTTGTTATCAACCCTTGACCCTTCACAGAACAAAACAAGCTAAGAGATAAATGCCAGCTGTGTTGCTTTGGTGCCCATGTTGAATATTTATCACCACAAACACTATTAATCACAAGGAGAGGTATGGGCATAATTCCTTGCTAATGAGCCATGTTGAACTGATTCTAATAGGGTCCAAAGTGCAGAGTTCCTTTCTCTCATCACAGCTGCAGAGCTTTCCTCTGGGGAGATGTGCATTGCTGTATTTCAGAAACATCACAGGGAGATGGATGTGACCCTGCATTGCTAATGCAACTAATTGGCTACGATGATCAGGGTCACTGCCCTTAGAAGACAGCATTCCTAGAGCAGAAGACTCACCAAAGCACGGGTTCTGGTCTGAAACCAAGGCACTAAGTGAGCATCTATGGTGCCATGGCCAAGTGATGGTGTCATGGGGAGGTGATGGTGTCCAGGTGATGCTCTGAAACCCCAAAGCATCTCTTTAGGAGGCAGCTCAAGACATCCAACTCTGGCTTCCATAGGCACTCAATGGCAGCTGAAAGATGCATGTTCCTTCTGAGTTCAACAGCACAGCAGAAGCTAGACAGCATCATCAAAATCTTGTTCACATCGTGGTTCCTTTGGGGAACTCCCCAAGGTACCAAGGCTTCTTCTCATGAAAGGCCACAGATGGTGGCAACTTCACCCAAAGTTTAAGCTTGTTATCTCTCTTTCTTTGTGGATCAAAGACTTAAATGTGCCCAGCCTTAGCCAGATTGTTTTGGAGAAACTTCTCCAAAAGAGTGGTGATGCATCAGCACAGGCTGCCCAGGGAGGTGGAGGAGTCACCACGCCTGGAGATGTTCAGGGAAAGCGGAGATGTGACACTGAGAAATGTGACTTGTGGGCATGGGGGGGGGGGGGTTGGAGTTGGACCTGGGGATCTGAGAGGTCTTTTGCAACCTTCATGATTCTATCATTATTCAGCATCAGCATTAACTCAGTTTTCTGGTAATCCAGGCCTCCCAAGCAAAGGTAATTGCAGGAGACCAGTGTGGGGACATACAGACTGTGAGGTCCTGACATCTGCCAGCAGGGTTAGAGGGAGACAGAGGAAAGGATGGAGCATGATAGGATGCTCCTCCAGCTCTGGGCACTGCTGCAGTTCATGTAAACTAAGGGCAAATGGAATTTTTGATACAAAATGCCCTCAAATCTCAGATCCTTTTCTTCCAGCCATGGAAGGATGCAGAAACTACTCAAAATCAACTTTTATTTTGGAGGGAGCAGTGGTTAATTCTAAGTCAGAACAATGCAGGGAATGGTCTTCCAAGGGCCCATGGATGTGGTTGTTGCACTCTCCACCAGATAAGTAAATGAATAACAAGTGCCACAGGACAGTGAGAATCAGTATTCATGGCATTTTTTTATGGCTGCCCAGGCTCAGCTTCATCCGCGAGCCTGAATTTTGCATTTCAAACAGAGAGAGGAGCACTGTGCTATGTAAGAAGGGTGTCCCATCTCCTGATGCTGCTCTGATTGCTAAGCATGTTTCCTGAGAACTCACAAACACATCCTGCAGTGAGCTGAGGAATGCAGAAAATAATAGGATCATTTCAGAAATGTCACACCTGCCTCAGATCAGACGTACTTTTAGCCTGGTTTCCTCAGGAAATGAGATCCATAGAGCAGTTCTGAGCCTGGCTTGGCTGCTTGCCCTCTTTCTAGCTGCTTCGTAAGTGTCACTCCAGTGTGACACAGCGGAGGGCTCTCATGTGTTTGGATGAGATGTGATGGGGAGAGAAGTGCTATGCCTCAATCCAGCCCAGACAGGAGGGAGCACCGTGCATTGAGAAGCAGCTTCCCTCCTTTCATCTCACTGCTTGCACACGTATGTGGTTCTATCCCAAGTGATTCCATGCCAGGCTTTGTTTATTTCTGCTAAAATACTGTCAGAGAAACTTGAGGCGTAGGGGGATTTCAATTTTTTTAAATTTTTGTTTAGAACCACTAAGGAGCCATTCATCACATTGTTCATCAGGGTGCAGATTTCTCCATTGGCACAGCCTGGAAATGAGCAGCTTCCATCCCTCAGCCCTGCCCTTCCCTTTGGCTCTGCTCTGGCCCCCACCCCTCAAACCACAGGGAGGGGAGGATGAGGGTTTTCTCATGATTTCATCATTCAGGGAGGAAGATTGGAAGGAAGGGCTGCCTTTGCTTGTCATGTCTTTCCCCAAGAATAGTTATCAGTGCTCCCTGCTGCTTTTAAATTGAGGAGTGCTCCAAACTTCTATTGTGCCATAGCTGGAGTGGGAGGTCTGTGAAGTGGGTTTCTGATTTCTCTTATTTTTTTTTAACTCGTGCTGTTTTCTCAAGCATAATATTTTTTCACACCACAGTAGGATAACTGAACATATTTCTTTCCAAAATCACTTATTTCTCTCCCACCCTTCACCCCCAGAAACCCTGGTACAAGTGAATAGGAGATTTCATCCCTACTTTTCCCAAGTTTCCATCTGTCCATATTGTTTAACAGCTCATTTTAGTTCTCAGAGTACAATCATAGGAAATTAAATCTCATTTCCAAGACAAACAGGAACATTAAGGAAACACACCCCTTTTCAGGCATTCAATTCTGAACCAAGAGATTGCCTTGAGTTATAGCACAAATTCCGATCTAGGCTTTCTGGGTCATACTTGCCTCTTGTTCTTATAGGATTTCCACACACACACAAAAACAAACAAACAAAAAAAGCTTTGCATAGCACTCTCATCTTCTGTCTCCTCTTTCTTTCCTCTGATCATCACTCTTGGTCACATCACTGCAAACCCACAGCCCTTCTTCTAGGATATTCCCACCTGCACTCCTTCAGATGCTGCCTGTCTACTGATGATCCCAAGAAGGCCCATGGTTCCCGTAGACCCCAATCACAAAGAATGCCACCTAGGTGGGCAGGAGACTTGGCACTGGGCAGGAAGCCTCCTGCTGTCATACTCTGAACCATCACTAAGGTGATGGAGGATGCACTGGATTCCTCGTTGCCATGGTAACTGGATGCCCCGCACTGACAGCCAGGCAGGATGCTCTGTTCTCCATGCTTCTGGCCAGACCTTGGAGCACCTGGGCTGTTGGGGACCATGGAGATCCTGACCGTGGTCCTTTGGAGCTGCTCAGGTAAATGGATAGCACAGAGGTGGATTTATTCTGCTCTGACTCTTTGGAGAGGAGAACATAGTGAGGTGAGAACCCCCTGCACTGAGCACTGCCCCTCTGTTCACTCCTAGGACAGCCAGCATTCCTGTCTGAGGACCTGCCTGCCCGCTCCAGCTGGGAGTACCACGGGGGTGAGATCCCCAAACCCTTCTGCAGAAATTCCCTGATCCATCCAGGGCTCTCCTTCCAGGGTTGAACAGCCACCCTTCCCAGCCCACGTCCAGACTTCTGATGAGAGCAGCCTCTCCCCACTGCCTACTCTGCCAACAACCCAAGCAGAGGATGTAGCAGCATCCCAAGTTGCAGTCAGCACCAGCAGAGCCGTCCCAGTCTGATTCTATCTTCTCCATTAGCTCTGGCCTCACTTCTTGCCACTTATTCCTCCAGCTTCTGGTATTTAATTTGCTCTAACCCCACGAGCATCCTCAGGTCTCCCTCCAGTATGATCCTCCATGGAATTGGGTCCATTCAGATCTCCCATAGGTTCACAAAGGATTTCAGATCCTCCTCTCTCCTCATTCCCATGTCTGTTTCTTCTCAATGCCCTGAAACATGCCCCAGTTCTCTTGCTTCTCTTTCTCTGGCTTAGGTGACGTCTTCATCCACATGGACAGCAGCCTGTATTCATTGCCCTGCAGCACAATTGAGCTGGAGGTGGCCAATCCCACCTACCAGTGGGTGCGGGACAGTCCAGGTAAGGTCCTCACTCCCCTCAGCCACAATGGGCTCTGCTACTGTGAGGCAAGAGAGGTGTATGAGGGGAAAGAGCTGTGCAAAGTTCTGTGGAGCAAATGAGAAGCAAGTAAGGGCTGGGACCTCATGAGAGTGCGTGTGTTGGGGGTCCTGACAGGCTTCGTTAGGAATATATTCAGGCTTTTGGATGGTTCTTTTATAGACAGGGATATCTCTAGCAGAGGAGAGAGCACTGGTGAATCTTGATTTCTTCCACCTTACTCTTCAACACCTCATCAGAGAAGGAAGGGAATGAACAGCTTTGGGAGTTCTTGTAGAGTCTTTGTTGTGGTTTGAGGAGGGCCACCCTAGGACAGCCCAGGAGAACATGGCACAGCCACACAGGCACTGGGACAACTCAGCACAGCTCCTGGACATCTCTCAACCCCTCAATTTCCTGCTCTAGACCCCAAGCTGCTCTCAGTCACTGAAGAAGGACATCTCCTGTTCCAGAACTTCCAAGCAGCTGACAGTGGGAACTACTCCTGCACCATGTCCTACACAGAGCATGGGCTCCCTGTGTCCCAAACTTTCCACTACAGAGTGTTTGGTGAGTCCTATGCTAAAAAGCGTGAGCGCAGGAGGGGTGGAGGAGTCATGGAGGGAGAGGAGAGAGCTCAGCCCTGTGGTGGAGGGAGTTCCCTCTAGACAAGGAGGAAGAATCAGACACATTTAGGGCTTTTTCCTATAGGCTACCATGTGCTTGGAGGCCTGGAGATTTTGCTGGTCTTCCATAGCAAGCTCTGTGAAAACGAGTGGACCAAGATGTTCCTGTGGGATTTACAGGAGAGGTTGAAGCAGCTGGAGGTTGAGCAGCGCTGCAAAATCCATGTCAAGGCCACCGCCTGCTTCCCCTCCGCCGACAATCCTTCAGATGAGTTTGTTGTCCAAGTACATCTAGAAGGTAAAAAATAAGCTCTGTGGCTTCTGAAATTACGAATTCCTGCGAGAAAGTGATGGCTAAATGTTTGAGGTGTTCAGGGCTTTGCCAGCCTCCCGCTGGAGCTGCAGCAGCCTGAGCTGTGTTGCTGACTCTCTGTACTCTAGTGTCCTTCTTCGGGCCCAATTGGGATGAACAGTGCAAACCCCAAGGTGTGGAGGTGGACACATACTGCTACCGCAAAACAGTCCAGCAGAGCCTCGAAAAGGTGAGCCCTGGAACCACTGCAACTGCTGCAGCGTAGAGGGCCTCTGCAGCAAGGGCTCAGCTCCTCTCTCGACCCCCTCCCCAGGTCCAGCAAGCCATTACCAAATTCTTCAAGGAGCACGTAACCTTCCACGTCACTGGGGATGATATCTCCAGAATTGTCTTCACCACTGTGTTTGTTGGCTTCTTGGAGATCAAGAAGTGCAGCAAGGGCTACGGGCAGACCAAGCAGCTGCGAAGATGTCTCGAGTGTTGTAGTGAGCCAAGAGTCCACCACCCTTTTTGATTTTCCCTCTGCTTTCCAGCCCTGCTTTCCCCTTCTCCTCTCATGCAAATCTCTGTTTCTGGGTCTTTGCTGTTGTTTCTGTGCACGCTGAGCCTGGGGAATGTGCCATAAGGGGTAAATCCAAGCCATAAATCACCAGGGATTGGTTTTTTTGACTCTTGTTTGAGTGTATCTGTATGAAGCAGCTGGTGTTGCTGCTCAGAAATAACTTTCTTTGTGTTCTCTCCTCAGTTGTATGCCCACCAGGGACGTTCAGCCCTCCTACAAACAGACAGTGCTCACCATGCCCCATGGGAACCTACAGTACGATCTATGGGAGGGCATTTTGCACCCACTGCAAGGATGGCATGATCACCCAGGGGCTGGGTGCCAGATCCACGACTGACTGCGTGAAGGAGGAAAGGACCAAGCAGGGTACATCTGTTTGCTGCTGGAGCAGGGCAAGGCGGGGACTGGGTGGCTCAGTGCAGGGCAGGCAATATAGTGGGACCCCAGAGCAGATGCCCAGATATGTTGGCCGTGGCAGCTTCTACTGACTAAGTTCCCTTTGGAAACAGGAAACTATTGTCTCTTCCATCATTATCTCTGAGGAGACCCCATCTTCCTCACTGCCCCTCTCATCAGGCACTGAGCAATTGGATCTCCCTTTACCTTGCTGTTCCCATCTTCCCTTTAAGCTCTGCTAACTTCACTGCTAGGAGTACTGTAGGTCCCATCATCTCTGGTATTTGGGGAGACTAACACTAGGGTTGTCCCCAGAGCTTGCACCAGTGGGACTTATCCTTTTGGGGTAAATCAATCCATTTTTCTTTCTCTTCAGTTGACTCCATCATTCGCAAGATCCCGCTTCTGCTCCTCATCATCTTGCCACTAGTACTAGGCACCAACATGCTCTTCATCTTGTAAGTCTCAGCTCCTTCTCTCAATGTGAGGTATTTTGTGTCATTCTGTTGGTTTTGGTCCCCCAGCTCTATGTTCCTCTTTGCAACAGATGGAGCTCCTGAGCCCATCACTGTGACACCAGCAAAAGACAGCATGTTAATACAGGAGTGCAGAATACCTGTGGAGGGGATTGGCAACAGTTTACCTCATAAAATCATAGAACATTTTGGTTTGGAAGGGACTTTTAAGATCATCTAATTCCAACCCCCTGCTAAAGGAGGCTGTTGGATATATGGCCCTGGGGAATCCTGGCCCTGAGAGTGGTGCTGGGTGGCTGCATGGTTCTGATGCTGGTTCCTGGCATGGGGATCCCATTCTTCACTCTGGATCTCTGTCTTTTTGCAGTGCCTCTTGCTACTGGTACCGAGAGTACCAGCTGTCATCGCCAATGACTTCCAAGACAGCAGGAATCACCAAGGCAGTGAAGACAGTGACCAAGTTCTGTGGGATCTCCAGGCAGAGCCTCCAGGCTGGCCCTTCTGCTGCAGCTCTCAGCATCACCAGTGAAACTGACACATCTGAGGAGGGTGAAGAGGAGTCCTTGCATGGACAACTCACCCCTGCCAAGGCCCCAAGCCTTGCTGCTGTGAGTGATGACACACCTGCTGTGCTGGAACTGGAGGACAAAACTTCAGTTTTTGAGATTCCCTCCACAAATGCAGGCCAATAGTATTGAGGGAGAATATCCTGACACCTATCTGTGTGTGCCTCCATCCCATCCACACAGGCTAACATATCCAGCAATGAAGAAGAAGGACACGTTTCTCCCTGTCGAATTTGTCTTTGCAAATTGTTCTGATTACAACTATCCCCTTTGCTATAAATATTGGCTTTTATTCTTTATTCTTTTATTTTACCTCTCTTTGACACTGGATGTGCCTAACACAGAGAGACATGGAGGTTACAAGGGGGGAACCTAGCATACAGATTGAGGAACATTTTGTCTTTACTCCTATGAAGCATCCTTCCTCAGGCAGGGAGCCAGTCTTGTACCTTGCACTCAGCTTCCTTTCTTTACCCCTTGTAAAATCCAAATTATTTGCTGGGATCAAGGTTACATGGCTTAGGACAGGACAAAGCTGAGCCTCAGATCTCTTCATTTTCAAAGCCAACCTCAGCATGCAGATCCTTTGAAAGGATTCCCAATTTTGTGGCCTCAGAGAAGAGATCATTATTAGTTAAAACTTTCCTGAGCCTGGCAGCTGTTGGTACTCCAGGAGAGGGCAGCAATGCAGTGTGAGAGGCACTGCTCCAGCAATGGGTGGTTTTTAATAAAAATGAGCTCTGGATTCAAAAATCACACAAGAGAAGGGGTTGGTTCTGCTGCTTGGAGTAGAAGCAGCAGATTCAGAGCAGGAGTATTGGTTCCACTCCAGATCTTGTGTTTCGTACAGTAGTTTCAGGGCACTAAGCCATCCCAAGAAACTTCTTCAGCAGAAAATGTGCTGGGAAACTCTTGGCTGAGGTCCACAGCCAGCAGACCTGTTGCCCCAGCAGTACTTGGGATGGGATATCAGATACTGCCTTAGAGATGAGAATGGGGAGAAGAGCCCAGCGGGGAAGTGGCAGAGTAGGGCTCAGGTGAGTGTGATGTCAGTGGGGCTGAGGCTGCCGGTGTTCAGCTGCGAGGTGCAGGCAGAAGGGCTGCTGGTCAGCTATAAAGCTCAGTAATATTCTCCTTTGGTCCTTTTCCAGCTCTTAGGATGCTCTATGAGACTGAATGCAGCTTGGGTGTCAGCACGCTGAAGGTAGGGAAAAAACAATGATGGGAACACTGGGTTGTGAGGCAGGGAGAGCAGCAACATGGAGTAAAGCTGGAGGAGGTGATGGGAACAGGCTGCTCTGCCAGGCTGGAGGTGCTGGGAAAGGCTGTGTGTGGCTGTCTGAGTCAAAGGATCTGGAGACCACTGAAGTTCTTAAAAGTATGGACACGTTCAACTACCACAGTCACTCTCAGCTTCTTCTCTCTGCAAAACCCTAAAAGAATTTGCAGCCCTGTTTTGAATGAACCCGCAGGGCTGCAGTCCAAAACACAATCAAGTTAATGAGGCAACACTAATGCCCACTCACTGCTATGTACATGTCAGCAACATGAGCAACATGAAAGGAGGCTGCTGCCTTGGTAGGGTCAGGGATGAGGAGGCAGCAGCTGCTGCTGCCCAACTTATCTCTACAGCCCAGCTTGGAGGGAGCAAATTCCTTCTGACCGATCTTGAGGTGAGCATAATTAGCAGGTCTGTGTTGAGGGCTGAGGGTGGGAGTCACGGTTGTCTAAAGGTGGGGGGAGCTGCCTCTAGAGGTGGGCTGACCCTGCTATCAAGGGCAAGGAGCATGGGAGAAAAATTCCCTGTGCCAAGGTCTGGCTCCTCCAGCAAGGCTCAAAGAGTTCCCCATGGAGGGAGTTTGGGCTCAGCTGCAAGCACACATGTATGATCTGGCCCACATGCACTGTCCTGGAGTTGGTCAAAAGCCCCTTCGGATGGATTTCTGCAGTGTTTCAGTCTCATGTCCAACTAACTTCTTAGGACTGCTTCTCCATGGGAACCGTGCTGCTTCTGCACTACATTTAGGACAGAAGCGTGTTAGCACACATGGTATTCTCAAACACCTGAGGATGTTTGTGTCAGCATGTGTTTAGCTGCTTCCCTGGGCTGGGAGTTAAGAGAGAGGTCATTGGGTTTCTGGAAAACCAAAGGGATTGTTGGCGTGGGGTGGTAAGGCAGTAAATGGCAGCAGTGTAATCATTTGTAATCATCAGCCCACACTGCTATTTGACCAGATTGTTATAACTAATTATGTTATGTTTGCAAGCAGTATCTTGAAAACATTCCTATTTGTGGTGGATCTCAGCTATGCTGTATCCTAAAAGGTCTTAAGTTAAATCAGGGTGATTCAGTGCATGTAAGGAAAGCTTTTCAGGAGTAAGCTGGGAATTGAAGTTTCATCTCTAAAAGTCCATCTTCAATTACTAATTTTTAAAGGAAAATATTCTGGTCAATAACTTATTTTCTGACAATCCTGAAGTTCAAGTAAAACACCAAATAGGAAACATTGGCCAGAAGGAAAAGCAGAAAAGGTTTAAGATAAATAGAAACAGTGATTTCAAATGGGAAATCCGTATCATCTCCATGCCTCAGCTTTATGTCTGGGGAGATGTTTCTCCCTAGAAATGAGAGCCTGGTGAAGCCTGCCTGTGTTGGTAACAGCTTCTGGAAGTCACAGCCCCAAATGCAAAGCTTCAGCCTGCCTGTTGCTTTCACTTTTTGTTGATGTCACCCAACTGGAGGGGCAGGGATGAGCAGAGCAGGATCAGGCCCTTGGTTGCATATTGGTATCCATGACAACCTCTGGTTGCTGGCAGTGATTGCTGAAGTTCTTCTGCAATAGAGCATCCTCTGCTAGGATGGAGCCCTCAATGGGACCTGAGAGGACCAAGGGACCATGGTGTCCCCATGAGGACATGGGGACGATGTGGAAGCCCCACAGTGCAGCATTGATCCCTGCCATGAGCCCTCTGGGCAAGGCTGCTCTCCCAGCCTTGAGCTCTGCAGACCTAGGGGCTGGTGGATTGTAATGAAATGGGGATATTTCCTCAGTGGCATCCTTTGAAGCCCAGCTCCCTTCTTCGGTCAGTGCCAGCAGGACCACTGCTGTGATGTCTCATTAGGTCGTTCTCCTGGATGTCTTGGAGATGCTGTTAGGGCAGCTCCAGTAACGGGGCAGCTCTGAGGCAATCATTCATGCTGGAGGAACCAATCCTGCCAAACAACACGAGAACCCCCCAGACTGCTCACGGCCTCCACACCCTGGGATGGGATGTGTTTAAAGGCAGAAAAACGAAGCTCTGGCTTTTGACTAGCATACAGTGCTGCTTGGAGAAGTGAAGGTGGGTGGGAGGGGAGAGCAGTGCCTGAAGGCACAGGTGAGGAGCTGGCTGTCCTCTTGCAATTGAGAAGGGATTTTTGGTGACCCTGCACACAGCTCCCAGTGGGCTGTGCTCTACTCATCCACCTCTGGGCAAAGTAGGAGCCCTTCTCAGCTCCTGTGGTGGAAGAGCTGTGCTGTAAGATGTGACACTATCCCTTCTCCCCGTGCTTCATCCTTCTCCAGGTATCTTCCATCACACCCTCCCATCCCTCATCCACTTCCACCTCCCCTTTTCTCCTTGCTCCTCTCTCCAGGCTCTTCTCCCTTTAGCTGCTCAAGACCTGTTGTTCCTGCCTGTTCAATCATTGTTTTGGATACCTGTGTCTCAATGCTTCTCACATGTCATTTATCCACAGCAGTGTCTATTCCCTGCAGGCATCTCTGATTACATTAAGGTCGTAGCTAACTGCATTTTCACTCTTCTTCTCTCAACTTTATTAACTAATAATCTTAAGTTACAGTTTCTTAAGACATTAAGTAAGTTGGAATCATGCTGTTCTGGTTTAACTTTGTGATCTCATCTGTACTTGAGATCCACTGGCTCCTTATTTTCTTGATAACCACAAACTTGCTTTAGCTTAATCCAGCTTAAGCCAGCAGTCAATTGAAATTATATTCTGATTCTGCAGACCCAGACTCCTGCTGTTATCACATATTGCTTCCAATCATGCATCACAGCATTAACTCGTGGCTTTCAGTGTTAGGTCCATCTCAATTCAATTATAGGATTATGCATTATTCTCCACTCCAGGCTTAAAACACACATGGTTAAGCCACAAGTCTTCAAGCTTTTACCTGCTTAAGTACTGCTAGCACTTCTCTGGTCGCTGTGTTTAAAGCTGGTTTATTTTATTCTCTCTGTGTATTTGTTTTGTGTGTCTGCCCACACACTTCAGATGACAGCACACTGCTGAATTGAACAGTGCTATTATCAGGCTTGTACTGTTTATTTTGCTGTTGGCATGCTGTAAAATAAGCCATGCAGATTTACTTGACTGTTACACTGCCAAATTCTGGACTTGTATTTCCATAATTCCAATGGGGATGGATCAATAAAGCCAGTCCCCAAGCATATCTTATCACCCCTTGATGCTAGAGGCTTTTCTGTAGAACAAAATTCTAAGCAAATAACTGCTGCTTGTGACAGCCCCTAGTATTTGTTCTTCCTCTCTCAAGGTAAGTGCAAGTCCTTTCTAAACACCATTCCTCTCCCTGCAGGTGTAATCTCAGCCTTCAGCCAGCCCTGCTTTGGGAAGCTGGGACTTTCTTGTTAAAGCTGCCTGCTCTGATGGATGGATAGATGCCTTGGCATCAGTCTTGTGAATCCTGGTGTATCCTGGATCCAGCTGTTCACTGCACATGTGGCAAGCAGCCTACAGACAAAGATGTAATTGGGTAATCATGCTATTTCTGCTGCTAATATGGTGCAAAATGGGCTTAATCACAACTCAAGTGAGCAGAGAGGTTTCCTATGCTTCATGCAACGTGCCCCATCCCAAAGCATGAAAGCTTAGCCAGCTGGAGCATCAATATAGAGAGAAGCCCCCACATTCCCTATATTGAGCAACACTGGCACCTTTAAGCAGGAGCCACAGTGAGTCCTCCTTAGAGGTCAGAGTCCCCTGACAGCAGTCCCTGAGCTGGGGGATGCAATCTTTGTAGAAACGAAGCGTAAAGCTTTCTCTCTGCAGATGGTCGCTCATGGAAGTGATTCACTTTGAGCTGAACCAGGAGCTGGATAAATATAGAGCCACTCTACCAACTCAGGTGGAGCACAGAGCAAACTAATTGTCTGAGTGCTGATGGGCAAAGGGGCGTCTTGCCAGCTGCTGTCAGTGTAAGGCAATTAATTAAAAGCACTCCCGTGTAATTCTAAGTAGCATTTATTTCAAGCTCAAAAAAAGACCACTGTCAACTTGGTCTGTTCCTTCTCCTCCAAACAGACATCCTTACTCTCATAGCCAAGATGCAGGAGATAATTAGAGTGCCTTGCTCACTGCTGGCTGATGTGTGTCCACTTTGGAGCATCATGATTTAGAGGATAATAAATTAGAGAGGGCATATGACAGCAGGTAGGGACACGTGGAAGGCCTGAACAGCTTCAGGAGAACA
Source organism: Tympanuchus pallidicinctus (assembly GCF_026119805.1). NCBI lineage: Eukaryota > Metazoa > Chordata > Aves > Galliformes > Phasianidae > Tympanuchus > Tympanuchus pallidicinctus. Next base: position 717,387 of record NW_026294755.1, on the reverse strand, counting down.
GAGTTGGAGTGTATGGAGGGAAGGGTGGGAGCAGGCTGCTGGTGTCTGGAATGGTGGTGAGAAATGGCTGTCCATGCCCACAGAAAAGCAAGTGAGCAAATCAGCATAATTTGTAGCCCAAAGGCTGTAGGCTGGATATGAAGCTCTCAAACGATGGGAATTAAGGCACTCAAAGTGATATGGTCGCTTTTGTTAGAAAGTAAACAGCCATCTGTTACTCCCAGACCCTCTTTTGGTGGGAGAAGAAACAGCTGTGGGGCACAGAGCCCAGCTCTGGGGAAGGGCAGTGGTACAGCACCCACCCAAGGTTGTGATGCCCACCTGCAGGGTCAGGCAGTGGGATTATGGCTTGAAACAGATTTTCTGAGGGCTGCAGTTGTCCTGGGCACGAAAAGGTTTGATTTCTTTGCATGCTTGCTTAAGGACTGTTGTTTTGGCACCATGTGCTTTTGCTTTGCGTTGCACAAAGCATGGCTGGCCAGCATGGGGGTCTGCAGGGTGTATGAACAGGCCAAAGCCATCAGCAGCCTTCCTGCTTGGCTGGTCCTTTGTGACTTCTCCAATTAGTGCTGCAAAGGCAGTTGCAATTTAAATAATACCTATTCAAGATGAAATTATAATTGCTGTGGGCTTATTATGTAAATTGTGCAAAGCATATAGGAGCTGAGCAGCAGCAGCTCCATATCTCCTGGTCTAAAGGCTGTTCTTAACTACCAGACTTCTATAGCTAAGCTCAATGCAATCTAATTCATCTTTATTTTTCTTCTTTTGTATTTTTTCCCCCATTCTCTTGCCACCAGCAAATGGAAACTGCAGTGGATCCAGCAAATGGATCCAATGTCTGGAGCAGGTGCTATGGACAGAAGGATGCTAGACCATCATTTCTTGTCCTGAGGGACAACCTGAACAGAGGATGCTGCTACAAACTAGGCAACTAGCTGCTTATTTACTCATTTTGCATTGGCTTGACCGCTTGCTTAGCAACATCTTCTGTGCTGAGAGGGCTGTACTGCATCCTCCAGGTTCTGTGGTCAAGGTTCTGTGACCACAAGTGTTGATTTGTACTGGGAGAAGGGCAGCAGGTTTCTTACAGCCAGTAAGAATTAGGGAGCTGAAGCAGTGGGACAGGGTCACCCTGCCTTGCTCTGCAGGACAGATGGAGAAGGATGCAGCTGTGGGACAGGACACTGAGGGTCACCTGAGCAGGATGCAGCTGTGCATCCTCCCTGCCCTTTCCCCTTCCTTCCAAGTGGAGAGATTTAGAGCTTGGAGGCAGGTGAGGAAATGGTGGCACTGAGAACCTGAAAACCAATTTGCCAATCCTTGCTGAAAAGCTGTGGCTCCCATCTGATGAGCAGAAAGGTGCGTTCTGTAGGGGAAGGGAGCACAGATGAGGGTCTTCCAGCAGAAGGAAAGCAGCTGGAGCAGTGGGGGGCTCAGCCCTGGCTGCTGGAGTCACACTCAGCTCTAGCAGAGGTTCCCAAAGTACTCCTTTAGGAACTGTTATAGCCTCTCAGTGTGGTTTGGACCCCTGGGAGGCATCAAGCTGGAACACAGCACTATAATTACCACCGACAGCTTAAACAGTGTAAGGGAGCTGGAGGCTGGGAATGTGTCCTCCCTCCCACTGGGGCTGTGGGGGTGGGCAGGAAAGACAGACACTGCTGGGAATCTGTGGGACTCATCCAACAGCTTTTGGTGTGAGCCCCAGCCCAAGGCAGGTGACCATAGGGCAGACACTGGCCGGTTCAGCACAGAGGTCTTGTTGTGGATATTTTCCCATTCCCTTGAGAGAAGCGTATTGGAATGAAGTGAGGTTTCTCTCCTTTTAATAGAGGCAAAAAGGCTTGATGGATGCAGCTTGGCTGTGCGTCCTGATGCTGGGATGAGCTTTCTGTGCTTCCCAATGCTGTTATGCTTGACTTCACTTCCCCTGTGACCTCAATGATGTTATATTTGACTTTACTTCCCCTGTGACTCCATAGCAGGCAAACAGCCTGCTAGGGCTGGGCTGCAGCTCCACCAGAAGCAAACCAACCTCATGTTGGCCATGCTCCACTTGGGCTCCTTCACACCTGGTTGATCACAGGCAACAGGAAGTCTGGTTACCATGAGCAGAGTCTTGGACTGTGAGAAAGGATTGGTTTGGCCTTGCAGATGTGCAATGGTCAGGTCTATGTCCACCGTGAGGTTCTCTGTTCCTCCTCCATCCCATCACCTGACCGCTTGCAGATGTGTCTGTTTCCTTCACCCACTCCCACGAGGGAGGGGAGAATGCTGTGGCTGAGCCAACTGGTTGTATTTCACTTGGAAATAAGCAGATGGAGCAGACAGATGGGAGAGCAGAGCTATATATATATATTTTTATTGCACAGATACCTAATAACCAATAAAATGGGTCTGGGACCACAAAAATCTCTGGCATGGTTGCCATGGCAATATGCACACCATTCCAATGAGATGCAGGAAAGAAATATTTTGTGCTGTTGGAGAGCTTTCTAAAGTAAAAATAAATGAGATTTAAATGAGTGATTACAGCTGCCTCGAGGAGCACCTGCCAAAAATCCTGGGCCAGACCATCCACCAGAGCATGGTTTGTTCTGCTTACATTGCAGTGGTGGCACAGCCATCAGAGCCAAAGCTGGGAGACAAGAGGAGGGATGTGTGCGTGGGGACATCTTATATACAAAGGGAGATGACTTGTGGAAGGATTTGTTGCAGGATGTGAGGGTGGCAGAAGTTTACATGAATCCAAAAGGAAACTGGACATTCCTGGAAGGAAAATCCAGAGAATTACTCAGTGAGATTGTACGAGTCTGGAAATGACCTGGGAAATGGGAAGCTATCAGAAGAAACTGTCGTTCTAGGCTATGCAGATATCTGCTTGTGAAAAGCAGTGCCCCATGCTCAAATGACAGGGATTAAATGGCATCAAAAGAGATGTATGGGGATGCAGGTCATGGTGTGCCCTGTTGACACTGAGCAGGTCACTGCGAGCAGCTGAAATGCTCAGTGTTTCACAACTGAAGCCCTTAGAGGAGGTTTGGATAATTCCACCTGAGGCTTGAGCATGGGGCTTGTAGGAATCTGTGTGCAGCTTTTTGAAATGGGACAGAATGTTCCATATCTCACCACTTGAGTCTGTCCTGGTGATGCCAATGTCTCACTGCCTCTGGGCTTGCTGAATTCTTCATGTGTGCACCCCAAGTGGCCACTTCTCTCTTCCCTTTTCTCTGGGTCTTCCCATCTCATGTTATCAGTCCCCTGGAAGTGAGGGATTCATTTCCTTGAAAACCTCTGTTCTCTATCATTACGTCTCCCTTGTAATGGAGCCCTGGCCTGAATCCTGAAAGCAGGAGGCAATCTGAACCTGCTTATGGGCTCTGTTACCTTTGAGATGTCACAGGAGAGCAGAGGTTCACCTACTCTACCACCCCTGTGGTGTTCTGCTGACAGAGAACTTTCAGGAAACAGTTTTTCCACTGCAGGAGGGATTGGGTCACATCCCATAGGACAAAGGGCATCAGGGCACTGTTGGCTCTCTTAGCATCGAGGAGCCAGAAAGGAGTTGAGATTCTGCTCCAAAGAGCCACAGACAACCCGTGCTACTCACAACCAGCATCTGGGTACGATTTTGCACCAGGGTGATTCCCAGAGCAGGGCTGGGATCTGCCTGAGATCAGATCACCAGTTCAGTCATGGCCGCTGAACCCATCAGTGTTCCCACCAGGAGCATCCACCCCTTCTCACCCTGGCTGGAAGCAGAACCCAAAGGGTGAAGACAACAGTGTAGCATTTTTCCTTCCCTCAGTGGAAGGAAAAGCCAGCATTAATGATGTTGATTATGACATTAATGATGTTCATATCGCCCTGCTCCCAGATGCTGTTAATGGTTCGCCGTGCAAACTTGGTGCTACACAGGGATCCTTCCTTCCTCATCCTCCTTGGGGGATGGACGTAACCTCTGCTGATCCTTCAGAGCAGGGCTACCTGTGGACCCCCGGGTGCAGAGGGGCAGGCAGGGGAGCAGTGCTTATTCATGGCAAGGAAGCAAACTGCTGGCTGAGCTCTGCGTGGGAAGGGCCAGGAGCTGAGCAGTGTGACGCCTCAGGGGATGAATTCAGACAGGCTCCTAGAATAGAGCAGGCGGAGGTGATGGGAAATGGATCCCACCGGGATGTGCTGGCTGTCCCTTCTGGGCTGAGCTGCCAGGGGTTGGGACACAGCACCCACGCCAGTGCCTGGGTCTGATTTGTTTCCTCACTTGCGTGCTCTCTTATTATTCCTTTCATTTGCAGATGCTTGCAAAGCTACTACAGGAAGGAGCAGCCTGAGCAGCACTGAAGCTGGCTGCTGGGACCTTTGGTGTTGCTTTGATCTTCCAGTCCTTAACCAGACTTCTCCATTGTACTTGGAAGCATCATAGAATCATGGAATGGTTTGGGTTGGAAGGGACCTTTTTGGCTCTTGGTCATTGTGACATCTCTGGGGCTGGGACTTGCACATCTGCTGGCTGTAATGCTTTATCACACAATCATGTGTTACAGACTCAGAAAATCCTTTTGCAAGCTGCCATGTCCCAATGTGCACCAGCTAACAAGTTTGAATCACAGTTCCTTCGTACTCTTTGTTTCCCAGAATGCGTGGGCCAGTGTTTAATGCACAGCCTGGTTTATCTTTATGCAAGAAAATTTTGATTTAAAAAAAAAAAAAAACCAACAACTAAACTAAAAAACAGAGGGCTGGGGGGGAGTGCTCAGATTTTAGCTGGGTTTTGGCAGATGGGGGAAGCTATTCATGGAAACATTGTCCCAAAATAGCTCAGAGCAGAGGCAGGCAGTGTCAGTCTGTCTGTCTGTCCCAGCTGTGGGGCAGAGCAGGGGGTGAGACCCAAAAAGGATCACCTCAAAGGGAACGAGGCTTAGCAGCTGCAGTGCTGCTTCCTGAAGTATGCGAGCAATGGGGCAGGGGGACGCTTGATGTGACACACCTTGGTGGCACAGATGCAGCTGGGGGTGGGCAGATACCCAGCTTGTCTTGGTGTGGGAGCAGAAAGGATGCTGGCACCACAAATAGCAAGTTATTTCCATGGCAGTGCTCTGGGTGTGTGAGTGCAGACCTCTCCACCTCTTCCTTGCCTCTCCCTACCTTCTGCTTCTCCACTACAGAATTTACCTGGCATCACACCCACATTCTGCCCTACCCTGTGTCTGCCCACCACCCATCTCTTTTTGCTTTATTTTCCTGAACCATCATGAGATGCGGGCTTGGAGGCAAGCTCCCCCTCCCAGGCCCTTGAATAGGGAGACTCTTCTTCCAGCCTATGGCTGAGCTGTTCTGGGTCTGTGCATCCATCGACACCTTCTTGTCTGCCTCTTTGCTGCCAAAGCAGAGGAGTGTGAGATCTCCAAGTAGAAAAACAGAGGGAGAAGGGGGAGAAGTGTCAAGCTCAACAAGGCAGGAGCAGGAGGCAGGCGGGCACTGGGCCAAATGGAGATGTCAGTCACTCCTCCTGCACCAGGAGGGCTGCAAAAGGAGCTGGCATCCCAGCTGTGTCCTCCTGCCATAGGAGCAGAGATGGTGGCACGAAGCTGCAGTCACTGCATAGGACAGAGGATACATCCATGTGTCCCCGTGTTGGACCACTCCAAGGTACAGTGAGCACAGAGTGTCACCAACTCCTCAGTATTCCCCTTCTCTCTCACAAATGTGCTGCATTTCCATGGTACGTGGAGAGATGTGGGACTCCATCTCTCCCCAGCTCACTCTTTCTTGGATGCTGACAACATTTGAGTCCCAAGAGGGGAGCTCAGAGCTCCCCTGCCTGGAGATGCAAAGTGACAGCACAAAGAGTGGCAGATCAAGGAGCATCAGGAGTTGGCTTTTTTCAAAGCCTTGGCCAGTCTGGAGCCCTCTATGTGCAGTTAGTGACAGGTTTGTGAGGAGAGCCAGGAGAAGGCACCAGCTGGCAGAGGGAGACCCTGGCCCACTTCCCATGGCATTTCAAGGCAAAACCCAACAGCCTGGGCCAGCAGGAAGACAGTGGGACCTGTGAAAGCAACTACCCCAAGCTCCAGTCCTATCCAAGCTCTGTCTTTGGCACAGATTCCTGCAGGAGGATGCCTTGCTGGAGGTCACAAAGCTGCGTTCTCAGTGCTGGTGCCAGCCGTGAGCCAGCAGCTCCCACCAGCCCCAAACACCACCTCCAGCACAGGAGACAGCAGAGGAGGAAACACGGAGGTGACATAAAAAACAGTGTTTGCTTGCTTGGCCATCTGCTGTGGTGTTACAGACGCCTTCCCAAACAGCTCAGCACTGGCTGGGGAAAACAGGGAGTTATTTTGGTTTTTCAGCATCCAGCACCCAGCGGAAGGATGCATCCTGTGGAGCAAGCAGGAGGGCGATGCTCAGCATCAGGACCACAGAGACAGGAAATCACACCCTCTGTGCCATGAGCCACCGGTGGTACAGACATTGCAGGAGCTCCAGCAGCACCTTGACTGTGTCTCCTGTAAAACTGGTCAGCTCAGGACCTGATGTGTGCAAAGGGCTGTGCATGCTCAGAGCATCTCAGTTGGTTTCTGGTGGTTTGCAGGGAAAGCAGCAATGTGCAATCCCAGCTGTATGGACTCCCTGAATTTGCTTTTGGTGTAGCAGCCACTGTCTGCCCTTTGGGAGATGCTCTCCTCACTCCTTCTCTGCCTTTGCATTTCCCCAGTCACGAATCAGAGTCCCCAGAGCAGACCCAGAGCAAAGGCTGGCTGAGATTTGACAAGTTTTATAAGATGCATTAATAGCACAAAACTGGAGGCTGTTCTGCTGGAGGGCTTTGGCAATTCATGACCCAGCTGAAATTATTCTTTATTTAAAAAGTGCAGGAGATTCTCTTGCATTCAGCTTGAGATTTCAGAAGGAAATAGCTTGCAGGAGACCCACACAAAGCAGATCATGGCAGGGTGACTTAGAACCGTTTGCCTTTTGGATTATATTGAAGTGGAAGCATTTCCTTGGAACAGCCTGGGTTCATGGGGAGACTTTCCCAACCGGGCAGAGGGAGCACATGTAAAGGAAAAGGGGAAAAAATGGGGGAGGGACATGAAGAAAAGGTTGGGTGTTTTGACACAGCCAAGGTGAAAACGTCTGCTTTGTAAGAAGCTCTTTTGATATCGTGTTGCAGTAAATGGAGGCTAAAAGGAAGAAAAAAAAATAAAACAACTGTGAAATGGCAGTGACATGAGGCAGCTGGACTATGGCAAAGCAAGCTGAGCTTTATCACAGGATTTTAGTGTTTTGTCTCTGTGCTTATTTCCCAAGCTTCAAAACTACCCATCAGTGTGGGACCAAATGGAACTGAACCAGGAGACACCGGCGCACATGAAAACACTGCTGGCTTTAACCAAGGGCAATGGGGCAGGAGGCCAACCTGCCAGTATCCATCTAACCCCACTTTTTGGGGAGCTTGAGGAACACCTTTAACAATGCAACAGCTTTTCCCCCTTCCTCCTTGCAGTGGCGAGGATATATGCTGTGCTTTGGTGAAGCAAAGAACGAACTGACCAGTGTGTACATCTGTTTCTATGGTTAACTGATGGTGTTTTCTCCAGGTTGCCTGCTGTGTTTCACAGCATGACTCCTCTGTGTCTGAAGTGGGGAAGCATGAATAGACAGCAAGGGGATGGGAGATGGGGATGCTCTGTGTTGCAGCTGCTATGAGCCTTGCAGCTTTTGCTGAGCAGTGGCCACAGCTGGAGGGCTCAGAGGGGTGTTTGCCCTCTAACAAAGAGGGAGGCAGTGATGCTGAGCCTCATCATTGCAGTTCTTTGATTTCTCCATCCCAGCAGCCTTGGTGGATGAGTAGGGAGCTACGGCTGGGTGCATCCAGCTGCGTCCCTTTGTGCTTTTGTGCCAGGTGTTCTCAGCTGTCTGTTAGAGGATCACCAGGTACATTGCTGCAGTGGACAGAGCAGTTCTCCATCTGAAAGCCCTCCTGTAAGACACCTGTGGGCAGCAGGGCTGTGAAAATTCCTGAGCAGCACAGATTCCTCCCAGGTTCTCAGCTGGTGCACCTAATGCCAACAAACCAGGGGTGGTTGTGGAGTGCTGGCACTCCAAGCACAGTGAGTGTTTCCATTCAGTTGTAAAGCACGTAAGGGAGAAATTGGTTCTGTCCCCACAGCAAAGAAAAACCCCTAGTGCTTCAACCTGGGCAGATGGGAGCATGGAAAATAAAAGCTGTGAACTGCAGGAATGGTGCAAATGTGATTAGTACCTCCCTCCTCCCCAATGATTATTACACTGTTGCACAAGGAGATGACGAGCAGTCATTGCTGAGTGAAATGTGTGCGTAATTCCTCACCCCCTCTTCTTCCCCCCCCCATGTCTCGTTTCCCAAGGCGCTTTATAAACTCCATAATGAAATGCAGCCACCTGGCACGCAGCATGCTGCTAGCAGAGGGCGAGGAGTGGAACTTGAGCCAAGGCTGCAGAACGAGTCCAGCACTTTTCTAGGCATGATCCATCACATGCTGTGATGGAGGGAGTAGCTGTGCCTTTGTTTCGAGCTGTTCAGCTTCCCCAAGCCATCCCTGGATGCTGAGAAGACTCTGGCTGCACAAAATAGAATCACGAAGGTTGGAAAAGACCTCTAAGATCATCGAGGCCAACTCCAACCCTCCCTGCTATGCCCATAACCACGTCCCTCAGTGCTACATCTCCACTTGAACACCTCCAGGGATGGGAACTTCCCCACTGGCTGGGCAGCCTGTGCCAATGTATCACCCCATTGCAGCAGGGCAGTGAGTGGTTGTAGTCGTGTTCAGCTGCCAGGCTGGTGCTTGTGTGGGGACAGGAGTGTTGTGGCAGCTGGCAGAGCACACACCAAGCTGGCTGGCTAGCTGTCCCGGGAATTCATTGCAACCAATTAGTCCAATTTTCAATTATCTGAAAGAACGGAGTTAGCTAATTAAAGCCTAATTACATTTTGCTCGCTTCTTCTGCTGTCTTGTCCCATTAAACCTGCATTTTGGGACTGAGTGAGGCAAGAGGGGAGTGCTCACAGCTGCACAGAAACCTGTGATGTGAACACTTGTGGGTCCTGCCAGCAAAGATGGCTCTGGATTAAACCCTGTGTGCACGAAACCTGAGCTGTGCCAGGGAAGGAATCCAGCACCCAGCACAGCCAGGCAGCTGTCGTGGAAAGGGAAGCATGCTCTGAGCTTGAGTTCCTGGAAGGTGCTGTTCACCAACACCTGTATCCATCCCCACAGCTCCTCACCAGGATGGAAATCCCACCTGCAGTGATGGTGCCTTCAAAGCTCATCCTTGGGGACAGGAAGAACTCGTTCACAGAATCACAGAATCACAGAATGGCCAGGGTTGGAAGGGATCTCAAGGATCATGAAGCTCCAACCCCCTGCCACACGCAGGGCCACCAACCTCCACATTTCACACCAGCCCAGGCTGCCCAGGGCCCCATCCAACCTGGCCTTGAACACCTCCAGGGATGGACGGGGCATCCACAGCCTCTCTGGGCAGCTGTTCCAGCACCTCACCGCTCTCACAGTAAAGAACTTCCCCCTGACATCAACCTCAATCTTCCCTCCCTCAACTTCAAACCATTTCCCCTTGTCCTGCTGTTATCTCCCCTTTCAAAGAGTTGATTCCCCTCCTGTTTGTAGGCTCCCTTTAGGTACTGATTCACCTGAGCAGCACTGTTCCCATTAGCTCAAGATGAGGAAACTCAATTTAATAGCTTCACCTCAACAGAGAGCACTTTGCCATGGCCAGGGATTGTGGTCCTGAGTAGGTGGATGAAATTGCCTTGGACCCACAGCCGAACAGCCATGCAGCCTCACCTCTCTGCTTCTCGCCCTGCTGTGCTAAAATCTTTGTCATTACAAAAAAGCCCACGTTTTTGCTTTGTTGTTGATTAAGCCATCATAAATTAACGATGCAAAAAAGCCTTCCACGCTAACGAGCTTCTGGGAAGAATGAGAGCTGTAAAGGCATCTCTGAAGCAGGACTTCTGTTACACTTACAACCCGAACCACATGCAGAGCAGTGTTCTTCAGATCAGAGGCAGCCACTTTACATTTCCTCATGTCTTTGAGCACTGTCAGTGCCCCTTCTTCCTTCCAGCACTTTGATGGTGATATGATATCTTCGGGGATGTGCCAAACCGTACTGATTGTTGGCAATATTCTGATTTTCTCTGAACTTCATCTTCTATCACTGTGTCCCTATGGAATAAACAAGTCCAAGAAGACGTCTGGTTGTAAAATCAGAGGAACACAAACTTGGCCACACTGCTGGGGAATGGTCTGGCTAAGCCACCTTAATGGGGGAACTGGTGGGAACCCAAAGGTTCATCCCACACCATGAAACAGGCAATTGTCAGAGATGCTGAGGCTGTTTTGTGCTTCCCTGGCCTCAGTGTTTGTCCAAACCCTGGAGTTTCCAACCCCTCATCCATACTTGGATTCAGAAAGCCAAAAAACTGCTTTGGAGATGCCTGCATTGGCATGTAGCCCCTGCAGATCCATCAAACCTAATGAGATCCTCACTCCTCGCAGGCAGCACTGTCCAAAGCAATACCCCTGAGAGCTCTGTGCTCTGTAACTGTTCTTTTGCCACTGCCCAGGGACTGTGTGGGTCAGAGCTGCTGATGTGGATCTGAACCACCCTCACAAGTTAATAGCATCATCAGCCAAGCCCCAGTGACCAGCAGTGAGCTGTAAGGTCCATGCTTTGCACTGAGGATTCTGAATGCTTGTGCAGTCCCAGAAGGGCTCGGCTTCAGCAAAGGGCAAGAGGGAGAAACCCCTTTCAAAGCCTTCACTGCAGTGAGGCTCCTCAATTTTATCATCATTTGATCTCAGTTCTCCCTTGGGCACAGATTGCTGTGGCATCAACTTGTCCCTTCATCAGAGCTAATGAACCACGGAGGCTTTGTCTGGGGGCTGATGGCTCTCTCATAGACATTGCAAAAGAACCACGCTGGGCAGCAGTGGGGATGCAGGGACAAATGTTCCTGAGTCATTACACTGTGTATTTCAGGCCATCTCCGTACTAAGTAAACCCTGCACACTCTGCTTCAGCCTCCTTCATAAGAACAAGGCTCCCACAGCTGCTGGTTTGCCCAGGCTACGTTCAAATTCAATGCAAAAGGGCAGGACAAACCTGGAATACACTCCATGGAGTGACAGCTTGGGGAGAGGAGGTGGAGGTGGCATTTGTTTGCTCACTGATAGGAGGGATGAGCACACAGATTTCCATTCCAGCTTGATGGGTGCCTCTTCAGAGAGCCCACAGCACTTTGCCAGAGCTCAGGGAACACGTGCTTTCCTCTTAGATGTGCCTTTGGGAGGGTGCTCTGCCACCTGTTGCCAGCCCCCATGTCCCATCTTGGAGATCTTCAGTGCAAGGATGCAGGCACCAGCACTTGAAGGGAGCGTATAAACAGGAGGGAGATTGGCTGTTTATGAGGGTGGATGGTGATAGGACAAGGGGGAATGGTTTTAAACTGAGACAGGGGAGGTTTAGGTTGGATATTAGGAGGAAGTTTTTCCCCCAGAGGGTGGTGAGGCACTGGCACAGGTTGCCCAAGGAGGCTGTGGATGCCCCATCCCTGCAGGCATTCAAGGCCAGGCTGGATGTGGCTCTGGGCAGCCTGGGCTGCTGGTTGGTGACCTGCACACAGCAGGGGGTTGGAACCAGATAAAAACTGTACTCCTTTTCAACCCAGACCATTCTGTGATGCTATGATTCACCTGCAGGGAGATGGGACCACAGCATCCTTCTCTGGGCTTGGCTGGGATGGGGGCTTGTCACCTGGAGAGATGCTCGTGGACCTTCCGTGTCTCTATGGGGAGACCCCTGAAGCCATGCCAGGGGCTGGGATGGAAACCAGGTGGTATCAAAGTATCCCAGGCCCCCAGGGGAATGTCCCAGCCCAGCACCCAGCAGCACTCTGTTTGTGGAAATGCTCCAAGGCTTTTTTGGAAGCTGTGTAGCATCCTGGTTCCCTCCACCTACCTACAGAACAAGCCCAGAACTGTCAGACAAGAGACAGGAAACTGCGACTTATCTGATTTGATTTTATTTCACTTCTTTCTTTTTTTTTTTAACTTTTTTTTTTTGTTTTTTTGGGGGTGGGGGGGGTCCTCTCAGAAAAGTGCTCCATCTGGATTGAGGCTACAACTTGAGTAATGCCTCCCTGCCTCAAAAAAAAAAAAAGAAGAAAAAAAAAAGGTGGTTGCCATGCCAACCTGACTCTGCGCTTCATTACCATGGCAATTGGCAGGAATTATTAAATACTCTGTATGTTTGGTGCACGCGCTCTGGTACATCTGGTGCCAGGTAGGGATCCTCCCTCCCCTTAATCTGTTTGTCTGTCTCATCTCGCTTAACTCTTTCACTGCCCCCAAGCTGAGCTGCTGGGGCAGGGCTGGGAGCTGCTTTGGGTTTCTTGCACCCGCAGGCAGGATGGGATGGCCAGGGCTGCTGGTTGTCACCAGTGGGTCAAGGCATCTCTTCGTTTCTCCAATGGTGCAAACAGGTGGAGGCTTGCTGTTTGCAGGAGGAAATTCTCTCACACCTGCCTTCTTCTGATGGTTGTGTAGAAATAAGTAATTCCAGCTGGAACAGAGTCCCCACGGTGGGGATTGCTCCTGGAGAAGGACCACGAAGGTCCAGAGCAGATTGCTTGAGGATGGTGCCATTAGCAGGACTGCTTAATCGCCCATGCACTGCCATTGTGGCTTTCCAGTACTTGAAGGGAGCATATAAACAGGAGAGGGAACAGCTATTTATGTGAGTGGATGGTGATAGGACAAGGGGAATGGTTTTAAAGTGAGACAGGGGAGGTTTAGGTTGGATATTAGGAGGAATTTTTTCCCCCAGAGGGTGGTGAGGCACTGGAACCCAAGGAGGCTGTGGATGCCCCATCCCTGCAGGCATTCAAGGCCAGGCTGGATGTGGCTCTGGGCAGCTTGGGCTGCTGGTTGGTGACCTGCACACAGCAGGGGGTTGGAACCAGATGATCATTGTGCTCCTTTTCAACCCAGGCCATTCTATGATTCTATGATAAAACCCAGATTGTTCTCATCAAAACGATGGCAACCAGGAGAGCATGTGGCTCAGCTCTCCACTCCCACTGGTCAGTGTGGCTGTGGATTGTGTGGTAGCTTTATCACCATGAGATGAGCTTAAATGATTCCCAATGTCTGATCCTCACTCTGCCCCCGATGTGCTGGTCCCCTCTCTCTGCTCTCCCCTGCACAGTACAGCCAGCACTGTCTTTCAGTCCCACTTGCACAGCTCCTGGCAAACCAGTGACGTTCTGGCAGCTAATGAACTGTTAAAGAAAAAATAGCAAAATAATGTTAAAATGTTCCTCTCTCAAGCAGATACAAAAATAATTTTAAAAAAAAACTTGCTTAAAAATTTCGTAGGAGTCAATACCCACTCACAAGCTTCAGCTAAATGGGTGGGCAGGGGGTGGGATGAGGAAGAAGGGCTATTTGTGGGCTGCAAGAGCCACTGTGGGCTGCCATCCTTATGCAAGCCCTGGAGCAAGCACCTCACTGTCTGGGTGTCTCCTACCTTCTTGTTTTCTCATTGCTGACATCAGTCCTCCAGAATCCCCAAATATTTCTTCCTCTTTATGGAGCAATCATCTTTGTATTGGGAATCTCAAGGTAAGGGGATTTGCTCACAGATGCTTTCAACTCACCGTAAGCAAGACAGAACCTCAGCCACACTGTGGGGACATGTGCTGTGGGGTATGGTTGGACTTGGTGACCTCAGTGGTCTCTTCCAATCTTTCTGATTCTATGAGGATGGTAATGAGGATGGTGCCCAGCAGTGCTCCACTCTGCAGACCCTCTTCTGTTGGTTCCCACCAGCTGGTTGAGTAGACATAGCCCTTATGGTCAAGAAAGAGCCATGAGGATGAATAAACCAACATAGATTTGGGCTCATCCCCTGGGATTCAAAGGGAAGATCTCCCCTCTTGGTGGGGCTTTGCTCCTCCACCTCCTGCTCCTGTGACCCTCAGGGGGGTTGGACTCGATGATCTCTGGAGGTCCCTTCCAACCCCTACAATTCTGTGATTCTGTGACCCTACAAAATCTGGTCCTGCTGCCACTTTGCCTCTGCACATTGAGAGCAATCAGTGACAGCATTGCGTTCATCTCGCTCTGTGCCCCACCAATACCTCATGGAAACCTTGAGGAAGGTGCTCAGCAAACACTGATTAATTACAAACCCTGCCATAATCCTGCTCCTGCAACTGGGAAAGGCAGAGAGTTGTCCTTCTGGATTCACATCCACGTCCATCAAATCAGCAGCTCCTGCTGGACCTGGGGGTGCTTTCCCACTACAGCTGCAGACCCAGCAGGGATCTTGTTGGCACAACAAAACTCACATTATTTCCATCTCACACCCACAGACAGGGCTGTAATTCCATCACAGAACAAAGGCTGGGAGTCTTCCTCCTCTCACACAATTTAGCTCTGGCAGCTCATCAGGATCAGAGGAGAAGGAGATTTCAATCAGAGTCAGAAATGATGCTTTGCAAGATGTGTTCGGCGCGTCCTTACGCACCTCTGTGTTTTGATGCCGTGCAGGTATTTGACACACACACACAGAGCACATCGTTCCTGTCAAATTTATTTGCTCAGGAAAAGGATATTTGCCTTTGGAAAACAAAAAGCATGTTAGTTTCTGCTTGAAATAACAGCCTTTAATTGGAGTTCAGCTGGAAGGTGGGACAGTTATATTTAACCTCTGGAACTGGGGTTGAAATACCTGAGCTCTGCACACAGAAGGAAAGAAAATGAAGACAACATCAAATTCTTTTGAAACAGGTTCTTATTTTTCTTTTTTTCTTTTTTTTCCCCTTTTTCTCCCTGGCTGTTCACCAGTTCTCAAAAAAAAAGCTACAAAAACCTCAAAGACCGTAACAACGCAGCACTTGGGGAGGAAAAAATAGCCATTACGTACAAAACAAACATGCTTTTTTGGGGTGGACGGAGTGGTTTTGGTGTTTATGGGGGTTTTCTTTTCTTCCTCTGGCACAGTGTGAAAGAGCAAATCTTCATTTTATTTGACAGGACAGTTCAGAAATCGAGGAGGAACATGCTCTCCCTGTTACAAAACCACCCAGCGGTGCATGCTTGAGGTCCAGAACACAACAGATTGACACGTTTCACAGCATGCAGACTTTGCTGTCCGACCCACACGGCCCTTCCCTTCCCCTACCCCATGGACAAAGATGTGCTCTATGCCATGCACTCCACTTCCCTCATCGTTTCTTTCCATTCCGTAGTGAGTTCGCTTCTTTATTTTTTTTCTCATTTTCTTCACTTTTTATTTTTTTTAGCCCTAAATCCCAAGAGGCAGTATCCAAGGTAACAGCAGGCAAGAGTCCAGATCTGCACATTATCACCATTTCTGCAAGTTTCATGCAAAACTTAAGCCATTTCTGCATGCAACACGATGCTGGTCGTTGCGCTTCACGCAGCGCGGGGGACATCTCCCCATTCACCACGATGGAGTTTGCTCACTGGGAAGCACTGATTTGTTTTCCCATGGACACAGACACACGAAAAGACATCATCCCCCCTTCCCCACTCCCCCCAGCCGCCCCATACACATGGATACGTGCATCTCAGCACCAGCTCCAGCCACTTGCATACACTTGCCCCATGGCATCAGTAGAGCCCCATGATCGCGGCTCCCACGTCCTTGGAAGGTCTTCGGTCCTTCACCAAAAAGTTAATCATGCTCTCCGACTTGATGAGCAAATTGCAGCCCAAAAAGAAGATGCCAAACACCACAGTCAAGGAGAGGACACAGAGGACGGCGATCTGCACCACGCGTGTGATGTACAGGCTGCGCTCGTCGGGTGCCAGCACCGAGGAGCCACCGTCGGGTGCCAGCACCGAGCCGGTCCCATTGCAGCAGGCCAGGAGCAGTCCCAAACCCCGGGTCCTGTTGGGGTATGCTCCTTGCTCCAGGAGGCTCTGGTTGAAGAAGGATCCATTCATGGTCTACGCGAGGTCCCAACCGCTGGAGGAAGGTGGGATGGAGCTGGCGGTTCCCCCTGCTGCGTTCACATCCCGTGGGTTCCTCTGTGCCACCTCCTGCCTGTCTGCTCCCGACGTCTGGGCTGGAAGGGAAGGAAAGATGTGCAGAGAGGGGCGGCGGGCTGCCAGCTGCCACCAGCAGCTCAGCACGGTCACCCGAGCACGGAGAGGGAAGGAGAAGGGGGCAAGGGGCAGAGGAAGGCAGCAGGAGGCGGCCTCATGCTCCCTGCCCTGCTGCCACCCCGAAGCAATGGGGACCCTCAGCAGGAACAGAGAGCAGACGCCTGTTAGCTGGGAGCTCCACGGATGCAAGTTCCCAGCTCAAGTCTTCCCCGTGTTCAAAGAAAAACCAGCAACTCCACCCCCTTGCAGCCTCCCCCCAGGACCGCCTTCCTCCCCCCTCCAAGCTCACCCAGGCTGCCCACCCCTTCCCCATGCTGCTGCAGCCCCTCACCCTGCTATGGGGACCCACACCCTCGTCTGTGCTACCCCCTGACTGTGCGCTGACCCCTGAGGTCCTGCCCTAACTCATCCTCTCCCCTAGACCTCCACCTGCTTCCCAGAGCAGCCCACCACATCAGTGTTGGGCCTGGGTCACCGGCAGCTCCCCTGTTCCCCCCATGCACCCTCCTGTGAGCCTCAGGTCCATGCTGCTCTCACCGATCCCTGCTTGCTGCTCTGTGCCACCCACTCCTTCCTTAGAGCAGCGCTGGCCCAATCCAGCCCCGTCCACCCCCAGCTCTGCTCTGCTTTTCTGTCCTAAATTGACAACCAGATCATCATCCTCTGACTGGGGGGTGTTTACACCCAGGCGCCTCCATCTCCCCCTTCCTGTGCTCCTTTATCCCCATCAGAAGGGAGCACAGTGATGCTGCACCCTGATCTCTGCATCCCACCCCCATTCCCAGCTCAGGGTCCTACAGCATCAGCAGCCATGGTCCGTGCACCGTGTGTGGGTGCAGATGCGTTTGGGTGGACAAGAGATATGACACGGGGATTCTGTGCTCTGATTGATCTGTGTACGTCTCAGCTCGCTTTGCTTGCACAGCCCCCAGAGGGGATTTTCATAAACCCAAATGAGAATTGATAAATTGCAGCTAAAGGCACAAGCAGGAGGCCGGCTGGCTGGGGCTGGAGGGTGGCTTGATAGGAACATGCCAATGATTTCGCTATTAAACAAATGAGAGACGAGTCCCTATTTTGCTTTTGTGGCTTTTAGGGGCACAAAGCAGCTTGCTTTGATTTTTACTTGTTGCTTTTTCCTCCTGGTGGCACTGCTCTCCCTGCTCCATAGGGGCATTTTGCAGCAGAAGGAATGAAGCAGGAAGCCTGGATGGGACAAGGGGACAAAACCCCCTGCACTCAACCCCAGAGCCAGGAAAAATCCCCCTGGGAGAGCAGAGCATCCCAGCTCCTTTCCCTGCTGCCTCTGGGCTGGAGGAGTTTCTGCTCCCTCTGCTGGCTCCAGTTCCAGCTCCAACCTGTTCTGTACTCTGGAACTGGGCACTGCAGCATCACACTGGGATCACAGCCACCCCTGGGGACATAGGGGCATGGGGACACTTGGCTCTTGGCTGCTCTTCACCTTAATCCCAAGCAGGGCTTCACAACGCAGAGCATCCCACAACTGATTCCCCCCAACTCAGTTTTTGTCCAACTCTCCAGGCAGCACCCAACCCCCAGAAAGCAGCAATGAAAGCCCACGCTCTGCCCAGTGCCTCCCAATCTCATGTGCCCCACATCTCCATCACAGCAGTGCTTGCAGGACAAGCAGAACCTTCCTGCACCAGCCAGGAAAGGGTTCAAGGAGTCAAATACAAAATTTTGTATCATTTTCCTTCTTTTTAGAAGAATCAGATCCCCATTTCTGAATTTTTGGAAGCACGAGCTGGAGTATGCCACTCTCTTTGCAAAAAGGGACTCTCTGTGTCCCTTTGCTAGGCCAGGCACCCAGCTGCCTGGCAGGATGGGACACCAAGAACCATGGGGATGCAGCACTGAGGCACACAGTCAGTGGGCACACTGGGGGTGGGTTTGGTTTGGGGATCTGAAAGGTTCATCCCAATTTTCACAATTCTATGACCCTAAGAGAACCTGAGGGACTGACAACTTGGTCCACTGAAGCACAGATTCAGGTTGGGCAAAGAATGGTTTGAGAGCAGCCCTGAGGAGAAGGATTTGGGGTGTTGGTTGATGAAAGACTCGATATGAGCTGGCAATCTGTGCTTGCAGCCCAGAAGGCCAACCATGGGTTGTATCAAGATCAGTATGACCAGCAGGGTGAGGGAGGTGATTCTGCCCCTCTGCTCTGCTCTCATGAGACCCCACCTGAACTACTGCATCGTTTTAGAGCTCACAGCACAAGAAGGACATGTTGGAGTTACTGAAGAGGGTCCAGAGGAGGGCCACAAAGATGATCAGAGGGATGGAGCCTGTCCACTATGAGGACAACTGAGAGAGTTGGGGCTCTATGAGAAAGTTTTTGTCCAGCTCTCCAGGCAGCACCCAACCCCCAGAAAGCAGCAATGAAAGCCCACGCTCTGCCCAGTGCCTCCCAGTCTCATGTGCCCCACATCTCCATCACAGCAGTGCTTGCAGGACAAGCAGAACCTTCCTGCACCAGCCAGGAAAGGGTCTATAGCCCTTCAAGTACCTGAGGAAAGCTGGGTTGGGACCCTTTAGAAGGGCAGGTAGTGATGGGACAAGGGGAAGTGGTTTTAAGCTGGAAGAGGGGAGATTCAGACTAAATATTAGAAAGAAATCCTTTGCTGTGAGGGCAGAGAGACATTGGAACAGTGATGTTGTGGATGCCCCTCCCTGGAGGTGTTCAAGGCCAGGCTGGATGAGGCTGTGAGCAACGCAGTTTCAGTTGAAAAGCAGCACTTTGTCAACACGAGTGAGGATCGATGGGCTTCTCTGCGCCCCTCCATAGCAAATCCACGCCAAGGAAGCAGAGGGGAGATCCCAGGAGAATTTCCCCATAGAGCAAAGCCCCGGCTGCCGCCGGAGGGCAGCAGCACCGCAGGGCGGGAGGAGGATTTCGGGGGGGGGGGGGGGGGCAGAAGAGAAAACGTTGAGAAATTTCTTTTTTGGCCAAGAAAAGTGCTGCTCCTGTAGCAGAGAAAGCCTCGGTCCCTGTGTTATCTCCTTTGAGGGTCCGGGCAGATGCAATGAGCCCTGTGCACGCACAGCGGGGTGGGGTTGTGCGGATCTGTGCCTGCCGGCTGTGAGAGAAAACCAGCACAAGCAGCAGAGAATCAGCTCCAAATCATGCAGCCCAGTCTGAATTTCCCTCCTTTCGTGATGTCGGGTTTGTACCCGTCCTTCTGCACAGCTCCGGGACCGTTCCAGCAGCGATTTTCCCACCTGAAAGGCTGCTGAGAAGCCCCACTCTCATTGCAATACGCATGTGCTCTGTTTCCCCTTAAATCCTCACGCTCTGAAGCAGCTCAGCCTCAGCAAGTTTAAAACCCGCGCGGCCGAAAGGGTTAACGAACGGAGGGAGTGAGCGAGCTTTCGCAAGCAGTTAAACCCAGCAGAAGAGCCTATGGGAACAAGCCAGTTACAGGGGGTCAGCAGCGCCCTGCACTTTGTGCCCAGGTTCCTTGAGTCCTTTTAGGAGCCGAGAGAGGGAATAAGCGGCAGGAGCTCCGGGGGGCAGGACGGGAGGAGGCACTGCCCGACTCCAATTCGAGTGACGAAGCAGCGTAGCGTAGCTTCCTCCGGCCGGCCCGCTCCGTGTGTATGTGTGTCACACACACCCAGCGCATGATTCATCCCTTGGACGGCTCAAAACCATCCCAAAATCGCACGGCGGGGCCATCCCACACCCCTACAGCCGGGGTTCGGAGGAGATGGAGGAACTCCGTGTCGCTTTCAGCATCCTGGTGCTCTGCGCTGCTGGCAGCTGGGGTAGGTGTGGGGCTGGAATGCTGGGTTTGCCCTGACGTTTGCATGCAGTGCTTGGGTTGCATGCTGTCATCCCTAAACTCTGGGATTCTCTTCTTTCCCACGCTGTTGGGAAAGTCGTTCAGAGGGGCAGTGGGCAGAGAGCGACCTCAGCACAGCTCCCCTATTCTGAATTTCCCTAATTTTCGGGGCTCCCTGCTTTGTTCTCACTTTGGGCAGAGTGATCTCAGCCCCTCTACCTATGCAGTGCTTGGCTGTGGGGCTGGTTTGTAGAGGGAGCCTTGGGGTGGGCTCTGCCAGCAGGCAGTAATGGCAGCACGCAGGGCCAGCAGTTCCATATCCATCTCATTTCGAGGGTCAGCATTGATGTATCACGTCCATTTTTTCTCCTGTTCTTTTGGTGCTGGTCTTTCAAAGCCCCAGTTTCTGGCACCAGAACAAACACAGTTTGCTTTGTTCAGAACTTTCCATGCGTTGTGAAGGAGCAGCCCAAGGAAGGGAATGTCCTCCCCAGGTGCGTTCCTGAGCTCAAAGCTTCCAGAAAAGCAAATCCTGCAGCCACAAAGGGGTGTTGTTCAGCTCCCGGGTTGTAAGTCAGCCCCATTGTTTTAGAGACCCGACCCGAGGGGATTTGGGTCAGTGTTATTTTGGTTAAAGAATGCTGGATTCGGTGAGTTCCCAGGAACAGCCCGAGGCTGGGATGTGCTGAGCCAGCTGTATGGGTGCGCTCAGCCCTGGGGGAGTCTGAGTTTGTAGGGCTGCACTTTTGGGGCTGTGTATTTATCCCGTCCCATAACCAGCCTGGGGCATCTCCTCTGCAGGAAGATGCTGGTAAATGAGGAAATATTCCAAGAAATGACGTAGCCCTGGATGGAGTGAGCAGGAGCGGCCAAAAAAAGCCAAGCTCCCTATTGCTTAGTCAAGCAGAAAACCCAGAGATGATGTCAAAACAGCTTGTATCTTTACCAAGTTTTCTAAAGCATCCTTATCAAGATTTCTGCATATTAGCAGGGGGAAAAGCTGGCTCACACAGCACATGGGGTGTAGGCTGAGGTCTGAGTAATTTTTCCCAGTCAGGGAAGGGGGATGCTCAGCCACAGACGTGGGTCGGGGCATTCCAAGTGCATCACTTGGAGTGTGCTGTCTGAACACTCCTTGGCCCCGATGGTGCTTCCCATACTGCTCGTGTCAGCACCCCATGTTCCATGTGTTGGGATTTTTATTTTATTTTATTTTTTTATTTGAAGGCCTGAATAATTAGGAGCAGCTCGTTACAGGAGGCCAGCTGTTTTCGTAGTAATGAAAACAAATAAATACAGCTTTTGTGCTTTGCTTGGTTCGTTTTTATGGCTGGAAAAGAAAAAAGAAAAACAAAAAGAACACAAGACCTAAAAATGAATGGGAAAAAAAATAAATCAGTTGCACAGAGTTTATTAGTTTAGGCTGTGCTGGAATCTTGTTAACCTGCTCACAGCCAGGCAGCACTGAGGGCTGAGAGCAGGCTGTGCTCAGCCTTCAGCATCCCCTGCTCTCCTCCAGCCCACTTTTGTGCCCACAACACCGCAGCATCTTTGCTCCTTGATGCATCCCACTGTGTCCAGCCATGCAAACAAAGCTGTAGATGACAAAATAGGGGTATTTCCCAAGGCAGGAAGTGAGGCTGGCCACAATCCCCTTCATGTTCACCTAGTGATAAGGGCCCTATGTTAAGCACTGCTGGCACCCGGGGGGATTTGGGCTCCTCCCAGTGGGCCAGAGTTGCATCCAGTTGTGTGTTGAGCACATCGAGAATGGCTCAAAACAGTGCTGGAGGATGGGAAAAGCCCTGCATCGTCAGACACGTACCCTGGTGATGGGGCAGAGCACCCAATTTGTGGTCCTGTATGCCAAAATCAGGCAGAAAATGGGATCCCCAGCATGGAGCATGGTCCTGGGCACCTCTCTTCCATCCCAACCAAGGAGACACAGTGATGTTAGTGAAGCACAGGGCTCCCCTGAGTTTTGCAGTTCAGAAGCTGCTCCCAGCTTTGGCACACAGCCCCAAGGCTCCCACAGAGGCTTTCTCATTGTGATAAGCTGCAGCTGGGGATTTTGGTGTATGCTGAGAGCTCCAGGTGTGGATAAAACCCCAAAGCTGAGCAAACACGAGATGCTGCAGGGCCATGTGTCTAAGCTTGGTGGCATTCTCTGTGTCCCAGCATTGTGCTCAGCTCCCTGTACCACCATGTTCATGCAGGAACATGCATCCACACTGCACAGCACGCTGCATACCAGAGGGCACAGACAGCTGTAGCTGTGGCTTTGCCCAAAGCCCAGATCTCACTGTTCTGCTGTTTCCTCTTTGTGTTTCACAATGTATTTCCTCCTACTTTTGCAGAAAACATTGTGGCTGCAAAAGGAGGGTCCTGGGCAGGGAATAGGGGAGCATGGGGGGATTGCAGCAACTCCACATTGGTACCAGGAGATCCCAGGACTACAGTGGAGGGCACGCAGCTCCCATAGGGCCCACCTGCTCCAGGGGTGCTGGGGACCACTGTGTCTCAAGAGAGAGGAAGAGCTGAAGGTGATGACTCCACAGCCACATCCCCGTCCCCTCATTGCATCAGCTGTTGGAACCAGAGAGCCATACAGTTCCCACCTCTGCCCTCCCTGCCCCAGTGGGTGCTGGTGGCTTTGGGGCCCCATGAATGGATGTGATGTCATCTAACTGAGGCGTGTCTCCTGACATCCTCACTGCTAGTTCCAGTTTTACCCACAGCAGTATCACAAGCAGCTATCAGCTTCATTTTGGACAGGAACCACTTCTTTCCCCTTCTTTCCCAAGACTGGGGCAGGTGGGACAATTTGCTGCACCTGGAGCTCACCACAGCCCCTAAATGCCCACAGAGAGGCACCAGAGATGATGTCTCCCAGGGCTGCAGGGTCAAGGGTGCTGTAAGGAGCTGCCACTGGGCTGCCAGGTGGGAGATGTCAGCAGGATGGAGCCCAGCTGGTGTTGGGCTGGGGGAGGTGGCTATTAAAGAAGTAGGGAGGGAAAAATAGGATTTGGGGGCTGGGAAAGGGATGAGGATGTGCAGGGGTGATGGTGATGGTGATGGTGATGGTGATGGTGATGGTGATGGTGATGGTGATGGTGATGGTGATGGTGATGGTGATGGTGATGGTGATGGTGATGGTGATGGTGATGGTGATGGTGATGGTGATGGTGATGGGCAGTGACAGCTCTCTGTTTTGGTGTTCCAAGGGAGTAACATCTGTACTACCCGAGGGGTGACCTCCTGCAAGCAGTGCCTGGCTGTCAGCCCGCTCTGTGCATGGTGCTCTGCAGAGGTGAGTGCTGGGGCTGGGCTTTGGGATGGTGTGTTGCAGCTACATCCATTTCCATCTGTTCCCACTGTGTCTAAACACAGACCTCAGTGGCATCTGGTAGCGACGATAACTGTGTGCACAGTAGAGTTCAGTCTGAGTTCCTTCTTTGGTCTCCAAATCTGCCCCTTTTCTGTGTGGGAGCTCTGGGAGGTGCTGCTTTCTTCCATTGAGAGCTCATTTTGTCTCAAACTATATGCTTGTGAAGTTGGTTCCCTTTTGGTTTGCTTCTTGAAGGGTCCTTGTGAAGTTCTGACTAAAAGGAATCTGATTCATGGAAAGGCTGGAAAGGGGATTTAGGAGAAGGAAAAATAATACTGATTAGAACTCGAGTTTGGGTTTAAATGTCTTTTTAACTGTGGGAAAATGGGGGATGGGAAGATGAGGTTCCTGTTTTAGGTTATGGAGTTAAAGGGGACGTGAGAGCAGAGCTGTGGCTCTGAAATCCAGTCTGGGTGTGGGTGAGATGTGGGAAGATGTGCCACTATGCTCTCCAAAAATGCTGCCCTTAGGGTTGGTCTATCGGGAGTGTAAGAGGGGAAGTTCCCAGCAATGATGCATCTGGTGAGCTGCAGATAAAGGGGACTTAAGGCTGCAGGGCTCAGTGAGGCATTGCCCTAACAATGCACTCCTTGTGCCTTGCAAGAAAGCACGAAGAAAAGACTCATCTTTATCTTCTGCTTCTGCAAATGTGGAATTCTCATCCACAAGTGGAGAGAAGACCAGGAATTTTATCTGAGCTGTGGGATGATCCCCCAGTTGCTGCCCACCTGTAGGTCCCAGCAGATCCCATTGCACCTCCCAGCATCTTCCCATCGCAGGCTGCACGGGATGCTCGTGCGGATGAGCCCCGCTTGTCTCCTGCAAGGAGTGGCTGAATTTGTGCCGTGATAAGAACGCAATCCTCCATCTGCTCCTTCCCAGCCTGGGCTGCTGGTGTGTTAACGCTGCAGTGGGGGCTGCTATGGTTTTAGCTTTTAGTTGTGCCTTTTTTTCTTTCTTTTTTTTTTTTTTTTTTCCCCCAGATCAGCAAAGGTTTCCAAAAAAGGCAATATTTCAGGCGCTGTTTGGGGTTGTGCTCATGGGCAGACGTGACAGGCGGTGAAGGAACATCCCACTGCCAGCAGCCGGGCTGTGCGAGCTGCTCACAGCTCTGCCTCCAACATCTGGAGAGCGTTGTCTTAATTTAGCAAACAAGGGCTTTTTTCTGAGGGTTTGTTTAATATCCCTGGGGTGGGGGAGGTCTCCGACCCCCTCCCTGTTTAAAGGGAGAGCGACCTTTCTTGTGCTCCCTCCTTCCCCACTCAGGATTAACAGTTACTCCTGCTCCGTCCTGGCTCTGGACAAGAGGGGGATTTTGTTGCTGTTTCTTGTGATCACTGAGCACTGAAGAGAGGACAGCTGACTTTTCTTCATTTCTCCTGACCACCCCTCGCAGCTAATTGATGTGCCCACCCACTCACTTTCCCTTTTGGGAAAAGCCAGCTGAGCCTTAGAGCTCTGAAATCACTTTAGAGAGTGTCATGGCAAATTTTCCAGGGTCTCACCCACCCAAAATGTCATCTGCTCCCTTCCCCTCAGAGAGCAGGGGGAGGCGGTGCTGGGCCAGGGCTTGGCTTGGAGAAACTCTGGAAGCTTTTAGCTGAATCCGCAGGGATGTCTATGCCTTGGGTCCTCCCACCAGCTCTCCTGCAGAGAATCTCTCCCTGTTTGTGGTTGCCTATGAGATGAAAACGGAGATGCCCTGGGGATGTGCAACATGCTGCAGTGGTGATGGGATGGGGCTGGCTCTGACAGCACCGTGCCTGGCCCTGTCTTTGCTTTTGGAGTTTAGAGGTGGAGATTGGGGTGAACTCATCGGGTACTCAATCCCAGAGAGAGCTTGTGCAGGTGGGGGACTGAAACCCTGGTCAGAAAATGACAGAAGTGGGTGAGGAGTTGGAATAGGGACCTCTGGAAGTCACTGGTCCAGCTGCCCAGAATGGATGTGAATTGGGGAGCATCTACCGGGGTCTGTGGGATGGTTTGTGATGGAGATGGCACCCCCTGCCCTGCAGCATCTCCTTTATGGGGAGCCCCTACTGGTGCCATCAGGGCTGTGCTGGTGGGTCTGAGCTGCCTCTGAGTCACTCCAACTGAAGTTCCTGAGAGTGCCAAGTCAACAACCTTTAGGAAAAGGAGAGGGATGTTGTTCTGGAGTGAAAGAGCTTCTGTATGGGTGTCTCTCAATAGGAATTATACCTCTGATCGTGGAAAGTGATGGTTATCACCAAAGAGTCCAGAGTCATAGTTAAAAACCTTTCAGCCCATTCTGCCTCTCAACCTCATCTCTAGTGCTTTCCCTGCTCAGGACAGGAACGTGTGTAATTACTGGTGGGTTCTTTCCTGAGTCCAAAGCACCTGGGAAAGCTCTTGGTGGCTATGGGGACATGGGGCTCCGGAGGTCCAATGGCCTTGAGGGCTCTGTGCTCTGCAGTAGGAACCCATGAGGTGAGCTGGAGGGGTGCAAGGAGTTGATGTGGATGGATGACATGTCCTGTGCACTGCAGCATGCTGTGTGGAGAGGAGTGGGAGGCCACCAGGGAGGAACACGCCTGCTGATGTATTTTCTGGCTATTGCTTGGGCTGAGGGAGGAGAAAAAGGCAGACAAAGGCCACTGCTGCCAGGGAGGGCCTCCTAATGCTGTTTGCACTTTTTCCCTTGCTTGCATAAAGCACACAGATCAGTTCCAGGGTTCAGCCTACCTGGCTCTGGGGGAGCTGATACCCTGGGCAGGAGCTGCGGTGATGCTGGGGGGAGCAGATCTGATACTCTCCCCTCCTAGGACTCCTAATGGAGAAAGTTCTGTGCTGTGGGAGGGAACTGGGAGAGCCCCACTGAGGGGAGGGCAGCAGCAGAGGAATTCTTCCCTTATTAGTCTTGATGGGAAATGTCACCCATCTCTGGAACTGCCTGGACCCCTCTGCATACCCTGCAATAAGGGCAGGAAGCTTTCTAGGAAATTCGAGGGGGGGGGGTTGGAGCCCTGCTGTGACTTCACACTTTCCATTTCCTGCATCTGACGGACCTTTGACTGCCTCTCCCACAGCCTGGTCGACTTTTTGCTCCTTCTCTCCTTATTTGGATCTCTTTCCCTCCTGCTGGGCTCCAGCAGGAAGCTGGGGAGCTGCTGATAAGCTGAACGGGTAGGAGCACTGGGTTCTCCTGCAGCAGAACTGAGTTTGCTCACAGCAAAATTCTGAGGATTGCATTGAACTCTGGGGAGAAGTTGGGTCATCTTTTCACAATGTTTAGAAAAGATAACAATAAAAAGAAACCCAAAAGACGTTCAGTTGCCTGTGCTTTTGCTCTGCTTCGCCCTCTTTGTGCACACACACAATTAGAGTAATTTCCCTCTTAGCTTTGCCAAAACCCAAATAGAGGCTCCAGCTCCTGGATCTCAGCAGGGTTTTGGCTCGGAGGAGTTGTCCATCTCTCCTGACCGTGTCCTGTCCCACAGGTGATGGCACAGTCATCCCCACGTTGCGACCTGCTCACCAACCTCCTGCAGAATGGCTGCGGGAAGGACTTCATCGAGTTCCCCAGGAGCAGTGTTACAGTCCTGGAGGAGCGACCCCTCAGTGATAAGGGCTCAGGGGGGTCCACCACCACCCAAATGAGCCCCCAGAGGATCCAGCTGAACCTGCGGCCGGGTAAGAGTCTGTATGATGCTGTGGGAGAAACCCAGAGAGGTCAAATAATGGGTGAACCATGGCCTTCCAGCTGAGGTTGTCTCACAACCATCGATGGCAGTGCCAGACTGGAGCTGTGACAAACCCCAGGCAGTGTCCCCACTTGGGCAGTCTGGAGGCTGATGGGTGCCATTCATTCTCTTGTCTCAATCCTGCAGGGCCCCAGGGGGGGTAGGATGGGATGAGGCTTCAACATCTCGTGGGCTTGTTATATGAAGCTATTTAAACCTTAGCTACTGATTTCTTGGTGCCAAAAAGCTGACACAGAACTTTGACATAAGACCTACATAAAGGAGCTTTGAAATAAATGTTCATGTTTTACTCCCCCTGTTTGATGTCCCCTCTGGTGTCACCCACCAAGGGTTTGGGGAAAATGGAGAAAAATGGTGCCTTTGCTGTGACTGTGCTCTTCAACACACATAACCCAGCCCTGCCCTTATTATCCATCCACTCATGGATGTCCTAGCAAGAGCACATTTTGGATCTGTGAGCTCATTCAAGCCCCAGGATCAGCTGTTAGTGGCAACATCCTTAGTGTTGGCCAAGGGGGGGATCCTGAAATGAGTGACAGCAGCTCTGATGTGTCCTCCCCACCCAGTGTGGATGTGTAGCTGCTGAGTGGCTGTTGCTGTCTTTATGTCTAAAGGCATTTGGCATGAGATAATGTGCTGCTCTAGGGAGAAACAGCCTTCAGCTTGAGAGCGAAGACCAGATGCTGAGGGTTGTAAATGGGGCACATCCTACAACCTCAGTCCTCATAGTTTTAGCTCAGTGAGGAAGAATGGATGTTCTGTGGGGACAAAGTTGGGACTTCTGCCTGCATGGGGTACAGCTTGGGGCTGGGGTTTAGGCTCTCCTTGATTTTGAAAGCACCTTTTCCATCCTGAAGATCAAAATCTCAGATGTGCAGATCGAGAAGGAAAGATGAAAAGAATAATTAAAGTTGATTAAAGCTTTTTTCTTGACATGAGAGGTGGTTTGAGAAGGCAGCAGCTGTGTCCCAGTTTACATTTCAAAGAAGCACTTTCGAAGAACAAGAAAGAAGCTTTGTCTCTTCTAAAAAGCAGAAAGAAAAGGCCAGCCCTAACTGTTTCCGAGTTTTTATTTTTATTTTTCAAAGTGTAGAAGCCATTGAAGCTGGCCTGTTCCCCAGAAAGTTCTGTGTAAGGAGGTTTTTGTTTCGATGGGAAATGTTTCATCAAAAACCTTGGTAGCAGGAGCTGGGAGGAGCTCAGGGGAGCAGGAAGGGACAGAAATGGAGGAGAACCCAGGAGATTCTTGGGGGCCCCAGGAGCTCAGAGGGTCTTGAAGCAGCCACGGGGTCCCCTGGATGTCCTTGTAAGTCTGTCTGCCTACGTGTAGGGTGTTTCACTCCATCCACTGTGTGTTGGCCGCACTTGTCACAGAACGATCAGGGGACTCAGCTCTGAGCAGGAGAATCTTCTCAGACCTTAATAATGGGAGGTGTGAAGAACAGGATCTGTGGGGCACTTTTCCTTCTCAAGGGGTGTGCAGCATGCCTCATGCACAAGCATCCTGCCCTGAGTTATTTACTCCTTTGTGTGCCCAGCTGTGATATTCTCCTCCCAACAGTTTTAGGCCATCTCCTTGGGCTCCTGGGGGACGATCTGTTACTCCTCTGCCCTGTCCCATTACAGATGACTCCCAAATATTCCGTGTCCAAGTGCGCCAAGTAGAAGACTATCCCGTGGACATCTACTACCTGATGGACCTGTCCAACTCCATGAAGGATGATCTGAGGAACATCCAGAACCTGGGTACCAAGCTGGCCAGCGAGATGCGCAAGCTCACCAGCAACCTTCGCATCGGCTTTGGGGCCTTTGTGGACAAGCCCATTTCCCCCTACATGTACATCTCTCCTCCAGAAGCCATCAGGAACCCTTGTTATGAGTAAGTCTCAGGCTAAGGGAGGTCTGTAAGGATGGGCAGCACTGAACTGTGTTTGCACACCCATGGAAATGAATTTCAGCAGGGTGTTTGGTTTTGGGACCAGACAACATTTTTGTTGAGGATCTAAGAAAATGTCTCCTAAAACTCCCAGCAGGACAGAGGGTAGGAGATGATCTGAGTCCAGCTTCACTATAACGTGACAGATTTTTACAAGGTCTTTCACCCTCAGGCTCCCAGGATAGTCAGTTGGATCCCTCCATCACATCCAGATGAGGACCACAGGATATGAAATGGCTGCAGGGTGGAGATGGGAGCTGGAAGCACCCATGAGACTCGTGCCCTGATAACTTTTTTCCCACAGGATCGGAGAAAGGTGCTTGCCCATGTTTGGATACAAACATGTCCTGTCGCTCACGGACGAGGTGATGCGCTTCAACGAGGAGGTGAAGAAGCAGAGCGTCTCAAGGAACAGGGATGCACCTGAAGGTGGCTTCGATGCCATCATCCAGGCCACCGTGTGTGATGTAAGGGTTAAAGAGGCCTGGCTGGGGATGGAGAGGGTCATCAGGCTCAGTCTAGGGCTTGGCACAGAGCACCCGCTGTACCAGGACAGAGACATAAGCAACTAACCTGAGATCTAGACAGGGTGAACATTCAACATTCAAGGGGATTTCTAGGTCCTCAGCCAAGAAGAGGGAAGAGCAGAGCCTTTATGGGGTCCTGGGAGGTGAGAGGAGCAGAACAGGTGCTCTGGGGACTGGCATGATGATCCCATGTCAGCCTTGCAGTAACCACCAAGAAGAACGTCTTCTTTGCCCGCACCTTGATTTTGCTGCAGATGGAGATATGCCCCTCAATTGCTAGCCACCATGATAACCACTCTAGCAAATCAAAGCTTGTCTTTCACCTTCCCAAGCTATGACCTGAGGTGGCAGCGAGGGCAGCAACAAGGTGCTGATGTAGGGCACTCACTGCTGCACCACTAGAAACTGCTTTTGGCTGCAGGAGAAAATTGGCTGGAGGAACGACGCATCCCACCTGCTTGTCTTCACCACGGATGCCAAGACGCACATCGCATTGGATGGCAGGCTGGCTGGCATCGTGCAGCCCAACGATGCCCGGTGCCACATTGACAAGAATAACTTCTACTCAGCCTCCACCACACTGGTAAATCCCAACCCAAGTGTGAGGATGGGGGGCCCAAATCTCCTGTTGATGATAAGAGGGGTGGTCCATCTGTGCTTCGAGAGCTTGATGGACTGGCTGAGATTGCACATTCTCAGGGTAAGGTCTCTTCCTTTCTCCAGGACTATCCCTCTCTGGGCCTAATGACCGAGAAGCTCTCACAGAAGAACATCAATTTGATCTTTGCTGTGACAGATACGGTTGTTGGTCTCTACCAGGTAACAGAAACCTGCATAGGATCCTGAGGAGGACACTTTGCAGCTGACCACAGATGACTGGGCACAGCCTGGTTGTCCTCCATTCTCAGAGCACCCTGGGAAGCTTGCATGTGCATGGGAATGGGTTCATCCAACTATGTTCACCTGTCATGAGCAGACCATCTTTCTTATGCTGTTTTTCCAGAACTACAGTGAGCTGATCCCAGGCACAACTGTGGGAACCTTGTCCAGAGATTCCAGCAATGTCCTGCAGCTCATCGTGGATGCCTACGGGGTGAGTGTGCAGTGCCACCACATCCCAATCCCGTGGGCAGCAACATGTAGGGGCTTCATCTTGAAAAGTGCAATCAGCCTCACAGGGCACAGACCTTGCCCCGAGTTACTCAAAGGAGAGCTGTGCACCATGACAATCCCAAAGAAGATCTCTTCCTCCCCACATAACCACTACAAGCAGCCCACATGCTCTTAGCATCTCCCTAAGCCCTGGGCCAACTGTGAGCATTTACCTCCACCCATGTCCTTGAGGACTGTGGGGATGGGAGATCACCTCTGTCCCTTCCATCCTCTAAAGCATTCCCAGTGGGAAATGGCATGGGTTAGCTCTGGGAAGTCTTGGAGCGCTTGGCTCCTTTCTTGCATGCATAGGGACATCACTGCGGTGAGGAGGCTGCTGTGGGTGAGCCTCTGTCCAGCTGTCTTCTGCATCATTCCTCTCTGCTTTTCCAGAAAATCCGCTCCAAGGTGGAGCTGGAGGTGCGCGACCTTCCTGAAGAGCTGTCCCTGTCCTTCAATGCCACCTGCCTCAACAACGAGGTCATCACTGGGCTCAAGTCCTGCATGGGGCTCAAGATTGGGGACACGGTGAGGCTCCTGCCTGGGGAGTGCTTTTCTCTCTCTGCACAGTGGTGCAGAGAGCTCACCTGATGCTGTACCTGCACTGCCCGCTCCCCTCCCACCTCCTGGAGGCACAAGTTCTTGCAGGGGAAATTGTGATCTCTGCTTAGCGGAGAGAGGGTCCAGCTGGGTGAGAGCAAGGGGGAAAAATGTTTATATGAGTCCACTGGAATCAGAATCTGTGTCTTTCTGAACACTTATGGACTGATTTTTGCCTAGATACTGTAGTAGATAAGTGTCCTGCTCAGTGCCAGGACAGCTTTGAGAAGCCATAAGGGACTTGGTTCTATTTCTGGGCTGGCTGAGCTTGGGCATGGAATAGGCTGCCACGGGAACCTCAACACTGCAATTGTAGGTACCCAGTGGGGGTACAAACACCTGGACACACCTTTCTGCCCCTCAGGTGAGCTTCAGCATCGAGGCCAAGGTACGAGGCTGCCCACAGGAGCATCAGAAATCCTTCACCATCAAACCCGTTGGCTTCAAGGACAGCCTGACCGTGATGGTGAACTTCGACTGCAACTGTTCCTGCGAGAGCCAGGCTGAGGCCAACAGCTCCTTCTGCAGCAAAGGCAATGGCAGCCTGGAGTGCGGGGTGTGCCGCTGCAACCCGGGCCGTCTGGGCTCGCACTGCGAGTGCTCAGAGGAGGAATACAACCCCTCACAGCAGGACAACTGCAGCCCGCAGCCAGGACAGCCCCTCTGCAGCCAGCGTGGCGAGTGCATCTGTGGGCAGTGCGTGTGCCACAGCAGTGACTTCGGCAAGGTGACGGGCAAGTACTGCGAGTGCGACGACTTCTCCTGCGTCCGCTTCAAGGGTCAGATGTGCTCGGGTGAGTGCTGTGCTCAGGGGTGTGGGTTGTGCTGGTGAGGTGTTTTTGCTGCCCAGAGGCATGGAGAAATTTTGGGGGGCTTGTCACGAATGTTGTTCCTGTTGTTGGCTTTCTTAGCCCTGAATCAGCTCTGGGTGCAAAGCAGTGACTCCTGTTTTGGCAGCCTGTGCCCCAGACCCTTGGCAAGGGGATGGGCTCAGAAGGATACAAGCAGACTTTATCCTTGGAGCCCCACCAGGGTGGCTGGGAGGCACCAAGGGAAGCAGCTTTGCAGTGTCAGCCCCTGCTTGAATCCCACCAGCCCTTCTGGGTCAGAGGTGTTCCTCCACAGGAAAAATCACCAGAGTGGAAAAGGGAGAGGGTGGGGAGAAGCATTGGGATGTGACATCCCTCCTGCTGCCACCCATGGTGCAGCATATTTGCACAGCATTACCCATATCAGGCACAGAGGGCAAAAGGATGCTGATCAAGATGGGCAAGCTGTTGATTAACCCTCTTTTGTTTCCCAGCTCTGTGCCTGAGCCCTTCACCCATTTGGGCCAGCCCTGGCTGTGTGCCCAGGGCTGGGAAGGAAATGAGATGGGGGAAAGGTGGCCAAGCCCTCCCCGGAGGAACTACCCACAAACCCCATTTTTGGCAGGCAATGCCCTGTCTGACCCCACTGCCATCAGTCACGTCACATTTCGCCATATCTGCCCAGCCTTTCCCCACATTTCCATGCACTGTCACACAGCGCAGCACTGTTTTCCTGTGACTCAGTTCCTCGTTAGCAGGGTTACACATTTATTTCTCATGCCAGTGCCCCCGAGGCCATGTGAATGGATGGTGCCCAGCCCTCCCCAGCTGAGAGCAGAGTGAGCTGAGAGCGCTCTGTGCTCAGGATGGGTCGGCGCGTGCCGGCTCTGTGGCATCTCCACCTCTTGCTGTGTCTGGTGCTGGAGTCAAAAATCAAACCACAATCCAAATAGCTGCGGACTCTGGCAGGGTTTGAGGACGTCGGTCTGTCTGTCTGTCTGACCGAGCCAGGCGAGCGTGCAAAGCTGGCTGGGATTTTCCCAGCAGTCAGCTTCCCATGTATGGTGGAGGGCTGGGAAATGACAGCAGGGGTTGACCAGATGTCCTGACTGAATCCCTAAAGCTTGCGTAGCTCAGATGGAGCTGATTGAGCATCTCCAGCTACTACCACAGGAGCTGAGAACTCAGCATGAGATTTGTCTGTTTCCTTGTTTTGGTGGGATAAGAGGAACACTGGGAACACAGCAAGCAGCAAAGTGATGGCAACAGAAGCGTCCCACCCTAAGGATGGTGGAATGAAGATGTTCTGGGTGGTTGCTCCACTTTCCTGCACCATGCACCAAGTGCAGGAGCATCCCATGGGGGTGATCCCCAGCAGGGATCCTTTTGAGGGTCCTGATGTCCTCCTGGCTGTCCACAGGGCACGGGAAGTGCAGCTGCGGGGACTGCCTGTGTGACTCAGACTGGACTGGTGACTACTGCAACTGCACCACACGCACCGACACATGCATGTCCAGCAATGGGCTGGTGTGCAGCGGCCACGGCACCTGCATCTGTGGCAAGTGTGACTGCACCCAGCCTGGCTCCTATGGGAACACCTGCGAGAAGTGTCCCACGTGCCCAGATGCCTGCACCATCAAAAAGTGAGTTGGGTTGGAAAGCTGGGATGGTTCCATCGGGCCTTGTGCCTGCAGCGTGGTCCCCATCCCACTCCTGTGGGTTGGGGTTACAGAGAGCAAAGAGTAAGAGGGTGCCCTGCCTTCTTGAGGATGTTTGATGCAGCTCATAGTGCTTCTCCCCTCTTCTTCAGGGAATGTGTGGAGTGTAAGAAGTATGAGCGGGGCACGCTGGTGGAGCAGCAGTCCTGTGGCCGCGTGTGCCGTGATGAGATTGAGACAGTGCAGGAGCTGGGTAAGAGCTGGGATGGAGCACAGTGCACAGGGTTTTGCCTAAAGCACGGGTATTTGAGGCTGTGTGCACCCTCCATGTGTGCTCCCACCATGAGGGCTCTGACAGCTGCTCAAACCCCCCCCAGGTGACAGGGGCAAGGATGCTGTGAACTGCACCTACAAGGATGAGAATGACTGTGTGGTGCGCTTCCAGTACTACGAGGACTCCAGTGGCAAATCTGTCCTCTATGTCATAGAGGAGCCAGGTGGGGCCTGGCTGGGGCTCTAATTGCAACTCGCTGTGGGGGGTCTGCACTAACCTGGGGGTTTTGTACCTCCCAGCCAGGCTCTGGCATGACTAACAGTGCTGCTTTGTTCCTTTGCTCTGTGCACCCGGGCTGTGATTTCCTGCCTCTGTCTCACATTTCCCCACACTGCTAGATTGTTTCACCCCCCTGCTGAGCTGCCAAGGACGAGCTCAGCCCTCCCGTCCCAGTTCTGACTCTAGGGGTCTCATTTTCTTGAGACTGAGCCAGCTCCAGTCAGCCATTCAAGAGTAACGCTGGGATTGCACCCATGGTTGGGGATATGGCACTCCTTGCATGCAGCAAAGCTTCCAGCATCCTTGGAGGCTGCTTTCAGCCTGGGGAAGGGGCTGTGTGACTGCAGAGCCTTCAAACACAAAGGTTCTGAAAGGAACCCCAGGTCAACAACAACCCATCCCCTCCCCAGCATAGCAGCATGTGGGGGGAGCAGCGTGAATGCTCAAAGTCAGAGGTTCTAAAATGATGGAGAATCAAGCATTTAAGAGACCAGAGGAGCCCCTGTAGACCACAAAACTGTGCCCTTCTATCCCACCAGAGTGCCCGAAGGGGCCAGACATTCTGGTGGTGCTGCTCTCGGTGACGGGTGCCATCCTGCTCATCGGCCTGGCTGCCCTGCTCATCTGGAAACTCCTCATCACCATCCACGACCGCCGGGAGTTCGCCCGCTTCGAGGAGGAGAAGGCCAGGGCTAAGTGGGACACGGTGAGGGTCAAGGGGATGGGTGCACGAGGACATGAGTTCTTCATCCTCTGAGCTGAGTGAATCCAGATCCCAGATCTCCCAGCCTAAGAGCCCAGTCTGTGATCCCCTCCTGCCCATGTTCCTTGTGGAACAGCTCATCTCTGAAGCGTGGCACGGTGGCACAGCGGGACCTGAAGTGGTACCAGCAGTCTGGACACCTGTTGTTCCCAGGGGCTGGGCAGGACACAGAAAATGTCCCAGCTGCTTTTCCCAGTGTATCTCGAGTGCTTCCCTCCAGCATGAGTCTCTTACTCACTGCCCACACCAGTGTTCCACCTCATGAGCAGATGGAACATTGCTGCCACGGGATGCTGGAAGGGTTGAGGCACCCATAGTATGAGGGAGGGGGTGGAATGGCACCAGTGTCTGCCCAACATCTCCCAGAGGGAAGGCATGGGGGGGTCCTTCCTGAGGCTCTTGCTGCCTTTCCTTCACAACAGCTTTCCCCTGTTCTCCCCATAAAGCCTCATGGGGAGCTGTTAAACTGCAGCACATTGTACCTCCAAGGCTCTGCCCTCTGCATCCAACACCCAACAGTGCCTCAGTTTCCCCAAACGCAGCAAACACCAATGCCAACCAAATAGTGATGCCGTTTGCTTCTTTTCCAGGGCAACAACCCATTATACAAAGAGGCAACCTCAACCTTCACCAACATCACATACCGTGGGAACATGTAGGGTGCTGCACCCAGCGCTGGCTGCGGGATCAGCCCAGGACTGTGGGATCTCCTGGAGTCCAGTTTACAGAAAAGCTTGTGTGTGTGTCTGCGTGTAATTTAACAACCCCTTGGCTGTCTCCAGCCCCGCTGTCCGTCACCTCACTGTACTGCAGGGATGTGCTTCCACAGCAAACCTCTCATCCTTACCTCGGTGGGCCAGCGGCCCCTCCATACACTGAACGTGGTGACACGGGACAATTCTGCCTTGGAGAGACTGTGAACTGCAAGGTGCTCATTTGGCCGAGGGGATTTGGGTAGAACCCGAGGCTGTGAGCTGTGTTCTCCTGCATGGCCTGTGCTGGAGAAACACAATGAACAGCTGTAGCCCCTTTGTGGCCTTGTGGGCTGAAGACACTCGAGCAAACCTGACCACCCCCACCCTTCTGACATTGCTGTGGTCTGGGACAGTGCAAAGCAGTGTCTGAGTTCTGTGTGACCTCCTCCTTCCCTCTATGTGCCACCAGCAGCCACTTTCATGTAGCACCAGCTGTGCTGGTCCCAGCATCTCCCACCACCGTTTCCCTTCACAAACCACATGGATGTGTTGTATCCTTTGAGCCTGATTCTCTGGGGAGCAACCTCCCAGCCTTTTTCTGTGCTGTTTGAGCTGTGTCATGGTACTGTGCTTGGTTTTCTGTATGGCTCAGGGTCCAGAAGAGCTGGCAGGGGTCAGGTTGTATCCTGCTGCCTTCAGCTGTGCCTCTCCTATGGTTTTGTCCCCTGTGGAAAAAAATATTCTGGTGACAGAGCTGGGTCAGCTGTTGCGGTGCCTGCCCCATGAGGTCCTGGTGGCTCTGTTTTCCCCTTGGTTCTACCAAAAAGCAATGGAGATCCTGTGCCCCATGCCCACCTCTAGTGCCCAAGACTGGCCTGCAGGTGGTGGCTGTATCCACTGCCTGTCCCTAGCAGAGAGGGAATGGGCAGCATAAGGGATGGTGCTGAGTGGCAGCTGGGGCTGAGCCCTTGGGTGGGCAGAGA
The DNA here is from genome assembly GCF_026119805.1 of Tympanuchus pallidicinctus. Classification (NCBI taxonomy): domain Eukaryota; kingdom Metazoa; phylum Chordata; class Aves; order Galliformes; family Phasianidae; genus Tympanuchus; species Tympanuchus pallidicinctus. Next base: position 680,584 of record NW_026294755.1, on the reverse strand, counting down.
TTCGTTGCCCCTGTGGGCTCTTCCCAGGGCACCAAATAAAAAACCTCAAACACTCAATGGTGTCAGTATCTAGTGCCAAGCCAGCATGGCTCAGCCTGGGGGAAGCAGATGGATGGATGGATGGATGGATGGATGGATGGATGGATGGATGGATGGATGGATGGATGGATGGCTCTCTCCCTCTCTCCAGGAGGCTTTTTGGGTCACAGGGCAGCTCCAAGCCTAATGCATCCTGGAGTTCTGGCATTTTCCACTCTTCACTGCAAGATGAACGACTCCCATACTTCTGCAGGTCTCTGAAAGTCCTTCAGTGTGCTGGAAAAGCCCCTGAAGGAGGGAAGCTGGGCTGAGACTTCTGCAGGATCACCGTGGGTGGCAGCTAGGGTGAAGTTCTGTAAGCTGGGAGAGGTGTGCTGCCTGGGCACCCACTCATCGTTACTTCGCAAAGGGCTGCAGGGACACCTGGTGGCACCTTCCAAAGTAGCATTTTATGAGTACACGAGATGCTGAAAAACACACTGAAGGGGTGCACAGTTGGACTTGTGAGGATGCTGGGGCTGAGTCCTGTAGGATCATCTCAGTGGTCAGCCCCCAGCTGGGGCAAAAGAGTGAGTTCTGACAGCTCCCGTTTGCCATGTGGGATATGGGACACCCACATTCCACACAGTGGGGCCAAGGGGAGGCTCTGGGGCAGCACTCAATGTCCCCAGCTGTGCTGGGTGGGAGTCAGGGCTGGGCCTTTCCAGCCAAGAATGGCTGCATGGGGGCCTGATCCCACTGGGTGCTATGGGTATAGTGCAGGGCTCAGCAAGCAGCAGCTGGAGGGATGGACATGCACATGTACTCAGGTCCTGAACGTTGTTCCCATCCCTGTGCCACTCTGTCTAATGAAGTTTTATGTTCCCCATTGGAACCCAGTGCTCAATGGCACAATGGAACTGAGCCAGGGAATGTCTAAGGCATTCTGTGACATCAGGCAGAATGGTGGCACCAGGCAGTGAGCTTAGTGACAGGTGCACACTGCCTGGGTATGCCTGAGGCTATCAGGATAATCAATTGACCACTGGGTAAGCAAGTGGTGGGGTCGCTGGAAAGGGGTGACCTGGATGCCAGCAGAGCCCTGAAGTGCCTCTGTTCACACCAGGGTCAGCCAAAGAGGGGATGGAGCCCCACAAGCCACTGAAGTCTGATAGCCTTGTAGCCACCAAGCAGCAGCAGCCACTACAGCATGGCTTGGAGGAAGCTACCAGCTCCAGAGATGTGGTGGCCCTTAAGAAGTCCTCCACACCAAGCAGGACCTCTGTGTCCAGTAGAGCTTCCAAATCCAGCAGGACCTCTGTGTCCAGCAGGATTTCTGTATCCAGCAGAACTTCCACATCCAGCAGGACCTCCATAGCTAGCAGGACCTCCAAGTAAGTGAGGGGATGGATGGAGCCTGTGCCTGTCCATGTTATAGGGCTCCTTCACGCTTCCCTGATGGGCTGGGAAGGGTGACAGAATGGTGCCCATCTGGCAGGAGATCTACCCAGCAGTACATGATCCTGATGGCTGAGACGTACCCACCCAGGCAGGAGGTGCGCAGGATAGGCATGCCAAAAGTGGACAAAGCAATTCAGGTGAGGCTGGGCAAACCACAAACCCGTCCCCTACAAATGTCCCACAATCCCAGGGGTGCATCTGGGCCAAGGGCTTGGCCTTGGGATGGCTCTGGCAGCTGCTGAGGCCTCCTGTTTCTTTCTCTGGGATTTGATGCTATGGCTGTTTCCCACTTCAGACCCCCCGGTCCTTTGATGCATCACTCAACAAACGGCGCACTCGGCTCAAGAAGAAAATTAAAAGCAAAGGTGTGAGCAGCAACCAAGATCAACTGCAAGCCTCAAGGGACAGCAATGCCATGGAGATCTTTCCCCAGGCAGAGGGGCACAGGACTCCCAGCCCCCCCGAGGTCACACCCCAGCACAGGTAATACAGCCTAGCTCTGTCCCTTGGGTGACCCAGGATCCCAAGGCTCAGGGACAGGAGCTCAACATGGGCATCTCCATCTGTAGGAGGAGCAAGGTCTCATCCAACACATGCATGAACGCTGATGAGGAAGAATGGGAGGACCAGGCTGTGCTGGAGGTGGAAGGTAACCCCTGGTTCTCCTCACTCAGTTCAGCCAGATGCCAGGGAAGTGGTGGAGCCACTGTCCTGGAGGCATCCAAGGAATGTGTGGATGTGGCACTTAGGGACATGGTTAGTGGGCATGGTGTTGATGGGTTGACTGTAGGACTTGATGATCTTAGAGGTCTTTTCCAACCTTAATGATTCTGTGATTTTATAACTGTTGGTTTCAGTGTGCCCCTCTGAAATGAACCCAGCATTGCTTAGAAACAAGATTCAGGGCTGTTTCAAATGGAAGAACTTAATGCTGGTGTTCATCCACCCTCACTTCTCCTTCACCCACAGGGTATGAGGCTGATGTCCACAGCCCAGGCACTGTCATGGGAGACAGCCAGGGGATCTGCCCTGCAGAGGAGGAGATGCAGAAGGCGCTGAAACACACTCAGGCTCACGGTGAGCATGGAGGCACTGCCCTAACCCAGACACACACGTGCATCAGCCTTGCCTTCCTTCTCTGATGTGTTTTAGGACACATGGAACACACGGTATCTCCCAGAGGTGAAGCTCTGGGCCCCTCAGCCTCCACGCTGGCTGCAGGGCTCAGGCAGCTGTTCCACATCATCTCCATCTTGATCACAGTTTCAAAATCTTCAGCTTTAAATTTACAGTAGAAATTAGATACATATTTACAATGCTAATATTTGTCATTTGCCTCCAGGAGGTGTATCCGTGTCTGTACCCAGGCGATCCTGGCAGCCTGGTGTTGTCCTATGGGTGTAACAAAAATGTGACCACGTTACTGTGTGGCCACATCCACCAGCACCCACTTCTCCTTTGGCCCCAAGTTCCAGTAGCCACGAGATGCTCCTCAGCTGCTGCTCCAGGCTGCAGCCCTCTGTTGTATCACCTGCAGGAAGGTGCTTTCATGAATCCTCCAACCCCAAACTTCTCTTTCCTTTCCAGAAGGCAGAGAGGTGAAACCAAGCCTGCTTCTGGAGGCTGACGGAAGCTCTCACAAGGAAGGTACACAGCAGAGAGCAGCCACCACCCACCCTGCGTGCCACAGCCAGGATCCCACACAGGGATGCACTGGGCCAAGCCCCTGTAATGCAAAAAATCTCAATTTCTCATTGAGCTGTGGCACGAGACAAGACCATATTTAGCTAATCTCCCTGCTCTTTAATGCCAAAGAGCACGGCTGCTGGCAGGATAGGGCCTAGCACCATGAGGACCAGCTGCTGTGACCCCAAAAACAGGGCCATGGGGCTGTGCTGGGTGCTCCTGGAGAAGGAGTGGGACTGGAGGTTGCTCACGGTTCCCCAGGAGAAGCCATTTCCGATGTGATAACAGCTCCAACCCCGCTGAACCTGCACATTTGGGCAGTGTGGAGGCTGTTGGTGTTGGAGACCACTAGATGGGGATCTCTGTACACACTCAGGCAGACGCTTCCCACTTCTTAACGCTCATCGTTGGAGCAAGCAGAAGCCTGTTGTCTTTTAATAAACCTAAAAATGAGCAAAGCTCCTTCTGATGCAGCTAGTCCAAGGTGTATCCTGTCCCATTCACAACCCAGAAGTGTGTTTTCCAGGTCTAGGAAGTTTCTGAAATGAAAAACATTTCCCTGTTGGTTGCAGGAAAGCAGGTCGTTGTAGGAGAGCTGAAGCCTCACCCAGCCCCTATGGAAATGCGTTTACTGGACGTTGATCACCAGCAGGCGCTGGGGGGTGTGCATGTGGATGGTGAGTGTGTCGGCACTTCGAGGTGTTCAGGATTTGGATTGTTTTCCAGGCAGAAAGCTTCAGAATTGGAGATAAAGAGGAGAAAGGAATTGACTTTTATAGTCAGCACACTGACATTTCCCAAGGCACAAAATAATAGAACAGTGCAGCTTGGAAGGCACCTTGGGAAGTCTCTAGTGCCATCTCCTGCTCCAAGCTGGGTCAGCTGTGAGATCAGACCAGGTTGCTCTGGGATTTATCCTTTACAGTATCTCCAGGACTGCAATGAGTCAGGGTTAGCTTGAAATGAGAATGCTGTGCTCTGGGGAAGCCTGGATCTCCAACCTAGATGGCTATCTGGCCAAAAATTTGGAAATCTGTTTTGGGGCAAGATGCTCTAAAATCACCAAACCCTTTGTGGATGTGAGTGTTCTCAGTGTCGTCAACTTCCTTTTTCGTAGAAAAACTTAAAGCTACAGCCAAGAGCCTCCCTGAAAGCTCTTGTCTGTCTGTCAGCCCCTCCTTCCTCAGGAGTATTTCCCCTTTAGCCGTGCTCCATCTCCCCTTATGCCCCAGGGGATGCAGCCAGCAGTCAGGACCCCAACTCCGGTGTGGGCACTGGTGAGGTCATCTCAGCCAGAGAGGAGCTGCAGCAGATCATCAGACACACTGCAGGTGGGAACTGGTATCCTTCCTTGTTTTCTGCTTCTGCACAGCCCCTGCAGCCAGAAAACCAGACACCCAGGGAGGCTGCTGGGTGCCTGCAGATGGCCATGGTATAGGATATGCCTTGCACGCAGCAGAGGTGAAATTCTCCACGCTTCCCTTTAATCTTGTGTTAAATTTTTGCTTTGCATGATTTGGCACGAGTGGCTCTGTGTGTCCTGGCATGACACAGACACCATTCCTCAGTGTATCAAAGGAAATGGGGTTTTGTGTCTAGAGAGAGTTACATACAGTGTAGTGCACGGAGGGAATCATTGGGTGATGAATGGCCATGGAGAGGGAATTTAATCTTTCTTGGCCTCAGCATCTCACCCTGCCTGGAGGGGAGGGAGTTTCATTGCATTATTGTGGCTAAGGTCCTTTAGATCCTCAGATGGAAAGGGTAGGTGAAAGGCAAAGGAGTCTCTATTATTATTATTAATAATAATAATAATAACCTTTATTTTTTTGCCAAGTCTCTCTCCGCTGGCTGCCAGCATGGAGAGGAGGTTTCTAACACTTTCTTGTTACAGAGGACACAGATTTCAGGGATAGTCAGGGCTCTGACCCTGCAGAGGAGCTGGATCCTGCTGTGAATGGTGAGGATCTCTGCCTTTCCTTCACTGCCACTGTCATTGCTCAGACATCCCCACAGAGCCAGTCACTGCTCCATTTAAACATTGCCCAGCATCTCTTGTAGGAGGTGAGGAAAACATTCAAGACCTTGATTTCATCCTGGACCCCACAGACAGCAAGGTTCACCTGAGGAGCCGGATGCATGAAGCCTTGAGACACATGGAAGGTAAGAGCAAGCTTTTGATGTCCTTTTCCTTTGCAGGAAGCCTAAAAATCTCTAGAAACCAACAGCTGAGTTTAAAGCACTCTGCATACATTCACTGGTGCTTATCAAGCAATGAGGATGTGATGTTAATGCAAGACATACAAGACAATTGATTGTATTACAATAATACAGAGTTCCTACTCTTGTGAAATACACAATGGAGAAAAGTCTGTTAGAGAGGGATGTGACTGCTCCTCTACCACTACCATCCTGCTGCCCTCTTCCCAGTGCTTAACCCTCACCAAGAACTCTATCATGCCTTCATTTAGAGGCAACAAATCTCCAACCAATATTATAGGAAAGCCCCTGACTCATGCAGCAGCTGCCAGTGGTCCAGCACTTGTGCTCTGATGCCCATAATTTCCACCAATTTATTCTTGTTCCTGTTATAGCCGTCTGTTACCTCCACTCTCCTCTCCCCAGGTGCTGTGAACATGAATCTGAGTAAACCCATGAAGGCGGTGAGGAAGGTCCAGCAAACACCCATGGGAGAAGGTGAGCAAGATCCCCATAACAGAATCTGCTGCCACATAACAACAAACAGGATCAGACAAGAGTCCTTCAAAAGAAAACTCTGTGGCCACATGTTTTAATGAGCTGCAAATCTGCTGGTAAAAAGCTGTACAGGGAGAGGCAGACCGACCAGCAGCTGCAGTGCATTTCCAATGGCATGCTGCTGCCCACAGCAAAGTCAGTGTTGTAACTCCTGAGCCACAAAGGTGGGAAAGCACAGATGTAGAGTGGGCTGCAAAGATTTACCTGACACTCTGGCCTCTGTTCCCCTTCTTGCTGCAACACTCCTGTGCTGCACAGGCCTGGTTTATCTGTGAGCCACCTCATACGCTCTGCTTCCCCCTCCTAGCAGTGATGGCAGGGCTTTTCTCCTCCCTGTGAGCAGGCAAGATTAATTTCACTAATGTGCTGAAAAGATTTTAAATTCTCTGGAGGACAGAGCTGGAGAAAGGCAAATGATATTAATAACATGGTTCTTATTTAACTCATCTCCCTCCATGCCCTGGGTGTGCACGGAAGGCAGCGGCACCTTCCTAATATGATTAAGATGGTGTTAAAAATATCGGTTTCTAACACTTTCTTGTTACAGAGGACACAGATTTCAGGGATAGTCAGGGCTCTGACCCTGCAGAGGAGCTGGATCCTGCTGTGAATGGTGAGGATCTCTGCCTTTCCTTCACTGCCACTGTCATGGCAGTGACAGTGCTCAAGGAGGCTTTTTTTGGTTTGTTTTCATAGAGGACAATGATGATGTCAGTCGTGAGGGTTCCGTCCTGGCTGCCCTGAGTGTCCACTCAACCCTGGAGGAGCCGAAAGAGGCACAAGTGGATGGTCAGTGAATCAGAAATACTGGTGACAGTTCCCCTCTGTGACTTGTCAGCCTCTGGCTACCATGAAACACGATGTACAAGAGGCAGAGAGAGGAAAAAAAGATAAAATAGCTTCTACAGGTGTGGGGAGACACCAAGTTGTCCCACACAGTGACTGCTCTGAAGGGAAAGGCAAGGGGATGTAGGGGGTATAAGTCGTGCTCTGTACCCACTGTGGTGGGATAGGAAATCAAAGACTTAAGTGTCAAGAAGAAAGAATTCAGGTTAGGGAAGGTGTTGCAGCAGGGAACAGGGGATGCTGGGAGACATAGGATTTCCCTTGCTGGGTGTTCTGCTGCCCATGGCCAGAAGGACACAGTGAGTTAGTGCTGCTGTAGCACAAAACAGGGAGAAGTGTCATCATGGGGTCCTTCCAGCTCTCCTTGGGATGTTGAAGATGTGAATTCTGGTGAGAGGGAAGCCCATGAAACTCTGTTTATTTGTGTCTTTCCACATCCAGAGAAAGCTGCTCTTGCTCCTGGCCATGTTCCTCAAACCTGTGTAGCAACAGAGCTTCCACCAAAGAAGAAGGTGTTAAATCCCCTCGAAACAGATACAGCCAGGTGAGCATGAAGGTGGAAACAGGGAATATGGTGTTGCTCCTTGTACAACTGTGCTTCAGCTGCCACTCTGTCCATCTCTCTTTGTCATTCTGGCATGGCAGTGAACTCACAGAGATCCCTCAGACAAGAGTTGAGAGTGAAGCAGTGAAAAACATGACAAAGAAACAGCAGAAAGGTAATGTTACCTCATTATGTGCTCCCACCAGGAGACATGTTGCCAGCACCAACAGGACTGGTTGGACCTTTAGATGGGTCCTGCAGCACTGCATGATCTTCCTTACACAATAACCACACTGTGGGGTGCACAAAGGAAGGGACAATCCTGTGTCCCTCGGATGTGGGAGCCCAGCAGCTGTGGATTGATGCAGAAAACCATCCATACACTTTCTGGAAGAGGGACAGCTGAATCTCAAGAGAACAGAGCTGGAACTAAACCAAGCACCTCACCCAGCCCCACATTAAATACCACCTTATCCTTCCTCTCCCCAGATTCCCCAGCTCTCCTACACTGTCAGCAGCCATTTAGAGGTAGATGCATTGGCACTGGCAGCAAGGAACAACCTGCTCAAATCCCTGTTGAATATAGTTCATTGTATTGTTCAAAGAACATAAGTCAGGTAGAGCCTTCCCCCCCAACCCTGTTTAACCTGCTATCCTCTCCCTGCCTGCCTGCAGCATTCTCCGATGCTTTCAACTTCTTCCCCAAAGACCTGGATGGCAATATTAACCTTCAGAACCTGGAGGTGCTTGCTAAGCAGCTGGGAATTAGCTTTGATGGGCAAGAGGCACACAAGAAGCTGGTGTGTGCAGATGCTGATGGTGAGTGCATCAGAACATTCATGGATTGTACTTTGCATGTAAAGTGGCCCCTCTCCCTGTGCCTTGCCATTCCTGGGCATTGCTGTACTGAAATGTACTTTAAGGCAGAGGCTGTGCTGGAGTTGTTGTGCTTTAGCACTCACTAGTGACTCTATCCTTCATGAATGTGTGTTGCACTGCTGTTACAGACTCCCTCATGCATGCTCCACAGCCCAGTTACATGTGAAAGCTTTAAAAGCTTTTAGTCCTGCCCTTAGTTTTTAGTAAGCAAGTCGTTCTGCAGTGCCAGCTCTGAGCTGCTCACCCTAACTTTTCATTCTGGCAAAAATCTGCTTTGCTAACATAGATGCCGCTTGTTTGCAGGAGACAAAGCAATGAATTTCTCTGACTTTCTGACCTTCATTACTGACAAGAATTGTTTTATCCAGACAATATGTAAGTAAGAAATACCCTACCTAGGTACATGTTGCTGCTCTCCAGCAAAACTCTCACTTATCCAGAGATACCTGAATTACCTCATTCTAATTGGTACTGAGCAAGAAATCAGCACTGTGACCAGCATTACGGCTAATGAAAAGCCGCAAGAACTCATACTTCCTGCTGGACATCCAACCAGCACTTAGCAGAAAATGGGGATGGATCCCCACTGAGCAGATCTTGCTGGGGTCTGCTGGGGTCTCTGCTCCCCCTGAAGGTAAGGCAAGGCTCAGCTGTGGCTCTGACTGCTCTCCTCCTCTCCAGTCCCTGACAAAAACGACTCAGGCAACTTCGATCATGTCGATGCCAGAGGAATCCTCCTCCTCAAAGTCTTGCTGAAGCTGGTGGAGTTGGAAGCTCTGCCCCAGAGAACTCTATTTCAGATTTCCAGGTGAGCTTCCTTAGTGTTGTAAGTCAGAGAAGGAAGTTCTCCCTTTCATTGTGATATTTACGTGCTATCTAATTAGATAAACAGATAGCAGGGGCCCAAGACTACATTTCCTGAACTGCTCCATGTCTAGTTGGACATCCAAAAGCACCTGCATAGCTTTGGTACCTACCTTACAAAGGTGGTGTTGTAAATACCATTTAAATATCTTACCAGGTATGTCAGTGTGCAGCATCCCATGCTGAGCAGGCCTTGGGCTGTGCTTCACTGGTCAACGGTGCCCTCTTTTGTCTTCTAGTTACTACCAGCAGAAGTTTAGGGACTGCACTAGTGAGAAAGCCTGGACACATGCTGATTTCTTCGTGAGTCACAAAAAGAGCAACAAAAACAGGAAAGTTCTGGTTTATCCTTTGTCTTCCTTTCTAAGTGCTGCCCGCATCTCACTGATGAAGGAAAGAGAGGGAACAGTTTATTTGGAACAACTCAGAGGTAAGGCTTGCATGCTGTCATTCAGCCCTATTCAGTTCTATATTAGCAAAAGTTTCATAGAATCATTAAGGTTGGAAAAGACCTCTAAGATCACCAAGTTCAGCTGTCAATTCATCCCCACTATGCCCACTAACCATGTCCCTCAGTGTCACATCTCCACAGTTCTTGAACACCTCCAGGTGTTACATATTGTTGTTACCTATGAGAGGAAGCAGACCCCCACCTCACTGCATCCCTCTTTCTGGTAGTTGCAAACTGATAAGGCCCTCTCCTGAGCTTCTCTTCTTCAGGCTCAACAGTCCCAGTTCCCTCAGCTGCTCCCCATAAGATTTGTGCTCACGCACCTCACAGCTCCGCTGCCCTTCTCTGCACACACTCCTGGGCCTCAATGTCTTTCTTGTAGTGAGGGGCCCAGAACTGAACACAGCAGTGAGATGTGGCCTCACCAGAGCTGATTACAGAAGAACAATCATCTCCTGCTCTGCTGGCTGTGCTATTACTGATACAAGCCAGTATGCTGTTGGCCTTGGCCACCAAGACACACTGCTGGCTCGTGTGCAGCCAGCTGTGAACTAATGCCTCAAAATCTTTCCTCCTTACAGCTTTACAGCCACTGAGCCCCAAGCCTATAGTATTGCATGGGGTTGTCATGAGCAAAGCGCAGGACCTGGCACTTGATCTCTGAAGCTCATCCCAGTGGCCTCAGCCCAGAAATCCAGCCTGCCCACATCCCTCTGCAGGGCCTTCCTACCCTCAACACTTCCTCCCAACTTGATGTTATCTGAAAGCTTACTGAAGGTGCACTCAATCCCCTCATCTGGATTGTCAGTAAATTTATTAATAGGGCTGGCACCAAGACTCCATGTTTCCTAAAGCCTAGGCATTAATTTCTAAGAGGATCACAGAAGACAGCTGGAGCAAACCTTAGGAGTCCATCCATCCAGTAAGACTCACAGGGAAAGATGCAAAGTCAAACACTTGGTATTCTGCTCTAGAGTCTCCTAGGGAGAAAGGAATTGTCCCCCAGAGGCATTTCTGGTGGTTGCCTAGATTCGTGTTTCAGAAGTGTGAGGAATCTGGGACCTACCTAGCCCTTCCCTGGTCAGAGGAGCAAAACCAAGGGGCATCTGGCTGTGGCTACACTGTCAGTGACTCTTGTTCTTATTTTCTGTTGCCAGAAAAAGCGTCCAATTCAGAGAGCCCCTATGCTCAGGTACCTGTCTTCCCACTGATTTCTAAACAAGATGCAAAGACACTGGTGAAGCCAAAAAAAGACATGCAAAAGCAGACAAAGCAGAGAAAGAAAGAGCCGGTACCTTCAAAGGAGACCCACTTCAGCTGTAAGAAAAAACAGGTTCAGAAGGTGAGAGACATGGGCGGTGCTTCAGCTATGTGCAAGAGTACCAAAGGAAGCCTGAGGAGAAGCCTTAAAACCTATGTTTTATTTGATCAGACTGCAGCCAAGGCTTCTGCTCAGAGCAGCAAGAAGAAATGCTCCCCTGCCATCAACTCAGAGCACCCAAACAAACGACGTCACCCACCAACAGCCAGCAAGAGCAAGGCACAACCATGTGTGAGTGTGAAGTCCAGCCCCGTGCTCTGCTCTCACTCACTTCACATTTCCTCACCCTTCTCTGCTGTGGCATTCAGTTACACCCTGGTAGCAAAGATATGGAAATAGATAGTAGAAATATGGAATGATACTTGGTAGCAACACTTAGGTAGAGTAGCAAGGAGGCGGGGACTGCAGATAGTATATAACTCAGAGCAGGGTGTTACCTTGGTAATGTGCGTAAAGCAGTTACTCCAGAATTGGACTCATGTAACCTATATACTGGCAAACACTTTAACTAGACGTGGGTATTAACAAGCAATTTTGTCCTAAGCACAAGGAAAAATGAAACCAGAGGTATAGTAATAGCTTGGTTTATTATAGTTAATCATCAGTGTGAATTAGTTACAACCTGCCTCCACTGCATTCTGGCATGGCACTGAAGTGCTTTCTAGCCTTGTATGCACATCTGTGCCATATGCCTGCGGTGGGGGCTGAGCTGCATAGTTCCTGCATTGGATTCTGCCCTCTAAATTCCTCTCCCCTCCATCAGGAGGCACAGGTGGCCCAACGCTACAGGCGCAACCAGGCTCTCCGCAAGCAGGCCAGCCTGCTCAAGCTGTGGCAGAAGATCAACGGGGCTCAGATCGGACAGCAGACAGGCAGCAAGCGCTTCCACTACATTTTCTCCACGTACTCCTGGTCCTGGAACGCGTGCAGAGAGCTGGTGACAGCCGAGGAGCTGCAGGCACAGGATGGCCGGCATTGCTGCTTCCCGCCAGCCACCAGGCAGCCATTGTGGAAGAAGTGGCTGTTTTAGGGCACTGGAGGCTGGTTTGGATCGGACTTGCTGTCACCCTTCCTCCTGGCATTCAAAATGTGAAATAAAAGCTGGGAAAGGTGGGATTATTGTTGTTATCCTGTCCAGCACAGGGAGCTAGCTGGCCAAGGGAAGGGACTGCACTGTTCTGCGGCACAGCCTCACAATGAGCACCGGGCATAGGTTGCACACTTCACTTTAAGGACTCTTAGGGAGTTCGGAGGGCTTTAGAGACACGAAGGGGCTGAGCTCCGCGACAGCGACGGAGCCCGAGGGAACGGCACGAAGCCGTCAGGGGAGGGGAGCGGCTGGGGGAGAGGGAGGGCTCAGTGCCAGAGGGCTGTGGGCGCGGCCCCGACCCGCTGGAGCTCAGGGAGTGATGGAACACCGCTCTCAGCCCCTGGGTTCGGGTAGTCGGACACCGATCCTCACGGGTGCCTCTCAGTGTAGAATCCGTGATTCTACAGCGCGGAGGGAAACACCTCCCCTCAGCCCTCCCGGCTTCCCGCCGCTGCCGCCCCACGTGACACTCCCTTCCCGCCCAGTCCCCTCTAGGGTCGGACTCGGGGTGGGACTTCCGCTTCCGGCGGCAACCTATCCGTCATGGCGGCGCCCAGCGAGGCGCCGGAGCGGCGGCGGCTCTTCGGGAGGCGCTTCCTCACCGACCCCGCCCGCCTCTTCCAGCACAACGCCTGGTGAGGGCGGTCGCGGCCTCCCCGTCCCCGCGGGGTCCTCTCGTTCGCTTCCCTGCCCGCCCCGTGGTGCCTCTCTGCGTTCCACAGGGCTTGGTGCGCTGTCCGCGGCCTGCGCTCCCCAAGTATCGCTCCTTGCCGGCTCCTCTCCTCGGCTTAAGAATTGTTCATACTTCTCTCTCCGCGCCGAGCGGTCGGGACAGCCGTGAGGGTGGGGCTGTGAGGGGGTGGGAGTGCCCAGAGATGAGGAGGGGCCCGGCCCTGGGTAGCGCTCATCCCTTTGGTCCTGAGCTTGGCTTGGTGGAGGCGGTCAGGATTCAGCAGGCGCCCTCCGTACGTCGGGATTCTCCTCATTGCTGCACTGCTTCGAGGCAATCGTTGCCCCATCCTTGGAGGCGTTCAAGGCCAGGTTGGATGGGGCCCTGGGCAGTCTGGTCTGGTATTAAATGTGGAGGTTGGTGGCCCTGCGTGTGGCTGGGGGTTGGAGATTCATGATCCTTGAGGTCCTTTCCAACTCTGGCCATTTTGCGATTCTGTTCTGTTGCTGTAGCTCTCAAAGGCTTACAACTCTTTAAGATCTGCATGCACGTGCAGCTAACGTATAAACTGAATGAAGATAAATTCACCCATTCACTGCCATGTGATGCTGTGAGGTCATGCCAGGTGTTAGGGTGGAGCAGGTGTTCGCTTGGAGTAAGCTGTATTTTTGAGAGATGTAGGTGCCCAAATTCTTGAATTTCCTGGGAACTGAAGGTATTTTGCACTTCTAAAGTAAATATATCTACCTCAGGTCTCTGGTTGCTGTGTACTGTTGAAAATTGGCTGTGCTTAAGCTGTAATAAAGTAATGTGTGCATGCATCAGCTTGTCATTCATTTTGGGACTTACAGAGTGTCCTCAATGGTATTTCCCTGCAGAAATTCCTAATAATCAGACACAAAACTTAAGGCTTTGTTTTGCTAATTAACATCAAAAGGCCAGTTCTTTCTGAGGCCAGAGTAGTTCTTGATCCTTGTATTCTGTTTTTCATTCACTTGTTTTAAAGAAAAAAAAAAAAAAGTCAGGTGAATCATCTTAATGACTGCACAACTTGGTATGCACATTTAAGTTATTAATAGGTTCTTAATGCTTATTTTTTGTGTAATTGGATTTAACATAATCACCTTCCAAATAACCCTAGCTGCTCTTTTCTTTTAACCTGAAAATAAGAGTGTAATTTTTGAAGATGGTTAAATGAAATGCACATTTTGCTGACCTGCTTGAGTAAAAGTAGTTGCCTGCATGGGATCAGTGTTTTGTTCTCCATATGGGAAAGGCAGCTCCTCTCCAAAGAGGCCTATTTGTACTGAGTTTTGCAGTAAGGATTTAAGTTCTCCTAAACTTAGCTGACCATCAAACAGGTAAAATGGTTAGAGAACAGATTCGGTGTCTCTTAGGATCCCTTCCTGTTTTGCCTTTTTAATGCTGCAAGTGCAGCTCATTCAGAACTGGCAGCTGTCCTCCCGTCTGGTAACTGTTACATTGCTGGAGTTGGAGATGGCAGAAAAGCCCCACAGCTGTCCATTTGGAGAGCTATCAAAACTCTTCTTCTCTGTCTTTGCCTCACAACTCCCAGCTGAGAAGTTCGCTTTAATTTTTACAACAGGGATAATGTGGAATGGTCAGAAGAGCAGGAAGCCACTGCCAGGAGTAAAGTTCAAGAGAACAGCTCACAGCTATTGCCACCAGATAAACAAGGTACTTTTAGATGTTACTATAATGTGTACGTCTTGACTTGTGTGCACAGCAGCAGAAGAGTCTGGTCAGAGTTATGTTTGCATCTTCATTTATTCATCTTTTCCTCCACCGTCTTCAGAATACATTATCTAGCACCTAGCAGGGGAAGAATGACAGAGGAGGAATCTTTCTGCCCTAAGTTTACCTTTTTGTGACTTTTGTTCCACCTTCTGTTGAGGATCATTCCACAGAAGTAAAGTGACTCCTTTGGTTGAGAGGAGTCATCTTGGCTTGAGATTCTTTGTTTATGTTGCGTACACTGAAGCACTTGTTACTGTTTCCTGTCAACAAACTTCTTTCAGTACAGAGCAACAGCTTCAGTTAGTGTTTCACTGTTCAAAGCTTAACATACAACAGTTAATCTTTTGTTTGTTTGCATGCTGCAAGCACTTTCTCTTTTAAGAGGATCTAATAAAGTAGTTTGTATACATTGTATAAATTTGTATACAGCTCTACCAAGTTCACAAACAGCACGGTAATGATTAATTCTGAAGTGAAGGAAAATGATTTTATCCTGATTGGAGTGTTAATCATCAGAAGTTACTTGGTAGTGAAGTTACTTGCTTGAAGCAGTTGTGGGGTTGGTTAATTTTGCATCTTTCCTCCACGCAGGTTAGATACATCAGGTCCTTCAGATGATGGTGAAATGATATCCTGTTCTTCAGTATGAAAAGATGCTTGTTTAATGATAATCTTGTTATATTCTGCTGAGCTCTGGGATGGATCCACTCCCTTTGTTCACATTAAATTGACTGTGCCATCTGTAAGGCGATGCTGAACACTACTGGAGCTGTTCAAGACACTTCCCATATAGCTTCCAGTTGTGTTCACAATAGCAAACTTAATTATACCAAGGAGCAGTCCTCCTCATTTCTTGGATTCCCAGAAGTATCCAGCCGTTTCTATTGTGATAACCATTGTGTTGAGTTCATTTTAAAATCTGGTTAACATTAAAGGGTGCTTTCTGTCATGCTTTGAGAACATATATACAAATATGAAATTGTGGAGAAATTTGATGTTAGAGCAGTTTGTCAGGTCTTTATGATGTATTTCCCAGGCTGAACAATGGGGGCCAGTCAGATTTTGATGGCTGCAATTCAGTAGGAAGCATGTGGAGACAATGGGAAGGCTGAAACATAGGGAAGTGAACTCAGCCAAACGTGCCTGAGGGGTCTGGTATTTTGAGAATCAGAAATGTCCAAGCAGGAGAACAAAGACGGGCTATTGGTCATTATGGCTGTATTATTCTTTGGACGACTTGAGCTGTCAGAATTTATTCTGAAGGAGAGAAGTTCTGCTTGCTCTATAGAAGGTGTATCTGCTGTCTGGGAGCAGGGAAAGAAGAGGAAGCATTGCTTGGTTTTCTTTTGAAGCTCCATAATTAGCCTCCGTGCGAATCAGAGGATCTGTAATTCTCTTCCTGACTTTTGAAAACAGTTTATTTTGTTTACAATCTTCTGCAATGTAAAAGGGTGAGTATGGGCTTGACTTTGGGGCTGTCCTTACACAACTGTGCAGAAAGGTCAGAAGTCCTTATCGAGTCTCTGGAGGAATCAGACTCGCGTGCCAGTGTCCTTATGAGCTAATACTACAAAAAGGATCTTGAAGCAAATATGTTGCAAACTGTTCTGATGTGAGTTGTGCAGGAATTCAGACCGAAATGTTAATATGGTCATTTTTAATCCTGTTTCTTGCATAATCAGCTGGACCTTGAGTTCTTGTATTTATTTTGCTACCGATCCTCAATTCCAGTGCTTTGCAAATGAACTTCAAATAAAGCTTCCACACATGTTAGGTGGAAGATAGCAGCTCTTCAATAGCATCCAACAGAATTTCACAATAATTTAACATAGGATGAGGAAAAAATCTGGATAATCTGAAGTGACTGGCTTGGAATATTGCCACAGTTTCTGAGGTAAACATCCTGTTTTCATCAGAGCCTGTCACGGCATCTTCAGGGATCAGCAGGAGTCGGGGCTTCATCTCTTTGTTAGCTGAAAGGGTTTCCAACCCCAGCAGCCTCGTGTATCCCTTCTCCCAAAGGAAGAAGAGACAGTTCAGGAGGGAGTGCACCAGAGACTGAATCAATAACCCTCATTCCTCTGTCATTAGTAGTCACTGACTGCCTTCTCTGCAAATAATAATCAGACCTGACCCCACTTACTTTGAGGTACAGTGAGATCATGACACAAACTTATGCTTTAGTCTACAGTTTTGTTCAGGTTGTTGTTTAAGGACAAAGCTGCTTAAAAGGAGAAAATGCTCATAGTCAAGGTGAAGAGATTATTTTTATAAATAGCTCTTTGTACTGCAGGGATAATTATATAGATGACTCTAATTTCGTTAGATCATGGCTTCATAAGTGTTCTGATTGTAATATTTATCTTGCTCCTGGATTGCATTTAGTAGGTGTGAAAATAATACTGCTCGCTGTTTGAAGTTAATTCTTACCCATTTTGGTCTATCCACCTTGGCTCTGTGCTGTTACTTTAGTGGTAGTGGTCACTTGTTTGATTCCTCTCATTTGCTGTAATTTCACGTGATGCTCTAACCTGCACAGAACCATGGTGGAAAAAAAAGTGCTGCAGACTGGAGTCCAAGAGTATTTGTTCAAAACATGATGTCCTGTAATCTTGGAGTGTTTGTAAATGTTAACTGGCCTTTATGCTGGGCCAGTAGAGTTGATCAAGTTTTGTGTTTCTCAGTCTGAAAATAGAAGTAACACGTCAGACTTCAGCTCCAGGCACTTGTCACAGAATTCCTTAGTAGATTTAAGTGTTTCACTTCGTGTCATCAGGCTCCAAATGAATTACTCCTTGAACTGAATAGGTTAGTGTTAGAAATGAAAGTAAAACATGGATATCTTCATTCCAGTCTACTTCAAATAGGGCTTTTCTGTTGCCAGCTTTCTTTAAACCCTTCTTTTGAACCCTACCAAGACCCCTCCTTTTCTATCTCTTTTTGCTTTTTTTTTTTTTTTAAATTCCTAACAAAATGTCAGAAAGGAGGCAGGTTGAGAGTTCAGGTGAGAGGGTACAACTTAAATCAAGGTGATTTTCAATCAATAATCATACTTATTAAAGCAGATGATTACTGAGTAGATGTCTGCAGTGATCCCTGACTGAGCTGATTAAACTGACACCTTTCTGATTTGACTGCTGGTGATGTTTTTGTTTGTGTTTACAGAGGAATATGAGGTGAATGCTAAGAGATACTGGGATGACTTTTATAAGATCCATGAAAATGGCTTCTTCAAGGACAGGCACTGGCTGTTCACTGAATTTCCTGAGCTGGCACCAAATAGGAACCTGAGTCAAAATGAGGATTCACTGTGTGAATTTAGCTGCAAAGAGGTACCCAAAAATGAAGGGCTGGGAAGCTGTGAAAATGGACATTGCACAGTAGAAACCAGAGCAGAGAATCAGTTAAACCTGTTAAAAAGCAGGTCGAGATTCTGTGCAGAAGAGCTGGCTCCACAGAAGCTGAAACAAAGTGATGAAGATTTCCCAGGATCTTCTGCTTCTTATCGTATATTAGAGGTAATAGCTATAAAACAGTGGATCACACATTGAGTGGTGTCTTGTTTGAATGTTTGTGTGACTGAGTGATGGATATAAAAATATGTATCATGGCAAACAAGTGAGTGGGAAGATCAACTTACATCAGTAAAGAGAGAGGGCAGCTTAGAACTGCTGGGACTCTTGGTTTGGACTGTATGCACAGAGCACAAGGACAAGTTTTCAAGTTTAAAATAAAAATTCTAATCTGATGTTGAAACAAGATTTTAAATGTCATCTTCTCTATAAGGGATTGATTCTTTTATTTGTCTGTATAAATCTTGTATGGTTTTGATGTCTATGCTGATTCTTTTTTGTCCTGGGAGGTGTGAAATGGACTAATGAAACCATGAATGTAGAGATGCTGTTTGTTTAGGACCTTGTGTTCCATCTCATAACAGGAAATCTCAGATTAACATGGGATATCATGCTTGTCCAGGTCAGATTTCTAGTACTTACAAATATTAGTCCCCTGATTGCTCATGAAGACCTTTTGCTCTGCCACCCATAGTTTGTTCAGTGTAGATATCACCGTTTTTGTTGAGTGTTCTTGTTCTGTGGAAACTCTGTCCTTCCAGGGAGAATTAGTATAGAGAGTTCTTCAGATCTGCATTTAATCTGAGCCCTTGAGACTTCCTCAGACAAATGTTCTTGGGATGTGGTGGCTTTCCTGTCTTACCTGAATATTCTCACTGCCATATGTCACTCCGTGCCCTTTGTGTTTTTTTCTTCTCAGACTTTCAATTTTACTGATTTATGACGTTATTTAGACATAGAAGTATTCTAAACCCAGTTGTGTGAGACCTCAAATGGGTCTTCAGATGGGAGCAGGCATAAGAAGATATAATCATTGTAGGCCTAATTTGTAACTTGACGGAGAGCCATCTAGTGAGGGTAACTCTGAAACAACAGATTATAATTATAGCAAAGCAAACTTCTTTTTCTGTTGCTCTGATTTTCTGGGGAAGGGAATGTAACTAATCCATGCTTGTTTTCTAGTGCTTCAGTGACTCATGCATACTGGTTGCTATGCTTGGATGCTAGCAATAACCATTTTCAGAAGAGTAGCACTGTACAGTTTGTTAGTAAGACTTCTAGGAGAACTGAACTGGTTTCCCACAGTGCTTGTATGTGAGCCTGCTCCTCAGTGCTGAGCATATTCAGATCTTGCAGTGATATTTGCAAATGGTCACTGCTGTGCTCATTTCTTACTTCTGAGATGCACTTTGTTTTGTGGCTGTAGAGAGTTGATTTGGAATCAGCTGCATGGGATGTGTTGAAGGAATAATTTTCATTCTGTGCATGTCTGCTTTGTGCAGGTTGGCTGTGGTGCTGGAAATACAGTTTTCCCAATTTTACAGACCAACAAGTAAGTAGTTCTCATGAAGTTTTTACCTGTGTGATAAAGCAGCCCCTGAGAAAGAATAGGAAAGCTTGCTTATTTTCTTAGACAGCCTCGTGTTGAAAGGCCAGATGTAACTGAGAAATTATACGAGTCTTCAAATAATTGTGTTTTGAGCCTGGAAGTCTTTGGTCTTAAAATACAAACATACATGTCTCGTTCTAAAGCATTTTTATACAGGCTTTAGTATTTCTCCTTCTGAAGGAAAAGTAAGCAGTCAGTTCCATGTTAGAATAACTGAGACATAAAAGAACAAAGTGATGAACCAGATTTTGCACAGCAGATAAGAGACAGGCAGACTGACTGAGACTAAAGGCTAGGATTTCAGACTCTCAGTGTTGTTCTCTGTGTGTTTGAGACACTTCTGTAGTTCCTGTGCAACACCTTTCTATACGTGATGACAGTGTCCTTTATTTATTGCAGTGATCCAGGCCTTTTTGTTTATTGCTGTGACTTTTCTACGACAGCCGTGGATCTCGTCCAGGTAAACTCAACGGTGACTTATGAAGGTAGGAAGTACATGGTGCCAGTTGCACACTGACGTAAATATATCATGGCAGCCATCAGCTGTGTAGCTGTTTTGGCAGCTTGCTATTTTAGCTAGCCCTGGTGCTGACCCTTGTACTGGTAAATCAAGAAAAAGAGCCACCAAAGACTGTAGAAATGAGGGAAGCAAGAGTCCTCACAACGTCACATTGGCAGCAGACGAGTCAGCCAGATTTCCTTTCCCCTGTGGTTGGCAGCATTTTTTTTTTTAATGCAGTGGTCTTTTAGTTGAGTAACTGCTGAACCTTGAAAACATTTCAGGCTATTTTTTAACAGCAACTGAAGTTGTGTTTGATTTGTGCGTGTATTATTAGCACTGCAGTACTGCAAGTGGTAGGAGTGCTTCTGCACAGACAGCAGAGGACAGGTATTGTGAAGCAAAAGGCTGGGATTTAGACAAAGGACGAATACTGCTAACAAAATTCAGGTCAGAACAGAGCTGGGAATGAGTCTGTGAAGTATCAAATGTAATCAGTCATTTTGTGAGATGGAATGGGGGGCACAGCAACAGATCCAGCGTGTCATTGTATCCTCAAAGCTGATAAAAGTACTTATAGGAATTATTACAATCCATAGCAACAGCTCTCAAAAATTAAATGACTTCTAGAAATCTACTTGTGATTTTATGAGTGCAACTTTATGGTGCTGTGTCTGTTGTTTGGGATATTGGAAGTCAACTTGCTTTTTGAAATGAAATGTAGACTACTAATGTCTGCTAATGCTGTAATATCTTCCCTTAAATACAGAGCAACATGGAATATGATTCTTCTCGCTGCTTTGCATTTGTCCATGACCTCTGCAATGACCAAAGTCCCTTCCCAATGCCGGATGAAAGCCTTGACATTGTCATTCTCATCTTTGTCCTCTCAGCGATTCTCCCAGAGAAGTAAGTTAAAAATTCCTTCTGGGTCCAAAGAAAATACACACAGAACTGGAGGTCTTTATTAGGCAAACATAAAAAGAGCAGAGATGAAGAAAAAACTTTAATTGTTGAAGCCTTGGTGATGCCAGGTGGGAAATACTTGTCATGCTGTTGTACCTTCTTCCATTTCATCCAGTTTAGCTAAGGCTTTTTAGTAATCTGTTGAAGTTCTACCAACATAACCTACTTCAAAGACTTAAAATTCCCTGGTGCTCTCTCTAATCTTAATATGTCTCAAATTCTTCATCTCCACAGCTTTACTACTTCATCTATACAGTTTTACAGTCATATCAAGGACTAAAACAGCCTGCATTACTGATGTATTTTGAAGGTTGCACCTCTGTTCTATGCACCAGGAGCAATGTCAGGAATATCAAGAAGACTCTTCTACTTCATTCACTTTTTGCCAAGTGATCCATCCCAAAATTGGAAGAAAAAAAAACAACAACAAAAGAAAACCCCTGAACTGACTGATAAATAACCTCACTGTACTCTTTAATGTTGCTGCATGAGATCTCCCTAGATCTTTAAGTTAAGGAGACTGGTAGCTTTCTTCATAATGAATTATTTAGTTTCAGCACTTGCTTGATAATACAGTGATCTGCGTGCTGTGCCAATCCATATCTTTATGTAATCAACTGATAAATAAGGAAATATTTAAGGATTTGACCAACTTTGTTATAAACATGGTGCAGAGAGACTTAGCTGTTGAATACCTGAATTATTGTTAGTATGAACTCTGCAAGAGCAGGAAAGAAAGAGAATCTTGTTAAATGAAACATGTCTACTTGCAGCAGAATATATTGATGTTTGGCAGGTAGTGATAGACAATGAATAATGGGAAAATACTCGAATGCTTAGCAATACTTGAAGATTAGGCTGATGGAGCTGAACCTGCAGTGGAATGTATGGAGAAACTAGGAGAGTCAGTGCAGAAGTTATCAGAAAGTTTTCGGGTGCTGATGTGTGTCTCAGCTTTTCTAGTTACGTGTAAAGCTTCAAAATAGATTCCTTTACATCAGGGAAAATTCAAGTTGGTTCTGTGACTGATCCAGTTTTCCATCAAGCTCTGCAAGTGGAATTTGCAGGTTCTTTGTTCTAGCAAATTCTGTTACAGGGTAGTGTTGAAGTGCTGAATGGCTGTAGTTGTGGTCTTGCTGCGGTCGCAGTCGCTCCTCTGTTCTGAACAGCAGCCACAGCACACAGTCAGCACTCATTTTTGGGAGGTACACTTCTGGACCGTTAGGTTCAGAGTGTAGATGAATTTCTCATACGTGAGGTGGTGAGAGGGGAGGGTTCAGAAAACAGTTTATAAAAGTAGCGTGATCTTAGAGTGACAGTGTGCTGTGATCCAGCAGAATGGATCGACAGAGGCAAATAAATAACTTTAAAAACTCTTGTTCTCCCTTCCTTATTCCCTTTGGCTTTATTTTGCAGCATTTTTTTTTCTTCAGATTCACTTTTTGCTTGTTTTACAGAAACCACTGGAGCTATTTTTGCAATTATTAAGAGAGAGCAATTAATCTGTGCTGTGTCAGGCTAAACTAAAGAAGGGGAGAAAAAAAAAAAGGCAGAATTGGCAACTAAGATAAAAATGGTGGCCAGATAAAAGTCAACCCACCCCAGTCTGACAGAGCTCAGAAAATTTCAAATGTTGGTAGCTTTTATATGAAGATGTAACAGATGTGAAACTTCATGCTTTCTTTTGGGAAAGTAGGCTAAACGAACAGGCTTGATTTTTGCAGAGTGCTGAGTGCGGCCATTTTGTTCTTTCCTCAGGATGCAGCGTGTCATTAACAAACTGAGTCGCCTTCTGAAACCTGGAGGAGTGATTTTGTTACGAGATTATGGCCGTTACGACCTAGCCCAGCTTCGGTTCAAGAGAGGTATTTTCATTTCCCATGGGGAGCTTTTACAGCTCTCTAATAGATTATGCTTCTCTGGAGTAAAGTCTGCCCTGTTTGGGAGGCAGCTCATTAATTCCCCTTAAGCACAGCATGTGCTGGGAGGAGAAGTGCCTCTGTCTTTATATGCAGCAGTTGTTTGTTTTTAAATGATAGCTGGTAACTGTTTAAATCCCTCTTGCCCTCAGGTCAGTGTCTGTCTGCTAACTTCTATGTGAGAGGTGATGGCACCAGAGTCTATTTCTTCACCCAAGGTAGGAGGCTGGAAGACACATCCTCACCTCTTTTTGTCCCTGTGCACCCAAGTTTTGTTGCTAGCTCTTTCCAGCCAGTTTTTCTTGGAGCAGTGTGAAATGTGAAGTGTTTCCCAATCACACAGGGACCTCAGCCTGTCCATTGCTGATGTGAGTATGCACAGTGAATTCCTAAGTGGAAAATTCTTTGAAATTAAGACTGGTGTGTGTGCTACGCTGAGAGGAATGGAAGTGGAGACATTCTCTTGAGTCTTGTTACCTGAGGAGTAAGCAGTCAGGTGAACACAACTGGAGGGAACTTCTCTTAACTTTACTGTTTTCACACAATGGAACATGAGTAGCATGGTTCTGTGTGGAGCTGGGGCAGGCTCCTCATTCCATCCAGTATTTAAAAGGAGGTTATAAACAGGAGGGGAATCAATTTGTTACTCAGGTAGGTAGTGATAGGACAAGGGGAAATGGTTATAAGCTTAAGGAGGGAGGGTTTAGGTTGGATGTCAGGGGGAAGTTCTTCACAGAGAGAGTTGTGAGGTGCTGGAACAAGCTGCCAGTCTGTTTTAGAGCACTGGCACAGCTGCAATGAACAGTTCTGTTCTCCACTGCACAAGTCTCGTTTGTCTCAACAAAATTAACGCTCAATGTATGTTTGGCAAATGCTTCCCTATGTCAATCATCTGATAAAAGAGCACAAGCTAGGACCTGCCAGCTCTTTTCTACAGGAGCTCCATATCAATCACATGCTCCCAAGCTGCAGTTGAATTGAATGCGCTCTGTGCTGCTCAGCAGGACTCAGACTGACTTTGCCCACGGCCACTGTGCTGGGGCACTATGAAACTTATTTGCTTGGTCAGGAATACTTACCAATTTAAGTGTTGCAGCCTTGAGGGCTCTTAGTGCTTTGATTGGGCCCCAACTGGGTGTGTTTTTTTAAGCATTTTTTTTTCCAAACATAACCGTAATGAATCCAGTTCCCCTCCAGTACAGCAAAGATCTTATTGCCACCATTTTAAAAGCGTACGTCTGATATCTGATCTGGTTCTTTGCTCTTGGAGACTCTGAAATCTCAATGGAGAGGGAGGGGAAGGGTAAGGAATGGATCTGTCCCTACTCACTAGAAGGTTTAATTGGTTTTAATTGGTTACTAGAGGCAATACCAATGTCTGAAACTGCTGTTGTTTTCATCAACTCTCTGTAACTCCAGTTGTCCTCATAATCCCTCTTTCCTTCTTTTGTAGTAGGTAAATTCAAAGGAAACTTATGAGACTGTAGTCTTATTTCCCCCATAAAACAGTAGTTAAGTCCTGTCTGATCTTTACATTTCCCTACCAGACAGAGACCGTGAGTTTCCTCTGGCCCATCTTTCAATTCTGTCTAGCCCTCAGCACGAACAGATAACAGTTAAATGAAAGCTGTAGCATCCTTCTCTTCTTCTCTCTGCTTCCAGATGAATTAGATGATCTCTTCACAAGAGCTGGCCTGCAGAAAATACAGAATCTGGTTGATCGTCGACTGCAAGTGAACCGTGGGAAGCAAATGACAATGTATCGAGTTTGGATCCAGTGCAAATACCAAAAGCCTGCTGCCCCTCAGCTGTGAGGAAGCAGGGTCAGATTTTATCCTCTGCCAGGGTGCAGTCTCACCCTGGTGAGATTGATCATTGAGGAAGTCAGCGTGCACAGAACCTCAGTGCCTTGTATAGCACCTAGCATCACTTCAAATGAGTTTTGCTAAGGACAGATGGTCCAGGAGGAGACCAACCAGTATTTAAGGTGTCTTGCTACTGGGCTGGATTTTTAAAGTTTATAGTTTTTAACAACATGAGAAAGTCATGCTAAGAGCAGCTGAGCAAGTTGAGTAGCAAGCCTCTCTTCCTGTGGACTTCTGCATGAAACAAGATCTTCAACCTTGTCTCTGTGTTGTGTACTCTTGTTCTTTTGTTCCCAAGACACAGTTGGTAAATCAGATTTCCTTTGCAGCTGCTTACTAGGTACAGTATGGATCCCTTTGTCGACTTACCTCATGCAGTTCTCTTCCAGTTCTTCAGATTTGTGCAGATCCATCAGTTAAAATACATTTATTGAGGACATGAACTGAGAGCATGCTTGTTTCTCTGTGCCACTTTCCTGGTGGGCAGATAACCTGTGGAGAACACAGATTATTGCTCTTCCTGTCTTTGAGATTGTTTGTAGAGGAAGCAGCACGCTGCAGCTCAGGTGCTGCGAATTCACATCGGGTGGAGTTCAACCTTTCAGAAATGGGAGGTTGATGCCAATTTTGAAGCACCTCCAGAATGCAGAGAGACAAAAGCAGCTTGTGGGACCAGATTTTGCTCAGAATCCATTACCTGCTTTTTCTGCCTGAACAGTCAAGAAGTGTTCTTGCTTGTGACCTGGTTCTGCAGCCAGCTGCACTGCCCGTCATGGTGATGTGCTCAACCAAAGAAGGCAAGGCACTTGTCTTTGATAAGAAATCTAAAGAATGTCTACCAACGTTTGATTTCTTAAAGGAAACCAAGTGTGGCTTTCTGAAGGTATTACCCCACTTGACAGCTAACAACTTTTATTCCATTTGGTTTATTTGGTTACTTTTAGGATGTGGGACAATGGATGTTAGAATAAATTCTGAGGTAACGTTTTTCATTGCTGGTTTGAGCAATAGAAATGAAGCTTCCACAGAAACTCACGTGCCTGTAGGCACTTGATCTGAAGGATTTCAGCCACTGTTGGGTAACTACTGATTTTTTATTTTTTTTTTCCTTGAAGAAACAATGCCTACTAAGTGTGCACCATCAGCTGCAGAGCACTTTGTGCTGTGCATAGCATGCAGATTTTGTTATCTGGACACTAGTATTAGTAGTTTACAGTTGCCTAAGAATAACTGTCGACTGTAAGGACACATAGATGATGAAATAAGTGCTCTCTTGAGATGGAGGAGAGAGTAAAAAGCTGACGAAATGCCATTGCTGTATTTGGAGGGTGCAGGAGTTTTCAAGGAGCATCCTTTTGTGAAGGCTTGGAAGGGACATGCTCTTTGCTAGGCATGTGGTAGCACAGTGGGTTCATAGCTTCCACATCACTGTGTCACCCCACAGTGAACAGTTTGTCTTCTAATGCAGGCTTCCTGGGTCAGGCCATTTCAGCCCTTGCTGTGGAATCAAAGAGTAGGGAAGAGAATTCTTGTTCAATTGGTTGTAGTATATATTATGTGAAGGATTCTCTTCCCAGTTTTTTTTTTTTTCTAAAATGCTGGCAGACTTTCCAGCATTTCCAAATGACATAAAAAATGAGGCTTGAAGCAGTTGTTTTTGAGGGGGGGTGGAGGGGAGCAGGGGAGGGGAAAACATAAAATGGTTTTGCTTCATAGCAATTTTGTGGCTTTTTATGCTTCTCTACTTCCTGCCTTTTTTAGTAGAGGAAACTCAAAAATCATACCTTGCTACTGTCCTACCTTGCTACTGTCCTGCCCTTGGTGGATCTTCAGTAGAGTTCAGGAGTCAAAGCATGAATATAGCAATGCTTGGGAGGAATTCTTTAACTCTCCAAATCTTGCCTGTAAGCCTATGGGCTTGAAATGCTGAAAGAAACAATATTAAAGGCAAGAGAAAATGCCAATGAGATTCTGGATTCCCCTTCCATCCCTTCCACTTGCCTCTAACATATTTATCTTCTGTTGGCCACGTGTTTGACCCAACCCAGGAGTTGTGCAGCCACTGTTATGTTTTTGTGCTACAAAGTCTGGGCCCCAGCAAGGCTGGGAACTCAAAGTCTAGGCAAACTGCTTCTCAAGGCCCCCAGGAACTGAGCAATTTCATGTCTCCTCATTTTATTCAGGCAAAGAATCAGGCTTAGCAAAAGAAGTGCAGTGAGGGTTTGACATGATGTGATTCATGTAACCAGCTCTGTTGCTTGCTGTGAAACGCTTCTGTATGTTACTGGTGCCTTGGGCAGTTCCCTGAGGTCCTTTCCCTCTTGGTCCCTGGAGGGGAGGCCACCTCCTGGGATTGCTTTAACCCCCTGGAAGAAAAATTGGGGTAAACAAGCAGCTTAATTAGTGTGAATTAAAGTAGTTTGAAAAATGCCTTATTAATTATCCAGGGGCTTATATGCAGCACAGGAAAATATGTTTTTAATTATGAACAGGATTTATTTAAAGTTGACGGACTCCCCTTTAAGTTCAAACTCCTGAAAGGGAAGAAATGAAGACCAGCAATTTATTTCTTTCTACTTTGAAGGCTACATCCCAGTTGTCTGCCTGGTTTTGACTTGGGCTTCATGCAAAAACTTGCAGCCCTGTCAGCCTGCAGCCATTCAAGTAGCTCTGCACCTTTCTCAACGTTCTTCATTCTGCTGTAATATTTAAGCAGTCATTGAACACAAACCACGCTGGGCCAACAGGCTTCTGCTTTCAGTCCTTACGGTGCTGTTCAGAGAGCAGCAAGTTAATGGCCTTGAGTTGAGCCAGGCCTCCTACAGACAGATGCCATCTGAGCTTCATGTATGAATGTCTGTCAACTCCCATTCTCTCTGTAGCTGCTACACTCCTGCAACTCCAGGCCTTGCCTCCCACACCACTCTGCTCAGGTACCTCGGTCCTGACTTGCAGCAGCTTCTGCCATTCCCACTTTGAGCCTGCTGAGCAGGCTGGGTTGCACAATGTGTTTCTAGCGCATGCAAAGATTTCTTGAGTTTACTTTCACTACATTTCACTGGTTGTTTTTTTTTTTTTTTTTTTAATCTTCTAAGCAGTGTGACATTAATTTTAAAGCAATTCTGAACACATCTGCTCAAGTTTTGTTCCCAGTGCTCCAGCCTTGTGGTCTGTAGCTGACAGGCATTGCCAGCATGGCTCGTCAAACCTCCCAGGCAGAAGAGATGATTTCATTGCTCTTCAGAGGCACTGCCCCTGTGATTCTGGAGCCAGACATTGTTGTACTTCAGAAAATCTGGTCCTGGCTCTTGCCAGAGGATGGTGGGTTTCATTGGATGTTTGTAGATTGTTTTGGCTGGAAGGGAATCTTATCATCACCGATTCTGACCCTTTGCATAGCGCTTTCGTGTAGGGATTGTGGCGTTGCGCCCACGACTTGGGCTGAGCCTGAACAAAACCTTCAGAAGGGCTTCAATCCAGCTGTGATGCTGAGGGTTCCAGCAAATAGCAAGGAACACGCTGCCTCCTCGGGTATGTGTTTCCTCCCACAGCATCCAGATTTCACAGGTGAGCTCTGGAAGCTGGGGGGCAGAAGGGGACAAAGACAAGAGAGCAGGACAAGACAAAGAGAGCAGGAATCTGAGAGTGCTTCTGATATCCTCACTTCAAAAATAAATACGCTGCAAATTCCAGTGAACGTTAGAGCTTCCCTGACAGCACAGGGATGCAGGAGACAGCAGTCACCCTTAAGGATTTTTATGGCTACAACAAGTAATCACCAAATGCTTCTGAAGCAGGCACAATCATCTTCCAAATGCTTTGGCTCCGCCATCTCAGGTTATGTCACCACCATTTCTGGTTGTGTAGTTACTTGCAGAGCTCCAGGATAAATGAAACCTGATTGTTTTCAATGAAAGAGGTGTGAGTAGAATTAACCTCTGTGCATGCCTGTGGCTTCTGTCACTGCATCGTAACCAAAGCTGAGTGAGCTTTCTTTCTGTTGTCGGCATTGGGAAGAGCCTTTGGATGCTTTGCAGTGATTCCCTACAGGAATCACGGAACCAAACAACTGTTTTTCCTGAGCACAAATGAGATACGCACAGGTTCTAGTGCCTGGAAGTGAGATTGCTGATGGAGACGAGGCAGCAGGGTCACCTTGAGTGATTTGGTGAGCATCCCTCCATCTCTGTAAAGATGGATGTAGGGAAACTGAGTCATGCAGGGATGGGAAGAGATCTCTTCTTTGTTCCAGTTCAGCCAACTGGACTTTATTAGTCAGTCTGAGCAGCGCAACTGCTTTTGATTTGGTGCCATGTTACAGAAAAATCATTCTAGAAGAGAATAAGCATGTTTAGGTACTGGGAGAATGTGTTGAATGCCCAGGATCACTTTTGCAGTTGTAGCTATTCATCCTCCCAGACAGGGGTGTGTGCTTGGCACACATCTTTTTTTACAGCTATCTGTAGGGTTCTTACTTAGTGATGTTGTCACATACGCTTTCAGGGCATGATAGAAATTATTAGAAGTGCAGGGAGGAGGGATGAGTTTTTGGAGGAGGCTCCTGTGAAGCATGGGGCTCTAAAGGGAAAGGAATTGTCAATTCTGTGCTTAATCAGCAAAGCTCTGAAGTTTGTCCTCAACTCCTGCTGAAGGCAGTTAAGTTCCTGCGCTTAACTGCCTTGCAGAATGGGAGCTTGTATTGCAGAGAAAGTGGGACACACGGCAGGAAATTATCTGTGCAGGCAGCAGCAGTGCTAATTTGAATTGAGTGAAATACAGCTACCTTTGTTATGGAGAGCCCGAGCCCAGAAGTGAGGGGTGTGATTGGAGATGTCGTCCCTCAGAAGGCTTTTGCTTTTGAAAATGTGGGTTTTGACCCCTACACAGATGTGACAACAGTTGGATGAGTGGGACCTGGTTGTGGTTGGAAAGCAGCGATGGCAGAGATTGCTAGCATGTGCCTGGAGCTGCCAGCCTGTTGGCTCATGGCGTTTCCAGGAAGAAAGAACAGCCTAGTGAGATTTGGACCCTGCTACCCTGACTCATTCAATGCAGAAGCCCCAAAGTCTTCACTGCAAGCAGCAGCATGGAGCATGTGAGCAGCAGCTTGATTTGGGGGAGGAGAGCTAGCATGATTGCTGTATTCAGGTTGTTTTGATGTTTCGTAGTCCGAAGGACTCTTGTAGCTCTCAGGTTTTCAGTTTATCTGAGGGCTGAGGAGTACTGGGGCCAATTTGAAGCCAAACCTTTGGCTTGTGAAATGCTCTTTCAGCTGATGTGGAACGGAAAGCTGCTGTTTGCAGTCCTGGGTCGTGGGGGCCAGGCTCACACCCCTGTGCATGAGGCATACCAGGGTATCTTCTGCACAGCTGGAGGTGGAGAAGGTGCCACCCTTCTCTGGGGTTATTGGATGGATTTCCTCATTTAGAGGAAAAAATGGCTGATCTCCCCTCAGACTGCTGCTTTATCCAAGCACCAGGCACTGCTCTTGGTCCCCCTCCTCAAGACAGATCCACCGAGGCAGATGCACTTCACTACTTTAATTACACAGCTGTACATTTTTCCTGTATTCATCACCAAGGGTGGACATGAAGAAGTCGATCGAGGTTGCGTGGAAGACAAAATCTAACTCTTCCTTAACTTCTGTAGTGACTTCTTCCCTACTGAGACAACCCTCGTTGTGAAGGTTGGTGTGTATTTACACATAGAGGCTGAATATACTGCCAAAAATATGCATGCAGTAACTCCAGCTTTACAATGGGATGTTGATTTAATTTTCCTCTTACACAAATCTGAGAGCAGTTTGTTTAATAGAGGCTTTCACAAAGCCCTGTGAGGTAGGGTGTTATTATGCCTGTTTTAAACAGGAGGAAGAGAAGCAGAGGACGAATCCTGCAGAGAATAATATTCTCTTGTATTCTAGGAAGTAGTAGTGAATGAGGACGGGGAAAGGTTTGCTGCACATAGAGGAAAATCACACCATTTCTGGGGCGTGCAGAACAAAACAATGGATTTCACTGATGCCATGTGCTTTGGGGAAGTGAACAGTGATCACGGAGGTATTCGTATCCTACCTGTGAGTTTTGGCTGGGGTGCTTCCTCCAGGCAGGCAGGACACGCGCTGCCTTGGCTCAGGCACTGCTCTGAGGTTGTGCTCTGCTTGCTGCAAGCGTGGAGATTGTGTGAGCTGGATGCTTTCCTACTGGGTTCGGGTATCAGAGCCTCCCTAATGGGATACCTGAAGGTGTAGACAGAGGGAGGGGCAGGAAAAACCTCCTAGATAAACTCCATTGTGTGGGAGGGCGGAGGCTCCCAATGGCCTCAGGAAGGAGTCAGGTGATGGCATGTTATCTTGGAGCAGCTTTCTCCCCGTCTAATGAAAATGAGAAGAGACCCTTTTAACTTTCCTAGCGAGGGAAGGGCTGTGCTGGAGCCTTACTACATACTAGAGAATCCGTGCAGGGGTGAGCTGTTTTGAATGCCCTGTGTCTGACAAACTCTCCAGTTGCAGTGTGGTAGGACAGCCTGCTCTGCAGGCAGGGCTTGGCCTCTTCTGGATGTGATGCCTCGAGGTGAGATCATCCCCCAGTGCTAAATCCATAAGAAACCTGTTGAGTGAACTGATTTTGTATTTTTCCATCTCAACAGCTGTAAAATTTCCAGATTTGAGATCACCGATGACAGCTTTCATGCTTTAAAGGTTGAGGCAATTTGGTGCTTTCCTCGGGTCCTGGATTGCTGCTATCGCAGAGGGATCTCAGCTCTCCTTTTTCTGTGTGTTACGTTATGTCAGTGCATTCCTACACCTCACGGCTGTACAGAAACACGAGGAAAAATGCAGTTAGAATCTTTTACAAGCCTGGAAAGCAAAGGCAAAGCACTGATAACACACACACAAAAAAAAAAAAAAGATAACAACCTTCAGATATTTTATCTTCAAAATTCATGACAAAGAACTTGTTAGACGCTGCGTTGCCGTATCTCTTAAATCTCAGCACATTTTTGCCAAATCTAACATTGGTTCAGAGCACAGCAGCGCTGTAAAGGTTTTGCTCTCCTTTTTGCTAAGCACGGTACTGGCTGGAGGAAGCTCCAGTTGAATTCAGTGACAAAATGGCTGCGGCAGCCGAGTAGTTCTTCCAAACCGTGATAGAAGCGTAACATGCCAAAGATATTGCTGACATCCAGGGAGAGAAAACGGGAGTGCTGCCACGGGGGGATGCAGCGGGAAGCTTTGCTGCTGGCTGATGGCAGACCTGGAGAGCAGGATGCTGTATGAGAGGGATCTGGCACAGATGAGGGTGTAGGAGGGCTGGCTTGCCCCCACGGATGAGATAATATTTGGTCAGCCCTGTACGTCCTGCATTGCTCAGAGCCACCCTGCCCGCCAGCTTTCAAAGCAGCTCCTCTAAACGGACCGGTGTGTCGGAGCTGCAGCATCTCACGTGGAAATGGGGGAAAAGTGAGGAGTGTTTGTGTGCCGTGCAGGTTTACTGCGTGAAGAATGGAAGGTTTATTGCATGAGGATTCTTAGAGATCCAAATACTCCAAATCCACTGAATACTGCAGCTTGAGATAACCAGACTTCATTTTCCAACTGTTTTATTATGTTTATATGTTCTTAAAAGTAGTATCTTCATGTTTGATGCTAGAGCTTCAGATTGAATTGGATATTTTCTTATACAACGTGTTTAAATTCTTCCACATCCCAACCACTTTGAATCACCAAACCTTTCCCTGCTCAAACGAAGTCACAAACAGCTTTTCCATGCAAGGACATCTCAATACGTTCAGTTTTTCTTCTTTAGGAAACAGATTTTTGTTTAGAAAACAAAAAACAAACAAACAAACCACCATCAGACTCTGCTGAGTCTGAATCTGAGGTATTAAGTCCTATGGGAAAGAATGCCATAACCAAGACCCGAGCTGAACTGTGTCTTATCATCAACAAATCCATTTTTACATTGGATCCCATTGCTGTGCCAGGGCACACAGGCTTGTGCAATAAGAAAGGAAACGCTGCATGGGGATGGTGCACCTCTGCTCCGAGTGGTGCTGTGATGGAATACAGCAGGAAAACTTCCAGGATCTCCGATTTAGAGGCTCTGATGGGGAAAAGTCCCATCGCTGGCCTCTTGCAGAAGCTCGTGAGCTCGTCTGTCCCCCATACCTACCGGGCGCTTTGCTGACAGCACACGATGCTCTGAGAGGAAATCTCCAGAATTTCTGCCCACGGCCATAAATGCGGTTACCTGTTGATTCCTTTCCTCTCAACAGCACAGAAGGGCGAGCTGCCTCATCCTACGGGAGCTGGTTTGGTGTCTTGGAAAGGAGCTGTGGCTGCAGATGTTACGTGGAAGATAATTTGGGGAGGACAGCATTTGGCTTTGCAGCAGAGATGGGGCTCTACGATGCATATCCCAACCCTTTTGGCAAGGCACAGGAGGGTGGTGTAACCTCAGCTTATTGCTGAAGTAACCACCCACGGCTCCGACTGTGTTGGAGAAAACGTTTGTGTTTGAAATACGTGCTCCAGGTATCCAGGAGCCTTCAGCCTCCCAGGGTCCCCACCAAAACGACCCCCAGCTCCTCCAGCACACAAAGATGAGGCACAGAGCGCTGGATTCAGCAGTGCAGCATCTGGGTTCCTGTTCAGTGCTCTGAGATCACAAACTGCCCCGTTCAAAGCTCAGCCCTGAGTGCTGGGATCCTTTCATGGGTCCAACAGCCCCCCAAAGCATCTCCTGCCTCCACCCAAAATCAAATGAAAACAAATGAAATGTATTCATCCTTTTGAACCATGCTAACTGCAAGTGGTACTAATTAGCGCTCCCCTAAAGCGCTGTGATTAGTTTAGCAACTAATTTAGAATATTTACCCTAAAATGTCTCCTCTTTTTTTTGGGGGGGGGGGGGAGAGGGAAAGCAGGTCGTTTATTTATTTCTTTAACAAATTCCTACTGCTGGCTGTGCTGAAAACGTGAATCACGCAGTAGGAGCTGAAGCTGGAGTGGCTCTTCTACAGAAAAAAGAAGAAGAAAAAAAAAGCAGATTAAAGTACAGGAAACCCAGCTCGTGAGATGAGGCAGGCGCCTCGGAAAGCCATTTGCAACACGGAGTTAACGAATAACGCCGGGCTCGGAGCACGATAAATGAATGAGTGCAAAATAACAGAGCTTCCCCTCCATGGTGCTGCAGGAACGGTGGTATCCCCCCCCCCCGGGGGCTGAAGCTCAGCAGTTCCCCTTCACCCCTCTCCCGCTGTCGGATGGGCTTTGCTTTGGGTGCTCGGTTTTGGGCTCTGACACCCCAACCCAGTGCAGATCCCATCACTGATCCGCGCCTGCCTCCCCTCGGACAGGCCTGGCCACTTCCCGACGTGCTGCTTTTTTTTTTTTTCCTATTTTTTAATTTTTTTTTTTGTCAGTCCTCCTCCTTCTCGCTCGCTTTTCAGAAAGCTGATTCAGCCTTGCAGGCGAGCAGGTTGCACCGGCAGCCAAAGGGGCGACCGCGCTGCCACGCCGCCTCTGGAAGAGCTTTCTGCATTTCGATTCTCTTCTTTCTCGTCTTCTCCCCCCCCCTCCCCCCTCCTTTTTTTTTTTTTTATTTTCCAATCGCATCGTCTTGGCCTTAGAAAGGCAGCAGCGAGCGCAGAACCGCCGGGCTGTGTCTGATGGCTCCGTCAGCCCCAAGGAAAGGGATGCGAGGGGCAGCCTGGATCCTGGGGGGGGGCTGCATTTAGGATTACACCACGATCCTGGGAGGCTGCGGGGGTGATGAAGGGGGGAGAGCAGGGCCGGGGGGCAACGGCATGCCTTCAGCCCAGGGGATGGAGCTGCTCCGGGGAATGGGGTCACTGCTGACTGGGGAGGATGGGGACATACCCTCACAGACCCCCCCCAACTCTCTCTAAGGACACCTTTGGGAGGGGGTTTGGGGGATCAGGTCACCCCTAAGGAGGGACAAACGCCTCTAGGGCTGTCCTGACCCCCAGCCCCGCCCACCCCCCGCATTGAGCCTGCTGACCCCACAGCCGACCCTGACCCCCATAGGCCGCCCCCAGCCCCGCCCCGCCCCTCCCCCCACCCCTCCGTACCTGCTGCCCCCCCACCCCAGGCCCGGGCTGCGGCCCCTCCCTCTCCTTAAGCCCCGCCCCCGTCCCACTCGAGGCCACGCCCCCAGCTGACCTGCCCCCCCCCCCCCCCCCCTTCCCCCCTTCCCCCCTCCCGCGCTGACCTGCCCTCCCCCCCACCCCCCCCTCCGCCCTCTCGCCGCCGTGCAAATCTCGCGAGACGCCGCGCGCTTTCACCACTGTGTGTGCACCAATCGATCCGGGCCGGGCCGGGCCGAACGCCGCGGGAGGGGGAGGGGTGGGAGGGGGAGCACCGGCCCCGCACCTGCCCGCACCGCGCCGCCCCCGCCGAGCGAAGGGTCTCCGTCGCCACCCCCTCCCCCCCCCCCCCAACGAACCCCCCCCCCCCCCCGCCACCTGCCCGGGCGCCGCACCCGCCGAGCCCTCCCTCGGGCCTTTGTCCTGCCGCGAGGCCTCGCCACCTCTGCCGGCCTTCGCGCGCCGCGCTCGGCCGAGGCTTCTACGCGAGGCCGGGGATCCGCGGCCTAGCTCCGTCCCCGCTCCGCCACCCGAACCGAGGTTCGCCCCCGCCTTCCACCCCCCCCACCCCCCACGCCCCGTTCCGCCGCCGTTCCCTTCCCCTCCGCCCTTCTCCCCCGGGCACCCGCAGCGGCGGCTCACGAGAGGCCGCGGAGCCGCCCCTGGCCTCCCCCTCCCGCCCGTGCCTCTGCCGCCGCCGCAGCAGCAGGTTCCCTCCCTCCCTCTTCCTCCTCCTCCTCCTCCTCCTCCTCCTGCCCCCGGCGGCGGGATCCGAGCGGTGCCCGGGGAGCGCCGGGCCCGGGCGGGAGGGGAGAGGAGCGGCGGGGCGGCGGCACGAGCAGCAGCGCCAGGTGAGAGAAGCCTGGGGAAGGAGGAGGAGGAGGAGGGAGGAGGAGGAGGAAGAAGAGAGGGGGGGGCGGTGGGGATCCCCCACCTTCCGTGGGCCGTGGGGGCGGAGGGGGCGGCGGGCGGCGACCACCGGGGGGAGGGAGGGCGGGGTGGCGGCGGAGCGCTGGCCGCTGCTGGCCGCGGCGGGGCCGGGCCGGGGTCAGGCGGAAGGGCCGCGGCCTGTGCGTGCCCCGAGGCGGCGGAGCGAGGCCTGGGCCGCGGGTGTTCGGATCGACGCGAGGCCCCGGTGGGGTGTTGGGGTGTATATGGGGAAGGGGGGTGGGGGGGGAAGGGTAAGAACGGGGACGGCCCTGGGGGAGCGCGGTGAGGAGGTGAAGAGGTGGGCACGGCCTTTAGATCTCCGGCCTGGCAGCGAGGCGGTGACGGGAGGAGGCAGGCCGAGGCGGTGCAGCGGCTGGGCAGGCTGCTCGAACAACGCGTGCCCGTGTTTGGAGAGAGGGGCCGCGCGTCGCCCCTAAGAGCTGTCGGGAGGAGGGCAGGGAGGGGATGCCATCCGCTGCCACCAGGGATGGATGGATGGGTGGGTGGGTGGAGGAGGGCTTTCCCCAGACCCCTGCGGGCAGAGGGGCTCAGGGCTGGGGGCGGTTTGGTGCGACCCCTTCCCAGCCGGGCTGCCCCTTCCCCAGCCCGGCATCCCCGCTGTTCCATCCCCATAAAGGAGAACAGAGCTCTTGAACACCTTTAGGGCTCGCCTGTCATTTTCCTCACTGCACAGATTTCCTGTTTTGAAAACTAGGCTGATAGCTTTGTTGGAGCAAATAGTAGAAATGGGGTTCTGTGGTGACTGCGTTTGGTTGTTGAGGCTCGTTGCTGGTTGGGGAGAGCGCTTGTGAATGATTGATTCACTCAGCCCTCTGTAACTTAGAGCTGCAGCATTTGGAGGAAACAGCAGGGACAAAATGGACAGTTAATAAAAGGAACAACTGTATGCTGCCTGATCTAGAGGGCACTTGCTGCCCTTCAGGAACTTTCCTCCTCACATGCGCTTCTTTATACAGCAAATCTTTATCTTCTGTCCCTTTTTTTTTTTCCCTTACCTTCGTCTGGGAAATGAAACTGGAACAGACATTTCTGGAAATGATGGACTTGATTGGTGCATTTGGGAAGATGCGATTCGCAGTCAAAATGAAAATTGAAATTCATCCCTTTTTTTTTTTTCTTTTTTTTCTTTTTCTTTTTTTTTTTTTTTTCATAGTTCAGTGTCTGCATTTTACGTTTTATGATTCTTCACCTCTTCACACAGCCGTGCTTGTTTGGTCGGTTGTTTCTGAACCTCTCAAGTGATGGCATCCATGGCATCAGATTGCTGAGAGGTACCCCGGGTGCATCCAGTGTAGAGATGCAGCTGGGGGTATCCAGTACTTCGTAACAGAGAGATGTAAACATGCATCATTTTCCTCTGACAATCCCTTTCCGTGCTTGGAAGAAGCAGAGCTGTTGTCAGTGAAATCTGGAGTTTTGGGAGACCTTCTGTTTTAGGGGTTGGCCAAAAATAAATTCTGGGATGAGGATCTTTGCTTTTTTCTCCCAGTCGTGCAGGATGGATGGGAAGCTGTGAAGCCTTTAGTCATAACGCTCTGGTCCTGTGTTTTCCTTTTAATAAAGCATCCAGTGGGAGAATGTGACATAATTGGTTTCTTGGATTAAGAGATCTTGAAATGGCTGGTGCTACAGAGAGAAGATGAACCTCTCCATCAGGGTTGTGGTTTACGTACAGTGATATGGTGACAAAATCATGCTGTTATTGCATGGCAATCTCATATTTCTCTTGCAAGAAAATGCTCTCTACGTGGTTATGAAAACAGGCACTTGTGAGTCTTGTCAGTGGCACGGGATCTTAAATCTCTCCTTTCCTTGCATTGCATAATCTGAACATTATTCTCCCACAGCAGCAGAAATGATGGAAGAATTGCATAGCCTGGACCCACGAAGGCAGGAACTACTGGAGGCCAGGTTTACTGGAGTTGGTGTTGCTAAGGTGAGTACAGATACCTTCAGTGAAAGGCATGACACCCTGCACTGCTTTCTTTTCTTCCTCCCCCCCTTGCTAATTTTGCTTTGCTAGCAGGATGCGTTTGTATCCATAGCTCTGTTTTGACTGCTGATTTGTCTGAAGTATGTTGAAGAGGAATGAAAATGGGATCTCTATGAGCAGATGCAGTGTTGTACGGAAGATTCGGGGTTCCAAATGAGTTCTCAGGAGTTGCTCCATCTTAAGGCAGCTTGCACTCCACTAAAAAAGGACGGCTTTGTCTTTGGGAATCTTACCTGTCTCTTCCTTTCTCCAAGTACGCATTTGGGAATTGGATTTGGCCCCTTGTTGGATACAGTTTCAAGTTGATTGTGTTTAATACAGCATGTAACCAGGCTGAATATTTTCAGGAATTTGTACACGCAGTTCTTTCTGGGTACAACGTGTTGAAATTGCCTACTTTCTTGGTTGCATGAAACACACCCAAAAGTACTTGAAGGTAAACTTTCCCCTATCAGTGATCCACAGCCTGCTGGTAAATCCCATCTTTGTCCTCACATACAACTTCAGAACTACCCAGTAGCTGGTTTTCTTAGGTGAGACACCTAACAACAACATTGTGTGGCTGCTGGACGTGCTAGCATTAAGTTATTAGCTCTCCAGATGTTGTTGGTAGTGCTAAATTGATTTCCTCTCTGAGCAATGAAATGGTGGCAGAACTCATTTTAAACTAGGTCAGTGATAAGGAGTTTATTTTTCATGAAGGTGCTGAGTTTTGAACGGCGGAAAGGTGGAAGGTAAAACAGCATCTTTGCAGTGGAACTTTTGGAAGCTTCTTAGCATTGTTTTGGAAAGAAACTTTGTAGATCTGCATTAGAAAAAACTGATAGTAAACCAGAGCTTTAAATTGGTTTAGTTTGAGTGCATACTTTTTCTTTATGTACTTCAGCCGGAACTCAGACAAGGTTAAGTCTTGGAAGAGAGCATGAAGAAGTAAAAGATCCAGTTTTGAAGCAGTGTAGTGAGGGTGATTAACACTGAAGTCATTAACGAGAAACTTTCAGTTACTGAAGTAGGAATGTGGGCTTTTTTGATCTTTTTCCCACTCTTAAGACTTCTGATCTCAGGGCTTTTACAAGTTTATGCTCTGTAATGTAGTTATGATCTTGAAGGATGTTTTATACAACGTTACAACTTTTAATGTACTTTCTCATCTGTTCTTGCTTCTTCCTCCCAGTGTAGGTAGAGTATAAATAAAGTCAAACAACTTTCTTAAGACTTAAAATCACAGAGACTGCCTTTGTTTAAAAGAGTGCCAACATACTCAGTGCTCTTGAAAAACGTTAGGAACTGCTCCTTTTAAAGGAATAACTTTTAAAGGATATAGGAAAGCAAGGCTAAATTATTTTCTGTGTGTCTAGTCTGGAAGCAGTTTGCACCCTTACTTTGTTCAGGTGAATGTTAACAAATCATTCTGTTACTAAAACAAATCCAAGTGATAAGTCCTCATTTCTTGGAGAGCACGCTTTAAGCAAAGCTCTTTGCCGGGTGTTTTGCCCTGTTACTGTGCAGTGTTACCTCGTGTTGGTCAGTAAACTGTTAAAGTGCATTACACAATATATATTGATATACTTGCTAATTTGCAATAGATCAGCCAACCGTTGATATGAATTAGCATGACTCTACTATGTTGCAGCAAGTCTTGGTTGCAATATTAATCTCAGATACTACATTCCCTCCCAGGTTGGTGCTTCAAATTCCCTCCCTACCCCCCCAAGTCTCCGTCCGTCATGCTCCGCACTGGCATTGGTAGGTCACTGTCTTCAAGGGAATGTGTTGGGAAAGCTGTGATACAATTTGTGTGATTCAACTGAGATTTGTAGCCCTCTCCAATTAAATGTTGAAGGAAAGCTACCTAGAGTAAATTAGTGCCATCTAGTGGGACTGGGACTGGCGCATCCTCCTGGGATAGAGGTATTCTGTTGCTGTTTATTGCATAAAAGGAAGAAATGTCCTCTTAGATGCTCTCCTATTGGGTAAATGCAGCAGGCAGTTGCAGCTCTGAGCTTCCTGCCTTCCATTGCCTTGTTGTGCTGCTTAGTATGCTCAGTTACGTTTCTTTAATGTTGGAAAGTACAGGGTATGTTTTGAGCCTGCATAAAACTGACATGCTAGTTGGCATCTTTCATGGAACAGCAGCTTTGAAAACTATTTTTCCTTCTTGTTTGCAATCAAAGAAATATCTGCATGCAATTCTAAGTAAACTGGTTAAGAATAAGTTTTTGGTCTAGAAACTAGGAAAAAAAAATACTCCTAGCCATCAGGATTCTGTGAGTGCCTTCCAGTAACAGTAGTAGAGCACAGAAATCCTAAACTGTTCTGGAAGCAGCTGAGGGCTGTCACCTCCCGTGGTGGCTGAAGGCACAACCCAATGGCTGAGGTCGTTTGCAGTCCTAAATGCCACAAAATTCTGTTGCAAGACCGTGATGAATTTTCTTAGTAGTTGGAGAATATACTTCTCTAGAAGCTTGGAGTTAACACATGGAATTTATGAGCAAGGGATGTTTCTAGGCAACTGTGATAGTCCTTGTGGTGCATCCAGGTCACCAGATATCTAAAGCATCGCCAGCTTTCTGAAGCTCTCTATTCCTGCCATATGGTGAAGTGCCATTCTCCCCCAGATTCACAGAGCAAGTCCTTGAATTAACATGTGACTGTCTGACATCTGCAAGTATTCTTGTTTATCTGGCTCTAGTTTGTGTTTATGTACATAGGGGAAATTCAAGCATGTTCACTGGAGATATTATTCTGGCTAGTCATCTTGGGCATCTTCCTTGGGTCAGGAGATATAGAAAGCAAAAGAGTTTGTTTCTGGAGATGGCATCCTTTGGTTTTGTCTGTTAAGGTACCAGATGGGTTAGCTCACAGGAATGGGTGTCATTTTCAGAGGCTTCTGCTGGATGAGGGTTGGAATAGGTAGTTGTGATGGGTGAATTTGTGTGCATAGTTCAGGCTTAGCCAGGCTGGATCATGTCTGCATTGTGGGTGTTTGCTGCAAGTTGATAGTTAAATGGTCTTTAAACTGAACTGTGTGCAGCACTTTGCTGTAACAAACACAGAAAGACTCAGTATTTCTAGAGGGTGACTGGCTCTGTTTTTGTGTAAGACAAGCATTGGTCATGGTGGCAGCTACTGCTCCCTTTCCTCTCTCTTTGAGGTATCACAAAGAGGAAAATGAAAATAACCTGAAGAGTGTCACTGACGTTGCAGAACATCTGCCTCCAAAAAGAGAACAGCTCAGAAAAAAGAACAGCTTTTTTTTGTGTGTGGCTTGTTTTTATCCTTTCTCTGATGCTGCAGGATAGAAAGTCTCAATCAGTTCAATAACTAGCAGTTGTGTAGTCTGCTTGGCAATGTTTTTAGCAACACAAGTTACCAAGCTGAGAATTAACACACGAGCAGAATTGTTTTCTTTGGAGGGAAGCAGAGCTGCACGCTAGTAGTCCCTGACAGGTGTCACATGCCACCAGAGGAACTAATTAATAAGAGTTTTGAACCTTTGATATAAATTTATCAGCTACTGCAGAAAGTGCCAGGAGTTGGTGCCAGATAGCTGCAAACTGTTTGGATGTTTCTTTGGGCAGTGTTCTTTATTTCTAATGCGTTGTCTAGCTGCTGGAGTTCAGAAACAGTTACCAGATCTCAGTTCTGCTCCTGCCCCTGAATTGAGGTTCGGGTTGAGTTGTGTGATGTTTCTGTCCAACTTGCTGTCAGTAAAATAATAGTCTTTTTTTCTAAGAGAACTCTTGAGGCATAATGGGGCTCAAGCAAATCCTGTTACAAATTTGTTTACCTATCATATGCAAGGCAGGGTAGCTGTGCACAGCCAATGGTAGCTTAACTTCTCATGGCAGAAAGAAAAACCTGTGGCATATGGGGTGAAATGGGGACTTCGTTATTGGCCATAATGTTGGTTAACATTGAGCTTTTCTAGAAGCAGGCTTTAATTCTCACACTTTAGAGATTCTCAAAATGAGATGAAAATGTTTCCTAAACCTGGCCCATGGATTAGAATGACTGGAAAAGCATTTCTCTTTGGTGTAAGCCTGTGGAGTCAGCAGTAACTTGTAGTGGGACAAAGGACTGACTTTTTCCCTTTGAAATCTCTTGATTTGCTGCAGAATTCAGAATAATTTGGGCTGCATTGGCCTGAGGTAGTGAAGCAGATCTCCGCCACTGAGTTAGCAAGAGAGTTTTGCAACGCACGTAACTCCACATGTGAGACTCCAGCTAGGCAGCTTGGATTCCTAGAGCTCTCTTCCAGTATGAGGAGTTGCAGAACACAAAATGGAGGCTGCTCAACGGAAGAGGCGCAGACGAGCCTGGAGCATCGTGTCTGGGAGCTTGGAGAGGCTGGGGAGTCATGCGAGGCAGTGTGTAGGCTTGAACAGGAGGTAGGTAAGGGAGGCCTGAGTCAGACTAACTGTGTTACAGGAGATGCAATGGGATCTATTATCAGGCTGAGTTGTTTCTATTGAAACTTCAGCCACTGTGCCTCGTTTGTGGCATTCCCAGGGCTCTTGCAAAGGGAGAAATGACTAACTGAGTAGCTTGTGTAAGTGGACAGGTTTTCAATTCTCGCCTTTGAGTGGGAGTCTTGAAAGGGCCTGCTGCTCCTGCATCCAGTTCTCAACATGGAGGTTTTATTGTGCACAGGTAGGCCACTTAGAGCAGTTGAAAGGTGAATCACAAGGGAAGAGAGCATGCCAGCTTATCTCAGAAAAATTCCTCACTGAGGAGGAAGTGCGTGCTGTTCTTTTGCTTGTCATTTGGGTACACACCATAAGAACTGTTAGCTTCTTTCAGGTGACCCACGTATTTCAAATGTTTGCTGAGCCCCATCGCCATTTCCCTTGCTGGGGTATGGTGGGTGACTGGGCTGAAAGTGAGAGCAGAGCAGTGCACTGTTATCCCAAAGCAGACTTGCTAGAAAAGCCTGATGCCACTGCAGGTGATTCAAGAAACAAAACTCATAAGCCCTTCCAGTGTGAACTTGTGCAAGTTTACTCTCTCCTACTGCTTTCCGAGCTTTATTCTGGTGTCAGTACTCTTTGCCATTGCTTACTTACTTTTTCCCAAAATTCAGGTTCATTCCTTTAATTCTTTTTGTGTCATGACCACTTAAAATGGAACGCTAAATTAAGTACTGAACATTTATCCAGTGTCAGATGCTGAGTTAAATATAAACAGCCAGGAATGATAAAACATAAATTTGAAGATTTTTTTAGTGTGCACACGCGCTCCCTCACTGTTAACTAAAGGGCAGACACTCAGATGTATAGTTTCTCATATCCATTGCCTAAACCTGTTGCTTTAAGTAGTTGATAACATGAGGTTGTGTGTGAAAGTAGGTATGTAGCTGGAGGATCATGAAAACTGTCTTCTTCCTCTTGCATAAGTATGAGAGAAGAGCAGTAGCAGTGAGTGCTCCTTAAACATCCCAGGTACAGCATCTTCATTGCTGCAAGTGCAGCACATCCTAACGAGCACTCTGTGTTTTTGTAGTCTGAATACCTCAGAACAAGTGGGTTTTTTTGCTAAGTTTGACGTGAACAAGATGCTTTAGCTTCTTGCCTGTAAGACAGGCCTGATGCTTTGCTGTAAAAGAAATAG
This sequence comes from Tympanuchus pallidicinctus, assembly GCF_026119805.1. Lineage (NCBI taxonomy): Eukaryota > Metazoa > Chordata > Aves > Galliformes > Phasianidae > Tympanuchus > Tympanuchus pallidicinctus. Next base: position 637,364 of record NW_026294755.1, on the reverse strand, counting down.
AAGCTGTAGGCCTACTTGAGGGCAGTCAAGGGAAGCAAAAACTCATTCGGTGGAATTAGGTCAAAAATTGTCTGCAAAGGATTTTGCATTTGTTCACAAAATCAGTAAACGTGACAGTGAACTTGCAGATACTTACAAACAGCTCTCAAACTTTGCTTTCCTGATTCTGTGATAAAGTACTCAGTTCCTTTTCACCATTTATGTTCCTTTGTTGAATTCAATTTTATGATGCTGTCAGTGTAGTTTCTAGGGGATGTTCTACAGTAATGGGAGAATCTGTGATCAGAATGGAATTGCTCTTCTGTTGATGGCAAAAAAGTGTTTCATTCCAACTCCTCTAGAGCAGTAGGTTGCACATGTGAAATAGTACAGATAGCTGTCCTCTGGAGGGGGAAAACCATTAGGGATTTTGTATTAGGCATTTCTGGAGGCTGCTTGCATTCCAGATCTTAATATTCCATTGGGAGGGTGGATGGTGATAGGACAAGGGGAATGGTTTTAAAGTGAGGCTGGGGAGGTTTGGATTGGATGTTAGGAGGAAGCTTTTTCACACAGAGGGTGGTGAGGCACTGGCACAGGTTGCCCAAGGAGGCTGTGGATGCCCCATCCCTGCAGGCATTCAAGGCCAGGCTGGATGTGGCTCTGGGCAGCCTGGGCTGCTGGTTGGTGACCTGCACAGAGCAGGGGGTTGCCAGATGAGCATTGTGGTCCTTTTCCACCCAGGCCATTCTGTGATGCTATGATTGCATGAGTTTCAACCTGGATTTCTGAAAAGTCTTGGGTTGTTTCTCACTACGGATGCCTTCATCAGCTTATTATTACAGGTTAGAGTGCAGTGCAGCCCGACCCCACGGAGAACATCCGTTCAACCGCAGTGTTCCTGAAAAGCTCAAATGTGGCATTTCGGGAGCAGCTGTTCTTGTCATTTGCTGTCCGTGTGCAAAATGGAGGCAAGGAAATTGAAGCAAATGTGGGAACAACTTTCACTTTCATCTTCATGATGTCACAGCCCCAACCTGTCTGTCTGAGACCAGCGAGTGCTAATGAGCTGAGATGCTTCTGTTCTTATCAAGCCTTCATGCTCGCGCAGAAGGTTGACGTTTCAGCCATGCTGCTCAGGTTTGATTTCATGAGAGAAAGTGAAGTATTGTAGAGGGACAGCATTTGTGTAGTTTGTAAACAGTGTTTTTACATGGGTGAGAAGGCTTTCTATCACGTTTGCCATAAGATGTTACTTATATCACTGAGAGCACAAATGTGCTTAAGGTTAGTGTTGGTACTTCTGTTAAGTCCTGTTGGCCAAGAAGTAAATGGCCAGGACAGCCAAGAGTTCTAACAGTAAGATCCATGCCCCGTGACAGTGGGAAGGATTGGGGATGGGGCAGTGTGGAAAGCTTGGTTGTTAGTATAGGGCACAATGAAACGTTAAGCTTTGTATCAGTGAGGACACAAGGTGAGATGTTCTTTGTGCTAATTGCAAAGTCTTGAGCTCATTGGACAATGAGTTGAAGGGAGTAGGTTCCTGTGCAGCCTAATGTACAGGTCTTCTTTTAGCAGGAGGTTAGGCTAGATGATCTCCAGGGGCCCCCATCCAACCCCCTTAAAGACTATCATCTGCCGTGTTCTGAAGTAATTTGATTGTGAACAAGATTCCTGAACATGGAGCTTCTTGAGTTGTTCAAGTGTAGGTTGCTTGGGTTTGTTTTTCTCATTTCTATTTTTCATTTTTTCTTCGGAGCAGCTAAGCATGTCCTTTAAGGAGAAACAGATTCGCTAGTTAACATTCACAGTGTCACACAGAAAGTAAACAGAACTGTTGCTTTGTGTGGATGCCTGCTTGGAAAAGGGATTCGTAATAGCTAGGTTGTGTCACAAGCTTCATTGTATGGAGGTTGTCTTTCTTATAAGTGGGGAAGGGAGAATTGCTACCCTCAAAAGTAATCTATTGTGGGATCCTTCTGTGGTGCTCAGGCTTCTGCACTAACCCTCCCCTAAGTCTTCTGTTCAAGCATGTAATGAGAAGCGGCTTTGCCTTGAGGAAGGGTTGGTTGGTGGGAAGTGCTTACTGCAAAAATAAGAATGTCAAAATAGAATGAATCTTTGGGAAAAGATGCTCCCAAGTTATTAATGGAGAGATGGCTTTATCGTGTCATTCTTCCTGTTAATGCGTTCCATCAGTAATTGTGGATTTTGTTTTTATATCTTTGTCAAATTTGTCTACATTTCTTGAGTTCGGGCTGTGGGAGGACACTTTTGTGTCAGAGCAATAGGCTAAAACAGTGACTTTGCATGATTCACTTCTCTTTCTTTCTCAAAAACAATTTTGATAGCGATTTTTTAGAAAATAACTTTCCAAAATGCTTGGATACCTAAAGCTGTAGGTGTGTATCCAGCAGAGCCTGCAGAGATGCAGTCAGACTCCTGTAGGTATCTGGATACTGTTTTGATAAAGCTATTCCAGCCTCTTGGGTTTGTGCATCAGCTTGCTGGGAGCGACTGCTCTTCTGGCAGTTCAGCTGTGGGCCCATAAAATAGCCTGGTGAGAGGGATTGTCGTGTGGGTGACAGTTTTACTGCTGTTAACACAACTTGTTCACTTTCTTAGTGGAAAAAAATATACATTAAAAAAAAAAATGAAAGAAAATTTGGTGGTGCTGCCAGCATCTGATACCAGTAATGTATACCTTGCCTCTAAAGTTGTAGCCGAGGCCAAGCAGATGCTTGCCTAAAGACCTGTGCTTTGAACTAATGCTGCTCAACAGATCAGAAGTTTTGTTTCTCGAGCCAGTTAGCTGTCTTAGACCTTTTGAATGCTGCCTTGACTGCTTTGTGACTGTGGTTAAATAGGAATTAAACTGATGCAGAAATAGACATAATTGCAAAAGCCAAATCAGAATACTGAGAAAAAGCTGCCTGGCTTCAGTCTTGTTCCTCATGACTTGTGCAGTTTTGAGTGCACTACCATGTGTATAGATATTTGACCCGCGTTGCTGCTGTATCCACGTGGCTTAGTGCAGCATAGTTTGCCCAGTGATGCAATGTGTGATAGAGTGTATCTGCCTTGTAGGGAAACTTTCTAACTATATTTGCTTGTTTTCCACTAGGGTCCATTAAATAGCGAGTCTTCCAACCAGAGCTTATGCAGCGTGGGTTCTCTCAGTGATAAAGAACTGGAGGTAAGCAGGCACAAACCCAAACAGTCATCCAGCTTGAGTTAAACACGATTGGATTGAAAAAGTAGAAGGAATTTTATGGGAACAAGCACAGCCTTCGGACCACGCTGTGAAACAACCCTTCTTGAAGCTTCCCACTGCAACACATTTTACCCAACCCCCCCAAAAAAAACACAACATTCATAAAACTCAGCTTATGAAATTGTTTTCAGCTGCATTGTGATTTGTTTGTGGGTTTTGGATAAAGTTTTGGCCAAACAAAAAGCCAGAGAGCATTAATGGAAAAGTTTGCCTTACCTATCAAAAATGTGGATTTGCAAAAGTCTCTACAGAGCTGAGTGTTCTCATGAACCACTCTGTAGAATTGTGGGGAGGTGAAAATTGATCCTTTGTCCCCATTTAAACTCACTGCTTTAGTGTCAGCTATTTCTAAGCACTTGCTAAAGCAGCAGTAAAATGAACTGCAGAGTTAATTTTTTTTTTGTTTTAAAATCGCACCTTCAAATAACAGTGTCTCAAATTAAAGGCCATTTTCTTATGGCTTTAAAGCTCTTTCCACCCAATTACCAGGTAAGTTGTGGGCCATATTTCCTTCTATTATGTAGCATTACTGATGTGAGGTATCTGGTGAAGCTAAGTCATTCAAGAACAAAGTATCTGCAAGTACAGCTGAGAGTGAAAGATTGAGCATTATGTCTTATTTTACTTGATTTTTGATCAGCCTGTGTGGAGTGATTTAAATTGACCAAGCTTACATAATCAAATCTTCCATTCCTGGCTTTTCAGTCTATAAAAGATAATGTTGTGTGTAATTTTGGTTATATAAATGTACTTGAGTGGAAAAACAACTGAAACTGACTCTCATTAATATGCCTAGAATTCCACGGAGGCTGTAATGTGGGGCTGGTGTTGTTACAGTCACTCCAGCATGAGTTGCTCTTCGCTCAGCACTGAGGAGGCTTTTTCATTCACTGGTACACATGCTGGAGCTGGTGCAGCAACTCTCTCGATTGTTACAGAGGTTTTTTTAGCCTCTCAATTTTAAAAAGTGCTTTGCAGTCACAGTGGCCACCTCAGTCTTAACAACCCTTCCATCATCTTACCAAGATAACATGACAGCGATGGCCTGGTTGGTGATGTGGGACCAAAGGTGTCCAGCATCTGCTGGGGACGCAGCCAGGTTTGGGTTCTGGCTGTGTCAGCTTTATCCTTTTCATCCTATTAAAGGAGGTAGATTGATTTCTGTGCTTACTGTGAGCAAGTCCTTTGGCAGAGGTCTTAAACAGGGTACTTTGGACTTTGGTTTCCAAAGAGCACGAAGCTTAGGTTTACCACAAACTTTCTGCCCATGCCTTTCCCTCCCCCAGTGTTGTTTTGCACGCTGTGGTTTTCCTCTTGCCCCTGGGCTGCAGCTTTGCAGTGACTGAAGCGATTGCAAAGCCTATAGCTTGGAAATCATTTGGGACTCTTTAGGATGGGTAAGAGATTCTTTTGCTAATGACACGGTGATGCAAATGACAAGACATCTCTCTTTCCAGCAGCCTCGGTGAGCTGTTTCCAGTGCTGTTTCCTCATGATCTCAGCAGGGTTGGCCACATACGTGTCTCTGGTGACACAGAATGCACCATGCCAGAGTCCCTTTTTGCTCTCACCTTATGAGAACAGATGCAAAACAAACCGAATCCAGATGAAGTGCTGCATCTGTGTCAGCTTTCTCCTGGCTGCCATCTCAGGGAACTCTGCCTTTGTTTGTGCAAGGTTGCAGATGTGCACCAATGGATGGCACAGTTCTGACAGCCGTGTGCAAACAGCTTCAGGAAGATGAACTGTCCTGTCCTCAGTCACCCTGCATCCCTTGTGCCAGTTCTGCAGTCATCCTCAAATGGTTTACACAGATTGTTTTATTTTTACCTTTTTTATGTGAACTTGTTCTGCTAACTGTGAGGCTGGCATATTGCAACTAAAAAGAGGGGGGAGGGGAGAGGAAATTAACCTAATTTCTAACCAAGTTCTGTCCATTTTGCAGTGCTTGTATCCAAAGGTAGCAGCTCTTTGAGAGCTATTGTTTCTTTAAGTACCAGCAGTAGAAGCAAATGCACCAGAGAAATGAAATGGCCACTGGGGATGTGGAGCAGATTATTGTGTTTTGGCATTTTCTTTAAACTTTGGAATAACTGCAGAAATGTTAATTTTCAAGTATTGTTTAACAGACTCCTGAGAAAAAACAGAATGACCAGCGGAATAGAAAAAGGAAAGCAGAAGCGTATGAGACCAGTCAAGGTAATCCATTTTCCTGACCCAGCTGTAGGATTTCTGAATGGTTGATGATTTGTGTGCGTTTGGCACAGTGTCTTAGGAAACTAATGGCTCTTCTCAAGGGTGTGTGTCAGGCAGCTTGCTGTGAACTGCTCCGTGATGGTGTAGTTCTCTTCTGGGAACCTTGTTCTCCCTACTGGCAGGAAAACACTCATCTTCAGCTGATTTACCCAAATGATTAGAGTTTTTGGGGCAGACTGCCCAAAGGCTTAATATGGCATCTCTGCAGTGTCGTTCTGGTCCCATGTCACTATGCATACTGCAGCCAGGCTTCAAAATACAGGATGTACTCTCTCTTGCCTATTTGAGACGTATGCCTGCTTTGTTAAAGGAGGTTCTCGCCATAACAAATAGGGAACAAACTGTACTTGAGAATAAAGCAGACAGTGCTGACTCAAAGTACTGAGAAGAACCAGAGTGTTTTGGTCCAAGTTCGGATTTCCTATGGGGCACAGGGGCAGATTTATTTCTTTTATTCTTCAAAAGAAAGTACTGAGGATTGCATTGACAGAATGGCTTTGATAACACTACAGTAAGAGAGAAGGGCTAATTTTTAATGAAGTGCTATTAAGCCACTGCTAGTTTTTTCTCTAACTTTTACAGGGATGCTTGTGAGAAATCTAATGTGCAGTAATTTATGTGAAGGTGATGGAGTAAAGTAGAGGTAAAAGTACCCTTTGCTCTGCCCTCATCTTGAAGGAAAGTTTGGAGAACTGTTGAGTGTCCAGCGAGGTTTCGTGTTTTTTAAGTCCTTCAGCAAGTACAAATGATGTTTGATTAGATTTGACGTGTTTGGAATTGAGAGTTAATTGAATTGTCAACTCTAAACCCTCCCAGCAGCCACACAGAGCTGTAACCCTGGGGCAGTCTTTTGTTCTTTAGAAGCTTCTGTTATGGTCATTGTTGCACCTAAAGAAGTACAGGGAAAGGAGTGTTGAAGTACAGGAGTAGTTTTCAGAAAACTATTTCATAATTTCTGTTCTTAGTGTGTGTTTGTGTGTATATATATATATATATAAACTCTTTGATTTTCATTCTTCATTTTTCCTTGTAGGAAAAGGCACTCCTAGAGGACATAAAATTAGTGACTATTTTGAGGTAAGTATCTTTACATAGATTGAGAAATCTGATTGAATTCGTGTTGTGTGTAATCAGCAGATGGAGGTCTGTAACGTGACTGCTGTTACTGATCTGTCCTATTAAATAATAGTTTGGAGTCATTGATTGATAATGTTAACCTGATGCATCCAACTGTGGTTGGGTGGGGGATGTGAGATTTTTTGGAAGCTGTTTTTTAAATTCTCTTTGAACAACTGATGAAGCAGATTTGGTTTTTATTTTAAAGAGCGGTCGTGTAAATGTAGGCCTGGCACCTGGATCTTGGGTGAGGATATTTGTGCTCTTAGCATGCAATCCTACTTGAATACAAGGTCCTGTGCAAAGGAACCTACCTGCCTCCTCCCACACCCCCACCCCCCCAGCCCCACAAGTTTCTTCTTTATTTTACTCATTAGCTTGGAGTCAGAAATCAACTGTTTATTAGTGCTCATTTCTTTCCTGGTTTAAGTTTTTGAGAAGTGAGCTGTATTGGTGGTTGGTGGCCCTGCCTATGGCAGAGGGGTTGGAACTTGATGATCCTTGGGGTGCCTTCCAACCCAAGCCATTCTGTGATTCCATGATTGTGCAGTGCAGAACAGTTCCTGTACCAGTTGCCCAGCTGCTTACGTATCTCATCTTCCACAGCAGCTGGCACGAATGCTTCCGTGGTGCACAGTTAGACACACCTCCTCAATTCAGAGAATTGAATTCCTAATTCCGCACAGTAAATAATTAGTGTACAGCCGAGCATTAGCGACGAGCTGCCTTATGTCTTTTGTCTTAAAATGAGAAATGTACCCAGTGCAAATGTAAATGTTTGTCTGAAGCACGAACTTTCGCTGTTATTTTTGACAACAACGCATGAAATTTTAAAGTTTTCCTCCCAGCTTATCTTGGGTTTGTTTAAATGAGTCCCAGGAGCCTGTGTGGCTTCATCTTTAATATCACGTTGCTTCTTTCTCTGTTAAATGTACTGAAGTACAGCATCTCTGTGGAATGACTGATGATCAAATCTGTTGCTTTGGTCAGTTTGCTGGGGGAAGCGGCCCAGGAACCAGTCCTGGTAGAAGTGTGCCACCAGTTGCCAGATCATCACCGCAGCATTCCTTATCCAACCCCTTACCAGTAAGTGTTCTCCTGGGGATGGTGTGGGTGGCACATTGCTTCTGTTGGTGGCCGTGCTTCAGGCAGGTGATGATAAAATGTTCTGAACGGGAAGGAAGGGTCTCTTGGTAAGTGGTTTCTTGGTCTTTAATCACTTCTCTTTGTGGTTTTTTTTTTTGCATTGTGTTGTTGTGCTTTATTGTTTTGTTTTTTTATAGCTGAAACTGGGTTTGGGCAGCAAAGCTGAATGTTTAGGATCCTGCAGCAGTTGTTAGTCCAGTTGCAAATGATGTCACTATCTGAGCTTAAAGCATCACAATCTGTTTTTTTACATGCTGTGTGGATACAGATGGCTTGCTGTCCTTAAGAAAAGAAGGAACTGGTTTAATTGCTGTTACCTTGCACTCTAGTGTGGCTCATGAACTTCTACAAGAAGTTGGGAGCATCATGTATGCTTATGTAGCACCAGTACAGTGATATTTCTGATCTTGATTTCACTCTTTGGGTCTAAGGAAAGATGTGCATACCATCATAATATTGGGAAAATCTTTTCCTTCTGTCTGTGCATGAGCCTTGTGAGGAGCATTCGCGAAAGCTTGCAAAGAGATGTGTATACAAGCACATCTGTTGGTGTTTTTTGTTTAAATAATTCAATTTTGCTGTCTGAGCATTTCTGCACAATCTGAACATGAAGGAGTAACCAGTATTTTAAGCTGCTTTTGCACAAGCTAAAGAAATTTCTTTCAACTAGCAAAGCAGCATTCAGAGGCAGCGGTATTTGATCTCTAGTTTTGAACGTTGCCATCACCCTTCTTTAAAATGTTTCAGTATTTGTTGAGTGTCACAGAAGCACAGAGCACTATGGGAAAGGTTCGTACCCCGAAAACCAAATGCACAGACTTCACTGGTTGCATTATTCTGCAGAGACCTTTGCACATTTCATGAATGTGTACTGAACTAAATCCCAGCACTGAATTCAATACATGTTACTAGATACTGAAACTCTGCAGTGCTGCTTTAAGGGTGAGCTTCAGTTGTGCTTCTAGGTGTCTTGAATGACTATAAGTACAAAATGTATCTATGATTGATCATCCTTGTCTTATTAATTCACTAATACTCCTCCTTAAAAAGGAATTAATGAAAGAAAGAATACCTCCATAAGTAGGGAGAGCTCTTTGTTCCAACCTACAGGTGTTTATAATGGGACTACATGAGTCTTCCTTTGCTTTTCTTCTCTGCTTGTGTATATTGAGTAGGTAAAAGGTTGAGCAAAACATTTCTCATGTGGTGAAGGCTGATGGTACAGTTAGTTTGGGCTAGGTCAGTTTGTCTCTCTGCTTGAGCAGGTGCTCTTTGTGGTTCTTATCTTCTCTTCTTTACTCTTGCAGCTAAACTTGCAATGTTTGCATATTCATAACAAACTATTATGTGCATTTGCAAGATCTATCATCTTCTTACAAACTGAATACCAACAGCTTGAGCTAAGCCCCAAAAGTGGGGGGGATGAGTGGAAACTGGAGGAGATGGAATATCTTATCCATTGCAGATGTCAGTGTGGTCTAGGAAGAGAGCGGAGTGTTAAAATGTCTTTCACAGGGAGACAAACCTGTGAGTTAATGTATGCTGTTCTGGAAATTGTCTGCAGTGAGGACTTGCACAGGAATTGTAATGGCATCAGGTTGTTGCTTCTTGTCTTCAAATCTCTTGACTGCTTTAAATTGCCTTGCTTCTCCTTTGATCAGAAGAATGATGTGCAGGTCTTCAGCCTCTTGCAAGGTCGCTCTCATATGCAGATGTTCCACTGAGGGAAGAAAGCTCTTGACATCTGTAATGTTAGGCAGAAAACATGCTGCAGGTTGCAGTTTGGGTTTTAAGAGAAACTAGAGCCTGACCTGACTTCTTGCTTTCTCTGTGCTGTATGCCTGGCCTGGAGTTGTGGCTTGGAATGACTTAGATGAGTGCTACCCAGGCTGCCAAGTCTCAGTGGTCATGGGCTGGCTTTTGAAGTCTGAGTGCTGTAATCAACATGGCTCAGATAACTCTTGTTCTTACTGAACCCCATTTCTGGATCACCTTTGGAAAACGAGTCCACTGTATAAGAAGGAAGCTGGCCCTTACAGATGCTCTGCATCTTTGTGAAGAATGTTAGGGAATATGTTAGTGCTTTGCTTATCTCACAAGTGGTTTATCCCTGCCTTAATGACAGAAACGAGGCTACTTGATATCTGGATCTTGGATGTGGTTAGGTCGCTGCATTTAGCAGTTACGACTTGGTTTACTTCACTGGGGCAGCCAATTTATGATGACAACTGACTGTGTTAAAATGAGTCCTTAATAAACAAAGTATTGTAACTTCAAGCAGAGTTACACTGTACTGTGACTTCTGCATCTCTGACCTGTATTACCCCACTGGCTCCAAAATATTTTCAAAGGAAGGGGGTGTGTCAACTGACAAGGAATTCTGTCCTGTGTGTCCATTTGTTATTGTGTTAAATTGCTAACTTCACCTCCTTTTTGATGTCTGACATTGGAACAAACGTTCTGGGAATCCAGTTGGAACGATGAGAACCTCACCGTGCTGCCTGCCCATTCCTGAGCAGCTGCTTCACTGACAACAGTTTTGGCAGAGTCAGAGAATCAGTTTAAAAAAAAAAAAATAATAAATTTAAAAAGAAAAAAAAAAGGAAAAAAGTTTATTGTCTCTTTTTTGACTGTGTTACAGCGGCGAGTGGAGCAGCCGCTGTATGGGGTAGACGGCAGCACAGCAAAGGAACCGCAGGAGGATCACTCTGCTCTGCCAACGCTGATGTCGGTGATGCTGGCGAAACAGCGGCTAGAGAATGAGCAGCTGGCACAGAGGGGAGGTGGCCTCTGCTTTACTTTTGTCTCGGTGAGCAGCTCTGAAAGGACTTGAATGCCAGGGGATGTTTCTAGTTAAGGGATGGGGCATTTGAAGGAGCTCAAGTGCAGCCTGGTTTGTTGATGACCAAGTCTACCATCTTCTGGTAAGTTCTTCTTCCTTGTGAAGAGTTCCAGGTCCCAGGCTTTGCTTGTTAATAAAATGAGTTGAGTTTTAAGTTAACAATTTAAAAGTCTTACGTAGATGGAAACAGCAGTGCGAGTGCCTGCTTGACTGTGAAAATCAAAAAGAATGGAGTACAGCCTTGCTTTTAGAAGTGTAAATTTTGGGCTAGCTTAATCTCAGCTGACATGAGTTACACTAGGTTTTTTAAAAGCTTTGTCTTTTAGCAGGTTGGGCCAGACTTCTTCAGAGCAGCTGATTCTCTTGTGTTAATGAACTAGAGCATTCTTAAACCTTAACATAAAAGTATGGTACCCAGGCCAGATTACACCTCCCATGTAAAGATAAGTGTATCTGCATGGGCACCAGCAGTCATGTTGAGGAGCATATAACAATACCCTGACTTTCTTTTGCAGGCCCAGCAAGGCAGCCCATCTTCTACGGGATCAGGGAACACTGAGCATTCCTGCACTTCCCAAAAACAGATTTCCATCCAGCACAAACAGTCACAGGTATAGCTTACCAGATGATACATCTCTTGGATACGAGATTTAAACTTGGTGTAGCTTGTCTTCTACACCACTTGAAATAGACTCAATGTCAAAAGAACTGGTAGTACCGACTTAGTCTTTAACTGTACTGATTAAAGGTGAATCACACTGAACTTTGTTCTTTATCCTGTAAAAGGATACTTCTCAGCTGTTGCTACTGGAGTTTGCTTCATATGTTCCTGAGGCTTTTCTGTGTCAGTATTGTGGCCAGTTTTTCAACTGCATGAGAACACGCTCAGGGGAGGAATAGCTGTGTCTTGCCCTGTCCGTTTCAGTTGTGTTGTATCTTCAATGTTCTTCCTCTCCTTATTAGTGAATACATGAAGTAAATTGTACTTACGGATACCTCTATTTGAGTGCTGTCAATCATGGGTGCATCCACACTGATTACACAAATACCCACAGCCTAGCTGCAAGTTCTTTGTCCTCTGCAGTTGTTGAGTACACCTGTGACCTCGTTTGCCCTGAGAAGGTGAGACGTGATGTCTTCTTGAAGGTGCTTCTCAACAAGTTCAATGAGCTGGAGTCAAGAAGAGGAATAGCTGTTTTATTTGTGCCAGTCTTGTGATTCCTTTTATAATCTGTTAAGATTCTTCTTGTGGCGTTGCAGCAAGATTTACTTCTAGCTGTGTCATCTTCCTCTGTTGCATAGCAGGACATTAAGCTTTACCTACAGTGCATCTTGCTCGTTTGTTCTTCATGCCTTCTCTTAATCTTTTGATTTTCATCTCTGATTACTCCATGAGTGACCCTTCCCTCCAGTGATTTCTAAGCAGTCGGTTTTGTGTCAGTCATTTTCACACATCGGTTTGTGTCAGATAGTTTCACTGCTGGGGCAAGTTCATTCTCCATTTCCCCAGCAGGTGGTACAAGTTCTTTGTGCATGAAGAATTACTGGGGATGCTAACTAGCTAACATCTCTGAGACCTGTCGTGTCGCTGGGGTCAGCTCTGTTGTCTGTATTGTTAAAATGCTGGTCTGTGAAGATCCCTGCGTCTTGCTTGTGATAGAATGATGCCAAGGCTCAAGTACCTGCCAGAGAGGCTTTTCAGATGTCAGCCTCTGCTATCCCGACATCGCTGCCTGAAATAGTGGTACCAGCTGTAGCGAGCAAGATATTCTTATCTCCTGTGCTCAACAAGCCAGCAGCATCCATCTTCGCTAAGAAGGGAGATGTGTTAGCTTAGCATGCTTTGTGCCAGCACTCAGCTTCCTTGTATTTTCCAGAGATGCAGATGTAGTAGATGCTTAAGGCAAAAAATCTGTAAAGATGCTTGCCTGTGCGATGAGAATATTGTACATTTTTATGTTTTCTCAAACTATTTGAGGTTGATAGATGGGGAAAATAAAACACTCAGAGATTTCCAGCTTGAATTTCTTGGCAATGCCAAAAGCAAGGGAGTATGAGCATAATTTCCCAAGCATTTTCCATCAGTGCAAGGGCTTCCAAGTTCTCTGAGGCAAGGTGAGTTGTGGTGAAATAAATCACTGTGCATGTAGAAGCATGACATCATCTGACACGGTGCAAGCATGTATGTCTATCTGACAAGTGGATGTAACAGTTACTGAAGAAACTTTTGCTGCTTGGCTGAGTGGATACAGTCTTGAGTTCTCAACAGCCACAGAAGTTTTAGCCTTGCGTGCCTCCTGCAGGCTGTCAGGCAGCATCAATGAAGTGAAGGCAGCAGTGAGGTGACCTGCCCGAGCCTTCTCTGTATCTTGTAGGATTTAGGCTCATCTTGCTTGAGATGCAGTGCTGGCAGGTGTTCATTTTGATCTTTTCCCATACTGGATAGAGAAGCAATAGTGTTCAGTCTACGAAGTTTGTCTCTTGCTTCATGGTGTTAGCTTCCAGGCAAGCCTGGAATTTGGAGAACAGTTATTAAGAACTCTGCAGGTAAGTCTCTGCTAACTCTTCTCAGAATCAGCCGTAAATGTGAAATCTGTGTTTGCAGGCAAGGAACAAGATTCCCTTGAGCTCTTGTTTATTTGGTTTTTTTAGATGTTATGTTCATGTGCATACTGACTTCTTCCCTACCAATTAATTGGAATCTTGAGTTTGAAATATTCTGGTTGCTGCAAAATATAGCATGTCTTTTGTATTTTGTTTATGGATGTAACATATCATTGGGTGAAGGTATTTGATATATGCTGCACCTGGTACAATTTTCCCAACAGATTTCACTCAAAAACAGTAAAGGTTGGGACCCTTCTGGGCAAAAACACATCAGTTTGTTGGAAGGAAAAGCTTGTGCCTAATTACATAAATAATGTCAATCTGTTACATTTTAAAATAAGAACCTGCATTTTTGGCCAAAACTGAAAAAAACCCGAACTCATAGATATTGTCTTTTGTCTGGCCAGTGGTTGTTTGTGGCCATCGATTTGGTATTCCAGCTGAGGGGTGACTTTTAGTGGGTTGGTTTCATTTTTGCCTTGTGCAGGTTGTGTTGTAGTGCAGGAAAGGGTGCTGAGTGTTAGAGACCACTGTGGGCTGGGCAAAATTCAGCTATTAAAACAAAACTGACAGTATGTGGAGGTGGTGGTAGCTTGTTGTGTCTGCATTCTCCAGAGCAGAGCATTAGGCCTTTGTGCTGACTGTCCAAGCCTCCTATGTTGAAACAGCCCATCGTGCAATAAGAGAATGAAGAGTGGAGGACATCCCCTGGCCTGGGAAATGGGAGGGGATTTTGTTCATTCTTAAATCTGTTCGGCTTCAAGAGGGTTATTCTGTGATGAAATGTGCTAACTGTGAAATATCTGCTGTTCTTATTAAATGTGGTTTATGGTGGTTTTCCTCTACAGTCGGACCTCACAATGGAAAAAATATCTGCACTAGAAAACAGTAAGAACTCTGACTTGGAGAAGAAGGAAGGGAGGATAGATGACTTGCTAAGAGTAAGTATTTGAAATGGGACAACTCTTCTAAAAGCTGCTATTTAAAGATCCCAAGAACACCTGTGCCAGCATTTTGTGTACTGACCACTTGCAGAGCCAGCACTCACAAGGGTGAAACGAATCAGTCACCTCTTACTCTCAAAATAATTATCTGGTTTGCACTCTGCTTGGGCCTGCTTGAATCCACAACCAGGGCAGCTGTAACAGCGTGGGTCTGTAGTGCAGAACCATTGTAGCTAAGCTCAGGTTTTTGTCTCCTCAGCAGGGTTGGTCTTTCTTTGATCTTTTGCTCCCTTGTTGTGAGTTTTGTTAGCTAACTTAACATATTTCTCTTCAGAATTATCCCCTTCTAAATGCTGGGGTGCTGCCTGCCTCTTGCTTAGTAGCATGTTCTGCAACCTCTCAGTAGGGAGTTCATTCTGAAATGTTGATTTATGAATCAGCGAGACAAACAGAGGTGAAGAACACATATTTTGGTCAAACCTAGAGAGTAAAGCTGCTCTGTATCATTAGTGCTCTTCAGTAAAAGATGAGATCCTTGATTTAAAGGTATTTTTCTTAACGGAGGAGTTGTAATTGATCTGCCTTTCATCAGCTGGAGGGGCATCTCTTGTGAAGTGCTGGAAAGGATTAGAAAATGCACTAAAAGGAGAAGAGCAAAGACCGTGTGTGTATCTGGTCTCAGTACCTAAAAACTAAGGCATGGTCTTAGAGATGCACATGAAAGCTCATGTGGCCTTGTGGGAAAACAATCCACGGAGCAGGACTTTTACTATCAGAAAATCAGTTAAAATCAGAAGCTGTTGGTTGGAAAAGGGAGAGTTAAATTTAACTTTTTATCAGTGAAAATAGTAGCACATCAGATACCACTGTGCACTGTGGCAGTTTTACTGGGAGAAGTCTATAGCAGGGCGGATGGACAGTAGCTCAGAGGAGAATTTAATTGAAAATGTGAAGTCTGTCCTTTCACTCTGCCAGTATTGTGGCTAAAATGGTGAGGATACTCTAAGGTTGAGTAAGCTGTTCTGAGATAGCTGTGACAAGGTCTCAATTGCTTTAAAAATAAATAATAAAGTCCTTGTGCTTAGTTTCTTTGTACCTTAGTTTTTCATGTGTAAAAGATTGATAACACTTTTATAGGGTGCTGAGGTCTGAATGGGTTAAAAATACAAGAGCTTTGCTTGGATGTTTGGAGAAGAGAAACATGGCCTTTTTGCATTTTTTCTTTTTCCCCTTTATCCTGCCTGCTTTGCTCTCCTTTATCTGATGCCTCAAGCTAGCTTTCTTTCTAGGTGGTGCTCAGCTTGGCTCTCACTGAGTGACTTAAAGGCTTGTCTTCTCTGTTCTCGTTTAGGCCAACTGCGATTTGAGACGGCAGATAGATGAACAACAAAAGATGCTGGAGAAGTACAAGGAGAGGTTGAATAGATGTGTAACGATGAGCAAGAAGCTCCTTATAGAAAAGGTGAGCAGCAGGCTGCAGTCACAGCTGGTGCATTTGAAAGCTTCTCTATCTTTCTTGGCAGTGAAAATCTGCTCCTATTGCTCTGGTGATAAGAGACAACTGGAATTTTGTCTTGAATTGTTTCTCTGCAAATAGGAATGTAATCTGAAGACTGAAAGCATTCAGAATGTTTGGTTATTTTTGAGTCTCAGAGATCTCCCTTGCTTAAGTGAAATAGTCTGAGCTCTAAATGCAGCAGGCATTACTTGCTTTGACACTTGTGTATCTGAAAAGTGCCTTTGTCCAGCAGTTGCTGTACAGGAGCAGTGTCCCATTGTGAAGTGAAATTGCCAGATCTGCTCTGTGACAAGGGCAAGTGATTTAAAACTTTCTTCTTTCAAATGACAGAGCTGGAGATCATTGCTTTGTACAGTACTTAAAATAACATGAAAAAGACTCTGAGAAAGTGCCAAGCTGTTGTTTACAGGCATCCAGCTTGCTTCGCTGTTGAAAGATTTGCAGATTTCCTTTTAGTTCAACAATGTGGGGTTTTGATTCTCTTTCACCTGTTGGCCAATAACACCAATTGTTTGTGGGCACTGGATGGGCACAAATACCTGGGTGCTGGCCAGTGTGGGCAGTCTGTTTGATTTGCTTTTGTCACTGAGCTGATTGTTCTTGGCTGAATGGGACTCCGTTTTCTGGGAGGATTTGTAACTCTGGGCTGTGTTACGTAGACCTGGCGTTCAGATAAGCAGCGTGTAGCTCCAGTGAGGAGCTGTGCTGGTTCATCTTTAATCTTGATTGACTGAATCTTTGCTGTTCTCACCTCAGGCTTTAGAAACTTTCTTTCACTTACTGGAAATACTCTGTGACGGAGACCACCACCGCTCTTTTTCTGTTGGAGTCTTAATTGAGGCTGTCTCTTCTGGGAGTGCTGTTTGGCTAGGATTGAGTTGGCTTATCACTGTATCTTAGTCTTAATGTTGATTTGGGGTGCGTTTTCCTCCTTCGCCTCCTATTAGAGTGAATAAGGGCCTGATGAGAGACGTATCTGAAGTCCAGCTAAGCTGCTGATGCAGAGATAGTTTTAATCCTACTGTTAAATTGAGTTTCAACTGATGATAGAATGGGTGAGCAGCCCAAGCAGTAACGGGAAAGAAAATAGAAAGCTGAAATGCCAGAAAAGAAGCTGTCAGACTGCAGAAGCACCATCAGTAATTTCACCAATAAAGTTCAGCTGGTTTCAAGTAAGCAGTACTGGAACAGAGCAAAAGGTGTCAGGGATTGGAAGTGAGTTTAGACAAGGCCTAACTCTTAGCTGCTAATCTGAGGGTTTTATTTTAACACGTGTTTTGTTTTCAGTCAAAACAGGAGAAGATGGCGTGCAGAGATAAGAGCATGCAGGATCGATTGAGGCTGGGCCACTTCACCACGGTGCGGCACGGGGCGTCCTTCACTGAGCAGTGGACAGATGGCTATGCCTTCCAGAACCTCATCAAGTGAGGACAGTTTTCTTTACCTACAGGAGCAGAAAAGGAGAAACTAAGCAGTTGTGTGTGATGTCTTGCATGTCAAAATGGGAGAACGGTGTGACTGATGCATTAAAGGATCAGACAGGGACTCGGCTACAGACAGCGAGGAACCTTTTAGTGAGAAATATGCTTCCACTTAACTCCAGAGACTTAAAACTGGAGTCAAATTGTTTGAGTTGGCCTCTGGATTGGAAAGAAGCAGGCTGCCCTGTTAGGTGTTCTCAGTGCACCTGTCTGGCTGTGCAATGCATAGAGTGTGGGGAGAGCGAGGCCAGACTCTCATGTGTATCCGGAGTCAATCAATTTGGTTTGCATATCTGCTTATATTCCTCCAGGAAAGTTGCTTATCTTCCCCCCCCTCCTCTCCTCCCCCTTTTCTACCTTTTAACTTTAAAAGGGAAAAAAAAAAAAAAAACTTAAAGAAAATCCATGCTATTTAACTTTTTTTGCCTTTTGGTAACTGTGATCAAAGTAGCTGCAGAAACCTGGAAACGAAGATCAGACACCTTTTTTATGCAGGATATTAATGGAAATATCCAGTAAATTCCCACCTGGCCTCGACCTTTAAGTAGGACTTGGCAAATTAATTGCATAGAGAGAGCTGTGTGTAATCCATTAAAACCATCTAATTTTTCTGTGGTCTGATAGAAGGTGCACATGTTGTTGGGTGCAGATTGTGAGCATGCTAATATTCTCCTTAGTTTGTGCTGTAAGACATGGAAGAAATACTTCTGGAATCCTTACCTGCAATCTCAGTCTGTTTTAAACTGTGAATTAAGCATCTGAATTCACAAGTCATTTAGTTTGTAATTCCACAAATGCTTTTATCACTGTAAAATAACAAGGCAGCTTTACGATAGTCTCCCCTCTGAAACAGAAGGACTCTTTTCTGCGTGAAATTGGGGATGGTGTTAATTATGCTTCAGAAAACTGAGGATAGCTGAACTGTACCCTTACAGCATAGGGATACTTTCTCAGACAGTGCCAGACTTCAGGAACAGTTCAAACAGGAAAGTCTAGGATTTAGAACAGAGTATTCTAGGAAAAAAAGTGTGTGGAAACTTAGTGACTTACCATAGATCCCTGGGTTTTCCATGAGGTTAGCAGCTCCTTGGTTTTGGATATCCTCTGCATGAATAAAACCTTTCACTGACTGAAAGGTTTCTGTGGGGCCGGGAAAAGAATCCACTTCTATGTGAAAAATACCTTGGAAAAAAAAAAAAAAAAATCTGAGTCAATGTTTGGCACATCCTCCCTTTCTGAACAAGAGTATTTTGTTGGTAATCTAAGAGTACAGCTGATTGGAATTCATTGCTCAAGTCTGCTAAAAGCAGATGCTGAGGACGACTGAGTACATTCCATTAGTTATCTGCTTTGTGTTTTGTTTGTTTTATTTTTCTTCTGCCCTCATCTTTCCAGGCAACAGGAAAGGATAAATTCCCAGCGAGAAGAAATAGAAAGGCAACGAAAAATGTTAGCAAAACGGAAGCCACCTGCCATGGGCCAAACCCCCCCAGCAAGCAATGAGCAGAAGCAGCGCAAGAACAAAACCAACGGAGCAGAAAATGAAACGTAGGTTCTGTGGCCTTCTTTGTGCCTTGCAAAGCTGCATGCTTTGATTAGAGCACAAAATATCCACTGGGAAATGGAATCTTGCCCTTGCCTCTAGGCTTCACTACACGCACAAATGAATAGTGTGGAATTAGCCTGGCATTCAGAAACATCTGGCTGCAGTTCTAAATAGTTTTCATTGGAGTAAAACATGGATCATTGCTGAGTCCGGAATTTTTGTGAGCTTAATTTCTTTTGAATGCAGTAAGTTTTCAAACTTGATGCAGCAAGAGAGCTGAAAAATGCGATGTGCAAAGGAAGTAAAAGACTTCACCCTTAGTTTTGGTAACACTGTACAACACTTTGCTTAAAAAACCAAAACATATTCAGGAGCTTTTTTGTCTGTGTACCTTCTGGTGGGACTGTTCAAAGAATGGGTTTGGAATGCTGAGGAAAAAGGTGCTCTATAAAGACAGTGCATAATAGGTTGAACTGTATCTCAAAAGCAGTTCTTTCCAGATATTTGAGTGAGGGAAATGGAAGCATTATTTAAGTACTGCTGTCTCATCTCACAGGAGCCCTGCTTCTCTTTTTGAGGTTGTTGATACTTTGGGAATGCTGGTGCTCTTAGAGAGCAAAGCTTCTCACAAGAACTTTTAGTTGTTGCTCTTACTTCTTTAAAAGTGTTTGCTACTTGCAAATTGAAGCCAAACCCTGAGCAGCTTGTTTCTTGTTGGAAATCACATTAAGTAACCTTATTGTAAATAAAACTGACTCTCAATGTGCTGCTGAGGCACATGACCTAGTTTTCCTTTCTTCTTTTTCTCCCCACTCTGGGCAGTCTGTACTTCCCTGTAGCTTCTACAAGTCTACTTTTCAGTCATCATTTTATTGCTGTTGGCTAATACCATAATTCTCAGTGACACTTCTCTTTTTGCACTGTTAAATCAGTGCAGTGTTATGGCCTTACTTAGAGGTTGTGGAGCCCTTTGTATTCTTGCACTTTGCACTTTGAAAAGTGCATATTAAACAAAAGCTCCCACTCTTTTTTTTCCACCTGCAGCAAAGGTGGCACATGGTTGGGTTAGCTGTGTGTTTGAAATGCTCTCACTTGCCAAAGTGGTGCCCCAGGTAAGGATGCTGAGACTGGTCAGGTCTGTATAGGAGTGCAGTATATGCTTCCTGCAAATACGTAGCTTGAATGGAGATCTTGACCCCTCACTGTGGCCAAGAGGGCTTAAAAACAACTGTGAATATGCTTTAAAAGCTGAGTTTTTTAATGGCAGTTGGATTTTGGAGAAGTAAATTGCACGTGGTCACCCATCTGAGCAACAACATAATGCTTCCCAATTTGTGTAGTGATGGTTTTGCCTAACAGAAGAGTGCAGCTGCACTGAGGCTTATGCTGTTGGCATGGCAATGTGGGTCTTGATATAGCCTGGCAATCACGATGTTTATCTGTGATATCCAGTGAGTTTCTACCTGTAGAGAGCCTGCTGTGAGGTGATTTCCTCTCTACCTGGTTGTGCTGGTGAGCCTTTTTGTGCTGCCCAGTCATTTTCTTAGTGTTTCTTGCTGCTCTGTCATTCTTTGCCACTGTATTTTAAGGTTTTATCTTTGTGGTTTAGAAGAGTTACTTGTGGTGTTAATTAAAACTGCTCAGCTGTTCACTTGGAGTGTTGCAGCTTATGATGAATACACTGGTTTTGTAATCAGCTGCAGTGACTGCTTGCACACAGATGCAGTTGTTGGACTGATGTGATTCAGGTACAACATCTTCCTGATGTTGGAGGGAGGTTTTACATTTTGTGGAATTCTTACAGTGGTTTCTGTGCAAACTGAACGTAAATGCTGGTGAAACTTGAATGACGAGTGGTTGGCCAAATAATTTCACTTGATTTTTGTTTCCTCTTAAGTTCATGGCTGTTGCTGTGCCTTAGAAAGAAGGGGAAGGTTTCATTACATAGGTTCAGAGGTACCCTGCCCCAGCATCAATCTCCTGAAAAAAGTGAATGAAGCACATGTTGTCATTCACAGACAATATCTGCTGGATTAACCTTAGGGTTTGTTGAACACTTGGGCAGTATTAGAGCCTCAGCTCTACCAGAAGTAGTGCATTTCAGGCCGTGTTTCTGAAACAGGACAGTGTTTGTCTTTGAGCCTCCTTGGTTTTTGTAATGCTTGCTGCAAACGTGGCTTTTTTTGGGCAGTGCTAGCCTGCTGCTCATTACATCTCTTGCTTTATGAGTAGACTGGTGGTGTTTAGCTCTGCATTTCTCTTGTGCACAAGAAGCTGTGGAAAGCTTGTTGCTGGTTTATTCAGTTGTCTTTTTATTCTTTGCACAGCAGCATCAACCAAGGACCTAAACATCTGGGAAAGCCTTTTAGATAAGCTAAATCCAATCCAAGTTCAAGCTGCTGTATTTTTCTTGTGGAATAGCACACTTTCATATGAAATGAGGCATCACATACACATTTGCCATACCAGGTGTTTTTTGTATGTATCTTCAGTTTGTAACAGGCACTTCCTTATGGTTGAAATCCTTTTAAAGGGAGCGTTGTGAATTTTGTGTTAGATTTATCTGCTTAAAAACTGCTGTAGAAGTTGTTTCAGCTGTGCAGCCCCTCTGCACTGTAAGCAGGGGAGGGAAGTAGTGGCATTTCAAGACCAGCACTGAACCAACTGCATCCAGCATCGTCTCAGTTGGCTGTAAGGTGAGCTGAGGGAGCACAGCCCAGCAGACAGAGGGCTCCATCTCCTCTTGAAACTGAGTGTGATACTGATGCTGTGGAGAACTCATGCTGACTTCTGTAGTAGGTGTGACACAGCATAACTGCTGCAACGAGGATCCTCTTGAGGTGTGGTTTGGACTTAATTTTAGGTTCAGAAGGGTTATTTGTATGTTCTCACATGTGATCTTGTTTACAAAGTGAACAGATGCGATGGATGTGGACTTCATAACCTTATGTTCACATGCATGATGCCTTTACCCATGTTGGCAGCAGTGAGAGAATCAGTGTAATGATTGGTTTTGAAACTTCACAGATCTCAGTGCAGCATTACATTTCACTAGGGATGGACCCTATCACTGTTTTAGCATAAGGCTGAATTTTGCCTCCTCTTAGAATGGAAACATTGCGTGTCATTTACCATCACTAAAATGGCAATTGTTTCCTTATCCCACTGTAGCTGCTTGCAGGGTCAAAGATGTGGAAAAGTGAAGTAAACTTACATGATTTCCCTGGAACCACCTGACAGCCTGAAACAAAAGTTCAGAATCCCAGTTCGTGGCTCAGTTTGCAGTGTTGCTGTAGCCAGCTGTGGTGTTACAATCCTCACACTGTCCTAAATAAGTGTTATTAGGAACCTGAATTTGAAATTGATTTGTGCTGTATTAAAGTTCAGCTTTTGGTCTCTTACTTGATTGGCAGATTGTGGAGCTAACAAAACAAAAAAGGTTGCTGGATGTTGACATACTCTGTGCAGTTACTGCTTCCATAGGAGAAGGTGCATATTGCAAGTCGTGCTTCAACACACATTGAAATTCAACAGCTTGGATCTGTCTCTTCCATGCAGGTTAACGCTAGCAGAGTACCATGAACAGGAGGAAATCTTCAAACTCCGACTGGGTCATCTGAAAAAGGTAAGAACTGCAGAGAAGGCTTTTAGGTGGGTTTCTCCAAACTGGATCATTTCACTGCAGAGATCACTCCCACTACTTTGCTAAGTAAGAGGGCTCTTGTTACTTGGGAAGGATGCTCAGGATGTTGTACTCGTATTTTCCAGGGCAGTAGTGCTGCTCTTTACTTCAGCACATAAATGGTGTCCTCACAGTTAGGATTTCATGATGGGAGTTCTGCTGTTTCAGTGCCAAATGCCTGCTTTGTATGTGCTTAGCATGAGGGAACATGAAGGAAGGGACCAAGGGAAAGAAATGACAAGAGCAAAGCAGAAAATGCAAGCAACAATGGCTTTCCCATTTCTTTGTCATGCACTATCTGTAACAGATCTGTAAAGTTTTTGAGTAATAGCTGTGTTTAGATAGTTATAAGGCATTATTGTTTTCACATACATTAGTTTCAATAGGAGTGACATCTGCAAGTGAGCTTATATTTCAATAAGCTGCTGGTTACTTTCAACATGATTGCAAAAATGTAAGAATAAAACTTCTGGGACACTTAGCAGATGGAGTGAAAATAAAATAAAGGCTTTCTGCCACTTTCCTGGCTGGCTGTGTGATCTGCAAGGCCAAAGAGTCTTTTCCTGAGTGAAGCAGGAAAAGTGGAAGTGCAGCACGCTGCCAGCCTTCCATCTTTGCTCAGGTGTTTGTGTACAACCTCTGCACTGAGGGTTTTTGTCCTGTGACCTCGACACTGAACGCAAGGCTTCGTTAATGCTTCTGTACCTCGTTATTTTCAGCGGTGAGGGAAAGTTAAAGCACATATGGAATCTGCTGGCACGCTGCCTGTTACATTTTATTGTCCAGTGAGTGCAGATATGTGATATGAGCAGGAGCATGCTGCAGGCATACTGCTCCATAGCTTCCGCATTGCTGGAGTGGATTAATTGCAGGTTGTCTGGCATGTAGTGTGGCACCCCGGGACAGAGGAATCCCATTTGGAAATGGATCTTAATGGAAAATGAAGTAATGTTCTGGGATCGTGGCATTGTCTGAAGCTGTTCTTATCCTTGTCCACTTTTGGAAACTGGCTCATTTTTTGTGCCTAAAAATAGAACCTGTTGAGAAGGGAAGGAGCAGTCACAAGACGAATGGGTTACTGTGTCCCTTGAGTCATGTGCACCAAATAATGCTGCTCAAGGCGCATGTTTTAATTGAGGTTTGCAACCCTGTCCTCATCAGTGTGAATTCAAGACTTGTATTTGAGGGCAGTGGACCTTCCAGCCCTATGGACTGTGCATAAAACTTTGACGTGGCTCCTTTCTTCTCAAGGAAGGGGGCAGGACCAGCAGTGCTGCACATCACAGAGGTGAAGTTGTACAGGTCATGTTCCTACAGGAGGCAGAGCCTCTCAGCACTTCCTCGCTTGGTTTCTAGACCCAATGTTCTCTGGAACAGAAGTCGTCTTTAAGAGCTGTGAAATCTCTGTGATCCAGATAAAAATTCTTTGGTTTTTGCTAAGTGAGTAACAGCTGAAGGTTCTTTCAGGTCATGTGTTGGCTTATCAGTCACTCCTGCCCTATGATAAAGAAATCAGTCTCAGTTGAAAGTAAAGAGCTTTTGGGGCTCCCTGCTTGCAGGGTGAGGTGGTGGCTGTTGGCCTGGTGTTAAAGAGAAACAAGAACCCACCCAGAGACTAAAGAGTCCATGAAACTTACACTAAGATGTTCTGCCGACCACTGAAATGTGTGTTAAGGTATTCCTGCTTCTCAACTTCAGACTGCACGTGTGGTTCAGTGTGGTGTCAGGGCTGTTACTCCCATGTGAACAAGCCTTTTCTTGCCTTGCCCTTGTTAACTGGAGCACACTGTCCATTCAAATGATGTCTTACTACAGAAGCTGTTCTCTGTAACTTCCATTTCTGAGTTAGGCAGCTTTTATATTTCTTGGGTAGAAAACACAGTACCCTGAGATGTGTTGGAAGATTATTGTAACATTTATGTGCTGTGGTAGTTTTCTACTACCAGATAGACATTGATAGCCTATAAGAGGTGAGCACAGAATCTGGTACTGGAAATCTCCGTTTCCATAACATGAAGTTAGAACCATGCACATGTAATGTGTAAAGTGTCAGGCAGGCCACATCATCCTGCATCCTTCAAACATTCCCTTTTTATGGCTTCTCAAATTCCAAAGTCTGTACTTCAGAAAAATCTCATTTACTTTTGTTATCTACGTGTCAAAGCCCAGGATGCCAGTCTCTGTATTTATAGCATGTCTTTCTTTAAGCATCACGTCCCAGTTTTTGAAGATGCAATCTTAAAAGATTTCTCACACAGCTAGCCTGCAGAAGGGGAGAGGGGTTTGGAGGATGAGTGGCTGCCATTTTAAACAAAGTTACCTGGTCTGTTTGCCCAAGGAGGCTGTGGATGCCCCATCCCTACAGGCATTCAAAGCCAGGCTGGATGTGGCTCTGGGCAGCCTGGTCTGCTGGTTGGTGACCCTGCACATAGCAGAGGGTTGGAACCAGATGAGCATTGAGGTCCTTTTCAACTCAGGCCATTCTGTGTTTCTGTGATTCCTTTCACCTTCTGCCCGACTCTTTAAATGGAGATTGGTGGCCCTGCATGCAGCAGCAGGGTTGAAGCTTGAGGATCTTTGAGGTCCCTTCCAATCCAGTCCATTCTATGGTTTTGTGATACCATGGCTGTGAGCAGCTTTTTCATCTCCCAGACACATTATTTGCCAATGACCTGTTTACACGTGGAGTTATGTTTGTGGCTCCAGGTAGAAATGCTGGCTATAATATTTGAAACAATGTCGTGTTTTCTTTTTGGTTTTCTCTTGCACAGGAAGAAGCAGAGATCCAGGCAGAGCTGGAACGGCTAGAGAGGGTTAGAAATCTACATATCAGGGAATTGAAAAGGATACACAATGAAGATAACTCACAGTAAGCCCACGGGAGTCATAGAGGGTGTATTGCTGTTATGGAGGGGACAAATTGCAAATACTGTATCTTTTCTTAAATCAGTGTTTCACCTTAATGTGTCATTAGCCTAGGGGGCAGGGCAAAGGCTTCTGAGCACATCAAAGTATCGTTATATAACCTTGTATCAATAGAAAATGATTAAATAGCATCAAATCTGCCAGTTCTGATATTTTTAGTCTCAATATAAAAAATGTTTCTAAGTTGTATAAGAGCTGTAATCTGTTATAGTTCATTGTCAGTGTTGTTAAAGCGTGTCTTTCTTGCCAGGTTTAAAGACCATCCAACGCTAAACGATAGGTATTTGTTGCTACATCTTCTGGGTCGAGGAGGCTTCAGTGAAGTATATAAGGTAAATTTGAGATGCCAATCTGATGCAGTGTGAATCTGCAGTGAAATCCCACAGTAAGCAGAACCTCGCAATCATTTTCACAATGGAGCGTGTGGTTGTGGAAGGAAGAACAGAACACATGTTACATCTGGCTCGTATTAGACAGCAGGCTTGAAATTTTGAGGTTCTGCTCACGTCCTCAGAGGTCAAATTTCCTGCAAATGGATGTTTTAAGAAAGCATTGCACTAAATCTGCAGGTTTCACCAGGACAGAAGCCTAGCATTCAAGTGCTGTACACAAATACCTTAACGTGGCAAAGTTTTACTGAGGATGGCATAGCAAGTCTGAGCTTTGCTGTAAATAAAAGAGAAAATAAATAGGAGCAAAGCCTTTATTTCCTGGGGGTAAAAGGCTTTTTTCTTCGTTTTATGGTCTGAAGTAGCAGACTGGGTGTGTGTGCAGTCCTTGGAACTGAGGAGTGCTTGTCTGTCAGTACTCTTTGCATGGCCAAGACTTAGGATACTTTGGAGGTTCTTGTTTGATTATTACACTTAAATCCTCTCCAGTGCGAAATATTCTCCACTTATAGCCAGTAGTCTTTAATTCGTGTTGAATTTGGGTAGAATTAACGTAACTATTCTGATGCAAATGTTGGGAACATCATGATGATTTATTATTTTGATGCAGTATAACGACAGGTACCCAAACCAGAGGGGCCTACTGTTCAGGTAGCCAAGAGGGAGTGCTGCCTGCAAGTACTCCCAGTTTCTCTTTGGAGTCTCTGATGACTCAGTAGAAATCCAGAGCTCCACAGGCGAAAGGTGAAAGCAAGGGCATAGGAATGCTTCATACCTGACTGTGCATAAGGGTTATAATTACATTACTAAAACAAAGAAATGCTTATTTCTCTTCTCCACGGTCCATGCTGATCTGTTAAGCATTAGGAGTTCAGTATACAGCTTTTCAGCTGGATGTGGATTATCCTTGTTTGCTTACAATAGGATTTTACCCAATCCTGTAAATTATTAGATGTTTCTGCTCTCAGACAAAGTAACAGACTTCTTCATTTCCCCAAGAACACAATTCCAGTGATCTATTCTTTAAAGGCTGCCTAAATAGCAAGATATCGGACATGCAGCACCAGCATTACACAGTTCAGCCCTCGAATTCTCTGGCTTCTAAACAAGCTGAAACATTTTGCTTCAAGATGGAGAGCTGAGCTACCAGAAACAAAGTATTAAAGATCTGCTGTGTGATTTTCATTTTTGTTTTCAACTTAGTGTAGAAAAATAAGTGAGCTGGTTGGGGGAATAGTGACAAAGTCTTTCCCAGAGTGATTGAGTGGCTGTATTTCAGTAATTTGGCCGTTGTGATCCCCATTGTAGCACTGGTAGTAAAATGTCAGAATAAATGCAGCATTAGTTGAATCCCATAGGGAAGGGTCAGATCAAAGCACAGAATATTCAATTGTTTTCAGAGTTGCTTGGTTTCATTAGTGAAACTAATTACATCAAAATGTGGGTTTGCTCTTCACTCAGTCTGTTGTAATGCTGATTTCCTGGGTGGGGAGATTGATTTGTTAGATCTTGTCTGCTTCTGCAGCGTGAAGTTGAGGCTGTGATTCCTACTGATGCTCAGATCTTCTCTTTGCAGGCATTTGATTTAACAGAACAGAGATACGTAGCTGTGAAAATACACCAGTTAAATAAAAACTGGAGAGATGAGAAGAAAGAAAACTATCACAAGTAAGCAAGGCTGTAAAACAGAAACGTCCCCAAGTTGTGTTTAGTTCTTCACTGTCTGTGAACAGGCAGCCATTTTTTCCTATGTTTTGCCACATTTCAAAAGCCACTCTGCCCCAACATCTACTTGTAAAATTTATATTCATGTTAGAAATGTCTTCAATATGTGCACACACCCCCAGTTTTGTACAAACACGAGGCTTTAAAGCGCCAGTGGTGCTGTAGAAAGAAAGCACTAAAGTGGCTTCTCTTCAAAATGTGTAAGATCTTGCAGAAAAAAAGTGCTCATGCCCATCTTCCAGGCACACACCTGCATGTTGAAAGACTACTTTTTGTTTCCTAGAATACTTGAGCTTTCCACAGGTGATAGGAATAACTTGTCACAGCCTAGAAGAGGGCTGCAAGAAGCCTGTTGAGCATTGGTAACACTTGCTTCCTCATGCCGTGGATTAGATAAGTGCTGCAGAATCACAGCCAAAATTTTTTCACAGAACTTCAAAGACAAAACTGTGATCTTGCTTCCTCAACGTGTCAGTGGCATAAGCTAAGCTGGAGTTGAAGCTTGGACTGTTGAACATCCTGGAATTTTTCTAGAACTTGCTGATTTTTGCGTTCAGCTATCTTGGATCCCATAGCGATTTATTATGAGATAATTCTGTTTTGGCGAGCAGTACCATTAATCAGGATTAAGTTATTTTGTAGTGCTGCCAGCATCTGGGAATCTGATACACTTGGATTCTGTGGTTCTCAAAAACTATTCTGAGCAGATCCTCGTTTGCCTGCCTTTTCTTAAGCTGTGTGATGTGCATGGGTTTGTGACTGAACTTGGACTGTCTGGGTGCTCCTTCTGCAGAACTTAGAGTTATGCCACTTGTGTGACTAATGCTCCCACTTTCCTATTTTCAGACATGCGTGTAGGGAGTACAGAATTCACAAAGAACTGGATCATCCTCGAATAGTTAAGCTATACGACTACTTTTCACTGGACACTGACTCGTAAGTTGCGTCGCTGTGTGCTTTGACTCGGTTTGACCCATCCACCACAAAGTTTTTGATCTCAAAATCTTACAGCAGAGTCCAGGGTATATCCGTGCCTTGCAGAGGTGCTGCAGAGATGTCTGCTGTCTGAGGCAGTTCTAGCATGCACAGATTTTCTAGAGATGCTGTCTTGCATGCCCTGTTATGTCAGATGTGATGCTCTGCTTGTAAATCTTGCTTTTTGTTGACCTGGGCACATGCCCCAGCCAAAACTGCTTCCATTTCTGCTCTGGTGCTAAATGGAACCTATCTGACCTTTGTACAATTGAGCGTTGACGATTGTGCTCTTGGTGCCCTAATTTTGGAGATTAATTGGCTGGAGGACTCTTAATGTATTGATCGAATAGATGAGACTTGCAGACAGACAACAACAAAGTGGTCTGGTTTCTGTCAGATGCCTTAATTACAACTGCTGCTGTTTTGCCTTCAGGTTTTGTACAGTGTTAGAATACTGTGAGGGAAACGATCTGGACTTCTACCTGAAGCAGCACAAGTTAATGTCGGAGAAGGAGGCGCGATCCATTATCATGCAGATTGTGAATGCTTTAAAATACCTAAATGAAATCAAACCTCCCATCATACACTATGACCTTAAACCAGGTATGCTGTGCTGGTAGCTGACGTGCTTGAGGATGCTAACTGGAAGTAATGGGCTGTAATTGAAGCGGGGGTGTTTGTTTTGGTCAGACAGCAAAAAGGAGACGGTCCTGCCTGGGAAAACACACTTGCAAGAAGAAAAAGCTATAATGCATAGAACATTCTGTGAAAAGGGTATTGTCTCCCAGAATTGCAACATAAACAAGGAAGTAACATTCCAGAAAGAGTAGCCTCTTTATTCAAAATGAGCTCTTGAACCACCAAGTGTCTGTGTTTGGTTTCTCAATGTCCTGCTTGTGTTCTGCTGTTGAGAGCTTCTGTTATTGCTTCATAAAGGTTCCCATAATTACTAGTGTGTTTTATGTTCCCATTCTTCTGGCTTATTCTTTCTGTAATCATCTGCCTGAAATCTTGGGGGCAGAAGCTGGGAAGTGTTCAGGTTTTTGGTTGGTTTGGTTTTTATGACGTGGCAGCTCACAAAGCAGAGGACATGCACACTCCAGTCCTCCTTTGCATTCATTAGCATCTACCAAGCAGAAGGTCCTTTGAAAGATGTTTTTGCAGGGCTCTATGTAGCACTGGATAGAGTAGTGAAGGCAGAAATGGAAGTGCTCTCTTCTGGGATGTTGGCTAGGTTGCTTTTTCCTAGTCCAGTAAAATTCAACCACCTCTTCAGACAGTTGTCTCTGGTTTGCCTTCCTTTACTGGTGGCACCTCGTGGGTATTGTGTAACTCTGTGATGTGGTTTATTGCATCAGCAAGAGGAATCTGTACAGGAGGTGGTGCTGTTGCACTGTTCTAGTGACCGTATTCCTTCCCCCAGCTGTTGGCTGCTCTTGCTGTGTCTGAACATGCAGCAGAGCTCTGCCTGCAGTTGTCTAAAGCTGTGATTCATCTGCTGCCACCACACACAATTCTGCTGTTTTATTGTATGCTTTGAGAAAAACAGTGATGATCTGAATTCTTGATCCTTGATGGATTTATGAAAGACTCTTGCTTAAGCAGTAATTGTCTTTCTGAGCTTAGAAAGCCACTGGGGAGCACTGCCAGGAAGGGAGAGAGTTTCTGGCTGTTGAGAGACTGGGGCAAGTCAGGACTTCTGGACAGAATGAGTCATGACTGTGTATGTTTGCTTCTTTGCTTAGTCTTTCTTTTTGACCTGCCCTTCTAGCAGGACCTTTGGGAGGGGTCAAAACAGCACGGGCATCAAGCTGATTTGGAGAACAGGGCTCGTAATCCAAAGGCTCCAAGTAATGTTAGGCAACTGAGCCTTTTGAGGATGGATAAATCACATCTAGCAGTCAGAGGGAGCTGAGTTGTCTCTGAATTTAAAACACCTACCCCAGGCAGCTGCAGCTGGCTGTGCTTTGTAGGATGCTTGCTTTCTTGTAGAGAACCAGACTTCAATGCAATTTTATTCTTGCTTTTCCCTGCTAAATGTATTTCTAAGAGACTGCTTCCTCCCTCTTATTTAGGTAACATTCTTCTAGTCAATGGTACTGCATGCGGAGAGATAAAAATCACAGATTTTGGGCTTTCCAAAATCATGGATGATGACAGCTACAACTCTGTTGATGGCATGGAGCTGACGTCGCAGGGGGCTGGTACTTACTGGTAAGCATCACCTGTGGGGCGCTTGCAGCTTAAAGATCAAGAAGAGTTTCCAGGTCTCTTTGCATCTGTGTTAGCTCTGCATGTGCTGCCATTGCCAGCTTGAGATGATAGAGACCCTGTAAATCAGGGAAGGAGAATACTATGCAGGTATGTGAGGGAGAAGGAAAGAGCATTCCACTGAAGAGAGGTGAAAATCCATAGAGTGAGCTCTTACAACTTACATAAATCTCGTAGCACTGTTTGTAGCCACAGCTTCACTTCCAAGTGCCATATGAAAGATATTTGCAGCAATACTTGACTCCCAGTGCCAGATGTCATCGCTGCAAGTGATGCAGCTGAGAGCAAGACCTGCATTAAGTACCACAGGATGTAATTATTAGATGTCACCCAAACTGCAGTGTGTCCCTGTGGGCAGCATTTGTACACAAACATTTGTTAAAGCCTTCCATATTGTGTGAACAAACGTTTAGGCCAGTTCTTTTCCAAAAGTAAAACTAGCTGTAGTTTGAGCAAAGCTTTCTCTGTGAACTGCCAACTAGGCTTGAATTTCTAGAAATACATATTTTTGGCTGTGGATTTCTATTGTGAAATTGTTGGCCAAGCCCTTTTGACAACAAATACCAGTTTTGAAGATGAAAGAAAACAAGGTTTATTTTATGTGCTTCTGTTGAAAGGAAACTGACTGTGCTGAGTAATTCAGACCATCAGTGTCTGGAGAGCCCTTGGGTCTGTGGTCTTCACGAAAAGCAGTGGTATGGCAGTGGTGATCTTAGATGCACAGGATCAAAACTGGCTTCTTTGAATCCAAAGCCAGATTATGTCTTCTTTTCTAAACAAAATGGCTGTAAATATTAGAAGATAATACTCATAACTTGTTGTCCATTCTTTTTAATCAGGTATTTGCCACCAGAATGTTTCGTGGTTGGGAAAGAACCTCCAAAGATTTCAAATAAAGTTGATGTCTGGTCAGTAGGGGTCATCTTCTATCAGTGTCTCTATGGCAGAAAGGTAAGAGAGCACGTAACCTCTTTCCAAGCAGCAATTCCCAAACCTTTGGGAGGCAGCCCTGGCTTCTGCTCCCTTCACCTTGCCAGACTAGGAGATGCTTTTGCCTTGTCTCCTTGCCACCAGTTCCGAGACAGAGCCCATATTAATGGAGAGAGGATAATTTGTTAGGTTGTGTTTTGCTCCACGTGGCAATAGTTTCAGAAGCAACATTCTTCAGAACATCTTTCCTGATGGTCGTGTTTCCAGTGAGATGATAATGGGCAAAATGAGTGTGTCATTGGGTGCCAGGCACCTGGCATTCTTGTTTGGCATTGTTTTATCATGCTTTCAACGTTCTGATGTTGTTCTTTGAATGCAGAGTCTTTGTCAGGCCCAATATTGCTCAACAGCTGCAAGTGTTTTAAAATAAAATAGATACAAAGACTAAATGTTTTTAGAATGCCTTTTGGAAGGGAAGAGTCTATTTCAGGAAGAGGTGATTTGTTCTGAGAAAAGACAATCTTT
Organism: Tympanuchus pallidicinctus; assembly: GCF_026119805.1. Taxonomy (NCBI): domain Eukaryota; kingdom Metazoa; phylum Chordata; class Aves; order Galliformes; family Phasianidae; genus Tympanuchus; species Tympanuchus pallidicinctus. The sequence continues at coordinate 605,232 of NW_026294755.1, read as the reverse complement.
TCTTTTTTTAAAGACATCAGAAGGAATTGGTTGGGCAGGAAAAGGATTCCATAAGCTCTCGTGTTTACAAGTCTTTGGTAACCAGGAATTGGGAAAGCCTGGGCTGATAGAAACATTGTGGTGTCAGTCAGACAAACAGTGGAACCAGCCAAGCAGGGGTTGAAGGAGGTGAATCTCCTGGCCGCTCGGGTGGATGAGGGTCCTCTGATGTGACAGAGCTGACCTATGAGGTCTGCAAGCACATGGAGGTGCTTCCTGCCTGAGCTGGAGACACCCCGGACATGTTCCAGCTTGGTGTCCCTTCAGTTCAGTTCAGAAACAGAGCAGTGTGTCGGATGTTCATCTGGCTGGAATCTGCAAGCACCTTCACAGTGTTCATGGGCTTCTTGCCTGGAAAAATGCTGATGTCAAGTGATGATTAACAGTAGCACTATGGGATTTTTTTTTTTAAGGCCTGTCATCAGTCTTTAACTACTATTGTTTTGGGGTTGTTTTTTTATTTTTTTGGTAGCCCTTTGGCCACAACCAGTCACAACAAGATATTCTCCAGGAGAACACGATCCTGAAAGCCACCGAGGTGCAGTTCCCTCCAAAGCCAGTAGTCACACCAGAAGCAAAGGTGAGTCCTCAGCAGCGTTGGGTCACATTGCGTTGCCCTTCAGCAGCCAACACCAGTGGTTCCTTCCTTTTGGCTTTCCTTCAGGAAAAGGCTTTCCTTCAGTTTACTAGCAAGGAGTTTGTGTTCAGCTCTGGCCTCCTGCAGAGCGATCTGTTGCATCGTTGTTGCTGTCAGCCTCAGGGTCGAATGGAGTACAGCACGTCTCTCTACCCGTGCTTTCTCCTGCTAAAAGATGTGCTTCTGGCACAGCAGCTGTCTGTGCAATCACTGGGGAAGGAATTTCAGCGCTGGGTTGTCAGATTGGCCCAGCTCCCATAGAGTTAGATCTATCAAAGCGAGCTTCCTGTTCCTGTCAGTCTGCTAATTCTTGTTTTGCCTTGGGGGGTATCTGCAGGCATTTATCAGGCGTTGTTTGGCCTACCGAAAGGAGGATCGGATAGATGTCCAGCAGCTGGCCTGTGACCCATACTTGCTGCCTCACATCCGCAAATCTGTATCCACAAGCAGCCCAGCTGGAGCTGCGATTGCATCAACCTCTGGATCGTCCAATAACAGCTCTTCAAACTGACACAGAGTAATAGGCCAAAAACTGCTTGAGAAACCGGCAAAAAGACTTTCAGAAACGGCTTTGGAGTAGAGGAATCCGCAAGGGTCTTGAGAAACCTGTACCAGGTGCTTTTTTTCTCTTGCTTTTTTCCATCCATAGAGCATGACAACATCTAATCTCATCAAGAAAACCTTCGGCATCTAGGCCAAGCCATGTGGATAGGAGGTGGCTTGAGGTTTGTCCAGCAAATGACCACAAAGTGTGGCTGCTCTGAACAAGGAGGGGAAACTCAAGAAAATATAACAAAACAAAACGAAAGACGTGGTTCCACGTACTGTGAACTTCTGAACATGCAGCCTTGGGGAATCCAGGACGCCGTGTGTGCTTCATATGAAGAATGTGGACTTTGGAAAAAAAAGACTGGTCGAGTCCAGTGTTGATATTTAAACATTGTTCTTTTTCTTTTAATAAAGTTTAGGTAACATCTCCTGAAAAGCTCGAAGCACCAAGGTTCAGCTGGGGATGGTATATGACTCTTTGCCCTTTGGAGGGGAAAAAAGTTGATCCTGCCTGTTCATGGCACTAGCGTTAGTGTTTTACCCCTAATTAATTTCAGTTTTTTAAAAATAACAATTTTTTGGAAGAAAACAGTTTTCTGGTCTCAAAGTGAAACCCGTATTAACAAGCTGATGGCATTCTGCAGCTTTCTGCTCCCTTGGGGTGGCCTCTGACAAATCATTCACCTTCTCAGGAGGGCATTGAAGCTCACAGGCAGGCCTGCATGGATCTCCTGTGCTCAGAGTGGATTACAGTCCAGGCTGCCACCAGGTTTTCAGCTGCTGCTTCATCGCTCTCTCAACGGTTGCACCTTTTTAATTTATTTGAAGTGCTGTTCTTTCTGAAAACACCCCCTGACGTGCTCATAATCTGCTCTCTGCTCTTGTGAGCATGATATCTGGTGACTGCTGAGGAGGCAGGCAGCGAACAGGAAAGAATTGGAGGTCAGCTCAGTCGATCACAGGTGTAATCTGTGCTCGCGCAGTGCTGTGCGTATCTCACTCATGTTACAGAAATCCAAAGCTGAAGAAAGAAGGCTTGTCTTGTTCTTCTCACTTAGGTGACTTGGCAGGAAAGCTTCCTCTCTCCCTTAGCATTTTCCTTTTAAAACTTGCTGACTTTTCCAACTTGCTGCCATCGCAGCACCAGATCGCGAGTGGAAGGGAAGGAGACGATGTTCCAGAAGGGAACAAATCTCCTCGTTATTTCTGTCGCCCTTCTGTAAGCTGCCTGGAGGGGGCTTGCACCTCCAGCTGGAATCTGCCTGCTGGCAAACATCAGCCTGTTGTCCCCACCGTGCCCCTTTCCCCCCTGCATTGAAGGAGGACTGAAAACACCGAAAAGCGCAGCGCTTGAACATGTGGCAGCCAGCTTGGAGCGTTCCTAACATGTGGCAGCAGCCCCTGGCCAGGCAAATTTAAAGATGCAGTATTCAAGAACAAAGTTTTTCAAGGGAGAGAGGCGGTGCCACTGCTGCCTTCCAGGGCCTTGTTTAAAGAACAGGTGATCCTATGCATGAGGCTGTTGCACGGCACCTCCAGGTTGCTCCTGCAGCTCCAGCAGCGTGTGGGCATGAAGTGCCTGCGTGGTGCCTTGTGGCAAGCAGTGCTGTCAGCTTTGCACTTTCTGAGGGAACTTGCACTTGCCTGCCTTACTGGAAGCCATCCTCTGCTAACATGTGTTATTTGTTCTGAAAAAAAATGAGTAATTAAGCAAATTGATCTGGGAAGCACGGAACCATGCTTTGATTTTTATTGCAGCTGTTTGAAGGTGGTCTCCCAACTGTTGTATTTGAAACAAAAGAAATATTGCATCTTTAAATACTCGGCCATCATTTTGTGGTCCTTTTATCCTCGCTGGTCTGTTCCAGAAATAACTGTTCAGCCAGCAGTGATTCCACGTATCTGTAGGGCAAAATCAAGGTTGATGCTTCATCCTGTTTGCTGCCATGGCTGATCTGGTGCCTGTCCGCATAGGGGAGAATTCTAAAAGGGTTTTTTATATCCCAGCCCTGTTGTTCCTTGGCCATACAGTGTGTGCTATCTCTGTGGGTGTGAGTAGTTTTGTGTCCGATGCATTTATTCCTGCTGTGTGACACCCATTCAGGGCCTGGGGACAGCATTAGCCTTTTCTGGGGCTGAAAGCAGTGAAGAACCCTGGTAGAATTCCAGCTGCAGCACCTTGTTAGCACGGGTTTCACTTCCAATAACAGACCCTATTGCCACACTGTTCATTTACTTAAAGAGAAGTGTATGAAGAATTTGTAACTTAAACCAGGCCAGACTGTTTTGGCTCTACCCAACAGATGAGACATGGATATTAAAATAAGTTTTAAGAAACTGATTTGCTTGGCTCTCACTCTTTTGCCCTTTGTAGTGTTGGCACGAGGTGTTTGCAGGATGAGGATGGAGGAGGTGGTGCTCAGCAGCCCAGGCCATTGGGATCCCTGCATGAGAAGAGGGAGCTGAAAATCATTGAGTCTTATTTGACTGCTGACCGATCGAACTCTGGAAGATGGAGGAAGAAATCAGAGTGGAGTTTTGTCCCTCGTTTCTGCTGGAGTAGCGGCTGCCTTTGGAAGCTGATTATGTTTGGGCTACAAAGTAATGTTTCTTTTTGTGTCTGTTAATGAAAATGTGTGCACCTCCTGCTCTGCCCCGGCTGTGCTGAAAGCTGATGGCCTGGAATAACAGCAAGAAGGAGTCCAGCTCCTTTCATTTCATCCAGCCAAGTCTCAACAGCTTTTAAACTATAAAATAGAGAAGGGAGGGGGGTGGAAGGCAACAAAACCTTGGCAGCTGAAGGCACTGTGTCCACTTGTAGGTGGATGAAGCACTGCAGGGCCCGGTCTGCAGCCCAGATCCCCACTGCATGGCAAGGAGTTGCCAGGCAGGGAGCAGTCAGCTGTGCTCAGGATGGGTGAGGATTCCTCTGCTCCCAGCAGCCCTGACGTCACCCTCCTCACATTCGGGGTCAGAAAGAACTTTCAGCAAAACTCAGATGAAACCAAACACCAACAGCAGCGCGGCTCCCTCTGTGCTGCTGCAATTGATTAATTTTTTGGTCCCGAGCACCAGTTGGGGCGACGCAACACAGATTTGGACAGCAGGAGCTGGCGGCTGCCTTTCAGCAGCAGTGGTGTGATGCGGGGGGTGGTCAGGTACACAGCTTGTGCATGGCATGCCTGCAGCTGGGGCACGTGCAGAGCTCAGTGCAGACAGGAGCGAGGCTTCCCCAGGGGCTGCCTTGCTGGATGCTTCGCCTCCTACGTTAGCAGTTAGGCGTCATGCTATGAAACGAGCTTCCCTCTGCCAACTAGGCCAGTCCCGCTTTATTTTGTGACCTGGCAAACCCTCAACGCGAGGTTTGCTACCGCCGCCTGCGTCTCCCTGGGGTTTGCTGCTGGAGGAGGTTGTTTTCTGGGTGCTGAAGCAGCTCTGCCTTGAACCCGGCACGACCTGGAATGCAGCGCACGGAAGCGGGACTCCCACCCAGCACAGAGGCAACTTTCCTGCTGCACACGGATGCCTCTTTGCACCGAGACTCCACTGTGCACACGGAGCTCCTGCAACGATTGCCCTGGGAAGGGCTGGGGGCAGGAGGCCAAGCAAACGCCGTGCTGCACGCCCAGGGCCAGGCGGCTTGGCCACAAGGACCCGATTGTCTGCCAGGCGGGGGGGCAGGAGCTGGGGCTGAGCAAAGCTCTCATTTCATGCATTAACCGTGTGGGGGGCGTGAAGGACGGGAAAAGCGGCTGGCGTGTGCTGTCTGGTGAGGAGCTGCCAGCATTGAGCTCCCTGTGCAGCTCTACGGCTCCCAGGCCTGGACTGTGCCACAGGATCGCTTTGCTGCAGCCTTTTCTTCTCCTTTTCCAGTCGCTCCTAATTGCCAAATGTCAGCCTGCTTCCACAGCTGGGTCGGTGCTGGGTGGTGCTGAGGTGGGCTGGTAAAGCCTGAAGTGAAATGTTTAGCAGAGCTCACTATTATCCTCTCCCAATGGCCAGGGCTGGCCTGGACTGGGACTGGACCCACGAACGTAACGATGTGGAGCAGGACAGAGGCTCAGCCTTGTGAGCAGTGGTGCTGGGTTTGTGCAGTGCTTGGCTCTGGTTCGCAGGAAGCACAACACGGTGCTCAGCTCAGCCCTGTCCTCGTTTGACCGAAGCTGCCTGCAGCCCAGGAGCTGTAAGCATGCATTGGCTGGGGGGCAGGACAGTGATTTGGTCATGTCCTCCTTCTTGGCCTGCCTTAGCTTTGCATTGAGGCCGTAGCTACAGCCCTGCATTGTTCAGCATTGCCTCATCCCAGCTCCTGCTAACCTGAAAATCTGCCTGTTAGCACCCAAACCAAAGTGATGGACATCAAAACCCCTCCATGAGAAAGGGGGCTGAGGGAGGGGGCTGTGGCTGTGAGGTGAGCTGCAAATAAAGGATCCAGGGCTGCCCGTGTGGCCCTGAACCTATGATGCTCCATCTGGGAATGGCCATGGGGAGGGGTGGGAGCATTGCTCCCCGCTCGCATCGCTGCTCTCCCAGTGCACCACGCAGGATGTGCCGTCCTCTGCCACCTCCAGGTGCCTTCCCTCTGGGCCTCACATCCAGGCACTGCTAATTCTTGACTGAGTCATGAGCGAGGAGAAAGTGTTTTTCTCTACAAGTCAGATTGCTGGTAAATGGCTGGAACTCCTCGCAGCCCCTGTCCGGGTGCAGCAGCGTTGGGTTTGGGGCAGCGCTTTTCCCCAGGCAGCCCCAACCTCTTTTCGCCCCCGCGGCGGAAGGGCAGGGATTTCAGTGCTGGCCCTCCCAGGGCTGGAGCGCCCTGAAATTCCTCGTGGCAGCTCTGAGCGAGCACATCTGGTTTTAATAAATAATTTGCAGCTTGAACTTGCCTGACACTTAAGGGCCGTTCTTGGCCAGCATCCCTCCCCACGCAGCTGGGTGCTGAGCGGAGCCAGGCTGACAGCGCTCTTGGACGTGGCTGGTGGCCAAAGTCCCCGACGTGGCCGAGCCCTGGCACCCAGCGTGGCCACAACCCCTGGATTCATCTTTGGAGGATGCAAACTGGAGCTGTGGGGCTGATCTCCTGCCCAGCCCCCAGCAGGGACACATGCCAGAGCCCCCACCCATGGTGGCAGAGCCCTCAGTGTGTCTCAGGCCTGCAAAGGAGCACAGGATTTTGTGGCGTTTCCATGGCCAGCCCTGCTCTTTCCCACTCCCCGTCCCTACCCTGGCATCCAGCCCTCAGAGCACAGTACCAGTGCAGGAGGATGTGAGAGCTCCCAGGATGAAGGCTCCCCTGGGCAGCATCGCCGTACTCACGTATGCACCCAGCACCGCTTCACCCTCATTTATTTTGCATCTCCCCACAGCTGGGATGGAGCAGGAACAGCCAAGCACCCCCACCCCAGAGCCTCTATTCCTCCTGCAGGCTGGGAGCAACGTGGCCTTCCCTTCCCTTCCCTTCCCTTCCCTTCCCTTCCCTTCCCTTCCCTTCCCTTCCCTTCCCTTCCCTTCCCTTCCCTTCCCTTCCCTTCCATTCCCTTCCCTTCCCTTCCCTTCCCCAGTGCGGGGGAGAGAGGAGCCAGCAGACGCCCAGACGGCCTCTTCCCTCAGCAGTGACCTCAGTGCAGTGCGTGCCAGGTGGGTGTTGATTTTGGCCCGATGAGGAGGAGGAGGAGGAGGCTGAGGCAGTGCTGAGGTGGGCGCAGGGCAGCGCAGCCCCTCATCATGCAGCCACAAAGGCCAATGGTGCCCTGGGAGCAGCAGGAGCAGCACTGGGGGTCATCCTGCTGTCTGGGTGCAGCTGGAGCCCTGTGCTGGAGGAGGGCATACAGCATTTATGAGGGCATCACAAGGAGGGCTGAGGAGATGTGAAGGGCTGAGGGTCAGCAGGGTGGGGGTTTGGGAAAGGGTCTGTCCCATAGGGCAGTGAGCTGCTGGGGTTCAGATGTGCCCCATTTTGGAGCCAAATTCACAGGCTTGCAGACCTCTCTGACCCTGAGCACCCCCGCTTCAGATCTGGGCTCTCTTTAATCCTTCAGCCTCCTTCAGAACGGCTCATTGCTTTATCCAAAGTGGTTTCTCAAAGCCATCACATCCCCTTTCATTAGCAAAACCACTCCTGAGGAGCCCTTCTGCACCCTGGGAGCGCGGGGTGGCCACGAGGGTTGGTGTCCCATCCCAAATTACTGGGTGAGAGCTCATCCCACGGCTCACTGGGGACATCTTCCTCCCAGCCTGTGGGGCACCACACAGCCCCAGGTCTGCCCGTGCTCACAGCCAGCCAGCCTCCACCCAAAGGTGTCTTCACAGCCCAGTCTGAGCCCAGGAAATATTTCTCAGACCTTTCTGCACGCTCATTTTCACTCGAGCACGGTGTTCCATCACCCCCCCTCTGCTGCCACCATCTCAAAAAACAGTGTTTATTTCGTTTTCCCCACCAGCAGACAGGCTGGGATGCTCCATCCGCAGCCTGGAATCTCCCACTGCTGACTCAGCTGGGACGAACCCGCGGCTCCCGGCCCTCACTCGGTGCAAAAAGCTTTCCCCAGAGCTGTCCCCGCATGCGGCCGCAGCAGCTCGTTGGGGCCGGCGGGGTCAGACGGCTTGGAAGTGCCTCAGGGGGTGGGAAAAAGGCATTTCCTCCAGCTCTGCTCCGACGAGTAGCAATTCAACCGGTACTAAACCGGATTAGGAGGAGAGTAAACGAGGAGCTGTTGGCCTGAACCGGGGGTGTTCATTAGTAGGAAGTGCTAATTATCTTCTAACAGCACACAGCATGCTGCAAGAGATGGGTTGGAAGGAACCGGGAGGCGGTGATGCTCTGCGCGATCCAGGGCCGTCTGGCCGTGCTGTGCCCCTCCTGCTGGGGGGATTCAGCTCCTGGCAAAGAGCTGCGGGGGGGACCCACGTGCGGGGCTCAGAGCTCCACCTCGGTTGGTGACACCACCCCACCCCAAGGCTTTGGAACCGGACCAACGCTGACCCTGTGTGGATCCATTCCTCTCCCCGGCCCGTTGTGAGCAGCCCCGCAGCCGAGCAGAGCTGCTTCAATTAAAAATTAATCCGCCGCTCCAACAACCCAGCAGCCCAGATGCTGATGTGCTTAATTGGGTCTGCCCCCCTCCTTCCCCCCCCCACGGAGGGTTTGCATCCCCAAAGCCCACCCTGGCCCCGCTCTGCAGGTCCTTCCTGCTTTGCTGGGAAACAACAGATTCCTTTATTTTTGCAAGGGCTGCCAAACCAAACGTGGCAGCCCAGCAGCATCCCTCGCACTGCACCATTTCAGGGCTTCATCCTGCAAGCAGAGCCACACTCATCGTCTTCCCTGGACTTTATATGAGGCCACATCTCCTCGGGGTGCCTCGGCACAGCATCTCCCCCGTGGTCGAGCAGCTCCCAGTGGTTGTTGCTGCTGGTGTTTAATGATTTTAACCCCAAAAGCCTGAACAAGTTCTGAGCACAGCTCAGGTAGAAACACGCAGCCCTAAAAAACCGGGGAATGCACCGATTTCCAGCATTTTCCTCACGAAGTCATCCATGCAGGAACCCTGGGGCGCCCAGGGAGAGCACTGGCGATGGGAGAACCGGAGCTAAAAGCAAAGCTGGGCTTCCCAACGGCAACGCATCCTGCCCGGCTCTTTGCGTGGCTTCTGGGGGTTGTGCAGCACCGGATGGAGGGAGATGTTTCATATATTTTATATATATAAGTTTAAAAAATAGCTCAAAGTTGTTCAGAAATCACCCAGCCCTTGGATGGAAGGGGGGGATCGGTGCCAGCTCGGATGTCAGCACCGCTGTCGGGCACAGCAGCGCGGAGCGGAGCGCATCGGAGAGGAGAGGGGGAAGCAGAGCAGCCCCCACCGCGCAGACCCCAACCCGCCCCCCCTTTTTCGAGCTCTCCGGGCCCGGCCCACGACGAGGGCAGCGCGGCTGCCGCTGACGCAGTGTCTGAGGCCGTCCCTGGCTCCCCGCACACCCTTCGAGTTTATTTTTTTTAACTTTTTTTTTTTTCTTTTCTTTTCTTTCCTCCTTCTTTTCACCGTCCCACCCCCTCCTCCTCCTCCTTCTCCTCCTCTTCCCCCTCCTCTTCCCCCATCTCCCTCCCGCCCCTCCGCCATCCCCCCCCCCCCCACCCCCTCCCTTCCACCCCCCACACCTCCCCCCCCCCCAACCCCTCCCGGCCCCGGCGAGGAGGGAGCAGCGAGGCCCCGAGCGCGGCGGAGCGGAGCGGGGCATGGGGAGCCCCGCGGGGCCGCGGCCCCTCCGCACCGCCCTCCGCTGCCCGCTGTGTCCGCGGCTGCTGCTGCTTCTCGCCCTGCGGCTGCTGCTCGCCCTGCGCCCGGTGCTCGGCGCCCCGCACCCAGGTGGGACCGCGGAGGAGGGTGGGGGCTTGGGGGGGGGGGGGGACCGCGAACAGCGGGGAGGGTGGGAGCCGCTTCGCTGCGGTTTGTTTCCTCCGCCCGGCTTCGAGTCGCGTTGAACGCCGTTTGTTTTACTCCATCTCCCCGCGGTCTCCTTTCGTCCCCCCGCGTTTTGTTTTTTTTTTTTTTTTCCGCCCCCCCCCCCCCCCCCCCCCTTTTATTTATTTATTTATTGGTTGCTTGGTTGTGGGGTTTTTTTTGTTTTTTTTTGGTTTTTTTTGGGGGGGGGGTGTTGTGGTTTTTTGTTTGTTTGTTTGTTTGTTTTTTGGCCCACGCCGTCGTTTTTTTCTTCCACCTCCGCCGTTTCTTCGGCTTTTTCTTCCTTCGGAATCGAGCTCCCCGCTCCGTACGGCCACGCAGCTCCTGGCGAGCCAGGCGGAAACGCTGCCGCATCTCCGGGAGGGGCGGCACCGGGGCGGGGGGGGAGGGATAAAGGGGGGCCGCCGAGGCTCCCAACGCCCCACAGCCCCGGGGTGTCCCGGAGGCGCTGAAGGGCTTCGGGGTCCCTTCGTCCCCCATCCTGCCGCCCCCCACAGCGCGTTAATCCTATCGGGGGTTATCGGGGCCCGATGGGGGGGGTCCCACAGTTCTCTTTTCTCCTCACTTTCGCAATGAAGGCTGTAGGGTTTGGGGGGGAGGGCGGGTGTTAAGCCCTCGGAGGTCACCATGTGCACAGATGCCCGAGCAGCGGTTTTAGACGCTTTTTACCCCAGGATAGTCCGGTAAAGAAGCAAATGTTGCTTCTCGGATAAATTTGCCCTTAAAAAAAAAACAAAAAAAAAACAATCAAAATGTATTAACTTCTGTCCCAACGGTAACAAACGTGAGCCCTCGGCCCTGTTTTATTAACGTCGGCTCAGCAAATTCAAAGCAGATTTGGAAATGGCAGCAGGGGAGGTGCTGCCGCCCGGCCCCGCTCCCCCCCTCGCCCCGTGGCGTTTCCCCATAGCCGCGCTGGGAGCCGCTGCCTGCCGGGGCTTTGGGCCGCTTTATGGTGCAGCGTAGCAGCGTAGGCAAAGCTCAGGGGGTCGGAGTAGGAAAGGACGAAGCGATGGGGGAGGAATCCTGACAGAGCTGGAGCGTTCATCGTGGGTGCGCTGCCCCGTGGAGACGCTTTCGGATGAACTTTCCCCATTCAGTCTCTTCTTGCCCTCATAAAACGACTCGGCCCGAAGTCGTGCTGCTCCTCTCTGCAGCATTCCGCTGTCTGTGGATTCCAGCAGGGCTGCGCTGCCCATCGGGGCCGATGCTGGCGATGATGCCGCTGTCGGATGCAGGGCTGGCTCGTTCCTCTCCTGCACGACGCGGAGCACAGAGGCAGACAGAGGCGGCTCTGTCCCTGCGGTCAGTGGGAGCCGCCGAGGTGGGAGTGGGGGGGGGGGGAACAAGGCTGCTTTCAGCTCCCCCAGCCCAGGTTCTGCTGCTGCACGGCTGCAAGCACCATTTCTTCAGAGCTTTTTATCTCCGGGGGGACTTTATTGTGGCCATCCAATATTTGAAGGGAGAGTATAAACAGGAGGGGGAACGGCTGGTTGTGAGAGTGGATGGTGACAGGACGAGGGGGAATGGTTTTAAAGTGAGACGGAAGGTTTAGGTTGGATATTTGGAGGAAGTTTTTGACCCAGAGGGTGGTGAGGCACTGGCACAGGTTGCCCAAGGAGGCTGTGGATGCCCCATCCCTGCAGGCATTCAAGGCCAGGCTGGATGTGGCTCTGGGCAGCCTGGGCTGCTGGTTGGCGACCTGCACACAGCAGGGGGTTGGAACCAGATGAGCACTGTGCTCCTTTTAAACCCAGGCCATTCTATGATTCTGTGATTTATTCTATAGGCTCCTCCAGGGAACCCCGCAGAGCCTGCAGGTGCCCTCGGCCTTTTGCACCTTTCCCTCCCTGCTCCTTTTTCCTGGGTTCTCCCCATGCTCATTTATTTCCCCCTCACACTATTCCCTGTTTCTCCACATCTCCCCATAGAATCATAGGCCATTCTACGATTCTGGGTTGAAAAGGGCCTCAAAGGGCATCTAGTTTCAACCTCCTGCCACGGATAGTGTTGTCAACCACCAGACCAGGCAGCTGTGATGGGGACAGCAGTGACAGCAGTGCCACATCCCAGGTGCTGCCAATGCATGCAGCTCCATCCAGGCAGACACTGCATCCCCAGCATTGAGTTTGCAGCTGGGGAACGATCCCTGCTTGGATTTTGGGGTGAATCCAGTATTTCCCTTTAAGTGAGCGCTGTTGGGAAGGATGCTCTCTGCCTCCAGGTCCCTGGTGGGGGGGTCTTGGGGCCGGGCTGGGCTGATGGCATCACTTCCCTCCCCATCACACTGGGATGGGCTGAAAAAACAGAACTTTGGGAAAACTTCTCCACCCATCCAAACCGTTTCTCTGCATTCTCTGGGGCTGCCATGAGGTTTTGTGGGGAGGGAAGAGGGCAGAAGGGACCCGGGGAAGAATCTCCAGCCTTTACAATAAACACAGCAGGCAATGAGTGGAATCCTCCCCGTTTTCCTCTTTGCTTTTGGCACAGCGAACGCAGCTCCAAGGAACGGTAACTGGGGTTGTGCAGGAGCAGGGAGGTGGGATCAGGCTGCACATCCAAAGCCTGGGGGACCTCTGGGGATGGAGCACCCGCAGTGGGTGGGCAATGCTGGGCCCTCATCGCCTCTGGGTCAAGAATTGCTGCCAAACATCCAACCTGAGTCTCCAGGGCCCCACCAAGCAGTTCTCTTTCCCAACCTCAGTGCTTGTATGGTTCCAAGTGCTGCTGGCCCCGGGGTTACCGTGTGCCACTGATGTTTATGGGACAGTGACACAGGAGCAGCCCACGTGGCCCCAAGGGCTCTCCCAGTGATCCATCCCAGTGATCCATCCCAGTGATCCGTCCCAGTGATCCATCCCAGCTCTGCCGCTGCCGAGGAGCAAGATTTTAATTAATGTGAGCTGTGTGGAGCCTGTGGAGCATCTACATTTTTCTCATTCTTAAGATTGCTCGGAGCCCATAAGAGACCCACACAGATGCTCTCATTCGTAAAGGACCCATCTTTAATTAATTAAGGGTTAGAAAATGATGAGTGGGGTGACTGGCAGCTTCTTGAGAGAACTTTTGAGCTCCGGGGAGGCAGTTTGGGTGCTTACAGAGGGCACTTTTCGGGCTCCTCACACCCAGCCCCACAGCTCAGTGCTGCATTGCTCCTTGTGCTGCCACGATGGGGACATAAATGGGATTTTTCATGTAGAACAGAAAGATACGACGAATGGAGAAGCATAGGAGGAATAATGTGCGTGTATGCTGTTAGTAGTGCTGAAAATGTTGATGGTTTTCAGCTAGACCCCGTTATGGGGACGTGTGCTGGGGCTGCCCTCCCTGTCCACTGCTGGAGGTTGGAGCAGGACGGGGGGGAGGAGGGGAAACTCAAGTGCTGGGTGCAGTGCTGGGATTTGTTCCCTCGTCCCCTTCCACAGCCAGGATGAGCTGCTCACCCTGCCCACAGACAGCATCCCCCATGGAAAACAGCTGGACCTTTATTTGTCCGCATCCCAGGCAAGGAGAACGGGCTGACCGCCCGCAGGGAGCTGGGATGTGGGACGTGGACCTGATCCAGCATCACTCTGAGGCTTTGGAAAAGGAGCAGGGTGCTGCTGGTAGCCCTCTTTGGTCACAGCTAAGCAAGGAGCTCATCCCAGCCGGCCCCCACCCACAAATATCAGCTTTTCCATGAGCCAGGAGACACTCAGCAGCTCTGTGCTGCTCTGAGCTCCAGCCCTGGGCTTCACCCTTGTACAGCTCCTTTTGTGGGCTCTCTCTGGCCAAAACTTGCTCTTTGTGACCACATTTTTCTCTTCTCCATGGCAAAACGTTGGGGATGACTGCAGCCTCACCTGGGCAAACTGCTGGGTGTGCCAAAGGAGGGGTGGCAGCGCCGGGTTTTTGTGGGACCATTTTCCTAAGGAAGGGGGATTTCCACCTAACCCAAACCCACGGCACTGAAGGTGAATGGATTTGGGGCCAGGTCTCTCCCCATGCCCGTGGTTCCATCCCCACCTTTGTGCATGCAGGGCTGTGTTCATGGAGTTCTCACTGTTGGACAAACCTCTCTGGGATCTAATGAGAACAGTGAAGGGTTCCTCTTTTCCTCTAGGTTTTATTGCAGGGTTTTCACTTCTCTGGTGCTTACCTTCCTCCTGGGCTGGGTACACCCCCATGGATTTTATTGTGGATGAGCTGCTGCTTCCACCTCTCCTCCAGCTTCGCTGGAGCTTCGCACCCTGGTCTCAGGGTGATGCTTTACATCACTGTTCCACCCTCACTTGCAGTATGAAGATAACAAAGGTGTTCGTTAACAGTTTTGCTTCCTTTGCATGGGTTCTGCAGCCCCATGGGGCTACAGGGGGCCATGTGTGCTCCCATGGAACCAGCATCTGTCGTCAGCCTCATCCCACGTTGCCCAGAATTGCAGGTGGTGATGCTTTCCTTATTTGCTGAGCAGTGGCAAAGCTGTTGTGGGAAGGGCAGAGCTGAGTTCCTTTCAGTTCTGGCTTTCTGACTGCTAACATCTTGCATTAAAAACAAAATGAAACCAAATAACTGCTATGGTGGGAGCAGTGCAGAGCTCAGGGCTGACCCTGCTGGAACGATGCAGGGCATGAAGAGCAGAGGTGGCACCCGACCTTTCATGGCTGGATTTTGGGTTTGTTTTGGCCCGGTCCAGGCAGAGCATCACAGAGCATTGGTGCAGTTCCCAGTTCTCTTCCCCCATTTGCTAGAGGGCAGCTCCTCCTCAGGTCTCTGGTGTTTGCTGTGGTTGGGTTTCCAGCAGCACAAAGCAGTTGGGGAAGCTCTGCCAGTGCTGTTTGGAGCACAGAAATAATGCAAATAATGCAAGGAGCATCTCTGGAAGGAGTGACCCATAGCTGTACCATCACTGGAGGGCAGTGCTGGCAATTCCAGAGCTCTGTGCATGGACTCAGGTGAGGTTGTGTCTCTGTAGGTTCTGCACTGGACGATAACTTAAGAGCAGAGGGTGGACGTTGTGCTCTGCATAAATCTTCAGTTCTGCCCAAATTTTGCTGCCACGTAGAGCAGATCAGGGTTTACCCCGAGAGCATCATTCCACCATGCTGGATCCTGCCGGGACTGGCTTTATCCCACAGGATAATGGGTTGGGAGCAGGAGTGTGACTGTGCTCCTCTGCTCTGTGTGTGTGCAGCACAGCAGAGCGCATCCAGAAATGCCCCCATTCCTGGGAGCTCTGTGGGCTGTCAGTCTGTGCTTAATGCTCCTGAGCACGACGTCCTCCTGCAGCTCCTCTCAGGAGCAACCAATGTGTCACACTGTGATGTCCCTGAAAGCCCAGCAGGTGACTTCCCATTCCTTCTTTATCCTGCGAGCCCAAAACTCTTAAGCTATAATTTCCAAGTTCCAGCTATTCTCTTTTTAGAGGGTGGTGATATTTTCTGCTTTTCTGGCCCCAGGACTGTCCCTGGAGTCTGGGCAGCTTCCTTTGAACCCACGCAGCACTGTGGGTCTGGCCCCAGCAGGCACCAATCCAGCACTGCAGGCAGCAGAGGGGCACAGAGCATCACCCACTCCTCAGGCTGACCCTGGGCCTTTTTCCTCATGTTGTTTATTTTTTTTGCCTTTACTTTCCCAAAGGCAGGCTGACACAGAAGCAGGAGGGCTGTCCTGGTGCTGACCCTTGCTGTGCTCGTGATGGAGAGGGTTTTTCCAGCCCCAAAGCGAGCTGCTGTTCAGCTCCTGGCAAAGAGCTGCAAGGACAGCCTGCAGCTCTGCTCCAAGAGGGTTTTGCTTAGTATGAAACTTGTCGGAATTTGAAAAATGTCTCTGAGGAGCTCAAAACCTCTTCTCCCAAACCCTGTCTTCCAGCACTGCACACACCGAGCCCACACCCCTTCTCACCCATCATTATTTGAGGTCATCCCTGGTGCCATCCCCACTGGGGAATGAAGCCTTTCCAACAATGTTTTTTTGGAGCCATTCGAGGTGCATGGAACTCTTTTCCAGAGCCAACCGAAAAAACCCTCTGGTTGCTTTCTCCTCCTTCCTCCATTTCTTTTTTCCTTGCTGGAGACGAGTGGGATCACTGGAAATGAGTGGGATCACTGGAAATGAGTGGGATTGGTGGCCTGGAACAACACAGTGAGGGCAGGGGGAAGGTTGGGATGAATCGGAAATGAGAACCTTTTCAGACCAAAAATTCATACAATGGCAACAAACCAAAGCAAACCAAAGCTAAATATAGCCAGGCCCGTGAGCAGGCTGACTGCTCGTGATGTTCGTGGTGGAAGAAATGGGATGATTTAAAAAGGAAAAAAAGGAAAAACTGTTTTCTTGACACGCTGCTTTTCACTGGGTCGTTGGGTGAAGCACGGTGTATCCCAGTGCAGGGTCCTGCTGGTTTTACTGCTTCCTGCAGCTCTGGGGATGAGAAGGAATGAGGAGGCCCTCGGCGATGCTCTTTGGCAATGGAGGGTTGGGAAAATGCTGTGGGACTGGGAGCTGTGAGCATGGGCAGCAGCTGTGCGGTGTGGGCATGGTGGAGGTTGGGATTTTGGAGGCTCCCAATGAATGTCTGGAAATGGCCTCAAGTTGGACATCAGGAAATACTTCTTTTCTGAGAGAGGGGTCAGATGCTGGCATGGGCTGACCAGGGAGGTGGGGGAGTCAGCGTCCCTGGAAGCATTAAAGAAATGTTCAGATGTTGTACTGAGGGATGTGATATAGTGGGAAATACTGGTGGTCAGTGGACAGTTGGACTGGATGATCTTGGAGGTCTTTTCCAACCTTGGCAATTCTATAATTCTCTGGTGACAAGGGGCTGGCCAGCTTAATGAGGTGGAGTCACTGCCCTGAGAGGCGTTCAGGAAATGTTTAGATGTTGCACTTTGGGACACGGTCTATCGGTGAAAGGTGGATGGATGGACTGGATGATCTTGGAGGTCTTTTCCAACCTTGATTCTATGATAAGGAAGGGTTGGCCACCTCAAAGTAGGGTTGGCCAGGGAGATGGAAACACCATCAAAGTAGGGTTGGCCAGGGAGATGGAGACACCATCCCTGGAGATGTTCAAGAAGCATTCAGACGTTGTACTGAGGGACATGGAGTAGTGGGAAATATCAGTGATAGGTGGATGGTTGGACTTGGGTGGTCTTGGAAGTCATTTCCAACCCTGGTGATTCTGTGATTCTGTCATAAGAAAGGGTTGGCCACCTCAAAGTAGGGTTGGCCAGGTTAACGGAGGGTTGTCCAGCTCGCCGAGGTGGACTCACTGCCCCTGGAGGTGTTCAGGAAACGTTTGGATGTTGTACTGAAGGACGTGGTGTGGGAAATATCGGTGATAGGTGGATGGTTGGACTGGATGATCTTGGACGTCTTTCCAGCCTCGGTGGTTCTATGATTCTATGATGCCAGGCCAACCACTGGCAGCACTTTAACCTTTTCTTTCCCCGTGCTTCTTCCCCTCTCGCAACCCAGACTCCAAAGTCTTCCTCATCTACAACGTGGGCGCTCAGGGCTGCCTGGAGACGAAAGACTCGCTGGTGCGGCTCTCCAAAGGCTGCAACACCAGCTCCCCAGCCCACCAGTGGAAATGGGTCTCACGCAACCGCCTCTTCAACGTGGGGGCCATGCAGTGCCTGGGGGTGTCGTGGCACGGGGGCAATGCCACGGCTGGCCTGCACCCCTTGGCCACCTACGAGTGCGACCGTGAGTCCGTCAACATGCGCTGGAGCTGCCGGGGTCTCGGGGAGCAGCTCTCACAGCACCTGGGAGCCCGACCAGGCAACGCCTCGCTGGATAGGGGTGACCAGGCACGCAGCTCACAATGGAGGACATATGGAACTGAGGAGGATCTGTGCTCCGTGCCCTACTCTGGTAAGGCTTTGCCGTGTGTCAGGCTCGCCGTCTGCACCCCTAGGTGCTTCATAGCATGGTTGGGTTGGAAGGGACCCCGAAGTCCCACAGCAAGTCCAACCCCTTGCTATGGGCTGATTGCCCACCACTGGATCAAGCACCAGGGCTGGATGCGGTATTCCAAACAAGGCTTCCCTTCTCTTAGTGTTCTTTGCCAATCTTCATAATTCTGTGGTTCTGTATTGGCACAGTGGTGCAGTCACCATCTCTGGAGTGGAGGGTGAATGGGGATAGGACAAGGGGGAATGTTTTTAAAGTGAGACAGGGGAGGCTTAGGTTGAATGTTAGGAGGAAGTTTTTGACCCAGAGGGTGGTGAGGCACTGGCACAGGTTGCCCAAGGAGGCTGTGGATGCCCCATCCCTG
Source organism: Tympanuchus pallidicinctus (assembly GCF_026119805.1). Classification (NCBI taxonomy): domain Eukaryota; kingdom Metazoa; phylum Chordata; class Aves; order Galliformes; family Phasianidae; genus Tympanuchus; species Tympanuchus pallidicinctus. The sequence continues at coordinate 587,291 of NW_026294755.1, read as the reverse complement.
CAGGCATTCAAGGCCAGGCTGGATGTGGCTCTGGGCAGCCTGGTCTGCTGGTTGGTGACCTGCACACAGCAGGGGGTTGGAACCAGGTGAGCATTGTTGTCCTTTTCAACCCAGGCCATTCTGTGATTCTATGACTGGCACTGAGGGACACAGTTTAGTGGGCATGGTGGGGGTAGGTTGGAGGTTGGGCTTGGAGATCTTTTCCAACCTTAATGATTCTGTGATTCTCTTTGTTCCCATTGCCTTGATGCCTTGCAGACACCCAGGAGCCATTAGCAGTAGTTGTAGCCCCTAAGCAAAAGCAGTCCCAAGCTAAACACCATGCAGCTCTCTGCCCTGATCCTGCAGGGGGATGGGGGAGAAAAATAAATGAAAGTGTAAGAACTTGTGGGTTGAGATAAGGGCAGCTTAGTAAGGAAGAAAAAATAGGGAAAGAAAAAGAAAAAAATCAACAGTAGCCAAAAGAATAAACAAAACAAGCAATGCACGAAGCAATTGCTCACCACCAGCCAGCTGATGCTCAGCCAGTTCCCACACTCCCCCCAGTCAGCACCCTCAGTTTTATCATTCCATGTGACATCGTATGGTCTGGGATGTCCCTGTGGCCAGTGTGGGGCAGCTGTCTTTGTTCTGTGCCCTCCCAGCTTCCCCCTGATGGGGCAGAGTGAGGAGCTGAAACGTCCTTGACTCAATATAAGCACTGCTCAGCAACAAGTAAAACATTGTTATGTTATCAACATTATTCTCATCCTAAATCCAAAACACAGCTCGTAGGGAGAAAATTAACTATTCCAGCCAAAGCCAAGGCATCCAGGCACCCCCTGGTCCCCCAGCCAAGAGAACCCTCATCCTCAACTCCCCTTGGCAGCAGCTTCATGGGGGGACCCTCTTCTCCCACAGAGATCTACACCATCCAGGGCAACTCACACGGGAAGCCCTGCACCATCCCCTTCAAGTATGACAACCAATGGTTCCACGAGTGCACCAGCACAGGGCGAGAGGACGGCCACCTCTGGTGTGCCACCACCCAGGACTACGGCAAGGATGAACGATGGGGCTTCTGTCCCATAAAGAGTAAGTGTGGGTGGCTCGTTCCATCCCAATGGGATGCAGGAGCATCCTCGTGGTTGCCCAGCACCTGGCTTTGGTGGGATATTGGTTTGGTTTGTTCTTTTTTTGGAGCTGGAGTGGGATGTGTTGGTTGCCAACTGCTTGTCCCTATAGGCAATGACTGTGAGACCTTTTGGGACAAGGACCATCTCACCAACAGCTGTTACCAGTTCAACTTCCAGTCCACGCTGTCCTGGCGGGAGGCTTGGAACAGCTGTGAGCAGCAAGGAGCCAACCTGCTCAGCATCACCGAGATCCACGAGCAGACCTACATCAATGGTGAGGCAGGGTGGCCCTGTCACCTAGGGCAGAGCTGGTAACACCAGGGGCAACTGGTCCCAGGTTTTGCTCTCTGTCCTGGTTGGGTTGGGCTTGATTTTTGGGCTGGGGTTGTGCGTAGAGCTGGAGCTGGGGGGGCTGATGTTGCCCCTCTCTCTGTGTTGGCCCCAGGGCTGCTGACCGGGTACAGCTCCACGCTGTGGATTGGGCTCAACGACCTGGACATCAATGGGGGCTGGCAGTGGTCTGACAACTCGCCACTCAAGTACCTCAACTGGGAGAGCGGTGAGCTGGGGGCTTTGTGAGGGGACAGGGGCAGGGGATGGGCTGTGAGCAAAGGATGTGGCTCTGGGCAGGTGGCAGGAGAGGTGGCCTGGGCTGCTAAGGTGCCCTGAGCTGAGCATCTTTGTTTCAAGGGCTGTTGAATACCAGTGATGTGCAGCTCAGTGGTCTGGTGTGGAGGACACTGGTGGCATTATTTGCCCACTTCCATCTCTAACCCTAAGCTCACAGGGCAGAAGGACCCATTGCAGGGGATGCTCCGGTTGTGCCCGATGCCATCAGCCCAAGGCACTCATGGGGATAAATATTATATCCCTGGAGGAGGTCTGGGGACAACCACTGACTTCCACCTGGCATTTCTAGTTCACGCTGATGCTCCAGGTCCTTGTGCGTCAAGGCACAACAAATAATCCCTAGTGTGCCACAAAATCAATCCATCTCTACCTGGGGCAGGGAGAGCTGTGCCCTGCCCCGTGAGCTCCCAGCAGCCTGTTTCCCCCCCCTTCCCGACTCCCATTTCCAGACCAGCCTGACAACCCCAGCGAGGAGAACTGTGGTGTGATACGCACTGAGTCGTCTGGGGGGTGGCAGAACCGTGACTGTGGCATCGCCCTCCCCTACGTCTGCAAGAAGAAGCCCAATGCCACCACTGACCCCTTCCTGACAGGTGAGCTGGGGCTGAGCAACCCCAGGGTGTGGGTGCAGGAGGGATCCCAGCTCTGGTCCCAACTGTGGCAGCTCATAGAGGTGATCAGGGTATCCAGGGTGGGCATCGATTTGGAAAACTGCAAAGCAGCACCACCTCAGTGCTCAGTACACTCACAGGTCGGACATCAGGAGAAATGGGAGATCCCTGGTGCTTTCCCAGATCTCTGTGCTTTGCTGTTGCACTGATGGTGTGCAAACAGAAGGGATTTTATTTTGTTCCCGGAGCTCTAAAGTTACTACTGCTTGCACCTTGCCTCTGCTTGCACCTTGCCATTGCAGGGCTTTGCCCATAGCTGTCCCATGCCTTGGGCTCTTGTCCCAAGCACAAAGCACTCTCTAAGCATCTCCCTGGGACCACAGTCCCCCGCAGAGGAGAGGCTGGGGGAGCAGAGTGGGAGACCATTGTTGCTTTTCCTTGCCAGATTCATGGTCAGAGGTGAAAGTGGACTGCGAGCCCAGCTGGCAGTCCTTCCAATCCAACTGCTACCGCCTGGTGGGAGAGAAGAAGAGCTGGCAGGATGCAAAGAAGACCTGCCTGCGGAGCGGGGGGGACCTGGTCAGCATCCACACACTCTCCGAGCTGGAGTTTGTCACCAAGCAGGTGAAGCAAGGTGAGAGGAGCCCATCCAGCCTATGGGTGTGGGACGTGCATGGGGAAATAGTGGCATCCTGTTCGTGTTTATGTCTGTGCAGAGTCAGATAACGTGGGTTTTGGTGTCGTGGGGGTATTTGGGAGAGCCGAATTTGGAGCCTGTGAGCCTTTGTGCTCAGCGTGATGCATCGTGTCATGATACAGAGGGCATCACAGTGGGGAGAAAATAGCACAGACCCATCTGAAAGTATCACTAATTCCATTTGGTTAATGCAGAAATAGGATGAAAGCACCAAGAAGTAGGCAGATTTCGTTCTGTTTGCCCCTCTGTAGGGAGAGAGCATCCCTGCCCTGCCTGCTGCATGGTTCTGAGCCCTGCACCTTCCCTGAGGGTGGGGGCTTGGAGAGGAGCTTTGCAGCCTTTTGGGGAGGGTCTCTGCCAGATTGCAGCCAGGCAGAGGCCATTCTGCCTCCTGGCTCTGAGCCTCCTGTTTCGACAGACGTGGAAGAGCTCTGGATTGGTCTAAATGACCTCAAGCTGCAGATGAACTTTGAGTGGTCAGATGGAACACCTGTGAGGTTCACCTATTGGCACCCCTTCGAGCCCAACAATTTCCGTGACAGCCTGGAGGACTGCGTCACCATCTGGGGACCGGTGAGAGCACAGGGCAGGAAATGCATCCTATAGCCCCATGGCATCCTTGTGGCGAGGGAGGAGGGGACTGGGGGAGTATCTCTTGCTTGCGTTGAACCTGCCTCAACCCAGCTGCTGGGAGGGGAGGGATCCAGCGCATCCATGGGGGCTGATGCAGAGAAGGGAAATCGATGGCATACAGGCTGGGAAATTCCCCAGGGCTGTGAGCTGGGCTCAGTCCTGCTCTTCTCCACCCTTTCCAGGAAGGGAGGTGGAACGACAGCCCGTGCAACCAGAGCCTGCCCTCCATCTGCAAAAAGCCCGGCCGGGTGAGCCAGGAGAAAGAGGAGGATGACCACGGGTGCAGAAAGGTGAGGCAGGGCAGGCATGGGAGCCCTTTGCAAAGGGGTGCAGTCTCTTGGGCAATCCCTCAGTGCCCAGAAGATGTAGGATGGGTTTGCAAAGTGCAGCCTTGAGGGTCACCTTGGCACTCCTAGAGCTACAGGTCTTTGCCCGAGAGACTGCAGAGTCCTGGGCTTCTGCAGTTGCATGAGGCCACAAAAAAAAATTGAGACAAAATTCATGCTTTCATCATCCAAGATCCTCCCCCTTGCTCTGGCTTGAGTTTCCAGCTCAGAATTTCATTTTTTTTTCCCCTGCTTGCTTACATCGATCTACCAAAATGCTGCAGCAAAGCTGCTCCATGCAAGAGCTCAGTGAGATGGGTATGGGATGGACATGGGATGTGATGGCATGGCATGGCATGGGATGGCATGGGATGGGGAGCCCAGTGATCATTTTCACCCCATTTTGAACACAGATACTGAGTTGGTGCATTTCCACCAGGACTGTGCCACTCCAGCATCTCAGCCAGATGTGCCCTGCCTCAGTTTCCCCACCTTGGCAAAAGATGCTGCCTGGCTTCTTGGGCAGCTTCATCCAGACCCATCCATTCCAGCAAACTCAGACAGATGCTGGGCTCTGCAAGAGGTTGGGGACAGCATGGCAGCTAGGCAAGCTGGCATGCTGGGCCAGGGTCAGTGCCAGTGCCAGGAGGGTCTCTAAGTGGGGGCCGAGCCCTCTCACCCTTCCCACCCTTTGACATCCCTTCATATGTGCATCCCTCCCTGTGCTGCTGCCCTCTCCCTGCTCTGGCAGCAGGCAGGCACTGTTGTGTGTCCAATTCCGGCCAGGCTCCAACATCAACAGGCGGGTGATTAAAGCAGGCTGCAGTGGGACTTGCTCTCTGTTCAGCCCCATGACACAAGAGGAGGATAATGCTCCCCTCCCCGCTCCCCGGCAGGGTTGGATGCTGGCAGGAAGAATGATATGTGCTGCTTTGAAGCTGTCTGGCTGTTTGTTTTCCTTGCAGCCCTGTCCTTTGGGATTGCAGGATTGCTAGAGCTCGGTCATGCCAGGTCAGCTGGGGGTCAGAGACCTCACAGGAAAAGCTGGAGGTGGCAGCAGGGGACTTGGCTCCCATCCCATGTCCCTACCCCACCTCAGGGGCTCAGTCCCTATGGTTGGGACAGTTTTGCATGGGCTCAACTGAGAACTGGGCTGAGAGGAACCTTATGAGGTTCTACATAGGCGTATGTAGAGTCCTGCACCTGGGGAGGAATAACCACATGTAACAGTACAGGTTATAGGCTGAGCTGCTGAAAAAGAGCTCAGTGCAGAAGGACCTGGGGATCCTGATGGCCAACAGTTGACTGTGAGCCAGCAGTGTGACCTGGTGGCCAAGAAAGCCAGCGATGTCTTGGTTGATCAACAGCTGACCAACAGTTGACCACGAGCCAGAGATGCACCCTCATGGCCAAGAAAGCAGTGGGACCACAGGGTGCACTGCACAGTGGCCAGCAGGGCGAGGAAAGTGTTTCTCCCCTCTGCTCTGACCTGGGGAGACCTCATCTGGAGCACTGCATCCAGTGCTGGGCTCCCCAGTTCAAGGCAGACAGGCAACTGCTGGAGAGAGCCCTGCGGAGGGCTGCAGAGATTGTGGGGGCCTGGAGCACCTCCTGATGGGGACAGGTTGAGAGCCCCAGAGAGCCTAGAGAGAGGAGAAAACCGAGGGGATCTCCATAGAGGTTCATTCCAACTCCTACCAGCTTCTGCTGTCTCGTGTCCCCAGGGCTGGAAGTGGCACAGCCCCTCCTGCTTCTGGCTGGGTGAGGACCGTGTCACCTACAGCGATGCTCGCAAGATGTGCTCTGACTACGGCTCCACACTGGTCACCATCACCAACAGGTCAGTGTTGCGCCCTGAAAAATGAGCAGCACGGGGATGGGGTTTGACCCATTGCTTGGGATGAGATCAAGGCAAGGAGGGCTCAGCTCACAACGTCTGCCCTCCAGGTTCGAGCAGGCGTATGTCAGCAGCCTCATCTATGGATGGGATGGCGAGTACTTCTGGACAGCCCTGCAGGACATCAACGAGACGGGCGCTTTCCGCTGGCTGAGCGGTGATGAGGTCATGTACACCCACTGGAACCGCGACCAGCCCGGTAAGGGGATGGCAGGGGTGGGACAGGATGTCCCCATCCCCTCTGGTTCTGCCCAGGGAGGGGATTGACACGGCCACAGCCTAACCCTGAGGCCGGCTGCAGGTTACAATAAGGGTGGCTGCGTGGCCCTGGCCACCGGCAGCTCCATGGGGCTGTGGGAGGTGAAGAACTGCAGCACCTTCAAGGCCAAGTACATCTGCCGGCAGAACCTGGGCACGCCGGTGAACCCCGAGCTGCCCAGCGCCTACCCTACACCCAGCCTCACCGGGAGCTGCCCGCTGGGATGGAGCGCGGACCCCAAGCTGCGGCACTGCTACAAGGTACGGGGTGCTGGGCTGCAGTGAACCCCAGCTGTGCCCCCATCCTATGGGCGTACATTGGTGCATGCAAAATGCATCCTGGACACAGCGCTGGGGCTGGAAGTTGGGATGCTGGTGCTTGTTAGGGTAGAGATGATGCTCTGCTTTTGCCCCTTGCCCAAGTTAGGGGTATCCCAATGGGATCCCAGGGCTGAGCCCCCCACCTTCCTCCATGCCCAGGTGTTTAACTTTGACAAGCTGCAAGAGAAGAAGACGTGGATCGCAGCACAGGAGTTCTGCCGGGAGCTGGGAGCCCAGCTGCTCAGCCTGGGCAGCTACGAGGAGGAGCACTTTGTGGCTAACACCCTCAACAAGATTTTTGGGTGAGGGGCCGGCTGTGAAAGCACAAATAAAAAAAGCCTCCGTGTTGGAAGCTGGCTGTGTTCTGACCTTTTCCCATAGGGAGTCAGAGCCAGAGATCCATGAGCAGCACTGGTTCTGGATTGGCCTCAACCGGCGTGACCCTGCAGGGGACCGGAGCTGGCGGTGGAGCGATGGGCTGGGGGTGAGTCCAGCAGTGAGGCGCTGAGCATGCAGAGCTGAGCCCAGTGAGCAGCAGCACAGCAGGCAGCTTTCACTGGAGGATTCGAGGATGTCTTTGGGGTGGAAGTCCAGTCTGGGAGCCCCAACCTTTCCTATCTGTCTCGGCCCCCAGTTCTTCTACCACAACTTTGACCGCAGCAACTATGATGACGACGACATCCGGAACTGCGCAGTGCTGGACCTGGCCTCCCTGCAGTGGATGCCGATGCAGTGCGAAGCCCAGCTGGACTGGATCTGCAAACTGCCCAAAGGTACCATGGGGCACTGCTACCCCAGGCAGAATCCACAGGGGATTGCAGATATGGTCACGGCTTTCCTTTTCCTTCTCCAGGAACTGATGTGAAGGAGCCAGAGATCACAACCCAAGGTGCGTTAGAGGCTGTGTGTCCATCTGGTTCCATCGTCCTCCCTGGGTGCAACCAACTCGCTGCAGGGCATTGGGCATGGGCAGGTTATCCAGAGGAGAACAGACCTTGTGTGTGGGCTCATGGGAGGGTGGGAGCCAGAACAGAGGAACCAAGGTGTCCTCAGCTCCAGCCCGACACCAGCACTCAGCTTTGTTGTGGTTGCTGCCCAGGGCCAGTTCCTCCTGATCACCCAGAGCAGGGTAGGCTCAGGCTTCTGCATAGATGCTGAGTCCTGCAGGGAGCAGCTCAGCAGCCAAACCCTCATGGGAAAGAGGTGTTAGGATATAGGAGGAGGTGGCTGAGCTGCAGTATAATGCTGGGTCCCTGCTTGCAGGCAGCAAAGAGTGGGTGAAGTACCAAGAGGCTGAGTACAAGTTCTTTGAGCACCACTCAACGTGGGTGCAGGCACAGCGCATCTGCAGCTGGTTCCAGGCAGAGCTGGTGTCAGTGCACAGCGAGTCCGAGCTGCGCTTCCTGGGCCAGAACCTGAAGAAGGTAGGAGATGCCCCTGCCTGAATGCTGCTTTCCAGGGCTGCTCTGTGTTCATCGCATCCCCTCTTTCCATGGCCTTAGTGGGGGATAAGCCTGGCTCTGCATGCCTCGGGTGGATGGTGGTGTGGTGTGCAGGGCCCTGGAGCAGGCACTGATGTCCCCTCTCTGGTCCTGCAGTTCTCCAGGGGTCAGGAGCAGCACTGGTGGATTGGGCTGCACACCTACGAGAACGATGGCAGGTTTAAGTAAGTTGTGGGGACCAGATCCCCCTGTACCCCTGTTTTTCCCTGTGCTGCCGTCCCCAGCCTGCAGAGCACCGCAGCACAACGCCTGTCTCAGGCTGTGCCCATCCTGGGTTGGTGGTTTTGAGACAGTGGGGTGAGGGCTGCTGGTTCCTCACCAGCAGGGAAGAGGGAAGAGCTGCTGCACAGTCCCAGTTTGGCCATACATGCCATTTGTGGCATTGCAGCCAGCTCGTACCATTCACCAAGTCCTTGCTTTGTGCTTTCCCAGGTGGTCTGATGGGTCCCTCCTCAACTTCGTCTCCTGGGCACCAGGCAAACCCCGTCCCATCAACAAGGACAAGAAGTGCGTCTATATGACGGCCAGCAGAGGTGAGGGGCCACGTCCTGCAGTGCTGGGCTCTGGAGGGGCCAAGGGCTGCAGGCTGAGCTGAGGGGCTGTTCCTGTCCCACCTCTCCCCACAGAGGACTGGGGGGATCAGAAGTGCCCGACGGCGCTGCCCTACATCTGCAAGCGGAGCAATGCCACCGCTGTGAAGCCGTCCATCCCACCACCGCCCGCTCCCACGAGTGGGGGATGTCCCCGTGGCTGGATCCAATTCCTCAGCAAGGTGAGCTGTGCAGGCAGGGATCGAATAAGGCAGGATGGGTCTGGGCTGAGGGCAAGGAGAGGTTGGGGTTTTGGGGTTGGCAGTGATGGCTGTGGGATGGGAACACTCCCGGACCACCCTGTGCCCCTGGTGCCCATGCAGTGTTTCAGCTTCAATGGCCACGACAGAGCTGATATCGTGAAGTGGCCGGAGGCGAAGCAGGCCTGTGAGAACCAGGGCGCCGTGCTGGCCACCATCTCCAGCCCTCTGGAGCAGGGTATGTCACCCCCGGCCACCGCCAGCTCCAGTCCCAAGGCTGCTAGAGGTGGCCCTGAGCACCTCGCCATCCCTCACAGCTTTCATCACATCCATGCTGCTGAACATCTCCTTCGACCTCTGGATTGGCCTCCACGATGCCAAGAAGGAGTTCCAGTGGGTGGAGGGTGAGCCGCTTCGGCACGTCAGCTGGGCGCCTGGGGAGCCTTCGGAGTGCAGCTCCTCCAGCCCTGGAGACAAGCCGGTGAGACCCCACTGCCCCATAGCATCCCCTGGCCCTGGGCTGGAGAGGGGTTGGGGCACCCACAACCCTGACAAGGTTTCAGCATGTTGTCCCACCACAAGGGATGGGCTGAAGGTTGCACGTTGTGGGGTTGGCTCTCTGAGGGCAGAGCAGGGTCTGGTCCTGCAGTTTGTAGTGTCCATGGGCTGGGGGTTATGTGATGTGGTTGGACACAGGCTGGGGGCCATTCTGATTCTGTGGCTTGGCCTGCAGACCAATTGTGTGGTGGTGTGGCACGGCTCACCCCCCCACTTCACGGGGCGCTGGGATGACCGGAGCTGTGTGGAGGAGAAGCATGGCTACATCTGCCAGCGGAGCATAGGTAGGCTGTGGGGTGACAGAGCCCCATTGTGCAGAGATGGGGGGCTGCTGTAAGCACCCCACGCTATGGGAGTGTGTCACCAATGGGATCAGCTTTGGGGGAGCGTGGGGCAGTGTACAAAATGTGGGAGCACCTGGCCCTGTTGTTTCTTGGGGCACTGCTGACCCTGTGCACATCAGCCTGGCTGAGTGGGCTCCATAGCAGTGTGCATCTGATGGGAATCCTCGAGGTTAGGATGGCACCTCGCCACTGAGCAGCCCCTGGGGACGTGCCCTCTGCAGCCAGGTGCACATGTACCATGCATGGCACTGCTGTGGGGACACCCCAGCTCAGTGGGGGATGGGCAAGGAGCTGACCCCTGCAGGAGCATCCTCTGACCATGTCTCTTTGCTCCCCCAGACCCATCCCTGAGCCCCGCGCGGACGCCGTACCCCCCTTCGCCCACTGGCACCCTCTTTTACCACAACAGCACTTACCGAATCCTGCAGAAGCCTCTCAGGTGGCACGAGGCCCTGCTGCTGTGCGAGACCCTCAATGCCACCCTGGCCACCATCCCCGACCCCTACAGCCAGGCTTTCCTCACCCAGGCCATCAGCAGCCTACGTGCCCCGCTCTGGATCGGGTTGGCCAACAATGAGGTGAGAACACGGGGTAGGCACCCAGGGTGGGGGTCCTGGGGGGTGGCAGCTGCCCCTCAGCCTCTCCCCTCGGCTCTCCAGGGCGGTCGGAGCTACTCATGGCTGTCGGAGGAGAACCTGTTCTACGCCAACTGGCAGGACGGGGAGCCCCAGCAGGCTGCTGGCTGTGCCTACATGGATGTGGATGGGAGCTGGCGCACGGCTGGCTGTGACACCAAGCTGCAGGGCGGCATCTGCCAGCTCCAGTCGGGTGCGTGGCGGATGGCCCGGGGGGCTCTGTGGACCCCAGCAGTGGGTGTGATATTGGGTTGGAGATGGCGTCCCACTGAGGACCTTCTGGAGCTCAACCCATGGGCTTGAGTGCCCCGATAACCCCTGCCTCCTAAACATGTCCCCCCACCAGGTCCCCCCCGCACGCACAAGTGGAGCTACAGCGGCAGCTGCCCCAAGTCGCTGGAGGACTCATCCTGGATCCCCTTCAGGGACCACTGCTACACCTTCCACATGGAGATCACCCTAGGGCAGAAGGACGCAATGCGGAGGTGCCAGAAAGGTATGGAAGGGCTGTGGGAGGGGATGGGAAGAGGATGGAAGGGGGTGGGTCCCCATGTTACCTCTGGATACAACAGAATACCTTCAAATGGAGCCCCTGTTCCTGTTGCCATGGTCCAGCCCTGGTCAGCCATCATTTCTCCTCAGTGCTGCTTTGTGTTGGGATCCCCATGTATCTCACAGTTCACAGCCATCAGCAGTTCCTCAGCTTTGTCTTCCCCATCACTGCTGCTCCTGAGCTCCATCCCCAGCTCTGGGCTCACCCCTGACCCCTCTTTCTTCCACAGTTGGTGGCACAGTGTTGTCCATCCAGGACGAGATGGAAAACGTCTTCGTGTGGGAGCACCTCCAGGCGTACGAGGGCACATCCAAGGGCGCCTGGCTGGGCATGACGTTCAACCCCAAAGGTACAGGGCACAAAAGGACCCTTCCTGACACACCATGAATTCTCAGTAGCTCTGTAGTGAGCAGAGGAGCCCTTGGTAGTGGCTGCAGCACGGGGGGCTCGGGCCATGATGTGACCATGAGGGCTGATGTCTCAGGCTGTGTTAGATGAGCCAAGTGTGTCCTCCCCGGCCTTGGTGGTCCTCCTCATCACCCCATCACACCTCCTCCTGCTTTCAGCACCAGGATAAAGGCAGGGCATCCCTGCTGGCATCCCCAGACCCAATTCTTTCACTTCCAGGAGGTACCCTGGTTTGGCATGACAACACAGCTGTGAACTACTCCAACTGGGGACAGCATGACACGGGGCCCAGCATGCTGAGCCAGAACAGCTGCTACTGGATCCAGAGCAGCAATGGAGTCTGGCGCTTGGGCTCCTGCACCAACGTCACCATGGGTGTCATCTGCAAGATCCCCCGAGGTAGGGACCTCATGTTTGAGAGAGTGGGGTCTGGGCAAGGTGCTGCAGGGCAGAGCTGTGTCCTGCTGGCAGGGTTGGCCATGTCTGGGGCAATTGTGTTGTAGTGGCACCTGTGGGGAGGGGGGGAGGGAGCCGTGGTCGTGTGCTCATCTCTCTGTGTTGCCATTGCAGTGGAGGAGAGCAGCTTCTCCAGGGCAGGTGAGTGGCACTGTCAGCCCGGGCACAGCACCAGGAGCTGGAACCAATCCTGCCAGGCTGAGCTGCAGCACGGGTTGTGTGAATAACAGAAAGATGGGGGATTTGGGTGGGAAACCATAGAATCAGAACAGTTGGAAAAGACCTCTAAGATCCTCATCCAACCCCAACCCATTCCCAGCATGCCTGCTTTGTCCTCATATCTCCACAGTTCACCACCACCAGAGTCAGTTACTTCCCCACCTCCCTGGGCAGCCTGTGCCAACGATCATCACTCTTCCAGAGGAGAAATTTTTCATAAGATCCAACCTGACCCTCCCCTTGCTCAGCTTAAGGTCAATCCATCCCCAGGCAATTCTCAGTCCTCCTCTGTGGAGGAGCACATCTGCGGGCCCTTTGCTGAACCCCCTGCCCTTCTAGAGGTGTCACATCTGATGGGATCCTATAGATCCAACCCGGGCAGCTGCCAGATGTGAACACCCATCAGGACCGACCCAGACAGGCTGTCCCAGAGCTCTGCCGTGGGCACGATGCTCCCAGCACACCCCAGCACTGCCCCATTCTATCCACCCACCCACCCACCCTCAAGGAAAGCACCCAACTGAAGTTCCTCCACGTCCAGACTTGGGCAAGGACTTGAGGAAACAGCATCAGTATTTCAGTGGACTTTCCTTTCCCCGCAGCTCTGCCGGAGAACACGACGGCCATCGCGGTGGTGGTGCTGTCGGCGCTGGCGCTGAGCGCCCTGGTGGGCATCGCCATCTTCCTCTACAAACGGCGGAGGAGCTCCGAGCGCGGAGCCTTCGAGAGCGCCCGCTACAGCCGCACCACCTCCAACCCCAGCGAAGCGGCCGAGAAGAACATCCTGGTGTCGGATATGGAGATGAATGAGCAGCAGGACTAACGGCAGGGGGAACGGGGAGGGGGGGGAACGGGGATCGGCACGCAGACGGTCCTCGGGGTGAGCGGGGCTGGGGTTGGGGTTGCTGCCGTACCCCCAGGCTTGCCTCCGGCTGCTGGGAGCCCTCCTGCAGCAGCTGTGGAGGCGGTTTCAGGGCTCAGAGGTTCAGAGGAAAGCTGCCTCCACTTGGAGAGCTTTCCCTGGCCGGGCTCCGAGACACCTTCCCCTGGGGAGAAAGCACATGTGGGCAGTCGGGGCCCTGCCGGGGCTCATCCCCCCCCAGACAGCGAGTGTCTGAGAACACATCCTCCCGGGCAAGAGGTCTCCAAAGCCGATCTACCTCCCCTTCCCGCAGTCCACTCTCCGCCCTCCTCATCCTCACCTCCCCCAGCAGCAGATTTGTGGTCCCCCATAACCCTGATGTTCCCATGCCCGGCGCTGCAGCCCTTCTCCTCCCGTGCTCCCCCTGGGCTGGCGGTGCCATCCCATCCCTCTCGCTGCCCCCCATCCCAGTGAGCACAGAGCTCCCCACACCATGAGCAGGTGAGAGAACTGGAAGCCCCGCGCATCCTTCCCATTGCTGCGGTGCCAGTTGAGGTCCCACCGGCCAACTGCGGAGTGTGCAGAGGAAGGAGCACAAAGCAAAGGGCTGCCTTGGTGCCACGTGCTCACCGTGTGGGGCAGGGATGGCATGGGGCAGCTTGGGCTTGTTGAAGCCCCGAGGATGAGCATTAGGGATGTAGGTTGGGGACCGATTCTGGATTTTTTTTGGTGGTAATTTTGGAGGTTTGGGTTGGTTTTTTTTTTTTCCCCCATGGATTTATTTTTCCCCCCTAATGGAATTAATTGCTTTTTTTTTTTTTTTTTTTTTTTTTTTTTTTTTTTTTTTTGCTATGCTGTATTGAGTGCGTGCTGAATATATACGTCTTTCACACAGCTGGCCGGGGTGTGTGTGTGGTTGCATTCCACGTGCCAGGCGTAGGTGAGGAGGAGGAGGAGGAAGGCACTGTGGGGTTGTGCCATGGGGCCGAGCTCCCATAAGAGCCCCTCAGGATGCTCGGACCCCGGGGGGGGGGGGGGTTCCCTGCTGGGAATGGGACCCAAGAGAGCCCCCGCAGATCCAAAGGCAAGCGGCACAACCCCCACACACAGACGTTTTCCCATCCCTTCCAGGTGGGTGCTGTGAGGTCGGAGGGGCCCGCAGAGTGCTGTGCTCTCCGTTCTGACCCCTGTGTGTGGATTTTAAACTGTTGATTTCACTTAAGCTGGACATTAAGTGTTTGAGGAACTGTTGGGGGGTTGGGGACGAAGGGATCGCTTCATTTTGTGTTTACTTTTTGGCAATGATGTCCAAACACCATGGTGACGTTTGTGGGCAGGAGGGGCCCCGGCTCTGCCCCGGCTCCATTCCTCAGTCTTGGCTTTTATTTCCTGAGGTCATTCCTGGCGTGGAGCTGTTGGTTTTGTTCCCAATGCGGTGCCAGATCTGGGAAAGCTGAGCACCAGTCCGTCCCCATCTCCATCCCTGTGCTGCTTGTGGCCGGGTGGGAGCAGGAGCAGCTGAGAGATCCTCTTCTATCTCCTGCCATGAGCAGAGCTCAGAAATCCCAAAGGGAGAAGTGCTGGGGCTGGGATGGGCGGAATGCAGCAGTGCTGAGCTCAGGGTTGGGCTCAACTCGGAGCTATGAGTGCTGCGTCAATGCCTGCACGCAGCCCTTCCTGGGCACGCTTCTTTAAAGACATTATTTCCATTTCTTTCTTTCCTTTTTTTTTCCCCTCCTTGATTAATCTTGTTCTGTTTCTTCCTTCTTTACCTTCGAGCAAAGAGATCTGTACAATATAGGGGAAATTTTGTATGGGAATAATTTTGCCAGCCGTCGGCAGCAATCAGGATTACAGGAAAAGCGCATATATGGTTACGTGGTATCTCCTATCACCAGTAGGATAATGTGAAGAATTGCTTAAAAGGACCCTGTCAATTATATATTATATATATATATATAATATATATATATAGTTTTGCAATTTTTTACTCTCTGTGGTTTGTAAGATCCTTTTAGAAGCTTGGAAATAAAATTTCCTCCCCCATCTTTTCTCTTCCTTTTTATTTTTTCTTTTTTTCTTTCATTTGGTGGAAAACCCAAATTTGACATTTGCAAAGAAGGCTCAGAATTCAGGGCGGAATGATCAGGAGAAGGAAAGAGCTCCGTGGCTGCGATGTGGGGAAGCTGGGGTCTGCATCTGCATGGGTTGCGAGCCTGCAGGAGCCAACAGCACCTGGCAGTGCTTTGCATTTCAACCGGCTTGTGCCAAACCAGTGGCCACAAAAGCTTTGTTTCCTCACTCCCCAAATACGGCCGTGAGTCTGACTCAGAAGTTACCAATTTTTGCTGGCTGGAGGAGGAATGCGATGCTATGAGTGCAGAGTCTGCTCAGTCATCCCTGCAGGCATCCAAGGCCAGGCTGGATGTGGCTCTGGGCAGCCTGGGCTGCTGGTTGGCACAAAGCAGGGGGTTGGAATCAGATGAGCAATGCGGTCCTTTTCAACCCAGGCCATTCTGTGATTCTCTGTTAGGGGCGATGCCAAAGCTGCGAGGTATTGCTGCCTGCTGCCATGCCTGCAGTGTGCACAGCTCGTGTTTGGTGACTGCCCCCTGTTTGCTGCAGTGATGTGCAGTTTATGAGGCCTGGTTTGGAGCTGGATGAGCTCAGCCACGCGTGCAGATCAGCTTTCCAGTGCTGAGCAATACCATCACAGGGTTAGTGCAGCACAGGGGGTATTCAGTGCCTTAAAACTTGCAAAATTATACCCTCTCATCACACGCTGTAAAAAGAAATGTGACTTAGGAAGTAATGTGTTTTATATGGAATTGAGAAGTTCAGAAATGTGTTAACCAGGCAAGAATTCAAGGGGTTCACATGTAACTCTGGCTGAAAAGAATTCCTCCAGCACTTTTGTAGCAATGAATCTGAGTTGTGCAGAGCTCTGCTCACCCAGGCCCTTTGCTGTGCAGCAAAGCTATCAGTCTCCTTATCTCCCCTTCTAAGGACCAGCAGTATTTCCCAGATGCTTTCTGATGCAGTCAGCACAGGATTTTTTGCTTGTCAGCTTTGCAGTAATTCAAGGCAGGAGTTGAGGAGCTGCCTGCATTCATTTTCCTCCTTGGAATAAAGGGAGGACCCTCTGTTCAGGTGGTGCTATCTGTTAGAGAAAAGGACTACTAAATAGAAGAGCAGTGAGGTTTGTCCCCCTTGAGCTGATGGCGATGCTTCAGTGGTGGTCATGTGAAATAACAGAAAATAAAATTTGGGACCTTTTGGCTGCAAGGATCACATTGCTGTATAAGCTCTGATTGGAAGAAGCCTTGGGAGCACAGCATGTCAGAGCTATCTGCAACTGCAAAGGCACAGCAAAGGAACCACAGGCATCTCCGTGGGTTGGGATTATGAAGATTAAAGGAGGGCAGCTAAAAACAGCACTTCCAGCCTGCTGCTCCCAGCAAGGCACAGCAGCAAATCAACAGAAATGCCACGTTGACATCGCTGCTGGTTACCTCCACCTATGGTCTTCTGGAGCAATTTGCAGTCAGTGTTTGGGCTTTTAAAGTCATCGGTTGGGTGACAAGGAGGACTGAGTGGTGCTGACATTCGTGCTTTGGCTTTAATTAAAGGAGGACAGAGTATACAGGGTATGAAAAGCACAGACAGGGGTATGTGATGCAAAGCTTTGGTGGTACTCCAAAGTCACGGGGCTTCTCAGAAGCAGAATCTGCAGGAAAAAGAAGAAGGGTGTTTTAGGGTGTGTTTCTTCATCAGTAAGAAAAGTATTAACTGAGCATAGCAAGGTGAGATGACTTTGCTTTCTTTAAAACTTGGAAGCAGAGACCAACCTCTGCATGACTGCCAATGGGCTGCACTGATGGCCTGCTCTTCTGCAGCGCTCTCTGGGCTCTGTTTTGCCGTCCATCCAAAGAGAAAGTTTCCCCAACGTTCAATGCAAATACACTCTTTGATGCTGTCTTCAGGCTTGAATTGCTGTTGGGAAGTGGAGAGTCAGAAAACCTGGCCTCTCCTTGCATGTCAGTGTGAATGCTGTGCAAGTCAGTGCGGTGCTCAGCATCGTTTTCCCCCAGATGGCTGAAAAGGTGCTTTCTTTTTGCTTTGGATGCCACTGTCAGCTCTGCAGCATCAGATCTGACGGGAGGAGTAAAGCTCCGCAGCCACGCAGAGGGCAAAGCGTGCTGTGGGTTTGGGGTCCCAGTAGCACCAGGATGCCAGGCAGAGAGCGGTCCAAGAAGAAGAAATGACGAAACATCAGCTGTAATGAACGGAGCGGTTCCTAGGTGTCACTGCAGCCCCAGCTGACAGAACTGGGAGAGCCCTCCGCTGGCACAAACTCCAGGGAAGTGGAAGCCAATCCAACGAGGAACTTAAAGCTGCTCCGACTGCGAGAGGTTTGCCATGAGAATATGGGCTGTGTTGTAAACACGGAGGTCTGGAGCCTTCCTCGGGGCTGAAATAACGCAATTGGCATTTAGTGCTGTTCCCAGGCATTACAACTCTTGAAATCCTGTTTATAGGATGTGTTTTCCTGTAACTGAAACGCTAGGATTCGGATAAAAGTTTCCCCAGCAGCAGTGTAATGATTCCATTTCTCATTGTTCCCTCCTTGGCAAAGTGATCTGCAACGCAACAGCCACCCATCGACTGGGACTGAAAACGCGTGTTCTCCTCCTCCTGCTCAATGACATTGAGAGTAACACTGGAACAGGACTTTGAAGGGCAGTGAAGCGGCTGGGGACAGCAATTCCACATCTGTGGGGAACATTACCATGCCAAGGTTAATCAGTGATTTGCCCGAGAGCCCTTTGTTACCACTTTATTTCTGCCTCTGAGGGGAGCACAAGTCCTTCCGTTGGCTGAGGAACAAGAGGTCATCAGAGCAGTGCAGCCCATCTCCTCTCAGCCAATAACCACGGGCTCCACGACTTTTCCAAGTTTGCTTTGGTTGGATCCTCGTTGGAACGAAGCAAAATATCTTTGGAATGGAAAATGGACAAAATGCTTTGCAATGGGGGGTGTGACGTAGAGGTCAACCCAAGGCTGTGGCTGAGCAGCATGGAGGCAGCTGTTCTACAGTCCCAAACGGAACCCAAATTAATCACTGTGAGCACGGTGATTTCCCCATCTGAGCAGGTGACTGTGAGGAACTGTCAACAAGCAAATAAGCTCCAATAAGCTCATTAATTCCTTGAAGAAATAATGAGAACATACTCAAAGGTAGATCTTGCTGTCAGCTTAGGAGTGCCATATGATTGCAGAAGGGTTTGGTATTTAGCAGCGTGGCTGACCGCCTGAAATCCAGCATAGAACATAAAACTAGATGGGAACAAAAGCTTTATTGAAGGGTGACTCTTTAACCAGGAAGACACCGACCTTCATCTTGGGTTCCAAAGCAGCTCGTAGAAGTCCATAAATCACTCATAAATGCAACTTAAAATCTCACTGAACCAAATCAGCAGGAGGAGTGCAAACACTCCACGTGGATGGCGAATCAGTCGTACTGCACCAGACTCTGAAAGCATTGGAGCCCGCTGAATGTGTTTGTGTGCCGTGGTATTTTTTTCCTTTTACTCTTTATAGGCAGCTCCAATTAAACATCTTGACACTTGATATCATGTAAATTGCCCTAATTTCCAGAAGCTGTGTCTCCTGATTTTTTTTCCTCCCACTTTTTGATGTCTAATGCGTTTCTCTCATAACCGAGTCCCTCTTGCCAATACATGAGATGCTGCATATTTGATGAGAACAATTAAACAAGAGTTTTGTAAAAGTGTTTTAAGCTCCGAAGCTGACTTTCCTTCCCTCCTCCCCCCCCCCAGATCAGTAAAGCTTTCCCATTTTAACACTGATTTCTCCAGAGACATCACTTAACAAAGCTAGAAACAGCAAAGAGAACACTTGTTAAGAAAATGAAAGCATGGAAATGCTTAAAAACAGGATAAGGAAGGAAATAACAGAAGCACAGAGCTGGAGTGGATGGGTAACCCCATCTGGTCCCACCAATACATGGCAGATTTTGGAGGTACTCAAGGGAAGGGTTTGTCCAACAGCTTCGGGAGAACAGAGAGCCGTTGTGCTGATGTTGCTGAACAAAACCTCCCCTGCTCCAGTTTGTGCCCATCACCTCCAGGCGAGGCACTGAGCACCACTGGGCAGAGCGCTGCTCTGTGCTCCCGTCAGGAGAGTTTTGCCACCGACGAGGATGGGATTCGAACCCACGCGTGCAGAGCACAATGGATTAGCAGTCCATCGCCTTAACCACTCGGCCACCTCGTCTGCCGAATTTGGATGCTGAAGATGCAGTAAAGCTCCTCTTTGTTGTCATAATCAGGATGATTTCTAATTAGACTCGACTGCTTGCCATTAAGCTCTCCTCCATTGATCTGTGCTATACTGCATTTTTTAAGAGGCTGTCAGTGCACCAATCCCATCTGTTTATTTCAACGCCATTGATAGCATTAAGAAATCCTAAGGCTGCCACTCAGTCCTGTGATTTCCAATTCTTTGTTTGTTTAAAGCACGATTAAACCCACACCAAGAGCTTCGGATGGATTTAATCTCAATTTTGTGCTAATAATGCTCAGAGTCTCAGAGCTAACTCAAGACCAGGAGTTAATGCACTCTTCTGATTCACACGGGGCTGAGAGCTTGGCCTCTGGATTCGGTATTTTTCATTTCCGTGTCCAACCCAACCTGAGGTTTTAAAAGAGAAGAGCTGACACCAGTCTCCATCGTCACTTCAGCTAAAGCCTCTTTGTCTCTCCACGAAGGGATGATTATGGGAAAGCCTCTGTCATCCTTTCGAATTTAAGAGTGGCACTGGGGAGGGAGCAGCTTTTCAAACCCAAAGGTCTCCCATAGCCCCCGGTGGATGCATCTCGCTGCCTGTTCCCCATCCCAATGGCATCAGCATGGACCTACGTGGGAAGGAGGGTTCAATGATGCGAGCAGCCCTACAGCAGAGGAGCGTGCATGGCCAACATTAGAAAAAATAGCATTGCATGCTTATGAATTGTCCGTCAGTGAAGCAGCACAAAGTGCCCTGTGGGACCGCTCGTTTATTTCCCTGCCATCACCTATTAACGTCAGGTAGGCTGAGTCAGCCATTGGGAAGCACGCGCCCTTCAGAAGGGAGGCAGCGTGATTCTGTACCAAAATATTTGAATGTCTGACTAATGAATGTTCTAACAGCTTCACCCAACTGCTCCCACGGGGCTCTGCTTTCATTCTCTATTCCCTCTGAAGTGTTTGTTTGCAAGTGGATTCTCTTTCAAGTGTGCCTGTTGCTGACAGGCCTCTGTAGGAGCGATTTAACACAGCTATCTGGAACCTCTGACCGCTCTATTATTTGGCACTAACGCTGTCCCTTCCATTCCTGACCATTTGGGGTAAGTGATGCTCATTGCAATTTTATTTTTGCATTTTGAAGTATTTACTCTGCTCGCAGTAAAATGTCCTGCATCAGATGAGCTTGGCTTCTATTATAGGAAAGGGAGTTGGACTAATTTAGAGCACATTTGACCATGTAATGCTGGGCCATTAACAGATAATTGAGGTTGCTTGGAAGCCAGCATCCTCGCAGCTGTAATTCTGTCCTGCTGCTCCATGCCACAGCCTCACATTCTGCACCAAGTTCTCTTGCTCCTTATGTGATTTGGTATCTCACACCTGAACTCAAACGTTCAGAAATTGGAACATTTGCCTCTGGGTTTTCCAAGGATTTTGGGGTCTCTCATTGCTGCTTTGTGGCTGGAGGTTCAAAACACATCATAGAATCGTAGAACCACCAGGGTTGGAAAGGAGCTCTAAGCTCTTCCCTCCAACCATCGCCCAAAGATCTTTGGCCATGAAGGGAATGCTGTGGGAACGCCGAGTCCTGGGGCGCGGAGGCAGGCGGTTCACGCTCTGCATCTGGAAGTGGTTTCACTTTTTGTTCCCTCATCCAGATGGAGGATTTGTCAGGAGAAATCTGAAGGCGTTTGTCCTTTGGTTTGGGGTTTTCTGCCTTGTTTTGTCTCGTCTTGTTTTTAATGTTCATAAGGAAGCCAGAAATTTTGGTTAATTGTAAAGTGGGCATGCCATAAAACATCAAAAAAAAAAAAAAGACCAAGAGTTATTCTTATCACTCTGTGTGATTTGAGAGTGGACATTTCAAAATGGCAAGGCTAGAAAGGAATCCTGAGAACCCAGATCACAGCAAGTGGGTTCTCATTAAAATCCCACCCAATCTCCAGAAAGTCAGGGCTGAGAATCACTACAGATCACGACTGATGAGAGACTTCAGACAAGCCACAAGCAGCCCAGGATAGCTCAGGGGAACTTTTTATAGGCTGACTCCATGAGATCCATATTTCTCCATCGAAGCGATGTTCTGCAGACTTAAAAGCATGCCCAAATGTCATTGCAGAGAGCTTTGTGTGGCACTGACTGCATTCAGAGTTTCACATGGGGTTTGTCTGACAGTTAACTGGAGGTTCATCAGGAGCTTTGCAATTCATAGCAAGCACACCATGACAAGGGAAATGTGCTTTAATTTGGCACATCCATCATGCTGACCCAGTGCCTGGTAACAAATAGCAGCACTGCTGTATTCTCTTTCTGCTCTGCCTGCTGAAATGACGGAATTAAGAGTGATTTCCCCAAGATGATGGCCACAATGTTTTCCTGCAGCCAGGACACTATTGCCTGAGTTTAGAGGCTTACTTGAAGGGGGCAGCTGCTACAATTAGGAAATCAATTCCTTTGCATCAGGATGCTGGAGAGGATTAGGTGTGATTACAGGCTGACCTGTAAGGAGGCGCCTAATAGAAGTGGGTGGGTATTTTTTAGAAAGAAAGCTCTGTTTGCAAGTAGTTTGTTGGCTGAAGAGCTTGAGGTCAAAGAAGGATGGTAAGTTGTGCTGCAGCTCTCAGCAGAAAGCCACGAGGACGAAGCACAACTGCAAGGCAAGTGGGAGCACTGCTATTTTTACTGCTTTTCCAACCCTCTTTATGGTGGCTAGGAAGTGGTTCAGTCCCATCAACTTTGCAAAGCAGTCTGTAGAGATCTTGCAGCCCAAGCTAGAGATCTGAATATGCTAGCTCGTATTGTCCCTGTGTATAACCAAATAAGGCTGTGTTTTCACCCTAAGTGGCTTTTAATGAACCTGGTGAGTATACTGAAGTACACAACGATGCTACAACTCAGTGTGGTTTTAGGCTGCAGCAGTGATAAACTGTTTGCTGGCTGGGCAGGCTGTGTGGCTTCTTATCTCCATATTCCAGTGACCCCTCTTATCTTGTGTGAGTGAAAGGCAGATGTCCTGTCGTTATGTGCTAACAGGCACATGTGGGAAGGGCAGTGCAGATTGCCCTGCTGCAGCAGGAGGTTGGGAATGGATGGCCAAAGCGAAGGCAGCCCTGGGGACAGGCGTGCAGGTGACATTTAGCTATGGATGCACGTGTGGAGTCCTGTCACTGCTCAGCAGATCTTGCATCATTTTGCATTTTGTGTCTGTGCTGGGATGGAGGCAACAACCAGAACGATTTATTTAATTCCTTGTGTGCATCTGAGAGGCCTTCAGGGAGGAGGGAGCTGCATAAATAGCACTCTGCTTAAACAAAAGCCTTAGGGTTGAGCATCTCGGATTACTGAATGTAATTCACCTGCTCGGTCTGGATTGTTCTCATAATTCATGTTTCATTTGCTAATTGTTAGTATTAGCACTACTGACAGCTGTTGGCCTTTTGTGAGGGTTCAGTGTTGGTACTGAGGGGGATGCTGGCTCTTTGAGTCTCAGCCTGGAAGGTGCGGAGCTGCCAGCTTTAATGGGAGGAAATCCTGTTAGATAAGAAAAAGAAAATAAATATGGAGGTTTGAATGCAGGTAACCAAAAGTCAGCGTTTAGGGTTTGAAGAACAGCACTGTGTGAGCACAGAATGGGCCCTGTGGGGTCTGGCAGAGAGATGGGGCTATTCCAGAAAATAGGAACAAAGGTCAGCAAAGCTCACTGGGAAGAAAGCAAACCTAACTGCTGCTCTGACCCAAGCAGCACTGAATGCCACACGACAATTAGAAGGGAGAAAGATGGTGCAGTTAAAACTGCGGGCTGTGGTGTGTGTGGTTTTGGGGAGGAGGTTTTGCTGCTTTCTTTTTTAATCCAGCTCAGCCATAATGGAGATAACCATCGCTAGTCTGAACAACGAGGGGTGGATTTCCTGCATTCCTTGGGGGGGGGAATATCTAAGGAGAATGGTGGCGTTGCAGAGAGCCTGGTGCAGGACTAGACAGTACAACACCTCCTGAAACAGGGTGAACTACCTCAAAAAGCATCGATTCTCAGTAAAACACAGCTAGGCATCTTGGCCACCTGTAGGCATTGGAGATTCCACGCCATTTGTATCACCATCAACTGCAACGCAGCATCCTGGCAGCGTTCTGCTGAGGGCAATTGATTTTTGCCTCCCCAGATTTCCACTCCCAAGTTCTAATTGAGTATTTGTTCACCCCCAGGGCACAACACTTGTTTTGCTTCGTTCTTGACAACCAAGTGCTTTGTTTGCATTTTGTATCTGCCGTTAAAGCGCCGGCTGCTGGTGGTGGAAGGAATTATAGAGATTAATCATTAATTCCTTTGTAAATCCACGGTGCAATAGTGCTGGTGTGGGACAGCAGCCCTCGTTCCATGTCAGGGATGGCTGTGCTCCACTGTGAGCCACTGGGGAGCAGTGTGTGTGCTGCAGTGCATTGCAGGGAGGTGACAGAGAGGAGGGGAAGTGATAACTGTGTGTGTGTGCACATCCACAACTTCTTGCTGGATCTTTGTGCTGTAACATTACATGATTTACCACGCTTATAAATCCTCTTCAAAGTCTTCATTCACTGTTACATCTTTTCCCACCCTTTTCCCTTCAGTTTCTGTATTGGTTTTGGAGGTTTCAGGCCACGATGTTCTCCTTTAGGCTTCCAGAGAGTGGCTGACAATCTCAGCCCAACACTTCCCATATATATTTTACAGCACAGATGCGAATTAATCTTACACAAAACATTTTGTTGGTCAACACTTACGTTGAAGCATCCTGGGTAGTAATTTACTTAAAAAGGAAGGCTCGAAGGCATGCAGATGTGGGGAAATAGACTCCGTTTAGTGCAAATAATTTGAGAGGCACATTTGTACCCCATTGCGCATCTCCTAGTGGGTAGGAAGGACTCTGGCACGGTGAATTATTTAGATGGGTAGGAGCACAGACAAGGGCATCTAGCCATGTGTTTTAGAAGCTTCTGGCATCACTATGTGGGCACTGTAAATGATATTCTCAAAGTGCAGTGGTGCAGTATGATAGAATCCATCTCAAGAACGGAGTGCAACCTGCAGTTTAATTACTCTAAGTGCACAGGACTCTTGCAATTTATCCTTTTTTTTTCCCTCTCTCTTAAATGCACGAGGGGGAAAACGAGCTTTGCAGTTTCTCCTTGCACAGGCCGGATGATCCAAGTAGATCTGCAGGCTTCAGAGCTGTGCGTGGCACACAGGGAGCCTGGTTTGCTGGCTGCTGGGAGCACTGGGGCTGTGCAGGCTGGGCGATGCTCCTGGCAGAGCTCGGAGGCGAGCTGAGGCATTTGTAAGGCTTCTGCAAAAGGCAGCTTCCATTGTGACTTGCTCAAAGGCTGCGTTACAACATCTTATTTACTTCCAGCTTGCATAGTGGGGTTCTGTCTGACTTGAGCTCCCTCGGGTTGTGGAAACTTGTCAATAACAATGAAGTAACAGAATTTGTGCATTAAAATTCAAGAAGAGTGTTTTGAAGTCGTACCAAGAAGGCGGTCGTTGGCTGCTGAGCGTGTTGATCTCTTTCCTCAGTGCTACAGCATTGCCTTCTAACAAAATCAATACATCTTGCACTTAACTCTTCAGAAAATGGCATTCGTGGCTACCATCAAACTAGGAACCTCTCTGGTTTGTACTCCTGTACTTCTGGCTTTAAAATTGCATGTTCATGTAAATACGAAAAGGCAAAGAGGGGGTGGGGATTCCAGGGTCCAGTCCTATTCACTTTGCTCACTATATTTCTCATCTTACATAATGTTGTGAAGCACAATGAAATCTCCAGTTGCTCTCTGTCAGTCTGTTCCTGTATTGTATCTACACAGCAAACAAGGGTTTTTTTCCTTCGCCGCTCCTGATGACAGATTTCCTCTATGCAAAGCTTCTGGACACGGGGCAGTTCTGTGAATCACTCTGGGATTATACAAGCTGAAGATGAATTAAGCCTCTCTACGTTTCTTACAATCTGCATAAGCAGGCGTATCTCTTGCTTGCAGTGCAGCAGGTTTCTGTTAATGCTGACATTTCACTGCACACGCAAATATTGCAAGGCAGCAACAATGGGATGATGGGCTCTGATCTGGAGAGAGGCCATTTGTACCCTGTGACTCCTGGTGATGGCTGTACTATGCAGTCATGCTATGATTGTCCATATCAGTGATCAGGTTCTGCCTGCACCACTTGGATCTGCACAGCCCTCCATTGGCCCCTGTGAGGAGACCAAAAATTAAGCTTATAGCTTCAAACTGCATCTCGTGCTGCTGCAAAACCAGCTCTGAATTTGCTTTTAGAACAGCAGTCTGTCGCTCCTATGGGTTACAGCTGCAGGAGCTGTGAGATGCAGTGCTGTGTGGTGCAGCCATGGGCACTGCACTGAGGTTTGTGTAAGGCCATTTTAGTCCCAGCAGAGCTGAGGAGCTGCCTGGAAGTGTTCACTTGCCATCTTCCCTTCTTGTTTAAGACAACAGCAATCATCATCTGAGTGCCATACAACAAATGCATGTGCTCTCCTCTTATAAACAGTCTCCTTTTCAGTTCTCTTCTAAAGGATGAAGAAATGAGAAACGTTGAATATGAAAACCTGAATATAAAAACCTCTGTGCACACAGATGGCCTTAAAATCATAGAATCATGTCGTAGAATCATAGAATGGCCAGGGTTGGAAGGGACCTCAAGGATCTGAAGCTCTAACTCCCCTGTTGCAGGCAGGGCCACCGACCTCCACATTTCATAGCAGCCCAGGCTGCCCAAGGACCCCATCCAACCTGGCCTTGAACACCTCCAGGGATGGATGGGGCATCACAGCCTCTCTGGGCAGCTGTTCCAGCATCTCACTGCTCTCACAATAAAGAACTTCCCCCTGACATCCAACCTCAATCTTCCCTCCCTCAACTTCAAACCATTTCCCCTTCTCTTGCTGTTATCTCCCCTTTCACATCCCCTGCTCATCTTTGTGGCTCCTCTGGACCCTCTCCAACAGCTCCCTGTCTTTCTTGTACTGGGGACTCCAGACCTGGACACAGTGCTGCAGATGGGGCCTCACAAAGGCAGAGTAGAGAGGGTGAATCACCTCCCTGCTGGCCACCCCTCTGCTGACGGAGCCCAGGATACCAAAACCAAACAGAAAACTCTCTCTGTGCACTTCAGTAGCCAGCAGCAAAACCTCTGTCTGCTGAGATGGCTGTCTTGACAAGTGTGCTTCTTAGGGCACTGCCTCTCTTGGTTCTTTCACTGGATAACACGCCATCCCTTGCTGACCCCCAGACCCTCCAGAAACTCTGGGAGCAATCGTTCCCTTGCACTCAGCCTGTGGCATTGAGGGTAAGCTTCAATTCTTCTGAGGACACGATTCAGGGAAGGTTTGGGAAATGTGACTCACTTCCCCAGGCTGGAAGCGAGCCAGGGGTGTAAATGCACAAGGCCTGGCAGGGAACCAAGGAGTCGGGATTTCATTGATGCATCATCTGCCTCTGAATCCTGAAGAAACAAAGCTGGCATAAACTATTATCTTCTTCCCACATATGGGATCAGCGTTTCGCACAACTCACCCTGGGTTAGGGTGTGTGTGTGTGTGTGTATCATAGACGTGCTTATATCCTTTCTGGAGGTTAATTTTCAGGTTATTATCTGATGGTGGCTTTTTTTCATGTTGTTAGTGCTCACTTGCACGAAGTGAGTTGAAAATTACACTGCTCGTTTGGGAGCTTTGGAAGCCAGAGTACATCTGAGTACTTAAGCATCACTGCAGAATGCATTTTAAAAGGAGAAGAGACCAAGCTGTGTTGTGATTACCTGCAATCTTTCCATTAGGAGCCATCTGCATTGTGAATACGTGCACTTGCATTGCTCTAAGCTTGGCTTATAACATCCACTTGGGGTGAAAATGGCACAGCAGGAGCAGTGCTTGCAGGAGGGTGAAATCAAGGATGGCTCGTCCAGCAGTAACATCAGGGCTCTTTTCTTCGGCTGGAACCTGCCTTTCTGATGCATTCTGCCAATATTCGTCTTCCCCTCCCCACATGAATTCTTCTGACACTTCACACATCTCACCTCATTTTACAGATTCATCTCAAACATTTCTCATACAGGTTGGTCTCACATGTGCAGTTTATGATCTCTATAAAACTCGATGTTCATCTGATATGGCTAATTGCTGTAGATTGGCTTGTAAAATCTTTCAGCACTTGCTGTCAAGATCCTCTTTCAATCCAAACCAAGCGCAAGAAAAGTGCTTTAGGTCCTGGTGATCTGCTCGCTGTGTACCAATGGCCTCATCAAGTATGTTAATTTCTACAGTTCATTCACTGAGAGTGTCTGTGCTAAAGAAAAATTCTACTGTGATGATCCAAGCTACGAGTTAAACTCACCCTTTTAGTACATTTGAAGACTTAAGTCTGCTGTAACTCCATTAGTATAGCGGAATCTGGCAAATCACAGTACATCCTGTTGAGGTATCTCGTGGGTTCCTCTCCCTCCGCTACCATCCCTGGATGTGTTTACAAACCATCTGGATGTGGTGCTCAGGGACACGGTAGAGGAGGGCTGTTAGAGTTGGGGTAGTGGTTGGGTTGCAGTTGGACTGGATGATCTTGAAGGTCTTTTCCAACCTGAGCAATTCTGTGATTCCATGGTTATGCTGTTGCCATTCTTTTAGACATTCTTGGTGACCCATCTTCAGGCTTCAGCAGTGGATCTGTAGGAGAACCTCCAGCAGCTCAACAAGTACAGCGCTCATCTTCCTTGTCTGAGTGCTCACCAGTAGACTGTCAAGACACAACAGGAGAAATAATAATAATAATAATAATAAAACTCTGTTTTTTGGTGAAGTCTCCCACTGAACAGTGGGCAATATCTTTGCACTAATATTCTCAGATATTGCAAGGTTTTGCTAAGGACTCCTATCGTTTGGTGACCAACATCCAGACTTGATACATACCTTAAAGCTGATAAACATGAAAAAGAAATACCTTCCAGTCTCTAAATCTCCTTCCTGCTTTCAGTGTGTCTGAGTGCTGCCTATGGGGCACGCGAGCAGCTGTGCTTCTGCAGAATGCCCTCCCCTCTATTGGCTTCTAAACATTTGTCTTGATGTGCTCTCTAGGTTTGTGGTGGTGCAGGGGGAGTTCGTTTCTTGCTTGTTAACTGGAATGAGTTTTCCTTAAGTAGGAATTGTGCTGTTATAGAACAAAGCATTTTAGTGCTTCTCTATTTACGGCCAATGGATGAAAACATGTGAAGTATTTACTGATTACTGTCTAGATCTTTTTGTGTGGCATCTGATGAGCAGATTGGGCTCCTGGTTAATAAACAGAATTCTAAATGAGGAAAACGTTGAGGCTTCAGATCTACCAAAATAAAAATCCAATAATAACAATAATAAAACCACTTGTGAATCTGTCACTTCGCACGTGCAAACTTCAACCACATGGAGTTCTCTCTGTCCTTCATTTTGGCTGCCCACAAACTCAGACACATCTCAGAACACCAAACTCTTCTAATTGACACCAGCAGCTGAATGTTTGTGTGTTTTTCTTTTTGTGTTTGTTTTTTTTTTCCCCCTCCTTTTCCCCCTCAGTTAACTGCGGTTTGCTTTGCCTAAGAAGGTGACAGTGCAAATGTAGGTGAGGAAACTCAAGAGAAGGGACCTTCCTGTTGTTGGCATAGTGGGTGCAATCTGAGTATCTGCAACCTTCCATGGCAAGAAAGGAAAACCCTCCAGATGCCCATTTTGTCCCCCAGCTCTGAATTCCCATGACTTTCAGAGACAAAAGTTCTGAGTTCTGAAGCTGCCGTGTCCCCAGGATAGGTGACAAACCCCAAAATACAGACGGTTGGGTTATTTCCAGCGGAGCTGAGAGCTGGAGTGTTATTTTGATGGCTTCTCTGAGTCTAATTGCTGAAGCAGTTTCTTGAGAGCGAGCGAGCAGCTTGTTGATTACAAGCAGCAATGGGGAAACCTATTGCTCCTCCGTTCTGCCTCTACTTGAATGTCTCTGCAGTCAAGGAAACGACGGTATTTAGATCACAAGTAGTAAATAGCAATTAAAAATAACTTTGACAAAGCTGTGCCTCTTGAAACTGGAGCTGCTGGGTATGGCTGGAGTGTATAAAGAAGCTGCAGTGAAAGGACTCGGTGCTGGTTATGTGGGCTCTGTCCCAAAGGCGAGCTTTATAAAGGAATGAAAGGGTGAGTGTCGTGGCTGTGCACTGAGCCACTTCCAGAGCACGCCTGTGGATTGTGGTGGATGCTGTCACAATGAAGAATCTTTTTTTTTTCTTTCTTTCTATTTTTTCCTCCAACTCTGTAACAAAAAAAGTCCCAAAAGTGTCCCTGGTGGCAGGAAGGTTTGGTTTAAGCTTCCGAGGTATTTATTAATGTTTAGAATACAGCAACAGAATATGTGGCTTGTAGAAGTGCCCCACTGCAAACCCCATCTCGTCACTGAGCAGCATTCAGTGCCTTCACTAGAATGCAGCAGAAGTCACAGCTGCTGTGGGTGATGAGGATGGAGATGCAGATGGGCTGGCTATGAACTTCAGCATGCTTCCAAGTGCCGAGGAAGCTTCAAGGAGGAAATGCAGCCCTTACTTTTCAAAACAAGCCAAACATTAAGCCAAATGGTGATTAAAAAATGAAACAAATGCACGTATATTTATTGCATATCCTCCCCTTCCATGTTGCTTCAGCTTCTCTTGATGTGCCAGCAGCTGCTTCCATGCTGCTGTGGTGCTTATTTTGTGCTGCTTTTGTTTCCAAAACAAGGCACTGCAAGGAAAGTGAATAGCAAGCAGTCCCATAAAGCAGGAGCAGAGCAGGGAGTGGGAGAGAATCCTGCCTGAAACAAAGGTGAGCTGGAAGGACCTGGAGGTGAAAGGCCTGTAAGATCTTGGTGAGCACCCCCTGATTTTTGAGTTACAGGATGGTGTTTACACTGAGTAACAAATGGTCACCAATAACATCCTTCAGAAGGCAGTGAAGAATCTGAACTTCCTGAAGTAGAAAGTAAGTCCTTACAGTATGTAAGGGACCAGATATTGCACCCACTGGATGCTGACCCGTCATCTGAACATGATGCTTGTGGAGAAACTGAGCTCCAGCCTGCAGAAGTGCCAGCTTTACCACAGACTGAGCTGGGGACTGAGCTGAGCTCCTTTCCTGAGATTGCTTCCTGTTATCAAGTGTGATTTCATTTGATTTGCTTGCACAATTTCATAGAATGCTGAGATCTGAGTTCGGAACAACAACAAAAAGCAAGCATCCAAGTCCATTTTACTCCTAGATAGAGTGTTTAGCACACTGGCTTAAAGATATCATCCTGGTATTGATGATATGGCACATCCAGTTATTGGTAATCCCAGCTGTAGCACACTTCTTGTTAGCTATCTGAATTCATTCCTGAGTTTTGCTGGAGTGTAGACAGATAAATCAATACTGCTTGTCTGGGAGCACAAGTGACAAAAGCGAATAAATACCACTAAATAATGCAAAGGCAGCAAAAAGCCAATTAATATGGGACATGTTGTGACCCACCCAGCCCTTGCTTCATTGACTACAAAGGTTCAGAAGAAAGTAGCTCTATATACGCAACAGGAGCTGCACCACCAGCTTGTCGTAGGGCTTGTTCTTACATAGAGCAAAAGATGAGATTTTCAATTTGAGCATTTTTATCTCCTTTGCTTATTGCACACTGATGTTTTTAGCCAGTTCGTGCTGCCCTGCATTGCAGCTGAGCTGCTTTCTTGTTGTGTGCTCTGGGGGAGGCTGCTGTTTGCTCTCATCCTCAAGGGCGTCCTGCAACACATCTCTCTGGCTCTTAACACTGGTACACGAAGCCATATGTTATGATAACAAAAAAGAAGCACAGTTTTAGAGATTCCAATGATCATCTCGCACGGCGTGTGTCTGCTGTGCTTTGCAACTGAAACTTTGCAGGAGTTGGGTGGGAGTCGATGCTTTCAGCAGAAATCCTTGTGCAAAGATGTGAGCACAAAGCTCAGCTCTATGTACAGAGTGTAAAATAAGGACGACGACCCCCTTAAGAACAATGAAACTGGAAAGCTGTGGCAACAGACACGCAGGAAACTGAGCAATGCATGCAATGAATTGAAAACTAGCATGGGAATCAGTGTTGAGTGAAGATGAGGACCTGAATGGCCCCATCTGACATCACACAAAGAAAGGAATCTGCACCCGTGATAAACTTTTCGTGGCATTTTTGCCAAGTAATGCAGGCAGTAACATAAACACACCCACAGTGCTCTGGCACCAGTCAAACCTGTCTGCAGTGCCTTGTGATGGAGCACTGGCTGCAGAGGGTGATACCTTCTTGTGTCTCTTTGTGGATCTGCCTCATGCAATGCAAACTTAAACTGGCAGGAAAGGCTGAAAAGGTACAGGCAGAGAAAGCAAGCTGTCTTATGGCAGACTACATGCCCTCGCTGGTGTGGGGCCCATGGGATTCTTCCCTTTTCTGTTAAGTGTTTGCTTGCTTTCCATCCCAAGGAGGAATTTGGACAGCTTGTGCAGTTTGCTCATTTGTACAGCTGGTTTTTAAATTTCCTGGGGCTTCTTTATCATGTTTCCTCCTACTCCAAGAGTGCACTTGAAGGTGCTTCTTCTCAATTGCAATGCAACTCGAAAAGTGCTTGTGCTCTCCACGTGGTTGCCATAGCACATCATACTGTGGCTACATCCTTCTCTGAGGCAAACTGATGTCACTGTGACACTGTGCAGGTTTTACTAAACTTAGGGGCAAGTTAGGAGCTCATTAAGACACGGTGCAGCAGACACTTCCCATTATGTTTGGTTTTTCTTGTGCTGCTCCTGGTTTACTATATGCTAAGATATGTCCAAGATGATAAGCTTTTCAAGTCTACCTACCCAAGATAAGTAAACTGGAAGCCCAGCATTGGCTTTGAGAAGCTGGAGTATTTCGTTCTCCAAAACCACATGTTCACTGTCTAGGTAGCAGACTGAAGCAGATGAAAGTGATCATTCCAAAGGCCTGACATCAAAGAACAAGAGATGGCTGTGCTGTTTTACACAACTGCCTCACTGCCCATGGCCCCAGCAAAGCAGAGCTCCCTGAGCCTCAAACAAATATTGAATGGAAAGTGTGATCTGTAATCAGGGCCTTCAGACAGCAGATAAGAGGTCTGCAGTCAGTTTAGTGCTCTGCTCGAACTTATCCTACAGCTTCTTATGCCATTCATAGCTCCTCACTGAAACAGAAACCACCGAGCTCCTGCTGTGAAGATAAACGCACTGAAATGGTGGGGGACAGCAAAACCCACACTGGGAAGGGTAGGTGAGCGTGTCAGATATCCTCAGCATGCGTGCAGGCACACGAGGCTGTCAGGGAGAAACAAAAGATGAAGATAATACACACTGGGAATGCAGTGGGGAACTGAGAGAACGCATCTTTGGTCTGAGGTGGTACAGAGAGGACTGCCAGGAAAGCCACTGGGGATGGGGAGAGCTGGAGGATAAACTGTCCTTTGAACTCCGTGCTGCTGATAAATCAGAGGAAAGCTTGAGTTGTGTTCCCTGCAGACAAACAGCAAGTTGCATGCCTATAGATACGACACAGCAGTGCTGCTCTCTATTAGTTGATGTTTTTTTACCCAATCCTGCCTGGAGTAAAGCAGCCCTTCACCCCCAGACTGCACACTGATGTAAGCGAAGCTCTGAGTGGCAGCCAGATTTTGTCCTTACATGGCTACAAGATCAGGGCAGTAGTTAATTCTGACTCTACCTTCTCCCCAAATACCAGAGGTCTGTTTTCTGCTCTAGATTGACTCAGAGATGTGAAACAGCAGTGATGTCAGTGGCATTACCTCAAACCTACGAGTGCACACTTGAATGGGCTTAACCTTAATTTAAAAATATTTATCTTTGCAGAATTGTGTTGGTTTTGAATAAGGGAATGCCACTGCTGGGCAGCAAACTGGGGTTAGAAATGAACCCGTTCTGTTCCCCCCCCACAAAAGCTTGGAAGAGAAACAAAATCAACCAAAAACACAACACCGAAACTCACACCTGTGAGCTCTGAACAGTGTTCTTAGTCGTAATCACACGTGTGGGGAACAGCATCAAAATCCTCTGTGTTTCTGCAATGATGCAGACCTGCAATGATGGTGGTTCCTGCAGAATTGCACAGGCCTGGGTTTTGTCTGCAGAGATACAGCTGTGTGGCCACCACCTCTACCCAAGCAGGCGAAGCCATTCCTCTGCTGTCGCGTTTGAGTGAGCAGTCTGTTCTGTAAATGTGCTTAAAAATGGAATATCACTTTAAAAAGCAGACTGCTGGCATCCACACCGACTGACTCCAGCGAAACAATGCCCGGTGAGCTCATCCTGGCAAAGTTGGCATGGTTTTCTCAGAATTTACTTGTATGCATTGTTGGGTTGGAACTTGTTGAACGCCTGCTGTTTAAATTACGGAGGCTTTATTTGCTGTTTTGATACATGAATAACAATAACAAGGAGTAACTTGGCTGCTTTTGATATTTTAAACCCAAATAACTCATTTAGAATGACCTTATCTCAACCAAATCTGAAATTGCATGAAATAGGGAGTCATTAGAAGCCCTATGAGTACAAATGCAGAGCTCTGCCTACAATTAGGAGATGTGCTTCATCTCTGCCCTTTGGTTCCATGTTTCACAGTGACCTGAAAGGCACAGCTGCATCTTCTGTGATTCCTTATCATTTTCAGGTGCCCTGAATAATGCTGCTAAACCACTTCCTTCAGTTCTCAAAGAGGGAATTTATAGTTACAGCTTAATTCCACCTTAAACTTTCCACCGTGTGACAGTTTAAAAATGACCTAAAAATGTAAACGTGAGCTCTACTTCCAAAGGTTCTGTCACTGAACTCATTTATCTGTATGAAGAACACAGGAAATTCACTGCAGTAATACAGGAATGATGAAATCACACAGCATCCTTCCCACTGCTATTTCTGAATGAGACAAGTGGTTCCCTTCCACGTCTCCAGCACTCACCTGAGGTGTCTTCATTTGGGTCAAAGACAATTTTCTCAATGTTTTCAGAGCTCACGTTGTGTTTCAGTTTCTGCTTGACAGAACCATTGCCTGTAACAGGAAATTCTTGGTCTGGTGGTTGGTGAACCTGCAGGTAGCAAGGGGGGTTGAAACGAGGTGATCTTTGAGGTTCTTTTCAACCCAGGCCATTCTATGAAGCTATAAACCCAAGGGCTGGTGTGGTGCCAGAATTGTTGGTGACAGATCCATGTTTGCTTCCAGGACTCTAGAAAACCAATTGCATGGATAGCAGGAAGGAACAGTGCACAGATTGGAAGCCTTTTTCTCCTGCTTTTCTTTGGTCTCTCCCCAGAGCTGTGTAACAGAGTGAAGAGAAATACTTCCGTGTAACACAGAATATTCTTGAGATGTTCATTCATGTTTTACTTAATCCCATTTTGGAGTAGGGGGATCTCCACTGTACAAATCAGGGCCTTCCCCACAAATCTTTATCTTCATTCTGTTTTACAGATAACTTCCACAAGCGTATCATTACACTGAGAATAAACCCAGAAGCTGTGACTCTGTCATCTTAGAAAAAGTAGAACCAAAACAGAGACAGACAGCAGTGAATGTGTCCAGTTACCAGACTGTGACCTTGCAAGTCTAATTTCAACTTACGACCTTTTGCATGTTGATATCATCAGGAGAGCCACAATGTGAGCCATTCAAACCATGCCATGCTCGCTCAGTTCTGAAGCATTTTGTGTTTCCTCTGCCACAAAACAATTCTGCCCTCTGTATTCTGGAGGACAGGCACAACTTTTGTCGAGACGATGCTGGGGTTTTGCACTGATATGCATCCATTTGCCAGTGGGGTTTGGACTCGATGATCTCTAAAGGACCCTTCCAACCCCTCCAGTTCTGTGATTCACTCCCAAATTGATCCCAATCTTCACAAATTCCTTGTGATGAGAGCAGAACACTTTTAATAAGTTTTAATGCTAAATTAATTACTCCGAAGGATGATGTATCCACCTCACTGGTAACAGCTTTTTGAGGACTAAGCACCTATCATGACAACTCTGCAGCTTCTCCTCATGTTTCGCTTTTGCCTCTTGAGCTTTCAGTAGCAGGTTTTGCTCTTTACCAAAGAGAACAGCTTACCTTTATTTTGATGCAGCTGATGGAGAGCTGTATGTGTTGGTACCAGGGTAGATCTTCAGTATGTCCTGCTTCTTTTGGAACATCCTAGCAAAGTTCAGATGTTCACAGGTGCTTTTTCTACTTGCATGGGGCTGGAAGTCCCCTGCCAAGCTATGGGTGCCATTTATTTCCAACCTGTAGCTGTGGGTGCCATGTTCAAGCTGTGTGTGCCATTTATTTCCAACCTCTGGGTGCCATGTCCAACCTTTGATGCCATTTATTTCCAACCTCTGGGTGTTATTTCCAAGCCCTGGATGCCATTTCCAACCTCTGAGTACCATTTATTTCCAACCTCTGGGTGCCATTTCCAACCTTTGGGTGCCATTTATTTCCAAGCTCTGGATGCTATTTCCAAGCTTTGGATGCCACTTCCAAGCTCTGGACAACACAGCTTCAAGTTTGAACAGAGAGGAACAGTGCAATTTGCAGTAGTGTGTGTGGTACAAATGAAGAGTAGGAATGAAAAAGTCCTGAAAGCTACATGTGCTGGGAGTGTAAGCATTAGCCAAAGACAAATGCTACATAACTAAGTTCTATCTCTGCAGATCACAAAATGATCCATGTTATTTTGCTTTAAAATGATTTAGGCTCTTTTCTCAGAGGCCCTGTGATTTCCTTTCTTTTGACTCAGATGTTTGTATGTTTATTTAAGCCGAGACCATAGCATGCATAATCTTCTAATCTCACAGTCCATTTTAATATACTTAGTTCCACCATTTTAATTCCATTTGGCTTTGAATTTAGGATGAAAATGATAAAGCACCCTATTTCACAATGTGAAAACGAGCCACCAAGATAAACCTTTGGGTTAGGGAGAGATTTATTGTAGTTTCATCTCCCTGTTGGCACCAAACAGATCAGAGTAAAAACTAGAGGGAGCCATTGTTCACAAATATCTTTTTAGATCTCCATTATCCTCTATTCTGAAATTAGAAAGCTGTTCTTTCCACCTGATTAAGTGTCTCAAGTGTCCCTGG
Source organism: Tympanuchus pallidicinctus (assembly GCF_026119805.1). Classification (NCBI taxonomy): domain Eukaryota; kingdom Metazoa; phylum Chordata; class Aves; order Galliformes; family Phasianidae; genus Tympanuchus; species Tympanuchus pallidicinctus. The sequence goes on along the minus strand of NW_026294755.1, from coordinate 550,984 downwards.
ATCAGGGACAAAGCCGTGGAAGCAAACATGAGGATGAGTGGGAGACTAAATTCAGGTGTCCTGTGGTTTCTGTGTAAAAATGGGTATATTTTGGCTTAACACTTTCACTTCTGAAGCAGAGCAGAGCATAAATACTATCCAATGGAACTGAAAAACATCAAAGTTTTGTTAAATAAATGATAGACTAGCAGGCAAATGCATTCATTTTGAGTGAGGCTACTGAATTGGCTCAATAACTACAAAAAAAAAAAAAAAAAAAAGCCCTTATTAAGCAAACAGAAATGTTTCTTCTGGAAATAACCATGAAGTGATGCATACAAACTGAATCCCCACCAAACAGTTTCGAAGTTGGATAACTAGAAATATCTGTAGGGTAAACTTCTTTCCCTTTAAAAGCTGCATGCATGTCAATGTATGGTCATATAATGCAATACCTGAAATATGCAGAAGCCAAATATATTTGTTGGCATGAATGTCCTCTGGCAGATGGAAATCAAACACCCACATTTCAGGGCTGCCTGGTCAGCTCCTTGTCCATCATCAGCTCATTGTTGGACCACTGTCCTCCATTCTATTGTAATCATAAAACAACTGTGGATTTGCTCAGCTCACCACCCTTTCCTGTAAGGTACTGAGAAAACATCACTGTTTGCTGTATCAACACACAAGGGCCAGATCCAGCAATGCAACATCAGCCTCGCTGCCCCTGCTTGTTTCTCTGGAGCTGAGTTGAGTTTCACTGAATGCTTCCTCAGCTCTCACGCCATGGAACTCAATAAGACAGCACCTGTGGATATTTCCTCACTTCTTGCTTGAGAATTTCTCTTCCTTGATGAAAAATAGGCTTTATAGAAACCAGTGACCTCTTTACAGCATTTGTTTTTTATTAAAATTGTAGAACTGTGATCCGTACGCATTAAATATCAATCTGATTTTCGGCGTGCAGACAGAACAAAGTTGCTGTGTCTCTCTTTCTTGCATGCCATGTGCACAGGGCTGAGAAAAAGATTTCCAGTCAAGCTGTAGGAATGGATGGTTGGTTTTAGCAGTTTGCACTGTGAATGGTGTTTTCTTCAACGTGCTGTTGTGTGCTGAACGTGGGCAGATGGCTTCAGTCTGCCCTGCATCTGAATGAACGGCAGCAACACCATTTCAACTGGGAAGGGAATTTAAACCAAATCAGGAGATCTGTGGCAAGAAAACTTCTTGCTAAATAGTCGCCTCATTTCTGTGATACACAAAAACAAACCAACAAGTCCCATCAAGTGCACCTTGTGCCATTGAGAGGGCAGGGTGCATCTGCAGCTGCATTTTGTTCAGGTCTTGGGCTTTTGGAACAGCTCTGCAGACTCCACTTGCTGTGGAGCAGACGGGGGGAGCACATACTAACATTCCTTTCAGATGAAGTTTAACTTGAAGACAGGCTCCAGCTGGTAATTAACGTTCATCCACGTGACCAGCCATGCGATAGGCAGAAGTGGAACCTCCTAAAATGTGTATAATGTGGATGTCAGGTCTTTGGCTTCGACTCTTACTCTATAAATCTATCGAGCTGCATTACTGCATGATGAAGATGTTGGCCAGAGATGGCAGAGTGAACTTCCAGAAAGCTAGAGCCCATTACAAACCCTTTGCTGACCTCCACACCAACACTTGGATGCACTTTTTTGACTTGGCTTCTCTATTATGAGTATGTAGCACTGCAGCTTTGGGAGAGAGGGGAACAGAAAAAGTAAAATCAAAGCATTGCCATGTGTAATTCTCTCACTGGAAATACAATGGGGGAAAAGCCATAAATTATTGTTAGTCATTTTGTTCAGGCTGTACACTGATGATGGCAGCATAACAACCAAAACAGAAGTGAGGTCAGTAACTGAGCGCTGTATTCAAACCAGTATCAGAAATAAGCATCAAAATCTGGATGCAACTATTGCAAAAGTAATGTTACTTGGAAGAGGAAGCGTATGGGAGAGGCATGCATGTCCAGCCAAAACATTCACCCAGTTCTAATGGTTGCTGAGTTCAAGGAAGCTCACTTTGTAGAATGGGAAAGTCCGAGTGCAGCCAAGTTAAAGTAATATCCTCTGCATTTGCCAACAGTGTGCATGTTAGGGAATGGCTCTGACCTACATGTAATGACCTGATTTGAGAACAGACTCAATCCCATAAGAGAATGTTTACTCTGAGGACTTGATTTCACACTGTAGAATTTTTCCATATCTCACACCCTTCAGCCCTCCCTGAGAACTGTGTCCACACTTAACCCTGCAACACAGGAAGCATGGAGGCAACATCCCAGCTCCTTACTAATTAGTTTAGCATTTAGACCGCTCACTTGTGCTGTAGGAGAACTGGAATTCTGCTGCTGGGGGCTGGCAGAGCAGTTCATGGATCTGTGTTCAATACAGCCCCCAGTGAAGCAGGCTGGAATGGAGATTTCCTCCCTCTGTTTCTGGCTCATTGAAATGTCACCCTGAAACTCCATTATCCAGACGTGTAGGCTGGGGGAATATGTGATGTTTGTCGCTCTTGAGAGCGTTTTATCTCAAATGAGAAATCAAACTGCCCTCACTGCTCGAGATACAGCTGGGCACAGCCAGTTTTGTTTAACTTTTTGGGAGCCTGATTGGAGGATTTACAATCCCTTGGCTTTTTACTCTCTGGATTGCTAGCTGGTAAATCAATAAATAAAATAGTGGTTAAGCCAACAAATCAAAGAAAATCCCCAACTCCTTGAGTTAATACACTTCAACTGTTTTTCTAATGTCTAAAATGTAACGCACAACTTTTTGGGGTATTTTGGATTAAGATGAGTTCAGCAAAACCACCAAATAGTGTTTTGGAAAATAGATTAACCTCTGTGATGAGCCACGTCTGCTTTGAGAAATATCCTACTCTGATGAGAGACACAGCACCAAGTTTTCGTGTTTAGTACATTTTAACTCTGAGAACCTCCTTATGGAGATGACAGCAAATGGAAAACAGGCTATGAATAGCAATAAGCAGAGATATCCAGATCTCAGCAGATTAAAGATATCCAGGAAATGGCGTGACGATGGCAGAGGGCTGTGTTTGTGCAGTGGCCTTAGGAAAGCAGGTATCTGGTGAGATGTGGTGATAAGACGTGGCGCGCTGCAGCTGATCCTTCTACGGGTGGACGCAGCAGGTGGGAGCTCTGGCTGAGGGAGGAGGGTTTTTCTTCATTGCAATTCACACTTGTCCCAGGTCATCGTGGATGAACGATCACGGAAGGCAGAGCGCTCCAAAGAGTTGGGTTTCCAGTGGCTGCGGATGACTGAACTTCACTAAAACCACACCAACAGTAGAATATCGGAGTTATCAGTGTCTTGCTCTAGGAATAATTTCAAGCCGAAACATAACCAAACTTCTTCTGAGGATCACAGAGTCACAGAACCACCACGGTCGGAAAAGACCTCCGAGATCATCCAGTCCAACTGTCTGCCTGTCACCAGCAGTCACTAAACCACATCCCTCAACACAACATCTGCACTTTCTTTGAACACCTCCAGGGTTGGTGACTCTTCCACCTCCCTGTGCAGCCCATTCCAGCACCTGACCACTCCTTCAGAGAACTATTTCCTACCATCCAACCCGAATCTCCCCTGGCACAACCTGAGGCCGTTCCCTCTCATCCCAGTGAGACTCATCCCATCTTGAAGCTGTCAGGAACTGCAGTTCAGGTCACACAGCGCTGAACAACGATGGATAACAAAGATAATCTGGGGAGCTCTGCATCACTACTGCATCATCAAGACCCATCCCTTGGACTCATTGGTGCTAATCCAGCCGTTAACGAGTGCCTCCATAGCATGTCTGGCATCACAGCTCCCAGCTTCATTCAGCATTCGGGGCTTTGGGCGAACGATGTTTCCTCACCGTGTGGAAGTGCAGCTTTGTCATGAGCAAAAATCTGACTCTGAGGAAATGGAAGACACAGTGCATATAAGAATAGATAGAAAATAGGCGTTATTTTTCAATATTTTCTCCTAAATTAGTTCTCATGTTTGTTGTTGTTTGGATTTTGGATTTTTAAGGCAGGTGCTGTGAAATGGAATCCTTTGTGTCGCTGGTTGTGTATGAGCACAATTTAGTTCCCTATCTGAGCGGTGTGCTGGATGGCCATGGAGTGCCAGAACTGCCTGTAGCCAAGACAGGACTTTGGGTTTTCCCGCTCTGTTTTTCTCTTGTGCAGAGTTTTTGTTCCTTTGTACCTTATTCTCTGTTCTGCTTCTGTAGTTTCAGACTTGCCTCAGGAACAAAACACATTATTTGTCTGCAATGAAAAGAGATTTTTCTATGCTGTGCACCTGGATGAGATGATCTCATGTCTGACTGTTCAGCACTCGTATTCCTTATGAGGTACATCACGTGATAAGAGTTAATCCATGGAGTGACTAAGCTCACCACTAATGGGAATAATTACCTGACCTGGCAATGCAATAACTTTGGTAAATATAAACAAAACGCTGCAATCATTTATTGGAACTCAGCGTTGTGGTCAAGAATGCTCACTGCTGACTCGAGAGATAAAAGTCTCTAAAATGGGGAAGCTGATGCTTCTCATGGAGTTTTCTATTCCCCTTTCCTCACTCAGTCTGAACAATTGGGATGGCCATAGATATCAGCTTGGCCTGCTCAAGCCTCTTCATATGATTAAAGGAACCCACGGCCAGTACCAACATCACAGCAGTCCCTATACTCCACAAGTGTTTGGCATAGTGAAATAGAGGGGTGACAGCAGCAGTGCTTTGCTGCCATGCACTGTGCTGTAAATAAAGCTATCAGAGTGGCTGGTGAAGCTGAACTGTTGCATACCAGAATCTAAAGCACCAACCTAGGAAAAACCAATTCCACAAGTTAAAAACCACACTTTTTTAACCTGCTTTGGCAGGGGGTTGGACTCGATGATCTCTGGAGGTCCCTTCCAACCCCTACAATTCTGTGATTCTGTGATTTTTTCCAGCAAAATTCACAGTTCAGCTTAGAAAACAGCCATAGTTTGGGTCTTACAGACCTATGTTTGTGTGATGCATAGTCAGTCTGTGAGGCTGTAGGTCGTGGCCAGGGCTCAGGGCATTTCCCAGTGAAGGGAAACACTGAAATCAGATCCAAAGTGTAGAGGGAATGCTAATTCCTGCATCCTATGTTCACTCCTCTGGCAGAAAGGATGCAGTCAGAACCAGGCTGCAAGCACCACAGGTCAGATGCTGGTCCAGCTGACATGGAGTTGGTGCTAACAGGTAGACCTGCTCAAAAATGTCAGTAGTATCTTCACAGCCCTGCCCATAAATACAACAGTTTGCACCTGCCTGAGCAGGTAGGCTTCCCTGCCGAAGGAATGGCCTTAATTTACAGTCTGGAGACGGATTGCACACAGAGCTGCTTCTAACAAAAGCTCCTACATCACTCAGTGTTCCCTCCTCCCCTTCAGGCTGTTAAATTATTGATGATCAGACAGCAGCTGCAAACAGATACATTCATTTCAGGACAGCCACGTCACATCCTAGCAGTCTTTCTGGACCTTTCCTTGTTGCTTTAGTCGTCCCATTTTAGTTCAGTTTAGAAGTCCATTGCATTGTTCCAAGTCCATGCAGTGACTGTGCAAACAGCTTTGCAGAGCTCTGAATTTGCTTCCAGTGACTCTGTATCAAACCGGCCCGATCTGCTAATAAACAGATGATATAACTGGCATCTTCACACATTTCAGCTTGGCTCCAAAATGCATTATGTGATCTCTCTGCCTGTTACATAATTACCAGTAATAAAAACCAGCATTTGGAATTTAGCTGAGAATTATTTTGATGATGCACGGCGCAGAAGAGGCTCCAGATGCTCTCCTGAACAGCTATCGTTGCTTAGTAAGCAATTAGGAGCAGTCACAGTCTTTTACTGTATTTAAACAGCAAGTGGGCTACTGGGGCCTAATCCGTGTAAAAGCTTGTAAGTGCTGCTGAAATTGAGCAGTATTCCAAGGCTGGAAGCAGAAAAACCACGTGTGCCAGTGTGGTAAGCAAATATAACTGTAAATAATTAAGGGTACATTTGAAGTACATGTATTAGAGGATTAAAATATTAACCCCCCCCATAAGATAAAGGCAGAACAAAGATGCTGTGTTTTGCTATAAGATAATGAAATCAATGCTGCTTTGTTTAGAAATAACCTTTAACATATGATGCAGGCACCTCTTGGCTCTCTGTATTGCTTTCTGTCTGCCTGAGACTCTCAATCCATCTTACATGGCATCTCCTGCAAATATCCAGCACTGCTGATGGGCTTCTGCTCGTTCCGTGCTTCGCATCTCACAGCTGGTAACCAAAAGCTGCACACAGAGCAAGGATGTGGGGCTTTTTTTTTCTCTTAGAGGCGATTCTGCTGTTCAAACACGTCCTGCAACAGGTGGCAGTTAAGATTTGTTTGACTGCAAAAACTGTAGCTGCAAAATTGATGACTGGCTTAAATCAGCTCGGTCTGTTTCTCAGCAAGAAGCGAGTGGCATTGGGATCCAGCAGAGCACTGGCTTCATAGATGGGAAACTAGGAATGTGAACACGAGAAAATTCAGTAATTTTCAGATATTGTCAGAATCCAGCGTAGTACAGACCAGAGCAGTGCTCTTTTCTGAGCAATTTCCAGACCTTGTGATGGTTCATCAAGTCTTTAATAAAATAATGAATTGAAGCATGCTGGGATCAGAACACAGCCTTCAGCCTCAACACGGGGAGAACAGATCCATGCAGACCCATTGCTCGGGCTGCAGCTGTTTTCTGGCTTTATGGAATAAGCCTGTTTTCCTCTTCATTCCTTTCCACTGTTTCTCTTGTGATAAACACATTCTGGTATTTGTCAGCCCGGACCGGACACAAAGATTGTTTTAATAACATACATTGTTATGCCAACATAAAGATTTGTGTTGTTTGGTTTAATCCTTGATTGTAGAAGGAACGTGTTCTGTGCCAGCGATCACTGACTGCCAGATCTTGTCTTAACATGTATGGGTGACACTACAAGGTGAGTGCAATGGGGGGTGACACCCACTGCATGCACAGCAAAACCAGGAACCCACTGCACCTCTTCTGTAGGGTCGATTGAGCCACGCAGAAATACTTTTTGACTCTGTGGCTTCATATAACAACTTCATCCCTGCAGATCCCAAGGTGGGTTAACATGACTGGTTTAATTTGTGGGTATTGAAGTTGTCTTCAGTCACCAGAGAGATAATTGTCCCTCTCTACTCGGCTCTTGCAAGGCCCCATCTGGAGTCCTGTGTCCAGGTGTGGAGCCCTCAGTACAAGAAAGACGTAGAGATCTTGGAAAGGGTCCAGAGGAGGGCGACTGAGATGATCAGGGGGCTGCAGCACCTCCCCTACGAGGACAGGCTGAGGGAGTTGGGCTTGTTCAGCCTGGAGAAGAGAAGCTGCGGGGTGACCTCAGTGCAGCCTATCAATACCTGAAGGGAACCTACAGCCAGGAGGGGAGTAAACTCTTCAAAAGGGCTGAGAACAGCAGGACGAGGGGAAATGGATCCAAGTTGAGGGAGGGAAGATTTATGTTGGATGTTAGGGGGAAGTTCTTCACAAGGAGAGTGGTTAGGGCCTGGAACGGGCTGCCCAGGGAGGTTGTGGATGCCCCGTCCTTGGACGTGTTCAAGGCCAGGTTGGACGGGGTCCTGGGCAACCTGATCTGAATGTGTGTGTTTGGTGGCCCTGCTGGGCAGGGGGGTTGGAACTACATGATCCTTGAGGTCCCTTCCAACCCGGATGATTCTGTGATTCTGTGATTGTCCACACCAAAGCACGATCTTTCTCTCTGAAAAGTCCTGTCACCTCAGTGCTGCTCCTTGTATTTGGGATCCACCCCTGTCTTTGCTCTCTGCACGCCTGCAGATTCGGTTGCTTCTCACTGCATCGTGTGATGGTCTGAACATATCCTGAAGCTGCATCAATACTGTTCAGCTAACAAAGGAGAGCTAATGAGAGAAAGCACGAGCCAAGGAGCAGCATGCAGATTCCTGGCTGTCCAGCTGGCCTGTAAAAACAAATGTGTTCCACCAGAGGAGAGGATGCAAGCTGTATTCACAGAGAATTAGGAGCTGAATCACAAGTGCTAAGAGCAAAACTCGTAGGCTATGGAGCACAATGCAGGCTTTAAGAAAGTACCATGACAACGTTCCTCTGAAAGAGCCCAAGATATCTGAGGGCATGTCAGAATCAAAGTTACTTAGATGTGAAATAGATGTTTGGAGAATGTATTTCAGAAATTCATATCACCAGCGATAAAAGGAATTGAGAAAGATGGTAAATGTAAGTTACTGTCATCCTGAACTGCTTCTGCTGCCTTAATGACTTAGCATCTGTCAGAGAAGAAAGAGAAAGGAGCAGCCGTGCAAGCCAGAGATAAAAAAGCCAGGATTTTGATATTTAAAATACTATATAGACTTGCCAATAACTAAAAAAATGATGTCAGAAAGGGATTGTTATGGTAAATAGTTACTGATGTTCAAAGAGAGAGCAAACGTGATCTAAAAACCCAAAACATTGATACTGGCTCGTTAAGGACATGCCTGCAGCTTCTTCCCTGTGAAAACCACAATGCAGCTCTACCACCACCTCTGCTATCACATACAGCGACCACGTGCAGCCTGACAGCAGCTCAAATGCCACCAAGTTGTGCTTTTAAAACTTGTCATAAAAAGACACATGTGTACTTTCAGCGTTCTCAAGCAATGAAATGCAATGTCAGCCACGTGAAAGCCCAGCGTAACACCAACATTACATCAGCCAAGCAGCAGCAAAGGAAACAGCTCTTTGTGCCTGGCATAAATGGATTGGTTGGTGGCAACCTCGGGAAATGCAAGCAGTGATGAGTGAGATGTGAAGGATGACCTCATGCTTTACTTTTTGTAACACATGGGGAAGATAAAATGGGCAGGATTGTGCTGATGCTGCTCATGCCGTGCATCTTCAGTAGCTGAGAAGAAAGAGTTGTGTTTTTAGCAGGATTAGTGCTGGTATATGTATAAATTAATGATGACTTGTTTGAGCTGGAAAGACCTGTTTTCACAAAATGAAAGTCATACTGGCTAATTGTAAAGACGTCATTTAGCCCCTGTGCTGAAAATCCCTAATTCTATTAGGAAAGCTCCAGGGAGACCTCGTTGTGGCCTTCCAGTACTTGAAGGGAGTGCATAAACAGGAGGGGGAACGGCTGTTTATGAGGGTGGATGGTGACAGGACAAGGGGGAATGGTTTTAAAGTGAGACAGGGAAGGTTGAGGCTGGATATGAGGAGGAAGTTTTTCACACAGAGGGTGGTGAGGCACTGGCACAGGTTGCCCAAGGAGGCTGTGGATGCCCCATCCCTGCAGGCATTCAAGGCCAGGCTGGATGTGGCTCTGGGCAGCCTGGGCTGCTGGTTGGTGACCTGCACACAGCAGGGGGTTGGAACCAGATGAGCACTGTGCTCCTTTTCAACCCAGGCATTCCATGATTCTGTGACTTCTATGATTCTATTTCTGCAGCTCATTACCTTCCGTATCTGAATGAGGAACACGTTCAGAGCGGTGCTCAGTGCAGACATTGATCCCCAATGGTGTTCCCACCTGTAAAACTGAAGTGAGATTTGTTTGCAAAGAGTAAAGCACGGGAAGGAGTGGAGAAGAGAGGAGAACAGGACATGGAGGCTCAGTGGTTATTTAAGAAGAAAGGGAAGAGGCTCTGAAGACAGGAGCTGTGATTCTCTTTCAGGCATTGTTTACGTAAGCATTTTCAGTGACTTAATATGTTGAGAACTGTGACACACCAACACTTGAGAATATTTCCCATATCAGATAGCCTAAGCCAGCTGCTAAAGTCGTTCCCCGAGGGCCAAGCTCAGCCTTGTTGCATCACAGAGAGCCTCCTGCAGCCTGTGTGCTGGGATTCATGGCAGAACAGCATTTGCAAAGCACACACGCTTTCCATCTTTTCTCTTTTTAAGCTGATACTGAGGACTATCTGAAATTCAAGATGTGTCTGCATTCACGCCTCGTGCTCCAAAAACACTAAAGCATAACTTAATGATTTGAATTTATGGACCAACAAGGCTAGAATAAAGTGTTTTGTGGGAATATGATACTCTATGTAATGCATTCTCTATAATACATTTCTTCCTCAAAACCGAAAGTTTGTGATGGTCTCTAAATGGCTGAAAATGGGCACGAAGCAGTGTCCTCTTCTCGGAGCAGTGGTGAGATAAATGAGGACACTGTATCTGCTTCTCAGCTTTGTCTACAGAAGGATGGGGAAATGCTAAGGCAGGTTCAAAGAGGGGCCACAGAAATGATCCAGCTCCTGGAAAACAAGCATTAATGATGTAAGGTTTAAGGAGCTTAACTTACTCAGCTTAATTGAAAAGAAGGTTAAGGGGTGACTTGATCGCTGTGTGTATCCACACACACCTTTAAAAAGCACCTGATAGGGAACAGCTTTGCAACAGTGCTGCCAAAAGCACAACAAGAGCTGCTGCAGTGCTGGCTGGAGGGTTTTGGAGCAAACCACGGTTACCTGATGGCGAGGATAACAGGGATGGGAAGGGTTATGGTTATTGAGCACTGAGCTCAGCATCAGCTGGAAGAGTTGGGAGCAGTTATCGGCTTAAAGGCACTGTATTTCATCCAGCTTCTGGGCTGCACCAGGAGGGAGCTCTGGTGATCACAGAAGCATGAAGGTTAGAGAAGACCTCTCCGATCCCCTGCCCCACCACCCCAGTGCCACATCTCCATGCTCCCCATGGGACTGCCCCTCTCCCTGCGCCAAAATGGAGTCCTCCAGGCTGGAGAAGACCACCAAGGTCCCATCCAGCCATGTTCTCTCTGCTCTCGGGCCACATTAATGGGAGTTTGCTGTTCATCCCTGAGCTCACAGGGACAGAGGCATCACCCACACGATGACAGACACGCTTGTAACCCTCTGTGCCAACACAACTTCAACCTCAAGAACCCCAAGGTTTCAGGGTGCTGTGGGTACACAGAATCACAGAATGGCCAGGATTGGAAGGGACCTCAGGGATCATGAAGCTCCAACCCCCTGCCACACGCAGGGCCACCAATCTCCACGTTTCACACCAGCCCAGGCTGCCCAGGGCCCCATCCAACCCGGCCTTGAACACCTCCAGGGATGGACGGGGCATCACAGCCTCTCTGGCAGCTGTTCCAGCACCTCACTGCTCTCATAGCAAAGAACTTCCCCCTGACAACCAACGTCCATCTTCCCTCCCTCAACTTCAAACTGTTTCCCCTTGTCCTGCTGTTATCTCCCCTTTCACAGAGTTGATTCCCCTCCTGTTTGCAGGCTCCCTTTAGGCACTGCAGGCTGCAATGAGGTCACCCCACAGCCTTCTTTTCTCCAGGCTGAACAACCCAGATCCCTCAGCCTGTCTTTGTATGGAGGTGCTCCAGTCCCCTGATCATCTTTGTGGCTCCTCTGCACCCTCTCCAACAGCTCCCTGTCTTTCCTGTACTGGGGGCTCCAGACCTGGACGCAGTGCTGCAGATGTGGCCTCACAAGAGCAGAGCAGGGATGGACAATCACCTCCCTGTCCCTGCTGGCCACCCCTCTGCTGTTGGAGCCCAGGATCCCATTTGCTTTTCGAGCTGTAATCACACACTGCTGGCTCACGTTCAGTTTTTCATCCATCAGGACCCCCACGTCCTTCTGCACAGGGCTGCTCTCAAGGACCGCTCCTTACAGTCTGTATGGATGCCTGGGATTCCTCCGGCCCAAGTGCAAAACTCTGCGCTTTGCCGTGTTGAACCTCATCAGATTCACCGGGCCCACGCTGCTTCCCTCCTCCTTAAGTGTGAGAGCACCTGAGGCCGCCCCCGGGGGGGGGGAAGCAAGAGGAGGAGGGGGAGGAGAAGAAGGAGGAGGAGGAGGCGGCGGCGGCGATCCGAGTGGCAGCGCTGGGGAGGAGCTACCTGAGGAGGCCATTTGTCGGGGAGGAACGCGGCCGTGGGGGTGAGTGAATGGGGGTGAATGAATGAGGGCTGGGGGGGGGGGGGGGACGCGGCGGGGCGCTGAGGGGCGGAGGAGCGGTGCTGAGGAGATGGCGGAGCTTCGTGCAGCGAGAGGAAGAGCCCCGGGGGGCTCCTCACGCAGCTGCCCGGCCCTGCAGGGGGCGGTTGAGCCCCTCCTGGAGGCGGCAGAGCGAACCTCGGGGCTCCCGATGCCTCTCGTGCCGCCTCCCCGGGTGAGGCTTCGTGCTGGCATCGCGTGTTGGGTTACTGAGCCGTTTCCTCGGGTAAATCCTGTGGGTTAACCGCCAGGTCCCAGCTCTGCCCCCAGACGCGGCTCCTGTTCGCTTCCTCTCCGTCTCGTCCATCTCCAGAGCAGCGCAGATGTTCGTTCAGCAGCGGCTCTGCCGGCAGCGCTGCAGCCGCGCGTTGAGCTGCGTTGTGTTGCTGCACAGAAAGGAGCTCTGTGGGTATTTCCGATAGAATCACGGAATATCCCGAGTTAGAAGAGACCTACAAGGATCATGAAGTCCCCACGCCATTCCCTCTGGTCCTGTTGCTGTCACAAGAGAGCAGAGCTTTCTAATGCTGCTTTAGTGCTGCTGTTGTAGCAACAGTAGAGAGCGGTGAGGTGCTGGAACAGCTGCCAGAGAGGCTGTGATGCCCCGTCCATCCCTGGAGGTGTTCAAGGCCAGGTTGGATGGGGCCCTGGGCAGCCTGGGCTGCTATGAAATGTGGAGGTCAGTGGCCCTGCGTGTGGCAGGGGGTTGGAGCTTCGTGATCCTTGAGGTCCCTTCCAACCCTGGCCATTCTGTGAGTCTACAAGGGAAAAAAAAAATCAAGGCAGAACTGTTCAAGTTTTGAGTTCCTGAAACATCTGTTTAAATCAGCCCCTAAACAGCAAGGTTAGAACCTGGATGGAAAATCCTCTCCAGATCTGATGCTTAGTGGGTGCACCTCTGCTAAGCAGCATTGTAGTTAATTACCATAGGTGCTGCCTCTCCTCTGCAACCCTTACTACCTGTACCTTTCTACACAGACCACAGTACCTGCCCACTGCTTCTGGCCAGAGGCAGAGAAGAAGGCTCAAACCAAGACAGAAGCTGCCTGTGTCCTCCTATGTGGGACAAGGAGCCGTCAGAAGGAGGAAACTCAGGAGAGAATTTAGGAGGAGGCAGCTGAGGTTTGATAGGTCTGCTTCCTAATGACTCGTGCAGTGTGGCGCTGCTCTGTCACTCTCACATCCGAGCATTTCCCTCCTCCTGCTGATGGGGACAAAAAGAGCAAGAGGACAAAACGGATGTGAATACAGAAGAGTTTACACTCAGCCTCGACTCTGCCCTCAGCTCACCCTTGCTGTTCTTAATATTGTCAGGTTTCCAGGCCTCAGTGGTCTCCTGTAATTTGGGATTTCCTTGTTTGTTGAGGTTTGTGAGGCTTGTTCTAATGACTTTCGAGCTGTTCGTGCGATCTCCTGTTGCAAACAGGAAGAAAAAAATTAGAAAGTTGGAAACGGTTAATTAGAAAGACAGGGAACATTGCCTGAGAGCGTCAGGTTTGAGAGGAACGTGGATGTCTGTCAGTGCAGTCATGGCTGTTTCTCTCACTGTGATCCCTATTTTGGTGCACGTGGATTCCTAAAGTGTATGGAAGTAAAGCAGTCGTTGCCCAGAAGAAGCTAAAGACACAGCTTGGGGAGAATCTCCACCAGCTATTGGAATGCAGCCTAAATGGGAGGCGTAACCTTGCTTGGCAGTTCTGCAGATGCCATGTGATGTGAGGTAATATGCTTAAGTCCCCAAATACTGTTGTAAATCTGGCCCATAATCTATAGTGCATGGACAGCAGGGATCTGGGAGCAACATCTGCTCAGGGTGCACATATGAATAATGTCTCAATATCTTATGGCACTGACAAAGGACTCTGCACTTCTTTTCCCACTGAAATCAGGCTGGCTTTAGGAATAATCGAAGTGATGGCAGACTCAGATCCATCACTATAGAAATGGCCTTTTAATGTTTATTTGCTTTGTTTAATTGAATCTTCAGATATTTTGCTTTCTTCCCTGTTGGCCTCACCTTCCCCTTGCTGTCTGTACGGCTTCAGGAGTGATTTCTCTCTGCTGACTTTCTTGCTAATGCAGCAGTTGTGCTGGGCAGATGACAAAGACTGAGAGCTAACAGATGAAAGCCAACTGGTGTTACCCACGTGATTGAAAGCTGCGTTTTCCTTATATAAACAGCATGCCTGAGGTTGCTGTTCCAGCTTGCTTTATCCCACCCATGAATGTCTGGATTTACATGTCACCCTGTGTTCTGCATTATAACTTTTTCTTTCTTTTTGTGCGTGTGATTCATTAGAGTTTAGCGTCAGGGAGAGACTCTCGGGTGTAGAACACACACAAATCAGAGATCAAAATGCCTCTCTTGCAGTGCATGTAATCAGGAATATGCCCTGGGAGGGAACCTTTGCTTCCCTAAGATGCCTTTAGAATTCTTGTGTGGCGACGTATTTCCAGCGTGCCCCTGAGCAAGGGGTATCAAATGATTCTCAAGGGCTGCGTTTCTTTTGTGCAGGTTATTTTGGGAATGAAAAGTGCAAAATCTGGCTGAGGGCTGTGGAAACGGGAAGGTCTCAGCCCGATGGGTCCCTGTGGGTTGACATGCATGGAACGTGTCCTGTTGGGACGGCGGTTGTGAGACCCACAGCCTTGTTGGCAAACGGCAGCACCTCTCAAACAGCTGCAGCTTCTGCTTGTAAAGCGTCAGCAAAGCAGGCTGACGTCTCCCAGAATAGCAGCAAACCTCACCTGGCTCACCAAAGGCTTCCATTCCAATTCGGATCGGTTCTGAAGTCCACAGTTTTCTCCTTCCTAAATTTACGCTGCGCCCACGACAGGAGCTTGAGCAAAATTGTGAGCAGTGCTGTTGGGAATGACAGAACATCACACTTTTTGCAGATCTCAACACTGCCCCAGGGAGGGGAAAGGGGGGGGAATCTTTTCAGAGTGAGACCTCCACGTACAGATATGGTTTCTCATTCCCTTTTTGTTCCCACCCTCTGGGAATTGATTTTCTTCTTAGAGGATCGGGGCTCGTTTGCTGTGTTCTGAAGATGGATCCTCTTGCATGAAATCTGAAATGCAAATACAGATGAGCATAGAGTGAATTCAGAAACGATGAGGATGGATGCAAAACTGAGCAGCAGCACTTTGTCGTAGGGCGTTTTACAATCAGATTCTGCTAGCTGAGGCAAAACTACTTATTGGGACTTCCATTGCACTGCACTTAGGATTCAGCAAAGAGGAAAGCAAAGAATCAGTGGGTTGATTTTAAAACCTAAGTAATGATGATAATACAAGGCGCAGTGTTTAGAATTAAAGGAAATGCATTTATAATATGCACATGTCAGTGTACGTAGAGCTGGAGGAGCTCCAATGTTCTTGGGCTCCTAGATATGAGCTGGTAATTGCCTCCGGTCTGCAACTATTTTTGCCAGGCAAAGCACATAATTTGGTGCTGTTCTGTTGTAAGCTATGTTTTACTTCAGAAACCACAACAATCCTTTGTCCTCCGAGGAATGTGGGGCTGCATTTGTCCCCTTTTGATGGGGTTTTCTGTCTTAGCCTTTGTGCTTGGGTTTGCTATGCAGGTTAATGTCTGCTTTGTAAAGATGGGTCGGCCCCAAGCACCCCACAGCCCGTATTTGTGCAAACCCTGCAGCAGATGAGGAATCCAGCACAGACCTTCAGTCTGCCCTCTGGTTAAAGAAAGAATATCTCTGGTCAGCCCTCTGCAAGCAGCTATTATAACTGGCAAAGTGGAAGGCAGGATGGTGTCTGCTGCTTGCAGCCTCACTCGTCCTCACAGGGGTCATCTCTGAAGCAGCATTGCTTCAAAGGCCGTGAGGAGAATCACTGACACAGAGAAATGCTGCTGCGGGAGTCAGGACTTTATAGCCTGGTGGATGTGGCAGGAACGTGCTAGGGGTGTTGGTGGTGCAAGGCCAAAGTGAACCTTCTCTTTTTCCCATGGCCTCTTGTTACAGACTGCACATTCCTGATGCAGGTTTGAGTGGGTTTGTTACCCCGTTCTGATGGCTGCATGGCACTGTGCTCTAATGATGTCATTTCTGTTACTGAATCTGTTGTCCACTGGGCCAGCAAGCAGCCTTTAAGATGAAAGTTTAATCAATCCGAGTGTTTTGAGAGTGAGCAAGTGAAGGCTTCGTTCTTCTGCAGAACTGCAGCCTTCTGCTTTGCAATCCCTGGCAGAGATAGAATGTTCTGTCAGAAAATGTCTCTGGTGAGGAATAGCAGGCAAGGAATATTTTCTGTGGGATGGCATGAGCAACCTTGTGCTTCAAAGCTTGTTTATTAATTGCTTGTTAATGGGCAGCTTTTGGCAGAACTTCTTTTTGGTATGGCCTCAGGAATTTTAATGGTGCATCAGTCAGCGCGTGGAGAAAATATACCCTCAAAGCAATGAATAGGATGTTCAGGGTTTGTGTCCTTTGGTGACGTGGGTGAATCGGTCACGTTCTGGTTCTGGTCAATTACCAGCTCTGCAGTAACTTCGTTAGCAGGAGGGATGTGCACTGTGTTCTCCAGCTCCAAGCAATACGTTCATTTGCATCCCCACGCTCACCGTCAGGGTTTTCAGAAGAGCCAAACCCCAGCAGGTATCAGGAGTATTGAGGAGTGTTTTACACATCATGTTTAAAGTCCTCTCAAAGGGATTCCCACTGTGTTTTCTGGCTGACTGAACGCTTTGTATGCAGTGTTTTCATGAGCAGAGGGGCCTTTACAGTCACTGGTCTCATAGATGTACCAGTACGTGTTTCCATATGTGTAAATGTGCACAAGTTGCTCGTTGGTGGGTGGGGGGAAGTCTGGTTTTACTCTGGTCGTGAGAAAATGGGCGCTGCTGAGCTGACTGAACCCCTTGGTTTTCATTCTTCTGCTTCCCCTTCTTTTGATAATCAGTGGCTGAGCTTTCCCAGAAATAGGATGCATTCCCCTATGTTCCCGAAGATACCTTTGTGTAACAACATACCTGAAAGCAACCAAAGGTGATGGATAAACAGTGCAGTGGTAAGACTGAAGTGAGAGCACAGGCTGCCAGTTTGATGCAAGGAGCCCTGCACACACAGAGGGTTTTCTGTACCCCGTTCTTTGTGTCCTGTGTTTCCTGGTCACCTTCCTTGAGAGCTGGAAGGGAATTGTGAATTGCTGCTCCTTGAATGAGCTTTAACATCTACCTGATCAACTGAATGCTGTTTTGGCAACCTGGTGAATGAAGGTGAAAGCGTGGAGCAGATTCTCCCTTCTCCTGATCTGGCACGTTTCCCTTCTGGCTTGCTGAGCATCATTCCCATCAAAATGTCAGGAGCAACTCCCTCTGTGGAACAGAGGAGGAGGAGGAAGAGGAGAAGGCCTGCTTCTTGGCTTCCTCTACCTCCTCTGACTTTGCACCTTGTTACTTCTGTTCGTAAGAAGTAGATGCAGTAGCAGTAATTCCATGGGAAACACGTTGTAACATAGGAATTGGCACATTTTCCTAGGGGAGAGGAATGGCTCTGTACAGTATATACATATATTTCCCAAATTAGATGGTAAATATTTTGGTGGAAACTTAACACAAGCTTGAAGGCATCCTTTTTTGGGGGAGGGATGATCTCAGTCACCTCACAGCTGTGCAAAGCAGCATCCCTGCTGCTGGTATGAGGGGATTCAGTGGCAAAAGGTGGGAAGAGTTGCTCCTGAGCGGCGGGTGCTGCAGCCACAGTCCTCCTGCTGCCTGCCCTCTGAGCTCCGCTTTCATTTCTTCCTTCTCCTGCTAAAAACTGCCCCATCCTTTTGTTTTCCCTCCAGTACAGCACGTGGTTTCAGTGCTTGGAATCAGTGGGCAGAAGTACTGTGGAGCTGTGCACATAACACCAGGCGACACGAGCAAGGGACTGGAGAGTTAAACAGCTTAACACATCCCGCTGTTCACCCCTTAAGTACACACACTGTTGTGTAAACATGAGCACTGTACACAGAGCTGCTCTGCAGCTGTACCGTGTCTTTGCCCTTCTGGAGGCACTGCTGTTGCTAGATCGGGTTTTCTTCGTTCTCCATGCTTAGCACAGAAGCAAGCTGCTGGAGGATCGTGGTGTAACAAAGGTGTTGTCCAGAGCAGAGATGCCAGGTTAGCACCTGTAGGCAGCAGGACCAGGGCCTTCGTCTGCAATGGGGTCGTTGCTGGAATGAGCAGCACTTTGGGTATGGTCATCGGTTGTCTCCCACTCGTTCTGGGGGAGGGACGCCATCAGGCTGGTGAGTGTTCCAAGTGAGTCATGTTTGTGCACATCGGGCTTCCATTAATCAGGTCTATCTGAGCAGCACACAGGCTTTTATTTAGAACATGGAAACGCAGCCTGTCGCAGAATAAATCTACTTGTTGCACTGTATCTGCTAAGGATCTCCTCCTCAGTGCAGGTTCAGTGTTGAGAAATGGCTTTAAGTAGTGAAGAATATGATGGCCAAGGCTAAATTGTATCTCGAACCAAATGCAGACACTTCCTTAGGAAAGCTACACAGAAAGGAGACAAAACCACAGAGAAAACACAAATATGGGATACAAGTCCTGTATGATGCATACATTAAAGGTCTGTGCTACTGCTTTTGTTCTCAGGTACCACTTCAAGGCACAGCTTTAAACTCTAGAGTCACTACTGGGTCTGTAGTTCGGAATTGAAAGCAGATCATCCACCATTCATGCCAGGGTCCACTCCATCTGGGCATGTCCTGTGGAGTCTATTTTGTGTTGCTTTACCATCAGATTTTTGATCCTCTGCAGCTTCCTTGAGGTGCCACTGAGTGCTCTGTCCCTGTGTGCCATCAGACCTCCTTCAGCCTCCCGAGTTCCCAGTCCTCCCCATACCCACACACACGCTGGTGCTGTCTGTGAGCATCTTCCTTTGTTCTGAGCTTTCCCTGTGCTTGGAGTAGTAGAGTTCATGATGTTTTCTAGCAATGATTCTTAAAAATGAATGTATTTCTAGCCACTTTCCTACTCAGAATGCCATATATCCTCCTGAGTACGTTTTGTATGGATTTGTGTGCTCCTTTGGGTTTGTCAGACTGCACCGTTTTGGGTCTGACTCTTATTTGTGCAGCTCATTTTTATCTGCTGCGCGCTGCTCCGCTCATCTGAAGCTGTATATAAATAATGGAATGTCCAGGGCTTGCTGGCACAAGTCAGCAGAGAGCTGCATTTCCTGAGGCGCTGCTTCAGAGCCCTGCTTGGTTTTTGAGTCCGCTGTGCAGGTATTTTACAGACAGCTTCACGTGGGCCTCAGTGCTGAGCCTCGTCTGTCTGCCACCTGACGTAAGCACACGCAGACCTGCGTTGAACCGGTGTGTGCACAATGCAAACAAAGGTTAGACTGCTTTCCTTTCCACTGCCATCTCTTCCTGAAATGCAGAGATAGGATAATGGAGAAGCCTGCCTGCAGCACGGGAGCGGTGTTACTGTCCTGGAAGCATGCTGGGCTGCTGCCAACAGGCACGTCGTGTGAACGAGCTCTCAAAGAAATATCAGCTTCCTGTGGCCGGGGCCTTAACTTTGGGATATAAAGCAAAAAATGGTTAAAAAATGGGCGCTGATTTAGGAACCCTTCTGCCGTACAAATGGAATCTTAACGCGCAGTCAGTGGCAGCCGCCCTCCCAGGATTGCATCGAGTTGTTTTTGCCTTGTAAAGTGCCTTCAGAACGTTCTTCTGAAGGGTTCTATATGAGCAAAGCAAGTGCCTGATTGGTTTAAAGGGAATCTCTTCAATTCTGGCCTCCATCTCAATAACTTACACATCTGAATTTTCCCACTTCAAGAATCAAACCAGATATATCATGGGCGGGATGAAATTAATTTTATTACATGCAATTGCAGAGGTCGGAAAGGACCTCCGGAGACCATTGAGTCCAATCCCCCCAAAGCAGGCTCCCTGCAGCAGGCTGCACACGTCAGCATCCAGACAGGTCTGGAATATCTCCAGAGAAGGAGACCCCACCACCTCCCTGGGCAGCCCATCTCTGTGCTCTGTCACCCTCACCGTGAAGAAGTTTTTGATGCAGAACTTCCTGTGCTCCAGTTTGTGGCCATTTCCCCTTGCCCTGTCCCCACAGACAGCTGAAAAGAGGTTGGCCAAGTGCCTTTGTTTCCCACACTTCAGATATCGATAAGCATTTATCAGATCCTCTCTCAGTCTTCTTCTCTTAAGGCTGAACACATCCAGGTCACTCAGTGCTCAACAAAACACTCATTGAGCTCCTTATTGGGCGGCATGCAGTAATGAGAAGTGGTTCTGGTATGGTGTGCAGGTTCAGCTCTGACACATGCAGCCCGGTGTTGGCACTGGGGAGCACGGCAGGCTCGCTGTCTGACACTTTGCCCAGCACTGTGGATCAGAGTAACTGCTGAGGCAACAGGTTGGTTTGCTGCATCTGAGGTCAGGGCTGTAGTGCACTGCTGATGCCTTGCATGTGGAATTCAGGTAGGGGCTGAGCTTTGCAGGCACCCAGTCCCGTGAGGATGTGCAGAGCTGAAGACAGAGATCTCTGGCATTGCTTTGTGCTAAAGAAGCAGCGTTTGCAATTGGGAGTTGCAGCAGTGTTTTGGGTGCAGGATGCATTGTGTGCATGCATGCTCACGGCTGCAGAGAAGCATCTGCCTGGTCAGACAGTGCCGTGTTTGTGTGCCCACATCTGGCTTTGTCCAGCAGGTACCACATGTGGATGCACTTGTTTGTTTGATGCCTCGAGCAGATTTGTAGCTTGCTTTATTCCCACGTAAACAAAAGCAGCTGGCAGCTGGGTGGGACTTGCAGGCCTGTGGATGTCAGGCCTGAATCAACCCACAGGATCCGTGTTCTGAGGCAGTTCTCCTCCCAGTGGGCTGATGGCAGGAGCTGTGCAGAGGTTTCTGCTTCTGGAACAGGATTTGTTTTCGTTATGTGGTGGCATGATGTTGCAGTGCAATTAGAGGAGCTATTCCTGATCCTGCCTTTGCTATCGTTTCCAGATCTCTGCTCGTAATCTGCTTGGTGTCCTCCGAAAAGATGTGAGTGGTGATGATGAAAACTGTGCATTTTCAGCTAAGTGCAGAACAAAACCGCTTTGTCTGCTTTGGGGCAATTTCATTCATTTCTGTTCAGAACGGTTCCAAGTACACAAGGTGACCTTCTGAAGAGCTGTGCTGAGGCCATTGAACTCAAGTCATGTTGAGTCACCAGAGAAATTAATTTGTGTGCCCAGACATCATTACCAGTCCTGCTGATTGCTTTGGAGTCACTGGAGGATGTTTATAGATTGTCTATGAAGTTAGTGATTTTCCTTAAAAAAGAGTGATGTGTATTTATTTTAGGAATAAAGTGGACATTATCTTCTGCAAGATACAGCTAGGGAACGGTTAAGCCTTTTAATATCCCTAGGTGGGAATTAGGGAACAAGAATGGATGCTTTGTAAGGAATTACTGGTTATTATTACAGACTTCTGAGAAACAGACGTGAAATTAACAGTTGTGTGTCATTTCATTACTGCTTTGGCAGTCTGCTTTCCTTTTCTTTAAGGGTAAGATGGTTGCTAGGGCTTTGTAGTGAATAACCTTTTTGTGTTCAGCTCAAGGGAGAGGATAATTATTGTATAATTTTGGTTTGTGAGGCCGTTTTAGACATTTTGAGGAAGAAAAGAGCTTCGCTTCTGCTGCTCCCCTCCTCGCCAGTTGCCCACCATTGGCATGTTGCTCCATCAGAAAGGGAACTCTGTGTGTCCTCGCCGTGTGCTCTCGGTGTTTGCACGAGGTTGGGGGATGAATGTGGCCTTGTTGCTGTGGGCTGCTGCTGCCTGGCTGTGGGATGCGTGGTCCAGTCCTGGTGTGTGTCTGCCTCAGCAGCATCACTGCCATGCAGAGGTGGTGGGCAGAGCTGCTGGAAGTGCATGTTGGGTTACAGCTGGCATCCTGCAAGCCCACGTAACCCGCTGGCTTCAGGGGCAAATTTTCTTCTAGGAACCAACAGCTTTCCTTTCCCTTGTGGCCCGAGAGAACTTGCTCCTCAGCCAGGCTGATCATTAGGACTTGACAGCTCTTCAGCCCTCCATGCCAGACGGCGCAGTACAGCGGTGCTCCACAGGGTGACACAAGGTGGGACCTGCTGGGTTCAGCTGGCTGTTGTGAACATGGGCACATGGGCTTCTGAGCCTTGCCTGTTTCCTCAGCAGTTATGGTGGGCCCAGCTGGGTGTCCCAAGCACGGCCATCTCATCCGAGCTGCATCCCCTCTCTGTCAGCAGCACAGAATGGCACACAGCTGCACCTTGCCCTGCATGCTGCAGGTCCCCCTGTGGCTCCCAGGACTCTGGGTTCCTTCTGCAGTCACTGAGGTTGGGCAGGCCTCACGTTTCCCTGCAGCTGCACTGTGAGGCTGCACAGTGCTGCTGTCCCATGGCCTCACTGCAGCTTGTGTCTGCACAGCACCCTCCTCCCTCTGTGCGTCAGTGCATTGCAGGAATGCATGTACGCATCTACTGTATGTTGTACTTCATTGCTGGATGAACGTTTGCAATTCAGCATGGCAGCTGTTATCTTTTCTTCCTTGCAAATTGCTTTGCTGCACATGCAAAGTCTGAAACGAACGCCAACAACGAAAGTTAGCCTTGCTGGGAGCTATATAGAAGCGCAGACTCCATGTGTTTATGGGGTGGAAAATATTTAAAATGAGAGGAAACATATTCTTGCTTAAGGTGTGCCTCTAACTCGGGATCCATCACTTCTGCATGTTGCCGTGGCAACGCTGCAATAGCAAGGGAGTTCCTTTTATGGCTGATTTCCGAGCAGGGAGCAGGCAGGCTGGGTTACTAAGCAACCCCATCCTATGCTCCGGTAGCTAGGAGAGGCAGCCACTGCTTTGTAATAGTGCCCGTGGTTCTGGTCATATGTTCCTTCCATCCACTTCTGTCTTTTTGGTGTGAAAATAATTGCTGTGGAGTATGCTTACTGTTCCTGCCTTTGTGGGGCTGTTTTTCCCTTCACTCTGCTTTCTCTCACTTGAATGTTCAGTGCAGGGACATTCAGAGGAAGGAGAAGACAACGGTCCTTTTATCTAAAAAAAATAATAAATCAGAGTGCTCTATTCAACACGTGATGCTGAAAAGTAATTAAAGTGGTGCCATCTGCCCAGTGTAAAAGGAGACACGTCCTCGGCCTCCCAGGTTTACAACTGATCAGTCATCAGTTGGAGCCCCATGGGGTGCAGGTGCTGGGATCTGCTGGAGAATTCTTCCAATCTCTGCTCTGACACAGGTTCCTTACAAGGTTTGATCTTCCCTGTCCATCCGAGAGCTGCTGATAATGAGCTGCCTGGTGGAGGAGGACGTGGGTTCATAAAGCTTAGGAGATCATTAAGAGCTGTATGGTGAAATGGAAACGTAAAGTTGGGCTGTGTTTGTATTTGAATCTCATCCTACCTGTGCTTCCTTGTCAGGTCCCCCCCGCTGACCTCAAACATGGTACGAGGACATCATCTGCACAGCCAAGAAGGGGTGCATTTTTCAGTCTTTCCACTCAAAGGAAGGGAGATTTGGCTTTGGAAGGGATGCCTTCAAACACACAACTCCTCCCACACACGCTGGCAGAACGAGGCCCAAGTTTCAAGTTAGCTCTGAGAATTTTGTGTGGTCACAGCTCTGCTGGGGTCAGAGCCACAGCCCGACAGTGGGGATCCCCTGGGAGCCCACATGTGTGCAGTGCAGCGCCCTGCTTGGAGCTGTGTGCGGCTGAGCTGAGCTCACTGTGAGCACACTGAGCTGCCAGTTTTGAATAATGCAAATTTACCTCTTTCTTATGGATCTTCCCAGCTGGGCGGCTGGAGGGGAGGAGCAAGTACGGTGTGTTATCCTTGGAGCTGCAGTCTGCTGGCACCTTGCGTTGGGTCGGCTCCAAACGCCACTGGGAAGTTCATTGCCTGCTGCTTACAGCCTCCTTCCCTATGGGAATAATGCATTCCTAAGGTGTTTGCCTGCAACCAGGGAGTGCACAGGATAGTGAACACCCCAAGGGGACGTGTATCAGCATCTTGTTGGGTCATTGAGCACGTGATGTTCCAGTCAAGTAGTTAATGACCAGTGTGGGGGCAACTCTTTCCATCCTCTAAATGAGGAAATACATGGTGAGGACTGGTAGGTTGTATTTGGTGCTGCAGAGAGCTTGTAACCCCTTGTCTCTGGTGACTTTCTGCAACGTGTTTCAGAAGGCAGCGCGGAGAAACGCACAGAGCTGCAATTGGACTTTGGGATGTTGTTGATCTGTGGGACGCTGGGTTTGGCATTGTGTTCATCCCTCCTGCTCTGCTGGCTCTGCCACTGTCGCTGCTTTTAATTGCGGTAGAAGGAGAAATGCAAACCGAGCCTAACGCGTCTGTTGGAATGTTTAAAGGCCCCTCCTAAGCTTGGCTGTAGCGTTTGCACGTCACAAACCTTGGGGTTAATTGGCATGTGTGGCTTCTAGAAACAGATACAAACATTTTTGGTTGCAGTTTTTATTGGTTCAGGATCTTTTTTTTTTAGACAATATATTAGAATTCATCTGGACACAGCAAGGCAGGTTCCCCAGTGATTTAATTTAGCATTGCTCCAGTGCCTTGAAATGGGTAGTTTCAACTTGCTGTACCAACCATAAATGTGGCCCTTCGTATCTTGTACCAGTGTTCTTGTAAACAGCACTCACACCAGCCCACAGTGACATTTAGCATTACTCAGCCCTTGTAGAAATGACAAACGTTGGATCCACGCTGAGTTAGCTGTGACTAGTCACATATGTCAGCGATAACAGAAGATGGCACCTAAAGGTGTCCCGTGTGCTTCGCTTCCCATGTTCTGTCCTGCAAATGTAAATCCCCACTGGAGTGTTCCTTGTCAGGGGAGGTAATTTCACAACCTGTTTGGCGATAGGTGAGAGGTGATCCTGGTTATTTTGAGAGGATAGATGTTATTCCCTTGGAACAAGCTGACCATACCCATTGAGACGGAGCATGGGTATGCAGCCTTGGCTGGAGCAGAGCGGGGCTGAGCCTGCTTGTTCTGTGTGATTTCAGTCCTCTGTTGTCAGCAGGAATGGTTCTTCTTAATCTTTTGTAGTAAATGTCAGGTGAGGGAGTGACAGTTCCGAAGGTAACCATTTTCCATTTATCTGCAGTCCGTAATACATGAGCAGATACTCACTGCCTGTGAATGACCACTGCTGTCAATCCAGCTTCAAATCAAATCAAAATCAAATGCTTTTCTGTGCTTCTGGAGGGATTCTGCCTGTATAATTTATCTGTAGACAATAAAGCACGGAGTGGCAGGGAATTAACGTCTGCATTCAATTTATTAGTTAGATGTTAAATATTTGATCACAGTGAGGCTGGAGATGCGTTAGGCTGTGATACGGTGCTGTGAAACGGCTGCAGTGTCTGAAATTGATCAGATGGAAAAACGTCCTTATGTTTGTGGGAAACCGATAACCGCACGAAGTGGCAAAGATTATTGTGTATTACTTACCGTCTAGGAAAGGGATATGAGGCTCCAGATAAGAGGGAGAAGACAAAGATTAGTTTAATCCCTTCGGTAAACATCCGCCATAGCTGGGCGAGGCAGCAGCACAGAGCAAAGCTTATAGTGCTTATTTATTTCCTTTCTTGCACGTGAAGAAATAAAGCTGAAATAAGGTGTGAGAAGGCACTGTGTACAGCAGGCTGCTCCTCTCCTTGCTGGACTGCTCCTGCTCTGAGGACACAGGACAGGGAGGCCCTGCCATCCCCCACCGTATTCCCATCAAATAGCAGCAGCCACGTCTTGAGATGTTCACCAAGCAGCTTTAAAATACAAATTGATTTTAAAATATTACTTTGCCGGTGTCACACGTTTGCCAACAGGTGAGCGCTGTTGGAATTCTGCCCTAATTTGCTATGTAAATTAGGCTGTTAGGTTGACTCAATCTGCTTGTAAGTTAGTGTGCTAGGCAGTGCAGGTTACAGGGGGTACAAACCGTCCCAGTGAGACTTGTGCATCTGAATGAATGACATTTGTGTTCCCTGCTCTCTTTATTGGGTGGTCGAGCCCCGCGTGTCACTGCAGTGCATCCCAGGTTCTGTGGGAATCTCCTCAGGGCACAGCGTTGACTTAATGAGTCTCGAGCAAGAGAAACACAGCGGCGGAGGCCGAGGCACACAGGGAGCGAGTGGCCGGGGAATCTTTCTCCGCGTCCGTCTGAAATGAAAGAAAAGCTTATTTTTCTAACAGAAAAAAAAATGCTTGTCAAAGTTTTTGGTCTTCATGTGTAGAGATAAGTAACGAAAAGAGCAGAACTGGGCCAAATACTCATCCGCTGTTTTCTCAGAGGATTGCTTTTCCTCTCAGACGTAAGGCAGCACTGTGGTTGCTCCTTGCAGGGTGCAGGACCAGGGGACAGCAGAAAGCTTTCTGACTCGGCGGTGTGAGGAGGCTGCTTCCTCCGCAGTTATTCACAGCTTGTTTTGGAGAAAAGCGCACGGGCTGCCCACCGAGTTTCCATTTCTGTTGCAGGGCCGTGTTACTGCTGCGTAATCCGCCGTACGATCACACGGGTTCTTCGGTTAAGGTTTGATAAAGGGAAGAGAAGCGTGGTTAGCTACGCCTACGCTGTTATGTCTTTTGCCATAGCATAGATCTTTAAGATAATGCAGAGATACAATCTGTGTATCTGTACATTAAGGTGTTCTCCAACCCCACTGCTCACCTGAGACCGCATTTCTGGAAGGCTGTGAAGATCCCGCGGGGTAAAGTCTTCTCTTCTCCGTCCTGGAGATGTGGCTGTTGGTCTCCAAGAGCTTCAGGAGTCTTCTTTGGAGCAGCAACCTGAGATTTTGAACCCACTTTTAGATAGCCTAAAAACAGCCTCAGGGCCGTGCTGTCACTGTTTAGAATGATGCAGTGAGCACGTAACACCTGGTAAGCACTGCAAGTGTCACTGCCAAAACTGAAAGTTCTTTTCGTTTGGAAGATGTTCCAGAGCTTGACAGTGTTTCCCACACGTTTGTGCTGCCTTCCAAATGGAAGAGTCTGGGAAACAGTAGTGGAGCACGGGTACGTCAGGAGGGAGAGCTCACTGTGCAACGTGAGAGTGCTCGGATCGTGTTGGAAATGACCTCCGTGTCCATCTGAAATGAAAGAAAAGCTTATTTTTCTAATAGAAAAAAAAAACAAAAACTTTTGTCAAAGTTTTTGGGCTTCTTCCATTCTTCTAGCGGTGCTGAAGCATGAAGGAGACAAAAATTGCTTCTCCCGTTTCCCCAAAAGAGCAAATGAAAAGCCTGTAGGAAATGACATTAGAATGGTCAAAAAATGCATGAGAGTTGCAAAGCCAAGGATTTAAGCCATAGGAAAAGAGGGAACTGAGGCTCCCGCTTTGTTTCATTCCTCACTTCTGCCTGAGCTATCCTCGCTGGGGGCCCCGTTTTCTTTGCTGCACAGATGTTTACACCAAGGTATGCCTAGAACATGTACAGCACTGCTGTACTCCTTACAGGAACTGTAAGCAGCCAGCAGGGCTGGCTAATTGCACAGAGCTGAGGGAACAATGCGCTGGGCTCGTGCTTTCCAGCTGTTATCTTTTCATTGTGTTTCACTTGTTTGCCTGCAGTTGTGTGTTTGCACTGTGTTGTCACAAGGCCCAGCAGCAAAGCTGCGATGTTGGCAGTGGAGCTGCAGCAGACGTGGCTCAATTATTGGTGTAAGGAACCTTTTGGCTTTTTTTGTCATGAGTACTTAGCAAGAATAGCATCCGGAGGGCGGGTTGGAAGCAGGGAGAAGGGGAGGACCTTCACTGCACGTGGATAAAATTGTTCACTGCAAGGCCAAAATTACTTTAGATTGGCAGCTCTGACCCTTAGCAGCTGTCTCCAAAGCTCAGCGGTGCTCATCTGCTCAGCTTTGTGCTTCAGATACTTTTGCTTGCGGTCCTCTTTCTGCCGATGAAGTTAATGTATGGCTCATGGTCATGCAAAGCCAGTTTGAAGTATTTCCCGGAAGGTTTTGCATTTGTTTTCTGAATAGAGAGGAAAACAAAAGGGATTGCTGCTAAAATTATGCTCTGTGTTGTAAACAGCTGTGGAGTGCTGTTAGAGCTCTGGCTGCTGTTGGTGGCCGGCCCCAGCTTCTGAGCACTCATCTGCTCCGCCTTCACCTCCGGGTGACACTGCAGCGAGCTGAAGAAACCACAGGAGGTGGCAGCAGGGACAGCATGCACAGGCTGTGCTGGTAGGAGTGTTTGCTGAACAAGTGGCTGATTTCATGGCATCCACTGCAGAGCGGTTTTATCAATACTGATTAATACTCCAATGCTGTAAATGAGGGGAACTAGGGACCTGTAGCGCCGGTGTTTGTCAGGTGATGGACTTCTCCTGTGTTGGAAGGGAATGCAGAAGGCTCTGTGTTGATGCAGAACAATTAGAACATGGCTTGCATGGCTGGGAGGAAGGGATGAGGAGTGGGCTGCACTCTTTTGCCTTGTTCTGTGGCAAAGGCAGAACCCACACTGGCCTTAGTGCCTGTCCTCAGCCCGTATCATCTCTGCCCCTCCTCCAGGACAATTACCACAAGAGTTTTATGGGCAGCTGTAAATGTATGTTTGAGAAGTTTAGGGAGACGTCCCTAATTGTGTGCAATTTGCCCGGAGAGGAAAAAAAATGTCTTATTTTATTTAGTTGTTATGAAGCTTATTTAGAGGATGGTCATTAGGGTAGCCGTACCTGCTGTACTGGAGGTGTTCTGAAAGCTAGACCTAAGGAACTAGAGCAAGTGCACTACTGGGTATGCAGGTAGCACTGACAGGCACCAAGCACAGGGGCCAACGGCGAAACAGATGGATGGTTCTCCAGTGACTCTGGAATTTATGGTGTGAAAAGGCCTTTGAAAGCAAGGGAGCTCTACTATCTGTTGGAACAGCACTGGGGTCTCAGCTTTGGCTTTGGAGGCTGACAGGGACCACGGGCATACATGGCGTGAGCTCTGGGAAGGCAGCATGCTATGCACAGGGCAGCTTCTCCCTATGATGCAAATCCCAGAGCAGGATGGGCTGCACTGCGTCCCCTGCTTATGGTCCTCCAGCCTTTGTCTGGGATGTTTCCTTGTTCCTGTCGGAGGGTGAGGAAGAGGTTATGCTCTGCCCTCTGCCTACCGTGGCTGAGGCAGCACAGCCTGTGAGGAAGGTTAATTTGAACATTATCATCTTTCCCGTACTGCCATAGAAATGCTTTTTAAAGCTCAAACGCTTATTTTTAGGATTGACAATACGCAGCTCTCTGTATTGGCCCACAGAAAAGTAAAAATAGTTGGAGGGGGATTGTGCAGATGTATGCGAATAATTCTTGGCAAAACCTGTGATATATTCCTCAAATGTTCGTTTTAAGACATTTCTCTTTCTCTTTTTTTCCCCTTTCATTTCCAGTTACACGTTTTGCTGCACTGAATCTTTTAAAATGAGCTCATTCTCACTGCCATTTGCAAATAGTTTCCTTGGTGCTGGGCTTTCTGCTTTTTTTTGCTTTTTTTTTAAACAGCTTCTTGAGTGTCATAAATGTAATTTCTACATCAGACGGATTGCTGGAGTGAACGATGTCAGTGTGCTCAGGCTTTTGCTGCTGTTGTGCTGTCCTTCCTTGCAGGCTCTGCACTGGAAGAATGCGTTCCTCTTGGCCTCGCTTAGGAACCTTTACGTTTGTATGCACAGGTTTCCTAGCTGGGGCTCACAGCATGGTTTGAAGGCAGCCAGGAAGGATCTTTAATGGCTCTCCTGGAAGATATTCAGCAGCCACTCCCATTGAGTGCATCGAATGCTGACATACAGCTCCAGAAGCAATCTGCAGTGAAGTGTAAGGTAAGGGACAAGCACTGGAGAGCTGCAGGCACGTGTTAAGGACACCCTTGGAAGCTGAGATTAAAACCTGTACGCGTATCTTTTTGCTGTACAAGAAATATATCTAAGTTGTTAACTTTCAGGCACCTTTGTATTTTTCTGCATTGCTTGGGGCTGCAGCACATACT
This sequence comes from Tympanuchus pallidicinctus, assembly GCF_026119805.1. Classification (NCBI taxonomy): domain Eukaryota; kingdom Metazoa; phylum Chordata; class Aves; order Galliformes; family Phasianidae; genus Tympanuchus; species Tympanuchus pallidicinctus. The sequence goes on along the minus strand of NW_026294755.1, from coordinate 520,877 downwards.
GTTCCAGCAGTCCTGATAGCCCAGCCATTACTTCATGTAGTCCCTTTTCCCCACTAGTTCAAGCAGTCCCTTTTTCTCAGAGTGAAGGAATTCTGTCTTACTCTCAAAAGATGAATAGTTAAAGAGAAAACACTTTGAACTCCATCAAAGCCGGCCCTGGGAGCCTCTCAGGGAAGCTCTCGTCTCCCATGCATCCAGTCTGGGCTCTCTGTCCCTCCAGCCACAGTCTCACTGCTCCTGTGACAACAAAACAAACACGTCCTGCTGCCTCAACCAATGACTGACGAGCGACTTGGAGGCTTTATTTTTACTTTTTATTTTACCTTTGCTTACTTCCTCTGTTCTGATAAACCAGCCTTGATCAAATCATCTCACCGAGTTACAGCAGGTCTCTATTTATTATCCAGATGTAAGGGACAAAGCACAAATCCTCTGCTGGGGGATGCTGACATCACAGCTCGTGCTGCGTAGCACTGTTCTATTTCCTGCTCACAACTGAATTCCTAAGTGCTGTTTCAGGCTTCTTCCTTCCAGGAGTACTGTAATTTTAAACTCTGAATGCTTGATTTTGGTAATTGTTTTTTGTTTAATTTTCTTTTCTTTTCCCTCCTCAAGTTAATGTTTCTCACCTTTAACTTTTAATCTTCTGCACCCAAACGTTTTCAGGACACAAATCCTGGAGCTGTCATTACAAAACATGAACTACAAGGTTATTTTGCCTCCCAGCTCACAGTCTTTTGCAGGTTTATTAATGCAGAGAGCTTCCCTGAGAGACTCCCAGGGCCTTGGGTGCATGTAAAAAGTCAATTGTGGACTCAGAACAGAAGTTGCCTCTCCTGGAGATTGCAGTCTGAGGGCGGGCAGCCTAGGGGGTACTGCAAAGACAGGCTGTCCATAGGACAGCATCAGCACTGCGATGGAGATGTGTAATCCCAGAGCTCTGGACTCACCACCAGGTCGCGGGGGTCCTTGTCGCCCACCTGCAGCTGTGGTGCAACGCGAGGACTCCATGTTTTCCTGACAAAGGCAGTTCAGAACGTTCTTGCTGAACCTTCCTTTGGGTTCTTTCCCCTGGCTCCAGCCCAGCCTTAGTGCTGCCCCAGCGGTGCTCATGGTTCTGCTACGGTGCATCCTGAAAGCAGGTGCTTGTGTAACCAAGCAGGCAGCTCTCCTGCCCTCCACACTGCTTGGGCTGCTGCTGTTTGTTTTGCGAAGGGTGTGAATGGTCTCCATCTCCCATAAAAGTGAATGTAATTCAGGGTGTGTGGAAAGTGAAAGTACCGGAAAAACAGGCTGTTTTGTTACTGCCTTTCCTGATTCTGACTAGAACAAACTCGTTAGGGGTGTTTCTCTTCTGCTTGGGCTTCAGATGAAGAAATGCTGTTCATTCTCACTTCACATGCAGGCTAGTGAAGGGAAGTGTCTTATTCTGCAAATGGCAGAGGAAGAATATTCTCTTTTTGTATATAAGCAAACGGCTTGCATCGCCACTGATGGTGGATCACTCATTTCTTATCCACAGTCGCTTCATCTCACTTCACCTCATCACATACAAACGTTTTCTGTTGCTTCCTATTCCCAAAGTCTTTATTTCATTAAACAAAATGTCCTCGCTCACTACACACACTGATTAGAACAGTGATTTTTCAACTTCCCATAATTTCTGGTGCTCCCTCAAAATGTTCCTTTGGGAAATGCTATGTCTGTAGCCTGCTGCACAGCCTCCTGCATACAGGGTACCACCTGCCGTAGGGTAGAAAATCCAGCAGCATGATAGTCAAGGCTGCTGCTCCCCCTTCCCACATCCAGTTGGTACCTGGGAGGAGCAGTTCTGGGTGCTTTGTTTCCCTGCTTGGGTCACCAAAGCTGTTAATTTTCCTCTGCGCTCCTTCATCTGTGTATGGAGGTGAGCACTTGACATGCAGCCTGGTGCTGTGTGACACAACCCTTGTCTGTGTGAAAGGACAGCACTTGCTTTGTTACCTTCTGCAGCACCTCGGTGTCCGTGGGCTGCAAGGACTGTAATAAATGACTGCAGATTGGAAAGCTTGGGTTGAGTTGTCTTAGAAGGAGTTGTTTATCATTGCCTTTCCCAGCTCTACTAGTTGTTCCATAACCCCCAGTAGATCTTACCACCATCCTGTTTAGTTATGTTTACTCCTGTAAAAGACTTTGGGGAAGAAGGTTTAAGCTCTAAGTACAATTGTAGGCATGCCTAAATGTCCCAGCAAGAGAGCTGTGGACGCTGGAGCAGCACAAAGCACCCAAAGCTGACCAAACATTTCCTGTGCTTTCCTTGCAGTGTTTTGCTTGGTTAATCAGGACACTTCTCAGTTAGGCATAAAATGAAAGTAAATGATGAGAACAAAGATGTGCTGAGCTACTTGACAAGACTTGAGTACAGGGTACAGGATCTGTGGGTGTTTGGCATAGCCCCAGCACTGCAGATATTTTAGCTCTTGCTTATTTTTGATTCGGCTCAAATATGGCTTACCTTAAAAAAACAACAACAAAAAAAACCAACAAAAATGCAAAGTATCTGTTGTTACACAACAAAGATTCATAATGGAAGAAATTGCTTGGCAAAGCTATAGGCACGAGTCCTAGAGTTCAAGTGCTGGTCTGAACTATCCAGGCTCCAGCCTGTCATGGAGCTCTCGGGGAACAGCTGGTTTGTTCTGTCAGATCTCTCTCTGTGTCCGTCTTGGAGAGCAGGGAGGCTTCAGAGGGACACAAGCCACGTGGCCACCTGCCATTGCTTCTGGTCAGGTACAGCCTTGGTAGTTTCAGAGGCGACTAGGGTGGGATGCTGAGGAAAGCAGTAGTGTTCCCAGATGGAATGGGAGTCCTTCATAGGGATGAACCAGCGGAGCACCTCACTTAGATCTCTTCCAGTGAAGAGCCCCTAAACTTCTGGCTGAAGTGGTGGAGGGGCCTGCAGGCGGTGGCAGAGAGCCTGTGCTGCTCCTCCTTGCATGGAAAGCTCGGAGGTATTGCTGGGCTCCTTTGCCACGAGCACGCATGGAGGGAATCCAGTGGCAGCAGGAGCAATCTGTAGCTCTCCGGTGTCGCCTCGTCAGTATAAGTTCATTATCAACCTTTGTTTCTCAGTGTGGGTTTAGTCTGCAGACAGCACCTCTGGAATGGGAGGAAGAAATTACTTTATGTGTGAGCTTCTGTTAACTGTCAGTGCAAAAGACCGATATACGAAACAGAGGCAAGGGCTGCAATGGCAACTGGGATCAACTGAAGTAAGGAAAGTGTTAAAAAGGAACTGCAGATCAAAGAGTCATTTTTCACTTTGTAAATCCACCTCAAGTACCTCTACAGTGTCATTAGTCCTGAAGATCTGGATTCCTGTGCTGCCACAGAGTGCTTCTATTGCTAGCAGAGGGATCTGTCGCTGAACTGCAGCCACCTCCAGGGTGTAAAACAACACCAGACTGATGGCACACAGGAGTGGCTCACAACAGTGTCAGAAAGAAGAGTCAGGAGAATAACAGAGCAGTTGGGAAGGTCTGCAGGAAGGACGTATCAATAAACATGGAGTAATAGGCTCAGCAAGCTACGTTTGGGGCATTTCTGTGCCTTTAAGATACGATTCTGAGGAAAAAAATGCCATTAATTGTTATTAATAAGAAGCTGAACCCCCATTTTTCCCTTTCTGGCTGACACCAGGGTTCCCAGGGAAGCGGTGTGAGGACTGTGCCGGGCCTGGAGATCCTCTGACCTGTCACCTCAGTTGGGAGGCTGTTGTGAGAAAGGCAGCAATGATTACAGGAGACACTGAATAGGAACAGAGAAAATTATGATCACTTTCCTGAAATGAGAGACCCACACCCCCTTTCATAATAAGAAAATCCTTTGAATGTAGCCCACACATGTTTCAGGGGCGGCTGCTTTACTGATCATTGCAAGCCAAAATGTTCTGTCAGTACACACCTACTTCCCAAAACCAGTTGGGTTCATTAAGAGAAGGTTCATGTTGTGGTTCATGTGCCTTTCGGAAAATGGAATAAACAGCAATCTTGATTCCCTTGGGATAAAAAAAAGTGTAGATTCTGCCAGTTGGTTTGTAATATGAGCGTGCTTTGCACGGTGTATTTTTACAGCTGCCTTATCAGTTTCCTGAAATGAATCAGGGCAGAGCAAACAGTTTAGGAATGTCATGAAGAAAGGATTTGGAGCGTCGCTGTGGTTCGTGATAGTGATGCCCTCTTGGGACAGCATTTCAGAGTCAGGAGATACCCGACTGGAGATGGGAATAACGCTTTTACAACATTACTGCAGACAAATTCATCAGCTGTTGTGTCTGCCCTGGGCTGGAGGCACGCTCTTCACTCTTTGTGACAGTCTGACTTGATGCCGCTGCTGGACAGGAGGCACTTCCAGGCCTCCGGCTGTGAGATGCCGTTTTGCCACATGTGGTGGTTTCTGCCGTCTCAATTCATCTCCGTGGGAGCTGAGGGAAGTTTGCAAAGCTGAGTGCTTCCTAGTGCCGAGGCATCAGCTCCACCTAAACCAACTGCTGAGGGTCAGCCTTCCTCACGTCGAGGGCTGCTGGGAGCAGTGGGGCTGATATGGTGTAGGAGAATCCGAGATACGGAGGAGGAAGCGCTTCTGTTAGATCTGGAAAGAGCTGCTGTGCTGTTTGCTCTTCACCTGTGCCCACGTAACAAAATGACCACTCAGACCAACGCTCTCATGTAGCACTTTGGATTTTGGGTAGGCGAGCAATTAAAAAAATCTATCTTGATTGGTTGAACGAGAGACACGACGTGCTGGAGAAGAACCTGACTTGTTCTGTTAATGCTGGGATGGCTTAATGGAGTGTATGGAGCTCTTGTAGCAGTTTGGATAAGTACCAGTTTTTCCATCACCACTGAGTTACAGCGTGTTTGACAGAAACAGAGTGAACCAAAGCTTTATCCTTTCCTAAGAATGACTTTGACTAAAGCTGTGCTCTTTTCAGTGCAGCACGTGAGATCAATTTATCAAACCGCTGACAGTTATGCTTTAAATAAATAGCCTTATTATTTTGTTGGCTTGCAAAGTATTGATTGCTGCTTTAGAACCAGTATTGTTCCAAGGTCTGGTGGTGAAGGAGTGCTGTTGGGCTTTCCTAAAGGTCCCGCGGGTGTGGGCTGCAAAGGGTGGCAGTGCCCTATGAGTGCCTGCTCAGCAGAATTCTGTGCATCAGCTTTGTGGTGTTCTGGATTCAGGGCTTTCCTGATATGGTTTGTTGTCTTCTGGGAGAAGTGGCTAGAGTTGATAATTTTCTACCTACCTGAAAAGCTTAAATTGCATTTAGCTGGAAGTCAGGACTTGTATCTGCACAGCACCACTGCTTCTGTCCACACGCTGCATCTGCCCTTCCAGGCTGCTGCAAATTGCCCAAGGAATCCAAGCCATGACTGCAGTGCCCAGACCAGGCTCAAATTTGCCTATTTTATGACAAACTCTTACTGTCTCTGTGGATAGGACATCCCAGTGTTGACACAAAGGCTATTTCAGTGCTTAACCATCCGTGCCATTAAAAAATTACTCCTAATTTCCAATCAGAATCATCATTGCCGTGTTTTATTCCCGGTACCTCTTGTCTGTTCGTGTCAGTGATGGAGAACAAATAATTCCTTGCCTTTCCCGTTGATCTTAGACATGCATGAAGGTTGTTGTCTCCTTTCCTTTTGTTTTAGCACACCAAATTGTTCCTCTTAGTGGAGAAGAGAATGGAAATAAGTGGGACAGGCAGAAAATAGCACCATAATTGGTCTTCTTTTTCCTGGGCAGTACTTATTTGCAGAAGTGTTTTCTTAAACTGATTGGGCTAATTAGAACCACAAGGCTAATTTTGGAGTGTGCAGCCCCTATAGCAGCAATCTTTGAACTCTGTAGAAAAGGATGAAAAAAATAGAAAGCTTCTCAAAGTTTTGTGGCTGTTCTCATTGGTCAGCCAACTGATGTCATGTTTGTGCACACAGACCATTGCAGCAAAAACTGGTCCGTGCTGAACAGCTTTCAGATAAATAACAGAATGCTGGGCCAGAAATACAAATGGATGTGGGAGGTTCCAAGTGAGGGACACACACAAACTGGAAGTGGAGCTGCTCGCAGCGTATGGTGGCCACAGAGCGTGTCCCATAGATGGCTTGTAGCAAAACTGCAGTTGTGTAACGCTGATCTGGCCACAAATGAGCGTTCACTTGATTGCCATCAGCAGCCATTAACTCTTACGGACAGAGTCAAGTTGGTCGTGGTGTGACTGAGTGAGGAAAAGCCAGAAGCTGCTCTTCTGTTTGGGTGCACAGAAATTCTGGTACCTTCTGTCTGCAGAGAACACACCAACTCTGTAACGTGAACAAATCCGAAGGTGCAGTAATGACTCTTCTTTCTCTACGTGAGTGCTGTTTGCACTCTGATCGCTGCACCCCGGTGTGCCAGAGCTGCGTTATTTCTCTCAAGATGTTATCTTGATCACATGCAATCATTAAAGCTCCCTTAGTGCCTCTCAAGTGGAAAATGTTGAGCTTGGCATTGTTGCTGAAGTATGATCTGCATAAATACATCCTCTCTTCCAAACTTGCAGTTATGATTTGCCATACACTATTATTCTTTCACTAATGGGTGTTTGCTGTTAAACAGAATCTCTGAGGTTTCCCTTTGCAGTTGGTTCCGCATTGTCTGCCCATCGCACCCCTGAGCAGGTGTGTGCAGGAAATGAAGCTGCTTTTACTTACCCTTGTTCTTGTTTATCCTCAGAAGTTCTGTCCGCAAGTCCCTGCGTCAGCTGTTGCTCAGATGGAGGGCATTGCTGGTGTCCAAACGCAATGCTGATGGTAGAAGAAGGATCACAAAGCACGCATTTATTCCCATTCAGACAAAATGCAGTCAGTTACCCACAGGTCAAGATGCTCTTGCCAAAAATTGCAAAAATGAAAATTGAACAGCCGGCAAAACAAAAATCTCCCTTTCATTCTGCAAAAAAAAAATACCAACCCCAAATCTATTTGAACACTCCCAGGCTGCACGAATAGACATGCTGTTCATTAGTGAAGGGATGGTGGAACCGCTGTTCTGTCACGCCGCTGCAGTGTGAAGAAAATCAGCATCTCACATCTAGACATTGCTCTAAAATATTTCCTCCATAGGCATCGATTTCTTAGGTAACAAATGTTGCAAGCGATGTTTATTTTTATATGGTCACGCTGAATAGCATCCATCTGGAAGTTTATCTGATGGTATCTGATTTAAGAGACCGAGCGTTTTAATATCTTACCGTAGGTATTGTGGCTGATTAAGAGACAAGATCTTGTTTATTACAGCCATTTTATTTTTCTTTGCTGTCGTACAAACTTCATGTCAGTTTGCTGCAAAGACCACGCAAAACGTAAGGAGTTGATTGAGGTTTGATGTCATTTTTTGTAGCTCCCTGTTTCACCAGGAAATTGTCTCCATCAGGGGTTGTCAAGCTAAGGGGCCAGAGGTGATAAGGTGTGGATGTGACCAAAGGGGAACTTGGATCAAAATCCAGAATGGTGACCCTGAAACCCCCCCCCATCCCTGAGTCCATGCTTGAAGCCTTAAGTGCTATGGGTATTTTGTGTTGATATTCTTCAAATACCTGCTGTTGTGCCTCTGCAGTCCTGCAGGTCTGGGCGGGTTGGTGCCACACATGAATTCTGAACAGCCAGGATGCAGGAACCAAGCGTGCCTGTGTGTCCCAAAGGCATTTTCAGAACAAACCTCGTGTGTTCCAATGGGATCTGGTTCCCTGCAAAGAGGAGGCTGTTGGGATGGCAGGCAAGGATGCTTTCTTTTCAGTCTGCAAGGATTTCAATCCCAAGCACTGACTTGGAGCAGTGGGTTCCTGCTTGGAGGGCACCCAGCTGAGATTAACGCACTGTACATAGCTTGGGCAACAGCATAAATACATCGGAATCACATCTGCTTCAGGAGGTCCTACAGCCAGAAATGCTGCAGACAGCCATAAGACCTGGGGGAACCATTCCACATGCCCGTGCTGAAGCATCCACTCCAGGCCACTGTGAGGACAATGCAGAAAACGGACCCTCTGTCACTGCTCCTAAATGCCTCCGGGTGCCCAGCACCAGTGAGTATTGGGCTCACATGGCTGAGTGTGCAGACATTCAGGTTCAGCTCCTGTGTTCCTGTCTGCTCTCCTGCCATTGCCTTGTTTCCCTTTGGCTCCTCAGCTCTGTATGGGAGCATCACATCTCCCTGTCATCCACAAACTTACGGCCTGGGATCTGTTCTCTTCGTAACGATACGGTGACATATATAAAGCATCTGACATCAGTTCTGAGAATATATTCTCGTAGGTGGAACTATTATGTTCACGGTGCTGTAACGCAGAGGCAGTGATTTGCTATGCTAATAAGTCGCTGAAGGAAAACACGGGAATTATTCTGACGACATCTTATTCCCCTCTAGTGTACGTGGTCGAAAAAGACCAAAGGGCAACAGCGGATCAGCAATTAAGAGACGGCACTTCTGCTGGGAGCAGTGAAGGAGGTTGGGAGGCTGCGGGTTTCTGTTTCTGGAAGGTTCCGTGCTGCTGTTCCGCTAAGCGCAGATTGCTGGGCGCCGGGGGCTGCGTGGAATCCCCAAACTCGGAGCTGCAGGGTTGTGGCGCTCAGGGTTGTGCTCAGTGGGCATGGTGGGGAGCTGAGAGCGCTTTTCCAATCTTCGTGGCTGTGTGGTGATGAATTGTGTGATATGTGTTCACTCTGGGCCGTGCCTGGTTGCCAAAATGTGGCTCTGGTTCCCAAAGCGTGGCTCTGTCCATCTTCTGTGACAAACGCACAGCCAAACCCAAGCAGTGCGGCCTCTTCTTCTTCTGGCCCCTTCCTGAGTGGGGTTTTTCCACCACCCTTGATTTTTGCCCACGCCTGTGTTTGCCCCATTGCTTCACCAGCGCTGAGGGAATAATGGTGGGACGACGGGGCATCGTCCGGCCCGGTGAGTGTAGGGACTGCAATTAACTTAATTAAAAGGAACACTTTGTACTGCCGCCGAAAAGATCCTTCTCTTGAGTAAGGCCGAAATGTCAGCCTGTCTGCCTAAGCGGGGCAGGGCCGGGCACCGAGGTGCGGCCGCGACGCCTCAGCCCCGCGCTGACGGACGCCGCCTGAGCGCCGCTCCCGCCTTCCCGCCCTCACGGCGGGACGGACGCGCGACCCCTCACAGCGCGGAGCCACGCCCACTCGCTGTCGCGACCGTGCCCAGCGCCGGCGGAGGAAAGGGGACGCGCTTTGCATAGCCACGCCCCCTCATGAATACCCATCCGCCCCGCCCGCCTCACCTCCGCGCGCGTCGCAGGGACGAAGGGAAGGAGGGAGGGAGCCGGGGGCGCGCCCGCCGTTCCCTTCCCCCTCCACCCGGGGGGCGAGCGCAGCCCCGCCCGCTTTTTCCCTTCGCCCTCCGCGCGGCCCTGCGCGCGCGCCCGCGAGGCGGCGGCGCGCTGCTCCGGAGGGAAGGAGTGAACGCGCGGGGCGGGGAGGTGGGTGCAGAGCCGCCGCCGCTCCCCGGGAGCAGCCGCAGAGCCGCCGCCCCCCCCCCGCGACTGCGCGCAGCCCCTCCCCGCCGGGCGCGCGCCCGCAGCGGCGCTGTGCTGAGCGGGAGCGTTGTGCGTGCGGGAGGGCCGCCGGCAGGTACGGGTGTGTGAGTGTGTCGGAGGGGGGGTGTATGTCGGCGACATGTCGGGGGGGCAGCGCGGTGTCGGGGGTTTCCGCGGCTCCTGGTTGTGTTGGGGAAGGGGATCGGCCTCGGTGCGGGGAAGCGGCGCCCGCAGCGCCGCCAGTGTCTGGAAATGAGGAGGGGGCGCGGCGCGGGGTGCGGGGAATGGGAGCGGGGATTGGAAGCGGAATGGCCGCGGGGGGGTCGGCAGCGCCGCTTTGATGCCCCGAGGGGAGGGGAGTGGTGGCGGAGCGGGGCGGGGGGCGCGGAGCCGCAGCGTTGCCCGGGGGGGGGGGGGGCGAAGGGGCTGCGGGCGGTGCGGGCGGTGGGCGCCGCCTCTCCGCTCCACCTCAGAGCCCGGAACGGAGCGCGGAGCGTCCGTCCGTAAGGCGTGAATTCGAAAAGAAATCCCTGCGAAGGTGCGGAAATCAGCGCGTTTCGGTGCTCCGGGGCTGTCGGCGGTGCGCTGGGCGCCGTGCTGGGATCGCCGGGCGGTTGTAACGCGGGGCTGTGCGGGTTCCGCTGCGGCTCCGCTCTCACGGCTGACTCAGGCGGTGCTGGGAATTCGTTCGTGCTCGGTGGCGGCTGCTGCTCTGTAGCGGTTCCCATCTTGCTTTCATCTCCGTTGGTTTGGCCGTGATGCGCTGTTTGCTTGTCTGTTTTTTTTTTTTTAGCTGGAATTCCTTTTTTCTTCTGAGCAAAAATGTGTTTCCTAAGGTACCTTTCAGCATTTCAGGCGATGCACGCCAGATTGACTTTCTATGAAACCTTCAGAATGCAAGTCTACATAGAATGCAACCTTTAGAACGGAGAAACCCTCAAACATAGCTGGCAGATCGGGCGAAATGTCAGTTGTTTTTTACTGCAGCAGTGCATGCAGGCACACCCACCTTCCAGCCTGTGCTGCTCATGATGGATGGCAGTGTGTGGCACAGTGTGTGGCAGTGCCTTTGGTCCAGATGTGTGTCCCTCAGCACAGCTGCACACAGCGGGTCCTGCAGGCTCTGCTTCCCGTCTGGTTTTGCAGCAGAAGGCTTCACCTGCGAGCTCTCCTGCTTTGCTTACAGCAGGTTGGAGGGTTGCTGGCGTAGAATCTTAGTCTGCCTTTCATTCCATGGTGCTGTTACATCAGTAATAGGTTGAGGATGCTCCATCCCTGCAAGCATTCAAGGCCAGGCTGGATGTGGCTCTGGGCAGCCTGGTCTGGTGGCTGGCGACCCTGCACATAGCATAGGGTTGGAGCCAGATGATCATTGTGGTCCTTTGCAACCCAGGCCATTCTATGATTAATAGAATATATATAATTTATTTATTAAACAGCGAAAGCAAAAGGAGCTGGAAAACACTCTAGAGCTAAACCGAACCAACATAAAGCCCGTGGTGCATTGAAGAAGGGAAGCAAAAATGCAGCTTAAAACCCCTTGAACTTTGTGTACCGGTTCTTATGTAAGTTATGTTCTTCTTTACTCTTTGTGCAAGTTTTTCCTTCTCTAGAGCTGGGCTCTACTGGGAGGGCGCCCAGTGCAGTGCTGTGCCCATGGGATGTGAGTGAAGCCCTGGGTGTCTCCAGAAGCATCACTTCAGGTGTGTAAGGTCCATCAGGGCAGAGTCTCACAACCTTCCTAGTGTCATTCATTGTAACTCTTGCAGTCAGCTTCATCACTCCATCCAAATGGCATCTTGCACTTTCTGCCCAGCATGGTTAATACATAGATATGAACATTGGTGAGCACTGCGTGCATCTGTGCAGTGAGCAGCAGCAGTGTGGCTGTGCAGGAGCACGGAGCTCTGTGCTCATCGCTTCGCTGGGAGCAACTGACCTGCTGGTGGTTCCTGACTGCCACAGAATCACAGAATGGCCTGAGTTGAAAAGGAGCACAGTGCTCATCTGCTTCCAATCCCCTGCTGTGTGCAGGTCACCAACCAGCAGCCCAGGCTGCCCAGAGCCACATCCAGCCTGGCCTTGAATGCCTGCAGGGATGGGGCATCCACAGCCTCCTTGGGCAACCTGTGCCAGTGCCTCACCACCCTCTGGGGGAAAAAATTCCTCCTGATATCCAACCTCAACCTCCCCTGTCTCACTTTAAAACCATTCCCCCTTGTCCCATCACCATCCACCCTTGTTACTCTTCCCCCAGACACACGTGTTCCCTTCTGCTCCGAGGTGAGGAGCATTCCTGCTCTGTGCACTGCACAGAAACCCGTGTTCAGAGCCCACTGCGTCCGCAGATATTTGCATGGATGAGGAATTGGGATCATTCTTGTGCTTTATTTGCTAACTGGACTTTGAGCTTCAAAAAACAAATTCTACTTATGCTCCTATGCGTTATTCTAGTCCCATTATTTTGTGGATGTGGAATGCAGCAGTTTGGTTTACGTTCACTTAAGAAGTAGGAAGTTTGAATGCAGGCCCTGCGTTAATTAGAGGGGGGAAATAGGTTGGTGTGTGTGCCTGCAGCAGGAGGAGCTGGGAACGTGGATGGAGCCCCAAAAGGTGCTTGTGGCACTGCTCAACTCTGCACAGAGCAGAGGGCTGCAACATGGGGTGGGTGGGCAGGCTGGGGGCAGCCTGCCTTGTCCTCCCATGGGGGAGGTCTGTAGTGGGAATGCTGCATGGCTCTGATACAGGAGCTGCAGTGTTCCACATCATCAGGAAGGAAATCTCCGGAATCGTCCATAGCCCTCCCTGTGTTCTTTTGGGCAGCACTCACTGCTTGTCTTCCTGATAGGTGTTGAATGATTTATTTATAGTGCTGCGGTGTGAGAAGCTCCACCTTGAAAGCTTCTCTTTAAAAAAGCATCGGTAATTATAGAGTGCTGCTTTCATGTTTGACTCAGATTTATTTTCATGCCACGCTGCCTGGCTGCTGGAGGAATCGTTGCTTAAAAACACACGGAGCGGTCGGTTTGGTGTGTGCCGTGCATGGAGAGCCACGAATCACCCGTGTTGACATGGCCCATGTTTGTTTTCTGTGTGTCTGCACTGTGGAAGGAGCACGATGTGACTGCAGGGTATCCTGGAGGTGGATGGAGGCTGCGTGGAAGGAAGGAGCTGCTCTGTTTCTCCCTTAGAAGAGGTCTGTCAGAGCCGTGGCGTTGTTGGAGCAGTGGGGTTGGCTTGTGGTTAACACAAATGGAGCTCTTGGTGCACATCCCAGCCTTCAGATCCTCGTGTGTGTGAATAACCCTCTTTCTGCCCCACAACTGCTTCCATTCACGCTGCTCCAGTCCATGTGAGTTACCAGAGTCATCTGATGAGCGCTGCTGACCCGGAGCCAGGCAGAGCAAGCGCAGAGCTCTGCTTGTTTCTGGGTGTGCAGAAAGCAGATGTGTGCCTTCCCTTAGCTGCAGCTCAGAGGGGCAGTGGTGTGCCTGCCTTCTTCCAGGCTCAGGGCGTCAGAAAGCTGCCATTTGTTCTCAGTGCCTCTCAGCCATGCTGGTGAATGTTCCGTTGCCCAAATCTTACTCACAGAACCACAGAACTGCCAGAGTTGGAAGGGACCTCAAGGATCGTGAATCTCCAACCCCCTTGCCATATGAAGGGCCACCAACCTCCACATTTAATACTAGATCTGCTGAAGTTGCTCACTGAGGTTGAACTGAAGCGATGGCCGTTCTGTAGCACAGAGTTGGAAGGGTTACATTGATGTAAGAAAGTCTGCTGGGTAGGTGAGCTCTTGTTTTCAACAGCAGTCACGTTGGGAATGTGTTAGTAATTACTGACAGGGAGAAAAGAGATGGTTGATCTGTGTCTGTGCAGCAGAGGACTTTTCCTATTTGCTTACTTTATTTTTCCCTTCGTGCTGCTCAGGGACATGATTTAGCAGAGAGTTGTTAGACTTAGGGTGGTATGGTTGAGTTGCAGTTGGGCTGGATGATCTTGAAGGTCTTTTGCAAGCTGAGCAATTCTGTGATTCTATTTATTGTATGTTGAGGACAGCCTGGTAAAGCAGGATTCTCCACCAGGTGGGCTTTCTGATCTTGGATCATAGAGTGTGAAACTGGAGGGGCCCGGAGGTGTCGGAGTGGTTGGCTGATGTGTGGCTGAACCCTGTTCATGGGCTGCCACGTTGTGCCCATCTTTCCTGGGCTGCTTCCCTCTGAGTTTGATATGAAGTTGGGGTGAAAAGCTGGGAGGTAACTGCAGGGAGAAGCAGATGTGAGTTGGGGTCTTCCTGGCCGTGTGTCAATGCTCAGCTGCAGGAGGACATGTTAAAGGGCTCAGATGCTTTCTGCAGAGGTGGATGCCTCATAGCTCCTTTCCTTTGCAGTGTGCAGCAGAGGACACGTCTGCCCTTGTGTTTGCCCCTGTGCATCTCCTCCAGAGCGCGTTTCCCCTGTGCACATCTCCTGTTGTTTCCTGTGTGTTCTGCATTGAGATGCTCTTTCTGACAGCTGCATGCTCGTGATGTTCCAGATAGCAATCAGAAGAGGTCCAGGAGCTGAATGGTGAGGTTCTTAATGCTGAGAATGTCACCTGAGAAACATACAGCTGTGGGCAGCAGCAGATGTGTGGCTGTGGGGGGGGGGGGGAAGGCAGCATGATGGTCAGGGCCTCTGAGTGCAGGACATTGGGCCAAAGGTTGGACCCTTCCCATAGGCGGCAGATCTGCAAAGGGCAGACAGTGGGAGGGGGACAGCTTCCCCTCCTGGAGAGATATTACGGAAGGAATAAGGGAGGTTATGAACAAGGGGAAAAACAAGTGAAATGTCGTGAGGATGGACTGGCAACATGTGAACGTGCAGAGATAGGAGGCAGAGGGAATTGTGCATCAGACTTCTTTGGCAGCTGTGATGCTGAGCTGTGGAGCTGTGCAGGAGCGGTGGGTGCAGCGAGCCGTGGCAGGCAGTGCTCATGCTGTGGGTTTTGCTGGCCAGCCCCCAACCCTTGGGCCCTGCAGTTCTTCCCATGGCTTTGTGCTGAAGGATTCATCTGAATGGTGGGGTTTCATCTACAGTGCTTCAGGTGTGGCTGCTTAAATTGGGACCTGGTACTTGTTATGTTTTTGAGCTGCTTGAATAACTCCTGTTGTAAGAAATCTCCCATTTGCAGTTGTAACAGGCATTGTTTCCTGCTCGGATCGCTCTTTCCTATTTCATTTTCTGCATAAGGTTTGGTCAGAGGCCCCCTGCTCACATCCTGCTGTTGCACCCATTCACTGGGGCAGCTGGAGCTGCAGTCTCTGCAGGCAGCCTTCCATCAGCACAGCCCATGGGTGGTGGTGTGTCGGAGCATCCGCTGCCCGTCTGCCTTCAGGAGCAGGGATTTGGTGCAGCAGGCACCGAAGGAGGATTGTTCTGAAGGCTGAAGCCATAGCGGAGCTGCATGTGCCCACCTGCGTTCTCTTCAGGCTGGTGATGTTATCTGTCTCTGGATTTCTTTTCATGCGTCGCTGACAGCAGGCAGTGCTCCTACACCTCCTCAGCAGAGGTGGAGTGTTACCATCTGTCACCGTGTGGGCAGCAGTCATCCCAAAAAGTAATGGCAGTGGGAGTTGTTGCCAGTTACAAGTTGTGATCACAAGCCAAATGGCGCACTTCTAAATTAATACGTTTCCAAAGGGAAAGAGGTGCAAGTGTTGATTTTTGCCAAGTATTTTCAGTGGCGGGCACTCTGCTGGGGTCTTGGCTTGGTGGCGTTCAGTGAGTGTGTGAGGGACCATCGCCCTCAGTGATACGTGGGGAACTGAGCTCGTGCAGGGCTGCAGATGGGGGTCTTGTAAGAGAGTGAATGATGGAGTGGCTCCTGTTGGCTTTGCCTGATGGGAACTGAAGGATGTGGTGTTGTCCTTTGGCACAACCAGCTCTGAGCAGGGCTCTGCTGCTGCCCTTGGGTCATAGGGAAGTGCCTGGTGCGGT
Organism: Tympanuchus pallidicinctus; assembly: GCF_026119805.1. Taxonomy (NCBI): domain Eukaryota; kingdom Metazoa; phylum Chordata; class Aves; order Galliformes; family Phasianidae; genus Tympanuchus; species Tympanuchus pallidicinctus. The sequence continues at coordinate 505,322 of NW_026294755.1, read as the reverse complement.
GTGAGGTGGGAAGATGCCCTGTGCTCAGTCTGGTTGGTTGGAAGGGTTTATATCTCACATCCTTGGGCAGGGCACCAAGCCTCCTATAATGCTTATACAATCACTTATCAACAGGGAGAATGCACTTATCGTTTAGAACTGACTATCAATCACGTAAGCTAAGTTTTAATTAGAGAGCCCAGACAGAAAATGTCTCGTAGGCAGGTAGGAAGAGTTGGAACTGATCTTTTTTTTATAATTATTTTTAAATATGGAATTAAAGTAACAACAATAGGTGAAGATAACGTGACACATCTCCTTGGTGCCCCTTTTCCTTCATCATGTTGGATCCTGACGGAGAGCAGCTGTGGATTCAGCATCACTGACGGCATCAGAAAATGATGGTCATTACTCTTCGAATAGAGGCATTTAGAGAATAACAAAAAGGAATGCCATGACAACCTGAGCCTTACAGATGACCCTTTCCGTGCATTTTCTGTTTGTAAGTACATAAGGGGAAGTACAAACATCCTGGGATATTTGTATTTGGATACAAATAACCTTTGGAACAGGTTGCCTAAGGAGGCTGTGGATGCCCCATCCGTGCAGGCATTCAAGGCCAGGCTGGATGTGGCTCTGGGCAGCCTGGGCTGCTGGTTGGTGACCTGCTCACAGCAGGGGGTTGGAACCAGGTGAGCATTGTGGTCCTTTTCAACCCGGGCCATTCTGTCATTCTGTGATTCTATCATCCTTGCTCAGATGGCACATGGAGGCTGTGCAGAGCCTCCGTGGGGCTGAGCCATGGCACCACTGTGTGGCTGTGAGCTGCGTCACCAAAGCGTGGTAACAAATGCAACAGATGGATTAACTCAGTTTAGTGGGAAATCTGTGCAACTGTCCATAGGCAAGCATTGCTTCTGCAATTCAGAAGGAGAAGGCTGTGACAGGCAAGGCCTGTAGGTGAGGCGTATCTCACCCACATACCAGTAATGGGAGCTGATCAGCATCAGCGCGATGCTGAGCCCAGAGAGCATCCCTGAGCAATTGGTATCTCGTAGATTCCCATCTCAGGGGAGTGGAAAAATGCCATGTATGGATTAATTGGAGTCAAAGATGGATGTAGATAAGGGCTCTGACGGCTCGTTGTTGTTTGTTTTGGGAGATGCCATCTGCACGGGGAGATGTAGAAGTGCTGAGCTGACATTTCCGAGCTGAACAGCTGATGTGTCTGAGACATCTTCCAGTGTGGGATGGAATGCTTCGATGTGAGCCCATCTGAAGGAATCCGTAGCAGTGCAGGGAAATGCCTGCTTTGAGTTGGTTTGCTTATTTATTAGAAGAGAAGAGGTAATTAAGTCTCCTGTATGCAAAATAAATGATCTGAAAACGGGAACGGCGGAGTTGAGAGCATGCAAAGCTCCGTGGAAGGTGCAAAAAGAAAGCAGAGCAGCACCAAAGGCAACGAAACCGAGGCAGACGACTTGATGTGAATGGCGGCTGTGTGTCTGCATGCTGCACTCACACCGAGCATGGGAAATTCGGGGTGGATCGGGGGCTTCAGAGCAGTGCGTTCTGTGGGAAGGTGGGCTTTGCGTGGAGCAGAGGGGAGGTGGAGCATGGTGAGGAGAGGTGTGGGTTGTGCTTACGTGCAAAGAATGTACTGACTCCTATTTCTGTCTGTCTGCCTGTCTGTGCCAGGACCCTGCTTCACAGTCCTGGCCTTTTCTCAGGGCTGGGCTGTGCTCTTGGTCCTGAATGTATCAGAGCTGTGCCCGTGCTCGGGCAGATAGGTTCTCAAAGAGCGCCTTTGTTGTTCTTCCTGCAGCTCTTTGGGGCTGTTAGCAGTGCTTCTGTCAGCACACAGCCCGTCTGCCTTGGCTGCTGCCCATTTCCCTGGCACAGCTGTAACCACGGAGTCCTTGCAATGCAGATAAGCTTTGCATCTGGCTCTTATTGCTCTGTGGGCTTGTTAGAAGACTGAAGGAACTGGGGCTGTTTGGTATGGGGAAGATGAGGCTGAGGGGAGACCGTTATTGCTTGCCTCACCTGGAGTTGTGTGTTCAGTTTTGGGCAGCTCAGAACAGCAAGGAATGGAGGTGCTGGAGCAGGTCGAAAGGAGGGCAACAAGGCTGTGAAGGGCTTGGAGAATATGGCCTATGAGGAGAGGTTGAAGCAACTGGGGCTGTTTGGCCTGGGGAAGAGGAGGCTGAGGGGAGAAATGTCTGAAAGGTGACTGCAGTGAGATTGGATTGGTCTCTTCTCACTGGTGACGGGATGAGGGGAAATGGCCTCAAGTTGCACCAGGGGAAGGTTTAGGTTGGATGCCAGGAAAAAACTTCTTTACAGTGTGAAGCACTGGAATGGGCTGCCCAGGGGGGTGGTGGAGGCAGCATCCCCGGATGTGTTCACAAAGCACCTGGATGTGCTGCTCAGGGCCGTGGGTTAGCAGAGGGTTGTGGGTTGGGGGAGTATGGAGAGGTTGCAGTTGGACTTGAGGGTCTTTTCCAACCTGAGCAGTTCTGTGATTCTCTGATTCTTTTGCAGTTTCAGACTCCTGTAATCATCTGTAAGACTGCATGATAAATGTAGGCAGTAATGACGTTTCTGAGCCTTCCACGCCGTGCTGCTGTGGTTCTGATCTGCTGCAGAGGAGCTCAGCACTGGGGTTGAATGTGTGCACGGATTTTCAAGTGAGGTAATGAGCGTGCTTTAGAAAGCACGTGCATGGGCGTTTCATCTGCTTACCACCCTGTAGATGAAGCAGTTCAGTTTAAGTGAGAAGGATACGCAGGGGTGGGTAACACTTGGTGAAGCAGTTAGCTCGTGTGGATGCTTTGCCAGGAGTTGCAGCATTCATGCAAACAGAAGGCACTGTAAGATTGCCTCTTATCTGATCTATCAGCGTGCTGTGTGTTCTATCTTGCTTGTAACTAGAATTTCACGTGACACGAAGCAGTTGTGATTAACTTCAGGCTCTCGTGCTGCATTTTTCCTTGCAGACAAACGTTTTTGCTGTCGGGAGATGAGATAAGGCCCTGCACATTGCACTGACTGCTCTGTGTCTGAGCAGTACATGGAAAGAGGAGCTTTTAGCAGAGATTTCCGCTTCTTCCCCCACTCATCTCTCCTGTAGGAAATTAATTTTGACATCACCTGGGCTTCGCGTGGTGGCTGTTGAGTTCTCTCTAAAAGTGAATACATTAACCATATATTAATGCTTCGTGTTGGCAAAATGTCCCATATTGTGTAAACAAGAACAGAGAGTGAATTCTGGAGCCTGACTGACTGATCTGTTTGTAGGGAGGTGTAGTTTGGCTCTGAAACTCGGGTGTGTGGCACAGTGAGCGTGGATGTACAGCTTGGGGTGAGGGTAAAGAATGAACTCCTAGGAATGTGCACACATCTGTGAAAGCCTTGGGCACATCTGCCTCTGTATTTTTGGGAGGAAGAGCAGTAAGATTGGTGTAGGCACAGATAGCATTGCTTTCTGCAGTGCCTGTGTAGGAACCAAAGCCAGGCTGGGTTCAGAGGAGCTGATCTGGTACAGAGGCTCTGTTTGTGCTTTGGAGATGCTCTGGGACACATCAGTAACACACAGCTGAAAGCCAGATAGCAAGAGCTGCATGTCGGTGCTTTCTGCTGTAAAAAAACAACAAAACAAACAACAACCAAACAGAAAATGCAGTTTGCATGCTGCTGTGGTTTTCTCCTGGTGTCAGAGTTGTTCTGTCTGAAATACTCATGCTAGGGGAAGTAGACCACAACATAGAATGTAGACCAGAACATAGAATGTGGACCAGAACGAAGACCAGACCGTAGAATGTAGGACAGAATGTAGACAAAATGTAGAGCAGAACGTAGATAGAACATGGACCAGAGTGTAGACCAGAGCGTAGTCCAGAATGTAGAAGGTGGACCAGAACATAGAATGTAGAACAGAATGTAGATAAAATACAGACCAGAACATAGAATGTAGAACAGAACATAGATCAGAACACAGGATGTAGACCAGACCATAGGATGTAGACCAGAACATAGAATATAGATAGAATGTAGACCAGAACATAGAACATGGAACAGAAAGTAGGACAGAATGTAGACAAAATATAGAGCAGAATGTAGACAGAATGTAGACAAGGATGTAGACCAGAATATGTTCAGTAAAAATAAATAAAATTTAAACTATTTATACTCTTATGCTTCTGAATAAGAAGCCACTTAAGCTATGCATGGCTGTGTTTGCATGCCTGATGCATCTCGTTTGATTGAAAGCCTCAATGCTTCTCATTCCTTTTAGGAATAGGAGAGGGGTCTCCAGGTTTCATCTTGTTTCATTTTTATGCCTTTTTGTGCATTTGCTGTTCCCCTGGCTCTGCCAGGCTGCAAGTTGCTCGCAGGCTTTTGCTAAACGTTTAGGCAAAAAAAATCAACTTTAGGCTAACGGAGTTGCAGCTATTCTGGGGTACTGTAAGAAAGATACAGGAGAGCCCAGTATTATTTCAAGTGTGTGTTGGTTTTTTAATTGTGTTTACCTCTAGTGTAGCTCCCAGATGCATATTACTTTTGCATATTACTCATTATAGAAACATCAGGTTGGTTTTCCTTCCTCTATTTGTGCTCTTCCCCTTCCTCTCTCCACCCCCCCTTCCCATCCGGCTGTTGTTACATCCCTGCAGTGCTGTGCATCCGACTCGCAGGGCCTGACATCGACCGCGTGGAAGCTCCCAGCTCCTCCAGTCTGGTGCTGCTGAATCACAGAATCACAGAATGGCTGGAGCTGCCCACCAAGGAGGTGCAGACAGCTGGGAGCTGCGTTGTCTCAGTGTGTGTTGGTTGCTGTTTCACCCGTGTCACCTCCTGCGTCTTCGTGGTAGGTGGGGTGCTTGGATTCTGAGCAGCAGCAAGGTGTTCCTGAGTGTGCTTTGTGATCAGGTAGTGGTGTGTTAGGTGTGCAGGTCAGGCAGCGGGGGGAGCAGCTGGAGGATGCTGAGTGTAGCAATGCACTGAAGAGCCTGCTTGAAAAAGGCAACTGATCTCCGGATGGAAGGATTGGGGGTAACAACACTTGTCTGGGGGGTAGGGCTGACTCGGCTGAGTGCTTTAGAAGTCAGATAGGGTTTTAAGGCATCTGGAGCTGTGCTCCTGCAGGTGACAGTCCCCATCCTGTGCATGGGACGCTGGTTGTCCACAGGTGGCTGCGTGTGCATCCCGCTTTCCTGCTTGGATGCACAGGCACTGCTCTTCTGTGATGGTAGGGATTAAAAATTAAAGAGTACATCATTTAAAAAGTGCTCTGTTTAATATTTGGTCCCTGGAGTTACATCTGTGGGGCAGTGGGTGAGGGCAGTGCTGGGAGCAGTGCTGCTGCAATGAGAGTCCCAAAGAGTTTTAAGGCATCATAGGATCGTAGAATGACCTGGGTTGAAAAGGACCACAGTGACCATCTAGTTTCAAACCCCTGCTGTGTGCAGGGTTGCCAACCAGCAGACCAGGCTGCACAGAGCCACATCCAGCCTGTGTGCTGGTGAACTGAATATTGGCTGGTGTTATACAGGTACACTTCTGTTGTCTCCAGATTGAGCTGGCAAGCAGAGTGGTGCTATTTCTCTAAAATCTTAATAGTAAAGATTCTATGGTTACACATCTGCTCCTCTCCTGTTGGTGACGTAGAACTAATAGCAGTCTGCATGTCTTGTGTGTTGGTGTGCCATTCAGAACCGCGTGGTGGAAATGCACAGAACACACAGTTTGCTGTGGGAGCTGTGAACCCAACCTGTGCACACTGATGTGAAATAGCAGGAATAATTCCAAGGATTCCTCCTGTTGGCATCAGTGCTTTGGTACAGCAGAGCTTCCATCTTCTGCCCAAGATAACACACAGCAGTGCACAAAGGCTTTGCTGTCTCCATCCCTGTGCTCTAGAGCATGGACTCCTGCACTGCAGCACCAGCATCTTATATTCAGCATTCAAATGTGTGCTCTGGGGTTTGGGTTGGATTCATGCACTGGTGTGATGACAAACTTCATGCAGATGGATGGAAGTGTTTCCTACAGATGGTTACATCACGGAAGAAGGAAGCAGCGACGTTTTATTGCACCTCTAAAACCAGAAAATGGGAAGAATTTGTTATGTTTTGTGGCAGTAACATCTCTGAAACAAGCAAGCTGCCTGGATCTGAATGGATAAAAGTGGCACGAAGAGAGATCTCTGTTTTAGAGCTCAGTGCGTTGTGTTGGTCTTCTAACAGCATGCGGAATGTTGCTGGTGTCACTGCTGGTGTGTGTGGGGTGGCTGGGGGCATCATCAGGGCACTGAGATGATCAGAGGGCTGGAGCAGCTCTCCTATGAGGAAAGGTTGGGGAACTGGGCTTGTTTAGGTTGGAGAAGAGAAAGCTCCAGGGAGACCTCATGGTGGCCTTCCAGTACTTGAAGGGAGAGTATAAACAGGAGGGGAACGGCTGTTTATGAGGGTGGATGGTGATAGGACAAGGGGAATGGTTTTAAAGTGAGACAGGGGAGGTTTAGGTTGGATATGAGGAGGAATTTTTTGACCCAGAGGGTGGTGAGGCACTGGCACAGGTTGCCCAAGGAGGCTGTGGATGCCCCATCCCTGCAGGCATTCAAGGCCAGGCTGTCCAAATCTCAGTTTAAGGGTTGCTGTGTAATGTCATTGAGAAGTGGCATAGCAGCTGCCAGGTCTGTCATTGGAATGTTGGTCTCACATAGACAGCCAGTCCTTGGGTGGGAGCAGAGTGGGTGCTCAGGTGCATCTCTGAGTTCCACTTTTACTGTAATTCTAATTTTTAAAGTAACAAGTTGCTGATGTGTTTCATTTATGTATGTGCTTTTTTTTGTACTGGTGAATGCTGTGGTGGAGTGGTGTGGGTTCATACCTTTACTGTGCCAGTGGGACTTTGCTGAGCTCGAGCACTGAGCAGCAGTGCTGGCCTGGAGCTGCTGCTTCCTTTCCAGGTTCTGCTATGGAAGTGGTGATGTTGGAGCTGTTGGGTCTTCCAGTGGATGAGGTGAGCTTCAGGAAGGTCTGTTGTGATGGAGAGAAGTGATGCATGGATTTCTTCTGCGCTGAGCAAGGGGAGCACAGTGAGATGCAGTTGTTTGTGCCTGGTTGGTGTCCTGAAGGGAATTAGCAGGCAACAAATCACCCATGGATGGAATAAGCTTATAGCAGGAGGGCCCTCAGCTTAGAGCTGAAAGAGCAGTGTGAATATCAGTGCTGAAGCTGTTGCACTGTTCCTTTTTCCCATCCCTGACCTGCATGAGCATCTCCAGAAGGGAACAGCCGAGATCATAGAATGGCCTGGGTTGAAAAGGACCACAGTGCTCATTTGGTTCCAACCCCCTGCTGTGTGCAGGTCACCAACCAGCAGCCCAGGCTGCCCAGAGCCACATCCAGCCTGGCCTTGAATGCCTGCAGGGATGGGGCATCCACAGCCTCCTTGGGCAACCTGTGCCAGTGCCTCACCACTGTGCCTGAAGCACCTCCTGCAAATGGCACTGCCAGCTCAGCACAGTGCCACACTGCAGGGAATGCTGCCTCTTTGGGCAAGCTGTGCTGTAATCTCCACATTCCCCTGGCTCATAAGTGGTTTCTGCACCATTGTTTGCATTGTTTTGCTTAAAAAGCAGCAAACTTTGGAAAATGTGATATCCTTATCCAGTTTAGATGGAAGATAATCCAATCTAAGCACAACGCTGAATGTTAGATCATTTTTTCTCCTCCTGACTCAATCTTGTTTGAGAAGAAAGGCCTCCTGGTGCGGCTGGCAGCGCAGCAGCAGATGATGCTGTGCTTTCTGTAGCACGTCTCAATGCCATAGATGGGTTTCTATAGGAAATTTCCTCTGCCTGAGGAAATAGAATTTGTTTATTACTAGTCATTGTTCCAGAGTGAAATAAAGGTGCATGGAGGTGGTGGTGTCACAGCAGAGCAGTGGGGATGGGGATGTGCTGCTCTTTGCACCAAAGCTGGACGTGGGGATGTATCCCAGGAGGGAGCAGTTTCCTCCGACATGCTCTGTTTTGCAGATGGGGGGAGTGAAGAGGATGCTCCCTATCGTCAGCAGGCAGATGGTGACTGTCTGAGCTGCAGGATAGGATGTTCTTGATAAACACACATTGTTCCTATAGGCTTTGGGCCATCCGTGTGAATTGCCCGAGGTGCCTGCGTGGTTCCTAACTTTGGGCTCTGTTTGGGTAGGGGTAGATTTCAAGAGCCCCATTGGAAATAAGTAAACCTTGGGTTTGGGAAGTGCTGCTCGCTCCAATGCCATCGCTGTGGTTATTTGAGTGCTGCTGTCCATCTTCTGGCCATCCATCCAGCCAGCCCCATAACAGCTGCCTTCAGGGCAGACAGTTCTCCCAGTCAGATCTCAGTGGATTTGCACCTTGTGTGCCATGCCCATACATCTCCATACCTGCACGTATTGCCCACTGCAGGCTGGAATCGGAACCAGCTGCATTCTAATTTCAGCAAACTGAGCTGCCATGAGCAGGATGGAGCGGCTCTGGGCACATTGCAGCACTCAGTGTTCTCTCTGTACTCTGTAATTTCAAGTGTGCTCACACAACGGGTTCATTTATAGCTGCTTTTACTTTAAGCACATTGCTTAAGTAGTCAGACCTATTCTAAATAGCACTTACCTTTCGTCTTTGATGAACAATGTGTGTAAATGTGCCCTTTCCTTCAAGCACTTATCCATGTGTATGCTGTTCAGGGGCTGGGATGCTCTGAGTGCTTTGTCCCTGTGGTTTTCGTGCCCTCCTTTCCTATCTTTCTTGAAGGCCAACAGCTTTTGTGTTGGAGTGAAGGTGTGTGGCTGGGTGCTGCAGCTTCATTTGAGGAGCTGATAAGGCAGCAAATGTATGTGTCCCAATATGGTGTTACCAAAGGTGCTCACAGAAGGGGATGTGGGGATTTTGGGGCAGGAGCTGTGTCCTGAGGTACATAAGTTGTGGTTGAATGCTTCCAGGTTGGGTTAAGCATTGACCATTCTCTTGGAAATTCCCTTGTTCTGTGGGAGCCTTAGGGAACTGTGGAGTGGCTTTTTGAGTTCTTTGGCTCCAGGAGCTGAAATAAATCCACAAATAGCTGCTGCAGTGGCTGAAGGCATTCCATGCTGGAGGAAGCCTGTGCCCGTGAGTTTGTGCTGCGCTCCAGAAGAGGTCAAAGAAGACAAATAGAGTCCAGTTCTGCCCAGGGTGTGAATGCTACAGAGGGGCAAGGAAGGCAGATCTGGAGTGCGTGATGGTAGGGGATGAAATCTTCACTGCATGGTGATAGGGGCTGACCTGCTGGAGAGGAGCAGTGGGATTCCTGGTGGATGACAGGTTGCCCATGAGCCATCAGTGTGCCCTTGTGGCCAAGAAGGCCAATGGGATCCTGGGGTGCATTCAAAAGAACGTGGCCAGGAGGTTGACAGAGGTGATCCTCCCAATCTGCTCTGCCCTGGTGAAGCCACATTGGATGTACTGTGCCCAGTTCTGGGCTCCCCAGTTCCAAAAAGATAGGGATCTCTAGGAGGAGGGCCGCAGAGATGATGCAGGGCCTGGAGCATCTGTCCTATGAGGAAAGGCTGGGTGACCTGGGGCTGTTCAGCACGGGGAGAAGAAGACTGGAACGGGCTGCCCAGGGAGGTGATGGCTGTATCTTCAGCAGAGATGCTCAAGACCCATCTGGATGCCAGCCTGTTGTAGGGAACTGCTTTAGGGGAGGACTGGACTCGATGATCTCTGGAGGTCCCTTCCAACCCCTGCAGTTCTGTGACTCTGTTTCCATCCCCAGAATTCCCTGAGTGGGGACCTCCATCCTCCCCCCATGTCGTGCTGTGGGCTGTTGGCTTTGCTCTTCATGTTAAAGGCTGGCATCTATTAAAACGTTAGATAATTGCATTCTGTCTCCTGACCTTGAATGACTCTGCAAGGAAAATATTTGCCTTGGTGCATGCTGAGCGTACCCTGTAATGGGTGGTGGCATTGACATGCATGTTATGAGTGCTGCACTGAAAACAAGTAGTTAATAAATAGTGACCTGGGTAGGTACAGAGCAGAGGGGTGACCAGATAGGTTGTATTTAATGTTACTAAGCATGTTATGATAATGAGTGTCCGAAAGCATCAGAAAGGTGAGGATTTGCAGCAGCATTTGTGTAACAACAGAGCAGTGGCAGGTCAGACCCTCAAAGGGCTTTGCCAGTGCAGATCTTGGTGCTTTTGATCAATGTTATTAAGATGCTGAGATGATTGCTCCATCGATAGCTTGGAACTCTTTGTTAAGCAGGAAATAAAATGGAAGCTCGTTATAATTTTCATATGAAACCAAGAGTCTGAGCTTGTGAGATGGCACAATGCAAATGCAATCCTTTTCTTTTTTTAAGGTGCAAGAGGTGAACAGAACCATCCCATTTAAATATGGCCCGTTCTCTGATCCTTGTCATGGTTCTGTTGGAATCCTGATGCCTTCCCACATGATTTGCAGGGATGATTGTGAGGGAGCTGCTGCCAGCTGAGGCTGTGGCAAAGAGAACAGCAGCATAATGCCACTGCAGATCAGCCAGATGGGATCTGAATATGGACCGAGGTGCTGTGTTGGTTGTATGGTCACCTGTGCAATTCTTGATCTATCAATGCTATGTGCTCCTGTGTAGCAGATGCAGTAATTATGTGTAATTGCTTTCAATTAAAGAGTCAGAAGTTGAGAAGACAATGTTTATCAGGATGGAAACGAGCTTGTTTTCTGGGTGGGTCCCAATGCAGTTGGGTCATCCCTGCATTGCTATAGTTTGAGGGTCATTGTTGTTTCCCTGATCTTTGGTTTGTTGGATGATCCCCGTCATTAAAAAACCTAACAAAAAAAGCACGTGGAATCATAGAAACATTAAAAAAAGAAAAGTCTTGTGAGTTAGAGCTTGAATTGAGGCTGTTTCCTGTCGGTGTGTGCTTTGTTTCCAACACATTTGTATATGCAGAGCAGTGCTTGAGTTGAGAATGCCCTCTGAGCTCCCTTGATTTCCAGGCCAGCTGATGGCCCAACAGGAAGAGTAACCTGGTGTGAAGGTGGAAATCCCCATTCACAGAGCATTCCTTTCCAGCAGAGCAGGTCAGGCAGCATTGCTCAGATCGGTGTTGTTCCAGGTTCTTGCTGGGTTAGAATTCTGCATTAATGCTCTGCTGATAGAAGTGTGAGTTGGTAATTTCTCTGGGTTCATGTGACCAACAGCGTGTTTGTTGTAGAGGCTTCAAATTCAGTTAGCTTTGTGCCATTGCTGTCAGATGTTACCTGCTCCAGTGCAGTGTCTGCATAGATGATGGAGAAAGCTTTGCTCTGTTTGCTCTAGGAGGAACTGAAAGTCAGCCTTGCATTTCATCCCACTGAGGGTTTGCTCAGTCACGATGTTAAACACTTTAAATTATACAGTTGATGGTGTTTATCTCAATGCAGCAAACTTCTTAAGCCAGCAGGGACAGGGAGGTGATCGTCCCCCTCTGCTCAGCTCTTGTGAGGCCCCATCTGCAGCACTGCATCCAGGCCTGGAGCCCCCAGCACAGCAAGGATGTGGAGCTCTTGAAGCGGGTCCAGAGGAGGGCACTGAGATGATCAGAGGGCTGGAGCAGCTCTGCTGTGAGGAAAGGTTGGGGAACTGGGCTTGTTCAGCTTGGAGAAGAGAAAGCTCCAGGGAGACCTCATGGTGGCCTTCCAGTGCTTGAAGGGAGAGTATAAACAGGAGGGGAATGGCTGTTTGTGAGGGTGGATGGTGATAGGACAGGGGTAATGGTTTTAAAGTGAGACAGGAGAGGTTGAGGTTGGATATGAGGAGGAAGTTTTTGAGCCAGAGGGTGGTGAGGCACTGGCACAGGTTGCCCAAGGAGGCTGTGGATGCCCCATCCCTGCAGGCATTCAAGGCCAGGCTGGATGTGGCTCTGGGCAGCCTGGGCTGCTGGTTGGTGACCTGCACACAGCAGGGGGTTGGAACCAGGTGAGCACTGTGGTCCTTTTCAACCCAGGTCATTCTGTATTCTGTGATTACTGTTCTGCTGAAATCAAACCTCCTGCTCTCATGCAGTCTCTTGCTATGGCACTGCTTGATCGGCTCTGGGAGGCAGAAGGTGTTTTCTTGGCTCTCTGACCCTCAAGTCCTTTTCCCGTCACGGATTTCAGTTTGGCAGGAGGATGTTGCAGCTGGAATCAGTGTCACTGTGTCCCAATGGATGTGTTGCTCTTTGGGGTGGGTTGGAGCAGCACTGTGCCTGATGCTGTCAGCCACCAGTCCTGGTGCTGTTGTGATTGCTTTAAGCTGTCCTCGCAGCTGCTCCTGCGATCCTTCAGTTCAGTAGGAGCCCTTCTGTTGGGCAGTCTGTTCACTTAGGTTTTGCTTTGTGCATTCATTCCCTGCTGTGTTGGGGTATACATGGAAACTGGGATGACCTGTGACCACATACATATGTACACGTGTTCAGGTTGGACATTAGGAAGAAGTTCTAAGAGCAGTCAGGTGCTGGCATGAGCTGCCCAGGGAGGTGGGGGGTCTCCTATTTAATGCCTGTGTCAGTGATCGTGATGAGGGGATTGAGTGCACCCTCAGTAAGTTCACAGACTTATTTCCTTCAAGTGGGGAGGCAGTGCTGATCTGCCTGAGGGGAGAAAGGCACTGCAGAGAGACTTGGGTAGACCGGGTTGATGGGCTGAGGCAAACTGTATGAGTTTCAATAGGGCCAAGTGTCGGGTCCTGCGTTTTGGTCACAACAACCCCAGGCAACCCTACAGGCTTGGGGAGGAGTTCCCTGATGGAAAGGGACCTTGGTGTGCTGATGGCTGAATGTGAGGCCGATGGCGTCCTGGCTTGGATCAGGGATGGTGAGCAGGACTGTAGGAGTCATCCTGCCCCGTTCTTGGCACTGGTGAGGCCTCACCTGGAGTTGTGTGTTCAGTTTTGGGCAGCTCAGAACAGCAAGGAATGGAGGTGCTGGAGCAGGTCGAAAGAAGGGCAACAAGGCTGTGAAGGGCTTGGAGAATATGGCCTATGAGGAGAGGTTGAAGCAACTGGGGCTGTTTGGCCTGGGGAAGAGGAGGCTGAGGGGAGAACTGTCTGAAAGGTGACTGCAGTGAGATTGGGTTGGTCTCTTCTCACTGGTGACGGGATGAGGGGAAATGGCCTCAAGTTGCACCAGGGGAAGGTTTAGGTTGGATGTCAGGAAAAAACTTCTTTACAGTGTGAAGCACTGGAATGGGCTGCCCAGGGGGGTGGTGGAGTCAGCATCCCCGGATGTGTTCACAAAGCACCTGGATGTGCTGCTCAGGGCCGTGGGTTAGCAGAGGGTTGTGAGCTGGGGGAGTATGGAGAGGTTGCAGTTGGACTTGAGGGTCTTTTCCAACCTGAGCAGTTCTGTGATTCTACACTAAGAAGGGCTGTGTGCTGAGGAGTGATTTGAAGCTGGGTGCTGGAATGTGAGGTGAAGCTGATCCCTACTGGTTGCCTTTGAAGCTCATGCAGTCATTGCGTGCACAGATGTAACCATTTGGGTCTGCAGGTCGCCTGCTTTGTACTGCAGGTACTGAATCATCTCAGCCCAATGTGCTGAGGCCCAGTGCTTCTACCTCTCAGCTTGTTGGCTCCTTGGCTTTGCAGCATCAATAACAGCTGTGTGTGTTTCAATAGCATTTCCTCGTCTTCGTAAGTTTGGTGGGCGCATTGCATCCTTACAGTTAGAATAGTTGTAACACTGATTCTGTAACAGTTTGTATGTTGCTGTCTGGATATATTTGTTGAGATACAGCACTACCATGCAGTGGGATTTATGAATATAATTACAGGGTTAAAGGCATTAAAAGATTCAAAGCACTTTAACGACATTCAGTTTTCATTGACAGCCCTTTCATTGCTGCTGCATTCACATGAAGATTTCTAATGCAGTAATAGGAGCAGTGAAAGCTCAGCGTGTGGATAGGATGGGACATTCTGGATTGCTTTGCAAGCTCCATCTCACTGCCCAGCTGCTTTCTGCTCTTTGTTTTATGGAGCATCACATAAAGGGAGAGTCATTGAGATAGGCACTGCCAGCAGAGGGGCACGCATGGCACTGCTGCAGTGGTGCTCTGATCTTTCTCAGTGAGCAAAATACGTGTGGCACAGCTCCTTGCAGCTGAGCTTTGTATGTGTGTGAAGGTGGAGCATAGGGCCAAGAGCCCAATTCTCCATTGGAGGCACTCGTGTCCATCTGAGGCTGGAGCTGCTTAGGGTGCTGGTGGAGAAATGCTGGAAGCAATAGGCTGCCTTCTGGCATTCCATTATGGGATGTACATTGAGGGAAAACACGGTCTGCTTTTCTGCTCTGCTCACTTGAAAGGTGCTGAGGGGGGAGAATCAGGTGAGCAAAATGTCTGCAGGCTCACAGAGATGGAGATGCGTGAACGCGGGCTGTGATTGTGGTGGTGCTGCTCTGAGAGCTGTGGGTTCATTGTAGGCTGAGATCCTTCACTTTGATGCACACAGTACTGTGTTGAGAAGATGCTGCTAAGTTCTGTTTGTTTCTTTTCTTTCAGGACTTGTGGTGCATGGAGGAAGACGCGCTTTCCTAGAGATTTAATTTATCTAGACATACCAAGGTAAGAGAATTTTTTACCTACCATATTGTTTGGTTTTTTTTCTGTAATTTAATTGCTCAAATAGAAGGAAAGCCCTCCTCGGTTCTCTCATCTCTACACTCATGTCTAATCACCTGTAATGGTGATGAGGTGGGCTTTGCAATGTGGAGCAGTTTCTTGAACGACAGCAGGATTTCTGGCTGCTCCACGCCGTGACTCTGAGCTGCAGTGCTGATGGTTCAGGTGGGGAACCCCTCTGTCCTTCCTGGTGCTGGAGAAAACCAGCAGAGAGGGTACGAAGATGATGCAGGGCCTGGAGCATCTCCCTGTACAGCACTCAGTGCAGTGTGTGGCACTCAGCTCCTCCTGCAGCATCACAGCAGTGCTGCTCTGCCCGCCCTCCTGGCACGCCATCTCTCTAAACCTTCTCTTGGATTTCAGGGCAATCGAAAATCAGAGCATAGGTTGAACATGGAATGATTGGAGGAGTGCAGGTTTCATCCTTGCAGCTGTTGGGATGAGTGTGGAGCAGATTTCTGTACTCAGTGATGTTACACTTGGGGGTCAATTTATGAAGGACCAACCCTGTTTGTGTTGTGTGTTTTCCTTTTAGCTTTCAGTTCTTTCATCCTGTAATAATGAACTTTAGAATCTCTCTCTTCTTTCTTTTTTTGGGGGAGGGCCTCGATATCTGCTCCTCCTCGAAGTCTGAACGCTCTTAGCATGGCAAGCTATTAACTAATTGGTGAAAGGTTCCTTTTTGTTCATAAAAACATTAACTTAGCATTAACATGTTGTTAAATCTTGAGAGCTAATATTCGTAGAGACAGTTTTGGTGTGTTAATATACACTTAGTATACACACATTAATTTCTCAGGCAGTGAGTTCAGCTTTCTGCGTGCTTTGTGGCCACGAGGGCTTGCTTTGCAAAGCTTTGTCTCACCTTTCATGAGCAATGCAAGCAGAAGTGAAGCAGCAGGAGGAAATGCCTGTTGCACTGAAGCAGACTTTGTTACAGAGTGTTTGAACTGCATCTGCACTGAGATTGGGTGCAGCAAAGGACGCACGCATCTTCTGAGTTCTGGCAATGGCCATTTCTTGATCTTCTGACACTGTTTGCAAACATAAAATATGTCTTTTGCTTTCCCCCACCCCCATCTGTATGAATACAGTGCATTCAGAGTTTTTTCTAGATAGCATTCATCAACTTTTGCTGGATATTATTAAGGTTTCAGGAATAAATTCTGCCACTGCTGTGGTGTGAGCTGCTGGGATGCCAGATCTGCCACAGAGGTGTCCTTGTTCACTTAGCTGGGGCAAACAGAATTCACTTCAGTTTGGAAATCCAATGTCTGCTGGGCAGAATCTGTCCCTCACATCTCAGGAAAGAAGTGAAAATTAATTCTGTAGGCCCTGATAATGTGCAGCCCCCCAAAACACTTGAGTGATCAGATGTCATCCAGTGAGGGCTGGGATGCTGCAGCGCTGTCTGTAGGGCACGGTATGGAGCTGTGGCAGGGATGTGGGCTGAGCCTGCTGCTGAGGGCCTTCCTTACCACCTGTGGGGGCCTCTGGGGTTCCTCTGAGGCCTCAGGGTGAGCTCTGAATGCATGGACCTGGTCCCTAAGGCGCCAGGATGGGCAGCTGAAGGTCTGAAAGCAAAGCAACCACTCGTCCTGCACCAGATGCTTCTTCAGAGTGAGTTTATGAAGCCTCCACAGAAGCACTGGGCAGAGGGTTCAGTAATTCCATCACATCAAGGCTAAAGGTGAACACTGTTAGCAAACCTTCCTCCTCACCTTTGGCATTGTTCAGCCTCAGTCCAGTTGGCTCCATCAGCGTAATTAGATTAATTATGTTGTTCCTCATCTCTGCTGCCGCAGCTCCGCCAGCTTCTGTTCTCAGCTGGAGCAGACCTGGGTGCATCCCGGCTCCTCCTGCAGCTCTCCCTCCTCTGAAGGAGCTTCCAGGCTCTGCTCTGCCTGCTGCCTTTCACTCTGCCCACCCTCATAAGGCTTCTGCATGAAAATATTCTCTGACCATAAGAAAAAAGCAAGCAGTAAGCATAGCAGCTTGGTCTCAGAGCAGAGCTGCTGCTGCTTGCTTGATGCATTCACCCCTTTCACATCCTCCTTTATAGAATCTATGGTGCTTTTAGCATCGGATCCACAGTCATTTCAGAGCTGGGCAGTTATTCAGACAGCAGCAGGAGCTGTTTGCTGCCTTCTTCTTGTCTTACTCAAAGCCTCAATAAATAAATTTGGGTTGGTGGGGTGTTGGAAGGGCTGTAATGTTATCACCTTCCAAAATAAATACTGCTGTGTGTTCAGCTGTCTGCTCTACATTCAGTGCCTCCTTCATGTTTTCCTCTTCTGCTGTTGCATGGAGAGCCTTAGGTGAAAAAGTTCTTTATTGGAGCAGCTGATGGGTGGAAAAGAAATGCTGCTGCTGTGTCCCAGCTAATAACATTCAGACACATGTACCCCAAAATCTGTGTTGGTGTGGTTGTGTGAAAGGAGCATGCGCTGGCTTTTAACCATTCACAGAAGGCTCTTTGAATGGCGTATTCCACTGTGAAGATGCCTCACAATATTGGGTGACTGTGCAGTAACTCTGGATGGCGTTCACTGAGCATCCTCCAAGAATCTCACCTTGTTAAAGACAAAATATTGTGATATAGACGAATGTGTTACCTTTGAAGTGTGGAACGCTTGTGTACAGCAGAGCAAAGTGCTGCCGCATTGCATGTCCCAATCAAAGGCTCTTTGCTGTTGTTCTGCTCCAGCCTGGAGCTGCCACTGCAGTTTTGATGGCTTACCTGCCTTAGCAAAGTGGAATGAGCTGTCAGTGCTGTGAGCCCAGCAGCTCGTCCTGCCATCTCCAATGGCACAGAGGCAGCACGCTCAGCTGCAGGGAGGTCTGCAGTTGTGTGCATCATTTCACTCTGAGCTTGGGCTGCCCCTTCATGACCACATACCCAGCTCTCAGAGCAGTCTGACGGCCGCCCATCACTCACTGGCAGTGCTTTCTTACAGCTTTCCCCCATGTTTTCCCACTGACCAAAACTCAAGTGCTGATCTGTTGCCTGTGTTCTCTCTCCTTATGCAGGCTGTGGGATCCGCGCGGCGGGACGGCATCGCCATGTTTCGGAACAGCCTCAAGATGCTCCTTACAGGAGGGAAATCGAACCGCAAAAACAGGTCCAGTGGTAAGTGAGCTCCTCACGTGTGTCCTGCTGGCAGTGCTCCTTTCGTGTTGTGTGAGCTGCTTTCACTGGGCCCTTGGATCTTGTTAATGAAGGGATGCATCGGTTGGTGATGCGGTGGACTCAACACATCGTTGCGGGTCGTCGTGGTGCCACGTTGTGATGTGCTGCTATAAAACACTGCAAGCAAACCACGTCCACTTTCATTGCAGAGATAAGGTGCAGAGAAAGATCCCAGTTACACATCAGCAACACTTGTGGCAGCGTTAGCAGTTCTCTGTTCTGAGAAACAAAGATGAGGGGAGTGGAGAAATGGAAAAAGATGGAATTAAGGAAAAAGTGTCCATCTTCTGCCCATCTCCGTGCTGCAGCATCCCAGGAGCACTGCTTGCTCCTTGTCCTGCTCCATCCAGGTGGGAGCTTAGCTGAGGTTGTAGTCGTGGAGCAAAGCATTGCAAGAAATAATTGTGCTTCATAAGTATTCTTGTTGAGCTTTCGTAGTTCCTTCCAAAAATGGATTGCTGGCAGCGTAAGAGCTTTGAATTAGTTCTTCCATTCTCCTTTGTGAAGCCATCTGGCAGCACACTTGGAGTATTTTGGGATGGATTGTTGGTTCGTGCTTGTGTCTGTGTAAATAGCATAGCTGTGTATTCTGTGGGAAACCACAAGAGAACATGCAGAGATGCAGTGGTGATAAACGCAATGGGAAAAACAAACCAAACAATCCCCTCCTTTCCCTTGGCTGAAATGATTTAATATATGCTTCTGATGAATACTGGTTCTGATATATACATCTGATTTCCCCTGGTTTCAATATCTTCTCGGCCAGGTTTGATTTGGGAAGGAGAATTGTGGCATCCAGGTCACTTTGGGCTGCAGACGTTTGCTGGGAGCAGCTTTAGCAGTGCGTGGTGCTGCTCACTCCCTTGCTCTCCTGGTTGCACTCCGTGTGTATCTCTTACAATGGGAAAAGCTCTGTTTGCAAATAGCCCCGATGTGACCATAGGCCACAGGAACACTTTGTTGTTCCCTGCTTTTCTGAGGCAGGTTCTGTGTCCTTGGGTTTGCTTCAGTTCCGCCTCTGGTTGCAAGGTGCCCAACCAGGGGGCTGTGTGGGCTTTGGAGGTCACACTGCCCCATGGCCCTGGTGATTTGTAGTTATTTTCTTGTTCTTGTTCCTTGTGAGCAGAGCAGAGAGAAAAACACGTTCCTGGAAAGCACTATGGTGGGGTTTTCCAACAGGTGGACCTTTCTGTAATGCCCTGTGTCACACACCTTGCTGTGGTTCTGCCTTTGAAATGCGTTACTTTACTGAGAAATGCTCTTCAGCTTTCCTTTGGGGAGGAGAGGGAATTAAGAAAAGGCAAACATGATGTTTCTGAGGATGAGTGGTAGCTTATCAAAGCACAGCATCGTGGGATCGTGTGTGCAGAGCCCTGTGTGCCACGCAGTGCTGTAAGCATGGGGCAATGGGAGCTGCACCCATCACTGGGAGCCCAGAGCAGGCTCTGCATCCCGTGTCACCATTTAGGGACTCAGCTCTGCTCGTTGGGTCTCTCATCCCATAGGAAGGTTGGAAATGGGGTGGGCAAGGGGGCAGCTCCCTGCTTTGTTGTGTGGGGACGGATGGAGCTGCAGTGTGCGCGTCTGTTTCACCTGCTCTGCTCCTTTGGCATCGCAGAAGCCTTTGAAGCAAAATGTGACTGTGGTGATGTTTTTTTCTCTTGTGGAACCCAGGGAGCGCAGTGCCTTTGCAGCTCCTCCTCCAGGCAGCTGCTTTACTTTGCAGTGATGCAGCCAGAGTTGCTGAGGCCAGGCTGGCAGCCCTGTGCATTGTGCCGTGGTCGTGATGCTGGATGATTAAAAGTATAGCAGTGATGGTAACAGTGAAATGCCCCCATAGCATACCTCCTCCATAAACTGCTCCTCTGTAGAGCTGTTTGAGGCTTATTTCAACTCCTGTGTGTTTTCTTCTTTGCTGCTCTTTGTGGTATTGTGGCTCAGGAGTGCACAAAGTATTCATAGAAGGGAAGTGTCAGTGGCATCTATGTGAATGTACATGGTGTGCAGTGATACCTGTGAAAAGCAATGAACTTCTGCTGCAGCACACGTCCCATGGTTCATTTTGCACAAAGCAGTGCTGTGCACGACCACCTGTGCATGCATTTGTGCACGTATTCTACAGGTGCAGTTCTTTCTTCCCTCCCTTTTCATCGAAAGAGTTTGTATCCAAATATTCGTTCTTTTCTTTTCCCAGTGCAAAAGGAATGAGAAAATGTAAGGAGGGAATCATCTGACCTGCTGCATTTTTCAGCTCCGCACCTGGCAGGGAGGTGTGATGTGTTTGGTCTCCACTGATGGCATTTGTGTGACACAGATGAGAGTGGAGGAGCGGTGAGCACTGCATGGGGCCGTTCCACTGCAGCTGCTGGGAGCTGCATTCCCTCAGGGCAATTCCCACCTGTTTTTCTTTCCTCTGGTCATCCCCACGTGCTTTTGCAGACATGTTCCTGCGTGCTGCTTTTATCTGAGCTTTATCTCTGGGTTGATCTGCAGGTCGGTCAGCCTGCTCTCCAGCTCTGCCCTGCCCTCCTGCAGCCCTTCATCACTGCAGGGTTGGCTGTGAGCTGGATTCAATGGTGTCCGCTCAGAGCTGCAGGGCCAATTAGCTGCCTTCATTGCATTCTTTTTGCCAGGACAGCCCCCAGTGGAGAGCACTGAGTGCACTCAGCAGAGCTCACAGCCTTTGCTGCATGCATGCACAAGCTTTGGTTTCAGGCAGGAATGAGCAAGACTGGGCCAGAGGGGGCTGGGGGCTGAGCCTGGCTCTGGAGCTGCTGTTCCTTACTGAGATAGGACAGAAAGAGGCTGGGCAGTGCTGGGATGCTCTGCTTTCCCTCCCACACAGTGCTCACTGCTGCTGCATTCATCAGTGCTCACAAAGGAGCTGGGTGTTGTGCAAAGTTTTGGAAATACTTTTGAATTCCTTTCTAGATCCTTTTTTTTTTTTTTAAATATCAATAAGGTATTTTTACAGAGCAAACTGTTCTGTTGCGTTTTGCCTTCTGAGCACTGCTGAGTGCTGTGCTGTGCTGGAGCCTTTAAAGCACAGGAATGACCCCTTCATGCTGGTCTGTGTTGCAGGGAAGCTGCAACGTGGCCGTTCTGCCCTGGAGCACCCCGTCCATCCCCAGGGCCGGATGGAAAAGGCTGGAGGAGTGCACACCAGTGGTGTCATGGGTCTGGGGGAGGCAGAGCGAGGGTGGTGGGAGCTGTGCCTGTGTTGCAGTGCTCAGAGAGGGGTGTGGGGTTGGGGTGTTGGTCCTCCTCCTCTCCTCCCAGCATGGCTTTACATGCTGTGTGCACCCAATAAAAGTGCACTGCTAGGAGGAGACCGACAGAGAGCAGTGCTGAATTTAGGAAGGAGAGGAGATGCTCCGTGCTCCAGGTGTTGTCTCTTTAATGATAGCAGGCGGAAACCTTCCCTGCAGGCTGTGCTGTGGGTTTCCATCTGTGGAACAGGGATGGGACCTCAGCCCTCTGCATCCATCCGTGTGGCACAGCAGCAGTTGGGTTGCAGAATGGCTGCGTTGCATGCAGTGCGTGTCCACGTGTGGGGCTTCACAACAAAGTGTGGCATTCTGCAAAGCAGCTTGGGGGTCTGCTCTGAAATTAAGAGGTCCTGTGGGCCTGGGGGAGGAAATAGAGCACGATGGGCAAAATAACAGGTGTATATGCTGTGCGGTTTTGGCTGTAGGCAGGATTTTGTGGGGATAGCATGGAATTCTGGCTATAGCCAGGAGGGTGGTGAGGCACTGGAACGGGTTGCCCAAGGAGGCTGTGGATGCCCCATCCCTGCAGGCGTTCAAGGCCAGGCTGGATGTGGCTCTGGGCAGCCTGGGCTGCTGGTTGGTGACCTGCACACAGCAGGGAGTTGGAACCAGATGAGCACTGTGGTCCTTTTCAACCCAGGCCATTCTGTGATTCTGTGATGGTACAGCTGATGTTTAGCTTTCTGTGCTGGAGCAAGCCTGGTCCCAGCCCTCGTGTCACAACAGACTTTGTTCCCTGTGCTCCAGTCTCACTTTTAAGTTAAGGAGTCAATCCAATCCATACAAATGCAGGTACTGTGTGATAGCAGCAAACCAGACGTGATGCATTTCATCTTTCCAGGAACGCACTGAATATTAAATGCTCGTAAATAAATGGGTGTAAAATCATCGTGCAGGTGTTGAACAGCTCTGTCCTGTTGTGTTCCTCCACTGAACGCACATCTGTTCCTGTGCAGTCATTGTTGGAGTGGTGTAAATAAGCAGACACCTCTCTGTGTGTCATAGGAGCAATGAAAAGTACAACAGAGGAAGGTTGGTGCCAAACACCAGCACTGCATTCCTGTTCTTCTTCAGTGCTGGAACTGTAATTTCTCCTTGCCTTGAAGCAGTCTGCATGGATTTCAGATTAATAGATGTCAGTTGTGGAAAGCCTCAGGTCATTTCCTTCACTAATTAGCTGCTGAATTTTCACATCACGTGGTTCAGCAGTGAGATTCCCCAGGTGATAAAGGCACTGATGGACAAACTGGGTGCCACTTTTCTCGCCCTTTGCTGTGCCCCATTGGGGAACAAAGGGGTAGCTGAGCCCAGTTCCCCTCTCTGCAGGGTTGTGTTCTTTCCCAGTGCCTTTGCGCAGCTTTTGGTGCTCGCTTCATCTTTCTGGAGTTCCCCAGGGATCTGTGAAAGGTTTTTGCTTTAACATCAGAGTAGGTTCAGCATGAGAACTGTGTTTTAACAGCAGTGTATCACACTTTATGCAGTCATGGAATGCGTTGGGTTGGAAGGAAGCTCAGGGATGACCAAGTTCCAGCCCCACTGCTGCAGGCAGGGCTGCCAAGTGGCACATTGAGCTCTGCATCACATTGCACAGGGCCCCATCCATCCAAGTGGCCATGAACACCTCCAGCCTCAATGCAACGTAGGTAATATAAAGAGCATGGAAATAAAGCTTTGGAGCGTTGAGTGGCAGAGCGTGGAGCAACTTCTGCAACATAGAAATTGTGTTTTTCCATATGTGAGCAAGGGGAGGAAGGTGATTCTGGGCATCACTGGGTTGTGAGAAGATGCTACAGACAGAGAGTTCACTGCTGTGTGCATAGAGGAGCTGCCATGCGTTGTGAAACCTCATGGTGCAGAGCAAAGCTCTCGTCTGATTGCTTCCTTTTGTGTTTCAACTTCCAGATTTGGTGGTGAAAGTCAAGGTGAGGCTGTGGCTGGGTGCTTGAGGTTCCTATTGGGTATTACTTTGCTGAATTTAATTCCCCACGTGTTTGGTTTCCCTGCTGCCCAGTTGTAAGCTAAGCAGCAGGCAATAGAGAGGAAATTGGATGGGCTATGCTGAGAGCTGTGCTGCAAGGAGAGCTGCGTGGGTTCCTTGGCTGCCAGGTGAGCAGATGCTGCATCCCAGGGCTGTTCTGCTGGGGGTTGGGAAGCACACAGCCCCCAATGGACACTGCTGTGACAGTGGTGGGAGGCAGCTTTAAAGAACACAAGTCAGGCCTATGGCTGAGCAAGTGTGAGGCTTCCCAGTACTGCAGAGTATTGAATTAAGCACTGAAATTAAAACATCTGCAAGTCTCATAACCTTTTGTTTGAAGGAAAGATTGGTATGAGCACCGGTTTGGTGCTCTGGGTGCACAGTATTTGGGGACGTCAGCTACTTCTGTGCTGGCTGCAAGCGTTTCCTCCTGCAATAGGACCCTCTTGGTGAATTACTTCTATTTCTCTGATAGATGCAGCAGTGTGTTGCTGTGAGCACTGCACTGAGCTGCTGCCCGGGGCCAGCATCACCATGGCAAGGATGTGTGACCACTCTGTGCTGCATTGCACACACAAAGCCAGGTTTCTGGGGGGGATGGAGAGCCTCCTTCTCTGTGGTTCTGTGTGTTGTGTGGAGCTGGGTCCTTACAAGCATGGGATCACTGCGTGGTTGGATCAGAAGGGACCTTACAGGCCATGCAGTCCCACCTGTGCCATGGGCTGGGTGCCCCCAGCTCAGCCTGCCCTGCTCCCATCAGGGGTGGACGCCCCTTTCTGCAGGGCTGTCCCCATCCCTCCATCCCAGAGCTTTGTTCCAGGCATCATTCCTGCTTTTATCCTTATTCTGCTGACGTGCAGAGCAGTGCTCTCCCATCCGAGCTCTGAGAGCTGGGCACCACGAGCCCCCTGGCTCCCTCCCAACTCAGGATGTCCTCTATTTCTAAGACACCAGATCTCCTTGTGCATCTCCTCCCTTCAGCATCACGCAGTCACTGCAGCCCCAGTGCAGCTCTGCTCTTTGCAAAACCACAACTTCAAGTGCATCTTTGGGATTTCATTCTGCTAAGCGAGCGTCGCTGTGATGCATTGGGAACCCAAAATCAGTGCTGGTGAATTGCTCTCTAATGCCATTATTATATTTTTTAATTGGAGTCGAACTTGCCCTTCTTTTTTTCCCCCTTTTTTTCCTTCAGAAGGATGAAGTATCCAGTAGTTACTTTACACTTAATGGAAGGACTCTTTTAAGAGGATTGATTTCTTTGAAGCTCTGTGCTTCTGAGAAGTTCCTCATCTGAAGAGTTTCTCTCACATCTTTGTCTCTCCCCGAGAAATTTTTGTAGCATGGAATATATTTGGAGATAACTGATGGATAATCCCCTGTCTGTTCTCATTGCAGATAGCCCACGGACAGACAGATGGACCTCTGGTCCATTCTTGCAGTAGGAAGTGAAGGTCATGGATCACTTCATGCTTCAAAAGGAGCAGTTAATTTATATTTGAATTTTCTTGTGGCTAACAGTGAAAAGGTGAACAGGGATTTCTGCTTGCATTGCCTGCACGCTGATCTGCTTTCAGTGTCCATTGGAACGCTGTCACTGGTAGCACAAGGACATTCATGTGTTTATTCCTCAGGTTGTTCTTGTCCTGAGCAGGAGTCAAACTGAACTGTACGTTTACAAAGCTCTTGTTATCAAGCAGTAGAAGGCAGCAGCGTTCCATGATGTTGCACATGTGCCTGCCCTTGTGCAGCACTCCAGCTGGGGCATCACAGGGCAGGGAAATGGGGGCTGTCCCTCCTCACCCCACTGCTGCTGCACATTGCTGGCTGCTGTTTGCTCTGTCAGCTGCCAGGACCCTCAGGGGTCCCAGCAGGGGTTTGAAATCAGGGAGTTCTCCCAGTTTTGCATACTGGGATTAGTCTGAGTGCAGCACCTCGCACTTTGCCACGTTGACCCTGGTGAAAGGTGGGCCCTCGTGAACCTGGAGTTGGTCAGGGTCTCTCTGGATGGCATCCCTCCCTTCTGCTGTATCATCTGCACCGCTTGGCTCCTGTCACAGCAAACTGCACTCAGTGCCACGGTCTGTATCACTAATGAAGATGTTAATGAGCCCCAGACCCAAGGCAGACCCCTGGGGCAGTGCTGGTTACATCCCCACCCTCAGACACAGAGCCTTTGAGCACAGCCCTGGGGCTGCAGCCCTCCTGCAGTTCCTGTCCATGGAGCAGCCCACCTTTCACATGCATCTCTGCAATTCAGCGATGAGGATGCAGTGGGGACCACATCAAAGGCTCAGAGCTGCAGCAGCTGCTTCTGTGCATCAGTGAGAACGTCCATAAAATGCAAAAGGTGGCTTCTTATAGTAGCTTAACAGTGGAACCGAGGGCTGAGCGACACGGGGCTGCTGTCCTCATACAGCAAAGCATTTCTCCAGCCTGGATTGCAGGGACGCCATGAGCAGTGCATGGACCAAAGGATGCTTATGAATGGCCAAAGCCCCTCAAGCCAAATTGCTATTTTTACTTCATTAATTAGAATGTGTCCGTATTGCAAACAGCAGTGGTTCCCCCCCCCCACCAGATGGCTTGCTCCATGGGATTCCTGACAACGTGGGAATAGCAAATGTGTGGTTCCCCCATTAAAGCTTTTCTTGTGTTTTTCCATGCAGTGAGTTTGCAGCTCCTCTGCATTGTAACCCCTGAAAAACTGCACCTTCCATTTCACACAAGGCAAAGAGCAGACAGGGGGAATGCAGGCAGCAGACTCCATGGGAGGGCTGTGCAGGGCAAGGCTGAGCAGGTGCACTTCAAAAGGAAAAAAGAAAGACATGTGCAAGCAGATTGCAGTGGTGAGTTGCAGCTGTTGCAGCTTGCTGGGGCTGTGCAGGGGGGTGGTGGCACTGCTGCAGCTCTGGGCTGCATTGCACTGCTGCCCTGCCCTGCTGCATTGCTGCCCTGCTGTGCTGCTGCTCTTCATCACTGCCTTGCATCACTGCCCTGCATTGCTGCCCTGCTGTCCTGTGCTGCTGCAATGCTGTACTGCTGCCCTGCCCTGTTGTGCTGCAGGCTGGGAAAGGTAGGATCTGCACTTCTGTCCCTCGGAACTTTGCAGCAACCTGATACAAGGCTTTCCCTTTCTAAAACACGTGTGGCTCCTTGTCCTCTCTCCCTCCTCCTCTTGTTTGTGCATATGGTAACACCTGGGAGCATTAGCAGTGGCTGTGGGGATGCAGGGAGCAGGGCTGCATGGTGTGCTGGCAGCAGTTAGCAGGCTCCCTGCTCTGCAGCCCTGTGGGCTTGGCTCTGCTCTGCTGTGTTGTGCTGTGCTGATGCAGGTCTGCATTTCAGGAACGCTCCCATTGCTATGGAGGGTTTGGCCTGCAGTGCCCATCCAGCCACGTGGCTGCTGCATCGTGGTTGTGTGCAGGGATGGTTTTGTTAAGCAGCTGGAGGACAGTACTGAGTGTGTTTGTTCCACTGCGCTCTCCTCAGGTTGTTTGTCCAGCAGAGCCCTTCCCCACCATCACCTGTTGCAGAATGAGCCTTGGCCTAAGGGCAAAGGGCCCCATTTTAAGTTAACGATGCAGTACAATTAGTGTTTCTTGGCCCAGTTAAATGCTGAGAACACAAATAAGGGCACTCCTTCCTCTCCACCAGAATTGCCCCATGTTCCCAATGCCAGAGCAGTGACTGCCATAAGATTGCAGCGGTGCATCACATCCACTGCAGCAGCAGCAAGCTCTGCTGGATGCACTGTGCTCGGTGTGCCAGTGTGCTCCCTGTGCTCAGAGCAGTGCTGCTCCCTTCTGCTTTGCAGCTGCTTTGTTCCAACACTGCCAGGTCTGCAAACGGGAGCAGGCTGCAGGCAGCTGCCTCCCGAAACACTGCTGCTGTGTGCTGCACAACTGCAGATGAAGGCCTTGCTGCAACGAAGCTGCGTTATTGCACAGGACTTGAGCAGGGTGCAACGATTGTGGTTGTTAAGCAGCTATTTGTGGGGAGGGAAAAAAAGGAAGCAAACGTGAATTTGCAAACAGGTCTGCAGGAAGTGCTGAGAAATGAATGTTTTCCTGTTCTGAAAGTGGTGTAGATCTGCTCGCAGCTGTGGGCTGAGGTTCGGGGAAACGAGAGGCAGCTCCTTAGGGCTTCCTGGGAGCTCCTTCAGCACAGAGCACCAAAGCAGGAGCTGCCTTCCCAGCACCCAGAGCCACGGAGCTGCTTCCTTCTGCTCCCAAACGTTTCCATTCCACGGGGGCAGTTTCTTAACTGCAAATGTCAGAGATTTTTGAGAGCCTGGTGACACGGGTGGTGTGCCCACACCTGCAGCAGGCTGACGTGCAGCTGTCAGTTTGAGCTGCAGAAGCCACGGTAGGGGATTATTCTCCATTTCTGGGGTGATGGTGGAGGTGCTGGTGGTGATTCCAGGGCTCTCTGGGGATGCTGCTGCGGTGGGATGTGGGGCCGAGGAACAGCTTTGCTGTCATAGGGGTAAATGGAGCAGGCATCACTGCAGGCAGTGCTGGGTGCAGCCCAGTTAGCATGCTGGGAGTGCAGGGCTGTGTGTGGAAAGAAGTGGGAAAGAGTGCTTGGGATGCTCAGCCCAGGAGCTCCTCTCAGCACGTCCTCCCTGCAGCTCCCGCCTTCTCTCGCTCACTTTGCCCCATTATCCTGTTCCTTCCATTGAGAAAAGCAGCCATTCCTTCTGCAGCACTGAACATCTTGCTCTGCACAGCTCTCTGTTAGGTTTGTAGATGTAAATCCTCGGATTCCTTACTGTGGGCTCAAGGAAGCAGCTCCTCATCCCCGTGCACCACTTGGCCTTGGGGTCCCTTCCAACCCCAAGGATTCTGTTCCCCTTCCCCACTGATGGTGCTGGAGCAGCCCTGGCCCCGTCTACTCTGTGCCTTTTGCTGCAGTTTGAGGCGCAGCTGAAGCACTGCTCAGTGCATGGGTTGAGCTGTGCTGCTGGGCAGAACCTCACTGCCCTCCGATGGAAACGAGGAAATGCAATTAGCGGTAGCGTCCGATGTCAATTAAGAGGAAAGGATTGAATTCGGTAGCGCTGTGAGTGTTGCAGCTCACCAAATTGCACAGGCTGGGGGATTCAGCAGTTGCTCAGCAGCTTTGCAGCTGCAGGAGGGCCCAGCATTGCTGCCTGTTGGAGCCATGGAAGCAGAGCGATGCAGTTCTTAGCTGCTGGATGTCCAGCCAGAGCCTTGCATGGGCCTTCCTGCACTGTGAGATTCACCTTGTCTAAAACCACCAAGGGATTCTCAAACAGAAAAGCAGCACCACGTGCCTTCGTGTGCACCCGTGTGCATTGCACGCACAGATTGGTGCACGGGTGCCCAGTGCTCGCTGGCTGGGCTGCATGCAGCTGCTCCTGCAGGTTGTTGTGTCCTCCTTCTTCTTAAGGCTGGACGTAGAAAATGATCTGCATTCCCTTTCTGATGTCGCTTTGGTTGCAGTAAGTCATGCATTCTCCTCCTGGTGTCACACTGGCTGCAATATGCCATGCATTCTCCTGCTGTCAGGCTTGTTGCATTATGCCACCTGCTCCCTGCATTGCATGGCTCCATGCAATTAATCCCTCCTGCTTTATAATAGCTGCAGACGTGAGAACTTGCTCACAATTTATTTAATTAGCAGAGCAGCTGCCTTGCTGCAAACTCCCATTAATAACCTCAATGTTTGCTTGTATAAATAGAGTGAGGTCACCCAGCCCAGCACTCCTGGGGTCCTGGGGTGCAGCGAGGAGTGCTCCACTGCTCTGCATTGCTGCGATAGAACATCGCAGTGCATTCCTGGAAGCGTTGGTGCAAATGGAAGGGAAGCATGAGTGCAGCTGTAGTGGGAGAGGGCAGAGCGCAGCAATGCCTGAGGACAGGGAGCAACATCCAGAGTGACAGCACTGCAAGAAGGAACAGAACATGCAGAGATGTCCGCTGCACTGTGCCTGCACACAACTGCTATTGTGTTTGGTAAAGCTGCAAGAGGAGCACGTGGGCTGTGGTGGTTCTGGCAGTGTGCTTGCAAGGCTGCACTTGCGCTTTATTCCAGAGGTGAATGCATGCATTGGTTCGCTTTTCTGCTGCCTGCTGTCTGCAGGTGTTGTAAAGCAGGGAACAGCACTTGAGGAGCATCGCCCCATGTGATTGCAAATCCATAGATTGCTGTGCGTTGTGGGGAGCTTCACCTGCACTGCATGGCTCCATGGGGGCTGAGTGTGGATTCATGGGGCTTGAGTGAGGATCCGTGGGGCTGAGCAAGGATCTATGGAGCTGAACTTGGTTCCCTGGGGCTGTGCGTGGATCTATGAGGCTGAGCAGCAATCTGTGGATCTTAGCATGGGGCTCAGCAGTGATCCTTGGGGCTGAGCATGGATCTGTGGGGCTGTGCACAGCTCCGTGGGGCTGAGTGGGGCTTTGTGAGGCTGATCAAGGATCTGTGAAGCTGAACTTGGTTCCTTGGGGCTGAGTGTGGATCCATGGGGCTGAGCAGCGATCTGTGGGTCTGAGCGTGGATCTGAATGTGGCTCCATGGGGCTGAGCGTGGCTTCGTGGGGCTGAGCAGGGATCTGTGGAGCTGAACTTGGTTCCTTGAGGCTGAGCGTGGCTTTGTGGGGCTGAGAAGCAGTCTGTGGATCTGAGCATGGGGCTCAGCAGTGATCTGTGGGGTTGAGTATCAGTCTGTGGGGCTGAGCATGGATCTGAGCGTGGCTCCGTAGGGCTGAGCAAGGAACTGTGAAGCTGAACTTGGTTCCTTTGGGACTGAGTGTGGATCCGTGGGGCTGAGCAGCGATCTGTGGGTCTGAGCGTGGATCTGACTGTGGCTCTATGGGGCTGAATGAGGCTTTGGGAGGCAGAGCGTGGATCCGTGAAGCTGAACTTGGTTCCCATGGGGCCGAGCAGCGATCCGTGGGGCTGAGCGCCGATCTGCGGATCTGAACTCTGCTCCGTGGAGCTCAGCGTAGTTCCGCGGGGCTGAGCGTGGCTCCCTGGGGCTGAGCGTGGATCTGTGCCTCCGAGCACCGCTCCGCTGCCCCTGGCCGCTCCGTGGGGCTGCGCTCCGTCCGCCGCCGCCCGTCTTTGCCGCAGATTTCCCGGCATGCGTGCCGAGCTCCGACCCGCCCTTATTTTTCCTGCGTTAAAAAAGTGCTTTGTCAGAGAAAAGCACGCGAGCGGCTGGAGGCGCTGCGACGGAACGGAGCGACAGCAGGGATGGAGCGGGGAGAGCGCGGCGCTGAGCCGGGCCGGAAGGCGCTGAGCCGGGCGGGGCTGCAGGTGCGTCGGGCGGGGAGAAGCGCTGCGCTGCGCTGCGCGTTTGTGGGGGGCACCGCTTGGACCTGGGGGGCTGCTGAGATTTGAGGGGCACGGCTGGGGGCCGAGAGAGCTGCTGGGACTTGGGGGGTGATGCTGAGACTTGGGGTCACTGCTGGGGGTTGGGGGACACCAGTGGGTTCTTAGGGGCGCTGCTGAGAGCTGGGGGACCGCTGGGGTCAGGGGGGCACTTTGTTGAAGCTTGGGGGGCTTTGATGGGAGCAGGGAGCATTGCTGGAACTTGGGGGGTTGCTGGGGGCAGAGGGGGCAGTGCTGGGATTTAGGGAGTGCTGCTGGAAGCTGGGGGGGCTCTGCTGGATCTTCGGGGCTGCTGGGGTCAGAGGGGGCAGTGCTGGGACCTGGGGGCTTTATGCACTGCAGGGCTTTGCTCTGTCACTGACATTAAATGTAAACTTGGCAGCTGTGGCTCTCAGTCCATTCAGAGCAGTGCACGCTGCTCTGGGAGCTGCCATCTGTGCAGCTGTTGCAAAGTCTCCATTTGCAGTGAGAGGAGCAGCAGACCAGGCTCAGTGCATGCAGCGCTGCACGGCTGTTTGCACACCTGCAAGCAGTGCTTCATGCAGCCCGCTGTGTGAGCAGGGCTGATTCCTGCCCACAGCTGGCGGTGTTGAGCTGCACGGATCCACCCGTGTGCACAGCACCAAGCGGCACCGCAGGGCAGCCATGCACAGCGTGCTGCTCCCGCCTGCTGCTTCAGCGTGCAGAGCTCAGGGAACGTGCACCTCCTGGGTGTTCTCTCAGTTATTTCCTTCTTTTTCTGTGTGCACGTGCAGAAAACTCTCAGACAGAGTGTAACAACGTGGTGTTGTTCCTCAGCTGCATCACTGCCACCCCTTGCTGTGAGCCCTCAGCACTCTGCTCTCATTCAGCTGCATCAGCACCGAGTGCTGAGTCACCGCTGCTCAGCCCTCCCACCCTGTGTGTGTCTGCATTGCTCCACGGCTGCAGCTCTGCTATGGCTGTTGTGGTCCCTGCAAGGCCTCCAGCAGTGCAGTGCTGTGCACTGATCTGCTCTCATGTTTGTGCTGCGTGCTGATGGTGTGACCTGCAGTGCTGCTCCATGCCTGCTCGTAGAATCACAGAATGGCCAGGGTTGGAAGGGACCTCAAGGATCTGAAGCTCCAACCCCCTGCCACACGCAGAGCCACCAACCTCCACCAGCCCAGGCTTCTCAGGGCCCCATCCAACCCGGCCTTAAACACCTCCAAGGATGGACGGGGCATCACAGCCTCTCTGGGCAGCTGTTCCAGCACCTCACCACTCTCATAGTAAAGAACTTCCCCCTGACATCCAACCTCAACCTTCCCTCCCTCAACTTCAAACCATTTCCCCTTGTCCTGCTGTTATCTCCCCTTTCACAGAGTTGATTCCCGTCCTGTTTGCAGGCTCCCTTTAGGCACTGCAGGCTGCAATAAGGTCACCCCACAGTCTTCTTTTCTCCAGGCTGAACGACCCCAGCTCCCTCAGCCTGTCTTTGTATGGAGGTGCTCCAGTCCCCTGATCATCTTTGTGGCTCCTCTGGACCCTCTCCAACAGCTCCCTGTCTTTCCTGTACTGGGGGCTCCAGACCTGGACACAGTGCTGCAGATGTGGCCTCACAAGAGCAGAGCAGGGATGGACAATCACCTCCCTGTCCCTGCTGGCCACCCCTCTGCTGATGGAGCCCAGGATCCCATTTGCTTTTCGAGCTGTAATCACACACTGCTGGCTCACGTTCAGTTTTTCATCCATCAGGACCCCCAGGTCCTTTTCTGCAGGGCCAAATGAGCTAAATACTCCTTACCTGCTGCTTGCTCCCTGCCTGCTGCTTGCTTGCTGCTCCCTGCATTGCTTTGCTCCCATCCCAGTGGCAATGCAGCATCATCCACCTCCCTGCTGCTGGTAGTGGGACCAGCTCAGGACAGCTGCATGCAGGTTGCTGCTTTGCACTCCTGCATCCCTGCACAGAAAGGCACAGGTCTGCTTGCTGTTCCTGCATGCTGCACACATAAGTTTTGGGGTATTTTGTGGCTCTTTGGGATAAATTTAGTGCAGGAGGATTTAAAAGTTAGTTTGTTTGGCTGTTTGTTACTGGAAGTGTCTTGTTAACACAATGCAAAGTGATCTGCTGTGCCTGTGCAAATGCACTGAGCTGCACTGCAGCCTCCATCACACTGCAAAGCGCTGTGGAAAAAGTTACTCTGCAAATTCATGCAAATCTTCCAACCCAGTTTAATACCCCAAATAGTCTTTCATGTGAAGAACAGCAGCTGCATTTGGTTCTGAGGTTGCAGCTTTCCTAGTGGCATCCGATGCAGCTGGGTGCACGCTGTGCCCATGGGGCCCTGCTGGGTGCCACCAGGGCTTCTGTAGTGTCTCCTTCCCATAAATTGGGGCTGTACACGTGGTGTGAGTGCTGTGCCTTGCTCTGTGTGACAGTGCTCTTCTGGAGCCTCCAGTCCTTAGCACTGCTTGGTGCCCACTGTTTCTTTGGTGCTCAGACTTGCCTTGCTTTCTTCCTGACCTCATAGCTGCCCATGCGTGCTTGCAGAGGGGCCATTTGTTGCACACACCCACCCAGCAGTGCTCAGAGCAGCAGTGCGTGTTGCAAAAGCTGCAGGCAGTGATCCACTGCTCCTGTTTTATGAGTATATTTGGTGCTGGAAGCCCAAATGCAGAACCAGCTCTTGGGACTGTGGGTAACGCAGCAGTTTGCATCCCAGCTGAATTGGGTGCTGCCTGAGCTTCCTTCCCTGCTGTGGCTTCATACCCTCAGTGCAGCGCCGTGCATTGCTGAGGCCTCTTCTGCTCCCTGACCAGCAGTGGAGCTGGGCTGCTTTCTGCTTCCAGCCCACATCAGCCCCGTGTGCCCCAATGTTCCCATCGACGCTCACAGCCGTTGTTTCTAATCCGGCCAGCAGATCGATGGACACCAGCGTGCAATTAATTGTGTGCTGCCATGCTCCGTGCCCATCCTCATTGATCCAGGGCAGTGAGCAGCGTCCTGTTCTCACTGCCTGCCCGCTCTGTAGCCCAGCAGAGAGCTTTAAAGGGAAGCAATTTCAGAGAGCCTTGCGTTTCTTCGTTGCGGGGCTCCTTTGGCCATGGGGCTCAAGGAGAAGCTGCGTCTGCCTGACCTGTCCTCTGCCATGTTCTACTTGTGCTGTTTTGGTTCTCATGCAGATGGAGGGAGCGAGGAGCCGCCAGACCGAAGACAGGCAAGTGTAGACGCCCGGCAGAGCCGCTCTGGGCAAGGTAATGGCTGCTGCTGCTGCTGCTGCTGCTGCTGCTGCTGCTCTCCGTCGTAGCCTTGCTTCTCTGTGCGCTGCTCTGTGTCTGTCTGTTTCTTGCAGCCGTTGCAACCCCTGCAGCTGCAAACCTGCTGCGACTCCCCAGAGCTGCTCAGAGTTTGCAGGAGCTCACGTCGCTTTGCAGCACGGCTGCATTCTCTGTGTGTGCAGGCTGAGCTCTGTGCTGCTGCTCGGAGCAGTGCAGTGTCAGCAGCCGAAACTGCTTTGCTAACGTAGGAGCTGTGCTCTTGTTGTCTTCAAGTGTTGCATCTGGAAGCAGATCTGTCAGCCGCCTTGTTCCTCTCCAGTGTTCACTGTGGGAGCTCAGCAACAGCTTGCATGCATTGCTGTGTTGTTGTGGTAGAGTACAGGAGTGGTTCTTTTGCAGCACATGGAGCTGCTGCTTCCTTCTCTGTTGCTGTGTGCAGTGTCGGGCTGTGTTGGTGCAGATTGGGAGCAGAGGACCTGCTTGGCTTTGCTTTCTGTTTGGTTTTTTTTTGCAATTTTTTACTTGTTATGAGTGCCATCCTGGTGGTTTGCGCCCTGAGGCCGTGCTGGATGCACACACCAGGGAGGTGTGGAGCAGCACAGCTCCTGCCATGCACGGATGCTCTCAGCCCAATTCTGCAGCACAGTGCTCACGTAACGGGCTGAGGGCTCCAGCTGGGCAGGTTTGAACCCACCATCCAGAGCGAGAGCTCATCTTGCCTCTGTGTGCACTTCCACGTGGCTCTGTGCAGCACCCAACTCTTTCATGGCTGATCCCTGGCGTTGTGACCATTCCTTTGTTCCCATCGCTAAGTTTCCCTCAGCTTTATGCAAGCACCAGTGCTTGAGCTGTGTGTGTGCCTATGCCATGCTGGCACTGACACCATTCGCCCTCCTGGTGCTGATGGGTGGTTGGGGATGGGCTGCACAGTGAGCAGAGCTGCACAGTGAGCAGAGTTGCTGAGCTCTCTGCAACTCCAGCAGTGCACTGTGCAAAATTAAGGCGAAGGATAAACGATGCTCCGCGCGCCCTTAAAGGGATGTGCTCTGCAGGGTCCCTGCGTGTGTGCTTAATTAAAGCAGCATGAAATGAATCGAAAAGCATCGGTGCCCAGCTCAGATTGTGGCTGTAAGGACCATCTCCAAGCCAACATACCTGAGTGTTTGGGGGAGGAGGGGAGCAGCTGTTCTGGTGCTGGGCAATGGGCAGCAGAATTGAGAGCTGAAACCCGGTCCCTGTGAGAGTGCTGTGTGTGCAACCTCATTATGCTTTGGTGATATTGGAAACATCTTGTGGTGTTTGCAGTCCTCCCATGTTGGCCTCTGCATGCATCCCATATTGGCCAGACAGAGCTGGGGCGGCCACTAGTGCCAAAAAGTCAAAGGGCTTTTGGTTCATTGGGGTTAAATTCAAAATGCAAGCAAGAAAAACCCAAACAAACAGTTCACGGCGCTGCTGTTTGCAAGCTGAAGAGCAGCACAGGGATGCTGCTGGAGTAATACAGCGATTTCTTTATGTGAAGGGCCAGATTTGGGGGAGGTGAACCCAAACCCGTGGAACCTTCCCCTCATCACCTTGCTGCC
Source organism: Tympanuchus pallidicinctus (assembly GCF_026119805.1). Taxonomy (NCBI): domain Eukaryota; kingdom Metazoa; phylum Chordata; class Aves; order Galliformes; family Phasianidae; genus Tympanuchus; species Tympanuchus pallidicinctus. Next base: position 470,048 of record NW_026294755.1, on the reverse strand, counting down.
TCTTTGTGTCCCTCCAGGCACCTCCACAGAGAACGACTGTGCTTTCGAAGCAGACTACGCCATCCCGCCGCTCCCCGTGACCGAAGGTATGCAGCAGTTTCGGATTATGGAGGGCATGTCCCGCTCCCTTCCATCCTCCCCCTTACTCACACATCAGTCTATCAGTGTTCGGCTCCAACCCGTGAAGAAGTTGCCTGGTAAGGACTTTAAATAACGTTCGGTGGGGGCTTTTTCGGTCCGTCGGTGCAAAATGTGTAAGGTGGTGGAAGCGTTCCCAGCAGCCGTAAAAGAACTTTATGCTGAAAGTTTGGAGGCTGGGGGAGTGCATCAGGGAAATGATGCTGTCGTGAGGCAGAAGGGATCTTTTTGGAGGGTTTGTTGATGTTGTTGCACTGTTTTGTTTAACTGATGTCATTGGGGTTGGTTTGGAACACCTCGTGATGGAAGAGCAGGTGGGTTTCCCAAAGCAGCTGCTGTTGAGCAGCCGTTGGAAAGCCCAGTGCATTCCTGCTGGTTGGAGCTTTGGGAACCTTGCTTCTTGCCTAAAATTGGACATTCTTCTGTGCCCATCTTTAAATCAACCAGCCAGGGTGCAGCATTGCACTGAGAGAAGCCTCCAGACCAATGTTCAGCCAGTGCCCTGAGTGCCGCTGTGCTTCGTGCCGTGCTGTTCCTGCCCACTGGTGAAAGGAGAAATTGAAAAAGGCTCCGTGGTTGTGCTGAGGATGGGCTGCGTGGCTGTGGGGGGTGGGGAGAGGTGTCTCTGTTTGTGCCAAGTGTGAGAGAATCTCCTGCCATGCCCTTGGCCCATGGATGGAACGGCCATCATCTCAGCCTCTGCTCTCTTGCCAGCAAATCATTCCCCCTCGTAGAGCTTCATAGGACCACGAAACTCTTAGAGATGGAGGGGACTCTGAAGGCATCCAACCCCACCCTGCTGTTCTGTGCAGGGTGCAGCAGGACGTGATGCTGTGGGTGCAGGTGGGGATAGGAGGAGGAGGGCTGCTTCAGGTCTGTGCCCATCTGGATGTGCATTGATAGAGCAGAAGCTTACATCTGCCCCCATGCTGGGTTCTGGTAACCCTGAAATGAAGCTTTTCATCTCCGTTGGTAATTAGGGTCATTAATGTGAGACACCTGAGATGAGGTGCAAGCAGGTCACTGGTCAGCCTGTAAACCTTACAGGTTGCCTTCCTGCCTTTCTGTTAGCAGCCAGCTCTTCCTTCAGAGCTGCATTTTGGAGCCCTGTGCATCCCTTGGAGCCCCATTGGGAAGGTGGGCTACTTTATACTCGAGTGCCTCCGCACCCATTTAAACACCTCATCCCAAGCAGAGCCAGCACAGCCTCTGATTTCACACATCCACGTCGTGATGCCTTCGGTGGAGCTCCAACATACTTGAAATTCAAAGCGTGCATCGGTGGCGTAGTGTGATTTTTGTCATTATTAGTTTAATTTACTGTTGGTAGGGTGAAAGGGAGGTGCTTGCTGGGCAGCCTCGTGCAGTCATTAGAGGGATTTGTTTGCTTTCATTGAGGTGACGTGTGAAGGAGCTGGAGGAGCAGCGTTGTGCTGCTCGTTGTTATTTGTAGTGTTGCTCGCATCTCCTCACCCGTTTCTTAACTTCCTCATATTTATAACCCATCTCAGAGCTTCCAAACGCTGAGCATCCCTGCAGCTGCAGGCGGAGGGGAGAGAAAATCATTGAGGGATTATCCAGTTGTTCTGTGCTCTGTGCAAGCAACCCATCCATGCCACCACGTCCGTATGCGCGGTGCTCGGGCAGTGGGATGGTGCCCTGCATGGCACCTGATGCTGTGTTGGCTCTGTGTGTTTTTCCCCCTGGAGATGTAGCACCTTTTGCAACAAGGCACAGCTGTGCCACCCTGCTGCTGTGTGCTGTGTGCAGTTCTCCATGGCTGGAAGTGGAGGAGGGATTGGTTCTCATTCCAGGGCTGAAGTGCTGCAGGGCTGCGTTCCCATAGCAGGAGCAGTAGTGACGGGGCAGGCTGTGGGGGCTGGCCCTCTCCATGGGCATCGCCAGCATCCCTTAATTAACATCTTAATTTCACCCTTTAGAAAGAGAAATGAGGCTGTAGAGCACAGAGAAGCCTGCTCAGCAGATACAGCAGCGCTGTCTGTTGACTTTAATGTCATCTTTCAAATCTGCTGCTTTGTGCACAGGTCAGTTTTCCATCCATGCCACAGTGATGATCTCCACTTTGGGTTGAACACCACCCGTGGTGCCATGATTTCCTCAGCAGAGGGCTGCCTTGCTCACTGGCAGCCTGATCCCTCAGTTTGCAGAGCCCTGGTGCGGGGCTGATAAATATTCAGTGTGCTTGCAATTTCCCTTCTGCTGGATTAATGAAAAGCTAAGGGTCATCATTGCACTGAGGGGTGAATTAACACTGAGCATAATTGATGGCGCTCTGTCCCCCTCCTGCATTGGTAGCAGTGGGGCAGCAGTGGCAGAGGATGCTTTGGAGCAGTGCATGCAACCTCTGTCACTGCATTTGTTCTCTTTATAATGACAGCTTTATTAGGAAGCCCAGTGCAAAGTGTACCTGAGAAGATAGTAATAAAGCACCAAAGCAACCCCAAACAATGCTTGCAGCCCTGGTAAGCGTCAGACCATTCTGGTTTCCCTGCAGGCACGCTGGCACTTGGAAGTTGCTGTTCTTGCTGCACAGCACTGTTACACATCATTGCACTGTGGCTGCAATGCAAGCAGGGCAGTGCATTGTGTACCCCAGAGAAAGCATTGCTGTGCATCTCTGGGTGCTGCAGAGATGGACGTGTTGGGGTGCAGTCCTGAGCCATTCCCATTTGCACACATGGGGGTAATTTTATTCCTCACTGTCCTTAGCTATTTTTAATTCTCCTGTTGGGTAACGGGTTGCAAACTTAATTCTTTCTGAGTGGGAGCGTTTCTAAAGGCTTTAAATAGTGCTTGCTGAGCAGGGCCTTGGGAGCAACCTGTGCATCAGCTCATGGTGCAGGAGCTGCAGCTCCTGTGCTTGCAGTGTGCTGCCTGTGCATGCATTGGGTGAAAGACACTGACAACAGCATAAAATAATGTGGCTGTAGTGCAAGATAATGTGTTTTTCCCTTGGATAATAGCATAAAATAGTTTTTTTTTTTTCCCCTGTGCTGCAGCACAGAGTCTAAACCATGGCTGTGCCTCAGATTGCTATGGTAGCTGTGTCTGAGCTGCCTTTCAGTGCACCCATGGATGCTCTGTCCCCATTGTGGTGCTGGTGCTCCGTGCTGCTGCTGCAGGTTGCTGCATCGCGGCGCTCAGGCCTTCCTTCGGGGCACCATCAGCTCAGTGCCATTCCCTTCATCGTTCCTTCAGGCATTCTGCTTGGAAATCACTGCAAAACCACCTCGTTCCTCTGCAGTCTGTGCAAGGCTCCCCATGCACGCATCTCCTTCCAGCCAAACAATGCCGGCTGCAAAACGACGAGAAGGGGACGCTGCGGCTTTAAAGCATCCCAGGGCCGACAGCCTCTTGGTATAAATTGTTCCCAGAATCCATGTCACAGCTCCTTATATGGGGCTGCTTTTTTTTTCTCTCCGTTGCCATACCAACCGCAGCACTGCACCATTCATCGGCTCCAGTCCTGGGCTGCATCGCTGCCCCTCGTCTCACTCCGGGAGCATCGGTGGATCGTTGGTGCTGTGCCATCCTTCACCTCTTCTTACAGCAATTTGCTCAGAAAAGAAAAAAGGGGCAAATTAAATGCCGGCGGAGCGAGAAGCGGTGTAGAAATCCTTCAGTTGTCCCCCAAGGGAGGCATGTAGTCTACGTTTGCTGCAGCATTTTGAAAGAAGGAAGGAAGGGCTCTTTAATAGCGGGAGGATTAACGAAGAGAGGGAGCTGTGAGCTCTCCTGAAATCATCATCTCGGAGCCCACGCCGTGGGGACGGCGAAGATGCAGAGGTGATGGGGGGCAGCTGGGGGGCACGGAGCTGCTGAGGGCGGAGGGAGCTGTCAGTGCATCTCAGCCTTGGGCTGCTGGCATGGAGTTGTGTGGGGCTGGGATGTGGGGCTGGTCTGTGAGTCTGGGTTGTGGCTCAGGGCTGCAGGTCCGAACTGTGGCTCCAGGCCATGAGACTGGGCTGTGCATCTGGGCTGTGGGTCTGATCTGCAGGTCTGGACTGTAGGTCTGGGCTGTGGATCCAGACCGAAGGTCTTGTCTGTGGGTCTGATCTGTGGGTCCAGGCTGTGGGTCTGGGCTGCAGTCTCAGAGCTGCTCTGTTGGGTCTCACTGCCTTCCTGCTGCAGCTTTGCATGCTTGTGGGTGCTGGGGAGAGAAAACAAAGCCCTGTGAGTGTCGGCACCACTCCTCTTGCATACACTTGCATTGAAATTGTGGTAGGCTTTGCTTGGCCTCTTTTAGCTCTGCAGAAAATCGATGTAGAATAAGAGGGCTGAGTGCCTGGAGCTGGCATGGAAGCCATTAGGTGGCTTGTAGTCTAAGGGCAGGTTTTGCTGCTTTGGGTGTTTTTCTTTTGGTCGTTGCAATAGTTTTACATAACCCTGAGCTCATGGAAATGAGAAGGATTGCATGGACAAAACCTAAAACGAATGTGCACTGAAAAGCTTTCCACTTTCTCAGCATTGCTGAAGTAGAACAGATCTACTGAGGAGCGGGCTGAAAAATAATCCACCAGGGATATCAAGGATGGTATTTTTGGTTTTAGAGCAACGGCATCATGATGAGGAGGTGTTTAATTGGAGGTGCTGGGAAGAACACCAGGTGCAGCAGTAACCATTTGCATGGTGTGGTTTGAGGAATGGCACCTGCTGCTGCACTGTGTGCAGGGTGCTGTGCTTGCTGTCGTTCCTGGGTGTTTTGGTACCATTATGGTTGCAGTGTGGTCACATTTTTCCTGTTGCTTTCTGTAGTTGTTGCTCTGGCAGCTCGACATGGGTTGGGAAGGGCTGTGTTGGTGTTGGAGTGTGGGTGGGATGGAGGGCTGCTCCTGGCGAGCCCAGCCTGCTTCAGGGTGCCGTGTTTGTCAAGATGCATCATTCACTTTCTTTTAATTTCAGTGAAAGAACTTTTAATTTTCCCTAATCCGACGCCATCCATGGCAGTCTGGAGGCTTAGCACAGCCCGGCACCTTACATAATGTCAGAAGGGAGAATTGAATTGCATCTCAGAACGAGAGGCAGAAGGTGTGTGTGCAGTATCTCCCTGTGATTTCAGCCCCAGTGTTCTCATCCTGCCCCATATCCCAACCTGGGGTGGTACATGCTGGCCTGGGGGCTCCTCTTTTGTCCGTAGGAATCCATCCCTCATGTGCAGACTCATGGTTTGCTGTGGCAGGGGCTCTGTTAGGTGGGAGCCAGCTGGGTGTGCATAGCTGGAATGGGCACAGGAACACATTGCATGTGAAGGGACTGCTGAAAGCCACAAAGCAGCGTTAGCTCACCTTTCCAAGCCAAGAGCCAAGTTCTGCCTGCTTATCATGTGCAACCACCTCCTGTGTTAGCAGGGCAGAAGTCACAGTGTGCACACAGCCCAGCCCCTGTGCCAGGGCCTTCCTGGTTCATAGAATCATAGAATGATAGAATGGCCTGGGTTGAAAAGGAGCACAGTGCTCATCTGGTTCCAGCCCCCTGCTGTGTGCAGGTCACCAACCAGCAGCCCAGGCTGCCCAGAGCCACATCCAGCCTGGCCTTGAATGCCTGCAGGGATGGGGCATCCACAGCCTCCTTGGGCAACCTGTGCCAGTGCCTCACCACCCTCTGGGTCAAAAACTTCCACCTTATATCCAACCTCAAGTCTTCCTTTCCTGGCTGAGGGATGTGTGCAGTGTGTGGGTAACACCATTGCTGTGCTGGGGAAGGTGCTGGTGGCTTTTGGTTCTGGGTGTTTTGTGTATGGCTGAACTGAGGGGGAAGGCTGTGCAGTAACATTTAATGCATCCATTGCCCTGAGCTGCCCTGCCTGCTCCTGAGCTCAGAGCCAGAAGCCTGTCCTCATCTCACACCGGCGCTGCACAAAATGGAGCATCTGTCATCGCTGTGCTTCTACGGGTGGGAATTTCTAGGCATAGCAGTGAGGTTCCTCAGGCTGGAGGAGGTGCTGTGGGGAGTGAGGATGTGGGATTAGATTGGAGGAAGTGCTGTGGGGTTGGACCAGGCCACCTGCTCTGGCCAGGAGAGCCACCAACCTTCAGGTTTGCTACTCACCCAGGCTGCCCAAAGCCCCATCCAACCTGATCCTGAACACCTCCAGAGGTGGAGCATCCACAGCCCAGCTCCCTCAGCCTGTCCTCGTAGAGGAGGTGCTCCAGCCCTCTGCTCATCTTTGTGGCCCTCCTCTGGACCTTCTCTGTCAGCTCTACATCCCTCCTGCATTGGGATCCCCCCCCCCATATCTGCACACCACTGTGCCGTAAACCTTTGGCAAATGGTCTGTGTACCTCAGAATAGGAAATAGTGTAATCCGTCCCTCTCCTGTGCACTCAGCCAAGAAATAGCACCGTGCTTGTTACCAGGATGCAGCTCGTGATGAGTTTCTCCAAGCAGATGATGCGTGTGCCTGCGTTCTGAAACCAGCTGCCTTCTTATTTCGGCGTCGGCTTTTTTAGTAATCCAAAGAAGCAGCCTTAAAATATCAGCTCATTGCACTGTGAAATGGAATGGGAAAACAAATTGACTCCCACTAATTGGACATCATATTTTGACCAGATTGGGGGAAAGGAGGGATCCTGATTTCATAGAATTGTAGAATAGGTGGAGTGGACTTTCAAGGGTCCTCTGGTGCAGCTGCCCTGCACTGAGCAGGGATGCCCACAGCTCTGAGCCCCCCCAGCCTCACCTTGGGGTCTGCCTGGATCCCCCCCACCTCTCTGGTCAAGATTCCCAGCACTGACTCAGTTATATACCTTTATTAAACCAGATGTTTAGGTTCCCAAAAGGTGCTGTGTTGTAACCAAGTGCTGCTTGACACAGGCTGGGGATGTCTGCTGTAGAAATCCTCATGTCCCTTGGGATCCATGGGGTCTGCTCTGTGTCCCTCCCCATATTGAGGGGGCAGGGTGCCTGATATCCCTGCAGCCCACTGATGGCACAGAGAGAGCCATGCAGCCTTTAAGTTTGGAGAAGACCTGTGAGATCATCCATCCTGCCAGCCCATCCCTGCCGTGCCCACCCTCCTCCATCCTCCCAGTCTGAGCTCTGGAATCGTGTTCCTGCCTCAGCCAGGTTGCTGGGGCAGAGGCGTGGAAGTGGGATGGGAATTTGGGGACGGATTAAAGCATCCTACAAAGCTCTCCTTGGCACAGCAGCAGGGATGCAGCTCGGTGCCCACTGGGGCTGCTCTGGAGCAGGCAGATTCCGGCCACCCACATCACACGCAGGCAGGTTGCATAAGGGGATGAGAATAACTTCACGTTGTCTTCTAGTAAAGGGGATTGCTTTGCAGCACATATGGACTTGCTGTTGTCTTGTACCATATCTGTTAGAAGGCATTTGTGTGTGTATAAATAGGTTGCTGTGATGAAATATGCTTGCTGATGGCCAGGTACCCAGCTCTGCTATGCAGTAACCACCTAAACATTGCATATTTGATTTATTTATCATAGAATCATGGAAAGGTTTGGGTTAGAAGGGACCTTTAAGGTCATCTCATTCCAATCCCTCTGCTATAGGCAGGGACACATTTATGTGCCCATGTTTAAAGTACTGCTTTCGTGGTTGCATCAAGCATGCTTAGCTTGCAGTGTGGCTGTTGGCTTCAAGAGGAAATAAGGAACCTGTTCCTTCTCCAAATCCCCACCTGTAGGTAATTTATAATGGGCAATTCTGTGTGTTCAGCTGGCTCAGTGGGAGCACAAGGCATTGCTGTGGGTGACACCAGGATGCTGCACTGTGCACAGTGAGCAGCAGGAGTGCAGGAGCTGCTGCTTTTGTGGGGTTCTGGTGTTGGCTCAGAATCCTGGGAGCTTCTGCATTGGATTTTGCTCTCTTTTCTGTGTTGGTAAACACCAAGGTGAGGAGCTTCATTCTGGGGAATAGAGCAATCCCTGTAGCTGCTGCCAACAAAGAAACGGGGATCCAAAATAGTTTGCTATCAGCTGCACAGCTGTGTGTGCAAGCTGCTGTAATGAAAGGCCTGCCTTTGTCACCCAAACCAACTGCCTTAGTTTTAGCACAGCAAACATTCGAATGACTGGCACATCCATAAATTTAAATCACTTCACCTGTTGCATATTTTCACTGCGTTGTAATTTCTGTCAGCCCATGCACTGTGCAGTCCTGTTTGCTGAGCAGCTCTGTTTGTGAGGGTGGATGGTGACAGGACAAGGGGGAATGGTTTTAAATGGAGACAGGGGAGGTTGAGGTTGGATATTAGGAGGAAGTTTTTGATCCAGAGGGTGGTGAGGCACTGGCACAGGTTGCCCAAGGAGGCTGTGGATGCCCCATCCCTGCAGGCATTCAAGGCCAGGCTGGATGTGGCTCTGGGCAGCCTGGGCTGCTGGTTGGTGACCTGCACACAGCAGGGGGTTGGAACCAGGTGAGCACTGTGCTCCTTTTCAACCCAGGCCATTCTGTCCTTCTGTGATGCAGCACAACACTGACTTGCCAGATCCTGTATTCATGTCAGCAGTTCTCGATGTAAATGGAAATGGAAAGAAGAGCTGTGCAGAAAACCAGAGGATCTCACAGTCTGTGCAGCTCGCTTTGCTGCTAGGAGCAGTTGTGCTGCATGTGCATCTTTCTTTGGGAGAAATCACCAATGAAATGTTCAGTATTGTTTTCCTGCAGTGCCTTGAGGTGAGTGAAGCTGTGTTCAGTGCTCCATTCGCTTCCCACGGCCCAACCTGATCAATGTGTGAGATGGAAACCCCAAATGCTAAAGCAGAAGTGCATTGCTGGGGCAGTGCTGTGACACCCAGCTTTGGAAGGAGGAAGGGAATCTGTTTGGAGCACGTTCACGTCCCAAGGAAAGCTGGGAATTAGTTTTTCCTTTCTTTGTTCCTCCTCAGCTCTGTCCTACAGCCGCTTCCTACAGAGAAGAGGAAAACGTGTTTCCTTCGGTTTCTGTTTGCTCCTGATTTCTCCTGTGGAAACCGATCTGGAAATCCAAGCACTGTGCATCCACAGCTCAGTCTTTAGCTCAGGATAAAGGGCACACGGCCTTCCTCCAAGCAGCAATTTAATGGCATTACCCTTCACTTGATCACAGGGACCGAATGCTTCGCTTCTTTCTTTGGAACAAACTCCCTTTGCTGTGTATCCAGGTCACCTTGGACAGCTGTGCTCATTTTTGGCCCCCGAGCTGCTGAGAGCTGCCAGGGGCTGAACGGCAGCACCACATCTCAGTGAGCGCCGTGCTCTCATCTGGTTTAAATCTAACTTTTAATGAAGCAAAACTGTCAGGAAAGGGGAGGAGGGAGGTGAGGAACGTTTCTGCAGCAGCGCCGCTCCCGTTTCTGCCGTTCAAAGGATTCCGTGGGTTTTTGAGCAGAACGCACGTGGGCTGGAAATGCTGACGGCGTGATCGCATCCCGGAGTCCCAGGTCTTCATCCATTGTTTCTGTAGTTTAACAGGAATTAGAAACAGCACCGAATATATAGGGATGGCTGCAGGCCTCCGTTTGGGAAGCTGAAGTGAGCGCTGCCGGCTTCTGCCTCATCTTTCCTCTTCCCTCTGAGTGCCGCAGGGAACACGCGTGGAATTTGTACTCAGAGCTGATTCAGAAGATACTGAGAAGGGGAATTTTAGATGGGAAATGACGTGGAGAACTGGTGCTGTGACTCAGCTGTGAGCCTCAGAACCCGACCTCCTGGGTTTGGATGGGAAGATGAAAGCGCCATCCGCTCCTCCTGCGCTGTTGGTGCATGAGATGCTGCTCCTCAAATCCGTTTCCCCTGTGGAGATAAAGACTTTTTTTGGTAGTCCACGTTGGAAATAAGTTTATCAACAGGGAAAGAAGGATCCTTTCATAGAATCATAGCATCTTTTGAGTTGGAAGGGACCTTTTCAGGTCATCTTGTCTCACTCCTCTGCATTGAACAGGGACATCTACAGCTCCATCAGGTGCTCAGAGCCTGGTCCAGCCTGACCTTCTTCCCTTCCTCTGTCCTCCCTTCCCCTTCTTGTTTGCCTTCCCTCTTCCCTCTCCTCTCCATAAAACAGAAGGATGTTACCCTGTAATTTCATTATTTTAAGTTAGACTTTTTAAAACCTGGCTGATCTCTAAGTTCCCCCTCTGCAGTGCTGGTTACTGCTGGCTGCTTTATTCGTGCCACAGCAGAAGGAACCGCACGCTGCCTGCTTTCCCCTTCCTGTGATTCGTCCATCAGCAGAACCAGGAGCTGTGTGGGAGCAGTCCAGGAATGCACCTTGTTGAAGTTTCCTCTCCAGAGGGCTGCTCTGCCTGTGCCCATCACGGCCTCCTTTGGGCAGGTTGTTTTTGGAGAGAGCCTGTGCATTTGAGGGATTGCTTTCCACCATACGTGATGTGTGGGATAATACAGCTCTGCCATACCCACATGCAAAACTCAGCTCCTCTTCATCTGCACTGGAAGCAGGGGATTGCAGCTCCCTGCTCGTGGTGATCCTTCACTGTCCCTCACCTGTGCTGGAAGCAGCGTGCTGCTATGGGGTTTATGCATAGAGGTGTGCAAACCGTAATCAGAGTGCAGAGTTAATTAGTGCAGATCCACTGAAACCCGCAGCGCTTTGTTCCATCGGGTCATGCGGTGCTCAGAGCTCTTTTCTATGTGAATTGTTCCTGTCAGAGCAAAACTAAGCTTAGTCATTGAAGCCTTTTGGTGATCCATGGTAATTTCCTTTTCCCAGTGCCTTTCCATTTAAAGAAAACTTTTTTTTAATTAGAATGCTAACTCATCTATACATTACATGGCAGAGAGAATGCAGGAGAATTAGGGTGCTCAGCAAGCTGAAGCAGAGCACAGTGCTAATGGAGATGGAATGATTATTCGGAAGGAATACAGGCGTGCTGGTTTTGTTCTGTTTTTATTTGGTAGCTTCATTCCAGATCTCTGCTTTTGTCCTAAGTTCATCTTTGGTTTCATGTGCTGTTCAGTTCACACCTTGCTGTTCTGGACACTGGTCGTGGGTGATGTTGTGACGTTTGGTGGCTTTGTGAATGTTGGGGAGAATTGCTGTGCCAAGAGGAAGAAGCAGGAAATCAGTGCCCTGGTGGAAGGCAGCCCACTGCTGCACAAAGTTCATCAGTAAGGCAGCTTATTAAGCTTGCAACTGCTGACACTGTGATGGTTTTGCATCATGTGGTGGAATCCTGTCCTGGAATGGCCATCGCTTCCCTTGAAGAAGAAAAACTCCTCTCAAAGTCAAGCAAGATTTTGTTTGCACCGAGGAAAGGGTTTGAGGTTTTGTTCTGGTATATTGCTTTGAATAACTTCTCTTGCTCTTCTCATGGAGGTTCTGCAGCAGCAGCAAGGCTGTTCCTGTATGATGCAATGCTGTGTGTGCCATTGGGTCCTTGGGAACAGGGCTGTCCTGCAGAGCGCACGTGCAGTGTTGGCTGGATGTTGTCTGCCTTGACTTCAGCAAGGCTTTTGGTACCATATCCCAAGATATCCTGGTAAGGAAGCTGTTGGGTAGATGAGAGGACAGAGAGGTGAGCTGAGAGCTGTCTGAGCTCAGAGGGCACATATCAGTACAGCTGGATGTGAGCTGCTGGAGAGGAGCTCTGCAGAGCAGGACCTGGGGGTCCTGGTGGGTGGCAGGTTGTCCAGAGCCAGCAGTGTGTCCTGGTGGCCAAGAAGGCCAATGGGATCCTGGGGTGCATGAAAGGGAGTGTGGGCAGCAGGGCAATGGAGGTGATCCTCCCCTGTGCTCTGCCCTGGTCAGGCCTCATCTGGAGCACTGCATCCAGTTGTGGGTTCCCCAGTACAAAACAGACAGGGATCTCCTGGAGAAGACCAGCAGAGAGGGCACGAAGATAATGCAGGGCCTGGAGCATCTCCTTTGAGGAAAGGCATGAGAAAAGAAGACTGAGAAGGAATCTTAAGAAAAGTGTACAAATATGTGTGAGAGTCGAAGGGACATGGCCAACCTCTTCTTAGCAGTCTGTGGGGACAAAACAAGGGGAAATGGCCACAAACTGGAGCATAGGAAGTTCTGCAACAATATGCAGAAGAACTTCTTCACAGTGAGGGTGATGGAGCACTGGGATGGGCTGCCCAGGGAGCTGCTGGGGTCTCCTTCTCTGGAAATATTCCAGACCTGTCTGGATGCCAACTTGTGCAGCCTGCTGCAGGGAGCTGCTTGGGCAGGGGATTGGATTCACTGAGCTCAGGAGGTTCCTTCCAACCCCTGCAGTTCTGTGACTCTGAAGGATCAGCCCCAGCAGGTGGAGGTGTGGAATGGTGCAGATCACTTCTCTGTGCTTTGCTCAGGGTTATGCTGCGTCGCGAGCACTGATGGTGTGATTCTGGCCATAAGGTTTTGCTGTGCTCATGGGGGGTGTTCAGGATGTCAGCAGGCTTTTCGGTTTTGTACCTCAGCTGTAGCACAGAACCTTCAGTGCCAGCCCAGTTGTGGTTATTAACATCTCCGACCGTGAGAAGAGCTTCTTTTCAGAGGAACATTGCTTGGTTGGCACAGCAGAGGTCTGTGGCTCTGATGTGAGCCTGGAACAATGAAATAGGGACGTGCTATTCCAGTTACAAGGATGACTGCTAGTGAGGCTGCAGTGAGGCAGCTGGACCAAACCCCATTGGCAGAGCTGCAGCTTCACGTGAAATATTAGCACCTGGCTCTGAGCAGGATGATGGTTCCCAACACCTTTCTGACCCGGGTAGCAATCCCTCCGAAACCATTGCATTTATATGGCACCTGGCTGTTAGCTTGTAGCACGGGAGGTGCATGAGAGCAAAGCCCATCCCGAGGTTCAGCCCCATTTTTGGTGTTCAGGGCAGGAGGACTGAGATGTGAGTGGTGCACAGGAGGGCTGCCAGGCTGAGCAGTGCAGGCAGGAGTTGGGAGAGCAGCTTTTCAAGTTGGCCTTTCACTTCAATGGGCAGTGAGCGCAGCTGGGAACGCATCGCCGTCACCTGCACACAGCTTACAGCCCAGCTTATTTCTCCGGTCTGGCAGAAATACCCATTGAAAAACGTGGTGCTGAAGATGTTTTAGAAATCATTACTTCACTACCAGCAAAAGGGGCACAGCACTTTGTCACTGCATTTCAGATCCAGTGCTGTTTTTGTGTGATGCCGGTGCTGTTTTGCTCTGGGGCACTTTGACTTTCCCAGCTCTTCCTTTCATTCCTTTGAATCGTTTCTGGATTTGCAAGGATGGAAGTGAAGCACTCAGGTTCTCTCCTTCTGGGCAGCGTTGGTTTCCATCTGATCATCCACAGGGAGTGCAGCACCTGTGGGATCAGACATTTGCAGTGCTTCAAAATGGGTTTATTTTCATTGCTCTGCAGAGGAAGCAATCACTGAATACAGAATTTGTGTATTCATTTCAGTGTTTTGGAGTTCAATACCTGAAACCCCAGCAGGCTCTGCATCCCTCTATGCCATCTTAGTCCTTTACATGGCAGAGTGCAGTCCTGTTTGCTTCCTATAAAAGATGGGTTAAAGTGGGAAGGAAACAGGGAAGTGCTTGGGAGCATGAGGAGCTGCTGCAGCCCCGCATACTCTGAAGGCTGCAGCCTGCAAGTTTGAATCAGAGCCATCTCCTTTGTAAAGAATGCAGATAATGCTTTTTTTTTTTTTCTTTTTTTTCAGCAAAAAAGGAAAAAAAAAAAAAAAGGGGGGGTAGGGGGGGTAACCTGATCTGAGTCTGACAGTGTCATTAAGTGCTTCCATCTGTTGCTCGCTGTTTCCCTTATTCATGAGCCCTCTCTCTCTCTCCCCCTCCTTCTCCTTAGCCCCTCTGAGGAAAGCAAAGTTTGTTGAGAGCCCTCGCATCCCCGAGTCTGAGCTTGGCTCACCAACACTCTCTTCAGCACAGAAACTGGACGTGGATGCATACTGCCCTGGTAAGCTGCATTCAGAGATGCTGCATTTGGAGAGGGACTGCAGCTCCAGCCAGAAGGAGCGCTGCATGTAGTGCAGCTCTGTTTAATGGTGCTGGCTGGGAGCTGCACAGCCCCGTTGCATTGAGCAGCTCCATGCATTCGTTTCTCACTGCTGCCCATTCACACCTGCTGCTTGCTGTGTGCTGCAGGTGAGAGCTGCACGGCTGCCCCCCCCTGGGGCAACGTAGGAGACGGGGAGTATGGATTACAGGAGGTGAAAGTGATCCAGTTCGCTTGAAATTTCATTTTTCATGCTGGCTCTTGGAAGGGCTGGAATGAGAACACGTTTCACAGCTATCATTGCACAGTGTTGTGTGATCTCGTTGAGCCTACACCCAAAAACATTGCAGATGGTGAGAGCCTATGGGGGTGTTCGTGGCCGGGGGAGCTGTGTGAGCAGTGCTTGGGGTGCAGGCTTTCTTCAGTGTGCTTTCTTTGAGACTGGCTTCTTAGATAAAAAAGCAATCTCTGTGCTTGGAAGTGCCTCCTCCAGGCCGGAGCTGCTGTGAAAAGGGCTCTTCCTTTGTCAAGGATCATGAAATACTTAAAATTTTGCCATCGCAGCCCTTTCTTCTTCCAACTGAATTCCTTCTACTCCTGTGTTTGTAACTGTAGTAATTATAACTTGTTATGATTGGACCTGCAGAGAATTAGAGTTGTAAATGTGGCTTAAAAGCAGAAATCCTGCATTCCTCACTCATGGCATCTCTCCCAGGTGTGTTTCGTCCTTCTGCCCCAGCTCCATGTGCCCGTGGTTTGGGGGTGTGCATCCTCCTATCTATCACACACACAGCCCTGGGTGCTGATGGTGGCATTTCGTATTGTTTCTCTTTTTTTTTGCTTTTTGATCTCCTTCATTCACTGCCAGGGGAGTGACGTTAAAGGGGACGTGGGATTTCCTCGTGCTTTGAGGTGTCACTGAAGAAACATGATGGAAAAAAAGAAGGGAGAGGAAGAGAGTGAGTTGCCATAGGGCGTGCTGCTGGGCAGGGCTTATGTGGTGGCATGGCTGACACTGGGAGGGAACATTCCTGGCAACCCTGGGAGAATGGTGAAAGGAATCATCTGGGGAAGGATTTCTGGAGCTGTTCCTGGAGAAAAGGTTTGCAGTGCACAGGGATCCCCCTGAAGTCTTAGACTCATGGAGTCATTACTTTGGGAAAGGCCAAGACCGGGTTGGATGGGGCCCTGAGCAACCAGATCCAGACCCAGATCTGTAGGTTGGTGGCCCTGTGTGGCAGGGTGCTGGGACCTGGTGATCCTTGGGGTCCCTTCCAACCCAAGCCAGTGTATGAGGACCATTAGGATCACCAAATCCAGCCACTGACCCATCACCACCATGCCCACCAGCCTTGTGTGAGGAGAAGGGGGAGAACAGAGATCTGGACAACGCGTGAACAATGGCTGCCTCTCAACGTAGGTGATGTCCAGCTGCAGTGGGAGGGTGGAGGAAAGGGCCTCAATTTCATCTGGGACTGTGGCAAAGCCAGCAGGCAGCACCCAGCATTGGTTCTCCAAGCAATTCCAGCTCCTTTCCTTATATCTAGTCTTGCTTTGTCCTGCTCTGTGGTGCGTGCATCCTGCAGGGGTGTTCGTGGTGTCAACCTGAGCATCTCCAGGAACGGGATCAGGAGGAGCAAGGCTCAGAGTTGAAGGAAATAAAAAAGGTTGGAGGTGTGCAGGAGCTGAGTGAGGGGTGGAGGGCTTTGCAAAATGATCCCTGACAAGTAATGTCATTAACTGCACACTTAAAGGCAGTTTAAAGCACTCAATAGAGATGAGGAGAGAACATTTTCTGCTCTCCTTATAGGAATGATTGCTTCAGCTCGAGGTGCCCGGAGATGAAGTTTTGCTCAGTGCTGTCTGTGTTAAGGCTGAGGCTGATTTCAGCAGGGAAGGGTTCCTTTGCTGTGCTGCGGTGTGAATTGGTGCCTGTAATAATGCATGCTCACTGCTGGAAATGTGGAAGGAGCAGAAGGGGCTGGATGGCATCAGAGGGAGCTGCTGATGGGGAGGGCATAGCTGAGACTGGAAACTGTTCTGTTCATCGTTAGGCTCTGTGCTGCTGGTCGTGCTGAGTTCTGGAGGGTGAATTTCAGTTCAGGTGAAAGCAGCCATTGCCCCACGTCCTACAGTGGTTTCATTTCAGGTGGCAGAAAGGTTCTGTGGCTTCAAGAAAGACATTTCTCAGTGCTATTTGTGTACATGTTCCTGTGACTGCACGGCCATTAGAGGTAACCCTGCCCTTCTGGGCATCCAGGTGGTGAAGGAGCTGCTGCCTCCTGTCTTGGTGCTGCTGCTCTTTGTCCTCCTTCTCTTGTTTAAGCCTGGCATCTCAGTTTGATCTCTTAAGTGCTGTAGGGCTGTGCTGAAAGTACTCTGAGACAGATGGATGGTGCTTTCAGGGAATGGCCTTTCCTCTTAGATCTGAGGCGGTGGTTGCATTTTGTGTGATTTATTGCCTTGTCATTGGGCTTCAAAGGCCAAACGTGTTCTGACGTTACCTTTTAATGGGATTAAATCCTTCTGCAGAAGAAGCAGTTGGTGACTGTCTGCTTGTCTGGGGTGTCTCCTGTTCCATGAAGTGGGGCCCCCTCACAGTGCCATGGAAGTGAGGGCTGACCTGGGGGCTTCCCACTGCCGTGTTGCTCATGGCCATCCCGTTGCTCCTTTCTCTTTTGCACCACACAGGCTGACACCTGCTTCCTTTTGCTTCTTTCTTTTCATCGTGTAAAAGTGTGGGGTTTTTCACTTTACACACACACGAGCTTCTGTCAAACACCAACAGGGCACCTCTTCTGCAGGAGTCAGAGCTGCACTTGGAGGTTTCCTGATGAAAGCATAGGAAATAAGTGAAACAAAAAGCTCCAAACTAAAACATCAGACAGCAGGATGTGTGTCCAACCCGTCACATCAGATGGTGATGGACTGGGAGGAAGGCTGGGAATGATCAAACCAACCGTGGCCTGACAAATGCTGTTACTGGGAGACCTGCATCTGGCCCAGCATTCTCCAGCCCACTGACCTGGAGGGAATGGGAAATCATTGCAATCAGCCCTAATTGCAGCAATTGTGGCCATTCCCTGCCTGGTTGCTATGGGAGCCATTGATGTCTTTCAGGCTCCTCTTGGGAGGACAGCACTGTTTTCTGTTGTGCTTTGAGGTAGGAAGAAACTCAAAGTAAACCAGGCTGAGATTCTGCCATCAGGACATGCGTAGAGGTCACAGAACCATTGCTGTTGGAGAAGGGCTTCAGGATCACCAGGTCCAACCATCAGCCCGTGGCCACTGTGTCCCTCCACAGAACCACAGAATCACAGAATGGCCAGGGTAGGAAGAGATCTCAAGGATCTGAAGCTCCAACCCCCTGCCACACGCAGGGCCACCAACCTCCACATTTCATAGCAGCCCAGGCTGCCCAGGGCCCCATCCAACCTGGCCTTGAACACCTGCAGGGTTGGACGGGGCATCACAGCCTCTCTGGGCAGCTGTTCCAGCACCTCACCGCTCTCAGAGTAAAGAACTTCCCCCTGACATCCAATCTCAATCTTCCCTCCCTCAACTTCAGACCATTTCCCCTTGTCCTGCTGTTACCTCCCTCTTCACGGAGTTGATTCCCCTCCTGTTTGCAGGCTCCCTTTAGGTACTTTAGGCTGCAATGAGGTCACCCCACAGCCTTCTTTTCTCCAGGCTGAACGAGCCCAGCCTGTCTTTGTAGGGAGATGCTCCAGCTCTGATGTCCTCCAGCATCCCAGAGGAGCATCATTTTGGGATTGGCTGCAGACTGCTCACCGCTGGGTGTCGATGGGCTTCTGTGGCAACTGAAGGTGCAAACAGGGGTTTGTGGAATGAGCCTTTGTGTCAAAGTGCCTGAGGGCAGAGCTGGAAATAGCAGGGATTGCAGGTACTGCTGCCATCTGTTTTGGCTGTTATGTGAGCTGAGATGACATGGTACTCTGGAAGCTTCCTGATGTGATCTACAAACCTCTGGCTTTCCTTTGTAACCTAGGGATTGGTTTCCTCTCTCTGGAGAGCAATAAAAAGACTTATGGTGGTGGTCCAGAAGTGAAGTGTAGGAGAGGTCCAGCTCCAAAGCACCACGTGGCTGCAGGACAGGAGCTGGGAGGTGCTTGTGGCACACTGCTGCTATTGGTTCTGAAACCATCAGTGATGAGCCCATCAGGATCAGTGCAAAGCCCTCATTTTCACATCTGAGCCCATGTGATGCTCCGTACCACACTTCCCTGCAAGCAGGCAGAACCAGGGGCCTTTGCTGTACTGTGTGCTCAGTTGTGGCCTTGCTGATGGGCACAGACGAGGTCACACTTCACCTTCAGAGTTCATGGTGGGAATATAAGGATGCTAAAGAAGAAAAAGGAAGGGGCAGTGATGTAGGTGGGGCTCTTGGTCATCACCTTGCCAATTAGTCATCATTTTTTCCTCTCAACTTGGATATTTCATAGAACCCTAGAATGGTTTGGGTCGGAAGGGACTTCAAGATCATCTCATTCCAACCCCCTGCTACAGGCAGGGCACCTCTCTCTACACCAGGTTGCTCAAAGATGTGTTTATTCCCAAAAACTTTACAATCTGGAGGAAGCAATCAATAATTCTGCTTTTGTTATGATTTTGGATGTGAGTTTTGGGGCAGTATTAGTTTTGCTGCAAGTTTCTATGGATGTAAGAAGTGAATGTTGGTTTTACCAGCTCTAAAGATAAGTGTGTTTCTGGAGAGCTGCTCCATTCTTTTACAAGCTTGGTTCCCATGTCCTAATGGTTGAATCAATCCAATGGATGCTTTTTTTCCCCCTTAACCAAAATACACTTGAACTCCAGGGATGCTATGGAGAGCTTCTCATCAGTGAAAATATGTGGTGCTCTGAAAGCCGCTCTGCTGCTCTCTTACCAGTTGCCTTGACTGCCTACCACTCTTTAGGACTGCAAAACAAGGGCTTCTTTATTCTTTTCCAGTGGGAATATTGTTCCCAGTGCTGTAATTTGTTCTGATTGTCAGTATTCTGCCCATCCTGTCTGTTCCTTTCTCTTGGTCAGCACAGCTGCATGCCCACCCTGCAGACAGGAGATGGCTTTGTGGTGTCCAGTTCACAGGGCAGACGTTTAGATATCAATATCACTGATGGTGTGACTCCTGATCACTGGAAAAATAATGGCTTGGAACCCAAACATGACAGTGTTGGCCAGCTGCTGGCTGGAAAGGGCAGATAACTGACAGCCTTGCTGGGCAGCATCCGTGATACTGACGTATCTTCCAGAGGTCTGCAGCTTACTGCACGCTCCAAAATTGCTGTTTGGGCCTGAAATTGCAGCAGGTTTCCCAAGCTTACTGCTGGATTCTCTTCTCTGTTTCCCAACCCAAAGAGATGTGAGAAGTGAGGTTACCTCCCTGGCTCTCATCCTGCCGCCCGTCTGCTGACCTCACTGAATTACCTGGGTAAGGTTGCTGGTTGTGTGCTGCACAACCTGATTGTGCTGTGAGGATGCTGTTGTCAGTTGGATTTGGCTTGTGGGAGGTCTTTGTTGGTGTGGCTTTACCTGCAGTGATGGCACAGCAACACATGAGTGCTCCAAAGTGGTGCTGGGAACAACGGTTCCTCTCTGCTCTGTGGCAGAGGAGCACTCATCCCTGAGCCCATGCTCAGTTTGTGACAACTGTGGCCTTTTTTGATACGAGTTCAGGGATGGGTGCTTTGAGTGTCCTCATCTTTTCCCCATTCTCTTTTCTCTGGCATTTAAACAGGAGAGCAAATCCAAGAGAATCCATCCCCAAATACAAGTGCAAAGGATTTCTTCAAACCCAGAGCATGACATACATGGGATTAGATTTTCTGGTAGTGTTGACGTTGCTTTTGCTGGCTGTGTGTGGCTCAGCTGGTTCCTGACTGACAAGTGACTTCCTTCTGGCAGTCTGATGCAGAGGCAGCAGGAGGGGCTGCTGGAAAACAGCTTTGGTTTGTGCTGCAAAGGAGAATTTCTCTTAAATTTCTCCATAGAACGAATGCTGTGCAACTCAGGCGAGGTTTGGACCTGGTCTTGCAGGGAGGGAGAAGAGCAGTTTGTTGGGGAAGCACCTGGATAAAGCAGCATGGGGTGGCCTTGAGCCGCTGCTGGGACTCCATGGTGTTCATCCTCAGCATTCTGGCAGCTCGAGGTCTCAGCTTGGGAGTGACGTGGTTCCACAGGGCTGATTCCAGAGCAGTGCATCTGATGTAGCTTTCATCCCTCGCTGAAGAAGTTTTCTCTTCTTGATGCGAGCAAGAGAAAAGAAAAAGCCGTTCTGTTAATTCTGAGATGAGGGAGATGTGCAGGAATGGTCAAGGGCATTTTCCAAATATAGCTCGATATATCCAGAATAATTTAAAGCAGATGTACATAATAATGGGACGGATTCAGGTCACATGTAAAGAGGGACGTCTGGATAAAACCCTACAGTTATGTAATAGAAGATCCAAATAATAAATGGCACCGTTTATTCCAGTGCTGTACAGGGGCTCACTCTCTGCATGCAACTGCTCTGTTCTCTCACTGCTTGTTGAAGAAGTTCTGATTTATCAGACAAATCAGTTTTATATTCAGGCAAATTCTAGATTGGGCACAACTGAGCAAACTGTTACCCACTTCTTGCAGTTTGACGCTCACTGGAATAGATTTCAGATGTAATTTCAGTTCCATTCAGGATCTGTTTTTGGAAGTGAGAATTTAACCATTACAGTAAAGATATTCCGTGGAGTAAAGCCACACTTGGTTTCTCACAGAGGTGCCACCCCGCGTTGCAGATCTGGAAGAGGAGGCAGTGGTAACCATCCAACAAGTCACAGGATTGCAAAATATGTCATAAAGAAACCTCATTCCATTTTAAGCAATTGCAGCTGAAATACGTGGCAGATTTCATTATAGGAATGGAAAGGATTGAAGGGAAACAGTATTTTACAGTGATAACGTTCAAAACCAGACATTTGGAGTGCTTTACTGAAAAGAGCAAAACTAATACACTGTGCTTAGGAAATTATAGATTGGATTTTTCAAGGAAATGTTATGAAGTTTATGAACTCCTGGAGAAAACAGAACTGTTCTGACGAGAAGCAAACCCCAGTGCCCCTGCTTTTGCCCGGAGCCTTCTGGTGATCCCTGGCCATGTTCCCAGCACAGGACCACCTTGAGTTGGAAGGGACCTGCAAGGATCACTGGGTCCAACTTGTGGCTCAGTGCCTACAAACCCGACTTGTGGATCAGTAACTATGAACCCAACTCCAGTGCAAGGCTCTGTACCTACAAACCCATCTGAATTCGTGGCTCTGTACCTCCAAACCCAATTCATGGCTCAGTACCTACAAACCCAGCTCCAACTCATGGCTCTGTACCTACAAACCCAGCTCCAACTCATGGCTCTGTACCTACAAACCCAACTCATGGCTCAGTACCTACAAACCCAACTCATGGCTCAGTACCTGCAAACTCAACTCCAACTCATGGCTCAGTACCTACAAACCCAACTCCAACTCATGGCTCAGTACCTACAAACCCAACTCCAACTCATGGCTCTGTACCTGCAAACCCAATTCCACCCAAAACCTTTTTGATGCAGGCAGGGTGACCTGAACTAGGCGCTGTATGGCAGAAGTGGAAGAACTGCAAATTACTTCTGGAGCATTGAGAAAACTCCCTTTTTCTTTGAAGCTGGCTCCTGAGTGAGGCCAGGAATGATGCTGAGCGTTGTGGTCTGTCCTGGCACCTTGCTTTGGAATTGAGCTAAAACTTCTGATTTTGTTACATGTAGGTTTTTTCTTTGCAACCAGGAGACCAATGTAGTGTTGCTCCAGAGTTGAACCCTTCCAAAGTAACCAGAGCCTGTGTAGGTGAGTTGTTGGGATCCATGAGATTGCTCCCAGCAGCCCTCATTCAGGTAATTCTGGGATGAATCGCACAAGCGATGGGGCTTAGCTGAAATGGGTTCAGCTGTTGGAAAGGAAGGAGAATCAGAGGCATCCATTTGGTCGGTGTGCTCAGCTTGTAGTGCTCTCAGTCTCTGCACAAACCGTCTTACATCAGTGCAGGAGCTTTGATTTGCTTCTGTTGTGTAACACAGCAGCTGCCTGTCCTGAAGATGAAGGGTTGGAAGAAGCGAGGTGTTCTCCAGAAATGGGATTACCTCTTGCGTGTGGCCTTTTGCATAGTGCTCCTCTGCTTTCTGTTTTGAAGGTGCCTCTTATTTACGAAAAGGTCACCGTGAAAGAATCCAAATGTCTTATTTTTGGGTTCATTTGTTTTGGCAGCACAAAGCAAGGCAGCGTGTGTGCATTTTCCTTCCCCAAAACAATGCGTGTGCTGCTCAGACAAATTACCTCTCCTTCCTCTGAGCCCGACCTCTCCTGGTGCTGAGGGTATTAATAACAGATTGTTGGTTATGTTATGGGAAACAAGCAGATCCCTGCAGTGTGTTGGTGTTTGTTGCTGCCAGATTTGTGCTCCTGGAACCCATTGCACTGAAGTGTGCATGAAATGTGGCCGCAGCATTGACTGCATTGTGCCTGCAGGGCTGGAGAGGTGATGCCCACCTTGCTGGAAGCACTGGGTCTCGCTGCCAGTAGGAGTCACAGACCTCTTGGAGCTGCTTGCTCTCTTCTTTGATACTCAGTTCAGACCAAAAACTGAAAGGTGGTGTGATCCAATCTAGTGGTGCTTTGCTAAAGCTCGGAGCTCTCTGCGCTTTGCAGTCGCTGTTGTAATAAAGCAATGGATGGTTTGAGGCTGCCCAGGATGCTCTTGGATGCTCTCTGTGTTCATGCCCTGTGCTGTGAGGAGGCTGCAGCCCTGCCAGGCAG
Organism: Tympanuchus pallidicinctus; assembly: GCF_026119805.1. Taxonomy (NCBI): domain Eukaryota; kingdom Metazoa; phylum Chordata; class Aves; order Galliformes; family Phasianidae; genus Tympanuchus; species Tympanuchus pallidicinctus. Next base: position 447,163 of record NW_026294755.1, on the reverse strand, counting down.
CTCTCACCTGTCTGTGCCATGAAGGGGAGGGAGCTGGGCAGGGGCTGGAGCACAGCTTTCATAGGGAGCAGCTGGGGGAACTGGGATCATTCATTGTGGAAAAGGGGAGGCACAAGGGGCACCATGCTGCTCCCCAGAGGAGGTTGTAGCATGGTGGGTTTGATCTCTGCTCCCAGTAACAGTGATAGGATGGGAGGCGATGGCCTGCAGTTGTACCAGAGAGGGTCCAGTTGGAGCAGTTTGTTCTGCAGAGTGATCAAGTGCTGGCATGGTCTGCCCAGGGAGCAGGGAGTCCCTGGAGGTGTTCAGAACCATGGAGACGTGGCACTGAGGGATGTAGCTGTGGGCACAGTGGGGTGGGCTTGGACATGAGGGTCTCAGATAGTCTCAGAGGTCTTTTCCAGCCTCTGTGGTTCTGTAAGCTGGGCTAAGCTCATAACTTCATTTTAGGCACAAACGACAGTTTTGTGCCCATGGGAGCAGTTATAGGGTTGGTGTGGGCAGGGTTACATCCAGCCCCAAAGGGGTGAGCCATGGCTCAGCTGCAGGAGCCCATACCCAGCGTTGCTCCCCATGCATCTCTGCAGACATCACGTGTGACGGACTGCACAGTCAGCTGTCTGCTAATTTTAGGCCAGTACAGAGATCTGGGATAAATTCTAAAAGTCTGCTTTTAAAAAAAGCAGAGATAACCTTGGAAATCAAAGTCCGTATACTTCTCATTTTACGTAAAAATATCTGTTCCGAATTTGACTCCCTGAGATGGTAAATGCCCACAGCCCAGATGTGGGTGGTCAGCAGCTCAGGAAAATTGGGCCATCCATCTAAATTTGTCTCTGTCTTCAATCCATCCTGTTCACTTCTGCGTGCTTTAAAGTGGTACAACAGGGATTCGGTGACTTAGAAGACAGCTTCCATTCTCACGCTCCGTAATCCACTTTCCCCATGGTGAAGCTGCCCTGGAAGCAGTGCTCCCGGAGCCAGCAGTGCTCACTAACATTGACTTTGTTGCATGGAGGTGCCCCGGGGCTCCCGAGGGCTGTGGTGTGGGTGAAGCACCCAGAATTTGCAGGCAGCTCCCATGAGATGTGCACTGGGAGCTGGATGGGAGTTTCTGGGTGCAGCTGGCTTGCATTTACTGAAGGCTTGTACATAACCTTGATTGTCTGCTTGGTTGGTGTTCAGTTAGAGTTATCAGAGAGCTCTATATGAAGCTCCAGGCTGAGAGCTGCAGCATCCTCAAGCTGGGACACGGGAAAGGAGATGGGCTCTTTTCCAGATTGTACATGATCAGATGAATAATTAACTGTGGAGTCATTGCAAATCCTAATTAGCATCCTACAGCTGCGCCAAGCGCAGCGTTGCATCGGTGTGATGTGGGAAGAGGTTGACCTTCAGGCTTCGACTGCACTGCAGCAGCTGTGGTCAGTGGGGCAGAATGCGGCCTCACCATTGGGATGCCACAAGTCATTAAACAGCCTAAATTTTTGGCAGGAAAACTCGAGGAAACAATCATGTGGAATTTTGCCTTTTGATGTCATTTTTAAGCTTGGTAGGGGCTGGGAGGTGCTCTCACCTCTGTGTCACAGCCCAGACGATGCGCAAGGAAACCTCTCCAGAGCAGCACTTCCCATATAATCCTGAGCATGTCAGAAGCAGCAGATGACAGCAAACGATGCTCATGATTTTTCTGCCCTATCCTGTTAACCCCTGAGAAGTGCAGGTTTGCTGCTGAGCATCTCATGTAGTGCTTTAGGAGCAGCAGAAGTTGGCACATGCGGGTTTGAATTCACAACATCCAGGAAGTCTTGCTTCCCAGTTGGGTTTCCTGTTGGTGGGGCAGGGAAAAGGAGGTGAATGTGTTTCTTCCACCTGAGGTGCAGAGAATAAAACAAGCAATGAGAGCAGAAATAACAGCCGGAGTAAGAGTAAACATGCCTTCACAGCTGGGGGAATGAATAACCTACAGTTAATGACCATCAAAAAACATTAGCACGGATTTGAATGACGTGTGTAACCTGAAATCCTGGATACAGAAGTCACAGCATGGAAAGTTAGCTGCGTTCTGTTGGTAAATGCACTGAGCAGTAGCCAAGGTCAGCAATTTATCTCAACCTGTTTGTTTCTCTCTCTCCTCAGGTGACGCTGAGCAGGAGCTGGGACCCCCTCCATCCGTAGATGAGGCAGCAAATACACTCATGACTCGCCTGGGCTTCCTCCTGGGGGAGAAAGTCACAGAGGTACAGCCAGGGCCCCAGTACAGCATGGAGGTGCAGGATGAGAACCAGGTATGTCGTGTCCTCTGCTCTCCTTTTAACAGCAGAATCACTGCATGCTTGGGTTGGGAGGGACCTTACAGCCCCCAGCCCTTCTCCCTGCTGTGGGTTGGCTGCCCTGCAGCTCAGCAAACCCAGAGCCCATCCGTGGCAGTGGGCATCTCCAGCAATGGGGCACCCACAGCTCTGGGCAGTTCCAGTGCCTCGCTGCCTCTGGATAACAGATTTCCCCCTCACATCTGACCTGGATTTCCCTTCTTTTAGTTTAAAGCTGTTCACCCTTTCTTCCATCACTCTCTGCCCCTATTTAAGCTCCATTCCAACACTGGAAGGTGCTTGATGGTTCTGTTGGTTCCCATTTGAATGCAGGATGAGAGATGGTGGTTATTTCCTCATTACATGACAGCTGAGTGTCTCCTGATGATGAAACGATTGCTGTGAGGTAGAAGGCTGGATCTCCTCGTTCAGCAGTGAATCATTGCTCTGCATTCCAGGGATCAGCTCCCACCATGTGAAGCAACTCCTGTTGTTTTTCTGTGTCTGCAAACGTGGGAGTGGGCAGCATTTCTAATCAGCATGTAACGATCAAAATAATAAATAATCTGTCCTTCTCACATGCAGTATTTCAGAAGCATTTTAGCACTGTTGCACGAAGGCTGGCTGTCTCTCCAGGAAGGATAGATAGCTGGTAGTGGTGTTATTTTACATAGGGTCACAGATTTTGCTTTTGTTGGCCTAACAAGATGGTTTCATACTTGAAAACAGGTATAGAAAGCAAATGGTACAATCTCTGTTGTGATTGAACATGCTGCATCCTCTCTGGCTGGGAAGGAGCACAAGGTTGGGATCTTGGCTGCAGTGTAGGGTTGGCAGAACCTGCTTGAGTTTCTTCGTCCTGCTGTTCAGCCCTGGGGCTGTGCCCAGTGCCATCAGTGCTGATGAAATGAGGACAACGCTGGGAGACATCCTGCTGTTGGTTTTGAATATTGTTTTAAGCTAAGAGAAGGACGAGCCAGCAGGTAACAGAGCAACATGAGACTCCCAAGCTCAGCTGTAACTCTTCTGTTCTTTTAACAGTCTTCGCATGACTCTGCAGGATTCTGTCTCTGCTTTAGATACCAACACAGCACAATTCCAGAGACCAGGCTCACATTGCTGACTTCCCTAGGAGAGTCGATAAGAAACAGCAGCCAGAAATGGCACTGGGATTTCATGTGGCCCTGTTGGCATCCACGGAGCTCTGTCCCAAAGTGCCCCTGGAAGGGGATGGCACAGCACCCAGCATTGCCCCAAGTGCTCCGCTGGGCAGCTGGGCTCCCTCAGCCCCATTCCATAGGCACAACCAATGGGTTTGGGTCTTCCATCTCCTCCTCAGCCTGAAGATGGATGCCAAGAGATGTGTTTTTGTAAAAGCTTGGCCTTTAACGCATTCATGAGGTTTTTAATGATGTCATTCTGCTTTCTGTTGATGTGAGATGAGATGCGGTGGATTTGGAAGGTGTTCACCATTGTGCCAGAGAATGGGCTTTAGTGGCACCTGGTGGAGCGGGGTGCTCCACAGCCAAGCACTCTGCTCCAAATGGTTTCTTTTGTTGCTGCCTCTGGACAAAAATTAAAATCCCATCTTCTCTCTCAAGTAGAAATATCTAAAGAGAAGCAGCAGAGGGTTGCCCTGTAAATAGATGGATATCTCGGTCTGCGTGCTAATTTTTGCATTAAAAATGTTTCACAAGGCTCTTGATTGCCATTCATAGCTGGAAAAGAGAGAATGGTTCCTCCATGAGCACATTAATTCCTTTCTTGCTTGCTGAGTGTGGGGCTTAGGGCTCGGCTGTTTGGGGCTCCATGGGTTGAGAACCTCTTGGGCTCTCCTTCCCAAAATGATTCTTCCCTCAACTCTGCTGCTGAAAGCAGCACTGAAAATGGTGTGATAAGAAATTCATGAGATATGCAAAGATGAATGCTTCCAACGCTGAGCAGATGAGGGGCAGACGTGCTCTTACTGTTGCGGCCCCATCAGCACATCCAGTGCCTGGTTCTGAGTACACTGAAGGATGCAGTCCCCAATGCAGATTGCTGTGGAACGGCATGCTTGATGGAAGGTCTCTTCCTTAATCACGCTTTCCTTAACGAGAGATCACGAACGTCAAAGAATTAATCCTTTCTCTTTGACTTTTTGGGGAGCTGTTTTTGAACGGAGCTGCACAAAGGGGATGTGGGACTGTGACAGAGGAGTTTAATTCTGTGGAGCTTAGTGAGGATGTGACAGATGAAACAGCAGCAATCGTATTAATACAGAACGTTCTGTCAGTGGGAATGGATGCTTAAAGCTAGCGCAGAGGAAGGTTCTTTTATACAGGTACAGAAATAAAACATCAGTCACTGCCGAGCCGTGGCTGCGTTACTGAGCTGCTTCCTTCTGCACAGAGCTCAGTCTGCAGAGCTGCATCAATGGGGCCACAAATAAAAGCATTGGTAAGGACATCACTTCTGCTGTTCCATCAGACAGCGATGCTATCGGCCGGCGGAGGACTGAGCTTTAATTTCAGTGTTTTAGGGTTGGCAGATTGTTCTGCTGACCCCGAGATAAGCTAAGATTTCGGTATAGCAGTTGAGATGAAGGCTTGGCACAGCCTTGCCATGCACAGCACGGAGCTGCAGCAGTTCTCAGTGCTCTGGGGCTGGGCTGCTCGGGGGGCTGCCCCACAGCATGCCCACTCCCATCCTACAAGGACCCCTTTGGCTGGGGGAGCACAGAGGTTGGCAGCCTGCCTTGGGATCCCTGTTCTGCTTACTGAAGTCCTTCCTGGGTAATTTGTGAACTTAAAGTAGAGCAGTGAGAAGGAAAAAACCAATCTGACTTCAAACATATTTTGTGACTCGCGAGCACGATGCTGTCTGTGGGCAGTCTGGGTTCAAATGGTTTGAATGTGGATCTCTGGGATTATTAGGAAAGTATTCAGCCAGAATACAAGGAATCTCAATTAAGGAAATTCCAAATTGGCAGTTAACTTCAGCTGCTCCTTCCCTGGGGGCAGGACCACTCTGCAAGAGCAAAAACAGGCAGGCAGGGTGGGCTCACCCAGTGTCAGAGTGCCCTGCAGCCACACTTACAGCACAGCTTGTCACCAGTGGCACCCAGCAGCAATTCTGTTTTCTTAATAAACTCATCTGCGTGCACAGCATTTTTTTGCATGCAGTTTTTTGCAGATAACTTTGAGAACAGCGGGCTTTTTGTGCTGCTGTATTTCTCCTTGTATTCTGTCCATGGAGTGCTGGATATCTTAGGAACCCTCTATAATGGGGAAGGCAGAATGTCCGGGGCCAACTCTACCCAGATTGGGAATTTGGAGTCCCTCTGAGCAGAGCTGTGAGACCGCTGTTGATTTTCCCCAACATAGGAAACATTCACAAAGCAAAAGGAAAAATTGCAGTCCCTCTGGGATTTCTGAGCAGATGTAAATGGCACAGAGGTCTCGGCAGGATTTCCTGAGTTTGCTTTGTCTCGCTGTTAGTCAAGGTGAGCTCAGCACCACTTAGCAGAGCGCTCGCACCCTTCCGTGGCGGCGCACAGAGCCGCCCTTTGCTGACTGCACCTTCCCTCTTTGCAGAGCTCGGCAGTGACGCAGCGCATCAGCCCCTGCTCCACGCTGACCAGCAGCACGGCCTCACCGCCCGCCAGCAGCCCCTGCTCCACCCTGCCACCCGTCAGCACCAACGTCCCTGCCAAGGACTGCAGCTACGGGGCCGTCACCAGCCCCACGTCCACGCTGGAGAGCAGGGACAGCGGCATCATAGGTGAGCAGGGCTGCGTGCCCTCCTGCTCTCCTCCTCCAAGCTTTGTTTTGAGCGGCTTGCGCACACCTTTGGTAATTAACGAGTGAGAGGTGTGCACCGTGGTCACCCTCCATCACTGTGATGTGGAGATGGTGGGAGGCGCGATGGGTTGAGGTTGGTGAAGTGGAAATCATTCGGTGCAAAGTTTTGGGAGGTGTTTAAGTGGTAGAAGACAAAGAGTGCGGCTGTTTGTTCTCTGTCTTTTCTCCTGTCTTCCTCCCTCATTCTCCACTTCACATACTTGCTTCCTGCCATCTTTCTTCCCAGCACTTTCCCCTCTCCTGTAGTTCTTATGAGGTTATTTCTCATACCAATATTTCCCTTTGTTTGCCTTCGTTTCCCTCCTGCTCTCTGTGCAGATGCTCATAGAGTCATGGAATGGCTCGGCTTGGAAGGGACCTCAAGGATCATGAAGCTCCAACCTCCACATATAGTATTAAACCTGGTTTTAGGCTGCCCAGGGCCCCATCCAACCTGGCCTTGAACACCTCCAGGGTGATGGGCATCCACAGCCTCTCTGGGCAGCTGTTCCAGCATCTCACCACTCCCATAGTAAAGAACTTTCCCCTGATACCCAACCATTTCCCCTTGTCCTGCTGTTATCTCCCCTTTCACAGAGTTGATTCCCCTCCTGTTTGCAGGCTCCCTTTAGGCACTGCAGGCTGCAATGAGGTCACCCCACAGCCTTCTTTTCTCCAGGCTGAACAAGCCCAGCTCCCTCAGCCTGTCTTTGTATGGAGGTGCTCCAGTCGCCGATCATCTTTGTGGCTCCTCTGCACCCTCTCCAACAGCTCCCTGTCTTTCTTGTATTGGCTGCCCCTCACCTGAACCCTTGTTTGGAGAGGGGTGAGTTTCCAGGTCCCATAAGTCAGCTGGGGTGGGCAGTGCCAGGTGGGGCTGCCATCCTCCCCTGCTCCCCCAGGTGATGTCAGAACCTTCTGCTTTCTTCAGCATTTTCCTTCCTCTCTGCTCTCCAGTCCCTACCCACTCTTTCCCAGTGTTAAAAAGAATGGATGGAGATCCCACCTTTGTAGCTCCAATACTGTCAGATTTTCTGTAGAATTATTCAATGAGAAGAAGGAGACAGGGAAAAGTGTTCTTATTTGCAGCTTCTAACGTAGCACTGTTGAACTCCTAATTGTAGAGGATAGATGGGAATGCCTTCGGATTCTTCCTGCTCTCCAGTTCTTCCCCGTTGCTGGTGTGGAGAATCTTGAGAAAATAACCCACACAGATTCATGTGTGCTCAGCAGATGTAAAGGTGGGAGAGAAGTGATGGTCCAAGCGTGGTTGTCTTTCCCTCTGCTTTTGTTGGGTATTTCTCCAGCTGAGATGATTTCACTTTGCCAGCAGGTCACATAGTGCTGGTGGGGGAAAAAGCAGAGAAGGAAGGTGGTTTGTTTGGAGAGATTGGTTGTGCTGGTGATTAATAGTTTGCTCGGCTGATGGGGAAACCTGGGCTCAGTTCATGTGCTCTGTGCCATAGAACAGCACTTCTGTCTGCATGGTGTTAAAACGCAAAACCAAGAGCCATAGGGAGCTGCATAGCAGAACAGGCTGGTGGCTTCTGGTGCTCCAAAGTGTGGGGGGTGGCTGCTGTGGGGTCTGGCTGTGCCATCTGCCAAGGTGAGGGGCATGGGAAGTGCAGGTGGTCCCAGCAGCTCATCTGTGAGGCTGGGAGTGTCAGCACACCGCTGGTGGGATGAGATGCTGGAGCTGCTGGTTCTGTCGTGCCCCCCATCCCATTCCGTAGTCATTTCTTAAAGTCAGAACACAATCTTGTTCCGTTCAGAACACAGAAGATTCTCTTGGAAATATTTCTGTCAGGAGCTTAGACTTCTTTTTCCCCATGGAAAAAATGGAAAGTGAAAGAAAGTGGCTTATCCCAAGGTTATGGTAATGTATCCCAGATGGAAAAGTCACGTAAAAGCACGTTCATATGGTGCAGGGGAAGGCTTTCAGAAAGCAGTGCTTCCCACTTCTTCTGTTAGCACTCGGAGGCACATGACAGCCTCTGCCTCCCCTCCTTGCCCCTCTTCCCTTTGACCATAACGTTTTCAACGCCGCCTCACTCTGCCCTTCAATAGAAGCTATGCAGCCATAACACAGGAGTACAGTAACAGGAGTGCAGTCTTCTCCAGCAGCAAAAGAAGTGGGGATTTTTGCAGCCAAATCTTTCTACTTCTGCCATCCTCTGCAAGGCACGGTGCAGCACAAGCAGAGGGATGGTTGTGCATTTGTGCCATCGTCGCACCGGTTGGATGTGAGCTGCTGTGCTCTGGTTCTGTAAGGGACTCTCTGTATGGCAATGGTTCTCCAGAATTATTTCCAGGGGAATGGTCCATCCGTGCAGCACACAGACAGCTGTGCTCTCCTATTTAGAGCAGCACCGGCTCTTTTGTTTCTGGAGGGTCGGGGATCAGGTTTCCCTCTGCTGCATTCCTCCTTTATTGGATGCAGAGCCCCTTGGTGCGTTTCCCTTGCTTGTGTTTGCTCTGTGTGAAGAGAACCACTCTGATGGCCTTTGCCCGGCCCTAGTGGCACTTGGAAGTGTAAATCCATTGGAGATTTCCATCTCAAAGTGCTGCCTACGGGCGTTGGTGTAGAAAAAGAGTGAACATTTCTGGAGGTGTTGTGTGATTCCCAGTCTTGGTCACCCTCGTGCTCCTCCCAGATACCTGATGTCACTGCTGCCCCTGTGCACCTCCACAAAGGCTCCACAGAACCTCCCAAAATGACGTTATGGGAGAAAGCTGTTGCAGAACTGTTGGGTTTTCTTCCTCTTGGAAGCTCAGCCTTGGGTTAGGAGTGCAGGGCAAGAGCAGTGCAGTGGTGGCACTGCAGCTGAAGGAAGGGCTGATGTTTGGGGGGTTATCTGCTGCATCTTTTATAGCTGCTACTGAAAGCTATCATAAATGTATGTGTTTGCTTGCAGAACAAGGAAAGGGGGGTGGAGGGAGGCGGAGGGAGCTGACAGGAGCCCGGAGCCAGTCAGCCTTCTGCTGGAAGCTGCTAAATCCTTTCAGTGCAGCAGAGCGGCTGCTGGGAGTGCTGACCTGGCTGTAACCTCTGAAGAGCTTCCCGGAGTTGTTGGCTCTCCCAGCACAGAGGCAGCCAACTGCTGGTGTTCAGAATCTGCTACTGGAAAGGAAAGTGTTCACAGAACCCCGCGCTCCTCCACTGGATCTCAGTGCTGTTGGGTGCTGTGCATCCCAGCAGAAATGCACTTCTGATGCATGGCTGAATGCAGAACATCTCTGACATTGCCATGCAAGGCTGTGCTCTGCCAGCACATAAAGAATCATAGAATGATAGAATGGCCTGGGTTGAAAAGGAGCACAATGATCATCTGGTTCCAACCCCCTGCTGTGTGCAGGTCACCAACCAGCAGCCCAGGCTGCCCAGAGCCACATCCAGCCTGGCCTTGAATGCCTGCAGGGATGGGGCATCCACAGCCTCCTTGGGCAACCTGTGCCAGTGCCTCACCACCCTCTGGGTCAAAAATGAAGTCCTGTGCTGCTCTGCAGTGTTTACTGAGGGGATCATTTGGAGCAAGGAGATGTTTATGATGCTGAAGCAGCTGAAAGCAAAGGCAGTGAGCTGGGTAGGTCCTCCTGCACCGCTGCTGCCATGGTGTAGGTGGGTCTCATCCCATGCACACTAATTGGTTTCTCTTAGGTTTTGTGTGCTTGACAGTGAAGGCTGACTTCTGAGCTGTCACCAAGTCGCTGCTTCCTACATGTGTGTCTGGGGGTGAAAAATGGGTTTGTGAATAAATTGCTCCGGGCTGCATGCTAAGCAGAAGAGATGCTGCTGGCAGGAAACCAAGATGGGTTTCTTTACAGATTTTGTTTGGAGAAGGGAGCAAAGAGCAGCTCAGAGGTTCCTCCAAGACGGATTTTACTCTGGTTAGATATTGTTGTGACCCTACAGCTGTTGAGTTCGAGTTCTGACATTCTCATCAGTATCATGAAGCGGTTGGTTAATAATGAATAAGGTTTCTAAGAACTACAGATTTTTCAGGCTGCCCATCCGTGCTGATTCCCCAGAGGAGGAACTCCCTAAAAATGTTGGATATTGATGAGCTCTGCTCAGTAATGCATAACTGGTGGATTATGGGGCAGGAGGAGGAAGGAGAGGTGATTTATCAGGCATCTCATGTGTTGGGCATCGTCGGTGGGAGCGTTGCATCTCAGTGGCATCGAGTGTAGGAACCATTCCTGGATCCTGACCCCATTGTGGCTCTGCTTCCTTAAATTGGACAAGCTGAGCAAAAGGAAGGCTGTGTTGGCACTTGTGGTTCATGCTCATTGTGAGGGTGAGAAACCCAAACAGCAACCATGTCATGGAATGGCATTGCTGCCTTCCCTGGTTACGTCTGTGGGTTGCTGTGGGTCTCTGGTTACGTCTACTGAAGTGGACCCTGCTTAGATAATGGGCTGGCAGAGGTGTGTGCTATGATTTGGGGGAAAAATGGGAGAAGGAGGGTGCTGGAGTGAGTAAAGCAGAAGTAAATGGCACAGAAGATGTGTTGTGTTGAAACTGAAATCTGCTTGGTTTACAGTCCAGGCTGGTAGAGGGAAAACACAGAAGGGTTGAAAGGATTTGTGGAATTACTGGAAGAAAGAAACTGAAAGCACTGATGAGAAGACAGCTAGAGGGAAGTTCAGTGCTGCCAGCTCCCACAGGGTTATTTTGGATTTAGATTTGGGACAGAGGGCTTGGAAGCATTGGCTGCTGATGGCCTGAGATCTGGTTGGGCTCTCCATTCTTATTATAAGAGCAGCAGGAGTTTAACCTTTGTGGTTATGAAGAAAAGCTCAACAACAGCCTGAATGTGCCCTGTGGGTTAAAACCAAGTATAGAATCACAGAATGGCAGAATCATGGAATGGGTTGGGTTGGAAGGGACCTCAAGGGTCGTCACACTCCAACCTCCTTGTCTCAGCCACACTTGGTGTATAATAACTCCCCTCCACATGCCTCCTTTTTGCTCTCTTTTTTTAAATCTTATAACTTTAAAGCCAGTTTCGAGGCCATTAGGATCCTGAAAGAGCCCCTTGTCTGTCACTGTGCATTCCTGTCACAGAGGTTCTCCTCCAGCTGTCCTTAGAATCACAGAACCATCACCAAGGTTGGAATAGAGCTCTAGATCACCCAGTCCAACTTGTGTGGTTCTATAACAGGGATGTGTTCAAATAATTGTATTTTGGGACACGTTCCCTTGTTTAACATGTATTGTGCTTTGGAAGATCAGAACTGTTGCCTGTAGATTGGATTTGGAGCCCTTATAACAGATCTCTTCGATGTTTGCTGTGCTTAAAAACACTCATCACCGTGTTTCCCCAAACAAGAACCTGCAGTAGAGGAGCTGGAGCTGTGCTGCTCTGTGCTGTTTGCATGGGGCTGTGTGCAGTGCTGCTGCTCTGCTGCATTTCTGCCCTGCACAGCACAGAGCTATTGAGCCCCGTCTGCCTTGCAGGCATTCCTGCTGTTTCTCATCCTGCTTGCCAGGGAATTCAGATTTAGAACCGAAAGAATACGGGGTCAGCATGATGCTATGGCCAAGGTATTTTTCATTACATTCCGAGAGCTTCGTGTGCTCCCTGTGATTGATGGTAGCTTCAGGCTTGAAACAGAAGTGAGTTTACCTGCTTAATCTCCGTTGTTTTTAATAGGATTGGCGATGTGACTTAAAGCAGTGCTTGTTTTTCCCCTCTGTGTGAGACCACTGTTGTAAGAGAAGTGAAGCAGATGCGGAGCAGGCTGGGGTTTGACCTCCAGCAGTAAGCAGGGCTGAAGGGTCCAGTCTGTGTCCACTCCTTCCTTTCAGCTTGGACATCTCCAGCATGACGTGGCAAGTTGTATCTGTGCTGTAGTATATTGCCCAGGGAGGTGGTGGAGTCTCCTTCTGTGGATGTTCCAGACCCATCTGACATTGACCTGCATGTCCTATTTTAGGGAACTGCTTTATGGAGATTGGACACAGTGATCTCTGGAGGTCTCTTCCAACCCCTGCAGTTCTGTGGTTCTGTGACATAAAGTTCTTAATCCACGGATTTCAGTTGGGGTCTTGAACTGCAGATTCCTGCCACATGAAATAAATCTGATGCAGATCCAAGGGCTGGAAGTGGTTGTGCAGCTCTCAGTGCAGGCATGGGGAGTGAAACGAGATGAACCTGCAGTGTTTGCACAAGAGTTTCTTCTGTGCAGTGTTTGAAGCTCACTGCTCTGCTGCAGTTAAGTTTTTAATGCAACAAAATCTGTATTTTCTTTTTGAGGTTTATCCTTAATTTCTATCTACAATTAATATTGTAGCTGCTGCATGTCATTAAATGGTAACCATAGAAAACTGCTTTTTCCTGCTGTTCCATCTGCACTGTGAGCAGAAAGGTGGTGTTTTCCAGGCATGATTTTTGCCTCGAGGAGAATTGTATGGGATGGCAGAAATCACTCTGTGTTGTGACTGGAGACAAATGCAGCATTCGTGCTCCAAGGTGCAGACTGGCTTGCAGCTACAGGAGAAGTAATGCTTATTTCCTGTAAATACCTGATATTTCTTAGCAAAGTGCAGCACTACTGCAGTGGCATCGAGGATGCTGTCATGGATGAGCTCCTGCTTGGATATGCAGTCTTGAAAAAGACCTCTCAGATCCCCAAGTCCAACCTCACCCCATCCCACCATGCCCATCACCGTGTCCCCAAGTGCCACATCCCCACATTCTGGAATACCTGCAGGGATGGGGACTCCCACACCTCCCTTGGCAGCCCGTGCCAATGCATCACCACTATTTTGGTTGCTAACGTCCAACCTGACTCTGCCCTGGTGAAACATGAGGCCATCATCCCGTTGTATCGTGAGGTAGTTGGGAGAAGAAGCCAACCAAAAGAGAAGAGACCAACCCTGTAGGGATGCCTCCCCTCCTTCCATCCTCACACTGGGCTTCACAGCACCCAGCTGCTGCCAGTGGGGCTGGAGCCTTGTGGCAGGGTCTGCACAGAGATGAATTCCTCAGTCCTGCCATCACAGGGCCTTTGTGCTTCTTAAAGGGCTGCACAGCTCTCTGATGCTTTAGATGCCCCAAATTCTGTCTGTGCTGGTATTAAATACGGTGTGGATTGGCCACCAGCTGACACACTGAAGATCTCTATCTATGTGCATCTGTGTTTGTCTGCACATGGCATTAGTGCAGTGCTGTTAGGAAGCACAGCCTGCCAGGTCCCATGCTTTCAGCACATGACTCCAGAGCTGCCCCTTTGCTGTGCCCCCTGCCTCCATCCCTCCTGTGCTCCCCATCTGCAGCCTACACATGGCTGCAGCCCTCCAGCTCCACTGGAGCAGCCCAGAACTGCAGCATTCTGTCTTTTTTGGTATCCAGGTTGTGCTTTCTGGATGGATTCAGCAATGGGAAGAGCACAAAGTGCTGTTCTGTGTGCACAGCCCTGCATCCCTTCCAGCCATGCTGCAGCACGTCCCATAACCCAGTGCAGGGCTATAGCCTGGGAAAGGCTGGGCCCAGAGAGATCTGCTCTCAGCAGATTGCCCCAGGTGAACATTCCTGCTCTGATGTGTCATCAGTTTATCTTTCCCAAATCTAGAGCATGCCATCTGGTTTTGTATCCTTCTCTTTAAAGGTGGGACCCATAAGAGATTTTGCAACAACCAAGAACTGTTGGTTTCCTTTATAACCTTTGCATTGAGGAAAGGTTTCCTCTTTTGTCTCCATCAGCGTGAGCCGCTTTGTGCTTTGATTTGCACCTCCAGGGTGCGAGGACTTCAAGTATGGGGTTCTCATGGGTGCTGCTTCAGCCCCTTTGGCACAATTCAGTGCAGCTCAGGGTTGTGGGCTGTTGGGATTCTTTTTACAGCCCATCACTGCTCGTGTCACAGTCATGAATCACAGAGCCATGAAATCTCAGAGGATTGGCCCCAAATGTGCACTGTAATGATCCTGCAGCAGAGCTGTGTGAGCATCAGCAGAAGCTTGGAACCTGTGTTTCATTTCTCAAAGTTCTGGTGGAACACAGCACAGCTCAGTGATAAGGAAGCGAAGCTCTTTAAGTTATAACTCTTAGGAGTCATATTTTGGTCGAGAGAAAAGATAAGAAAGTGACAGTTGTTTGGGCCTAGAGCCTGCCATCTGTGCTCGAAAAAGCTTACTTTGACCCATAGTTATTTTGGTTTTTACCCTCAGTTTGGTGTATTGAAGATCTTAGCTGCTGGCGTTTCTCTGCTAAGGTTAATGAGAAATGATTAATGAGAAATAGGCTGAGGTTTCTGAGAGGGATGTTCTGTGGGTGGGATGTATTGTGCTCAGCACTGCAGCTCTGTTCCAATGGAAGTTTTACCCTAAAAAACGTATTTATCAGTGCTGGCAGCCAAAGAAACCTGTAAGCACCTTTCTTGGTTTCATCTTAGCTTCTCCCATTGAAGTGTCAGCGTGTTTACCTGACAGAAGTGGGTGTCTCAATGCCAACAAGAAGATGTGGTTCTCATCAGCTGCATGTGTTGATTTCAGGCCTCAGAATATGTTACAGAGAGCTGAATTTTGGAACACCCGTGGGGTACACAATCATTGAGCTGACAGCATGGATGGCAAGCACAGTGCCCAGAGAGAAAAAGATAGGAAAGGCGAAGGTTGAAGGCTGCAGCAACTCCGTTGGGATGGATGTGGAGTGGACATTGCTTTTACGTCGTTGTATTTGTGGATGATGAGTTGGTTGATGTCTCAGTGTAAAGCTCAGCGTGGGGGTGGGTGGTAATGAGGGAGTGCAGCGTCCTGTGCTCCAAGAGGGACGGTTGGTGGGATGTGCACTACCAGCACTTGGCCACAGAGCCGCACCACTGTGCCCAGGGACAGAAATTAGCAGAGAGTTTGGCCTTGGCTTGGTATTTACCATGGGCTACGTGAAAGTGATGCATTTCAAGGAATTTAGGAGATAAATATCTCTATGTGCACACCCAGGGCTTAGGAAGAGTTGGAATGAAGTTGATTGTTGAGTTGAATGGTGAGTTATGTGTTAATATATCAGCAGCCCTGCTCTTGGGAACCGGGCAGTGCAAGGGGAAACAGATGGATATTGCACAGAAAGCATCCCAAACCCAGCACAAATCAAAGCACTGGGGTCAGGTTCTGAGCTGAACTCACCCAGAGGAGCAGTTGTTGGTGTGAGGCAGGTGGGGGTTCCGTCTGTGTGGCACCTCGTTGTCAGACAGTCTTTATAAACCATATTTTGTCAGGTGATGCATTCCTGAGAGCAACGTCTGGGAAGGTTGTGGCTGTGATGCAAATTGAGAGGTAGGAGCAGCGCTGCTAATGGATCATCCTTAATTGTTTCTGGGGTTGTGTGCTCTTAACGCAGCGTTGCACATCGTTTTTAATGCTCTCTGTAATTACAAACGGCTTCTATCGGTGTGAGCCCGAACGTTCTTGCAGAAGCAGTGTCATTAAGTGCAATTTCATCTCTGATTTATGTGGAATACATGACAAGTGTGGTTTTTCGGCTGCGCGGCGCCGTGCACAGCAGTGTGAGTGTGCAGGCACCTCATCCTCCCGTGCTCATTTTCTTTGTGATTCTTTCCTTCAAGCCACTTTGACGAGCTACTCCGAGAACGTGGAGCGCACAAAGTATGGAGGGGAAAGCAGCAAGGAGATGGGCTCGGGAGGCAACCTGAAGCCCTGGCAGTCCCAGAAGTCCAGCATGGACTCGTGCCTGTACCGTGTGGATGAGAACATGACAGCCTCAACCTACAGCCTGAACAAGATCCCGGAGAGGAACCTGGAGACCGTCCTGTCCCAGTCAGTGCAGTCCATCCCGCTGTACCTCATGCCACGGCCCAACTCGGTCGCAGGTAAGAGCCTTCGGGTTGGATTGTAGTTCAAGGTGCAGCCCTTTCATGTCACAGCTCTTGTCCTGTGCTCCTTTCTGTAGTCATCATCGTTTAGTGGGACAAAAACTGTCTTCTCACATGCCACAGTACTTCTAAATGGAGAACTCTGGTGGGGAGAACTGTTCCTGTTTTTGTTTAATGGCTATTTTGGCCATCTGTGATGTCATTTTTACAAAGCTGTACGATTATTGGCAAGGAGTTGTAAAAAAGCAAAATGTATTTTCTTCCTGCCTTGCAATACGAATATGCAGTATTTCAAACGTGAGGTCGATTCCACATCTTCCACTTCTTGTCTTCCAAAGGGAAAAAGTCAAGTGCCCAAACTTCCCTGCTGATCCTCAGAGCCTCACAGTGAAGCCAATTAGGATAAGCTATCTGCAGAATAATTGCTGTGGATCCCAACTCTCTCAATGGGACTTCACCCTGGCTGCATTAGCACATACATGTGCATGCACTGCTTCCCCTGGAGCAGCACCTGAGCTCGGCCAACAACCAGACCTCTTTTGTTGAGAACTCTCTTCATTTAATTTCAGATGCACTGTTGGAAAGGTTCTTAAATGATGTAGCAATAGCTTAGTGGTGTCTGAACACTGCTGAGGTCAGATTTCAAATTGGTACCAGTACAGCAGCAAGAGGGAGGATTAGAAATGCTAAAGCTGTACTGAAAAGCTTCTTGTTTGGAATTATTCTTTCTTGCATGCTGCTGTGTGTTTTTCGCTTGCTGGGTAACTTCTGTGGGATTGCACATGGGTGATCATTATGGGTCCTTTCTGACTTGGGGGATCCTGTGATGGTCCTGTGATGATGTTGAGATGTCTGTCTCCACAGACACGTGGGAAGGTTGAGCCTTGGTCTGTGTGCAGACCAGAATCTGTTCTGGGATAATGTCTGTCAAAGCAGCAGTGCTTCTCCACCCAGGCTGCATTGCATAACTGGATTACATTGCCTCTTTAATCCCACTCCAGACAGTCAGAGGCCCATAAGCAATATAGGAATGAGTTTGTCATCAATGCTAAAATACAGTGTGGTGGTACAACATCTGTCACGCACTCACATCTGAGAGACTGAAAGCATGGGATTTGAGCATGGAAACAAGAGATGGGAACAAAAAGAACTGAAACTCAGGCTGCAAAGCCTCATCACATTGGATTGGGGTTCATTTCTTGTGGGTGAGCCCTCACCAACACCATCAGAGGAGTGCTGGGCTGCTCACTGCACACATTGGGTTGGTTGGGTTGCCTGTGGGAGGGGTTGAGGTGGAGGTGCAACCATCCAGCAGAGCTGGGGAGCACCTCTTCCTTCTGTGTTCTTGTGCTCTGGAATGTTCAACTAACACACGTATTCCAGGATAAAGTGGAGTGGGAATAACGATGGAAAAGAAGGTTCAGATTAACCTGTTGGTCATTTGATGTCAGATGTTTTTTCCCACAAGTTCAAGTGCTGCAGTGTTACATTTTCTAGCTGTTATATGAGTGATGGGAGAGGGAACCCAGCTCAGAGCTGCATGGTTGACTGCCTATCTGCAAAGCATGCTGCTGCCCAAAGGCAGTGCTGCCTGCAAGCCACCTCCTCGCACCAGCATTGCACGATTTGCAGCCATCTGGTAAACCAGATCAGTGTGCTAATTGGGCTGGAAATTAACCCTGCAGGTTGGTGAGCATGGAGCAGGGCATGTGGCCATGCTGTCTTTTAGCAGTGTTCCTTGTGTGAAGCCAACCACACCTTTGCTAACACACACTGTTCTTGGTTCTGTTTTGTAACGCTGCTGAATGTGTGCACAGGCAATGTGTTTACACATGATCTGTTGTAGGGATGCAGTGCATGGCAGCTCTTACACCTCGTGGCTTTGTAATGCAATATTTTTTAAAGTTTTCTATTAAAGTTGTCCTTGCATAGCCTCCAGAATGGCACCAGGCTGTTTTTACACCAGACTCACAATCCATACCATGCAGTGCATCCCTTTGGTCACCTCCAGCCCACAGACTGCAGCCGTTCTCCCAACGCGTATCGATCCAGCCTTGCATAAAACATCTTCTGAAGCAATTAAAAGCAGTTTGTTGGGAACATTACTCTTGAAAGACCACTGGAGCACCTTGGAATGCCAGCATGGGCCGTGCACTGTGGTGGAGCACTTGGGAGATCACTTGGGTTCATGGCTTAATGTGGGAACAGTGCAGCTCTTCTCTCTTACGGGTCTGGGGGTGGGAGAAGCCCAGGGCAGCTCTGCAGCCAAGAGGGCTCAGTGCTGGCTGTTTTTGTAAGGTATAGAAAGGTGTTTTTGATTTCCTTAGGGAAGAGCTCTTCATTGAGTTAGCATTTGTCTCCTGCACTCTTCTCCCATGGATTGCTGGAGCTAAAATTCCTCCAGCCTCTTTTTGCGCTTCTCTCCAAAATTCCAAGGCTGGTTTTGTTCCCTCTGCTGTTTCTGGTTTATACTCTTTCTGCCATTTTCTTCACCCTCACTTTTATAAAGGAAATTCTTCCCAGGATGCATTCTATTTAACTTTGGATATTGCCACAGCACAGCCCAGGGAATTCCAAATTCCATCCTCTAAGCTGCACAGAAGCAGCTGCAGTGCACTGGCTGTGTGCTGCCATTGGAAACCAAGAGGATAAGGAAATTCCCTCCCCACACTGGTGACACAGAGAGCACTTTTTGGGCGATAGCATCACCTCTCTGGAGTGTGGGCTTCGTGGTACAAAGAGCTTCCTTCACTCTGATGCTGCTGTCACCAGTTTTTCAAGCTGTGTGGCATTCACAGAGCATAATTGAGTCATCAGCAGTTCTAATTGAAACCCCAACCTCAAAGGCAAAGAGAGAAAATAAAAGAAGGGAATAGAAAGGAGCAAAGAAGTGGATACAAAGCTTGGTCGGGCTATTCCTTCTGATCACAGCAAATTGCAGCAGAGGTGGTGGTAATTCCCTGTGTCATCACATCACCTGTTCTACAAAGTGCTCTTTGCTTTTGTGCTGTACCTCTCTGCAGAGATGGAGCGTGCTCTGTTCTACTGTGGGAAACCAGAGCTGCAAGCAGCCAGAGATTGGATCCAAGAAAAACACCTATAAAAGTAATCCCAGGTCTTCCAGCAGTTCTTTAAAGCTCAGTTGTACGGCTCAGAGCCATGAATGCATTGGCTTTGCTGTTTTACTCTTTTATTGTTCACATAAACTGAAAGCTGCAATGGTGTTTGCTTTCTTCCTACCGCATCCCAGGCAAACACACGCAGTCATTCATCTTGCATTCTTCCAGCGTGTCTCACAGCAATCAGCAGGAGGCACTTGGCACTGAGGCTGTGCATTCAGGCCTTTGGATGAACACAGATGCAGGGATGGCCCCAGGAAGAAGCAGCACAGGAGCTGTGTGTGAACACCTGCTTTGCCCAGAGGAAAGAGAATCAATGCCAACCAGGCGCAGAAGGAATTCAGATAAGACCCAAAATGTAACATTACTTAATTGTGCTCGACTCCTCTTTGCTCACTTAGAGCACACGTCCAGCCCAGCATGATGTCATTAAATCTAAATTGTATCTATTAATATGCTGAGTTGGGATGCATGGGGATCTCACCTTGCAGCAGTGCATTCTGCCCTGAGCAAACCGAGTCCATGTGTTTGGCTGCTGCATCACAGCTCCGTGCCAGGGCCTCCTTTTCCATATTCAGAGTTCATTGGGACCCTGGAAGGATTGCAGCAGCAGCACACAGGTATCATTTTTGAGGAGGTATTTGTTCCTCCTGTGTGTTCTATCTGCAGTCGCATTGTCTTGCTGCACAGAATAAACCTCACCACTGAGGGGAAGCTTTTGTGAGTTTGATAGTATATTTTATAAGATCAATTCATCTTGCATTATGTTTGAAGTACCGCAGTGCATTATCAGGAAAAAATGACTTCTGTTTCTCTGGCTGGAGGCCTCTTTAATTATTCCTCTGTTCTAAATGGGAAAGATAAATCTCAGCTGATCAGTGGGGATGCTGCAGGGATGCTCTGTGACAGAGCACTGGATGCAGCAGCGCTGGTGGTGGGAGCAGAAGGGCAGCTCTGTGTTGCTGGGAGCATCTCCCCATCACAGAAGTTGGAATGTTAGAATCCTTAGAGATGGAAGGGACCTCTGAAGGCCATCTCTCCCAACTCCCCACAGTGCACAGAAACACCACAGCTCAATCAGGTTGCCCAGGGCCTGATCCAGATTCTGAAAAAAGGTCTTTTTCAGCAGGGCTGCAGTCAGTTCTTCCACTGGTAACGGGGTTTGCCTTGACGCAGGTGCAAGACCTTGCACTTGGATTTATTGAATCTCATGAGGTTCACCTGGGCCCACTGCTCAGCCTGTTTAGGTCCCTCTGGGTGGCATTCTGTCCCTCTGATGTGTCGCCTTACCCCACAGCTTGGGGTCATCAACAAACTGCTGAGGGTGCACTCAACCCCGCTGTCAAAGTCACTGATGAAGAGATGAAAAAGTATTGGGCCCAGCACTGCGGCCCCTGGGGGCATCACTCAGCATCACAGATCTCCATCCAGACATGGAGCCGTTGTCCACCACTCTCTGACTTGATCCTGCTGCCAGTTCTTCATCCGTTGAGCAGCCCACCCATCAAATCCATATCCTTCCGATTGGGAGAGAAGGATGCTGTGGCATACCATGTCAGAAGTTTTACTGAAGTCAGTGGCTCTTCCCGTGTCCATCGATGCAGTGACAGCATTGGAGAAAGCCACTAGGTTGGTTAAGCAGGATTTGCCCTTGGAGAAGCCATGCTGGCTTTCCCATATCAGCTCTTTGCCTTCCTTGTGCCTTAGCATCACTCCCAGGAGGATCTGCTCCGTGATCTTCCCCAACACAGAGGTGAGACTGACAGTGCTGTGAGTCCACTGTGGTTTGAATGCTCCACATCGTGCATGGCATCTATTGGTGCCAAGAACAGATGGGCATTCAACATCCTGTATGGTTACCAGCAGGTCTGTGCTGTGTGAGCAGCTCAGTCCCCATCTTGTGGTCACGCAGCGTGGTTAGAGGTAGGATTCTCATGGTGTGCCCATGAGGGTGGAGATTCCAAGTAAAAAAAAAATGGGTAGTGATCGTATTGTGGCATTGAGGCTCTGCTTAGGGAGTAATGGGAATTTTCCAAGAGAATGCAAGTTGTTTTTTTTTAAATTGATGGATAACTGGAGGGAAAATGAATGTTGGGTTTAAGTTGTTATACGAAGTGGCAAAAAGGAGCTTCTGTCAGTGTTGATATGCTGAATGGTGATGGATAAAGAAGTGGAGTTACCAGGATGTTGAATGTCTCCGGTTATCCCTGATGATGGTCTAGAGAATTGATTGAGCCCAGAGGGGGCTGAGTGCAGGACATCTCTCTTGGAAATTATCATCCTGGGAATCCCTCAGTCTCACTTAATTTTTGGCTGCAACAAGATCTTGGAAAGATCTGTGCAGGTCCGTTAGGTGCCAGGTGGAAGGAATGCTCCTCTTCATTCCAAAATGCTCTGCTTTGTGAATCCCATACTGTGGGACCAGACGAAGGACCCAGCACTGTGTGAGCAGAGGGGTATATTATTTGTCTGCCCAAATGTTTACTCATTTCACAGCAAGGAATTGGAGTTGGCTTCGCCAGCAGTTTTTGAAGAAGTCACGCTATTAATTATTTTGATTTGATATAAGAATCTTGTCATGGCATGTGAGCAAATAGTCAAGAATGGAATAGAAGCAGTGCTTAGTCCCAGCAGTGCAATGGATGTGTCAACAGAAGGAGGTCGGCAGAGCAGCTGGGTGCTGGGCAGGCATTGCAGCACTGCACCATTGCATGGTCACTGGGAGTTCTGGATGGGGCTGTCAGGAAGATGCATGGTGAGCACATATGTGAGAGATGGGCAGAGAGCAATAAATTACTCCTATTCATAGAATGATAGAATGGCCTGGGTTGAAAAGGACCACAGTGCTCATCTGGTTCCAACCCCCTGCTATGTGCAGGGTCGCCAACCAGCAGCCCAGGCTGCCCAGAGCCACATCCAGCCTGGCCTTGAATGCCTCCATCCAGCTCTGTGCAGAGCACTAGATTATCCCATGAGGAAATGACTTAGGAACATTAAAGTTATGTTCTTTAGTTCAGATGACATTTTCTGCTTTTAGGTGTGTATTTTTACTGGTCTCTCAAAGGTTTAGGTTTTTTGCCACACAGCAGTCCCTGTGCATCCCCAGAGTTCCCAATGTCTTTGGAATCCTGAGTGTTAACAGAGAGGAACCACAGAATGGTTGAGTTGGAGGGGACCAAATCCAAACTAAGCAGCTCTTACAGAGTTGAAGGATTGTGGAGTTCAGCATAAAATCGCACCATCATGAGGACTGGAAAATCCCTCATATCACCAAACCCAACCCCAACGCACCCCCACCATGCCCACCAACCACATCCCTCAGTGCCACGTCCCCACACCTCCAGGGACAGTGACCCCACCACCTTTCTGGGCACCCTCCTCCAATGTATCACCGCTCTTTCAGATCAGTTTTTCCTGATATCCAGACATGCAGTGCATTATTGAGTTGTCTGTAACGCAGCAGGAGATGCTGACCATCAAAGACCGTGTGCGTGCAGGTTGAGTGAGTTCTGTATTGGGGGATATCAGATATAAGTGTCTCCATTTGTCTTTGTTGTTTGTGAACGTTGACAAGGGAGCAACCCAGAGCAAACACCACCAGGGCACGAGAAACCATTACCAAAACACTTCTTCATTCCAAGCTATGGGAAATCAGCCTTGCCTCATCCCAGCTGCGCTGACTCGTGGTATTGATATATATATACCTGCATGCTTTGTTGACAAAAGGAAACGGGAGCTAAGATGGGCTCTCCTCTCTCTGGCAGCCACCAGCTCGGCCCACCTGGAGGACCTGGCATACCTGGATGAGCAGAGGCACACCCCCCTGCGCACCTCCCTCCGCATGCCCCGGCAGAGCGTGGCTGGAGCCCGCGCACAGCAGGACCTGCGAGGTAGGATGAGGAGCCACGTGCGTCTGTGCGTCGCTGTGCTGGGTGGGGGATGCGCTCCTGGTCTGTGTGGATGCTCCTGCAGTTGGTCCCCGAGCTCCTCTCCCCGCTTGCTCCTCAACATCCCCCTGTTTCTGAGCGCTGGGTTCATTCAGAGGGTTGGGAGTTCTCCCCTCGGTCCCTTTGGGGTCCCTCCCTGCAGCAGGGGATGCTCACGGTGGTGGCCCTCAGGTGTCCCTCTTGCTGCTCAAAGGCCTTTTGAGGGGGGAGGCTCATCTGCTTCTTCCTGGCAAGCCCCACACAAGGTCATCAGCAGTGAGAAGAAGCACCAGGGCTGGCAGTTCCACCTTCTGTTTGATTCCAGATAGATTTGGCACTGCTGCAACGCTGTGTCCATGGGCCTTCCATCCCGTTACTCTTGGTTTGAGCTTCCAGTAGCTGTGGGAGCAGTGGTGGCCCTGCAACCACAGCACATCCCCCATTTTGTGCTTCCTTCCCATCACCAAGTGAGCAAACAGCACAAGGGGCTCAGAGGGCGACACACAGGGGCTTCTTTGGCTTCTGCTGCTGAGGGTGAGGAGGTAAAAATTTCCATTGCTGCTCTGAGAAAGCAGCTCTGGGATCTGCACAAAGCACGAGCCCCCACTTGTGGGGCAAAGAGCGTTTGTGTTGTGCTGGATCGCAGTCTGTCATGAAATCATCTTGGCTGGTGAGGCTGTTACAGAAATGGATGAGCAGCAGAAAGCAAGCTTTGACAGACAGAATTTCCATATGTTCGAGGAGAGCAGCTTGCCAAGCCTTCGTAATTTGCAGTGATTGCATCCAAAACATGGAAGTTTATTGTAGGAACAGAATCGAGTTGTTTTCCAGACGCGCTTTTGAGAAACGTAGCGCAGCGTGTTCTCTTTCTTCTCTTCCTTTGTGTGTTTTCCCTTTTTGTTCATGTTGCATGGGAATAGCAGCAGTGTTTGGGTTTTTGGAACTTGTTTCTGATTGCGGTTGAAGAGAAGATGCTATTTTTAAAAAGAGGAGGGGAGAGAAGATGGTGTGAAAAAATCAAGCCAGCAGTATTTGGAAATATTTTCATGTCAATGAATATACGTTATTTGGGATTGGCTTTTTTCCCCCAAAACATGAAGGAGCCCAGATATTTCTGTGAGGTTGGGTTCATCTGCACTGCCGCAATCTCCAGCTCTTTGTTCCAACTGGAAATGCTAAACTTGAGTTCAGCTTCACTGCCTCCATTCTTGGCATCATGTTGGGGTTTGGACCCAGTGGGCTGTGGGTGCAGCACATGCATCACAGCCCACTTATTTGGGTCCCAGCCTTTATGAATCCCAGTGCAGAGAAATTAAATGGGGATCTTGGCATCTTGGCTATTTTTTTGTGCTGCTAAGTCAGTTATTTGAACCAGAAGAGCAACTTTGCAATGTAATCCCCAAGGCTAAGAGCATTACAATGTCTGTACCGTGGCAGGTTTTTAATAGGATGGTGCAGGCTCTTTTTGGTGTTGCTATTTTGAGCCAGAGCCATTTGGAGCCTTTATGGATTTCTGTAACCTGGAACGGAACCACAGAGTGGTTGGGTTGAAAGAGACCTTGAAGATCCCCCAGTTCCAACCCCTGCTGGGGGTTGATGCTATCCAGTAGTGCCCACACTGCCCTGGGCTCCTTCCAATCCAAAGTACAAGGTGGTGCTTGGGATATATCCTGGTGGCACCCAAATGCTGCAGTGTTAGAGCACCCAGCTGCTGCCATCAGGACTTCTTTTCCTCCCAGAATGGCAGGGCTGGTGCAGATAGGAGAACCTCATTGGGTTGGGGAGGCTTATGGGCATGGAGGCTCATAGAATCATTGGAAAAGATCACCAAGATCATCCAGTCCAACCATCAGCCCATCAAGTGGGGTTGCCCAGACTCAGTGCTGCAATGGACCAGGACTGTTGGCCAATACACACCATATGGCAGTTGTTTCCCTTAAACTCTTTTCTGTAATTTTTAGTTTTTCCCTCTGATGCTTATTCCATGCTGCAGCCTTTTGGGTCTATTACAGCCCAGTCCAGTGTCTTCAGACATGCAGTCTATGAAAAATAGGCACAGGTTTCATGGTGATGAATGGAGGCACTTAAGATGACACTTGAAAGAAGCTGCAGTCTGAAGCAAGGAAAGGAAATAAATTCAACATTTGTCTAATTTATGGGCTCCTATTTACCAAAGAGCACATTAGATGCTGATAGATACTGTGTTATTCAGAACCACATTTCACTGTAATAAATATTAAAGTGCTTCTTGCCCGGGCTTTATCTCAAGATGTTGGCAAAACCCACGTTGTGCATCTCAGCTGCACACGGGCTTCCTTTGGACAGCAAGATGCATTTCCATCAGGAGCTCAAATGCTTCTGGAGCAAAATACCAAACAAATAATGAGCTGTGGGCGCTGGTTGTCAGCAGTCTGAGAAGGCAGGTGGTTTCTGGACAGGCATTGAAGGTTCTTTCAGCAAAGTAAGGTGACACAAACTTAAATGAAGCAGCAGAGGACGCCCTGCGTGGTGCAGGGTGAGCTGTGATTCCTGCTTGTTGGCAGCCCAGTGGGTTTTGTTCAGTTGTGCATGTAGTACAACCACTTCACTTGGATTTAACTGATGTTTTCAGCTGCAAAAAAAAAAAAATTAGAGCCAGGAGAGATGTGGCAGACAGTGCTTCAGCTTGGGGTTGAGAATATTTCTCAGACTTTACCAAAGCTTGCACAGTATTTCATTGATGCTGTTACACTGCCATGAAAATGTGATGCTGCCAGATTTGATGCTGTCCCACGCTGATACCCACAAGGATATGGGTTTAAGTTATGATATTATCAGAAGTTCTGGGTGTTTCCAGCCTAAGTTCTACATAATGCCTCATTGGAAATGAATACAAACCAAGCATTTGTCAGTGTTTTACTGGCTGCGTGTTTTGCAAGGGCTGAAGTCAGTTCAAGGACTAAAACAATTGATCCAAAATGTGTGCACACGTCCTCACCCTACATTTCTGAGCCTCTTCAGCCTCTTTTTCAGAGTCCTTTCCATTGATTTCTGCCCCAAGTGTTGAAGCTGCAATGCTGCCTCCCTTCTCCCTGCTTCCCCTTCTCTTGTGACCTGGTGCTTCATTGCATTTTGTTCAGTCCTTAGCTATCAGCTCAGCTTCTGAGAGCAAGGATTTGTTGTTCTGCAGAGTGGAGCTGGTGGAGGCTGCAGCTGTGGCTCAGCAGAGCCTTACATCACTTGGAGCTCTGCATGGAGTTTGCTGGCTTGCTCTGCTGTGACCCAGGGGGCTGACAGGGCTGCAAGACTTGGCAGACAAGTGAGCACATCTCCACTGGGGCCGTGTTGAGCCTTCTTCAGGGCTGTGCCTATTCATCTCCAAGTTTAGGACAGCCTTTGTCTCTATGGGATGCAGCAGTTGGCAATGCATCCATCCTCCCTTCTGGAAAGAAATGGGGATTTAAGTCTGTTTGCCCCCCACGTAAACTGAGTCCCACAGCTTAATTAGGGACATCTTTTCATTAGCTCCTGAGGCCATTTGGTACCTGGTAACCATCTGGCTCACACCTGCATGGGCTCCATGCTGCTTTCAGGAAAGCACTGCCATACATCCCCACTCACTCACACATCCCATAGGCACAGAGCTGCAGCTTACCAACCCCCAGTCTGAGCTCCTTGTTTTAAAACCAAAGCAGTCACCTGCTGTCTGCGTGGCCACTTCCCGAAAGTTTCCCCTTAAGAAATCATCTCAGCAATAGAGTGTGAAGGAGCAGCAGCTGTCTCTGCCAGCACAAAGTGCTTCCATCCGTTTCTTTTTTGGGTATATATGTATCATCTCCCAGTTACAGACCTTCCAGGCAGAACGAGCTGTATGAGTTGATCCTTCTGTTCCCAGGTTGGCACCGGGTTGGTGTGGAGTTCCTGCTTTTTTTAGGCCTGCGTTCCCTAGATAGCTTGCACTGAGTGGAAAGAACGGCAGATACCTTCTCCCTCCACCCCCAAATGTTCCTGCAAAGGTTTCCAGACTGGTTTAGTTTTAGTTATTCACTTGATAATAATCCAAAGGTGGAACGAATGCAGAGCCAAGAGCTGAGCATGGCAGCAGCAGAAGCCGTGCAGCAGTCCCTGTGCCTGCCCAGAGATGCAATGTCTTTGGAATCCTTAGCATTGCAAGGAGGGGACAACATGGAATCATAGAATGGTTGAGTTGGAAGGGACCTTAATGATCAGCTGGTTCCAACCCGCCACCATGGGCTGTTCTGGGATGCAGAGCTGAGGAATGTCCCCAGCTGCCCTGACTCTGGCAGTCCATAGAAACAAATGACGGTGTTAATTTCATCATGGAAACAAACTCCAGCTATGGCCAAGTCATTAGATAAAAACAAAACATAGCAGGCTGCTTTTTTGGTGCTTCGTGCCTCTTTTAAACAGAGATGAAAAGATTCCGGATGCAATGAAGCCATTTGTAGCTCTCTTTCATTACTTTCAGAGGAATTAATTAACCCACAAACGCTTCTGATTTTCCCTTGATTGCCAAAGGGATGCACTTGAATTTCTCCTCCCTCCTCCTGCTAGGCTCTGAGGAGCTTTTCAAAAGATGAGCTTGCATGCAGAAGTGGGGAAATGAGCCCAGCCAGCTTCTGCATTTCTGGCTGCTGGTGCTGCAGAGTGTGTGGCAGGTCAGGAGTGCTTCCTGTGGTACACACGGCCTTACCTGTCCCTGCACACTGGGCTGGGCTGTGCTCGTAAACTTCATTTCTGGCAGGGTGGGCTTTGCTTACTGAGTTCTTGGACAAACAAGGGGTATTCTTGGGTGCTTTCTGCCAGGACTGCTAGGGGCTGGAGCCCGAGTCATGGAATCATGGAATGACCTGGGTTGAAAAAGTCTTCAATGCTCATCTGGTTCCAACCCCCTGCTGTGTGCAGGTCACCAACCAGCAGCCCAAGCTGCCCAGAGCCACATCCAGCCTGGCCTTGAATGCCTGCAGGGATGGGGCATCCACAGCCTCCTTGGGCAACCTGTGCCAGTGCCTCACCACCCTCTGGGTCAAAAACTTCCACCTAATATCCAACCTAAACCTCCCCTGTCTCACTTTAAAACCATTCCCCCTTGTCCTGTCACCATCCACCCCCACAAACAGCCGTTCCCCCTCCTGTTTATACTCTCCATTCAAGTACTGGAAGGCCTCAACAAGGTCTCCCTGGAGCTTTCTCTTCTCCTTTGTCCACTCACTTCTATGATATTTTTAGTGGAAAGGACCCCATTCTCCTTCATTTTAGCCTTTGTTGCAGAGCAAATGAAGCAGCTGCAAGGAATGTCTGCACTAGCTTCAATTCTTTTTCCCTCTTGCACCGAAAAGATGCCCAACAAACAGCAATCAGGCCAGTAGTTACGCGCAGTTGGCATTAACACACAGTTCTGTCCCGGCGTTTGTTTGCAGTGCGCTTTGCACCCTACCGACCTCCAGACATCTCCCTGAAGCCGCTGCTCTTCGAGGTCCCCAGCATCACCACTGAATCCGTCTTCGTGGGCCGGGACTGGGTGTTCCACGAGATCGATGCACAGCTGCAGAGCTCCAACGCCAGCGTGAACCGCGGTGTGGTGATCGTGGGGAACATCGGCTTTGGGAAGACTGCCATCATCTCCAGGCTGGTTGCACTCAGCTGCCACGGCACTCGCATGAGGCAGATTGCATCCGACAGCCCGCACGCCTCACCCAAACGTAAGTGTGGCACTGTGCAGCTCTTCAAAGCCTGCAGCCCTAACCAAACCCTGACCCGAAACTAAGATGACCGTCACCTATCCAGAGCCTAACCTAATCTAACCCAACGTAACCTAAACTGCCCCACCTAGCCCTAACCCTAACCTAACCCTACCCTAACCCTAAGGAGTCCCTAACCCTAACATAGCCCTAACCTAACCTAACCCTAATCCTAACAATTTACCCTAATCCTAACCTAACCCGAACCCTAGCCTAATCCTAACCTTAACTAAATCCTAACCCTAACCTAACCCTAACCCTAACTAAACCCTAACTCTAACCCTAACCTAACCCTAACCCAAACCAAACCCTAATCCTAACCTAACCCTAACCCTAACCAAACCCTAACCCTAACCCTAACCCTAATCCTAACCAAACCCTAATCCTCACCCTAACCCTAACCCTAACCAAATCCTAACCTAACTAATACTAACCTAACCTTCTAACCTAACCCTAACCCAACCTTAACCTTAACCCTAACCGAAACCCTAACCTAAGTCTTTTTACTTCTGCAGTGTTATTAGGGAAAAAGATCCCATTCTCCTTCAGTTTAGTCTTTGTTGCAGAGCAAAGGAAGCAGCTGCCAGGAATGTTTGTGCTATTTGTGATGCAAATGTACTCTGTGAAGGGTTATTATAGCTGTCTCTTTATTCCCTGCCTTAGAAGGATCACAGATTTTCTCCCATCAGAAAGACTCCAATGCTTCTTGCAGGTACTCTATGATTACAAATCCTCCCTGAGGATTTTCTTCAGGACCAGGCTGGATGAGGCCATGGGCAGCCTGCTCCAGTCCCAGCACTGGAGGTTGGTGGCCCTGCTGTGGCAGGGTTTGGAACCCAGTGATCTTTGGGGTTCCTTCCAACCTAAGCCATTCTGTCATTTTGTTGCCCTCCTAATTTCCCATACAGACTCAGTGTGTGATGCTGTAGAACCCCATGTGGGTTTGACAGCCAGGACTGCTCTGCCTCCCAATCCCATCCAGTTTGCAGGTGGAGATGGCAGCATTTTCCAACCACTCTGCTCCTAGTAAGTAAGACAGAACTGAAAATACCAGGTTCTGTACCTAAGGACATCTTCAATGATCTAGGTCAGTGTATCTCAGAGACACTGTGGTTAAATCTGTTTACTGGAATCCAGTGCTCTGAGCCATGGAGAGATATCTGAGATGTCACCGCTCGGTGCCGTGTTGAGGAGTGCCACTTGTCAGCACTAACCCAGCAATGCAGGGTGAAAGGCAGGCCTGGTTTCTATATTTTAGCTGTAACTCTGCAGAGCAGAGCCTCCCCAGTCTGCTGGGAAGGATTGTGGGATTTAAAAGATTACTGCACTGAACAGCACCCCTCATGCACCATTCATGCACAAAGGGCAGAGATCCTCGCTCACCCAGTGCAGCCCTTGAGTTCACACTCAGGTGTGCCATGAGGTTAAAGCTGAGTGATTCCTCGGTGTCAGTCACTGAGGTGAGGACTTTAGAATCACTCAGTTTTATTTTCTGAAGCCTCCACAAGCCCTGAGTGTAGCTCTAGAAGATAAGAGCTGCTCTAGTGATTTCACAGGCTGAAAGAAGCTGAAAGAAGAAGCTCTGTAATGTCTGTGTTTAGCAATAAAACGCTAACTGGCTGCCCTGACTGTACTGCAGCACTTGTGTTATCAGCCATTAGCAAACTGGAATAAATGCAGCCTCATACCATTAATTCCTGGCTCAGAAAAGCAGTGCAGGTGAAGGTAGTGTTGCATGCTCAAAATTGACATTGTGCGTCTTTGCTTCCATAGGCACAGCTGTCCTCCTTCGTTGTTTGCCATTAAGTGGGTCATTGTTTCCATTATGATTTCAGGTTGAGCTCAAGGATGCATTGCAGCAATCTATCCAGGCCAGTCCTCTGCCAGTGCAGTCTGTGCTTCAGATTGCTGCTTTTAAAGCATTCCTGTAACTGATAAATCAGTAATTAGGCATCACCAAGTTCTGCATGTCTTAGTGTCATTCAGTAATACTCTGAGTGCCTATGAGTGTGAAGGTTAGTAGTTTGGGGATGTTAACCACAAAGGCCAGGTGAG
Source organism: Tympanuchus pallidicinctus (assembly GCF_026119805.1). Taxonomy (NCBI): domain Eukaryota; kingdom Metazoa; phylum Chordata; class Aves; order Galliformes; family Phasianidae; genus Tympanuchus; species Tympanuchus pallidicinctus. Next base: position 416,354 of record NW_026294755.1, on the reverse strand, counting down.
TGAACTGTTCTGCTTTTAAAGCTTTCTGCTTTTCTAAAATGCAAGAGAAATGGCTGAAATGCAATAAGAAGCAGATCACATCTGGCAGAGGTGATCCCAATGTAATTCATTATTTACTTGCAAGACTTGTCCAGAACGTGGTGCTGCTCTTGCTTCTCTCCCTCTGATAGCACTGGTGGCCTTCAGAAGAAGCACTGGCTCTAGCACGATGTTGATATATGCTATTAAACTGGCACATCATTCAGAGCAATTTTCTGTCTCCATTCAAGGAAAACCCAGAACTAAATGAGTGAGTGATGGTTCCTAACAAAGGAAGACCTGTTAGCCAAAGTGCAGAGCATGGAGAGCTCTGAGATAGCCCAAACTCAAAGGTAGAGCATACTTCCATGAGTGTTCTGTTCACTCATTGTGATTTAAATCAATGAAGTTACAGTGGAGAAGATGAGGACAATGAGCTTAAAGCTTTATCTTAGCTCTTCCCATCCAGCTCCCAAAAGAAAGCTCCCCAGGAGCTCCGTGCTGCCTGGAGGTGTCACCTTCCCCCACTGCCCATAGTGCTGAGCAGAGCATTGGTGGAAGGTGCCACCGCCAGGAACAGACTGCTGGGAAGTACCAGCGTGACGGCTGTTGGCTGTGCTCATCCCTCAGCAGTTCCAAACCTCTTTCTTTGAGACAGACGTGGATGCAAACAGAGAGCTGCCCTTAACCCAGCCGCCTTCTGCTCACTCCTCCATCGCCAGTGGGAGCTGCCCGGGGACCCCCGAGATGCGCCGGCGCCAGGAGGAGGCAATGAGGCGGCTCGCTTCCCAGGTATGGCAACATTTGGGGTGGCTGCAGGCCTTGGGAAACTCTCTGTTGTCATGGGATCTCTGGGAAGCTCTCCTGTCCTGCACCGCTTTGGCAGCTGGGAAAAGTGCGCATCCTGGGGGAGCAGAGAGGAAGAACTGGAAGGAGTTTTATTACCCTCAGAAAGCTTCTTCTGTAGGAGGGAATTCCCATTACGTCGAGTGCACTCACTTCTAATCGTGAGGCTTGATCTTTTCCAGCCACCATTACAGTAGTGGATGTGTTACAGGATGGCACAGCTGCCAGAGTGACCATTGCTTTTCCTCAGCAGTGGAAAGCAGATTGCTTCCCTTTGAAAGGGGTGGGTTTCAAACAGCAGTAAAGGAGCAGGCTGCATGGGGTGCACGTGGATGGTGCAGAACAGATCCTTTTGTGAGCACTACACAAATGCCTTGGTGTTCTGATAAGCGCTGGTTGTACGTAGTGGTGTTTGTTGGTGTGGGTGAGCTGTGCAGCTCGCGTTTCGTTGTGATCCTGGGATTTAGCCCTATTTTGTGATGGTGGGAAGGTGCCGTTGTGTTGCTGTGAAATCCAAAGGGCCTGCTCCTCCCCCAGGGTTTGGAGGATGTGAGCAGTGATGCTTTCCTGTTGCCTGTTCCCCTTTGGAGAGGAAAATACCAAGCAATGTCTTTGTTCTCTGTCACCACCGGGACGTGTTTTGCTTGGCTTTCAGAGCCAGATTCTGTCTTGTGCTGTCTGCTTTCCGCTGCACCCAGATGGCAAAGGCAGAGAGCGTGCAGTTACTGTGTAAATAAATACTGGGACTTGATATTCTCCTCTTCCACATGGAGCTCTTGAAAGGAATGCAGCGGGCAGCTCTGCTTTCATTCAGAGCGCGTTAGTCATCGTGCTTCTTGTCAATCTTCACCATTACAGGCTGCCAGAAGGCAGCAATGCGTGCTATCTCTGCCTCAAGCACCTAATCTGTCCAGACTTTCTTCCCCTGAGTGCTTCAGTAATCCTGCTGGATACATAACTGATAAATGGGTACAGTTTTAGCTTCGGTTTCACACTGAAGAAGGTGAGGGACGTGGTTTTTTCAAGCTGTGTGTCATAGCTGGAGCACAAAAGATGCACTGAAGCTTTTTTGCATCTCTGGTCACTGGTTATGAGAATAAGAAATAATCTTCACAACCAAAATGTGAAGTTAAAATAGCTTGGCTGCACACCCCTTTAGGAAGGGGTTTTAAAGCCCCATTCATCCCATAGCCAAAGGCTGGGGAGATGTGCCACCTCCGGTGCTCACTGCAGGACTGCAGCGTTCTGCTGCAATTCTTCATCTCCCAGTCAGCCTCCAATGCTGCAAACGCAGACAGATTCCAGAAGTAAATGTCACTGCTTCCTTCCAACGTGAGGCCGCCCTGAGCAGGTGGATGCCAGGGGTGATGAGCTGACATGGAGCTTCTGGGAATGGCTTCTGCTGCTCAGGTGGCTGACAGCACACAGGAACTTGGGGAAGCTTCGTAGTTCCACACAGGAGGTTGGGTCCATTCCCAGTGCTGCTGTGATCAGCATCTCCTCAGCCTGCTCTGCTTCCCTGTTACTGATAGAAAAGTGATCCGTGCAGCCAACCATCTTTGGGTGTCTGATGTTAGGAAGGGTATATGATGAGTGACTGGTTGTCTTCCAGGTCGTGCTTCAGCAGCACAGAGCCATCGAGTGGCTTTGGTTGGAAGGGACCTTGCAGGTCATTGGGCTCCAACCCCACACAGGCTTGTATGGGACTCACTGCAGTTCAGCATGGGTTCAAATCCTGATTCAAAGCATGGCATCCTGTCACAAACAGACTTGTACTGAAAATATAGCAGGCTTTGAGGTTTGGTTTCTCTCACCTTGCACATTTCAGTTCCATACCAAAAGCAGTTCTGGTTCTATTGCATCAGAGCAGTCCAGCATGTCACAGACACAGCCTGATGGATCAGCAAGCCTCAGGAAAGGAAGTAAAGGCAAATGAAATGGGTCAGAGTGTTGGTCAAAGGATGGCTGGAGGTTGTGATGCATTCCTGTAACATCCAGGGCAGAGCTCAGCACCACTGCTGGATGCGTGCTGTCAGCAGCAGATAAATGGGTTTGCTCAGAAGGAGCAGTGCTGTGTGATGTCCTCCCAGGTAAAACAAACACTGCCTGTTCCTCCACAGCTGCACAGGTTTTGAAGTCTCTGAGTGACACCGGGAGAAAAAGGATTACTGACCCGGCAACGTAATTGAAAATCCATTAAAATAACAGTTCTGAGCTCTTTGTTCTGTGTGTGATCCCCTCGGTCGGAAACTCGGTCATACGTGTCTAAGTTGCCATTGAGAAATCACAAATGTGTTGGTTGCTCGAGGCTTTGAAGGTGCTGGAGTCTGAAATAGAGCAAATGGCCCTAATGGTCTCCGTCAGCAGTTGTGGTTAAAGGCATCCGAGGGTCTGAGGCCACGTGCTCCTACAGGGCAGGAAAACACTCACACTGCTAAGCTCAACCCTGTGCCCAGGGCCCCATCTGAGAAAGAAAAGGAGAAATGCTTTGGTTCAGGAGGAAGGGAGAGCAAAGCATGTTCCTGCATCAGGAGCTGAGGAATGAAATACGGATTCCTGGAAGCCTGCTTAAAGCTCTTGTTCCACTGGCTGAAGAAGAAAGGGTGACCCTTAGGTTGGGCTGTTGGAAGAACAGTCCTTGCACACACGTTCTATAGTTGCTGCTTTAATGGAACAGGTTGGAATTGAAGGGAGAAAGAAAGTGGTGACAGTGATGGACAGCTGCAGTCAGGAGTCTGTTAGGAGATACGAATCATATGTGAGGAGATAGATAACAGCGTGTGCACGTTCTGCTTTCCAGGCTGTGCAGTGGTCATCATGTCAGAGCAATGCAGGTGGGCATGAAAGAGGATTGCTGATATTTTAGGAGGCTGAAGGAGCAGCATGGAAGTGCCCACTCCCTTCCTTCTGAAAATATCACCTACCCCAAAAACTGAGGAGCTGTGTGCTTCTGGTGGCAGGAATGACAGGAGAACAGTTGCTTTTCCTCCTCTGGATGCTCAGGGTGGGACTTGGCTGTCTGTTCTTCACGCAGTGAGTTCCTTGGGCTGAGGTTTGCTCATCGCTCTCGTTGTTGGAGATGAGCAAATGATTAATGTGAAAATGAAGTGCCTGCAGCCCACCAGCAGGAGCACTGCTAAGGCTCCTCTCTTCCTCTTTGCCACCCTGGAAAAGAGCATTGTTTTGCTTTATCCTCAGGTTTGGTGTTTACCAGCAAACGGAGCAAAATGCTTAGGAATGAACTGATGTACAGAAAAGTACTGGGTGCTTTCCACCCTGCAATGGGACACAAGCCAACCCTGACTCATTTAAGGGTCTTTTGAAGTTCTTGCCAATGGTTCCTAGGAGGAAAAAAGCCATCATGAAGAGTGGGCCAAGTCCTGTCCCCCCCAGCCCTGCTGGTTGCTGTTGGATTCATGGTATCACTGCCCTCCCTTGGACCAGGAATGGGTTCTGTTGTGTGAGCAGCAGTTGTGGTAGGAAGGGTCAGATGCGCTCTGGGGGCATCTAATGAAAGAAAACAAGGAGCTTAAAACTGAGATTGCTCTGTTCCTTTTGTCGTTTCTCCCCTTGCCCCTCCATCCTCCTGAGATGCTGTAAGTGGAAGTGGTGTGATGGCCATCCTGAGGGATCAGTGCAGAAAATGATGGAAGTGCAGCGATGCCCCATGTAAGCACTGCAGCCCGGTGCTGGTGGGACTCACAGGGAGTGCTGGGGGAAAGGCAAAGCTCCAAGTCCTGCTGCCAACCCCAGGCTGCATTGGAGGCTGCGGTTGGGTGCTGCTGTTTGGAGAGGGATGGAGTAATGCACCAGAAAACACAGCACTGAGAGCAGCACAACTCAGCTAGCAACATTAAATGCATGGCAGCGTTCGTTGTTCCTTAGCAGTGATTTCTGTCAATTTCCTAATATATTTTTTAAAGGCAGCATTAATCCTCTTGCTGGGAACTTTGCTGGCACAGAGCCCTTTTTCCCCTCCAGCCCAGAGGAGCGGAGGCAGCAGGGCCACAGATGTCCCCCAGCCATGAGGAGGTACAGCCTGCTGGGCAGCTCCTGCCTGCAAAGTTCCTCTTCCATCTCCACTCCATCCCTGCCCTCTGCAGCAGTCTGTAGCATAAAGAGGGAGGACAGCAGGGTTTGTCTTGCCAGATCTGGCAGACTCAGAAGCCACAAGCAAAGCTACTTCACTTGCAGCACCCACCCTGACACTTGCACGTGAAACATGAGCATTCCTGGCTGCGTGCTTGGTTGGCCTTTTGTTCAAATATATTTATGCACGCGTTATGGAAATAAGTTCACAGGGCTGCTGGATGCATTTGAAAGCAGCCCTCTGCCGTGGAGCAGCTGCCAGATCTCAGCAGTGCCAAGAAGGCTGCCCAGCCTGGGCTCATCCTGCAGGAGATGCACAGCAGTGTTCTGGTGAGCTGAGCACAGCAGAGCAGAGCTCTGTGTTGTTCTTAAACTCATCTGGGTTCCTCAGTGCCTTGGTGTAGGGAACCTGCTTTGGCAGGGGGTTGGACTCGATGATCTCTGGAAGTCTCTTCCAACCCCTACAATTCTGTGATTCTGTGTGCTTGTAAACGTATTGTCTGATTGCACACAGCAACTGCAAGGGTGCTCCAATATTTGAAAGGTCCTTCCAGTGTTAGAAAGTAGCATAAAAACAGGAGGGGAAACGACTGTTTACTGAGGGTGGATGGTGATAGGACAGGAGGGAATGGTTTTAAAATGAGACAGGGGAGGTTTAGGTTGGATATTAGAAGGAAGTTTTTCCCCCAGAGGGTGGTGAGGCACTGGCACAGGTTGCCCAAGGAGGCTGTGGATGCCCCATCCCTGCAGGCATTCAAGGCCAGGCTGGATGTGGCTCTGGGCAGCCTGGGCTGCTGGTTGGTGACCTGCACACAGCAGGGAGTTGGAACCAGATGATCATTGTGCTCCTTTTCAACCCAGCCCATTCTCTGATTCTATAATTCTATGAAATTGCAAGGCTTTTAAATCCAAGATGTGCTCCACACTTCTGCTGTTTTGTACCTTTTTCTTCCTATTTTTTTACTCTCCTCCATTGCAGTACGTTCAGATTTCACTTCCTCTGAGTGGGTGGGTGAGTGGTGTGGCTCAGTGTGGCACAGCTTCCTCACCCCCAGATGTTCCTGGGTTACATTCAGCTGGTGCTTCAGCTCAGCAGAAAGAGCCCAGCGATGTCTGAGCAGCACAGAGCCACATCCCACTGACCTCTGCTTGTCAGCAAGGGCTGACAGCCACAGCTCAATGGGTTCAACTCAGGAGGGGAGAAGTGTGGCCGTGTCCCCTCTGGTTAGGATCACTTCCCCACTATCCCTGAAGGTGTTGTCCTTTATTCACACAGGATTGTTGATGGCTTCAGTATACATGTGGTTCAGTGGTTTAATAACCACTGAAAGCCATCTTTGCTGGGTTTCTGGCTGCTGGCTGGCTGCTTGTGGATGCAGCACTTAAACAGATGAGCCTGAAAGGCAGCACAGCACTAATGGATTATCCCATACACAGAGCTGGGGAGCTGCTTTTTCATTGCGTTGCTCACTCTGCTAACTTCCTTCCCCACCCTTCCAGCCATAAGGCAGAGCATCACTACCATTGCTGTGGGCTATGGAAAGAAAGGAGCCCTCCCACCTCGTGTGGAGGTGGAAGGATTAGTTTCTCTGAGCCCTGTGACATTAATGAGCTTCAGAGGGCATTTGCTGGCAAACTCAGCTATCTAAAAATAATGAGCATTCCTCATAAAGTGGGTCACCCCATCCACACACACCGGTCATGTGCAGTGAATAAAACACAGCCGTGCTGATCTCTATTTATATGATGACAGCCAACGTTCTGAGTGGCAGGCGGCCTTTTGGCAGGTGGAAGCACATTGACTCGAAGCTGTTTTGTACGGGTCAAAAGGAGATCAGTCTTATTAGGGGCAGAAATATGGGTAGAATGCAGTGCTGAAGCGGTTGGTTGGGAGCAGGGGAGCATTGGGGGGGGTTGCTGTGGGTGCAGGGAAGTGGGGTTTGTCCTTCCAGGCTGGAGGAGGATGGAGGAGGATGGAGGAACCATCAGGAGGGAGCTGAGACAGGGCAAGCAGAGCGTGATGGCAAAGGAATGCTTCTGAAAGGGAGGATATTGCTTGTCACAAATAGTGCCAGAGAACTCCTTTGAACTGGCCTGTCCTATTAAGTAAAAATAACTTGTTTCCCCTGAGCCATCTCAGCCCTTTTCTCCTTTGATGCATACTGTCCTCCCAGCTCCATATTCCTGCTCCTGGCCTATGCCCCCAAGCTCTCCTCTTTTCCCCCCCAGCTTGCTCCCTTTGCTCCTTTGTGCTTTATGGGCGATGCACAATCTCTTCTGTTCCTCATTTTCCATGCTCTGTGCCCTTTCTGCTCTCTTCCTGCTGCTTTCCCATAGCTCTCCCTCCTGTTCCAACAGCATCTTCTGTTACTCTTGGAATAGCTGCGCTGCTTTTAACGTGTCATCCTTTTTCTTCAAATAGCTGTTCTTGTAGATCTGATCTACATGGGGAGATCTTTTTTTTATTTTTCTTCCTCACATGCAGTTCTTTCTCAGCTGAACCAAAATCCCCTTTGGGTTCAGCAAAGTTTAACACCCATGTTGCACAAAGCATCTGAAAGGGGGAGCGCAGCCCCAGGGAGCAGCGTGCAGGGCTGAGGGGCAGGGAGAGCTGCAGGAAGGGCAGAGCAGAAATCACTTCTGCTGGGCTGGGCTGGACAGCAAACACAGCATCCTGGAGAGGGTGAGCGAGAATGGAGCAAAGCAGGGCAGAGGAAAGGCAGTCTGGATTGAGATGGGTACAGGAGTTTGGGTAGAGGGAGACATGGGGAGTGGTGCGGTAGAAAGAAGAGCATGGCTGGTGTTGGGAAAAACAGGGACAGAAGGCTCTCTGGGTTTCATACCTGAAGAGCACATGGATAATTTACTTCTTAATTCTGCATGCACAATTAGGAAGATGAGTCAGTGTGACTCTCCTGAGGAAGGGAAGGTTCAGGTGCTCCCTGACCCCACATCAGGAGGGGTTGTGTTGTGTTGGTACCCACGAGTGTTGGCCATGGACCATGAGAGGCAGCGTCCGCCTTCCCCATGTCTGGTGTTTCTCAAGCCCTGTAGCACATCATTAATATTAAAAAAAGATGCCTAAAAGCTCATGATAAGTGTACTTCTTTGGTGTGCAGCCAACGCACTGGAGGCCAAATGATGTTAGGAAAGTCGTCCTTGCAAGTCTTTACTTGCTTTCTTTCTGCTGTTTCTAAGAGATCCCATTCAGAGCAGTAGAATCAGAAGATTTGTTTTTGAAAGAGATGGAGCTCCATCCTCAGAACCCACCTGTGGTGTGAAGCCACTGCACAGTGATGCCTCCTTCCCAGCTTGGAGAGTTTGGCACATTCGCCAGCGGTGGAGGAGCACGGACTGCCGGGTTGTGTTGGTTCTTATGATTAACATGTTATTTTCCCATCTTAATCCACTTATTTTGCACTAGGACTCCTTATAGACACCATACACTTGTGTCTGAGGCAGTAATTGGAGCAAGGAGCTTCACAGCTTCCACCTTGGTGAGCATCATTTGCCAAAGGCGATGGCTGAAGCGAAGGCACATTCACTGGGCATCCAGGCAGAGCGGTGTGTTTGGGAGAGCAGGCTGATCCCTGGGGATTTCCTTTGTTGTAACACTTTCCAGATAAGATGAAACGTTAAATTCAAGGTTTTTGTTTTGAAGGCTGGTTGGAGCCTTCTCAGCAGTTCAGCAAAGTTTTTTTACAGCAAAGAAATGAGATTTCCAGAAAACGAACTCACCTTTTTCAGTGGGTTCTTCATTTCCAGGCTAGGTGGGTTCCTGTTTTTAGTTCTTGGATGTGCTCGTGGCATCTCTGTGTGAGTGAGGCTGTTGTTACAGTCAGAATTACAGCCAGGGGATCATTCGTTTTAGGTTATCCTGAGGTCTCCTGCTTTGGTTTTTTGGGTAAAACCCAGTTCTTGTTCTTGAAGGTGAAGCAGGAAAAAATTCTGAAAGTTTTGGGAGTTTGTAGGATGAGAGAGCTGCTTGGCAGGCAGCTCTGTGATAGGCAGGGAGCCTGTTTCCCAGCACCACGCTCACTTTTGGCAGTCTCTTTTGGGTTTGAAATGGAGAAAATGTCATGGAGAATAAATACCATCAAGCTGACATTGTGCAGTTGCATTTCTGAGAGCATCGTGGTGCCTTTCCTTCAGGGCCCTTCTAATGTCCTCCCTGCTTGCTGGTGCATCTTCAGGTCCGCCCCTTAAGCACTGCATTGAGCTTGCAGGCAACCATCAGGATGCTGATAATTCCATCCCACGTATCAGGAGAGGATGTAATGGGTTCCCATGAGCTGTGCTGTAACTGTGGGTGTTTTCCAGAAGAAGGAAACGTGTCCCCACATTTAGCACTGACTGTGCCCTCCAAGGACAGTTCTGTCCCCTTTCCCATGACGTGGCTCCTGGATGAAGCTGATGAGCCTCTCATAGTGAAGTGGCCTTCATTTTTAGGTCTGCATACTGTGCTGGAGCTAAGAGCTCTGCATGTAGGAGTTTGGTTTCTGTTACCAGGAACATCAAGGTAACATTCTGTTACCAGGCATCACGGGAGGGCGGTTCAAGACCTTTATACTGCAGGAATCACAGTTTTAATCCCCAAATAAATGAGAAAGAAATCATTGTGTTTATTATGGCTTGATGTACTGAGTACAAAAATTCTGTTGTGAGCTTAGGCACACGTATGCAGGTGTGATGCTCAAAGGAGTAGCCCAGCAAATTGTGAAGACCTGGGAAAATGAGTTGATCTAGGAGAAGGAGAAGGGTTCTTCTATCTTTTCCCTATATTTTCTGATTGAAGGGCTGCATGGTGGCGGATGGGTGATGCACAGCACTGTGTTCTCATTGTTTGTGGGATCCTTTGCATGCAGCTCTGCCTCCAGCAGGAGCCATGCAGTGGCCTCACAGCACCCAGCACTGGGGAGCAACCAGCAAGAAGTAAGTGGAAGAAAGCAATCCAACCCCTTACCAGCTGTTAGGTGGAGCTGGGAGTGCTGTCAGTGCCTGCCTGGGGAGCAGCAGCAGCAGAATTTCATTGCTCCAGTCATTCTCAGGATCAGTGCCAGTTTGCACGCAGCGGTTCATGAGGATCCTTGTCATGGGCACTTAACGCTGGGGATCCTCAAAGAGCTCACGTGCCAGAACGCATCAGAATCACACAGTGCCATGTGGCAGAGCTCTGGCAGAGGTGCATTCGTCCTTCCTTCTCTTGCAGGTCGTCGCCTATCACTACTGCCAGGCAGACAACGCCTACACCTGCCTGGTGCCCGAGTTTGTGCACAACGTGGCCGCCCTGCTGTGCCGCTCACCACAATTCGTCGCCTATCGGGAGCAGCTGCTGCGTGAGCCCCACCTGCAGAGCATGCTGAGCCTCCGCTCCTGCGTGCAGGACCCCATGGCCTCCTTCCGCAGGGGGATCCTGGAGCCCCTGGAGAACCTGCATAAAGGTACGGAACGGCTCTCCATTGCTTTCTCTTTGCTCCCCGCCGCTGTTTTGTTTGTTTGGTTTTGAAATGCTTTCTTGCAGCTGTGCACTTAAACCCAGCAGTGGGTCAGGAGCTGCGGGTGGGAGGTGAGACGTGGAGTTGCTGAAATTGTCACCACACTTATCTGCAAGGTTGGCAGCCCCTTCTCTCCTGGGGTGCAACTCAGGCCAAAAACGAAATGGTGATGGTGGCATGTGTCTGACTTTGTGTTCTTGGTTTCTTCCCTGTCCCAAATCATAGAGTCACAGAATGGCCTGGGTTGAAAAGGAACACAGTGCTCATCTGGTTCCAACCCCCTGCTGTGTGCAGGTCACCAACCAGCAGCCCAGGCTGTCCAGAGCCACATCCAGCCTGGCCTTGAATGCCTGCAGGGATGGGGCATCCACAGCCTCCTTGGGCAACCTGTGCCAGTGCCTCACCACCCTCTGGGTCAAAACCTTCCACCTTATATCCAACCTAAACCTCCCCTGTCTCACTTTAAAACCATTCCCCCTTGTCCTATCGCTATCCATCCATGTGAATGTGGCCTCTCAGCTCTGAAGGTGAAAACACACAACAGTTTCCATGCACAGCCCCGCTCGTGACAGTGTATTTTGTTTCATATTTTGGGAGGGGAGTGTTTTTCCCTCTCTTTTTCTTTATTTAATGGACTCTGGAGAATTGGAAGCTTTCAGCAGAAGGGCTGATACTGTAGAAGCTTATAGACATCCTGTCTGGAGCTTCTAAAGAGGCTGCTAACAGATCAGATTCTGACTGATGATCTCTGAGCTTTCCCAAAGCAGCATTGATTTTGTCTCCTTTTCTTTCCTCCTCACACAAGATGTCACTAACTCATTGTGACAGTCACTGCACTGAAGATCTTTGCTCGTTGTCATGAAAACTCTCAGAGTGCTGCGGAGCTCAGGGCTCTGTAGTCCTGCAAAATGGTGTCTGTTGTCATCGGCCTCACAAATAGACCAGATTAGTTTCTATTCTGACCCTTTGTATCGCCACGTCTGAGCCAGTGTGACATAAGTGCAGCTTCTACTGGACTTGAAGCCCCGTTGTTCAGAGCAGCTTGGAGACGGCCCAAAGTGCAGAGCAGCAGCATGCACCCAACATGTGTGGTTCTCCTGGTCATGGGGACATGCAGAGCCAGCATGAGCACAGCACTTTGTTTTCCTGGCATGCACAAATGTCACTGTGGGAGGAGTGTGGCTGCTCCTTCCTCCCAGCACTCCTGCATCGGGGATCACTGCTGTGCAGGAAAACGAGCTGGGTATCTCATTGGGAGGTATTTCAGCTCTGGGTTGTAGGGCATTTTGGAGGTTGCTCGTTTCTTGGCCAAGCAGGTTGACCCCCCCCGATGGCCCCAAGGTCCTGGGGAGTGGAAACATGGAATCAGGATTCCCCACATCTTCCAGCACTGCTGGAGAGTGCTGGCTGGCTGATGGCTACCGAGAGCTGTGCAACAAAATGAGCAGCATCTGGAAATTGGTTTTAAGATCTATAACGTTTAAGGCTCTGTAAATACATCTGCAGGTCTTTTACAAGGTGCTGATGGAGCTTTAATGGTGCTGGGGCAAAATAGTTGCAGAACGGTTAATGATGGATATCACTGAGAAACTGATATTCATGTTTCTCCAGTATGTGTATGATTTTAATGACAAGGAATTTAAAGAATATATAGGAGAACAAAGTAGGGATTCTTCCCCTCTCGCTGCTTCCTCCCCTCTCCTTTGGGCTTTATGAGAAACATGAGATGTGGGTACAGAACTCAGGCTCCACTCGCTCCTTGATTTCAGAGTCATAAAGTGTGTTTTCAAGGTGCATCCAGTCAGCTTACTGGGGAGTCAGCTGAGAAAGGATCTCTGGTGACTTTAATGCAAAATATGTGTTTGTCATATGGATATGACAAACTAAATGCAACTTGGTAACGTCAGGCTGGGACAGAATGGGATTTCACTGATCTCCCTGGAGCACCGTGGGCAGCTCATGTTGGCAGTGAGCATTGATTCATTAAAGTACCTATTTTTTGTTGAAGTTGAGTATGCATGGACCTACCTGTGTGCTATTAGTGTGTCATAGGAGAGATGCTGTCACTGTGTCTTCTTTCTTTTTTACCCTTGAAGAATACTGTAGCCACCTGTTCGGCCTCCTAAGGAAACGCTTCCTTCTTTTTTTTTTTTTTGCTTCTCAGAGAGGAAGATCCCTGATGAAGATTTCATCATATTAATTGATGGTTTAAACGAGGCTGAATTTCACAAGCCAGATTACGGTGACACCATTGTATCATTCCTGAGCAAAATGATTGGGAAATTCCCCTCCTGGCTGAAGCTGGTTGTGACCGTCAGGACAAGTCTACAGGTACACCGAGTCCTGGTAGCTGCTGGGTTGTCAGGATGGGCTGTGATGAAGAATTGTTTAGTGTGTATCAGGTGTGCTGGTGGTAGGTAAATTGCAGCCCCTGTTGTCTTTCCTGTGAGCTTTTGTTTTGCACCACCATTTTGGAGATGCTGCCCTCAGTCTGTGCTGTCAGGCTCTGCTATGTTGTTTCTCCCCAGTTTGCAGTGACAGAGCCTATGACATGAAAACTCTGTTGGAAAAGCCTTTAATGAGTTTGGGTTTTGCTCTATAAGAACATAAATGAGTTTAGCAAATGAGAGATTCCCTGGCCATGGTATCCAGCTGGCCATCATTGCTTGGAAATGGTTGCCTTCTTGGTTGGGTGCGTGTTCCTACTGATAGCAGCAGTGGGATTTCTGTGTTCTGTCACCTCCACATCCTTCCCTCCAATGGCTGAGATGACAGCAGGAGGGATGGCACCCCGCTGTTGGGTTGGGCTGGGGGTAATGAGGGCAGCTCTCCGGGCCAATTTCCCAGTCCTTCTCGTGGATGCAGTGTTAGGAACCACGTCCTGCATTTTTATTTCAGTTATGTGTCACGCAGAAATTGTCTGATTATAGATGAGGTTGTGAGGTCCTGAGGGCATAAACCACCTTCTCGTTTGCTTTCTCTGATGGAAAAGGTCTTAAAGGAGTCTCAGAGGTGCTATTGTAATACAAATCAAGTTTACTTAATAAATAATAAGCATTCCCAGAATGAATATACTTCTTTCTTCTTTCTTTGCAGGAAATAATTAAGCTGTTGCCCTTCCACAGAATATTTTTGGATAGACTGGAAGAGAACGAAGCCATAGACCAGGACCTGCAGGCATACATCCTCCACCGGATACACAGCAGCTCAGAGATCCAGAACAACATCTCACTGAACGGCAAAATGGACAACACCACCTTTGGCAAACTCAGCTCTCACCTCAAGACCTTGAGCCAAGGGTCTTACCTTTACCTGAAACTCACTTTTGATCTCATAGAGAAAGGATATCTAGTACTAAAAAGCTCCAGCTACAAAGTTGTCCCAGTGTCTCTGTCAGAAGTTTACCTGTTGCAGTGCAATATGAAGTTCCCAACGCAGTCTTCCTTTGATCGGGTTATGCCTCTCTTGAATGTGGCAGTGGCATCTCTGCATCCTTTAACAGATGAGCATATTTTTCAGGCCATTAATGCAGGTAACATTGAGGGCACTTTGGAGTGGGATGACTTTCAGCAGAGGATGGAGAACCTTTCTATGTTTCTTATCAAACGTAGAGACATGACGCGAATGTTTGTTCATCCCTCTTTCCGAGAATGGCTTATTTGGAGAGAAGAAGGTGAAAAGACCAAGTTTCTTTGTGATCCTAGGTAAGCAGACACTCTGAGCAGTGGGTTGATGGATGTGTTCATCTGAAAGCGTTCTGTTCTGTTCTGAGAATCACTTCATTGCTTGAGGTCACACGTGGGATGAGATGGCTCTCGCTCGGCTTTCATCTGTCCGCACTGTGCGTGTCTGTATCTGTGCTGCCCTCCTTAAACCTTTGTGTTGGTTGTGGAAAGATGTGAGCACACAGCTGAGCCAGCAAACGTCAGAATCATCTCCAGGATGAGCTGAGACCTGGAAGGACCTCAGAGGGTCCACACACAGAGCTGCAGCTGTGGCATTGCTGGTGGGGGCTACATTGACATCGCCAGCTCTGACTGGAGGGGAAACCCTCCTCCATCCCCTCCCAACCACACAAAGTAAGGGATGGGGAGATGAAGGATGAACGGCGTGGATGCATCTTTTGAAGCTGGCTTCTTTTTGAAGTCTTGCTCCTTGTAGTCCTATTAAATGTCTTTCAGAGAGCAGAATAAGGAACAGAGTCAGGCTCTAACAATGTTGGACTGTAAGTGCATGTGTAATCTCTGTTCTGACAGCAGCAGAGTTCCTGGCTTAGCTCACGGAGAACAGAATTTAATCATGGTTAGATTTATATTCTCTAAGCCCAGTGATCACTATTAACAGCGTTATCTTTTGTTTTTACTGAAGAGTGGAAACAGACTCTGACTGTAATTCTGGTCGTTGATCCCCATAAGCTCTGCTCTCTTTTGCCTGCCCATCTCCAAAAATACGATTACAAAAATCAGGGAAACACTCAGATTCTCAGCCTTATCGGGGCATCTCTGGGCCCTGCAGCCAGGCTGACGAAACACAGCACTGTCTGCTGGAACCAAACAGCTCCTGGCTGATCAAAGCAGCCGTAGCTGCTGGTGATCTCAGAGTAATTTACTGCTTTAAATTTTGTGGCAAACAGGCTGCAGTAGAAAAATAGCACGTAGCTCCTCCCAATGGGAAACCGACGTGCTTGAATAGATTCTGCACAACAGTCCTATGGAGTGAACCCTTTGGAAAGCATCTTACAGCAGCAAGTGTCTTCATATCGATCACTGTTAGCTATTTGATATCCTTCCTCTTGAGTCATTAAGTGCTCGTTACTGGGCAATTCTTTTCGACCCTCCTTGCAATGTGTGTGTGTGTCTGTGATGCCTGTGGAGCTGAGAGCTGCTCCCGTTCCTGTGTATGGGCAGGCTGGGAGCAGTGCTTGCCACAGCAGGAGGAATTCAGGCAATTCAGTGCTGTCCTGTGTTGCCAGGATAAGGAAACTCACTTGCAGAATGCTCCCCTGGTGCTGAACATCCCTATATGTGGCATTCTGCACATGCCAGCTGGTCATGCAGCTGTGTAGTCTGGATTTGGTTTCTCCTGATACTTACAGAGGTGGCCAGGGGTTTCCTATTCTGTTCTCCCAGGTGACAGTGGTAAGATGAGAGGTGATGGCCTCCACCTCTCAGGTGGTAAATGCCTGGGGACTTGAGCATATGTGGCATCTGTAGGGCCCTGTGGGATTGCCAGCAGTCAGCAGACCAGGCGCCTCGCCAGGGGCAAGGAGGGAAGTTACGTGGCATTGTAATGGGCTGCCAGTGCCTTGAGTGCGAGTCCATATGTTCTGAAGGGCTAATAAATCTCTCTAATGTATAATGCACACTAATTGCATTACACTCTGATGGTAGATAATGAAGCAGGATACATTTTGGTGATTAATAGGGAAGACCCTTTGAGATTCTGCTGTTGTGCTTCTCAAAGCCCTCCTGCCCAGCTCTCAGGGAAGAGCTAATATTGAGACGTGGAGCTCAGGGCACAGTAAACCCTTAGGATCAATGAAGATAAGTAATGATTTTTCTTTTTATTTCTTTAAAAGAAGCACAGCTTGCCCCTGGCTGAGCTACCAGGAGCAGATTTGGCAGCAGCTTTGGTTTCCTTTCTGCTTGCATGGGGCTTAGTTCATCATCACCAGGGCAGGAGCACAGTGTTAGCACAGAGCTCACTGCCCTCTCTGTGCCGATGCAGTGAGGAATGGAGCTGCTAAAGCTGATGTTTTCTGGACAAGTTTTGAAGTGAAATGTGGTTTTGTGAGGCTGCTCTTAATAGATGTACCCTGGGTATGAGGACACCACAAAGGAATTGGGGATGATGGACTTTGGGGCACCGCCAGTGGGGAATCTTTCTCCTTGTGTTGAACAGAGTGTGTTCCCATCTTCTTGGAGGTATGGGGAGAGGGAAGAGGAAGAACACAATGTCCAGAAATCACCACATTCTCTAAGCTTCTGGCAAATGGCACATCTCCAGCCTCCAGGTTTTGTGTTGGCCTTTGGGACTGCTGCCCCTCTGTGCTGGGGCTCACTGTGAGTGATGGCTTGTTGGCATCAAAGGGAACTCAGTCACTGTGGATCTCCCATCAGGGACCCCCAGCATCCATGGCTGCTGGTAGCAGAGCAAAAAGCATTTGTCAGGGTTCAAGCAGCGTCACAGTAATGACTTCCCCCCCAGCTGGCAGCATTTACCAAGTAGAGTAGTTGACAAACAACATAAAGCATCGTAGGGGAAAGGCTCAATCCATTGTGACCAGAGCACGGAAAAGTGGTGATTATTGTGTGTTCACTCTGACATTTCTTAACCTAAATCTCGTAATGTTGTTCAGTGTTCTGCCTTCATCAGAATCTTCCATGCAATTATTTTGCTTGCTTTTGCAGCACTTAGAAAATGGAATGTTTCATCCCTGTGCTGCTGCTCATGGGACTGAGGGAGGTGGGGGGGGGGAGGGAAGTGGTTGGTGCTGATCAGGCAGTGAAAGAGCTGCAGTCAGATACAGACCCCCAAAGTGAAATTACTGTGTCCGGATTGAAGTACCAGCATCAAAGCTCCTTGTCAACACTTGCATTATAGTCAGAGGGGGGAACTAAGGGTGATTGATTCCATCGTGAGCTGAAAGGCTGCAGTGGGGCTGATGCAGAGAGCCATGGCAGTGGCTGCTCGTGGGGGTCTGCAAAGGGAGCGTGGGGTGAAGTCTCACTGGGAGCCTCCTCCAGCACTGACAGATAAAACTGGGTGAGCTGAACCCTGCCCTGTCCTTTCTTCTTTCCGTTATGCGGGTTTGGGGGTAGATTTCAGGTGTTCTTTCCCTCTGTGATGGCTGTGGAGGAGAGTGGTTCCTCCTGGAAACTCTGGGAGGAATATCCCACTGCAGCACATTTCTACACAGCACAGTGATGCAGATCCATCCTCACATCTCTGGATGTGGTGTTAGCCTGAAATCCCAGATGCCTAGGATTTGGTTTCCAGAAGAAGGATGAAGAAAGCCCCTGCAGCATTTGGTATCATTCTGACCCCAGGAGCTGCTGTGGCACTGTGGAGCTGTTTGTGTCTGAAACCAGACCCAGGAATGCTGCATGGGAACTCAGTGTTCTGCAGTAAACATTGGCTGTGCACCAAGAGTTGATCAGGTATTAGAAGATACCTCATAATCTCGGGATCTCAGTGAAGAAATGATGTGAGGTGAGGTGAGAGTGAGGGCAGCTCCTCACCCATTCCCTTCAGTTCCACATCGTGAACCAAACCTGCTCTGTCTGCAGCGCTCGGTGTGGGCTGGCTCAGCAGCAGCAGTGATAACCACGCTCAGTTGCCATGGTTTCGAGCAGAGCCCTCTTGTAACACAATGCAGTGGAGGTGTTTTGCATTTTCCTTTCTGTCAGGAGGCAAGCAGCAAGGGGAGACTTGGTCCTCCTCCAAGTTGCGTACTTACATCTTACCCAGCAGGTTGATGGAGAATGAATTAGAAGCAACGAGCATCTTTTTGCATTTGATGGAAAGCTTGATCTGACCAGCAGTCCCCACTGAATAGAAGATTGGTTTAGGAAGCGTGTAGGAAAAGAGTGCAGTGCAAATTTTATCTGTAAGAGTCCCATTGTACAACAAATGCTGAAATGGGAGGTGTGGGGATCACCATTCTATGGCAGGGTCAGGTTGGAGGTGACCTTAAATGTCGTCTGGTTCCACCCCCTGCCATGGGCTGCGTTGCCAAGCAGTAAGGCAGGCTCCATCCATTGCACGTCAGTTGCTTAAAGTTTGTCCACAGATAGCTTCTAAGTGTCACAGAGTAATAGGATTGTAGAATGGAGTGGGTCGGAAGGGACCTTTAAGATCATCTGGTTCCAACCCCCCACTAGACCAGGTTGTTCACAGCCCCATCCAGCTTGGCTTTCCAAATGCTTTGCTCCAATTTCCCCAGATTCCAAATACTTTTCCATTTTGGATCTGAAAAACTGAGAGAGGATAATTTCTAATGAAACAGCAAATCTCTACTCAGCTTTGACATTACAATGCCTGGTTAGCTGGGTTTTTTTTCCCCCTCTTATGTTCTGAGTTCTGGAAATCTCTTAGAATGTGCTGAGATTTATTTATCATAAGTTGAAATGACGGAGCGTTGATCAGACCTTGGGGTAAGTCTCACATGGGATGCTTTTTGCTCCATGAAACAGATCTCATTTGAACTCGAGGTGATGCAAAAGAATGTGGTTTTGTATTGATTTGAATCCCTTACATCGTTGGGCAGTTGGTGGTTTTGCCATGTCCAGCTGTGTGCCTGCTGTCCTGATGCTCAGATCCTGTGCTGAGTCGGTGCAGTGAATTAGCAGATCACCACGGGGTTTGGTGGTTGGTGATCATTCCTACAGCTCTCATTTTGGCATGGTGGAAGCAGTGGTTTACCCATGGCTTGGGATTTGGATCCCTCTGTACTCATTGCACGAGAAGAGCAGTGCAATGTTTCTTGCTGGTTTCATTTCCCCACTAAGAGGAACCCAGCTAAACGCCATATTTTTGGATCACAAGATGAATCAATCCATCCTGGTGCCCTCCTGGTCATCGAATGGGCAAACACAGTCTCTTCTCCAAGCAGTGAGGACCCAATCCCTGCAATACCTGGAACACAACTTCTCACCTTCCTCTACCACCTCCAGAATAAAGTTGTCTGATTCCCTGACTTGTACCTGGTACATTCTGAAATGTGAAAGGAATGGGCAATAACTCCACACAGTGGATGCTGGAGACTTCACATGAGCATCCTCATGGCTGAGGTTTCCAGGTGCTAGCTCTGATCTTGTGGAGAAGAACAGAGCTGAGAAAGGAGTGGTCAAAGCTGTTGGGGATAAGTCAGGCTCAAGGATTGTCCCCACACTTGGATGGAGCTGCAGCTGGAAAAGGGAGACGTTGCAAATCGTGGCTGATGAGATGAGATGAGATGAGATGAGATGAGATGAGATGAGATGAGATGAGATGAGATGAGATGAGATGAGATGAGATGAGATGAGATGAGATGAAGAGCAGATGTGGTTGCTCCCACCACAAAGGACATCAGCCGAACTACTGGCTCATTAGATGTGCAACCTAAGTGTTCAGATGGAGAAGCTTTCTGGAATATGTTTTGTCTTCGGTTGCTGTCCTCATAAAATCTTTTGGGTTTTTGGTTTTTTTTTTCTTTCTGGATGGCCAACTTCTGCATGCTGTCCCCCTTCTACATCTAAAGAAAGAAGAAACATCCACGGTGTAATCCATTCGGTGACACTGAGCCACCAAAGAAAGAGAAGTGGAATTAATTGGAGGCAATAGGAGTGCTTACTGAAGAACGAAACGTTGCTTACTTTGCTCTTGTTATTGCCTTCCTCCAATCCTCACTGAGCAGAACCTTCCAGCCCCGTTGTTGTTCCGCATCACTCCCAGGCAAATGGAAGCAAAGCACTTCCAAGTCACATCCCCCGCTCCGCTGCAATCCTACATGTGAGAAATTACAGCAGGTGAAATGAGGACAGAAAGTGTGTCACTGCTTCTGTGCCGAGCGCTGCGTGCGCGCGGTCACCGCAGAGCTCACGGAGAGCTTTGCCCATTCAGCCCACCCAACGTGGTCATTAAGTTACGCCAGCAGTTTTTTTCACTCTGCTCTCAGACATCCCTTATTTACTCTGAATACAAAGTAATCTGCTCCTGGCAGCCGGCAGGATTTGGGAAAAGCTTTATGAGCTGAGCGGAGACGGCAGAATTCCATCTTTGCTCTCTGGATCTGTGGTTTTAAACCTCGTTAAATTGGGCTCTGCAAGTGTTCCGAAATGCTTTTCTCTCTCTTTTATTCCTTGCTGCTCTGTATTTTTTAAAAGGTTGCTTTGTTACCATGAATCAAAGGGTGCCACCCGTTTTTCCTCCTCACTGCCCTCCAGCAGTGCCCAGCACCCTGTGCCATTCTCCCATGTAATGCAGTGGAGAGGCTCTCTAGGATCGGCTCCTGATGAGGATTCAGGTACGTTATCCTGGATGCTATCCTGCAGATGAGCCCTCTGACCACCATGTCACACCGTCTGGCCACGTGCTCCCCATACAGTGGATGCAGCATGGTCTGTACCCAGCGACGTTGGAGGCTCCATTCCCCATCCCCACCCTTCCCATGTGTGCAGTGCTGTGGCTGTGTAGGTGGGACTGGTTTCCCCAGTGTTCAGTCCCAACCCCGCAATGAGGAGACATCCATGAGCCCTCCAGCACTGCAGTGCTGCTTCATTCATCACAGCTTCACCCCAGGATAGCTGAGCGATTCCATTTCTGCTCTTGCCAGCGCTCATGGGTCTGTGCAGTTCTTCAGCTCTCCTTAATGCAGTGCACAGCTCTGCTGCTTGCAGTGCTTTGTGACCCACGAGATGCTGCGGATGGCAGTGAGGCAGCAAGCAATGAGCTGATACCTTGGTGCAGGCATTTTGTGCAGTGCTTTGCCTCTGCTAAACCTGAAGGCTGCCATAGAGCAGTTTTGCTGTATGCAGAAGAGGTTGAAGTGTTGAGTTGGAGTCAGGTGTCTGAGGGAGCAGCATCAGTGATGGAGATGTGTTGGGGTTGGGATGCTCGTGATGCTCATTGCTGTCCTTGTGAAAATTGGTGCTGAGATGTCCACCAGTGGCCCCTTTCAGCCTGGAAATGCCACATGAAGCACCCAGAACAGGGTGTGTGAAGACTTTAGGCTCTTGTTGTATAACAGATAGCCAACAGTGGCTGTGGTGTGGGTAGATCTGTGAATAAGACAACTGTTGAGTGAAGGAAGCAACCTGAAGCTGTGGTGGTGAAATTCACACTTCCCCTGAGCCCTGATGGGAGGCCCTGAACTGGAACTGGGCACTGCTGCCATGCCTCTGGGTACCTGTGGGCAGGTGATGCTTTCTGACCGGGTCCTGCACAGTTTGTCTCTGCTGTGACACCCTCAGTAATGGGAAGGTTCTACCTGGGCTGTGAGCTCTGCCCCATGAGTTTGGCAAATTAAAGCAGTGTTTAATTCTGTAGGAAATAGCACGTCATGTTTAGGAACGTTCGCTGTTCAGAACTGTTGCTTTTTTAACTCTGTGTGATGATAATTCCTTCCAAGTGAACTGGCAATCAGAGGGAAGCTATGCTGTAGGAATCAATACATCAGTGCTGGGTGTTTTTGGGGGCAGCAGAAGCTCCATCAGTGTCAGTTTTTCTCTGCGCTGAAGTTGTGGCACTGCCAGAGTGGACATCTCTGGGAAGAGCAGATTCCCTGGGCACAGTGCCTGGGTTTGGGATGGCTTTGTGGGGTGAGCTGCAAGAAGGAAACGTGGGGGTACATCTGGAGTTTGGCTTTGGCAAGGGCCAGAAGTGGAAGTGGGTTCTCACTGAGCTTTGGGGTCTCTCCATCTCTCTGTGCCCATCCCTGAGCACAGCCTTTGCCAGCCAGACTCTGGCTGTGTCACACATGATCTGCAGCAGCAAACAAAGGCTCCCAGAGCTGAGCTGGCAGCGCTATTAATTTTTCACAAGAAGAAATCTCACATTAAAAATAGAAAATCTGTGATGGCAAACTCTGCAGTGGCGAAATTCAAAGCAGATCGTGTCACTGAGCTCCTTGATGTAGAAATCATTACTGCCATCCGCTGTTTTGTTAGGGGAAAAAAAAAGAAAAAAAAAAGGAAAAAAAAAGAAGAGCTGTGCTGTTGGAGTCTGCTTTAGTGTGCAATTAGTGCTGACAGGGCAAGTGACTGCAAGTATTTATCAGCGAGCCTGGAGCCGAGGTCTGGGAAACATTGCAGAGGTAATGCATTGCTCATGAATGCTGTGCTTGGTTCTGGAAGAGTTTGTAGATGCCTTATTCCTAACAGCTGTGCGTGTGATCAGGTTTGGGTAAATGCCCTCCAGCTGCAATAGAGCTGTGCCAGAGCAGAGCAGGGAGGCCAGGCTGGCGTGTCAGCATGGAGCTGCTCATCATCATGGCAGAACTTTCTGGATCTTCACAGAATCACAAAAGCATTAAAGTCAGAAGAGACCTCCAAGATCATCACATCCAACCGTTGACCCGTTCCCACCATTCCCATTCAAAGGATCATGAAGGTTGGAAAAGACATTCAAGATCATCAAGACCAACCCCAACCCATCACCGTACACCCACTAAACCACAACCTCAGCCTCTTCAGTCCACGATCTTCAGCCCCTTCTTAGCATTGCTGCAGTCCTGGCTCTGCTCACATCCTTCCCAAGCGTTTCTGAAGAGTTCTCAGTCAGCCTCGTTCCAACAAGTGCTGCTATTTCCTCTTTTGCAATGGGCAGAGTGGAGCAAAAAGCCCGTGCCATTTTCCACCACTCCCTGCAGCAGGGAGATGAGTTGATGCCTCTGCACAGATGTGCACCAGCAACCTTTGTTGTAAAGTTGGCTGCTGTCTGGAGCAGAAGCAGAGCAGCGTGAGGCTGATGAGCTGCAGACATACGGGGTGTATTGGGGTGATGGTAAGCTTTAATAATCTGGCTGAATGGGGTTGGGTGCAATCTGGCAGTTGCCGCATTCCCCATCTCTCAGTGCTCAAGCTGTGATGCGCAGTTGTTTGTTTTTGTCTGTGCTGTTCATCTCTCCATGGGCTTTCATAGAGGTCCATCAGTGCAGCAAGCAAAGGCCATTTGTCTGTCTCCTTCCAAAGGGCACGAATTGGGGTGTGGGGGGATCCCCTCCTGTTCTAAAACAGGGGAACAAAGGGGGGAGGGAAACACAATGAACCCCGAGTGGCTCAGTGTCCTACAGCCACATCCCAGCCCTTCTGCTGTACCAGCTTTCCTTTTCTCCCTTCTGATGCTGCTGTGCAGCGAGCTTTGACAGCACAGCCATGTGCAGGCAGCACCTCGGCTTGGTGTTCTCTCTGGGCAGAGACATGCAGATAAATCCCTGCCCTGGTGCAGACGTCTGCTTGCTGCTATGCTTGCTGTCTTTTGACCAGGCTGAGCACTTTGTATTTTACCAAACAGTGATGAGCTAATAACATTCCCTGTCCTTAAAAGCCCTTCTGAAGCCGCAGCTTATATCATGTTTGGTTTTGTTTGGCTTGAGGGGGTTTGGTTGCTTTTATATGGAGTCACATTCTTATTTAGTTCCAGGAATTAAGTGAGTTAAAAAGGACTCTCTTGAGGGTACCCAGGGGCTTATGGAAGAATCTGAACTTCTTCTCTGCCCTCAATGTCAAGGTTAGGAGTCGCTTTGCTTATTATGGTCTGCATATTTGGTCACAGCAGCATTATTTCTCTTTTTTTGATCAGATAGCACTTGGGAGACCTTGGAAAAGCCTCAGTTGCTCCCAGTGCTTTGCAGGCACTGGCAGTGTCTGCAGTAGGGAAATGCATCTCCATCTTGCAAAGGCCTGGGTTGCTTTCTTTAGCAAATGCAGTCTGTGGAAAGGTTCACAGAGAGGGTATTTGTTGGCCAACCCAAGAACCCCACAGCTCCTGGAGCACCAAGCACAGAGCACAATGCCTTACAGGACCTCCAGCAGTTCCATCCTCACCTGTGCGTGCCATTCTCACCCCAAAATGTTTGGCAGCTCGTCACTTTTTTGCACTGTGTTTCTGTGTCCACGCAGAGAATCAGTCCCTCAAGTGTCTGAGAAGGCACTGCCATCTTCCAGTGCCCTGAGCTGGATGTTCGGGCATGGAAAAAGGTCAGCAAAGGCAACTGAGCCAAGGCAGCCGGTGTTCCTGTTATTGTGCTTAGTATTAAAGGAGCTCTGTGCATTTCTTAGCCTGTTTTTTCGGGTTGTCAGCCTGGCAGGTCCTGCACCTGTGGCTTCTTTGCTGCTGCAGAAGTGGAGATTGCATTTGGAAGAAGTTTTAGTGAGTGCAGAGCTGCATCAGTCTGCAGAGGAGAGGTCACACAGCAGGGAATGCAGCTGTCATTTAAAGGCCATTTTTCAAAGCACGATGTTGTGAATGTGTCATTTTCTAATGGCTTCCTTTGGTAGTGTGCTCTCCAAATTAGGGTCGTACTCCATAGAATGACTTTAAAAGCAGCACCGTGGCTCTTGTGACATCGTTCCTTCGACGCTGCTTAATTTATATCTGCTCATAGACAGCATATCACTGCATTAATTGTCTCATTGCATCTTCTAATGAGCTGGGCTCAATTATAAGTGGTCACCAATAATCTAAAAAAAAAATAGAAAGGATTTGGTGGTTTACAGCTCTGTCTCCCAAAGGCTTTCCTCTCTGAAGCCCTTTTGTTGGTACAAGACTTTAAATACTGACGTGCTCCTTCTTCTCTTTCCAGGAGTGGCCACACACTGCTTGCCTTCTGGTTTTCCCGTCAGGAAGGAAAACTAAACCGACAGCAAACGATCGAGCTGGGACATCACATTCTCAAAGCACATATTTTTAAGGTAAGGAAAACGAAGTTTTGCTCCGACCTCATCCCAGTTGTGTGCAGTCCACCGGCACCAGCAGCCTTTGGTCTGTTCTTGTTTTAGGGTTTCTGTAAGAGATGTGGTTTATTGGATGTATAGAATTGGCAGCAGCATGTAAGAAATTCTTGAAAGTAAACTAAAACACGGGTTTATCAGTGAGGGAAAGGTATTGTGTGTCTCTGTGGGCCAGAGATGGGCACAGGATGGTGCACAGTGCTGGTATTGAGGCCGGGAATGGATGGTGTTCCTTCTTGAGCACAAGCATCCTCAAACAAACAGTTTAGGAAACACAAGAATGGATGTTTGAGTGTCAGAATGATCAGCAGTCTAACAGGAGCACAGGTCTCACGAGGAGCTGCTGAGGGAGCTGGGATTGTTCAGTCTGCAGAAGAGGAGCCTCCAGGGAGAGCTTGCCACCTGTAACAACCTGAAGGGAGGCTGTGAGCTGGGGGTTGGCCTCTTCTTTTGTGTAACAGACAATAGGAGGAGGGGGAATGGCCTCAAATTGTGCCAGGGGAAACTGAGGTTGGGCATTAGGAAATGCTGTTTCTCCAAAAGAGTCAGGAGCTGGGATGGGCTTCTGGGAGGTGGGGGAGTCACCGACTCTGGAGTTGTTTAGGGAAGGTTCAGATGTTGTGTTGAGGATTGTGGTTTGGTGAGAACTGTTGGTGATAGGCAGACATTTGGACTGGATGATCTTGTAGGTCTTTTTCAGCCTTGGTGGTTCTTTGATTTTATGTGGAAACCCAATTGGGAAAAGCATGGCATGGACAGGAAGGGCAAGAACAGAAACTCTCAGTCATGATACAACAGGACCCAAACTTCAGGCGAACAGATATTTTAGAAACCAAGCAAGGAGATGCTGCAAACAGGTTGCCCAAGGAGGCTGTGGATGCCCCATCCCTGCAGGCATTCAAGGCCAGGCTGGATGTGGCTCTGGGCAGCATGGTCTGATGGTTGGTGACCCTGCACATAGCAGGGGGTTGGAACTGGATGAGCATTGTGCTCCTTTGCAACCCAGGCCATTCTGTGATTCTGTGACTTGCCCAGATGTCCTTGTCTTTGTTTCAGTGATGCCAATAGCGTTGGGTGTCTTTAGTCCCTAAAGATTCAATGTCATCTTCTGTGTATTGCATTCGTACCTGAGCATGCACGTTTAACCTGCTAAATACCAGCTGGGATTTCTGTGGCATGATGCTGTGATTACCTTCTGATGGCTGTTCAGAAAACATGTGCTCACTCCCTCTGTCCTGATGATGCCTCAAAAAGCTTATTTGTGGGTTTGACAATTTTATAACTATTTTTGAATTATTCTAACCATTTGTTGTAAAATTGTTTTCCCTTTCCCCAATTGCTCTAGAATGGGTTTGCTGAAATTTAATATTGACCTCTGATGTGGTGTATCACAAAAGCAATGCTTAATCGTTGCTAGAATTCCTCATTGTTTTCTCTGCCCTGAGCTGAAGCAGCTCTTTCTCTCTCTTTGATTTCCTGAATTTTGAAGAAAAGAAGCTTGTTATGGAGGTCTGTAACCCAGCCCAGCACGGGTGCAGGTGGGGATCCTGCTCTGAGCATCCTCCCTGGGATGGAATAGACTCCACTGTCTGCTGATGGCACTCATCCTACAGCCCCACACTGCAGAGGGATACAGAGTGCTTCCAAAATAGCAATAAATAGAATAAATGACCTCACAGCAGTGAGGAAGCAGAAATCAGGGCTTGTGTATCATAGCAGAGCTAGAAATGGCTGTAGAATTTCCATGGAAACAGCAGAGTTAATGGTAAATCAGTAGCAGAACAGCACCATGTGTGGGGGGTACACACAGCACTGCTGGACGCTGCTGTCTGTGTGTCAGGGCTGCAGACACATCCGTCTGTGCTGGGTCTGTCTGCTGGCACGTTGGTTACTAAGCATTGTCCCCTCGGTAGGAGGAGGGATGCCTGCTTGAGTGCTCACACATGCCAACGGGAAGGGCTGGAGGCAGTCTGGTGTTAGGTATGGAAATGTGAAGGCTTCCTTAATTTATCCTGTTGTGAGCACGCATTGTCATCTAGTTTAAGCGTGTGAATAATAAGGAAACTCTGTGAATCAGTTCTGCCAAAATAAGACGTGCTTTATACAGAAAGAAGAATAGAAGCGTGCCTCAGCACAGCATCTTCTGGGGGAGGTGAGCGGGTTTGGGCTGCCTGCAGCTTCACCCTGCCTTGCATAGACCTTGCAGGTGGCTGCAGCAACTTTGCAGGTTGTTTCCTACAAGCAGATTGATTCACCCTAAAGAGCAGATGTTGTGCATCGACATCTTGTGTCTTCAAACTGCACCATGTCCTTATGCCTGGGAAGATCAGTGTGGTGTGGTTTAGGGTACCTGGAAGCAGCCTCCCATGCAGAGCTTGGGGATTACAGTTGAATTGGTGTGAGTGTGGTTACTGAATTAATCCTGGTCTGCCAGGCTGGGCTTGTGTTGTGTGAAGGAGAGGGCTTGGGTCTATGCTGTCTTTTATTTTTCACAGGGGCTGAGTAAAAAAGTTGGGGTGTCTTCCTCCATCCTGCAAGGGCTTTGGATCTCCTACAGCACAGAGGGTCTTTCCATGGCTTTGGCATCGCTGAGAAACCTCTACACCCCAAACATCAAGGTACTGCGGGGGGGTGAAGAGCTGGAGGGGCTCCAGAGCTGCCATGGGCATCTTCCATCACCCCACAGCACCAGGAGGAGGATCTTCCTGGCTCTGATGGATCTCCTTAGAAACACACAAAGGGCTCTGATTTCAATTCCTGTATTGCCCTGACAGTAAACTCATTTCCATCCTTAGCACTCAGCTAACAGGCGCTTTCCTTCTCTGCAGGTCAGTCGGTTGCTGATTCTGGGAGGTGCCAACGTGAATTACAGGACCGAAGTTCTGAACAACGCCCCAATTCTGTGCGTGCAGTCCCACCTGGGGTACACAGAGATGGTGGCTTTGCTCCTGGAGTTCGGTGCCAATGTAGATGCTGCTTCTGAGAGCGGCCTGACCCCCCTTGGCTACGCTGCTGCTGCTGGGTTCCTGAGCATCGTTGTGCTGCTGTGCAAGAAACGGGCCAAGGTACGGTGACTCCCTTCTGCTCAGCTCTTGTGAGGCCTCATCTGCAGCACTGCATCCAGGCCTGGAGCCCCCAGCACAGCAAGGATGTGGAGCTCTTGGAGCGGGTCCAGAGGAGGGCACTGAGATGATCAGAGGGCTGGAGCAGCTCTGCTGTGAGGAAAGGTTGGGGAACTGGGCTTGTTCAGCTTGGAGAAGAGAAAGCTCCAGGGAGATCTCATTGTGGCCTTCCAGTGCTTGAAGGGAGAGTATAAACAGGAGGGGAACTTCTGTTTATGAGGGTGGATGGTGATAGGACAAGGGGAATGGTTTTAAAGTGAGACAGGAGAGGTTTAGGTTGGATATGAGGAGGAAGTTTTTGACCCAGAGGGTGGTGAGGCACTGGAACAGGTTGCCCAAGGAGGCTGTGGATGCCCCATCCCTGCAGGCATCCAAGGCCAGGCTGGATGTGGCTCTGGGCAGCCTGGGCTGCTGGTTGGTGACCTGCACATAGCAGGGGGTTGGAACCAGATGAGCACTGTGTTCCTTTTCAACCCAGGCCATTCTGTGATTCTATGACTCACTTCCTCCAACAGCTGGCATGCAGTGTTCCACACTCAGAGCATGAGCTGCAGGCAGGACATGTCCTGCTTGCTAAAGAACATTCCCTATCAGGTGAACACAGTGTGCTGCTGCAGAGGGTTTGCTGCTTAAAACGTATAGCCTGTCCAAATGTCACATCAGCACCAAAGGCAGGCAGCTCCAGGCAGTTCTGATGGGTGTTCTGGAATGCAGGTCTGGTGCAGGAGCTGCCTAATTGTGCTGCACTACCTGTGCCTGCTGAGGTCTGTTCTGGAGAAGTCCTTGAACCTGACAATGCAAAAATGGCAGCACTGCTTCTGCAGCACGGAGTGTTCTTTAAATACCTCATTGAGACACATCTTCCAAAAACTTCTATCAGACTTGTCCTAGAAAAATACCCCTTTTTTTAGCTCTCTGGTGAGCGTTTGGAGTTTTAATTGGATGTAATGAGTCACGTTTGATTACTTGGTTAGAGAAGAAAGTTGTGCTGCTATTTGAAGAGGAGCCTCCTGGAAACAATTAGTGGTTTCCCTGTATGGCTAGCTTCAGTTCAAAATGCAGAACATGGGTTTGTGAAGCTGCAGTATGAATGCCAGGGCAACTGAGGGACTTCTCAGACCTTGCCCTGTTGTCTGTTATAATGTGGGGACAGGAGGAAGTGACATTATTTAATGTCACTTCTGTTGGGATATTTTAAGAGTTGAGTGAACCACTTGTTGGGGGATCTGCTCCTGCTCTGAGAAAAAGGAGTTTTGGGGATAAGCTCGGGCAAGACTTCTGCACTGAGTTTTCCTTGAGTATCCCTAAGCCAAGAAATGTCAGCTGATGTATTCTGGTGAACTGTGCCTCATCCTGAGCAGCTGAGCAGAGGAGCTCTTGCAGAGCTGCCAAATGAAATCTGTTTCCTATTGACTTCTGCTTGCATCGAGTTCACATCAGGGTGTCAGGCTGCAGCTGAGGCACTTCTGTCTCTCCTGAATGAATCCTGAGATGGTATCTGGGAAACAAGCTGCTTTCCTTTGTGGATTTGGGAAAGGAGACGACAGCATGTGTATGATTGCAAGAAAACACCATTGCTGTATTTCAGGACACAAAGAGAAAATAGTTTTGCAGCCTTTAAGTCTGACGAAGACCACAGTGAAATGGCAGCTTATCCAAAGCAAACACTTGTGGCCAAGAGGATGCCTCAGCCCGGGGCAGTGCCTTAGTGAAGAGCTGCTGTCTGCTCATGGAGGGGACAGTTCCCAGAAGAATGCACATTTTGCACACGTGGCATGATTCCGAAAGCGGGGCTGGAAACTGAGAAGGAAGATGCTTCACCCGAGGTTTGGCTTCACTGCATTTTTGTCACCTTCTCTTCTCCAGGTGGATCACTTGGACAAGAACGGTCAGTGCGCGCTGGTGCACGCCGCCCTCCGAGGACACCTGGAAGTGGTGAAGTTCCTGATCCAGTGCGACTGGAGCATGGCTGGGCAGCAGCAGGGGGTGTTCAAAAAGAGCCACGCCATCCAGCAGGCCCTGATCGCCGCAGCCAGCATGGGCTACACGGAGGTAAGGCTCTCAGCCCATCGCTCTGCATGGGACACCAAAGGATAACCGTGATTTCTAGCCAAAATATCAAGCAAGGGGGGCTGGGAGGTGGAGCCGTCATTGACTTGACCTTAGATTTTGCTTTTGTTCAGTATAATCCATAAAAACGTAGATAACGTGCTCAGATCAGAGGAGCTAATTAAAGAAAGCTGGGTAATTGCTATTAGCTTAAAGTGGCTGTGAGTTGAACCAATTAGAAGCAGATGTGACTTCAAAACTGTACAGATCTGCACGCTGACATCATTTGTAACAGGGCACAGGACTTCGCAAATGAGAGTTTTCTCCCAAACCATAGCAGTCACCTTAATAACTTACAAAAGCAATTTCATGTTTGTTACACCCTAAATGCACGTGGCTGCTTACAGAATATACTGCAGTTCCTGCTGGGAGGTGCTTGCAGGCACAGCTGATGATAAACTTGCAGAGTTTTCCAGCTTCGGTGATGGAACAAGTGTTGTGCATGTCTATAATTGATCCTGATCACTGCTGGAGCCACACCAGAATCCTTGCTGGGATCTCTGGGAGAGTATTTACTTGAGCTGAGGGTTCCAGGCAGAAATTCAGTGCCTTCTCCTCAGTGTATTCAGAGCAGCTCTTGTTAAAATGTCAGCAGTTTATCTATAATGCATCGAGGTTTGTGAGCTGACATGTCATTTTGTTTTAGATTGTCTCCTACCTGCTCGACCTTCCAGAAAAAGATGAAGAGGAGGTGGAGCGAGCACAGATCAACAGCTTTGACAGTCTCTGGGGAGAGACAGGTGATTTCTGCAGATCTCTAGCTTCTCCTGCATGCTTGTGTTTGTGTTTATGGGTTCCTGGTACACACCTGATCCCTGCTTTGTTCTGACAGAAAGGATCCCTTCCTCTGATTTCATTTGAGGTTACAGACGCCAAGGTGCTTAAGTAGACAGTTGGGCTTTGGGAAATCCTGAGCTTCTGCAGCTCCTGATGCTGGCTTGAAGCGTGGGGCACAAAGCAGCTCTGACTGCCAGCCCACTGGTTTCTGAAACATCCCATGTTAAGTCAGGTGGATGCACACTGCTGCTGCTCGTTCTCTCTTGATACTTTACATATTTACACAAAGCATCTCCGTTCTGCTCCCCCCCTTCCCTGTAACACACAGCACTGATTGCTAAGCTATCCATTATTTAACACCTGCTAGTTAAAAATAAGTCCTTTGTGCAGTGCTTTTCCTGGTGCTCACAGTCTAACACAGAAGCCCTCCTTTCCTCACTGCCCCCAAAACAAAACCAGCCATCCCCCCTTTCCTCCTCACACACACACAAGTCACTCTGTCATCTCCATTTCTTGAGCTATTCAAACCTGGCCTTGTTGGCTTTTGTCTCCAGTGACCTCTTAAATATTACCTGCTGTCTCCTGCACTCAGCTCACCAATCCACTTGCATCAGTGCTCCTGTCGAGCTGATGCACTGCGGTGCCATCCCTGTCTGGGTGAGAGAGCTCTGCCTTCAACTCCATCAGCTTTGTTTAACAGTGACATGCTCCGGGCTGCAGGCACTGCTGTGCTGGGCTCAGGTTGGCTGCAATTCAAGCAGGGAAGGGCTGGGTTATGGTCTGAGCTGATTGGCACTCGGTACTTCTGAAAGTACAGTGCTGTAATGGATGGAGCTTGCTGGGCATGCTCTGCTTTAAATGGCAGAAGGAGAGGAGTGAGGTGTCCCAGCATGGAGTGGAGCATGGGGGAAAGCAGCAGCTCGCTGCATACACAGCCACAGAGCAGCAAGGGCATGCTGCCTTTATTGGTGGAAATAATGCCACAAATGTACAAGTGAACTGTTTAAAAGTGCCCCGAGGGCGTCAGAGAGCAAAAAAAAAAAATTGGATATAGGATTCTTCAAATGAAATGATGGAATATTGGCAGTTAGTAACAAAATAGTGGCATTTTTATTGGTGAGCTGGGTCGTAACCCCAGGTCAGAGATGGCTCATCCAGAATGTGCACTGCTGAAAGGTAGCTGATAGATGGTGGTCCAGATGGCTTCAGAGTTTGGTTAGAAGTGATGGAGACGTGTCCCTGCATTGTGCCCTCAGAGGCAGCATCGGGCAATGCAGATGTTCTTCTTGGGTTAGGATAGTCCTGGTTGTCTGGATAAGCTGGTAAAGCTTGGTGGAGAGCCCTGCAGCTTTCCCAGCTGTTCTGTGGCTCTGCGTTCCCTCCAGCTCCGCCTTTGCAGGTCACAGCCCTCCCTTCCCTCCTCTCTTTCTGCTCCCAACACTTTGCTGCATGCTCTTCTCCATGTAGAATCCCAGCTCTTCTCTTCCTTCACATCTGGGTAGCTCTGCTGTTCCCAGTCTGCCTGCTGCCCCAGGGTCTCCAGCAGAAACCTTTCCCCACTGTCACTTTCCTCCCATACCTCTCCCCTTCAATGCACTCACATCTAGAAGGGATAGCTGGCAGCACAGACTGCTGATGAGCACATAGCAGACAAACTGGGGAGCTGTTAGAAATGAATCCCCACTTATCCATTACAACAGCTATGGGTAAGGCAAGAAAAGGAGCCAAATTGAGCCAAGCACCAGCAGTCCTTCCTTCCATCACAGGTAAGATGCATTCATATGGATCGCAAGACTCCCTCACACATTGTTCTAATTTTATTCTCCCAAGAGTAAACAGTGAGTTTAGTTTGCACTTGAAGAGAGAACGCTCATTTCCACCGTTTTTTCTATTCCAAAAATAGCAGTCTGCCCTAAAAATCCAAGTGGGGACTTTTCTGTTTTTTGATACTTGTTGCTCATGTGTCTGATGTGCCATAGAGCAGAGCCTGGCTCAGTGATGTCAGCCTGATCTCATCCCACAGCAGCGCCAAGTTACATCATAAGGTCAGGAATTGCTGACAGCACAACTCCAGATGGATCGTGTGCCCCCGGGACGAGGCTCCCATCAAACCCAGCACAAAAGCATCTGAGTCACTTGTAACAGCTCCATCAGGGCTGGAGGTGCAAGAGCTGCAATACCGCCTGCGTGTATCCTGCTGCCAGCCCCTGAAATGGATCCAGGCGCCGTATCGGAGCCCACTGCGATGTAATGATTCCTTCTGCAGATCAACTTTGTTTTGCTGTAGGAAAGCAGGCAGGCTTTGCACAGCAGGCAGTGTGCTGCAGCAAGTCCCTTCTGCTGGAGAGCCGACATCCTCATGATCGAGGGCGGATGGAGTCGGCTTGGGTTTTGTTGGATGTGTTTTGGGAATTGCAGCAATTGTTTCATGGCATCTGTGCCAAGCCTTGGTTATTGCAAGGTGTGATAGCATGGCATTCTGTTCTCCTGAAAGAGCTGCAGTGTAAACATTCCCATTTTCCAGCTCTGGTCTCCTCTTGCTGGCTGGGCTCATTTGGCTCAGTTCTTCACACCGAGCCATCAGCTCTCAGGCAGCAAAACTTCCAACCAAACCATTTCTCTCATTTCATCTCCTTTCCTGGTCCTTTCCAGTCTTCATGCAGCAGAAAGGAAGTTGTGCCTTGCACTGTGGTTTCTGTGGTGGCTCCTGCAGGCACATCAGATGGGGATGTCAGCAGGTGAATGCGTGCACCTGAGGAGTGCTAAAAGCTTAGGGTGCTTGCAGGAGGCTTCCCAAAGTGGTTTAATTGAACTTTGGAACCGGGATGGATGAGCAGAACTGCTGCACAGTGCTGCAGGACAGAGCAAAGCTGAGAAGGGTATGGCTACAGATCCAGTCGTCCCATTCCAGTAAAGTCTCTTCCAAAGTCTTTTTTGTGGTGAACGCTGACTGTAGCTGCTTTACATACCATTTTGATATTAACCCACAACACTTCAAGTGCAGGCAGGTTTAGAAATAGAACCCCAAAGCCCCGCGTGCTGATCGCTCTGCTGTGCACATTGGTCACAGTCCTGCTATATTGGTAGCTTACATTTAAAACCCACATGGATCTGATTATAGGTGCTGCAGCATGTTCTGCTCATGGTAAAAGGATGATTTTTCTTTTAACTCTTGCTGTCTCTCAACTCCGAGTGAAGAGGACTCGAGCATAATGTGGGAACAGAACAGAGAATTAATTAAATCCCCCACCATTAACAGCGATGGAGTTGGAAACCCATCAACACCTCGTAATCAGCCGTCCCACAGAAATGTACTTCAGAGAAAAAAACAAGCGACGTCAGTTTGAAATAGACTCCCACCTTCTGCTCCAACTCCCACCGGAGGCAGCACTGAAGTGCACAGAGAGTTGGGGGGGAGGAGAGAAGGAGGAACTGAAAAGTCTAAAATTAATACCAAAGACGAGTCAAAGGCAGGTCCTGCACTCGGAGCTGGTTTTGGATGTGTCTTTTCGAACCCACCCTGACTTTTCGGGTTGGCAGAGCGGAGTTGGAGAGGGAGGAGGTATCAGCTGTTTCTTCCCAACCCACTGAAGCTGAGAGACCAGAGAATCACAGAATCATAGAATGGCCTGGGTTGCAAAGGAGCACAGTGCTCATCTGGTTCCAATCCCCTGCTATGTGCAGGGTCACCAACCAGCAGCCCAGGCTGCCCATAGCCACATCCAGCCTGGCCTTGAATGCCTGCAGGGATGGGGCATCCACAGCCTCCTTGGACAGCCAGTGTGAGATGATTTGGTTTTTGCACTGTTGCAGGTGGGGTCAGTCCTGCCCAGAAGGAGCGGCCAGAACGAGCATTTTGCATGGAAAACATCTGAGTGCATAGACACCACTTTTGCTTTCCAGTTACTCCAGAGATCCACAGGCTGACATAAAACAAAATCCCCCATCCCAACAACGCTGCTCTGCGTTCATTCCAACACAGGAGAGCCCAGAGCTCGCTGCCGGGAAACTGTCCCTGATCCATCCCTCATCTTCTGTTGGCGTTGCCCATTGGGTGCAGTGGTTGGGGCACCATGGAGCCATCATGGCTGCTCCCCTCACTGCCTCTTCTCTCCACAGCACTGACGGCGGCTGCGGGCCGGGGGAAGCTGGATGTGTGCCGGCTGCTGCTGGAGCAGGGAGCTGCCGTGGCACAGCCCAACCGGCGCGGCGTGGTGCCTCTCTTCAGCGCCGTCCGGCAGGGCCACTGGCAGGTCAGCCTCCCGTCCCACCTCTGCCTGGTTGGAAATGACCTCTCAGATCCCCAGACCCAACCCCAGCCCACCCCATCGTGCCCATAACCACATCCCCCAGTGCCACGTCATGTTCTTTGAACGCTTCCAGGGATGGGGACCCCCTCACCTCCCTGGGCCTCCGGTGCCAACACATTGCCATGCTTTTGGGGAAGAAATTGTCCATAATTCCCAATCTGAACCTCCCGTGGTACAACTTAAGGCCATTACCTTTCATCCTGTTGTTTGTCCATGGAGCAGAGACCAATCCCCTCCTCATTACAGCCTCCTGTCAGGGAGCTGTAGAGTGTGAGGTCAGCCCCCTGCCCAGCTTGCTTTCCAGGAAGGTTTGCCAAACCCTTAAGATGCAGGGACCACTGTGGACCTTCTGAGCTCCCATCTCCTTCTAGCACTCCTCCAGGTGTGCCTTTGCTTTGTGTGTTGCAGATTGTGGACCTGTTGCTCACCCACGGCGCCGACGTGAACATGGCAGACAAACAGGGCCGGACACCGCTGATGATGGCTGCATCCGAGGGACACCTGGGCACGGTGGAGTTTCTGCTTGCACAAGGTTAGAGCACGTGCTTGGAGCGTGTTGGGGTCTGACCACAGCAAGTCCCTTCCCAGCACCTTCTGCATTTCCTCAGCGGTGGGGATTGCGGCCCCATTGCCGGGTTGGGCAGTGGGAGAGGTCCCCATCACTTCCCATCTGTTGGAGGGCACAGTTATGGGCAATATACTCATCTTGGCTGTATGTTTTGTTTTCTGTGCTTGACACTCATGGCCTCCAAACCACATATTGTGTAGGAATTACAATGGCAGTGTTATGAGAGGTGCTTTGGGCACTGAGGGCAGAGTGTGCCCCTGAGCTGTGCTTCCAGCTTTCCCCTCAGTCAGAAATCAACGAGCAATGCACCTGAACTGCAAGCAAGACCACAGAGTGATGCTCAGCCCCAGGGCCAGGGGTTGGGGTGTGATATCACTCCCATTTTCATTGCTAGCATTGCTACCCATGGTTTTGACACCCACGTGAATGGGATGGTAAAGCCCTAACATGGGAAAGGATTTGGTATGTTGAGTGTTTTGAAGACGGTGTGCTCTTCAGGTCTTGTACTCACAGATAGTACTCACAGATCCACCTTGCTCAGTGCTTTTAGCGTCTAACAACTGCTTTGCTCGGAGTCATTCAGTCAGCAAGAATGTATTTCAGTTTTATTCATTTCTGATGTCACGTTTGAGGCGATTCAGAGCAGCACACTGCCTGCTGCCTGTGCAGACACCACGGTTTCTGTCCTTTCTTAAATACAGGCCAGTGGGACTTGCACTGCCCTGCATGGGGCTGTGGCAGTGATCACGAAGCTGAGGGTCCAAGAAATCAAAGCCATAAAAATCTTTTGTTCTTGAAAGGCACTGTTCATCTAAGTAGCTCGTTAAACAGCACTAAATCTGCCATAACACATGGTCCTGAAAAGTAAGCTCAAGCCTGGGCAGAGTACAGTGATATATAGGGTATGTTAATTAAAATGGCTTTAACAATCCTGTTTAATGTTTCATTAAAATCAAAGTGTGTGAATCATAAGCCATAAGCAGTAATTAGAGTGTTGCAAAGCAAATCTCGTTTGGCTGTGCTTGATTAACGCAGCCAGCGTTTGTAAACACTTTTTATTAACCGAGTTGCAGTCCTCAATCAACTTGAAATCCGGACTGGTGGAGTTACCTGCTGCTCTGTGGGCACCTGGGAAGAGCAGAGCTGTGAACCATGAATTAAACCTCCCTGGTTGTACCCCTGCCAGAGCAGCTGTCGGTCCATTGGCCATTGTTGTATCTAGACAGAACCTTTCCCTGCAGCAGGGTTCTGTCCTATGATGGCACTTGAAGCGAGTTCCCCTCCAGACTTTGTACTTGTTCCACGTCCTTAATGCTGTGAGTGGGTCAGAGACCCCTGGGGAGTGTAGGATGCATTAAGGAGCAGAGAAGCACACAGAGGTTCTGATGAGAGTCTGGCTCTGCTGTGGCACTGTCTGCTCACTGGGACCTTCAGCTTGGATCACTGCGTTGGTGCCCGAAAATCTGAGTGTGTCACTCCATTGTGTGGTGGCTCTTCCCTTGGACTGGGGAAGAAATGGGATGGTTGGGTGATGGTGCAGCTTTCCAGCTTCCCTCTTGGTGCAGGAGCCTTCTCAGCTGCTCCAAAAGGCAGGGAGGGAAAAAACAACAAGAGAACTGTAAAATATCCCGAGTTGGAAGGAACCCGTAAGGATCATTGAGTCCAGCTCATGGATCTGCACTAGAAAATCATGGAATCCTAGAATATCCCAGGTTGGAAGAGACTCATAAGGATCACTGAGTCCAGCTCATGGCTCCGCACAGGACCACCCAACAACAGAGGACTTTGTTTAGTTGCAAGAAGGGAGCTGGTACAAATGAGAAGGAATGAAATGAGGTTTATCCTTTGTAGTGGAGCAGCAGTTGGCCTCAGCTAGCTGAGGATCATCTCAAGGATCTGTGGATTCCACATGGGGCAGTGATACAGCAGGTTGAGCAGCAGTGTTGGCAACAGAGTGCCACCTCAGCACACCAGATTGCCCCAGCCGTGCTGTGCACGCAGCAGGCACAGTGCTGGGGCTGTGCTGAGAGCTCTAGATGCAGATTTGTGAACATAATCTCCAGCAAATGTTCACGTTGTTTTGCTCCTCCACAAACAAGATGGGCGAGCTGGAAGACATAGCAGCTCGCTGTCATCTGGGCAATGTGTGCTACCCAGGGATGTGTCAGCTGGGATGAATGGGAGCTTCAGGACGTTCACATTCCTCCCCCACTTGCTAAGCTTTCTGGAGCCAGGGAGAAACACATGCTTGAGAGTTTACCTACAGGAGAAAAACACTGCAGCAGCGATTCATGCCAGGCTGCTGGCAGGAGCATCCCACAGGTAGGCACAGCTCCTCGGAGCAGCAGAACTGGTGCACATCTCCTGCACGCTGGAGAGCGAGATCCCTGCGTGTGCCATGGCAACAGGAGCTGTCTTTGTGCCACGCAGAGGAGTGTTCACTTAATGCTGCTGTTCGAATCACGTATGCGGATCCATATGCTGTGTGAAGCAATGCTGACCCGTTGGTATGGCAGCACAATTTCTGCATCCAAGAAAATGTCAGGCTCCCCCCTCCTTGGCTTGCAGTTGGCAGTAGTTTATCCCACAACGTTGTATTTATATTGGGTAAAGTTCAGGGAGAAATACTGCTGGAAATTGTGTTGATTTGGGTAGAAGGGAGGGGGATGAGGAGGGGGAAATACACGCTTTTGGGGAAGAATGGGGGTGATTTAGTTCCCCTGGTATGCCGCAGCCTGCTGAAACAGCAGAATGGCCCCCAGCTCTGATTCACAGGCTGGATTAAAAAAAAAAAAAAAAAAAGAAAACACCAAAAAACTGTTAAAAGGAAAGATTGACAACTCAGCTGAGGGATGTCACATCCACCCTGCTGCTCAGAGGCTTTTGCCAGGAGGGTCTGCGGAGCAAAGTGTGAACAAGCCTGCAGCTCAGTGTGAATAAACCTGCCTGCACAGCTCCCATCAGTGCATTTCGAGTTGTGATGGAGGGTGAGCTGCAGAGTGAGAGAAATGCTAATAAAGTAATTAATAATTACATGTATCATTCTCTAAAAACAAGCTGTCATCACTGCATGGAGAGTTTGTGCTGGTTTGTTGTGTCATAGAGCTTGCAAGTGAGCTGCCACTTGTCCTTCCAGGTGCCTCCATTTCTCTGATGGACAAGGAGGGCTTGACAGCCCTCAGCTGGGCTTGCCTGAAGGGCCACCTGGCCGTGGTGAGGGCCCTGGTGGAGAATGGGGCAGCCACCGACCACGCTGACAAAAATGGGCGCACACCACTGGACCTGGCAGCTTTCTACGGCGACGCAGAGGTGGTGAGTGGCAGAACCAAAAGGGCAGCTTGCCTTAACCCCTCCAAGTAGTACTGCACAGCTTGGTGTAGACAGCATGGCTTGGTATAGCAAATCACTGAGTCATAGAATGGGTCGGGTTGGAAGGGACATTAAGGATGGTAGAACCATGGAATCACAGCACGGTTGAGTTGGAAGGGACCTTAAAGATCGTAGAAACATGGAATGGTTGAGTTGGGCTGGAAGGGACCTTGAAGATCATAGGCGCATAGAAGCGCAGCACAGTTGAATTGCAGGGGGTCCTGAAGACCACAGACCCGCATAACCACGACATGGCCGGGTTGGAAGGGACCCCACTGCCCCACCCCCTGCCATAGGCTGGCTGCCCTCCATGAGCTTAGGCTGCCTAGAGTGCATCCGTGGCATTGGACACCTCTAGAGGTGGGACACCCACAGTTCCGGGCAGCACCAGGGCCTCACCACTCTCTGGCTAAAGATTTTCTTCCCAACATCTGACCTAGATCTCCCCTCTTTTAGTTGGAGGTGGGCAAGCTGTTGCTGGATGTCCTTCCCCAGCAAGCTGACGGCTGGTTTGCCATTGCAGGTTCAGTTCCTGGTGGATCACGGGGCCATGATCGAGCACGTCGACTACAGCGGGATGCGTCCCCTGGACAGGGCAGTGGGGTGCCGCAACACCTCGGTGGTCGTCACCCTCCTGAAGAAAGGAGCAAAGATAGGTAGGGCCTGGGGGACACCCGGTCAGCTCTGTGTGGGGGCACTCAGAGTGAGAACCCCAACCCGGAGGCAGCCTCAGCCCCACTGCTGCTCATACCCCGAAAGCAGCCCCGAGTCAGGAGCGCCGTTGTTCACGTGTTAAATTGGGATGTTTTATTGCTGTCGTATCACATAGACAAAGTGAATAAACAACTGTTTCTTTGGCAAGGTCTTTCCTCCGGTAATGCCTTTTCTATCTTTACTAGTCCGAGCCGACAGGCGTGCTGTGTCCATGCATTGCTGTGAGCTGCTGCCTTCACTGCTCTGTATACGCTTCAGACCTCAGTGTTACCTGCACTGCGCCACGCAGCCGCTCACGTTGCGTTTTCCTGTGAAAGGGGATTTGCTGGTGCATTGGCTTCTTTGCTGCCTGCCTCTCACAGCTGCTTTTTTCCTTTCTTTTTTTTTTTTTCTTTTCTTTTTTTTTTTTTTTTCACCTTCATCCATTTTTTTCCCCTCTCTCCTACAACTTTTTGTTTTCTCCTTTCTTTGAAGGTTGTCAGACGTTACCGAGTCGCCCACGAGGTATATCTCATTGCTGTCAGCATCAGCCTCGATCTGATAGCTTTGTCAGCCTTGCTTTCTCCTGTTTGATTTAGCCTGCATGCGTCCCCAACACCTCTAATCTTTTAATTTACCTCACCTTCGAATAATTTTTTTAAATGACTGTTGCAGAGAATAACTTGAACTCAAAAACTAACCTGCTTCCCCCAAAATGTACTGAATCTACTTATAGAAATAGCAGTGACTTATTCCTCCCCCACACTAATGAGCTGTCCCCAGATTTTGCCACCCCAATATCAGTCAGATAACGATGCTCTGCATTGGGTCCCCTTGTGCTGTCCCACGGCACTTCTTTGCTTCAGAGCATCTCCAGCTCAGCACTAGTTTGTAGCCAGGATTTGCTGCTACGCTCATAGATATAGCTGTTAATTCACGAGTAAATTACGTACTGTTACTCTTGATGTAACCACTTGGATTTGCCCTTTAAATGCCTCTCACTCCCCCCACACTTTGCCCCCACCCCAGTTCTGCAAACAGCACTGCCCTCTCGTGGAGATGGCTCCCACCATTTCCCCACATGGCCGTGCTGATTAGTGCCAGCGTTAATGACTGACCGCCAAGGAAAAACCATTGCAATGTGGATGCCATTAATTTTAAGTACAAGAGGAATTGTCAGCTCCATCATTGGGTGCTCTTTGACCACACCACAAGTTGTTCTCTCCAGCAGAAATTCCCACCCCAGGATATTTTTTCCACCCAGCTTCCTACCACCCTTGCATTGTATGAGTTTTTTACCCATCATGCATCCTGTACACTGCAGGTCCAGCAACATGGGCGATGGCCACCTCCAAACCAGACATCATGATCATCCTGTTGAGCAAGCTGATGGAAGAGGGAGACATGTTTTACAAGGTGAGAAGAGTTTTCTTGAAGAGGTGGGGAAAATGCAGCTTACAGCATGTATTTGTTCCTCCTTTGATAGCAGTGTGAGCGGCGCTGCTGCCTTAAAGCCTGCAGGATTCCTTGTGCTGAAACTGGCTTTGGTTAGTGGGGTTGGGGAGGGGGAGGTTGAATGCCAAACTCCCTAACAAAGCTGAAGCAAAGCCAAGGCTGTCTGCGTTCTGGGCCTGAGCCAGCGCTTCATTTCCTCCTTGAAAACACCAGAACCCAAGTGCTTTGCAGAGGTTCTCAGTGCTGATGTCATCCCATCAGATCTGGCAGCGTTGTGGTTACCTGACAGCTGTGAGCTGTGAGCAAGGCAACAAGGCAGCATAGCCCAGAGAAGTGCTGTGAAGGAAGAGGAACTTTTTGTGGTGGAAGCAGACGCAGGTGGCTTTTTCATTGTCCTTTAGCTCGTGGGATGTGTTTTACCATTATGGTTAGAGTTGCTTTCGCTCCATGTGTTGTTAAGACCTGAAGATCTGCACACACACATAAAAATGTGCAAGTACAACAATGATTCACTGTGAGGCTCCAGGGGTAAAGGAGAAAATATGCAAAGCTGGCATTGCAACTGCAGTTATCTGCCAGAGATACGTATGCGACTCTGAAACCTGAATCAAAGAGGTTTTCAAGCTTACTGCTCGTAGCTGCAAAACTTCTGTCTGGGACATCATGAATCGTGTGCATCCCAGATCCCATTCTGCCCTCTTTCTCTCATTCCAGCTGCTACGGATGCCCCCCTTCAGGGCACAGATCATGCCATCCCAAAAGCAGGTGCCCAAAATAGCAAGGCTGAGTCACCTTTTGAAGGTGACTGTTGCGTCCCAGTAACGATAAAAGGAACCCAGCTGACAGGCTTAGATGCAGACACCTAATTTCTAAACATCTGCAGTCCAGGAGATGAATCCCAATCCATTTGTCCAACGTCAGAACCACATCAGTGCAGTAATGCTTATCTTTGCT
Source organism: Tympanuchus pallidicinctus (assembly GCF_026119805.1). NCBI lineage: Eukaryota > Metazoa > Chordata > Aves > Galliformes > Phasianidae > Tympanuchus > Tympanuchus pallidicinctus. The sequence continues at coordinate 374,117 of NW_026294755.1, read as the reverse complement.
ATTGCTGTTGCACCCAAAGACCGATGCTTTGTGTTCTTTACCCTCCCTAGTGCTTGCTGAGGTTTGAGTCAGTCACACACCAGTGGTGTGAAAGGCTCATTGCCAGAGTGCTACTCCTCAGCACCGTGAAGTTGCACTGGATATGCACTGTGTGGCTTCTGAAGTGCACAGCATCAACCACTGAACTGTTGGTGGGCTGCCAGAAGCACATCTACCTTTGGGAGGGATGTAGGGTCCTCTGCAGAGCTGGCTTACTGGTTGCCCAGCTCAGAAGTCCGTTTGTCCATAAACCAGATGGAGTTGGATCAAGTTATTAAAACAATTCTTGATGAGTTTCCTGCTGGCTGAGATGGGAGAACTCAGCTTACACATGGCATCTGCATTTCCAGATCAGATACTGGACGAATGGTCTGGCTTTCATTTCTACAGAACAGTTAAATAATGAGATCATGTTACCTTCACCGCCAGAACATCCATGGGTCTGGCAGTGCTTTGCAGTAAACTCACCCAAAGGATTTGCTTTGACATGTTCTCCTTCTATCAGAAAGGTAAAGTGAAGGAGGCTGCCCAGCGCTACCAGTACGCCCTGAAGAAGTTCCCCAGGGAAGGCTTTGGGGAAGACCTGAAAACCTTCCGTGAGCTGAAGGTGTCACTCCTTCTCAACCTCTCCCGATGTCGAAGGAAAATGAATGTAAGTCACACAGCACTCAGAGCCACATCCCTCCTGCAGCCCTGCCCCAACCTCCGTGGTCTCCTCTGTGTGCCCTGGTTGTCCTTCACAGAGCACGGGTATTTTATGTATTGCCAGAGGAGCAAAGTAATGATTTAATATGCATCTGTGGTGATGAAAAATTCATGGCTGTGTTTACAGCGTTTTGAATTTTTTATCACTCCCTTTTGATGGTGATGTGGATTTTGGGGGGTGGAGGCATTTTTCACATTTCTAGGGCAGTAGTGAGGGAGGAGGAGCCAGGAGATGCTCTCCTTGGAATGCTAATTAATTTAAAATGAAGGAGCATATGCTAAGGGGGCTGATGCTTCCCCAGGGCAGTGACTCATCCGCAGACACCCCCACTCACTCCCTCTCCTCCCAGCACTGCCGTAGCACTGTCACTCCCTGCTCCAATCCAGCAGCATCTAGCTGGTGACAAACCTCAGCAGCACGTCTGTTCTCCAGCACACTGCCACCTCCCCCTTGCTCTCAGACTTTCACCTCCACAACTTTTCAAGTCTCTGTAGACTCAAAAAGTGATATCTCCGCCAGCGATGATTGCATGGGGAGGGAGGATGGGATTTTGTGACACCCTCATTGCTTTAAGCTACGAGGGAGACAGATGAAAAGCAATGAAAAGGAAATCTGAGTGCTGGGGAATGAACAGTGCAGTTTGCAGAACATTCACACATGTTCTCTCAGCAAGGCAGCCCCTTGCTAAGCCTGCACATAAAGGACAAGATCTCCAGCTTGCTGCTCATTGGGTCATCTCAGGGTTTGTGATAGAAACTGGATGGTTGTAAGCAGTTGTGCAATCTTTGCACCTGTAGGTTGGACCATGAGGGTAACTGCCTCTTGCCTACGTATCTGCTTTGGTCTGTTAGGTGGTATTTCTTCAGTAACTGCTGCTGAAGGTACAAACAAAAGTATTTGCCACTGACCAGACTTGAAAATGTTCCCCTGTAGGTTCAGAAGTAGAAATCTGATTGAAGATGTTTGCGTATTTAGGCCAAACTGTAAAATGCCAACCTCTGGCCAATGCCTGAGAATCCGACAGACCCCCCCCCGCCCTGTAGTGAGGCACGTGCTGCTCTGTGGCCTCTTTGCTCAGATGAATCGCAGCGTCAGCTTCTCCCAGCAGCGTGTCCCCATAACAAATCCCAGCATGGACACCTTGGGAGAGATTAAACCTCACCCTGGTTTTTTTTTAGGGTACACACTGCCTTACCTGTCCCTGCACGCTGGGCTGGGCTGGGCTCATAAACTTCATTTCTGGCAGGGTGGGCTTTGCTTACTGAGTTCTTGGACAAACAAGAGGTACTCCTGGGTGCTTTCTGCCAGGACTGCTAGGGGCTGGAGCCCAAGTCATGGAATCATGGAATGACTTGGATTGAAAAAGTCCTCAATGCTCATCTGGTTCCAACCCCCTGCTGTGTGCAGGTCACCAACCAGCAGCCCAGGCTGCCCAGAGCCACATCCAGCCTGGCCTTGAATGCCTGCAGGGATGGGGCATCCACAGCCTCCTTGGGCAACCTGTGCCAGTGCCTCACCACCCTCTGGGTCAAAAACTTCCTCCTCATATCCAACCTCAACCTCCCCTGTCTCACTTTCAAACCATTCCCCCTTGTGCTGTCAAGTCAAGCAGTGAGCATTCAGTTGGAGGAGATCCTTTTCACACCTGAGCTCAGCACTGAGGACGGGCAGCAGGATGTGAGCTGATCTCATGGCATTGCCACTCAGCATCACATCTCCATCCTTCACTGTCACACTTTTCCTTCCCACTCCCAACAACATAACATCTAGGGAGAGGCAAGAGAACAGTGAAATAGTGGCCCAGGTGGGAGATCTTGGCCACACAGGTCCTGTTTGTAGCTCCCAAGGTACCAGCAGTCCCTTCCTTCGTGCACAGCTTTGTTCAGCCCCTTTCAAGTAAGTCAGTGTTTCAGAGTGGGAAGCTGAGGGCGTGGGAAAGGTTTCCTATCGCTTTCAACTGTGGAAAAAGAATCCTTCATGAGATTACATTCCAGGCTCTGTGAGACCAGATGTTTCCTCAAGACTGTAGGTTGTTGGACAGGGATTGCATGTTCTTGTTGGGAACACAATGAGAACAGAGCTGGTGGCATGCCGGCCTCTGCTGGGTACACACAGCATCCAGCAGCATGGAAAGGGCTTTGAGTCCTTGGATGTGCCAGCAGAACACTTTGGTTGTAAGTGATGTCGAATCCATGTGAAACATTCCAGTACTGTCAGTTTTTCAGAGCTAACATGCAAAATATGTCTGTAATAAGTTCGTCTTCTCCACAGTTTGTATGTTTTTATTTTTCTGCCTGTTCAATGACTCACCTGCCCACCTATTGTAATGACAGGACTTTGGAATGGCAGAGGAATTCGCTACTAAAGCACTGGAGCTGAAACCGAAATCTTACGAAGCTTACTATGCAAGAGCAAGGGCCAAACGCAGCAGCAGGTGAGGAGACAGAGAAAGCTGAGTGCATGCAGCTCTGTGTGAGCGTCCCCATGTGAAGAAGTGGCAAAGGAACATTCCTCCATGAGATGACAAAACTGAGCGTAAATGTTTTTGAGCCATTCGTCTTAGCTGGACTTTGGAAACTGTACTGCACTGGGAGCCTTTACACCAAGACTGGCGTTCTTCTAAGAATACATTTCAGTTCAACCTCAGCTTGAACTCGAAGCAAAAAGTGATTCACGTTATGTGAAGGAGCAGGCTCCTGCTCATCACAGTGCTTTTGTCTGACCTTAAATCCCCAACTCCATGCCCAGAAGCACTCCTTGCAGGGCAGACTGGTGACCAGTCATGCAGTGGCTGTGCCAGCCGTTGTGTTTCTGGCCCTCGGAGCACTGGGCCGTGCACTATGGCCTTTCTGTGCATCTGGAGCCCATGGCATTCCCATGTTCACCCCCTGGAAGGGACCCCCTGTGGGGCTGCCTGCTTCTGCACTCCATGTGGGCGGCGCAGTCCTGACCTTCTGTTCTGCTGAGGAGCCCTTCAGCTGAGCCATGCTGACCTTGTGCCTTTCCTTTCATGGCTTTCCTCTCCATTGTTTCCAAAATGCTTTAAGGAAGCATAAGAACTGGGTTCCAGATTATATCAGTCCCCAGGCATACAAGCATCCTTTTCTCCCCAGGTCTCTCCTACAGAAACTATGATCATTTCTGCCCTTGTTTGTTTCCCTGTTTATGCAGCAGCCATGAGGTCAGCACATCCAGAGGATGAGGCTTTTCCTCTTTGCATCTGGATTCCAGTAGGCTGTGTGGAAGCTCAGGCTGCTGTTGGGAGGTGCTGGGGAGTTTTTCTCTGTCTGTGATAGAGCAGCAAACCGGGGTGTTGGCACATCCAGCCCAGGGAGGGCTATCATCCCTCAGATCACAGACGTGGTCAGATGGTTCTCCTCCAGAGCAAACAATGTCCCTGTAATTGACAGCCCACCTCCCTGAACTACACCTCCTGTTACTCCTCACAGCCTTGCTGTTGCCATGCCATCCCTGAGGGGGGGATGCAGGTTTGCTAACATTGGTTGGACTCTTCGTTCTGCAGAAGTTAGCCAAATTCGTTGCAGAATTGGAGAGCCAGCTGAGCCTGATGTGCTGCCCCTGGGAACCTCTGTGTTGTGCAGCCAGCTCTGATGCTGTGTGTGCTTGGCAGTGGGCAGAAGCGACGTTTTCACTGGCGTCAGCAGCTGCAGTTCCATCAGAGCTGCACACTCGTTTATGGCTACAGTGAGCTCAGCTGCTTTGGTTTCACCTTTGCTAACACAGGGCAGAGCTCGTGGTGGTGCTGTGAGAAGTAATCAGTCAGCCTGTAATGCACGCTGTGTTCTGCTACACTGGGTTGTGCCATCTCAGGACCATATTTTCCCCTCTTTGTGTAGTGGCTGGCAGTATTTACCTTCAATTTGGATAAAATAAACCCCAGGGAGGGTTTTAGGGCAGCAGCCAGCTGCAGCAGTCACAGTTTAAACTGGCCAAAGCCATTTAACCCCCGGCATCCTCCAAGAACGGCTTTGTTCGAATGCAGAGTAACTTCAGTTCTCCTCTCTGTCCCTTTGTCAAGCAGGCAGTTTGCAGCAGCCCTGGAGGACTTGAACGAGGCCATCAAGCTGTGCCCCAACAACCGTGAGATCCAGCGGCTGCTGCTGCGGGTGGAGGAGGAGTGCCGGCAGGTGCAGCAGCAGCAGCAGCAGCAGCAGCAGCCACCCCCGCTGCCAGCAGAGCCTGAGCCCGAAGCCCAGCATGAAGAGCTGTATTCTGTGCAAGACATTTTTGAGGAGGAGTACCTCGAGCAGGACGTTGAGAACGTTTCCATTGGCTTGCAGACAGAGTCCAGGCCAAACCAAGGGCTTCCCATCATCCAGAGCCCACCCCCCTCCCCGGCTCACCGGGACTCAGCCTATATTTCTGGCTCACCGCTCGGCTCCCATCAGGTCTTTGATTTCAGGTCCAACAGCTCGGTAGGCTCTCCCACCAGGCAGGGCTACCAGTCCACGTCTCCCACTCTGTCTCCGACACACCAGAATTCCCATTACCGGCCCAGTCCTCCGCACACCTCTCCTGCCCATCAGGGCTCCTCGTATCGCTTCAGCCCACCCCCCGTCGGGAGCCAGGGGAAGGAATATCAGAGCCCACCGCCTTCTCCTCTTCGCAGAGGCCCTCAGTACCGCGCCAGCCCCCCAGCAGATGGCATGAGCGTGTACAGGTCGCAGTCGGGCTCCCCGGTTCGCTATCAGCAAGAACCCAGTGCTGTCAGCCCGCTTCCCGGCAGGCCCAAATCCCCCCTGTCCAAAATGTCACAGCGCTCCTTCCAGATGCCCCAGCTGCCCGTGGCCGTGCCTCAGCAGGGCCTGAGGCTGCAGCCAGCAAAGGCGCAGATCGTGCGGAGCAACCAGCCCAGCTCAGCCGTGCACTCCAGCACCGTCATCCCCACCGGTGCCTACAGCCAGGTTGCCCACTCGATGGCCAGCAAGTACCAGGCGGCGGCGGGGGAGATGGGAGTCAACCAGAGCAGGCTGGTGTACCAGGGCTCCATCGGGGGGATCGTAGGGGACAGTCGGCCTGTGCAGCACGTGCAGGCCAGCCTCAGCGCGGGGGCCATCTGCCAGCATGGAGGGTTGGCCAAGGAAGATCTTCCGCAGAGGCCGTCCTCGGCGTACAGGGGGGGCATGAGGTACAGCCAGACGCCCCAGATCGGGCGCAGCCAGTCTGCTTCCTACTACCCCATGTGCCACTCAAAGCTGGACCTGGAGCGTTCATCCCTGCCCTCTGGCCAGCTCGGCTCGCCGGACGTGTCTCACCTCATCCGGAGGCCCATCAGCGTTAATCCCAGCGAAATCAAGCCTCACCCGCCGACCCCGAGGCCGCTGCTCCATTCGCAGAGCGTCGGCCTGCGCTTCTCTCCCTCCAGCAATAGCATCTCATCCACCTCCAACCTGACGCCCAACTTCCGCCCCTCCGCCTCGATCCAGCAAATGGAGATCCCTCTCAAGCCGGCCTACGACCGGGCATGCGACGAGCTGTCCCCAGTGTCCCCCACTCAGGGTGGGTACCCCAGCGAGCCGGCCCGTTCCCGGACCACGCCGTTCATGGGAATCATTGATAAAACCGCTCGGACTCAGCAGTACCCCCACCTCCATCAGCAGAACCGGACCTGGGCCGTGTCATCAGTGGACACTGTTATTAGCCCTACGTCTCCTGGCAATCTCCCCCAGCCGGAATCATTTAGCCCACCTTCTTCAATCAGCAACATTGCCTTTTATAACAAAACCAACAATGCACAGAATGGCCATTTGCTAGAGGAAGACTATTACAGCCCCCATGGGATGCTGGCCAATGGGTCCCGGGGAGACCTACTGGAGAGAGTCACCCAGGCCTCCTCGTACCCCGATGTGAAGGTGGCGAGGACGCTGCCGGTGGCACAGGCCTACCAGGACAACCTGTACAGGCAGCTCTCCCGGGACTCCCGGCAAGGGCAGACATCCCCAATCAAACCAAAGAGACCATTTGTGGAGTCTAATGTGTAAGAGACGCTTGTTGGAGTAAGACCCTTATGTTTGCAGCACACACTTCCAAGCTTGATTTCCATGCATATTATTATTATTATTATTATTATTATTATTATTATTATTTTTATTTCTCTTTGGTAGCGACATGACCACGTTTCTCCGGTACTTGGTGCGGTGGTCAGACACCATGCACGCGCTCCGGCCTTTCCGTCCCCCAGCTGACTGTGAAGCCACCATCAGCCAAGCAGTACATTGCCCAATTCCAGCTGAGCTCCCTCACTTGGCAGCTGCCAACCAGGATATCCCAGTACGCGGTGCGGGGTAGGCCAGGAACATCCCTTACGCAGTGGGAGGTAACCGGATCTTTTACAGGAGACAATCGCGTCCGATTTCAATCAGTTCCTTATGTCTCAATGAGCTCCTACTGCTGGCAGTTCCCAGTGGGAGCAGAGCGGGTGTCCCAACAACCTCTTCTGGGGCTGCGTCTGCAGGCTGCCACACAGCAGGGCTGTTCCCTGCCCAGCTCTCCCTTTGCTCAGACAGAGCAGAGCATCGTTCGTAGCTATGCACAGCGCCCATCCTGCTTGACCGGTGTGCAGCATTGCGATTGGAATCGTGTTTCTTTAATTGCTTACGCTGCCAGAAGGGGTGGGGGTCACCAGGTGCTTTGCTACTTTGCCATCTGGGTGTCCTGGTGTTGGTTTATTTGTGGGCATGTTGCAGGTGCTCAGAGTTCACGGGCCGAGGGAACTGGGTTAGGAGTGGGACCGCAGCTCAGTTGCCCCATTAGCAGATGGCTGCATCCCAAACGTGGCACCACATTTATCACCAGGACAGCTGAACGTTGGGGTTTTCATTTGTTTTGGGGCTTTTTATGGTGTTCTGTCTTTTCGACTAGGAAATCCTTTCCAAAAAGGAAATCCACAGTTGATTTCTTGGCTGGGATGCATAACGTGGCACTGTGGCTCTGGGATGGGATGAGTCCGGTGACAGAGGTTGCAGGGTCCATCCCAAAATCATGGAAAGCGATTGCTCTTTTCTCTTACCTATAGATGGGAGAGATGGTGCTTTGCTCTTTAAGGACCTTTAGTTAGAAGAGAGATATTTATAATTTATTTATGTGCTCTGTTTCAGGACATTTTTTTGTGGTTTGGTTGTTTTTCTCTTATTTTTTGTAAATCAAACACAAGTCACATCAAGGCAGTGTGAACAGCGGGGAACACTTCCAGAAACCTTTGTACTGAATTTTGCAGTTGTTCCCTGGCATTTCTTGGGATGAGTGGAGGGACTTCTTTACCAATGCTTCATTTAGTGCTGCTTGCTTTGTAATTTGCCTTTCCATTACTGAGGGCGATTGGTTGGACGAGCGATAAACCTGGGGCTTGTTTTAAAGCAAAAATAGTGCCTGTTGCCCACCGCTGAGCCTCACCCATAGCAGCTCCTAACAGCAAAGTCATAGAAGCATGACGTGGTTGGGTTAGAAGGGACCTTACAGCCCGCCCGGCTCCAAGCCCTGCCGTGGGCTGAGTGCCCTCCCCAGCTCAGGCTGACCAGGGCCCCATCCGTGGCGTTATGGGGCAAGAAAGGGATCTGGTGCTGAGCAGGAAGAGTGAGCAAAACCTGTTGATGTATCCAAAGGGCTACCTATATCTGGACGTAGATTGCAGAATGCCTCAAACTGAACCACAGCACTCAGCCTGGAGCTAAGCCAGCCCCGGCTCAGCCCAAGCTGGGCACAGCAGGACCTCGTGTCTCACAGACACACCAAGAGCATCCCGGGCTTTTCCTCTTGTGTTGTGTATTTGTCCGGGGCACTGTTTGCATTGAAGTTGGCTCGTTGCTTCTCAAGCACAGCTCAGTCCCGACCTTTGCTTTCTCACAGGGCTGGGGGAGCGCCGGCAGCGCTGCTTCTCTCCTTGGAAGCAGCGCGCTGCTGTGTGTCCCTCTTTTGGAAACGGTTCTGCTTTGCAAGTAGAAAACCCCTTCCCTTCAGCTTTCTGAACACGAGCAGCTTTCTGCCTTCAGTTGCTTCTTGGAATGGGAAAAGGAACGAAGCTCAGCCCCTCTCTGCTGCACAGCAAAGCGCACACTTGGAGAGCTGCATGCGCTGTGCTGCTCACTGCCCCATGTCCCCCAGTGCCACCTCGGGTTTGTGAAGGTGTTTTAAGGATAAAACCAAAACACAGCTCTCACTGTAACCACACACACAGAGACAACGCTGGCGTGCTGCAGCGCGGGGGTTTGTCACGATGGTGAGTGTTGCATTTTCACAGGGTTCTTGCACTAGCGGTTTTCCATCTGTTCTCTCTGTACATGGGTGCACTTTACTGTTAGAATTTGTTCCTCTGATAAATACTGGATATTTAAACGTGAGTAGTGTCCTCGTTAGGAAATAGCAAAGCAGCTCTCGTCTCTTGGTGTATTTTTCAAAAAAAGAAAAAAGGAAAAAAAAAAAAAAAAAAACAACAAGCCACAAACCAACAAATTGTTTCTGGCACAAGGACCAACTCTTGTACATAAGCATCGACAGGCGGAGTCGCTTTCAAACACGACGTCCTTTGCAGTGGCTTTAAGGCGCTTCCCCAGCAGTTCTCATAGGGGTGAGGAGCTGCTCTCTCCCCCCAGCATCACGCTCGGGTTCGCTCGCGCAGGAGCAGAGGTCGGTGCGTGTTTGTGGTCCCGTTGGGAAGTGCCCTCATTGCTCCAGTCTCACCCCACGTCCCCTCACTGCCGTGTCTTTGCTGCAGACCGTAGTGCCCCACGCTGTGCTGTGCCTTCAGCTTCTTTCAGTAACTCCCATTCGGGTTTCTTGCATCTTGCAGGGTCCTTTAGGGTGCACCGAGATCATTGGCAACTATGAAACCCTCTGGATTTGGCTCTTGGGGTGCGTTTGGTCAGCAGTGTGGGAGCACACACCTGTATTGAGCTGCAGCACCAGCAGATGTCCCTTGCATTCTATACTGCAGAGCCACAACTTCAGTGTGGGGCTGCTGTGGCACAGTGTGGGGTCGCAGCTGTGGTTTGTGCCCTGGTTTGGAATCACACGGATCTGGTTTGTGCCCTGGTGTAGATTCACATGGTTCTGGTTTGTGCTCCAGTGTAGATTCACGTGGTTCTGGTTTGTGCCCCAGGATGAAGGATGCTGCGGTGCCAGGCGGGGTGCCTGCATCGTGCAGTCATGCTGCTGCCCCTACATGCTGGGCAGGACATTGGAGGGCTCTGACAACAGCCCTGAGGGACTGATAGAAGTGCTTGGCAAAGGGAAGATGTTCCAAAGCTGAGGTCCTTGGTCCAGCCCAGAGCTGCAGCCTGGGCTGCCCACCCTGCGCTGCTTCATCCAGGGCTGAACTTTGTTGTGTTGTTTCGTTTCGTTTTGTTTTTAATTTCACGTGGCTGTAAAGAAACCTGCTTAGCTAGCGTAAACTGTGTGCGTGCATCATGCCTAAGCCATATGTGGGTTAGGTCCTGAAGCGGGGTGGTACGGAACGGGCGGCGATGCAGTCCCCTCGTACAAAGGCAGTTGTGAATTCAGGGTTACCCAGAAGAAGTCTAGCTGAACCCAAGTGCCAGCTCCGCCTTACCTAGAGAAACAAGCAAGCCGCCGTGCCTGTTGGTTGCAGAGGAGGTCCTGGGTCACTCCTTGGTGGGTTTGGGCTCGGATTTGTCTTCGGGGTCGCCGACGACTCCTGGTGTTGTGAGAAGGGCTGAGGGCACGGCGCGGCGCGGGGACCTGTGCAGAGAACGCCTTCGCTCCCGGATGGTTGCGCTCCCCGACGCCGCTGGGGTGCATTTGGACACAAGCACAACGGTGAAAGTCAATCTGCTTTTTTTCAGATTTGTTTGGATAATTGCTGGATTTTCATTCAATCAAACTCTTTTTCTAATCTAAAACCACTAAGGGCTCAATTCTTTAGCAAGGTGCGTTCGTGTCCAACTGACGGCAGCTGGATCTCACTGGAAACTGCTCCAGATCCACCCGAAAGAAAACCGGAGCTCACGCAGTCATCAGCTCTGCAGTGAATGGACACCAATGGGATCCGCCGCCTCCTCCCCTCCCGGCCACCGCCGCGTCTCAGTGCCACGCCAGCTTTGCAAGAAGGACTTGGTCCCTGGTGGGGGAGCCCCGCGGGAGGCAGGTGGGCGCCGGGACCCCGCGGGGTTGGGCCGGGTGGGCGCCTGGGCCCAGGAGAGGCGGCCGCTTCGCCTTCGCTCCTTGCTGACCTACGGACTGGTGTGGACTTCCAGCGCCGCAGGCGTCGCTCCTGCCCGGCCTTCCCTTTCCCATAGTGTTGCATTCAGCGTTTTGTCCGTTTCTGTCTTCACTTCCGAGAGGATCCGAGTTGGTACAGACCTGTACAGTAATGCACATTTTGTGATTTGTACAATCCCCCTGGTTGCCATCCTTCGAGACACTTGCTGGGAAGATCTTTAAGACACTTAATTTTCCTTTAGCTTTTCTATAATTCCGATGTAAAGGACTTTCTCTGTACAGTATATTATTCAATGCATGTTCTGTTCTCTCTACTGATGATATATTGAACACCACACAGTTGTGACATTGTGCAGTGGGGAGGACAACCCCTGCGGACAGCGGAGGCCTTCGCCTCTCGTGTATAAGGAAAGAAGAAAACATATTTTTTCCTTTGCTGTATTTGCTTGAGCAGAGTTTTCTTGTCTGTACATGTGAGCTGTGAGATAGATGTGAAAAGTTCAAAAGAATGCATTTCCCCCCCCTCACCCCAATGTATACAGATTGTAATCTGTACAATGAAAACTGTATGTATGAAAAAAAAAAATGTACTTATTTATAAATGGTTAACACTTGGAAACAGCCTTTGGACTGATGGTGGTTCCCAACCTCACGTGAAAGATCCCAGATGGCAGCGGGTGAGGGTGGGAGCAGCCTGGTTCTGCCCAACCCGGGGCAATGGGAGGTGCTTTGAGGTACCCGAAATGATGAGTGCTGGTGAGAGGCAGGGTTAGCTGCAAATCTTTATTAAGGCAGGAGCGTTCACTTTGCAGACAACACATTGCACAAGAGGGGAAAACATTTTAAACACACACTGATGTTAAATTGCACAGACGTGGCATTGCTTGGAGCTGCAGGGGAACTTTGGTGGCTGCAGCCCTGGAGGGCTGGGAACACACAGAAATGTTGGTGAAGGATTCATCCAATCTACTGCTTGGCACAAAGAGGTGGGAATGGGCTTTGGGCTTTGGAGGTTGGCAGTAGGGAGACGATGAGCCTGGGGACGCTATCTGTGGTGGCACCTCCATCCACACATAGAAGATGCAGAGGGAGCCCCGAGCGAAGGCTCTGCTCACCAATACTGGGCACGGAGCTGAGGCACACAGAGACATCCAACATCCAACAGGACCAGGCAGCTGGGGGCCTCACTGGCTGCCTCCGGGGCTCTCACCCTCTGTGAGGGTCTTGAAGTCCATGGAGAGGGCCATCTCCTCGGCCAGCGGTGCCCGCTTCCAGTCATCCCGTGTCAGCACGTAGCCCACCACCAACCCAAAGGCAACCAGCAGCAGCCCCAGCACGTTGGCCAGGACTCCCTCTGGCACAAAGTGGCTGTAGGAGTCCCTGTGGGTGCAGATGAGGATGCTTGAGCTTTGCAGGTGTGGGTGACCATCCCTACCAGGGCTGGAACCCCTCTCATCCTCATTTTCCTTTTCCTGGAGGAAGCTGCAGTACCTCCACAGGCAGGTACAGACATTGGGAAAGGTCCTTTGTCCCCAAATCAGCGCAAGAAGTGAGACTGCTTTGCGAAGAGACCCTACAGGCAGCCTGGCCCCACACCATGCAGCTGGGTGCATGTGGGGCTCTCAGGGATGTGGGACGTCCTGCATCCTCCCAGCAAGTGGGCAGAGGTTTTTTGGGGGACCTGAGCTTCCCAGGGTGGTTATGCGTTCATCTGGCTGCAGAGCAGCTGTAGTGCTGATTATATGCCCCATTAGGACCAAAGGAAAAAGCTGCTGCAGGCCCCTATTAAACAGCATGTGGGATGTGACTCAGCACCAGCACAACTCAAACTCTCGGGGTGATTCACAGCCACAGAACCGCAGTCTGGGCAGGGGCTGGGCTCTGCCCCACAGGCTGGGTCTGGATCAGCCCTTAATGGCAGTCTGGGGGCTACAACCCACCCAGGTCGGTCACGTACCTGATGTTGAAGAGCAACATCTCAGTGATGCCCAACAGGCAGGTGGCGATGGAGAAGGCAAAGAGGGCGATGCCGAAGAAGACGTGATGGGGTTTGTAACGGCCCCGCAGCGAGAAGGACGTGCCAGGCACCAGGAAGAAGCCACAGCCCAGGAGCCACTGCAGGTTATTGGGACATCAGAGGATGCCCAGCCCTACAGGCAACCAACCCATAGCTCCCCATGGGCTGCGAGCACTCACCTGCAGGAGGTAAAGCACAAAGGCAGCCATCCCGCACCAGCTGTGCAGGCTGTACATGTTGGAGATGCCTTTGGCACGGTGCGACTCAAAGACGGCCACGAGGCCTGCAGAAAGGAGCTCATCAGCACTGGGGTGGGGTCCCCATTCACTGCCCCCCACCCACAGCACCCACCAACGAGCGCGATGAGCAGTGCCAGGCCGTGCAGCAGTGCGTGCAGCGCTTTGGTGGAGCGCCTGGCCTCGTTCCTGAACACCCGGTACACCAGGAGAGCTGATGGAGAGAAGGCAGTGAGCAGTGGGGCAGTGTCCATGGCCCCCCCACCTCCCCGGAGTCAGCACATATCCCTGGCTCCCCCCATATTCCTGTCAACCCCAACCTCCCCATGGACCCCCACCTCTCTAGGACCCCCGCATCCTTGGACCCACCCCATACATCCTGGGATCCCCACATCTCTCTGAGATTCCCATGCCTCCCTGAGACCCCCACATGTCCCTGGGATCCCCCACCTCCCTGGGACTCCCACAAGTCCCAGGGACCCCCAACACTTCCCTGGGACCCCCGCATGTCCCCTGGCCCCACCCTGTATCTCCCTGCAACCCCCACATCTCTCTGAGATTCCCATACCTCCCTGGGACCCCCACCTCCTTGGAACCCTCACATGTCTCTGGGACACCCCCACCTCCCTAGGATCCCCACACTTCCTTGAGACCCTCCCCCCTCACACACACACACACATCTTTGAGCCCACCCCCTACCTCCCTGGGACCCCCCCAGCCCTGGACCCACCCCATACCTCCCTGGACCCTTCACATCTCCCTGGGATCCCCACAATACCCCTGGGACCCTCCCCACTCCATGGCACACCCACATCTCCCTGTGTCCCCTCCCTACATCCCTGGGAACCCCAACCTCACCATGGACCCCCACATCTCCCTGTGTCCCCTCCCTACATCCCTGGGAACCCCAACCTCACCATGGACCCCCACATCTCCCTGTGTCCCCTCCCTACATCCCTGGCAACCCCAACCTCACCATGGACCCCCACATCTCCCTGTGTCCCCTCCCTACATCCCTGGCAACCCCAACCTCACCATGGACCCCCACATCTCCCTGTGTCCCTCCCACATCCCTGAGAGCCCCCAATTCCCTGTGTGTGTCCCCTCCCACATTTCCCTAGCTCTTCCCACCCACTCAATTACCCATCCCGGTGGCACTGGGGCCTTCCCACTCACCGTCCCCCTGCAGGAACACCATGCCCAACACCATGCACAGCGGGTGGGCGTTGAACTGCAGCGGATTCTGCCAGGCCACACCGCCCCGGTAACGGCCCAGCCAGGCTCCCGTGGCCGCCAGCAGCGTCAGGCCCAGCAGTTGTGACACAGCCACGTAAGCTGAGAGCCCGGCGGGGCTGGAAGGTGATGGGGTGCCATCCATGGCGACCTGCGGGGACACAGCGAGGGCAGCCAGGCCCTGATGGGGCCACCCTGGGGCGGTGGAGCCCGGACCGCCCTCACCTGCCACGGGACTTGGATGCTTCCTGCTGCGTCACCTGCGCAGGGGTTGCACCCAGCAACCACAGCACGCCCAGCCCTGCTGGCTCCTGTCCTCGCTCTGCTCCTGTCCCCGAGCTCCTGATCCTGCTTTGATCCTGATTCTGAGCTCCTGTCCTCTCTCTGCTCCTGTCCCCATACTTCTGACCCTGAGCTCCTGATCCTGCTGTGCTTCTGACCTCGGGATCCTGTCCCTAAGTTCCTATCCTTGTCCTTCTGTCTCTGCTCTCCTGTCCCTTGCTCACACTTCTGTTCTGCAGATATTAGGAGGAAGTTTTTGACCCAGAGGGTGGTGAGGCACTGGCACAGGTTGCCCAAGGAGGCTGTGGATGCCCCATCCCTGCAGGCATTCAAGGCCAGGCTGGATGTGGCTCTGGGCAGCCTGGGCTGCTGGTTGGTGACCTGCACACAGCACGGGGTTGGAACCAGAAGATCATTGTGGTCCTTTTAGCCCAGGCCATCCTATGATTCCCCCATTTCCTCCACCTGGCCCCAATCCCAGCCCTCCTGTCCCTGCATGGCTGCTGTTGCCTCCAGCCCTCACACCACATCTGTTCTTTCCCATTTCTCCTGCCCCAGCCCTTCAGCATCATCCGCTCTCCCACCCCATCCCCACCCTTCTGACTCCCTCCCAATCCCCATCCTCATCCCTCCATTTCCATCCCATCCTTCCCCCTCCAACCTCCCCATCTCCATCCCTCCATACCCACCCTGCCTTTCACATCCATTCCCACCACATCCCCACCCCACTGCACCCCCAAAATCCCGATTAGATGAAAACAGCAACAGGGATGAGTGACGCTGCTCAAGGTCCCCACTGCACCGAGTGGCCAAAGCAGTCGCCCTTGGGGACAGGGAAAGGGGGGTAGGACACCATAATAGCCAGTCTCACAGCCCCTGCAACTCACCTGCAGCCACTTTGTGCCGGGTTATCTGCAGGGATCAGAGCCACTTCCACCAGCACAGCCACTGCTCCAGGTCCCGTCAATGAGGGCCACCAAGTCACAGCCCCAGAGCCACCTCTGTCCCTGTCTATGCTGTGCAGCGTCTTGGACCAGGCTGTGACAGACAGACCAACAGTACTGCCAGGGGATGAAGGGTGGGAGTGGGAGGGCAGGGGGTGGGCATGCATTAAGACCACGCACACACTTTATTCCCAGCCACCTTTATTGGATCAGCCAGATAAGTGGGTTAAGGGAATTGGTTTATTCCATTAGGTTTCACTGCAAATGTCGCCTGTCCACATCCAGCCCCAGCGCCTGGGGCCACGGAGGCTCTGGGAGACACAATGGGGACAGGGGCAGGGTGGGGGTAGGAGAGGCAGCAAGGTCCCCTCCCCACCATGCAGTGCCCCCCAACAGCCATGGGACCTGCCCTGAATTGGCACCTACCCCATGCTGCCCTGCCCCATTTGGCCTCGAGGTTGGCTAAAAGCATTAAGATGTCATCACCCAGAACTTGAGTGCCAGCTGCAAACACCTGGATGTGAGGGGACAGCCTGGTCCCCAAACACCATGGGATCTGCAGGTGGCCCATTAGCCCTGGAAAGAACAAGTTTACAGCCACCACCAAGCACTGGGGTGAAAAGCATCCCCCCAGCAGAGCAGTGGGTCAGCAACACAGCAGATCAGCTCCCCCTCCAAATATTATCCCCCCCCAAAATTCTGTCCCCTCCCTACAGCTTTTTCTCATGGTGGGGACCTGTCTGTCCCCCAGCAGCCTGCAATCCAGGCAAACCCAGTGTCATGAAGAGCAAAGAAGGGTCTTTGCTTATCCCCCTCCACGTGGTGTGTTGGGGGGGGGAAAAGGGGGGGTGATGTGTGCAGCCTCTCACTGTGGCCTCTGCCCAGAGTTCCCCCCCAAATCCCTGGGGATGATCTGGGGGTCGCTTGGGGGATCCCTGCTCTGGACCGGGGCTACAGATTCATGCAGTGATGTTCTGGGAGGGGGGAGGGTCCTGGTGGACACCCATGCTGCACGATGCAGCCCCCACCACCACCCCCCCACTCTTACCTGCGTGTGCTGCCAGCGCCAGGCCCTGCAGTGACAACGTCTGAGCCAGGAGGGACGAGGCCACTGCGTTGGCAAGGCAACAGCACGATGGCAAGGCGGGGGTGGGGGGGTGGTTGAACACCCCCCCACCCAGCATCACTGCAGACCAAGGATGCCATGACAGCAGGCCGGGAGGCTGCAAAATGGGGTGAAGTCCCCCCAGCCACAGTGTGGGGACAGTCCTCAGAGCTGCACATCACCATTGTGTGACTCCCCCCCCCCCCCCCCCGCCCCTGCACTGCCAGGTCCTGCCCCCTCTCCCCCCCCCCTCCCCACACCACCACCATCACACCCAGGAGACGCAGCCACCCCCCGGTGCACCCCCATCCAGCCCCCCCCCCCCCCCAGCCCCACACGCAGCCCCATACAGAAGACACTGCAGCTTCACGACTTGTTTTTTTTTTTTTCATTTGAGCAGAGGGACATGCGTGGGTTTAACGCAATTATCCCCTGCTAATCACCTGCACCCCTATCTGCAGCACCAGGGGACGTTTTGGCAGCCGCAGGGCTGATGGTAGGGCGGGTGTGAAAGCAGACAGCAGGGGGGGGCATGTCCCTGTGTCCCCCCGTTTGTGTGCATGTCCATGTGTCCGTCACACAGTGCCACTAGATGTCACCAGGAGCTCGCAGTGCGCAGCATCCCCAGAGCTGGGCACCCCAGGGGACTCACAGCACCCTACTGTCGAGAGCTATGGGACCTGGAAAACCCGGTGACATGGAGCACTGTGGGACCTGGAGCACGCACAGACCTGGAGGATCTGGTGAGACCTGGTGGAATCTGGAACATCCAAGGAGCTGACGGGACTTGGTGGGACCTGATGGGCCCTGGGATCTGGAGCACCCAAGAACCTGATGGGAGCTGGTGGGATCTGGTGGGACTTGGTGGGATGGTGGGAACTGGAACACCAAAGTTGCTAACAGGATTTGGTGTAACCTGACGAGACCTGACACCTGGAGTACTCAAAGACCTGAAGGATTTGGTGAAACCTGGTGGGATCTGGTGAGACCTAATGGGATCTGGAGCACCCAAGGACCTGAAGGTCCTGGAGGACGTGGTGAGACCAGGCGAGATATGGAGCACCCATGGACCTGACGGGGCTTGGTGCGATCTGATGGGACCTGGAGCATCCAAGGACCTGGTGAGACCTGGTGGGGTCTTGTGAGACCTGGTGAGACCTGATGGAACCTGGAGCACCCAAGGACCTGAAGGATTTGGTGAGACCTGGTGGAATCTGAAGGACCTGGTGAGACCTAATGGGATCTGTGAGACCTGGAGCACTTTCCAGCTGCTGCTGTGCCATGGGAAGCACACCCTGGAGGTTCAACATCCCCATTTCCAATGGATACCCATCGCCCTAACAGGAAAGCCTGCTCTCTGCTCCAGGGCAGAGCCTCACGTGCAGCAGCCTCAAGACCTCACCCCTGTGAGCATGACTGCAACCCTGGACACAGGGGCACCGCACCGTGCAGCAGCATTATCTCTGCAAAGCAATTGAAAATACGTCAATAGTTCTGCTGGAAGGGACTGAGGAAGGTCAGCAAGTCTGCCTGCCTGGCTACCAGCAGTTAAAGTGGGATACTGAGGGCATTTTCCAAGTGACCCCCGAACGCAGAGGTGTGGGCACCTTGGAATCCTGTGTCAGTGACAATAAGGACATTTCTCTTATGGCCCCATCTGAGCCTCCCCTGGCACAGCTGTGTGGTGCACCCATCCACTGTGCCACTGGTGACCAGTGAGCAGAGACCAGGCAGCCCCAGGGGCCTCTCCTCCCACCCAAACAGATCCAGCCCTATATTGGAACCCTGGGAGCACTGCAGGTGTTGAGCCTCATTCATTGCAACCTCTGGAGCTCTTCCACTCAGTCCTCCAACACTCAGAAAAATGCCAACGATGGGCCCCCCCTCCATGATCCCACATTGGCTCTGACAATAGCTTTGCTCTCTGAGTGCCTTCCACCTTTCCCAGGGCCCCTTCCCCACATGTTGCCCACCCAGGGGTCATCCTGGCAGGGCTGCAGCACCCAGTGGCAGATGGAGATAACGCTGGCTGGCATCCAGCTGGCAGGATCCTTTCCAGACCTTTGGTAAATCGTTTGGTAAATGGTTTACCAGAGCTAATCTCAGCCATAAAACCCATCATAAAGTGCAAACCTTTAGCAGCTGGGCTGCAGCTCGTGGCAGGGGTCAGCCAGGCTCTGGGACAGAGCTGACAGAGGGTTTCCCCTTCTGTGGGTGGGCTGAGACCTTTGGAAAAGCCTTGAGGGGGATGAGAGTTGGGGCTTCCTTCGGGAGAGATGGCAAGAGGGGAAGCTCCACCTTCCTGCTAAGAGCAGCAGTGTTTTAATATGGAGTCATCACAGCGTGGTTGGCTTGGAGGGGACCTTCAAGCTGGGTGTCCCTCACCAAATCAAGGCCCTATCCACAGCCTTGGGCACCTCCAGGCAATGCAACAAAGCATCTTTATATGTGTTTGGAGCCACACAGCAGCCCACAGCCCTACAGGGTTGGATGCCCACGGTTGCTCATCCCATCCACACAACAAGAACAAACCCGAGGCCATTGGTCCCTTGCACCCATCAGGCACAGGGGACACAGCAGTGGCAAAGTGGGGACAGCTCAGGCCCTGCCACCAGCCCTTCATGCTGGAGCCCACCAGCATTTTTTTGTAACAGGCTCTTTAATTAGCAACGTTGCCAGGGACATAATAGCTTTATTAAATCTGCCTGCAACGAAACCATCAGCACACTGCCAGGATGACTCTGTCCCCAGTGGTCCCCTCTGTGGCCTGCAGCAGCTCTGGGCTCCCCTGGGGCTCCAAAGGACCCCCAGAAGCCCCTCAGCTCAATACCCCACATCCTGCCCTCCCACACCTCCCCAGCTGCTGCCCTGTCTCCTCCCTCCACCTGAGATGATCCAGTTACCATTTTGCTGATCTAACGCATCGCTGGCGTGTTGTTTCCTTTTCTTTTTTTCCCTCCCCTAAATCAACTTTTTATCGCTTAAGAAATGCTGATGAGAAGGATGAGTCCCCCAGGAGCGGCTGCGGGAGCACAGCTGCCAAGATTGGCTTTGTCACTAAATGCAATGGGAAAAATAATGCTATTTCAAGGGGTGGATGGGTGCAGCTCAGGGCTGATCACTGAAAATCCAGTGGGTTTGGGAGCTGGGTCTTCAGAAGTGCACCCAGCACGCAGAATCCCTGCCCTGAATGCATCCATCACCACCCCTACAAGCCCCCAGTTTCTTGGGGTCCCATCGATTTCCATTGGGATTCAGCTTCCCCCACCCCAGGGCTCAGATAGAAGGGCACAGACACTCGTTTTATTCCCGGCAGCAATTAAACTGCCTTCTCCTCACTGGGAGCACAGTGCTGTGATAAGATCTGTGCAGCAGGCTCTCACACTCTATCTCTTTCAGAAGGGGCTGAAGGCTCATTTATAGGGATTTTAATAGCTGCCTGGATAAACAGCGGCGATAACCCTCACTGGACTCGCAGCAGGTGATTAATGCTCCCGCAGCAGTCACGCTCACTTGCCTTGTGGCCAGGATTGGTTTGTGTTATTAAGGAACAGGGGGTGGGGAGGGGGAAAAAATGTGGACTTTGCCACATTTTATTGGGTTGATGCATAGGTGTGGAGGGAACACAGAGATCTCCTCCATCACCTCATGCTTTGGTGCTCGGCGGATGGGGATGGAGGGTGAGGGATGAGGGGTGGAGGGTGAAGGATGGGGGGATAAGAGATGAGGGATAGATGACAAGGGATGAGGGATGGAGGACAAGGGATGAGGGATGGAGGACAAGGGATGAGGAGCACAGCACAAGGGACAAGCAGTGGATGATTCTGGCCCTCCGTTCTTGCCCCATAGTGCTTCCACTGGGTTGCCTGTTGGAGCCTAGTGTTGATGGGCAGCTCTCCCAAGATATGCTGTCATCGTCCATGGGCTTTCACGCCCTTTGCATGCTGCCTTCTGGGGCAATGTCACAACCTCAGGATGCTGGTGCTGGTCCCAGCCCATGGGGCATAGCTGGAGGAGCTCCCATAGCGGAACCCACATCTCCACTCCCTTCCCATCTCCACCCAGCCCCACCAGGCTGGTTGGTGCTGCACAGGCAGGGAAGCATGCAGTCTCGTTGGCGTTTCTCCTCTCGTGCCACCAGCCATAAACGTGTGTCCTATGGCCAACACGAGACAGGAGGCGTCAGAGGGCAGGGCTGAAATCTTGCTGATGTGGGGCATTTCTGCTGTGTTCAGCCTCAACAAATGCTGACTGTGCTCCTTTGGTGCTATAGGGTGGCTGTTACGATGACACAGCAAGCTTGCTGCCAAGCACCACACCCCAAACCAGGGGAGAGGGGATGCTCTGGGTTTTGAATGGGTATTTTAGCCTGGAAATGGCCAAAAAAAAAAAAAAACCCAATGGAAATATTTTGCTGATGGCCAGCAGTGCTCTGGTCCTGCTAATCTGTCCCCAAACCCAGGTGACTCATTGGGACTGTGCAATCTGAGCCATCCCATGATGCCAAGTGTGCTCAAATCCCTCTGGATCAGGATTGCAGTTACTGCTGCTCTTAGCTTGCATCGGCCACAGTACTTGTTTCAGTGGTTTGCCATCATTTTAGCACACGCAAGTCCAAAACAAACTGCAAAAAGGCTCTTTGCCACATTCCTAATTTTGCAGGATGATAAAACAGCTGTTGAGATGAAGAATTTGGAGCAGTGATGCTTTCCCTCTCCCTCACAGCGACGTCGCAGCATCTGGGAAAGCAGCTTAGCGAATGATGCGCTCTGATAATTGATTGAATTCATCAGTAAATAAGGCAGCATCATTTAAAACCACTGTTCAAAGTGGGAGGAGGAATTCTCCTGGTGGGGTTCTCATCAGCCATCGTGCCCACAAAACCACAGCAGTGAGGGAAATCAACACACAAGGGTGCACATCCAAAATAAAGGTCTTTTTTAGGGGTCAACCCCACAGCAAATCCATTCCCTCCTTTCCAGGAGCTCTGTGATTGCTCAAGGGGAGAGATGGATCAGATGGGAATTTTGAATGCTTTGAGAAATGTGATGGGAAAGCCAAAATGTGGATTTGAATGAAAGAGAAGGAAGAATGGCCAGGATTGGAAGGGACCTTAAGGATCATGAATCTCCAACCCCCTGCTATAGGCAGGACCACCAACCTCCACATTTCATACCAGACCAGGCTGCCCAGAGCCCCGTCCAATCTGGCCTTGAATACCTCCAGGGATGGGGCATCCACAGCTTCTCTGGGCAGCTGTTCCAGCACCTAAAGATGGGATTAATCATCCCCAGATGGACACCATAGGGTGGGCTTACACCCATCCAAATCCCCAAGTGTCCCCATCCAGCACTGGGGATATCCCTAAATTCCTCCCCCTTCACACACCTCCCAATACACTGCTATCTCAGCTGATTCCTTCCAGATCTCCTAAGATTTTTGCTCTCAGATTCTTTATTTCTTCCCAATCTGTGGGACTCTGGGCCAGGAGTTCATTTCCCATCACTGCCCCTTTTTCCCCAGGGCTGTGGGCTGGGAGGTTTGGTGAGCCGGGCAGCCAAAGAGTTTGTTAAAGAGGATGAAAGCAAACAGTGCTCCTTCCCCAGCAACATCCTGCCCTTGGGCAATATGCTGCGGGGATGTTTGAGAGACAGGATGTCTGAGATTTGGGGATATCTGAACCGTTCTGGTCCCATTTCCTCTGTCAGTTCCCAGTGCCCGGTGCCAGGAGCCGCAGCCCAGCACACACGTGTCCACACACACATGCTGCAGGCAGGGGGATGCTGCCAGTTGCAGCTTTTGATGGAAATGCAAGTGGATGGGAAGTGTCCTCCCAGCTGGAGCAGCCACTGGGGACATAGCATCTCACCCAGGAGCCCACGTCACCCCGCAGCCCCGCGGCCGCTCGCCGTCCAGCATCCGTCTCCGTGGCAACGCTTCGTGCACATCCTTCCATGTCCCTCTGGTCCACAGCACACACAGCCCAGGGTACCCCATAAATGGGGTCCAAATGGGTCCCCTTGTCCTCATCATCCGCTCCAGCACCTCCAGATTGCAATGGATGTGTGGGTCCATCTGCACCATGGCACCCTGGCAGCACAGAGGCACCAACTCGCATCTTCGGGCTCTCATCCATCCCATTTGCTTTCCTGGATCATGGCCCCTTCCTCTGCCAGCACTGTCCCATGTCTGACCTCAGCTGGAAACCTTTAGGATGAGATGTCACCGAGCTGGGCAACGCAGCCATCCTGCTCAACACAACGTCCCACAGCAGCAGCAGTGTTTGGAAGCATCTCAGGTATGTCAACCACTGAAACACCGTGAGCTCTTCCCTATGGAAAAGGGCTTCAAACTACCCTTGTTGGGGTCACCACACCATGCAGAGGTTGCAGAGCCCATTTCAGCCCCAGTGGCCGGGAAAACCCCTCCCCAGCACAGCTGGGAACAGGGGGCTGGCGCTCCTCAGGAAATCTCCATTCATTAGTGTTTGGTCATCAGCCAAATTGGAGCCAAACCAACCATTTTTCCAACTTCTCAGGGAAGTTTCTAGGGTCATGTGGGAGAGGGGATGGCAAAGGGG
The DNA here is from genome assembly GCF_026119805.1 of Tympanuchus pallidicinctus. NCBI lineage: Eukaryota > Metazoa > Chordata > Aves > Galliformes > Phasianidae > Tympanuchus > Tympanuchus pallidicinctus. The sequence goes on along the minus strand of NW_026294755.1, from coordinate 350,781 downwards.
GGCAGGTGGGTGCCATGGTGTCCGGGCTCTAGACACTGCTCTAAGCACTGGGCACAGGACCAGTGTCAGCAATGAAGGTTTTGTGGATGCTCACATCAGGATGTGGTGTGATTGAGAAACTGTGATTCTTGGAAGGGGTTTATTGACGTCAGCGGCTTGCAGGCTCCTAAATCCCTTCTTTTTCTTCTGGAATTGGTTCTCTGCATCTCATAGGAGCCACAGTGGGAGGATTTGTCCCTTTTCAAAGAGTTGTGACTTCCCCATTGGGTCGCCACAGCTGTGCCCAGCACAAAGTGGGGCCAACAGTCCAAGAGTTGCCCTGTTCCCCTCCTTAAAACTCCCATTTCCATGGTGGGTGTCTGCTGTGACCCCACAGTGTGCTGATGTGGTCAGCATGATGTGTTCAGCCCAGGGCCTCAACCTGGGCACAGCTCCCAGGGCTGGGGCCAGACCCCAGGGAAAAGGGATTTATTTAATTAAAAAGCAACAACAACAAAGAAACAAACAAAATAAAAACACGACCCGAAACGAGCTATCAAGCCCATCAAAATTGGATCTGGTTTTCATTCGGAAAGAACTTTCTGTTACTCATTTGTCATCAGCTTAATTCCTCAAATCCAAACACTTTGTGGGACGGGATGGGATTTCCTTCACGGTCAGAAGAAACACTGCTTTCCTCTGAGAAATGAGATTAGGCCCGTGTGTGTGCCAAGAAGCTGTTGGTCAATCTGGGATGACCGTGTTGGGGTTCCTCTGCCGCAGCTGGGGGAGGAGCCCGAGGCCAGAGCCCAGCCTGGGACAGACCCCGCAGCCGCCCACCCCACGCTGCCAGCCTTCCTCCCGCTTTATTTTCATTCCCACCCTTCCCTCAATTCTTCTCCTTCTTCCCTCCCAACCCCTTCCCCTTCCCTTTGGCACGGCCGGGAGCCGAGAGGACTTTGCACCCCAAAGGCAGCGCCGTCACCCCGCTGCGGTGCAGCCCAAGGGCGAGCGCAAAAATGCTCGCTTCTTATCGGCGAGGAGAGGCAGGCACGGTGGGCAGGGTTAGCGCTGCCTTATAAGCAGGCAGCAGCGTCGGGAAGCTCCCTCGCAAGGCTCCAGCGCAGCTCCCACCACGATGCCCGCGGCTTTAGGGCTGCTGCTGCCGTGGCTGAGCCTGGTGGGTGCCCTGCAGCCGGGGCTGGAACCCCCCGAGTTCGACCCCACCGAGGCTGGGGCCGTTCTCTTCGCCGATGCCTACAACAGCACGGCGGAGATCGTCCTGTTCCAAAGCGTGTCCGCCAGCTGGGACTACAACACCAACCTGACGACCGCCAACGCTGCCCTGCAGGTGGGTGGTGGGATGGGGACAGCGGGGGGTGGGTGCTGCTGGGGGGAGGAGGGGGAGGTTCGGGGTCGGCGTCCACCTTCCTCTCCTTCCTCCTTGTAGGTTCCTTCCTTAGTGCCCCAAGGTGTTGGCACAGGGCTGGGACTCTCAGCCTGGGAATTGCAATGTTTTCCCCCTGAATTGTCCATCTGGTGAGCCTCCAGCACAACAGCCCTGGCCCCACGGCAGCCCGGGTTTATTTTTAGAGGTGTTCCCCCATTCCCTGCACTTTTCACTTCCCTGCCCCCCTCTCCCTCCCCCTTCCCACATCGGGGTCAGGTGTTAAGTGTCCCTGGCCCTGCCCCCTCCACGTCCCTGGCACTGTGCCTTGCCAGAGCCCCAAGCGTGAATATGCAGCGGGGTGGCACCGGGGCAACATTCTGTCATCCCCAACCCATGGGGACAAAGCTGGCTTTGGGGACACGCTCCAAACGTGGGAAATCTGACATCTGCCCAGCTGGTGCTGGCAGATCCCAGAGGAAAGCGATGCTGTGGGTTCCCTGCAGGTGTGGAAGGGGTTGGCACGTGGAGCTGCACAGCTGTGCCTGGCCCCTGTTCTGCTTGGACATTCCTCTAATGCTTGTTGGATAAGGGGAGCTGCTATGGCCACAGCACAGGGACACACACGTGACGTGGGGACAGGGATGTGGCTTGGGGTTATGGACATGATGGCATGGGGACACAACCACAGCGCTGTATGCAGCTCAGAGCTACATGTGCCACCCCCCACAGCAAATTGGACACAGGATCAGCACAACCTGTACGTGACCAACTTGCATTTGGGGACCTGTGTGTCACCTCCATGCCCTAAGCAACCATCACACAGCCCCAAGCCTGGCCAGCAGCCTGTGGGACAGGAACACACATTGTGTGCTGCTTGTTGGTCCATGCAGGGCACAGCAGGGACAGGATGGGGACGAACTCTGCCAGGGCTGCTGCCAGCTTGGCAGGACACCCCATGTTCTCCCTCCAGCCTTTTAGGGTGAGTTGAAGTGAGGTCTGGGTATACACCCAGCTGCAGATGTTACAGTGGGTACAGGGACCTCTGGGCACAGTGGGTGCATCACAGCCACATGAGGCAGTGGGGTTGGAAGCACCCCAGAGCAGCTTGTTCTCTTTCCCATGTTAATAAATACCTCAGGATCACTCACTGTGCATTCACTGTGATGTCAGTGCTTCTTGAGCCAGCCCCACTCCCTTCCCAGCAGCTCCTGGATGGTTTTTGGGATGAGAGGCGGGAGATGGATTGAACTTTTCTGGCTGCTGTGCTCAAAGTTTTGCCCCCTATGGGAGATGCTCCCAGTGGTTTGCAAAGCACCCAGCACACCGTTTGCCCAATCCCAATGCAGTGTTACCCCAGGTAGAGAGGGAGAGGAGGGGATCCAGCCCCTGACATCAGCCCATCAAAGAGACAGCAGGGATGTGAGCTGCATGACTCGCAGACCGAGAACCAAAGGGTTAACGGGGTGACCCAAAGGCTGAATCTGGGGGGGATTTGGTGAACCCTTGGGCCAGATAATCCCTGCTCAGAGCTATAGCACAGAGGGGATGAGCCAGCTGTGTGATCCCCCAGGACCTGGCACCAGAGAGGTGGCCCAGGGGACACAGTGACACTGGGCAGCAGCAGCCCTCAGCCATGCAGGGATGGGCAGAGATATCCTGGAAGGACAGAGGGGTCTGGGGCAGAGATGGCAGCCTCAGCTCACACCACCAGAGCTGTCAGGAGAATTTAGGGCATGATTGGTCTGACCAAACACAGGCGGCTGCTCAAGGAGAAGACAAAACACAGCTGGACTCTGCCTCCTGCATCTCCTGGCTCAGAAACAGGGTGCTGGAAGGGATCAGATCTCCCTCATGAGCCTCCACACATAGTGGGGACTCCCATGGGTGGGGGGCCCTTGCTGTGGGGTGTCCCTGGGTGATGTCCATAGGGTGAGGCTGGAGGCACCAGGATGTCCCAAGGAGGGCTCCTGACTTTGCTTCAGGCATCTCCCTCCCTCCCCCAAGCCACCTCCAGCCCCACTGCACTGCAACTCCTATCCCTGTAACTGCAACTCCCATCCTCCCAAGAGAATGTGGAGATTAAACTAAAACAAACCAGGCTTGTTGGGGCCAGGCTGGAAACACCACGCTAACAGTTAATGAGCTCCATAAATCATTCTGGGATGGCATAGGGCAGGTGCTGTGTGTGTTCTCACTGCCCACTGCTCAGGCTGGGATTCTCCCAAAAAAATCAGTGTTTGCATATTGGGTGTGTGGATGCTACTGCCTGCAATGAGCCTTTTCCCAAAACTGTGGCTGCTGGCTGCAGCTCCAGCTGCCTAAATAATTCCCACGGTGAAGGAGCTTCTGCTGTCCCACAGCCTGAAAAGTTAGGTTGGGGCTGGCAGAGTTGGAGGCTGGAGATGGTGGGAGCCCCAAAACTGAGTGCATCTGCAGGGGTTGCATCTCCAGGGCAAATGAGTGCTCCTTTGCCAGGTGAAACCCAGGTGTGGGGCTCATAGGGCACAGAGCAGGGGTTGCCCACGTGGCATGGACTTCCCATCCCTGTGTCCCCATCCCACCCAAGCTACAACATCGCCTCCAAAACAGTCTCAAATGCCACCTCCTTGTCTGCAGCTTTGGATTCTGCTGGAAACTGCTGTCTCTTTCTATAAATGTCACTTGGGGATGTCTCTGTTTGTCCCCACATGTCCCGTGCCTTCTGGCTTGCACAAACCCTCGTGACACTGCGTGCAGTGGCACATCCCCCTCTCTCCATGCAGGTCGAGGCATCGCTGGAGGAACAAAACTTCACAGAATTGTGGGGCAAGAAAGCCAAAGAGCTGTATGGCAACATCTGGAGCAATTTCAGTGACACACAGCTGAAGAAAATCATCGGCTCCATCCAGACCCTGGGGCCCTCCAACCTGCCCCTGGACAAGCGGCAGCAGGTAGGTGATATGTTGGTGAAGATGGAGATGCTTGCATGCTGCTAAATCCTCTGAAAACCATTTTTCCCTGAGCATCCAGACCCCTCTGCTGGCCCTTCATTGTGTTTTGGAGGGATGATGTGGAGTGGGGAAGTGATGGAGGGGACAGATGGGATTTGTGTTTCCCCCTTGGAGATGCACGTAGCTGGTATCAGTCCCTAACATCAGCACAGAGCTACCTGTGAGGAGGAGCTGGAGATTTCCTGCTTACACTGAGGGGCTCTGGGTGTGCCCTGGATACCATCCAACATATACCCATGGTTGGAGACCAGCTGGCTCAGCTGTTCCTGAGCACAGCCCAGCACTGGGTACATCAGGATGGCCTGAGACTTCCCCATAGTAGTCCTAGCTTGCGGGGTCTGCAGCTTAAATGAAAGTAAAATGCTCCAGGCTGCAATGTCTGTGCATCTCTGCTGGCTCTTGGGTTACCTCTCCACTGCAACATAGCTTGGTTTGTGAACCCACTGATACAATCCTCATAGAAGCAGCATTGGCCCCGGTTCCTTCCTGGAAACCTATCCCTGATAACAGAGAGCATCACATCTCCCCACACATCATCTGCATTTCCCCCTGCTTGCACCCTCTGCCGTCATCCAGCACTGTCCCTTCCGCCCACCCCAAGCAGAGGAATGGGGGAGAGAGAGGGACGGAATTTCCTTCCCTGGGAATGAGCTCCCTGGGCACGTTCCAGGAAACCTCCTGTCGCTATTGTTTGCTGTTGTTGAAGTTTGGAGAAATAAATACCCTTCCCTCCTCCTCCTGCTCCTTTTTTAATTTCTTTTTTTTTTTTTTTTTTTCTTTTGCCCTCTCTGATAAACAGGCTGTTCTATCTGATGAAGGGCACTATAAATAGCTGTGCTGCAGGACATGGAGGCTGTGCATGGGTTGTCTGTCCCAAAGAGCCTCTGCACAATGAGCGCAGAAATGATGCTCACCTCCCCCAAAATTGTGTTGTACAAACACACTGGGTCCTCTTCCGAACACACTCATGTGCTCCGGAGGTGGGAAGTCTTTGTAAATCCTGCCTGAACAGCCATTCCCACTCCCCTTCCAGCCCCAATGCCTTTTCCCTCCCCACAGTACAACAGCATCCTGAGCGACATGGACAAAATATACTCCACAGCCAAGGTGTGCCTTGACAATGGGACCTGCTGGGATCTGGAGCCAGGTACAGATCGTTCCCATCCCTGTCCCCTGCTTCCCAGTGACCACATCCAGTGTGCTCCGATCCCCAGCTCCTCAGCAGGTCATGGTTGATAGGATCCTGGTTCGCGTTCATGGGGTTGGGGATGAAGAATGGTTTGAAGGATCTGGAGCACAAGTCTGGAGCACCATGGTGGTGATGGGTTGATGGTTGGACGAGTTGATCTTAGAGATCTTTTCCAACCTTACTGATTCTACGAGTTGGGCACAGTAGGGATGGGTTGGTGGTCGAACTTGATGACCTTTGTAGTTCTTTTCCAATCTTATGTTCTATGATTCTGTGATCTGTGTCCGATGCAATGGTGGTGGCACCTCACAGACCTGCTGTGGGACGTGCCCTGCTTCTGCTCCCCCTTCCCATTGGGCTCTTATGTCCTGCTTGTCCCCTCTGTCCCAGACATCTCAGACATCATGGCCAGCTCCCGCAGCTACAAGAAGCTCCTCTACGCCTGGGAGGGTTGGCACAATGCTGCAGGCAACCCACTGCGTGCCAAGTACGAGGAGTTCGTGGCGCTGAGCAACGAGGCGTATCAGATGGACGGTGCGAGCAGGATGGGGGATATGGGGGGAGCCAGGGGTGGGAATCAGGCAGTGTGGTGTCCCGCTCTCCCCATCCCTTATGCACAGAGCTTCCACTTCCCCCTGCCCAGGTGTTGACACCTTGAGGTAGGAGTAAAATTCCCACTGATGCTCAACAGTCCCAGCTCTTGAGGCTGGATATAGGGGCGGCCCTTTGGGGTTAAAGCCAGGGGTCATCACTGCCTCCCTGCAGGATTTGAGGACACAGGCAGCTACTGGCGCTCCTGGTACGACTCCGCCACCTTTGAGGATGACCTGGAGCATCTCTACAACCAGCTGGAGCCACTCTACCTCAACCTGCACGCTTTTGTCCGAAGAAAGCTCTATGATCGCTATGGCTCCAAATACATTAACTTGAAGGGCCCCATCCCTGCTCACCTCCTCGGTAAGGGCCAGGGGTGCTGGTGGGGCTGGAGAGCTGTAACAGGACTCGGGGGGGGGGGGGAGGGTCCCAACTATTGCTGTGTTTCTCTTCCTCTTGTCCCATCTCTGTCTCCACTCTTGCTGTTCTCTGCTTTCAGGCAACATGTGGGCTCAGCAGTGGAATAATATCTATGATCTAATGGTCCCCTACCCTGATAAGCCCAACCTGGATGTCACAAGCACCATGGTGAATCAGGTACAGGGCTGAGGGACTTGTTAGTGGCACCAGTTAGAAAGAAAAAAAAAAAAAGGGGAGGTATTGGCCATACCATTTAGCCTATGTGGGTGGTTGCCCATATCTGCATGTTGAACAGCAGAAAAGCCATTTTGGGGGAGGGTTAGAAACACAGGAATGACTCCACTTCCCCTCCAGAAATGGTCAAAGAGGCAGCGGATGAGAAAAGGGTATGGTGATGCAGTGGGACCAGTTCTGGGGTCTATATTTACACCATCCCACATGTCCTACCAGGGCTGGAATGCCACCCACATGTTCCGGGTCTCGGAGGAGTTCTTCACTTCCCTGGGGCTGCTGGAGATGCCACCTGAATTCTGGGAGAAGTCCATGCTGGAGAAGCCAACAGATGGCCGGGAAGTGGTGTGTCATGCCTCAGCGTGGGACTTCTACAACCGTAAGGACTTCAGGTGTGTGGGTCATGCGGGGTCTGCAGGACAAGACCCTCCTCAGTCCCCCTTGATGGTCATCATTTTGGGTACCCCCAGCCTGACCTTTCCCTTTGTGGGATAAGTTTTCGAGGTACCACACTGCTCTGCTTTCCCCTTCACTGAGTTTACATTTTCCACATGGAGTTCTGCCACTCTATTAGGGACCCTGAGGTCCTATCAAGGGGTGCATGAGCAGGGCAGGAGACCTCACTTGGCTCAGGTAATGCTGTTTTCACCTGACAGGATCAAGCAGTGCACAACAGTGACCATGGAGCAGCTGTTCACAGTGCATCACGAGATGGGCCACGTGCAGTACTACCTGCAGTACAAGGACCAGCCTGTCTCCTTCCGTGGTGGTGCCAACCCTGGCTTCCATGAGGCCATTGGTGATGTCATGTCCCTGTCCGTCTCCACTCCCAGCCACCTTCAGAAAATTGGGCTCCTCAGCAGTGCTGTCGAGGATGAAGGTACGGCAGCTGCTCTGCAGAGGGTTGAAACACTGCCCGTGGCACCAGAAAGGGAGGGGGGTGTGCCAGGTTAGGCTGTGGTCTGGCAACACAGCCCAGAGAAGGAGAAGCGCCATGCCTTTTACTCATGCTTATTTACAAGCACAGACCCTTCTTTTCTCTGTGGATCCATGCATGGATCCCTTCTTGGCTCCACAGACAGCCCCTTCTTGACTCATGACTACATGGACATTTCCTGCTTGTCTCCATCAACAACCCCTTCTTGACTCATCAAATCATAGAATGGCCAGGGTTGAAAAGGACCACAGTGCTCATCTGGTTCCAACCCCTTGCTACATGCAGGTCGCCAATCACCAGACCAGGCTGCCCAGAGCCACATCCAGCCTGGCCTTGAGTGCCTGCAGGGATGGGGCATCCACAGCCTCCTTGGGCAACCTGTTCCAGTGCCTCACCACCCTCTGAGTTCATCCTTTTCACCACCAAGAGCAGCAGTTCCCTTCCCCAGCAGTCCCAAACCTGACAGCAGCATCTCTATGCTTTATCAGCATCAGTCTTTCTGGTGTTTCCCCTCCCCTCATCAAGAAGCTCCCAGGAGCCCCATGAGCAGCTCTGCAGAAGTAGCACTGAGCTCTCACGTGCTCAGTCACGAGGGCAGTCAGTAGATGACACATCTGCCTGCCAGGCAGTGCAGCAGAGGAGGACTTGTCGCTGCAGGACACTGCCTAGCTTGGCAAGGATCTCCTCCCTGCAGCCACCTCTCAGCCAGCACGTCAAAGCAGATGGCAGCAGAGCAAACAGAGTGTTCACAGCCTCCTGCTGCAGGCGGCTGCTTTGCAGAGGGAGAGTCCCGGGTCCTCCCGCCTTGTCATTAAATCCACTCCATGACGGGGAAGCTGTCACAGCACACAAGAGTGCTGGGCTGGTGCTGTACAAGCATGGAGCAGATGGTCCCTGCCTCCAGGCATCGCTGTCTGACTAACGGGTCCTTGGCTGCCACACCAGCACTGCGATGGCAGCCAGCAGCCCTTCAGAGCACTGCTGCCAACCCTCCTCGACCCCACAGCTTCAGCTGGCTCTCCAGCTGGTCCTTCTTCAACCTGCCTTTGCAAGGTTTCCCCAGGGAGCAGGGAAAAGCAGATGTCACCACCTGCTGTGCTTCCCATGGAATGGTGGTTGCTGTCCCAGTTTTGACTCCAGTTCTGGATCCAAACTGTAGCGTTGTTTGTTGCACCATATCAGCTCTGGGGAGCAAACCCCTTTCAGCCTGAAGACCTTATAGAGTGAACGTGTGCATTAAGTTACCCTCATCAGAGACCTTTTCATGCTGAGAGCCAGGCTGAGGGCAAGGGAACACTGCGTTTGTCACTTCCAAGTTGCCCCAGGCAGGAGCTGCAGCTAGAAAAAACCTCCTGTGCCCCATTGCAAGCTTCACTAGAGAGCAAAACTACAAGTTGAAATGCTGTTCCAACTGCTCATCCAGCTCTCCTCACCCTCTTGGCAACAAAAAGTCTGGTGACCTTAGTGCTGTCCACCCAGGCTCATTCCCAGCCCCATCCAGGCTCTGTTCCCTGCAGAGAGCAACATCAACTACCTGCTGAAGATGGCTTTGGAGAAGATTGCCTTCCTGCCCTTTGGCTACCTCATCGACCAGTGGCGCTGGAATGTGTTCAACGGCCGCACGCCCCCGAGCCGTTACAACTACGACTGGTGGTACCTGAGGTAGGGATGGTCAGCGAGGGTGGATGCATGCATGGAGGCTGAGGATGTGCAGGGAGGGAAAAAATGGCAGGGGAAATGGCTGGCTGGCTGGGTGGATGGATGGATGGATGGATGGATGGATGGATGGATGGATGGATGGTTGGGTTGAGGAACGCAAATACAGGAAAGGACACAACTGTTCAGCTCTCTTTAGCACCGTGTCTTCTTTTCCTGTTCCCTTCCTTGCTTCATCTGGCTTTCTCTTTCTAGTTTGTATTCTCATTCTCTGTTGTCTACAGAACCAAATACCAGGGTATTTGTGCTCCAGTTTCAAGGAATGAAAGCAACTTCGACCCCGGAGCAAAGTACCACATCCCTGGGAACACCCCTTACATCAGGTAGAGGAGGTGCTGGGAACGGGTGGGGGGTTGTGGGGGGTGTAGGGACCCCAACTCTCAGATAGAGGCTGGGATGCATTGCTCCTGCTCAAGACACAAAGAACATCCAATGCTTGGTAGCAAAAACAGTGGGGAGCAGACGTGTGGCAAGGTGCCTTCAGCCGTGCCCTGGGACACATCTGCTTCCCTTTGTCCCCAGTGCTCACCTTCACGGGCTTCCTCGGCAGGTACTTTGTGAGTTTCATCCTCCAGTTCCAGTTTCACAAGGCGCTGTGCCAGGCGGCCAACCACACCGGTCCCCTGCACACCTGTGACATCTACATGTCCAAAGAGGCTGGAGACAAACTCAGGTGGGGACAGAGGAGGGTCGGGACAATCGCCACGGGCAGATGTGTGCGTGGAAGCTGATGGTGTGCAAGGAAGAAAGGAAGGAAAGAAGAAAGGAAGGAAGGAAAAAGTGGCCATGGAGATGGCTGGAGAAATAGCTTTGCAGATGGATGGATGGATAGATGGAAATTCATGGAAGCACTGGGGTGGGGTGAGTGGTCCTCACCAGAGTCCTGCTATTATCCCCATCACTAGCTCCACCCAGACAAGAGGTCACTGAAGCATGTTTGGTTCCCATTGACTCCCTGGGTGTTAATGAATGCATGAGAATGTGATGGAGAGTTTTCAGCCCCCAAGCACAGGGTAGCTGGGGGGCTTCAGTGGCAGTTTTCCAGGTTTGTGTCCCTCTCAGGAACAGTATCTTCAGCCCTTGTGGTGTTGAGATTCCACCACTGCTTTTTTCCCATCCATGCCCTGGTCTCATGCCAACTCTTACTTTCCCATTCCATTGCAGGGAGGTGTTGAAGGCTGGGTCTTCCAAGTCGTGGCAGGAAATCCTGTTCAACTTCACTGGCACGGATAAGATGGATGCTGGGGCGCTCCTGGAGTATTTCAGCCCTGTCACCGCCTGGTTGCAGGAGCAGAACAACAAGACCAACGAGGTGCTGGGCTGGCCTGAGTACGACTGGCGTCCCCCTGTCCCTGAAGACTACCCTGAAGGCATCGGTAAGGCTGGGACTGGGAGAAGCCAAAGGAAATCACTAAACCCTAGGCAAAACAAGAAGGTTTCTGCTGCAGATAAGTGGGGCCTCCATACCAGGAAAAAGAGAAATACTCAGCCTAAGGGTGTTGTTTCCTGGGTGGTTTCATCTTGCATTGAAGCAGGTGCCATTCGCCTGCCCAAGCGGGTCTAGAGTGTGTTTGTCCTGATATCCCACGGGACGCTTCCATCTGCAGCCTCCTCCCAGGTTGTGGCATCCTTTAGTAGACCTGCAGCTGTGGGAAAGATTCAACCATGGAAAGATGCTCTCGTAAACAAGACTTCCTCTCTCTTCCCTCATCTTCCTCTAGACAAAATAGTGGATGAAGAACAAGCTAAGGAGTTCTTGTCCGAGTACAACAGCACGGCTGAGGTGGTGTGGAATGCTTACACTGAGGCATCCTGGGACTACAACACCAACATCACTGACCACAACAGGGAAGTCATGGTATGGAAACAACCCTGGGATTGTATGGGGAAGAACATGTGAGAAGCCATGAGGATGGTGGCAGCTGTGGCATAGCAGGCGGTGCTTCTGGTGATGGCCTGTCTCAGGGATCTCCCTCAGGTGACTCCTCTCCTGTCTCCTGTTTTTACAGCTGGAGAAGAACTTGGCCATGTCCAAGCACACCATCGAGTATGGCATGAGAGCCAGGGAGTTCGACCCCTCGGATTTCCAGGACGAAACTGTCACCCGCATCCTCAATAAGTTGAGTGTCCTTGAGAGGGCAGCCCTGCCTGAGGATGAGCTGATGGAGGTGAGCTGCAAGGGGACAGAGCAGGGCTGGGTGTCCTTTGCCACTCTTTTGTGTGAAAACACAGGTTTCTCCCAGCTCTTAGGAAGTAGCAGTGGGCAGCTGCCTCTGTCATTGCAGAAAGTGATGGTTTGGGACCTTCTACACAAAGGGAAGGTCCTTGCCTCCAGGGTTTCCCACCCAAATGTTGTCAATGCCATCCTGCAGTGAGGTTCAGCTGCTTGGATGACAGCAGCACCTTGTGTGCTGGCCCAACACTTTCCGTACTGACTCAACTTCTGGGCTCACACAACCTTCCAGGACAGAGTGAAAGGGGGCAGAAGGAAACACCCAGAGGCTGTGTTGTTCCCCAGGAGCAGGAGCAAGGATAAGAAGCTCACATAATGCGATCTCCTTTGCAGTACAACACCCTCCTCTCAGATATGGAGACCACATACAGCGTAGCCAAGGTCTGCAGGGAGGACAACACCTGCCACCCCTTGGATCCTGGTAAGAGCTGGCAGGGAGTTCAGTGGTTCTTCTGCAGCAGCCTCAGGAAAGAGGGATTCTTCACAGGGGTGCAGAGAAGGGTCACCTTCCACCCTCTCTGTGACGTCCCCTGAGCAGTGCATTGGGTCTAGCATCTTTGCAGCAGGCCAACCCAACCAACACCATCAGTCTGCCTTCATTGCTCTCTCTTCAGACCTCACAGACATCCTGGCTACCTCACGGGACTATAACGAGCTCCTCTTTGTCTGGAAGGGCTGGCGGGATGCTTCTGGGGCGAAAATCAAGGACAAATACAAGCGATACGTGGAACTGAGCAACAAGGCAGCTGTGCTCAATGGTCAGTGTCCTACTCCTTCAGACACCCACCATCACCTTGGAACCCTGTGAGCAGGGAATTGAGATGATCATCCAGATCAGAGCCAACATCTTGGAGGTCCCACCAATTCTCATTGGGTCCTCTGTCTCACTGGGGAAACCCGGGGTGCAAGACTTGCCCAAGAAGGGAATTGACAGCTTCTGTTCTTACCCTACCACAGGATACACAGACAATGGAGCTTACTGGAGATCCCTGTATGAGACATCCACCTTTGAGGAAGATCTGGAGAGGCTGTACCTGCAGCTGCAGCCTCTGTACCTCAACCTGCATGCCTACGTACGTCGAGCCCTGTACAACAAATACGGAGCAGAGTACATAAACCTGAGGGGTCCCATTCCTGCTCACTTGCTGGGTAAGGGCTTTGCTGGGCAGAGTTGTGTTTCCCAGAAAGAAGATTGTTGCTGTTCTAATCCTGTGCACAAATTGAGAGTAACTGGTTGCCTTTTCTCTCCTCTCCGTGTCTCCCTCCTGCACTTCCCAGGGAACATGTGGGCCCAGTCATGGTCCAATATCTTTGACCTAGTGATGCCCTACCCAGATGCCACCAAGGTGGATGCCACCCCAGCCATGAAACAACAGGTCAGTGCTTTCACAGCTTGAACTGCCCCTTGGGAGCCAACGCCAACACTGCTAAATGCTTTGATGCTACCAAAAACCTCTATGAAACACCTCTGTTCATTCCCCATCTGAATGTACCACAGGCTGGACCCAGCTCTAATTGCCACCTACAGATCTCCTCTCCCAGAAGGACAAGACTGTCCCCAGCCTCTCTCCAGCAACCCCAGGAGTCTCCACTGCCCCTCACCAAACCCTCTGTCTGCTTCTCCCCAGGGCTGGACGCCCAAGATGATGTTTGAGGAGTCAGACCGTTTCTTTACCTCCCTGGGCCTCATCCCCATGCCGCAGGAGTTCTGGGACAAGTCCATGATTGAGAAGCCAGAAGACGGGCGGGAGGTGGTGTGTCATGCCTCAGCATGGGACTTCTACAACCGAAAGGACTTCAGGTAGGATGAGGGCACACAGACCCACTGGTAATCAAGATGCTGGCATTGCTGGCAGGAGCCCTCACGGCAGATGGAGGGCAATCCACGCCTACCCCGACTTGCCCTGGAGGATGAAAAAGGCAATGGACACCAGCAGGGAATGGGCAGGGGCAGCAGGAAGGCAGGAAGATGGCCAGAGACCGACCCTGTGGAGCAAGACCACCCCAGTCTGGCATCAGACCTGGGGAGGGGAGACATGGAAAGAGAAAATCAGCTTTATGGGGTATGGTCTTTCCTGAAGACTTTCATCCCTCACCACTGCCCTCTGTTCTTTCCCCCTCCCACTTATCCTCATCCAGGATCAAGCAGTGCACCGTGGTGAACATGGATGACCTAATCACAGTGCACCACGAGATGGGCCACGTGCAGTACTTCCTGCAGTACATGGACCAGCCCATCTCGTTCCGTGATGGAGCCAACCCTGGCTTCCACGAGGCCATCGGGGATGTTATGGCCTTGTCTGTCTCCACCCCGAAACACCTGCACAGCATCAACCTGCTGGACCAAGTGACAGAAAATGAAGGTGAGCTGGCATGGGAACACCGCACAGCACAGTGCTTGGGGAGGCAGCTGGAAATGTCGGGGAAGAAGGTACCAGGGACATGGCACGGTGTCTGAGTATCAATGGAAGGGACAAGATGCAAGAGGGACACTCTGCTGTTGGGTGGAATGATCCATACTGGGTGAGGAGATGGCTGCAGTACTGCCTTGTTCACATCTTCTCACCCTGGGCAGAAAGTGACATCAACTACCTGATGAGCATCGCCCTGGACAAAATTGCCTTTCTGCCCTTTGGATACCTCATAGACCAGTGGCGCTGGAGGGTGTTTGATGGTCAGATCAAGGAGGATGAGTACAACCAGCAGTGGTGGAACCTCAGGTATGCTCACATTCAGACCTCTTTTTGGTGCTTGGCCATCATTCCTCTTTGTGTTTTCTCCATGTGACCCAGTTGACTGCAATGGGGACGTGGTGGGATACATAACCCCTCATCCTGTCCTCACAACCCTCCATAACTCAAGCTGGACTAATTCTCCCTCTCTGGCCCAGGCTGAAGTACCAGGGCTTGTGCCCACCAGTACCAAGGTCTGAAGATGACTTTGACCCAGGGGCAAAGTTTCACATCCCTGCCAACGTCCCCTACATCAGGTGAGCAAGCAGAGCTTGGTCAGGGGGCAACTCTTGGATAAATGAGCCCAGGCAGAAGTTGGATTTGGGAACTCTGCAACAAGGATGGGCTCATCTCTCCAAGTAGCTGTAAGCACACGTTAAAAGGAAAAATGGCATCACCAGATTGGGCCAAATTGATGCAGATGGAGCTTCAAAGCCAGTAACGCTTCTCCAAGCTGAGATTCTGCAGGAGGGGGGGATTCAGCTCCCTTCACAGCCACTAGCAGGGTCTGTCCCCATGTAACCCTCCAGGTACTTCGTCAGCTTCGTCATCCAGTTCCAGTTCCACGAGGCGCTCTGCAAAGCAGCTGGGCACACGGGACCCCTGCACACGTGTGACATCTACCAGTCCAAGGAGGCTGGGAAGCTCCTGGGGTAGGTGTATGGGCAGGGCAGGGCCTTTATGTCCAAATACCTTAAAGTCAAGCTGTGGCTCAGGAAGACGGAAGGCAATGCAGCTCCTGGTGCCCCATCCCTTCCTTGTTCCAGCCACGTCCCCGTCCCTGGGCTGTGGGACCCTGGGCTGGGCGCTGCAGCTGTGATTGCAAAAGCAGCCACTAGATGGTAGCTGGGACCCTGGCAGGGGGGAAGGCTCACTTCTCCTCCTCCTCCTCCTCTTCCTCCTCTGCAGCCCCCCCCGGTTCCTTAGGGAAAACAGCCCCCTCGCTTCATGGAATTTGCCTGCAAAATTAACCCTTTCAACCCATAAAGTGAACTGCATCAGGCTGAATTCACTGGAGGATTTTATTCCAACATCATACATGAAAACCTCTCTCCGTGCTCACAGCCCTGTGGGTGTCAGAAGGCATAGACTGTGCCCCAGGGCTGCTGGCACCAAGAACCCCACGCCTTGGGGAAGATGAGGGCCATGAGGAATCCACTGGATCCAATTTCTCCCCCCACAGAGATGCCATGAAGCTGGGTTTCAGCAAGCCATGGCCTGAAGCCATGCAACTCATCACGGGGCAGCCCAACATGTCAGCAGAGGCCCTGATGAGCTACTTTGAGCCCCTCATGACATGGCTGGTGAAGGAGAACACGAAGAACGGGGAGGTGCTGGGCTGGCCCGAGTACAGCTGGACTCCTTACACAGGTACAGGTGGGAATGGGCTGGATGTGGTCCACAGTGGGGGCAGATTTTGGTCCTCACCAGGGTAGGGATGCAGTTCATAGTAGGCATGGAGCTGCTCCTTTTGGCTCCTTGGCCACCCCAAAAACCACAGGGGATTTGGATGTCTCTCATTGATTTCACAGCAAGCTGAGTCTCAAGCAAACAAGTCACCTAAGAGCTCAGCCAAGTTGGTGCAGGTGACCCACTGCACCCAGCTTAGAGCCACCAGCACCAACCATATTCCTCCTTTCTCTATTTTCCAGCCACCGAATTCCAAACTGCCTCTGACACAACTGATTTTCTGGGCATGTCTGTGGGCACCAAAGAAGCCACTGCGGGCGCCTGGGTCCTGCTGGCACTGGCACTTGTCTTCCTGATCGTCTCCATTTTCTTGGGTGTCAAGTTGTTCTCATCAAGGAGAAAGGCCTTCAAATCCAGCTCGGAAATGGAACTGAAATAAGGCAGCCACAGACGGGGGAGCACAGACAGGGTGCGAGCGTGGGCACTTGGGCAGCTGGTGGCAATGCTGAGGGCACTTCTGCCCACGAAGCCATGGGTTTCCACAGCCCAGGATTCCTGTCTCCAATCAGGTTGGACATTAATTTTTTTCCACTATGCAAGAGCCAAAGCAGAAAAGAGCTATTTATTTGCCAATATCTGCATAAAAGGAAGAGAAATTCAGGCACCGGCAGGCACGGAGCCATCAGGGACTGCTCCTGTGCCCAGGGGGAGTGAATCCAGAGCGAACCCCCACCACCCATCTCCAGCCCCTGTGCCAGGATGGGCAAAGCCATGGGGGCTCCAAGTGACAGAGGGCAGGCTTGGGAGGGACAGAGCATGCTTCTGACCTCTGCCCATCCCTGGTTTGCCCATTGCTGGGCTGTTTGTTTGCATGGATGAGAAATAAACCCATGTCTCGTTACCCCCAGTGCAGCAGCTCGACTCTTTCTTGGGGGTGGGGTATCTCAGTGGGATGCTCCAGCACTGGATGATGTGCACTTATGTAAGAGCCAGGGGGGGCTCTGAGGTCAGCGATCGCTGCCCGCTCTCCAGCTCCGATTATCTTGGGATCAGCAGTGCTTGAGGCTTTTTTTTTTTCACCCCCATCTTTCTTCTGCTTCTGTAAATAAAACTTCGTATTTGTTCTGCAGTGATTAGGTGCAAAACTAATCCCAGGCCAGGGATTATTGCAGCCTTAAAGAGCTGCGGTCTGCTGCAGCCCCAAGCAGGAGGGGAAATAAGGGGATGCAGGATGGATCCTGCTGTCTCTCCCATCTGATTGCCTCCACTCTCAGCCATCTCCTACATCGGGAAACTGAGACCCCAGAGGCACTCAAGCAGAAGGCAGATGTCTGCCCAGCCATGCTCAGGTTTGCTGCTGTTTGCTTCCAACCCTCCTCCATCCACGCACAGTGCACTCATAGGGAGGGGCCCCCACCAGTTTCTTCTCTTCCCACCACATTCCCTGGGCTGAGAAAGCAGCTGCCCCAAACACCCATTCACACCCACCCCAAAGCATCTGCCCTGTGTCCCAGCACACTGAGCACTGTCCTTACCCCAAATCCCAGCTCACAGAACAAAGACTTTATGTCATATCCCATTGCAAGGTGAGAGCTGGTGTGAAGCCAAGCTTGTTTCCAGCCCCATAGGACAGGCTGATGCAGGTGTGCGCCATCAAGCTCTGCTCATTGCTGGTAATTTTGAGCCCTGTGGCTCCTTTCTGCACAATTAATGAAGGAATGAGGTCTCCAAGGTCAACAAGGTCCTGCCAGCATCATGAGAATTGCTTTATGGAGAGAAAAAGAGCCGTACTGGACACTTATCAATCAGGGGCTGCAATACAAGTCAGCATCTGAGGATCCACAAGGAGCTGAATGTCCTGGAAGAGGACATTAGACAATGCCACAGTG
Organism: Tympanuchus pallidicinctus; assembly: GCF_026119805.1. Classification (NCBI taxonomy): domain Eukaryota; kingdom Metazoa; phylum Chordata; class Aves; order Galliformes; family Phasianidae; genus Tympanuchus; species Tympanuchus pallidicinctus. The sequence continues at coordinate 333,071 of NW_026294755.1, read as the reverse complement.
GTGGATGATGGGTGCACTGAGCACTGATCTCCTGATCAGAGAGGCAACACAAGACAAATATTCACCCCAGGAGATGGACACCACGTTACCTTCATCACAGATCCAGGATTTAACCACACAACAGGACAGAACACCAAGTTGCTCCCAACCCAGCTCAAGGCAAAGCAAAGATCCCAACCTGAGCTTAAATGGAGTGTCTGAGCCGTGAGTGGGAGAACAGGTGAAGTTTTCAAAGCAATCAATAATTGCTGATGCCCTCAGGGCTCTGCTAACCCATCACGATGTTCTACAGGACACCTTTAAAAGGAGGATGATTTCCCTTCCCCATTGTGATAACATCTGGAGAGATTTTGCTGCCTTCTGGCTTCTGCATCATGCTTCCTGCTGAAATTAGGAGGCTTGGCAAAATCGCTCCCTAGGAAATAAAAGTAAATAGAAAAGAGTGGGAAAAAAAAGAGAGATTCCCTTCCAGTTCACATCGCTCCTCTGAGGGGAGCTCGGAAAGCATCAGCCCACACCTGCAGGGCTGTGCTGGGGATGTGTGCGCACAAAACTCGCAGAGGGCAAATCCGCCTTAAAAACCCCACAAATCAAAAGCAAGAATCACGCTGGGTTCCCTTTTCCATCTCAGGGACCCTTAGGGCACAGCAAAACAAACAAACAAACAAAACATTTTCCAATGTTTTTTGTGCTTATTATCCACACTCAGCTGCAGGAAGGTGGCTGCCGAGGGGGACCCCGTGTCCCTGGTGCTGGAGGGGGCCTGGCCAGACCAGGTCTATTCTTAGCTGGTGGGTGGCCAGGCAGGGCGTGCAGGGCTGCGTTCCTCACATTCCCCTTCCCCAGGGACAAGGAGCGCCTGGAAACATGCAGCAGCAGCTTGGCAGCAACCTGCACCCAGGGGCCAGCAGCAGGGGCCACCCCGGGCAGGGGATGTCAATAGGGGTATATGGCACAAGGTTAGGGTCACCGGGTCCCCTATCCCAGGAGCCTCACATCCCCCATGTTCCCTCCATCAGCCCCTGGGAAGGGACAGGCTGCTTCACCCAGGGTGGTCCCTATGAATGTACCCCCAGCTCTGTGCTCTTGTTTTCTGTCCTTGTCCCCCCTGGCAGTGCCACTCCTGCTTTCTTGGGATGTACCAGAAGTGGGACCCCAAGAAGTCACCTCATCCTCATGCCCACCATTCAGTGCACATGGGACAAAGGGAACCATCCCCAATCCTCCTGCTTGAGCCAATAATTTCCCCACAGAGCGGGGAAGGAATTTCCATGAACTAGAGGTGATGACAGAGCGTGTCACTGAGCCCAAGCATTCAGCTCTCCTCTCCCTCAGCCAAGGAGGATTCCAGCCAAGCAGACTCACTGCAGCCACCAGCAGTCACCTCCCAGCAGCGTGACGTGTGGCCGCATCCTGCCCTTACCTGGACATCCCTGCAGCACTGCCTTGAGTTATTGCAGCCTGCTGCTCACTCCATCCATCCTCTGCTCCCCACATCCACTCTTCTGCTGACCCCATCCATCCTCCTGTTAGCCCCATCCATCCTCCTACTCACCCCATCCATCCTCTGCTCACCCCACCCATCCCCTGCTCTCTCCATCCATCCTCCCAACCCCAAGAACGAGGGGAGAGCCACGATCCTGCTCTGTGCCTCAGTTTCTCCCTCTGTGCAGAGTGCACATGCAAAATGGTGATGAACTGAGCATGTCACATCCTGGAGCTGAGCTTCCATGGCTTTTTCTGCTGCTTCCAAATGAAAATTGGCCTCTGCTGGGGAAAAACCTCCATGACCTGGCTTAATGTCACCAAGTCCTACCCAGGTTTCCAGACTCCAAACGGGCCTCCTTCTCCCCTGTCCATCCCTGGAGCATCTCCCAGCAGCCGAGGCACAAACACTACCAGGCAGGCAGGATGCCTGTGCCAATTCGGAGACAGCCCTGCTGGCTGCCAGCAGTCCTATCTTTCTGTCCTCAGCCTCACTCTCTAGCTGTGTTTGCAGCCCAGCTCTAATTACAGCAATGTGGAGGAACACCAGCTCACAGTTGGCAAACATTTCTCCCGGCAGGCGTCAGCCGGCAGCTGCAGCGTTGGGATTTGGGTGGTTGCCCATCCTCACCGAGCCCTGTGTCCCCATCCTGCCACTCCATACCCAATCCTATTCCCCCGACCCGACGCCTGCCCTGTGGCTGCAGGTGTGTTCTACCTCCCTGCGCAGTGCAAATATTTTATTTCCTGGTGTTATCCTGCAGAGTCCCGCAGCTCGCTGCCTGCCGGGCAAACCAAACATGCCCTGATTGAACCCAGACTCTGCAGGAACAGATGGTTCGATGGGGATTGCTGGTGCAGGACCAGGAGGGGATGGCACCCAGCACCTGGTCTTCCCAGGAAATCGGGAAGTTTCCCACTGATTTCTTGGGGTGTGGGAAGGAAGGAAAGAAGGGGAAAGGAATAAAACCTCAAAAATGCTGTCTGAGGAGGAGGAAGGAACTGAGCGAAGGAGGAGGAGGAGAAGAGCAGAGCAGGGAGAGAGGATTAATGCTCAGTTGAATTAGAGGGAGCCCTTCAGCTGCCTTGAACAGCAGGATAATTTGCCCAGAGACCCCAGTTCTTCCTATTTGGGATAGAATGTAAGCTCAGGATTAACTGCAAACATATGTTTAAGTCCCAGAGAAGCCCAGGGAATTGAAAGAAGCCTGGGCATAAAGCGCTCCTGAGGGCATGGACTCACTGCCTCGTGGATGAACTGGTTTTGATGGGATGATATGGGAGACTGGGAGAGCCATGGGGGCAATGGGAGAATCATGGGGGCAATGGGAGAGCCAGTGGGAGATTAGGAGAGCCATGGGGTCGCTGGAAAAGTCCTAGGGGTAATGGAAGAGCCGTGAGTGCACTGTTAGAGCCAGTGGGGGATTGAGAGAGCCTTAGTGGACTCTGAGAGAGCCAATGGAGGACTGGTAGAGGGAGCAGGTAGAACCATGGGGGCATTGGAAGAGCCAATGGGGGACTGGGATGCACATCAGTGCACTGGGAGAGACACTGTGGGCAATGGGAGAGCCAATGGGGGATTGGGAGAGCTATGGGAAGCACTGGGAGAGCCACGGAGGCATTGAGAGGCCCTTGGAGCTCAGTCGAAAATGACCTGAGAGAGAATGACAGGATGCATCTCCAGCTGCAAGGGCTGCATGGGGAAGAGGTTTACTAGAAGAATCTTCCATCAGATGAGATCTCCTGGCCAGAGAAATGAGGACTGAAGAGGCTCCACCTGACATGGCCAGAAGAAAACAAGGCCTCCCAGGCTGCACCAAAGACTGAGAGAGGGGCTGGGGGTCAGTCCTGGGCTCCCTCCCATGTCCAAAGCCCTCCTGGCACCCCCAGTCTCCCCTCTGTGCATCTGCTCACTTCTGGGGAGGGCTGGAAGCCGACACGTGCCCACATCATCGGGCACATCCACATCCACGTGACGTGTCCACAAACTGGCCGGGCTGATTTATGGGATGAGAGGAAGGCAGGAGGCCAACCTTAAATCCTGACTGCCCGGTGATTAATAATCAGAATTATGATCATATTAGCTATAAAAATAATAGTTTTCTTTCCCTTGCAGAAACGGTCACCCAGGAATCTCAAAGCAGTTTCATAAGGCTGAGTGACCGACGTCCCTATTTTCTAGTGAGGAAATTGCAGCACAGAGCTGTCTCCCTTGAGTCACCCAGTATATCAACAAGAAAACAGAGGAGGCAGGAGCCTGGACTCTGTGTCCCTCTCCCTCCCCCATGCTATTAAGCTGCATCTCTGTAATATAGAGCAAAATATCCTCCACGACTCGCAGTAAATCACGGCAGAGGCAGTGTGCAGAGTGGATGGGGGGGAAGATAATGGGTTTTTCACCCTGTTCAAGAATGGAATAAGTTTTTCTCTGCTGAGGGAAGGCTGACTTCCATGACAAACAGAGGTAAAAGCAGCAGCACTGCTCTGCAATGGGCTTTCAGGGCTTCTGGCTGTGCCCACCCACTTGCATTGCTGGCCAGGGGACAAGAGGAGGCTCTGGTGGGCACTGCTGTGGGTCAAGTGCCCCACGGCAGCCACCCAGTCCTCGTGAGTATTCCTGAGGTGCTCTGGAATATTAATTGAAAATCCCAGCAAAATACTCCTGCTGATGATAATGGACCATAATCCTCTTAGACCAATTTCATGCCTGAAAAATTGTGCATAGAAAAATAATAATAAAAAGCCCCTCAGTGGACACTGCTCTTACTAATGGGCTCGGGAGAAGAGGGCTGGCCTGGGGGGATTGCTCAGGAAGGGAAGGGAGGTGGTCCTCTAAGCTTTATTCACAAACAGAGAGGTGGGCAGGAGAAGTGCTGATCTCCGGGATCCGTCTGAACATCAGCTCTGGTGGGGCAGCGTGGGACCCTCGGTCCCTCCTGGATACCCACCGGGACCCCACCGAGCTCGTGGGTCTGGATGACCTGAGGCCAAAGTGTGGCCCACGGGACTTCCTGAGTCTCCCACATCCCACGGAGCCCTCCGTGCTCCTCGTCTCCCCCAGAGACCCTCTGTGCCCACAGAGCCTCCTACCGTGCAGGGTTCCGCCCTGTCCGAGTGCCCCCGTCTCAGAAGCGCGGCAACCCCCCCCGATCCGCTCGGACCTTCAGCACCGCGAGAGTGGACAGCGCCGGGCGCGTGGCCCCGCCCGGAGTGCAGCCCCCCCCCCCCCCCCCGATGCCCCCCAGGGACGCCCGGGAATCCCCTGCAGACCCCTGGCACCTCTTTCCTTGCACCCCCGGCCCCACTCCAAGCCCCTGCAGTCCAGCACTCCATGCTCTCCCCCCACCCCATCCCCCCCCCAACATCCTCCCCCCTGCTTCTTGCACTCTTGCTCCCCTTCCTCTGCATCCTGTACGCCTCGGCGACCCCTCCCCCGCCTCGCCTCTGCACCCTTGCATCCCTGCATCTCTTCTTCTGCCCTCGCATTCCTCCCCTGCACCTTGGCACGACCCGCACACCTTCCTCCACCCCCAGCAACAGCTCCTTTGCCACTCCCGGCACTCCGCAGCCCACCACTACTCCCTCCCCCACCGCCCCCTGCACCCCATCGCCGCTGTCCTGCACCATCTCAGCACCCCCAGTACCTCCTCCTCCAGCACTTCCACAACACCCCCCAACTCTAACACACCCCTATTCCATTACCCCCAGCACCTCCAAGAATTCCACCTCCAGCATCTCCAGTGCCCCACTATCCCAACAGCTCAAGATCCCATCTCCAATACTTCCAACACCCCAAGAACCCCACTTCCAGCATCACAAGGATCTCAACTCCAACACCCCAAGGATCCACTTCCATCACCCCTAGAACACAAGAATCCCACCAACGTCACCTCTAACATCCTAAGAACCCCACCTCCATCATCTCCAGCACCCCAGTAACCCTACTTCCATCATCCTCAGAACCCCCAAACCCATCCTCCAGCACCCCAAGGATCACCTCCATCAGCTCCATTACTACCAGCACACAAGGACCTCATCTCCATCACCTGCATTATCTTTAGAGTCTCAGCCCCAGTACCTCCAACACCTCCAGCACCTCCAAGGACCCCACCTCCATCATCCTAGCACACAAGAACCCCAACTCCATCATCTCTATTACCCTAAGGACCCCACTTCTATCACATCTAGCACTCCAAGAACCCCACCCACATCCAACACACCCAGCACCCCAATGTCCCAGTATCCCCAAGATTTCATCCCAATCACCCACAGCACCCGATGGACCCCACTTCCACCACCCCAAAGACCCCACCTCCATCACCTCCATTACCCCAAAGACCCCGCCTCCATCACCCCAAGAGCGATGCCTCCATCACCTCCATCACCCCAAGGACCCCAGCTCCATCACCTCCATTACCTTACAAACCCCACCTCCAGCATCCCCAGCACCCACCTTTTTCCTCCCCCCCACCCCCGCACTCCACCCCGGAGCCCCCCACGCTGCGGGGCCGACGCCGGGAAGTGCAAGGGGGTGCAGGGGTTACCAAGCGATACCGAGTGACACGTGGGGGGCACCGAGGGGTTCCGGTGAGCGGGGGGAGCAGCCCCCCATCCTCCAGCTGTTGCTGTGTGAGCCACCCCGGGCCGGGACAGCGGTGACTAAGCACTTTGGGGATTTCTCCTCTCCTTATTTTATTCTCTTATTTCCCCCCTTTTTCAAGCGGAGCCTCCTCCTTTTTCCTTCCACCACCCCCACCACCCCCTCCTCCTCCTCTCTCCTCCACCCCTCCCTCCCTCCATCCTCATCCTCCCCGGCCGCCCCCGCCCGGGGCCGGGCTGGCAGTGCGGGCGGAGGGGTTCCCCCTTCCGGCCGCCGGGAGCGCGGAGCCCCGGGCCGTGCGCTCCAGAGCTCGGCCAGCCCAGGGGTGAGGCGGAGCGGGGCCGCGCCGTGCCGGGCCGTGCCGTGCCGGGCCGCCCCCGAGGGGAGTTCCGCCGCTATCGGAGCGCGTCGGGGCGATGCCGGTGCGCCGGGGCCATGTGGCCCCCCAGAACACCTACCTGGATACCATCATCCGTAAATTTGAAGGGCAAAGTGAGTAGCACACCCACCCCCCCCTCCCTCGCCCCGATCCCGGTGCCGCTCCCGGTGCCCTCCTCCTCGCGGTCCCCAAACTTCGGACCGGGTGTCCCCGGGAGAATGAAGGCTCCTCCGTGACCTCCCCGGGGAAGAGGGGGGGTCTGGAGGGTGGGGGGGATGGGAGGGGGGGGCAACAGCCGCGCACTGTGCCCGCGGTATTTATAGACAGAGCGGAGAGAGGGGACGAGCGGTCCCGGTGTGCGGGATGGGGGCACCGCGGGGAGCGCAGGTTGGGGGGGGTCCTGGGGCGGTGCGGATGGGGCTCCCCCCGGTACAGCGCAGCCCGGATCGCTGCTGTTTGCCTTCAACTCCTCGGCCGTCCCTGGTGAGACGTTGCCATTTGCTGTTGCTCGGAGTAATCCCTTTATATGAATTTTTGGGGGCTGGTTTGCGTGTGAAGCGGAGCAAAGAGTTCGTGCGCATCGGGGAGCGCTGGGGGTTGCGCTGGGGGGTGCGGGGGGGGCTGAGCTCACCCTGCCTGATGGGGCTGGTTTGTCCCTGTGCGTTTGTCCCTGTGCAGCTGGGGACAAGAGAGCGAGGTTCCCCCGCGGCCCCCCCACATTCTGCAGCGGGTTTAGGGGGCTGCGGACCCCCCAGCGCCCCGACCCTCAGCACTTTGTCCCTGCTGTCCCAGTTTGCCGCCTGGGCAGACGTCCCTGCTGGATCTGCGTTGCTGCTCTGGCAGTGAGTGACGTGACCCCGAGGAAGGGAAGCGAGAAAAACTGTGCCTGGTTCCTATCAGTCCCTGCTGGGGAGCGGCGGCTGCGGGGCAGCAGGGGCACACGATGAGCTGTGCCAGCAGGGAAGCAGCCAGGGCCCTCCAAAACATGCCCCCGCGCTGCCCTGCTGGTGAAACAGGTGTTGGGGGCACCCAGCTGAGCCCCCATCACATCACCCATCCCTGCCCATGGGTGCAGGGTGCCCATGGGTGTGACAGTGCTGGGAGCTGCAGAGCACAATGCACCGCTCCCAGCCACGCACAATTGCATGGGCAAACCCATAGATGTGGTCAGGGCAGAAAGCAGATCTGGGGCTGAAATCCCCACTAGGAGAGCTGGCTGACTTGCTTGTCCCCATGCCAGCCCTGGGCACATCCCCTATGCCATAAATCCTGCCCGGTACCATCACAACGCAGACACAGCCCATGGGGGGAGATGGGGCTGAGTTTGGGGTCCCCTGCCCACCTTCACATTGGGATTTGGGACCTCCTGGTCGTGGTGATTTGCAGTGAAAATGCACACTGCAAAATATGGCTGTTACATACGGGGAGGGGGGGTGCCAGGGATGGGAGCCCCCTGACAAGGGGCTGACATACAACATTGTAGTGCTGGTAGCCCCACTGCTCCAGGGACCCTGAGGTGACATTAAGGGGAGCCCCAATTTGCCGGGGGGGCCCCATTCCCCACCCTGCAGCCATTTCTCCACGTTGGAGTGAAGCTGGTGCTCAGCACAGGGCTCTGGAGCACAGATGCCATTCCTGGGTAATCCAGGAGATTAATTGGGGTCTGGGCTGCAAGGCGGCTTCCAAAGGGACCCTCTGAGCTGAGCTGCCGTCGGCTCTGGCCCAGGAGGGTGCCAAGGGCTGGGGGGGGGGGGGGGGTTCAGCCCTTCATATCAGCATCCACAGCCCCTCCACTGCTGCATCCAGCACAATCCATCCTGGTGCCCAGCACACCCCGGTTATAAAAACACACAGGCAAAAAAGTGACAAATCAGGATCTCTTGTAGGAAAAGGGCTCCATCCAGGCAGGGAATCACAAGCACAGCATCTCTATGAGACCCCACAGTGTGAGACGAGCCTGGCTTCAGCCCAGCGATGCGGAAGTGCCGCTCCCTGCCTCAGTGTCCCCTTTCTTCCACCTGAGCCCCAGACTTCTGCAGCACGTGGGCTACGCAGCACAGCAGGGTCTGGGTTTCAGCTTCAGCCCGAAGGCACAATTATCCCATAAAACATTTGGAGAATCATTAGTGTGGCAGGTTTCAGCCTGGCTTCCCGCAGAAGCTGAGCTCACGCCTCCTCTCACCTCTTGCCTGAGTTGAGTCAGATCTGAGCTGGGTGGGAAGCGCCTGAGATGTCTCAGGTCCCTGATGAGCTCCTGGGTTGGGATGGGCTCTGCTGCTCTTCCCCATGCCCAGCAGGGATGGGTTTCCCATGCATTAGACAGCAGTGAGTCCTTACGTACAAGCAGAGGGAGGACATTCAGGGCTGTGCGGTTTGGCATTTTAGCAAGGACCTTCCTCTGCGGGTCTCCACAGTTTCCATTTTGCATGAAATCAGAGGAATTTCCTCACAGAGCAGGCTGGTGATTCTCCCACAGCTGCCAGTGGGATCATTGGGGAGCCCAGCACCAGCCCTGGGGTGCCACACAGCAGATAGGCACCAAAATCCCACCCACAGATCGGGTACCCCAATCCCTGTGCGCCACACGCCTCAGCCCCACGCTCTCCCGTGTCCCCACAGACCGCAAGTTCCTGATCGCCAACGCTCAGATGGAGAACTGTGCCATCATCTACTGCAACGACGGCTTCTGTGAGATGTTTGGTTACTCTCGTGTCGAGGTGATGCAGCGGCCCTGCACCTGCGACTTCCTCACCGGCCCCGACACCACCAAGAGCTCCATTGCGCAGCTGACGCAGGCGCTGCTGGGCTCGGAGGAGTGCAAGCTGGAGATCCTCTACTACCGCAAAGACAGTAAGGGACGCTTGTGGTGCACGTGGAGGTGGGAGGTGGGGTGGGTGGTCCTGGGGGGTGTCACCCATCTCGGCTGGAAAATGAACAGTGGAGTGGTTTGGTTTGGAAGGGACCTTAAATGCAACCCCTTCCCCTGCGCAGGGATGGCTCCCACTGGAGGAGCTTGCCCACGGTCCCATCCAACCTGGCACTGAGCGCCTCCAGGAATGGGGCATCCACTGTTTTGTTCTTTTGTTGGCTGTCTGAGGTTGGGCAGGGGTTCTGCAGGCATTGGGATCGCATTCAGGGCTCTGCCCCCCAGGGGTAGGAGCAGGGTGATCCCGGCAGGATGGAGCCATCTGTGCCATGATTCGGGTGCTGGGATCTTCAGCAAGGGAAAGAGCCAATGGATGATTTGGGATTGGGTTGCAAGCCTTTAGTGGTGTCTGAGAGTGATGGGAGCACTCACAACATCCCTATGCCATGAGTGAGGATCCCATGGGATGCCACGGAGGATCCTTGGATGTGGTCCCCCAGTCTGTGCTCCACGATGGGGTGAGGTTGTTGGTTGCAGCCCAGAGCCATCCGCGGGCGGGCATCGAGCAGGATGTGGCTGTGCGTGCACAGATGGAATTACACTAAGATGAAAATGAAGCTTTGATGGAAAATACTAGTGATTAGTTCTAATACTGCAGCAAGTTAAATAAATATTTAGTGCTTGACGTTGCCAAAGAGCAGTGGCCAAGGCTGGCAGGGGAAGGGGGATTCAGGAGATCAGATGCTTGTTGGAGGTAAAAAAATGTGAAGTTATTTCCCTTTTCTTCAACTTGTGGCACTTCTCCATCACTTCAGATTGTGTTGTCTTGGGAAAGGGGCTGCACCTTGCTGCTGTCAGCTCCGAGCACAGGGGATAGAGGAGAAAGCACAGGGAAGGGAATGCACAGCAGGAACCAGGCTGCTGGCCTGCACCTTGTCTCCGGGCAGGGATCTGGCTGTCCTGGCCCTAATGCCAGCCCCTATCTCCTGGTGGGGCTGCAGGCTGGAGAGGGCTGGCCAGAGCCCAGCATGGCTGGGAAGGCATGAGGGGGAGCAGGAGCACACCGTCCTCTGCTGCTCCCTGCAGCCAGTGTGCAGCTGTGATGAGGACAGCACCTGCAATCTGGGCAAGAGAAAAGCCCCAGCAGATGCAAGCAGCATCCCCTTCCCACCAGCACCCGATAAGTGGGGGTGATCCTGGCCCCGTGGCTGCAGCTGGCAGCTTCCAAAGGATTTGGGGCCACGTTCCATCCATCCCCTGCTGGCAGCACAATCCAGCTCCATCCTCTCCTGCTCAGAGTGCTCCCGACCGTGGGATGCTCACCGCTCTGCTGTTCTTCCCCTAAGGCCATAGGAAATGTTCAGAGCTGCTTTCTTTTCTTTCTCTCTCTCTCTCTCTTTTATTTTCCTTTCTTTTTTATTAAGAAAAAAATAAAAGGGGGGGTAAAGAGCAAAAAAAAAAAAACAAAAAAACACAACAAAACCACCACAACGAAGCTCAGAAGAAAGCCCTTCGTGGCTATTTTTAAAACCCCACCAGCAATGTGCTTTCCAATTGTCTCCCCCCAGCACTCAGCCTGCGCCCGCTCAGCCCATTATAAATGGGTCTTATCGGCAAAGAAAAGGCCTTCACATTACAGGGAGCTGCTGCTTAATTAGACCGCGGAGGCTCCGAGCCGCCCGTCCTCCTTTTCAGCACGGCGGCACCAATCTCCAGGCACGACCTGCTGTTTATTACTGCGGTACTCCGGGCTCTGCAGCTCGCGTGGTTGTTTCCTGGCTTTTGTGATTGCCAGAGATGATGTTATCCCCCAAAGCTGCCTGCCACGGCCCTGCCAGCAGCGCTAAGGGGGGATGGATGGAGGGGATGGGGTGCCCAGAGGAGGCCGGGGTGCTCGGGGGGGGTCAGGGTGCCCACGCACAGCCAGGTTCCCATATGGGGTGTTGTTTCAGGGTGTTGTTTCAGGGTGTTGCTTTGGGGTGCGCCAGCGCATCCCTGGGGACAACAGCACTGCCCAGGACACCCATGCTGTTATTAACATGTCGCTAATTATGAAAGGTAGAACAAAGGCATTAAGTGCTGGTAGGGGAAGGCAAGACCCTCCCCACCACAGCAGACCCAAAAGAGCTGTGGGAAGAGGGCAAAGCCCAGCTGCAGGCTGCGATGCTTTGGCCAACACCAGCGGCTCAGCCCCAAGTTCATTTCAGTGCAGGATGCTGCCTAGGGGTGCCCAGACCAAAGGAGTCAGGATTGGCTCCACAAAGAGCTGCCCCAGGTCAAGTCCCTACCATGGCTGGGGCTGAACTGGCACTGAGGGATCAGGGAGGGGTGCGGGAGCCCCCAGGTCTCCCCTTGCAGGGCTGGTGGCCACAAGTGCTGGGCACAATGACATGGCACAGCCGGAGAGGCAGCTGCGCTGCGCTGTTAATCTGTGTGGATGCTTATGAATATGGAAGGGGAGACGTGGGGACGAGACAGCTGCTGGGACAGCCACCTGCTAACAGCCCTGCCATCCCCAGCCCTGTCTCCATGGTCGCTGTGGCCAGAGCCCAGGGCTCATCCCCTCAAGCACCATTTGTGTCAGTCCCCTGTGGGTTTAGAGGTTGGGATCAGCCAGCAGAGTCCCTGCACTGTGCCACAGCTGGGATTTCCCTGAGGACACGGTGTTCCCACTGAGGTGCCCTGCAGCTCCCTGTGTGGCTGGTGTCCGGGCAGGCATGGCTGTGGGGTGTCACTGCAGGTGTTGTGTCCCCATGGCATGGAGCAAAGGGGACCTCCTTCATGGGACAGCACAACCAACCACAGCCCAATCCGTTTGCTTTTACCAAAATGTGTGGGGTTTTGGCCACGCCGGGGCTGTTTGCTCTGTGTTTCTTTAAGGGTCGCTCTCAGCAGAGCTGAGCTGTGACCTCAGTAAGGGGACAGCCACCATAGCCTGACTCCATATGGGCATGCATAAACATCCCCGGCCCTGATGACAAACACTGCTGCCCTGGAGAGCTGGCCACGTCCCTCCTTGGCACAGCTCCTCCAGCTCTGCTGGGGGATGGCGCGATCAGGGTTCAGAGCTGGAAGGGACACAAATCCCACCTCTGCAGCTCCCTGGAGCAGATGTCCCATGAACAGAGATGGACCCAGAAAATCTCCACCACCCTCAGGGATGTGCCGCTCTTTGAGTATCCTAAAGCTAATTTATCCCTGGGTAGGAGCAAGGCCCAGCCCTCCTGCACATCCCAGGTGTTGAGATGGCTCCCTTCCCATCCCCATCCCCATCCCCATCCCCATCCCCATCCCCATCCCCATCCCCATCCCCACCTCCATCCCCATCCCCATCCCCATCCCCATCCCCATCCCCATCCCCATCTCCATCCCCATCCCCATCTCATCTCCATCCCCATCCCCATCCCCATCCCCATCCCCATCCCCATCCCCATCTCCATCCCCATCCCCATCTCATCCCCATCTCCATCCCCATCCCCATCCCCATCCCCATCCCCATCCCCATCCCCATCTCCATCCCCATCCCCATCTCATCCCCATCCCCATCCCCATCCCCATCCCCATCCCCATCCCCATCTCCATCCCCATCCCCATCTCATCCCCATCTCCATCCCCATCCCCATCTCATCCCCATCTCATCCCCATCCCCATCCCCATCCCCATCCCCATCTCATCCCCATCCCCATCCCCATCCCATCCCCATCTCCATCTGCATCCCCATCCCCATCCCCATCCCCATCCCATCCCCATCCCCTCCATGCCCTTCCCACCCCTCTCCTCTGCTCCGTTATATAATGCCACTATAGATTTAGCCACTCTGCCATGAGACCCTGCAGATTAAATCTGCTGGCCGGGGGAGGGAGGGACTCAGAGCTCCCAGGGCAGATTAATAGCTCTCTTTTTTAATATTTATAACAATACTGTTTTGTGTCCAGCTCTCGGAAACCCCCATGTCCTGTTGATTAGTTTAATACCAGTGATACAGACAAATGCATTAACCACTGGTGGCTGCAGAAGATCAGAGGGCCGGCGAGGGAGGGCTCCCACAATGACATCTTTAATGTTATTAAGTGCTTTTATCAAGGTCAGGAGACAGCACGGGTCGGGAAGCACAAAGCCTCCAACCCTGCAGCTTTGGGTGCTGGGGTGATGTTTGGTAAAGAGAGGTTCAGTCCCAGAACAGGGGTTTGGGGAATGAGCTGTTTTCTAGCCCATAGAAACCCATCAGGACTTGGAGCTTGAGGTGTTCCAAAGCAGCATCCTCATTGACACACAGTGGATAAATCCTTGTTTTCCAGCACAGCCACTGCTGAGGGTAACATTTTAGAGGAGAATCCCAAGAGCTTGTGCTGGGGAAGGGAAAATAAATTCCAGTGGAGAACCAAAGCACTCATTGGCCCAGTCCAACAGGAGCCCTGGGTCCCACTCCCACCCCTCTCATGGAGCAGGGCGAGGTGCAGGCGGGTGGTGAATGCCCCCAGGACTCCTTCAGGAGATCATTTGGCAGCTAGATAAAATTAGACGGATGGAGACAGATTAGCTGAACAGCTGAAGGGAAGAGACAGGCAGATGGATGGGGACAGGCGATCGAGGAACAGGGATGACAGCTTGGGGCTGGGGGCTCAGCCCACCCACACCGGGCACTGCAGCAGGGCTGGGGTTTGGGATGCATCCCCACGTCCCCACTGCCCACAAGACCACAAATCTGTGAGGATTTGGCTCTGTCTCAGGGAACACACTGTGCTGTCCTCTCCATCCCCAACACCCTGTCCTCCCATTGCCACCATCCCTTGCCCAAGTCCCAGCCAGCCACCAAGCTTCCAGCATGCAGGATGGATGCCAGCACCAGTTTGTGGGATCACATCAGGCTTCAGCTGTCCTCCGGCCCCAACCCCAGCCCCAGCCCCAGCCATGGCCCAGCTGCTCTTCACGTCCCCAGTTTTCAGCTGTTCCATGTCAGCCTGGGGTTAACCCTTCCCATGCCAGCCACAGCTCAGGGTCTGTCTCTTCCTGGCAAAACAGAGGAGCTCAGCAGAGAAAAGGGATGCAGTGAGGCAGATCACATGAGCCCAGAGCAGGATCAGGATGGCCTTGTTGGGGAAAGCACAGAACTGATGGCTGCCAGGTTTCTGATCCTTGGGACATTGGTGATGCTTCAATATCAACTGCAGGGGAAAAAAAACCACAAAACTTATGTTGTAACACAGCAAAGGAGAAAGCATCGCACAGCCCAAGCTACTGCAAGCAGAGCTGCAGCACCCCAGGGCTGACACTGCATCCTCCTGCCAGGCCATGCCACCATTGTAACACCATGCAGGACACCTGGGCACTGCTCTGGTACCCACTCACCTTTCAGACCCCATCCAAATAACCACAAAAGGAGGGGACGGGGCTGGCTCCTCTCCATCCCCCATTGGGCACAGTGACCCTCCGAAATGGCTTTGTTTGCTGGAAACAACCCCCTCCTCCACCCCACCTACTGTTGTTAAGTGGATTTCACCTCCGTGTGGTGAACAACGATGAAATAAAGGAAGGGAAGAATAATCCCAGCTGCGGGGCCCTTTAAACGGATTGCACCGTATCCATTTCTTTCCTCTGCGTGTGTGTGTGTGTGTGTGTGTGTGTGTGTGTGCTGACGTCAGGGCAGATTTGGAAGTTGCCCGATGCCGGCCATCTGCTCCTGATTACGGGAGGCCCTGAGCTCTTTAAAATTACACACAGCAAGGGCCCGAGCACGGCCATGTATCCCCATGTTGCTGGCCCTGCTAATCCCCCAGCCCCGTTAATCACCACGGGTGGAGGAAAGAGTGGGGGGGTTTTGCAGGGGTCGATGCAATGGTTCAAATCAGCCCAGGTGCTGTTGGCAGGATGAGGGTGCGATGCTGGCACTGGGCGGTGCTGGGGCTTTGTGGTACCCCGCTGTCCTGGTGCTTCTGGGAGGTTTTGGGGGGATTTTCAGGGGGATTTTGACATGGGGATGTGGTCAGTGCCAACGCAATAGGAGGCAGCTCAAGGAAGGGCTCTGTATTGATTGCACTCTGGGGAGCAGCTGTTGGAGGATTTTCCATTGGAGTGAAGTTTGCAAGAGTGGGAGAGCCCCTCTATACCCTCCTATTGCTGTCTGGGGAAGGGCTGTGGGGGTTTTGGGGTCCCTGTGCTGTTTGCTGGCACCTGGCTGCAGCTCAGGCAGGAGCATGGAGTTGAGCTGTGCATCCTGCACAGCCCCATGCCCTGAGAGCGCCCTGGGGTCTTCCTGCAGCCCCCTCCTCACAGATCTCCATCCCCGTGCCTCAGTTTCCCCACGGTGCCACCCATTGCCCACGGACAGGAGGCAGCCAAACGCAGCCCCCAAACTGCTTGCTGATTGCAGGGCAATTAGCGACGACTTGATTACAGTGTTTAATGAGGTTGAACAGGTACCTGGAAACTTTGGAGTTCTTAATTACCCACTCTGTAATTGCTAGTCTAAAGTACATTAATATAAATGACTGTCTGGGATATAAAAAATAAGAGGCAGAATGCAACCCGTGGGAGCGGGGCTGCAGCAGGAGACGGAGCTTTGTGCATCCTCCACTCACACACTGGGTGCACCCAAAAAGAGTTGAACCCATTCCAAAAGAATGTTCCACCACAGCTTTGTGGCACGTGGGCCTCTGTGCCCCAATCTGAGCCCCTCTCTCCATGACAGCCTCGTGTTTCCGGTGCCTGGTGGACGTGGTGCCAGTGAAGAACGAGGACGGCGTCGTCATCATGTTCATCCTCAACTTTGAGGACCTGGCACAGCTGATCGCCAAGAGCTCCGGCCGCAGCCTGCACCACCGCCTGTCACAGAGCTGGCGTGCAGGTGGGTGCCACCAGGACGTTGGGGACAGTGGGTACACTGAGGGCAATGGGGACATGAGGGGCAATGGGGACACTGGGGACAACGGGGATACAAGGTGGGAGGGTGGCATCCTCAGAGGGCTGCGTTTCTGCAAAGCCACGGCTCTGTGGGGTCAGGGAAGTGATGCACCTGAAATAGGTTAAAAAAGGCTTTCATGCCCCTTGGGCACAGTTTTAAGCCTTTGCCTCGCTGCCAGCCTTTCTCTATTTGGTGCTGGGAGGTTTTGGGGGTCTGCTTGCAGGCACTGGGGCTGGGGCAGAAGGTGCTGGCATGAGGCAGGAGTCACGTGTGAAGGTGATGGGATGGCTGGGGGATATTTGGTGTCACCGATAGCGGGGTTGTGCTGTGGGGATGTCATCACACGAGGATGGTTGTGCTGGGATGTCTCAGCTCCTCTCCAACCCAGGTTCTTCCGGAGTTTTTCGAGGCTGCTGGAGACAGTGGAAAACCCAATCCCTGTTTTGGGGAAGCAAAGAGAGAGCAGTGGTGACTCTGCAGGGAATGTGGATACCAAAAGATGCAGATGTTGGAGCTGACCATGGGAAGGAGGGGTGTAGTGCCCAAATACCCTCCTCCTGTACGCTCCACTGCACCCACCACCTTTATTTTAAGCAGGCAAATAATCTCACCCTGATCTCCATGCAAACACTGCCTGGGGTGCAGGTCGCTGCTGGTTGTACAGGGGCAGAGTAAAGCAGCCACATGGGGTGGCACAGCAGCACCACAGTGGGGCCACGAGGGACTAAATGGGGACAATACTGGGGCTGTGATGTGTTTTGTTGTATCCACTCTCGGTGCATGCGCACAGCCCGGTGCCATGAAGGTGTCTGCGTGTGCAGCAGTGCAGATGCTGTTTGCGGGTTCGGGTTTTGGTGCCTCCTCAGCACGTGGGACTTACAGACCGACGCGTGTGTGCGTATGGATATCCTGTGTGGGTGTTGCTCTGTGAAAGGATGAGGTTTATAGTTTTTGATGCATCGCTCCCATGCATGAACTGCTGAGGATATCCTTACCACCGGCACTGGTGTTGCCTTGCAGCCCCTCAGCTTTCATATGCTCTCGACATATGATGCAGTCGCGTCCCATCGAACATACCCTGAGGTGTATGTTTGGTTGCAGAAGGTGTCCCAGTGGCAATGGCAGCAAATGATTCCCTGTGCATCCCCGCGGAGCTGTGCTTGGAAAGGCCGGTGCCAGCCTGGAGCGCTCTCTTGCATGGGTTTTCTGACGCTGAGCTGCTCTGCAGTGTGTTGGGTTAAGTGAGGGAAGGCAAATCCTGCCAACAATGGTCAGCTCCACAATATGCTGCTTTTTCCCAGAGGATGATGCTTTTCTGGAGCTCTTGTTGCACCCCACATCCCCCCCCTGTGCCACCAAGAGCATTGCTGCTGATGGAGCAGTGAGATGTGGGGAAGCCAGCCAGAGGCTTTCCAAATGGTTCATTTAGGCTGCTGAATTGTTCATGTAGGGTGAAGCCATGCTGGCCCAAGCCTTGGGATCAGCCCAGCTCCTGGCTCTGCTGCTGGGCTTCACCTGGGGAAGGCTCTGGTCAGGTCACAAGCATGTTGCTGCAGCTCATGGTCTCCTCCACAGCCCAGTGCAGAAGAGGAGGAGCGGTTTTGTTTGGGACATCGCACAGTGGGGGACATCAGGTCCCTCTGTGGGCTCTCCAATTTCAACCTCTTCCCCCCTCTCCTCCTTTTGGTGCTTCCTGCAGCCCCCACCCCAGCTCCTGGATCCAGCGAGGCGATGCTCTGCTCCCCAAGGGACACTTTGGCTCAGCACCAAATCGCTGGAGCTACATTTTCTAACATTTTCTTTTGGTTTGGTGTTTCCCCCCCCTCCCTCAAGTCCCACCGAGGAGATTTAGAGGCTCGATTTCCTCCAGGTCCAAATCCCCTAAGCAGCTTTAACCAGCTTAGAGAAGCTCTGCACCTTTCCCATTGTGCACTCATGGTGGCAGGGGTCCCTGCAGCCCAGCCCTGCATTCTGCTGGCTCAGAGCACTCAGCGCTGCGGGAAAAGCAAGCGTCCCCCACAGCCACCCCAAATCCTCCACCACCCATCCCCTGCCACCATCCCAACCCGCCCCGCTGCAGCCATCCGTGCAGCTAGGTTACATCTGTGTCTCTTGTGTTTTGTCTGTGTTTTTCTTTTTAACAAGGTGAAGGTAGGAGGTTGAAGTTTAGTCTCCCGTCCCTCCGGCGACTCAAAGCCCAGCGGAATTCTCTGCCCACCAGTGAGTTTGATGGAGTAGCCATTGACTATGGAAAGGTAACCGCAGCCTTTGTCTGATCTCAGCCTCAGGCTAGGTCCCAGCTCTTCCTCGCTCTCCCCACCCCGCTCCTCCTCTGCTGCTGTGGCTCTTGGGCCGAACCCGGCGGTGGGGGTCCGGCACTGGGCAGCACCGGCCCTGGTGGCACTGCTTCGGTGGCATGGGATGCAGGAGATGTGCCGAGCTGGCCGGCACCGCTGCCGGAGCTGGGAGGAAGGGCTGGCTCCACAGTGTTGGGATGGTGCAGATCAGGGGATGCTTCCCCTCCTCGGAGCTGTTGGAGGTGGTGTGGTGTGAGCAGGGAGCACGGCTGGCAGAGCTTGCAGGGAAAATCCTCAGAATGGCACATTTCCCAACGTCTTCCTGGCTGGGAGCAGCCTGTGCAGCTTTGGCTTCTCAGCACTCGAGCAAAAGGAGGAGATGCTGTCATTGTTGATGTGATGAGATCGGTAAATATCGATGGAGCCTCTTTAGAGATTGCTTTCTCCATGTCTTCTTGGTTGTCAGAAGTGCTCGAGGTACCCCTGGGCAAAGGTGTGGTGTTTTCTGAAAGCACAGGGCTGTGGCAGGAGGTTTTCGCTCTGCTGAGGCATCCCCAGGCCCAAGGCTGTTGCTGTGCCGGGTGTATCCTGCATCCAGCTGCTTCCCCGCATTCCAGCTTGGATAAGGTGAAAGGTGCCTGTGAGCTTATAGCAGGTTGAAGGCATCTGTAAGCTTTGGCAGATGCTCAGGGTGTGTTGATCCCACACCCCCATTGGGTCCCCCTGCGTTGAAGCTGCAATCCCACATTTCAGGTGTACGTGCATGGAAGATGCTCTGCTTTGGTGGAGTTGGCTCCGAGTGGGGACAGCCCAGCAGGAGCAGGGAGCAGGGAGCTCTGGGCACCACCTCCTAAATAAAACCTTCACTACGGTCACTGGGGACAGTGGGAAATGCTGCAGTGTGCCCTGGGTCCCAATCCCTCCTGCTGGTTTGGATATAAACCACCCCCCCCGGCCAGGTTTTCTGCTCTGGAAGGCGGTGGCTTTGTGCATCTACTGCAGAAGTTGTTAAAGGCTGTAAGGTTTTCTGGGGAAACCATTCTGTGATTCTATGAAAAAATGTTTTGCATTGACCAAGGGGTGCTGTAGGAGCACGGTTTGGTGATAGGACTTGGTAGGTGAGGTTGGTGGTTGGACTTTGACGATCTTGAAGGTCCTTTCCAACCTGAGTGCTTCTATGGTTTGCTATGATTCCATCTCTAGTGCTTCCTCATTCAGAGCACATCATTTCCCACAGACAGCAGCACAGGACCCCAGGCACTCGCATTCCTGAGCTGAGCTGAGCTCTGGAGAGGGAAAAGCAGAAGGTGAAATCCCAGAGGTGGCATTTAGGGTCACTTAGGAAATGAGCAGCAAACCCATCCCTAAGGCATCCCCTTCTCTTCTTGCTCTGGCTTCTCCCCAGCTGTGCAGCTACGCCTTGCAGCCTCCCCAGGGCCACCGGAGCTGCCATGTCCCCGAGGGCTCGGTCACCCCCGCCGCAAAGCAGCCTCGGTTCTGATCCAACCTGGAGCTGAACTGGGGGAACCGCAGCACGTCCCAGCCCCTGCCCTCCTCTTACCTCCCCAGCTCCCTCCTTCCCCCAGCACGCGAGGAATCCTTCTAATAAAACGCTTTCTCCCGGCTGTCTTAAAGCCTGGTGGTGACTCCCTGATTTTGAGGGACTTGAAGACATCGCCCAAGGAGAACTGTGTGCAGTCAGAGACCGAATCCCTCCTGGAAAAGGAGAGGAGGCCGAGCCTGGAGGCCGACCCCACCCTACAACACCCGATCCCGAAACAAGAGCCTCCCTCGCTGGGCCCTCGAGGGTCGTATTCTGCATGGGGTTTCATTCGGTCTCGCCCCGGGGGCAGCTTCCACAGCCTCCGCAGGGTCTCCTCCTTGGACAACTTTGAGGCTGCGAGGTCTGAGTTCCAGAGAAAATTCAGGGAAAGGAGGGCAAACTCAGGTAGGGGAAAAACCCCGGAGTTTTCGGTCCTACTGCGATGGGGAGCGATGGCCCCAGGGGCCACCGGCACATCTTGGGGGGGGAGGTCTCTTACCCTGCACTGCTTTTTCCTCTACGAAACGGAGATAAATTGGGGTTTTCCACCTCAAATCCGCTGCTCTCGATGTGCTTCCCCACCTAGGCAGATCCTGCTCGTTGGGTAGAGCCACTCGTGGTGCTGTGCGCGCGTTGCGAGGCCGTGTGAGGTTGTGTGTGGCCGTCCCACATGAAGGCATCTCGGTGCCGTCCTCTTGTTCTTGTAGACAAAATGATATAAGTAAGGTAGAGGTCAGTCAAGAGAAGCCTCAATAAGAGGGGATGAAGAGGGATCAGTGTGCGGTGTTTGGATGGAGAAAATAGGGTGGGGGATTGTGATCCTCAAAAAGACCCCAGTTATGGACCCTGGGAGGGACGCAATATAGAGGGAGGGAAGAGTCTGAGTGGAAGGGAGGAAGGGGTGGCACATTGGGCACCTTCCCAGTGTCTTCAGGCACCTCCTGCCCATTGCATCTCTTGGGTCAGTGTCAGTATAAGGGATAGAAGGGGTAGAAAACTGAAAAAATAACCCAGCCCTGCCCATAGGGGATAGAAGGGGTGAGACATGCTGGTTATGGTGCTTGGGGATGCTTCTGAGCACCCAAGTGTGGGCATGTGCCCATTACGCATCACTAAGAGCCAGACCACAAGCTGGTGGTGACACAGGGAGAAAAGTTGGATGGGATGAGGCCTGCACCCAGCCCCAGTGCAGCTCTTCTTTGGGCAAGATGCCTGGAGCCTGAGAGTGGGGATATATCTTGGTTGGGCACCATCTTGATGGAGGCACCAACCTCCTGGTTCCATTGGGTGGCCAAGAACCCAGGCACAGTTCGTGAAACGTGCTGGTCATGCTTGAGTATGCACAAGGAGGAGACTCACCTCCCACTTCAACTGCTTTCGTGCATCCTTCGCTGGTGGGTCTCACTGGGACCACTTCCTAACCCACCACATTCTTCAGAGGTAGCAAAGCTCATCGGGTACCTCTGTATTTGGGCATCTGCTCTGAACCCCGTGAAGGAGGTTTAATGGTGAAAAATGGGTGATGTGTCTGAAAGCAGCCCCCTCTTGGGCACCTTGGGTTGGACATCCTATACCAGAAGCCACCCTGAAGAATTATGGCCTGGTTGGTGCCATCTGATAGTGCCTCATGATCCTCTCTGCACCATAAATGAGGTGCAGAAATAGGGTTAGGGCTCTGCGAGTCACCGCTTGCTCTCTCCACCCTCCTCAACGCTCCTTTCCATCCTATTTCAGAGGCTTCCCATGTGAAACCCAACCCTCCAAACTCCACCTCAGACTCGGACCTCATGAAGTACCGCACCATCAGCCAGATCCCCCAGTTCACGCTCAACTTTGTGGAGTTCAACCTGGAGAAGCACCGCTCGGGCTCCACCACAGAGATTGAGATCATTGCACCCCACAAAGTGACAGAGCGCACGCAGAACGTCACCGAGAAGGTCACACAGGTACGTGGTGGTGGGATGCCACCAAGGCAACAGTGCTGGTGCTGCCAGCAGGATGCAATCGTGGCCACTCCTGAGGGTGTTGGAGGAAAGAGCCACCTCTCCATCACCATCCCAGCATTTAATTTTTGTCCCTTCCTCCAAATGGTTGGAATATTTCTTCCTGAAATGGGTATTAATGGGTAATTTGTGGTTGGAGGAACATGGGCATGAACTGCTGGTGGTGTGATAGTGGTTGTGAAGGGGACACATATGTGGCTCAGGTGCCCCCACCCTGGGAGCACAAATGGCCACGCCAAGGGCCACACAATCCCTTGGGAGACAGCAGGTGGCACTGCACTGTCACCCAACTGGACACACGTGGCTCTGCACTGTCACCAACATGTGTAGCACTGAGCTGTCAATGCAGGGGACACACATGGCACTGCCTTGTCCCCATGGGGACTAAGCAAAAGTGGCCCTGGCAAAGCGGTGAGGACCAACCCTGGCTGTCACCTGCCATAGTGCCCATGACCTGGGAGCAGAGAGAGGACATTGCTCTCAGCCACTTCCCCTCTTTCTAGGCATAGGAAAGGAAATGTTTTTTAAATCGCTGTTGGAAAATAATGATTTTGATGCAGCACGAGGATTTAAAGTCCAAGGGAGATGCCAGGCCAGGATGTGAGCAGGGAGAGGGGCATAACAGTGTGTGTACAAGGTGTTACTGCATCCCACTGTTCTGGTTGGGAGCTCCTACCAGTGGGGAAACTGAGGTATGGGAGAGCTATGATATACAAGATATATTCACGGGCACCTCCCGTCATTGCTGGGAGCAGCTGGGGGGAAATTTAATGAAAATGCAGCCATATGAACCCAGAAAAACCTTTAGGTTTGGCAGCTATCTCCATCAGAGCCAGGTGCTCTGCAGGACTTTTGTCCCACCAGCTCCGCATCTTGGCTGCAGCAAACCCTTCTACCTTCCATGTATGGTGGACAGGCTCTCCCCAAGTAGCACAGGACAATTTTTAGGCTTGTTCCTTCTCAGCTTGACCCCTTCAGCCCCAGCCTTTTGATCACAAGGATCAGCCCCAAATCCCGTGGCAGGACAGCAAGTGGCTTCCATGTCCCCACCCTGGGGGACACCCGCGCACCAGGGAGCACTGGGATGATGCTGGCACGGCAGTACTGGCTGCTGCTCGATTCAGGGTCGTTAGCTGGCAGCAGGGTGATGGGATCCGAGCTGACGGGTTGTGGCTGCAGGCGGGCACAGGGTCCAGTGGTGTAGCTGTGCAGCACCCAAAAAGGTCAATCTTCCCTTCTCCCATCTTCAGGCAGGAGATGGGTGGGATGGGATGGGATGGGATGGGATGGGATGGGATGGGATGGGATGGGATGGGATGGGATGGGATGGGATGGGATGGGATGGGATGGGGTGGGATGGGATGGGGTGGGATGGATCTCTCTTCCCCATTGCATCTCCCCATGGCCCTAAGGGGGACATTCATCCTGCCCATCCTCACCCCACTGTGCCCTGTGCCTCCCACCAAGCCACAGCTCCATGCTGCTGGCCGCTAAATAATTCACAGCGAAGCAGAGACAGCAGCAAGAAACAGCATCTAAAAATACTGGCTGGCAGCAGGGAGAGGCAGACAGTGGCTGATCTGAGCACAGCAAGTGGGAGGAAGGGCTGGCCACAAGTGCAACGAGTTTGCCAAGCTCAGGCTGGAGGCACTCGGGGATGCAGCAAGGCCACTGCCATCAGGATGGGATCTCTCTTGTGGGTGGCATCTCTCTGGGTCCCCCCAAGGTGCTGCAGGGATGGATGGTGGTGGAGGTGGGCAGGAGTGTGATGGGGTGCTGAGCTGCAAAAGGATTTGTGCCAAGAGGCAAACAGCAGGGAGGGAGGGTCAGTGCCTGCCTGCAGCCATCCTGCCCACTCTCTTTGCTTGAGGGCCTCTTGGTGGCCCTGTCATGTCCCCCTTCAGCACTATGTCCCCCTTCCCATTCCCATCATGGGGCAAAGAGAAGAGGAAGAGGGTTTGGCAGTTGTGCCCTGAGCCCCACCGTGTGCCAGCAGTGAGCTGGGTCAGCCATGGTGATCAAGGCTCCCTCCTCTATCACTCACAGCCCACACAGCCCCACTGCCTTCTCCCTCTTCCTTCTCCTCCCTCCCATGTCCACCTTGCTCACCCAGCACCCTGCACCCCACACCATGAGCACGGCTGCAGCTGAAACCAGTAAGTGCAGGGGAACAGGGACAAGGCAAGGGGCAGCTGGCTGAGTCACCATGGGGGACACCTGGTGCTGCCACCCACTGAGTCCCCAGACAATCAAGAGGTGTCATCTGCAGCCCTCTGGGACAATGCTGCAAGCGCTCCCTGCTTCTGGGTTGCCTTAGATGCTCTTTTGGGGGTTGCTTTTTTTCCCTTGTCTGCCTCAAATCTCTGTGCTTATAGTTTTTTGGTTTTTGTTTTGCTTTTTTTAATGATTCTTGCATGGAGAACAACAGTGTTTGAACCACTCTTGCTCCAGCTTCAGGAGCTGGGTGCCAGCAGCAGGATGCACAGCAGGCACAGGGAGCACAGACATTCGAGATGCTCACATTTGGGACTAGCCCCCAGCCAGACAGGATGGGAAATTCAGCTCCAAGGGTGTGAGCAGTTCTGCAATACCCAGACACAAGGCGTAGGAGCCCACCTCACATCCACAGGACGCACCTCCCAGTTTGGGGGCCAGGCATTCAGCAGCATCACCTTGTCCCTGCCAGAACCGCTCCCCAGACGCACGCAGCGATTCATTCCCTACCACAACGATTGCATTTCAGTCACTTTTTCCTATCCCTCCCTCTCCGTCCACCAGCGACGTCGGCGGCTCCGGCGGCCCCATTGGCGCTCTCATCCCCACGGGGGCATCGATTGGGTTTGATTAATCCACGCTGGGCTCCCAAATGCCCTTTGCAGCCGCATGCCTCCCGCCCGCCCGGCCAAGCGCGTGCGTGCCTACGCGGGTGATGCCGTGGCCCCGGTCCTGCATCTGCCGTGCCGGTCGCTGCTTGGGCGTATGGGGCTGGGGACCCCCATGGGGGACAGCCGGGCTTCACGGAGGGTCAGCTGCCATCTGGGGAGACGGGCAAGCCGCAGGAAGGTAGGAGCTGGGATTTTCCCAAGGGTCGTGGGATAGAGGAGAGGCTGGTGGTGGTGGGATGATGCACTGGGTTCCAGTAACGGGAGCCTGTGGGTGGTCCTTGAAGCCTTGAAGGAGATAGGTGTCAGTGCAGCAGGGGTCAAGCCCTTCCTCTGGAGATGATGCTAGAGTAGTGGCAGTGCCTGTCACCATGGCCTCGGGGCACATGGGGCTCCTGGTGGGTTGTGGGACGTGCATGGGTCCTTCTCCCTCCTCAGGGAAAGGTATCACACCCATTTTGCTTGGGTCTCCATGCAGGGATGCCTTTCACCCTCCTCCTTGGTGGCACAGGTAGCTGGCACCATGGGAACACTCAGGGAAACAGAGTGGCATGGGCAGGCAGGGAGAACCTGGCTCCAAATAACCCTCTTCATGCCACCGTCTCTCAGCATCCAAAGCAGAAAGCCCCAGCCCTCCCAGTTCTCAGCACCTTGTCTTGTTCCCCACGGTGACTGGGGGAGGTGGTCCTGGATAGGGGGAGCTGGAACACGTGGGGACTCACCTGTGCTGTAGGACCATTTGCCCGTAAGATGGCTCTAGGACATGTGAATATGCAGCAGGCTAGCTGTGCTTTTGAACTGGTGTGTGCCCCTCAGTGGTTGTAGGTTGCCCCTCCCTGGGGATGCTCAGATGGGCACTGCCCAAGGCCAGGCTTCACTGCCGGTGGCACCAACTGTCCACTCTGTTTGGAGGACAGCTGTCTGAGAGGGACATCAAGGGAAGGTCTGTGCTGGGGCCAAGAAAGGCATTGTGCAGGGCTTGCAGGTTGCCTAACATTCCACCACCCTTAGGACTACAGATATGGGTCTGCATCTCCAGGGATTTTGTCCCCAGATCACTGTGGCAGAGACACCCAGCAGCTCCTGAGCTGGTGGTCCAGAGATGAGAACACAAGGAGGCATGGCAGGATTTACTGCCAGTGTGGTAGGGTCTGATGGTACAGCGTGGATAAATGCCTTCCCCAAGAGTGCTCCAACCATCAGAGCTGGCCAGGGAGCTGGGCAGACCTTGGTGTCAGGCACAGAGGCCACTTTACCTTCTGGCCTCCTGGATAGACATGCATGAGGACAATTGGAGTGGTTGTAGAAAACACATTGTATGCTCTATGCTGCCCCACTGGCACGTGGCAGCCCCTCATGGCCTTGTCCAAGCTGTGTCCTGCTCTCCACATCCTTCTCATACCCATCTCTGGCAGGTGCTCTCCCTGGGGGCCGATGTCCTCCCCGAATACAAGCTCCAGGCACCACGCATCCACCGATGGACCATCCTGCACTACAGTCCCTTCAAGGCCGTGTGGGATTGGCTCATCCTGCTGCTGGTCATCTACACGGCTGTCTTCACCCCCTACTCAGCCGCCTTCCTGCTCAATGAGGAGCAGGTGGAGGAGAAGCATTGGAACTGCAGCTACTCCTGTGACCCACTCAACATCATCGACCTCATCGTGGACATCATGTTCATCGTGGACATTGTCATCAACTTCCGCACCACCTACGTCAACATCAACGACGAGGTGGTGAGCCACCCAGGCAAGATTGCCATCCACTACTTCAAAGGCTGGTTCCTCATTGACATGGTGGCTGCCATCCCCTTCGACCTGCTCATCTTCCGCTCCGGCTCTGATGAGGTCAGGAGAAGACTCATGAAGGGATGGAGAAAAGGATTTATGGGGGAGAGAGAGGGGAATATGCATGGGTTAATGCAAGCAGTGGATGACTACCTGCAAAGAGAGGGATGGTTGGTCAGAGGGATGGGCATGAAAGTTATTGCAGGCTTTTATAAAGCAGATGGGATCTGGATTTTTATTTCCAAAGGTTCAGATAGCCATATAGATGTTACTACATGTGTTAAGATAGTGTCCAACTGAACCCATTCCCCTTACAGGGGAGACAGCCTGGGGCTGATCCAGCACAGAAGGCTGGGAGTTCATTGTAGGGATTGGCCTACACTGTTAGCGAGGATGAATTTTGGGTTATGTTTCCAACCAGACTCAAAATTTAGGCAATAGAATGGGCCTGTTGTTACCACGGTATCTGGAGGTTCCACCTCATCTTAGAGCCTGCAGGATGGGCTGAAAAGCAATTGTTTTTGGAGCAACGCAAGGTGAGGACTTGTCAGGAAACATGGGATTGGCCTTGTCTCCTTTCATTTGCTCACCTGTAGTCTCAGGGCTCATTTCCTTTACAGTCACTAGAGGGAAACCGCCCACTTTGTGACAACAATACATCTGGCCTATTTCAGGTATCACCCCCAGGACAAGGTGATGCATGCTCTAGAAGTGCCTTTTATCCTTAAGAAGCAGCAGGTTTATACTGGAGACATTCCCTTAGCCAAACTGGTCCCTGAGGTTTCTCTCCTCTCCATGCAGACCACCACCCTCATCGGTCTCCTGAAGACCGCCCGGCTGCTGCGCCTGGTCCGTGTAGCCCGCAAGCTGGACCGCTACTCTGAGTATGGAGCAGCTGTGCTCTTCCTGCTCATGTGCACCTTTGCCCTCATCGCCCACTGGCTGGCGTGCATCTGGTACGCCATCGGCAACGTGGAGCGGCCCTACATGGAGCACAAGATCGGCTGGCTGGACAACCTGGGTGACCAGATTGGCAAACGCTACAATGACAGCGACCTCTCCTCTGGGCCATCCATCAAGGATAAATACGTCACTGCCCTCTACTTCACCTTCAGCAGCCTCACCAGCGTGGGCTTTGGCAACGTCTCGCCCAACACCAACTCTGAGAAGATCTTCTCCATCTGCGTCATGCTCATCGGCTGTGAGTGCCTGGCCCTGGAGGTTGGAGGGGCAGCTGTGGGACACCAGGCTGTCACACGTGGGGATTTAGGAGCGTGTCTCCTCCATCTGTGCCTCTTCTGCACAGACAAATGGATGAGGAGATAGATAGAAATACAGGTTTTGGAAACCTGCTGGTTCCGGGTCCACGGTACACGTGGGTTTTGGAAATCTGCTGTTTGTAGGTCCGCGGTGGTTGGATATGCATCTCCCCACATCCCTCTGAGTCCTGCCTTCTCGTTGTAGCTCTGATGTACGCCAGCATCTTCGGCAACGTCTCTGCCATCATCCAGCGCCTCTACTCTGGCACAGCTCGCTACCACACGCAGATGCTGCGGGTAAAGGAGTTCATCCGCTTCCATCAGATCCCAAATCCGCTGCGCCAGCGCCTGGAGGAGTATTTCCAGCACGCCTGGTCCTACACCAATGGCATCGACATGAACGCGGTGAGTGTCATGCAGGGAGGCCCCACATTTGTACAGAACCTTGTCCTAAAGTTAAGGAGTCCACCTTTGGGTCCACCCACATGTGTCTGCCCTTTTGACCAGGATGGAGAGGAGAAGATCTGGGAGGTTGAAGAGAGTCTGTCAGCCCATTTTCCCCTGTTCTCCCCTTTTCTCCTTCTCCCTCCATCTCTCCATTCCTCCAACTGTTTCCTGGGACCAGGAGAGTATTTCTTGGTTGCAGAGCAGTGTTGGAGGAGCTCAGAGTCCCATCAGCACCGAGCTCTTTCGGAACAATTTCTGCTGGTGCCTCAGAGCCACGGAGCCAGGATCGATCCAGCTCCTCTCCACACTGCCGGTTGCTAAGCAAAGTGCATCCCGCTCTCAGCATCAGGGAAAGGAGGGCATTTAAATAAACCTCGATCCATTTTAATTAGAGCTTGGAGAGGCAGCTGTTCGTTAGCAAAGAGGGGATCAATGGGGGAGCAGCACTGGAGAGGCACAGTGGCTCTGAGCCTAGAGGGGAGGGCTGGACAGAGCTGGGGCACCACCACGGGGTCTGGAACCCAGAGTGGCACTGGGGAAACAGGGCTCAACTCATGGCTTTGGGGTCCCAGGCACAAATGTTCTGCCTTGGCCAGCTGCAAGGCATAGAGGGGTGAGCACTGGATTTGTGTGAATTCAGCCCCTGCTGCCTCAATAAACTGGGCAGACAGGGGGTATTGCTGCTGGGAGAGTTGGGGCCACTCTTTACCCACAGAGGAGGCACCCTAGGCTGGACATCAGTGGCAAAAACAGGAAGCAAAGCCACGGCACCCTGCCAAGCACAGGTTCTGGCTCAGTGCAAACCCAGGTCACAAATCGCCTGTGCTGAGCTAAGCCTGCGGCTTGGACGTGCCGCCGCTCACACCAGTTCCTGCTGGATGCTGCTAAGACACAACACAGCCTGATCAATCATGCCACATCCCAATCGATGTTTTCGCCCCTGATTTCCCAGCAGGGAAATGAAGGGGGCCATGCAGCACTGCCAGCACATGCAATTGTGATGGAACCGAGAGCAAGCTGCGCTCAGCAACCCCTGCTGGGCTGTCCCATGTTGTGAATTTTACCTTGATCTCACCTTCAGGTTCAGCATTTGTTCAAGGAGAGGTATTTGCCATGGGTATATTTAGCTGTTGCTGTGCACAACTGGCCTGTGCTGCCTCTTGGCATTCAGGCAGGTGCTGTTTAATTAGGACAGCACCTCGTTACCGGTTTGCGTTCTCATTCAGCTGAGATTAGTGGGTGGAAAGATGAAAGGGGATATGCAACCAGTGGGTATAAATAGATTGATCTGGTTATCATTATTATTTATTGCTTGGGAGTGCTCTCATCCCTGGTCACATGTGGTAACAAGCCAGGGACAGGCAAGCAGCAGTGCACCAAGGAAGATCAGCTTTTGGATTCAGCTTCTTGGGCTTTTGGCTCCCTATTCGGCTGCAACATGCTGCCCCACATGCCACCCATCCTGCCTGTGCCTCAAGGTAGCCAGGACTGTGGCATCCTGGGGACAGCGGTGTGACCACATCCCTCCCTTGCTCTCTGCAGGTGCTGAAGGGCTTCCCTGACTGCCTGCAAGCAGACATCTGCCTCCACCTCAACCGCACGCTGCTGCAGAACTGCAAGGCTTTTCGAGGAGCCAGCAAAGGCTGCCTGCGTGCCCTGGCCATGAAGTTCAAGACGACCCACGCACCACCTGGAGACACCCTGGTGCACTACGGGGATGTCCTCACCACCCTCTATTTCATCTCCCGGGGCTCCATTGAGATCCTCAAGGAAGACATTGTGGTTGCCATCTTAGGTGGAAAAGTCCTTCCTTCTGGGAGGGCAAGGGGTGATGGGTGATGGATGAAGGGCAGTGGGAAATGGAGAAAGAGTGCTAAACAAAGAGTGGTGAACAGTGGACAGAGGGTGGCAGGTGAAGAGGGAAGGACTTCTCCAAGTCCTGGAGAAATTAAGGTTGTTTGTTTTCGATCATCTCTCTGGTCACTGTACCAGCGGTCGTGGGATGGAGGATTCTCTTTAAATGCTGGGGAAAGACCCCAGAGGACTGACAACAGTAGGGCATGGCTCAGCAGTCCCCAGTGGTCAACGATGACCCACGGCTCTGCTCATTCTCCCCATCAGCAGTGGCTTTCATGGTGGAATCCCCCACTCCTCTGTCAGGCTTTCTGGGCACTCACTTGTCCATGAGCCCCCATGTAAAGGCTTCTGGTCCACTGGAGTTGGGATGGGCACTCACCTATCCCTAACAAGCTGTCTCTTTGCCCAGGGAAGAACGACATCTTTGGGGAGCCCATCAGCCTCTATGCCCGTCCAGGGAAGTCGAACGCCGATGTGAGGGCCCTGACCTACTGTGACTTGCATAAGATCCAGCGGGAGGATCTGCTGGAGGTCTTGGACATGTACCCAGCCTTCTCTGACAACTTCTGGAGCAACTTAGAAATCACCTTCAACCTGCGAGATGTGAGTGCCAGTGTTGTCCCAGGGATGGATGCGGTCAACACTTTAAATTTAGCAAGTGGCAGAGCTGAAGTGAGGATGCCAACCTGTTGCTCCTCATTCCATTTGGTGATGAATTGATCAACAGCCACGTTTCCCAGCCCACTCCATGAGTTTGTGGTTTCCCATGGGCACCCTTGCCTTGCTGACCAGTTTCTCTGTCCCTCAGGCAGACAGCGTTCCCCGCACACCGCTCAGTGAGGAGTACGACTGCACCTACCGCCGTGTGCGCCGACGCAAGCACTCCCTTGGTCAGCCCAACAAGCCTGGTGAGTCCTTTTCTGCTTGCCTCACCTCCTCACCATCCCGCACCATTCCCAGCATCGTGCCAGTTCTGCAAACCAAAGCATCAGCAGAGTTAGAGAGGGGGATTACCACTCAATCACTGCTCTGGCAGGCAACCCCAAAGCAGTGCCTCCGTCCTTGGGATGCTCCAGCCCTACAAGTACCTCTCAGGGAATGTGGACTGATTTTTGTCACGCGTGCTCTTCCCCGAATTAACCTGTTGTACTGCCCCACAGACCCAGACACGGGCACCTCTGATGCAGAGCAGTATCACACCTACTCAGAGCTCACCAACCCGCAGGATCCGCTGAGTAAGGACCAGTGGGATGACGTGGGCAGCAGCACCACCCCCTGTTCCCAGACCAGTGACGATGAGGCCAAGCCTGGCAGCCCCACAAAAGCTGAGCCCTTCCCCCTGTCCAAAAAGGATGACTTTGCCCTACCAGCACTCAGCCTCATCACCGCCAGCGCCAGTGGCACAGAGATCAGCAAGCAGGCGGCAGAGAGCAGCCAGTCCTATGCAGGTACCCACTTCTGCAGTTGGGAGGATGGGGCTGAGGGATGCTTGGGCATGGTGGCCTCACCTTGGGGCAGAGCTACACAACTCATAGATTTGAGAGGAATCATGCTGCTGGCCAGTGGTCTTTGCTGCCTTTTGTCCACAATAGTGTTTGCTCTGTGCCTACAATGCCCTGAGGTTTCACCTCATCCCTGGGGACATCTTTGGATTTCCCCCACGGGACCTGTAGGTGTGTTGGGTACCAGTGTGATGGACTGCTCATGAGCACTTTGGGTGCTAGGGTGGTGGAGTTTCCCATGTACGTCAGAGTGGTGGCTTTCCATGAGCACATTGGGTGGTAGAGCATTGACAGAATGGGAGATGCAAGTCAGAGGTGCTGAGGGGTCTTCTCTTCTTCCAGCCACCCCCCTGGACATCCCCAATATGTTCACCTTCTGGGAGGATCAAAGGCCAAACCATCACCCGGAGCCCCTGCAGCATGTCTCCTTGGTGCACAGCTCACGGGACATCCCCCTGCACAGCGACTACAGACCAGGGCAGATCGAGTCCAGGCTGGAGCTCCTGCAGGCCCAGCTCAGCAGGTAGGCAGGTCCTTGGTGTGTAGGGCTGGGGAGAACCCGGGGAGGGGGGATCTGGGTCATCACCTTCTGCTCTGCAGGGGTGGCTGCACCAGGCTCTGTGTGCAGCAGATTCCATCTCCAGAACCCCTGGGACACTACACTCCTTGGGGAGGAGATGGGAGTGCTTTGCAAATGCAGCAGCTTCTCAAACTGCAAGTCTCACTGCAGTCATGCATCTCATCTCAGCTGTCCCACCAGCCCTGGCATCTGCTGTTCTTTTTGAATAAAAAGGAAGAAACTGCACCTGAGACACAGCTTTAAAGGCCTCAGGCAGCACCTACACAAATAGATGGCACTCCAATACACGGTGCTGCATGTATTAAACTCATTGCACTATTGTAACCATGTGTGTATTTTGGTGTTTCGCCAAGGTGCCAGCTTCAGCGGGGGGGGGAACAGATCTCCCACCTACTCAGTGCTGCCAGGGCTATTGCCTTCAATGAGGGCCAAGACCACTTCTGCCAGAGCTGCTCATTTCCCCCAAGGTTAGGACAAGGCAGAAGGAAGGCACTTATTCATTTTTACATTTTCTTCTATTACAGAGTTCAGAAAGCCTGGCACCGGCCCATCTTGCTCCCATCTGTCAGCACAGACAGCTGGCCTGAAGAGCTGGTCCAGGTTAAAACTAACCATTGCATTTTTCCCACCTCCGGTGTAGTTTTAACTTTGCTCAGTTCCCTGTTCCAGATCTTGGTTTGGCAACACAAAAAAATTAGGCAGGGAAAGACTTTGTGGCAGGAGAGAGGCAGTAGGACCAAAAATCTAAAAGTTTCCCTGAACAGCACCAGAAAACCAGCATCATCCCCAGGCAGCCAAGTCAACACCTCCTCCTGCACAGGGTCTGGCTCTTGCAGGATGCACTGTGCTAACACCAAGCTGCTCTGTCCTCAGGCTGGAGTCCAGGATGTCGTCAGACATTAATATAATCCTCCAGCTTCTGCAGCGCCAGCTGTCCCAAGTGCCGCCTGCGTACAGCCCCATTTCACCATCCTCTCACAACCTGGCCATGTATGGCATCGTCCCACGGAGCCTGGAGCCGCTCACCCCCTGTGCACCCCTGGAGGATGAGCAGCGGATGGCCCCAGGGCAGGTAAGGTCACCCCTCGTGGCTTCCTTCTGCCCTCAGATGATGGGTCCTGGAGAGCCAGTGGTCCTCTCCAGTCTCCCTGTGTGCAAAGCACAGCTAAGTTCCTTTGGGTCCAGGCAAAGCCCAGGGGTCTTGAAGCAGGAGGTCTGCTTGGAGATGCTTCTGCCCAGTCCATCACTGATTTGTGAGCACAGGTTGCCCAGTCAGTAGGGAAGTACATGGGTTCCTCTGTTCTGAGGCTTTCCAAGCAGAAAAACAGCATTTGGAGAACTGATCGAGCGAGAAGAGTGCTTGTCTGCTTTGCTTTACTTTTGTCATAACCCACCTGGTTCCTCCTTTCCTATCAGAGTCCGAGCTACACGGAGGTAGAAAAATTCCACTTGAAATCCAGGGACTCCTTGTCAAGTGGGATGCACCTCACCGTGGCATCCGATGAAACCATGACAGTCTACTCCGAGCAGGAGCACCACTCCCCACCTCTCCCGAACCCAGAGCCTCCCAACCAAAGGGCACCAAACACCCAGGGACTCTTGCGGGGCTCTCGTTTCCCCTCCCTCCCTGAGCACTTGGAGGCATCTTCCGAGCACCTGGACATTCAGAGACACCTCTCCGACCCAGTGCTTCCTGGAAGTTAGAGACGTGGGGGCTGCAAAGCAAGTCAAGAGGAACCTCAACTGTGAGCTCGGTCAGTTGATGTTGATTTTGACTGCAGGGGTAAGACAGAGGACAATGCCATTGGCTCAGGGGTATAATTTGTAACTGTCTTCTGCCACCGTGAAAGGAAGCATAGTGTGGCTGGCTTCCAAGATCAACGTTT
This sequence comes from Tympanuchus pallidicinctus, assembly GCF_026119805.1. Taxonomy (NCBI): domain Eukaryota; kingdom Metazoa; phylum Chordata; class Aves; order Galliformes; family Phasianidae; genus Tympanuchus; species Tympanuchus pallidicinctus. Next base: position 298,800 of record NW_026294755.1, on the reverse strand, counting down.
TCCAGCGGTTCCCATAGAGTAGATTTAATTTGCACATTCTAGTGAACCCAGAGCAGTTCTTTCTTATGGCCACCAACAGGCTGGCTAGGCCAAACAGCACCCACACCTCTTCCTTGCCAAGGCTTCCTCTCCAGAACAGCACAAGCCCAGCGAGCCACAGCATCCAGAGGTGAGCAAACGCACAGCTTTCAGCTGCAAGGCCACTTTGCTGTCAGCTCTTTGGAGCAGGGACCACTGTGTCGGTACTGGGCTTTGCCCAGTAGAGCCCATGGGCACTACAAAAGAGTATTCACTGGACGAGGAGGAGAGCTCCACAGTGCAGGTGGGAAGCCCAGGACAAGGAGAGAAGCTCTCCCTGTCCTACCTGATGGCCACCAAGACACTAAGGGCCAACAACCCCTGCCACATCAGCGCGCTTCAGCACGAGTCCTAGGGCACTGACTTCTCCAGCAAGGCCAACTGCGCCTTGCAAACCCCAACACGCATCCCCCAAATCCCCATATGAACCTAACCGGTCATCGACCTGGACATAAAGCACAAAACTCAAAAGCACAATCCCAGAAAGCTGAAAAGTCCCAGACGCTTCACGTCCAGTCCTTCCTCCCAGCTTCTCTCTTTTGATAAAGGTTTGATAGATGCTTCCTCCTCCTCAGCCCCTTCCCTGGCAGACTCCCGCAGCATCCCTTAGGAGAAGCCCACTTAGCACTGCCGCCTTGCCATTCGGTTAGATGCTGTGACAGTCCTAGGCCAACTGCTCAAGTAACATATTGAGCTCCCTTTGAGAGTAGTAAAACTGTGAGCGTCTCTTTCTCTGGAGTTTTAGTGTACACTTTGCTAATAAAGATGTTTTTGGCACCTGACGTGGATTACAGCTGTGTTTGTGGGAAGGATCACCACGGGCAGTACAGAGCAAGCTGCTGATCTGTAAAGATCCCTGAAAGTCATTGAGTTTCCCAAGTTGGAAGGGACCCCTAAGGATCACCGAGCCCAACCCTTGATTCCACACAACACCATACAAAAACCAGACCCTACATCTGAGAGGGTTGTTCAGCCACTTGTTGAATTTCAGTAGCTCAGGGCTATTCCTGCTGCCCTGGGCAGCCTTTCCATGCCCACGGCTTCTTCCAGAGACCATGGGGCCAATGGTGCCCACATGTAGACCAAGGATGGGGCTGGTGGGCCTTCACCGCATAACTCCTTCCCAGCAGGACACAGTTCAGTCTTGGCAGCTGTCACAAAAAGCTCTCCTACTTCCACCAGCACGCTGCTGTTCCCCCGCGTACAAAAAACAATTCAGCAAACACACCTCAGGCAGCGCTTGCCCTTGGAGCAGCAGGAGCTCCATCTCCATCTCCATCCCCCATTACAGCAGCTCCAAGGGCAGCGTCCTCCTCAGGCAGGGTGCAGATCTGCCTCTCCCCAGCTGATCTCCGGACGGGAACTCCCCCAGCCCGCAGCCCCCCATCCCACAAAACCACTATTTATATCCAGGCCGGCTCAGGTTTCAGCTCCTTGCAGCAGCTGGGATATCTCATCCCCCTGCCGTGCCCCAGCCCAGAGAACCAAGAGGCCTCGGGGCTGCTGAGGACCTCCTCTGTGAGCAGCTGGGGAATGCCCATATCCCGAGCTGGGTCCCAGCGATCCAGCGGTCCCAACACGAGGGGCCAGAGCCAGGCACCGGGCTTCAGCCTGCACAGGGGTTTCCTGAAAAGCAGTGCGCAGTTCCAGGTACTCCTCAACGCCGTTGTGTGCTATTAGAAACGAAACCCCATAATTAAACTTTATTTAGTTGTAGATAAGCTCGTCTTCATCTGCTACTCGGAGAAGACAGGACTCGAACTCGCCACAACACTGAAAGCCCGACAAGCTCCCCTTAACTGCCTTGGGCTTAGGTTGACTGACACAGTTTCCGACCAATCGGATATTAGTAAGGGCTCAAGAGCCCGCCTCGCGCCACTGCGACCCCCGGAAGCCAATGAGATGTCGAGAACGAGCGCGGCCTCCCTCTTGGGCGGGGTCGAAAGCAACGGTAGGTTATACAGGCAGGGAGGCGGGCCCTCTTTGGGATTGAAAGTCAAAAAACCAATAAAAGACTGAATTGGGCTAAATGGACAAAAGAAGTAACCAACAGATGCTCGAAGTGCTAATTGACAAGCAACACAGCCAACCCACAAGCAGCGGGCGGGGCTACTCGCGTGGCTTCCGCTCCCGTTGTGTGAGGAGCCGAATCGCGAACGGCCTCCGCGCTTTTCTCGCCGTCTCCGGGGTCTGGAGCCCGGCCTGGGGGCGCGGCGCCGTGCTGCGGCCTCCCCCGCTCCCCGCCACCTCTCCAGCCTCGCTCCTCTTCCCCTCGGCCCTCCCCGCCAATCCCGCTCTCCTCGGCCGGGCCCAGGGCTGCCCTCAGCCTCGCTCCGAGCTCAGCCCGCGCCCCATCTCTGCCGAGCCCGCTGCTCCCCTCAGCCCCGCCGGGGCCCCTTCGGCTGAGCCATGTCTCTGCACGGCAAGCGGAAGGAGATCTACAAATATGAGGCGCCTTGGACCGTATACGCCATGAACTGGAGCGTGCGGCCGGACAAGCGATTCCGTCTGGCGTTGGGCAGCTTCGTGGAGGAGTACAACAACAAGGTGGGGATCTTCCCGTCCGTGCCGAGGGCTGGGCGGGCCGCAGGGAGCTGTTGGAGGGGTTGGGATTGGGGTGGGGGGGCGGCCGGTGCTGCTCCTAACGCGAGTGTGTGCGGCTGTTATTCAGCGTGACAGAAAGCTCACGGCCTGGAGTGGAGTTTGCGCGTATATCGGCTGTGTGGGACTCTGTTAGCAGTGTTGTGCCCTTCTCGTGGTGCTTTCACGTGGAACTGGGGGTGTTGATTGATGCTTGGCTGGACACGAGCCAGCAACGTGCCCGGGTGGCCGAGAAGGCTGATGGCATCCTGGCCTGCATCTGGAACGGTGTTGCCAGCAGGAACAGGGAAGTAATCGTCCCCCTGTACTCAGCTCTGGTGAGGCTGCACCTTGAGTACTGTGTCCAGTTTTGGGCCCTTCGCTGCAAGAAAGACGTTGAGGCCCTGGAGCGGGTTCAAAGAAGGGCAACAAAGCTGTGAGGTGTCTGGAGCACAGGCCTTACGAGAAGAGGCTGAAGGAGCTGGGATTGTTCAGTCTGGAGAAGAGGAGGCTCAGGGGCCTCATTGCTCTCTATAACTACCTGAAGGGATGTTGTAGTGAGCTGGAGGTCAGTTTCTTCTCTCATGTAACTAGTGATAGGACTGGAAGAAATGGCTTCAAGCTGCATCAGGGAAGATTTAGGCTGGACGTTAGGAAATACTACTTTTCTGAAAGAGTGTTCAGGCACTGGAATGGGCTGCCCAGGAGGTGGTGGAGTCATCGACCCTGGAGGCATTCAAGGAATGGTTGGATTTTGTGTTGAGGGAAGTGGTTTAGTGAGAGCTGTTGGTGATGGGTGGATGGTTGGACTGGATGATCTTGAAGGTCTTTTCCAACCTTGGTGATTCTGTGATCCTGGAACGCTGTGCTTATAAGTCTATAAGCTGCTTTCACCGACTCCTCAGTGCCTTTGCTTTTCTCTGAGGAGATGATGAGATTGTGTCTTCAGTGTTTCCCCACTAGATCTAAGCAGGGAGGATTACACTGCCCATCCTTTCAGACACCTGAGCTATCCTACCTCAGCAGCATGCACTCGTCTGTTGTGATGGATGTGCACGAATGGAGGAGAGATGAGGAGACAGACATGGCTGTAGAGCATCCTGAAGTCTGCGTGCAACTAACGGTGCTGCCAAAGTAGCTTTGTGTGTTTATATCGTGTGTGTTTTGCAGCTTTGTCAGGCTGCTTCATGGAGAAAATCGTTTCAAAAGTTGGTGTTGGGGGTTGGGCTTCATGGAGGGTGCATTGAGATGAGGTGATGGTCAAGCAAGGATGGTATTTCTTTCAGGAGTTTAATGAGTGCCCTTGCAGCAGCCCTGGATGTGATGCTCCCATGTGAGCCAATGGTCTGGCTAGATGTGAATTGCTGGTGAGTGCTTTGTGGATCTGGGAAGGCTGCTTTCCAGACAGGTCTGAGCTTGCAAACTTGTTTTCTGCAGTGTGTACTCTGAGAACCAGCAGTAACAACTTTCCAAACATTTTTTGGTTGTTGTTGAGAAGTGGTAGAGCTTGTTAATTAGGGGTATGTTTCTGTTGCATTTACATCCTTCTGTTTGGATGGTTCCCTGGGGGTTGCTCCCAGTTACAATGTGATCAGGTCTGCTTTTCATTTCAGGCTTCAAGTATAAAGGCAGTTGAGTCAGCAACCCTTTCTATTTCAAAAAACAACAGCAACAACACCCAAACCAAAAACTTTGCACTCAAAGTTGCTGCAAACAGGAATTGTGTGGGACTGCGTAAGCTCCAGCTGTTTGTAAATGCTCCCCAGAGCTTCTCCTGGTCTCTGTGCTTCAGGAATAGCCGTTCTGTTGGCTTCAGTTCCATATAAGCGCCAAGTGTTATGAGATTTAATTAGTGTGTAAAGCAGGAAAGTAGTTGTATGAGAATGGGATGCCAGCCCGGATGCTGCTGCTGCTACAGAAGTGAAGATGTGTCATTAAAAATGGAAGTTGTACAATAAATACAGTGAAAGATGACCTTCGCTTTGCTGAGACGTTTTGCCACGCTTCTGATAATTCAAAGGGAGAAGGGAGGATTGCGTGGCCTTTTTGCTTTGATGTTTGTCACGGTGCTTTCAGTACAGTCTTCTTTACTTCTGTTTTATACTGCCAACTTCTGACATCAAAATACGCATAGAAGTGCAAGTGACACCAAGTGAAAGGAAAATGGAAGAGATAATGGAAGCTCTCTTCCACTTTAACTTTCTCTGTGTGTTTTGAAGGCTTTTGACAAGCTCCAAATGCCATTTCTGTTCTGCCACTGCAGTGTTTTGTTCTAAACAACTGACTTCTTTCCTTCCCCTGCTATACTGAAAACCAGTTCAGAATAGCAATTGTAGGTTTCTGAACATGTAACCGAATAGGTGGCTGCATCTCTCCCTCATTACCCTTCTGTGTGTTTGGGTTTGTTTTTTTTTTTAAGGTTCTTAGTGCATTAAATCTTTTCTAATTGTTGCAGCGGAATTCCTGGTTGTTTTTCTATTCCTGTAGTAATTACCAGAGCCTGAAATACTTAAGGTTTCATACATAAAATGGCTGTTTACACCTCTGTTCTGGATGGATTCAGTTCCATCAGCTGCCAAGCCATGACTTACTGCTGCCCCCAGCTCCCAGACTCTTGGAACCTCTGTCAGCTCTCCCACTAACAAGCTGGATGGCACACAAGAAAGCTGATTGCTAAGATCTCTTTGAACCCCAGAGGAGTTTTGTTTCAGCTCCTACACCTGTGCTCATCAAATCACTGGTACAGAAAGAGAGATGACTTTGCTCCAGGGGAAAGGACTAAAATTATTCAGGCTAGGTTTTCCTGAGCTTCTTGAATCAGCAGACTGCTGTCAGGCTTCAGAATGCCTCATGGATCACAGGCGTAACGGGAGGGAGCTGAGGTGTTCCTAAGTTCTGCTGGTAATGCTGCAGGATCCTGCAGGCTTTGTGTATCTGTAATGATCTGTGGCAAACAAGGAGAGGCTGATTTCAGGATCTGTCTGTAAGGCAAAAACTCTGCTTCAGGAGGAAGCGGTGCTGCGCACTGTTTGGAGCAGACTGCTGGGTTATGGCTGCATGCTGTCACCTTCTGCATCCTGCCTCCAATCAGAGAGCATCCAGTGTGGCACTTCGACCAGGGAGCTGTTTTGGGCTTTTTTTGGTAAGGTTTAGGTTTGTTTAAAAAAAAAACAAATTGAATGTTGGAGATTAAATGGAATGGTGAGAGCTGTCTGATGGAACGAGACCCTAAAATAATTATGAAATGTCATCTTTTGGATCACATGGAGGAGTTTTTCAGAAGTTACCAAAAGCAGGTTAAAGGCACTTCTGTACTCATACGTAGTGTTGCAAATCAACCTGATGTTAATAAGGCTCCAGTTGCGATAGGAAAATCCACGTCCAATCACAACCTATCTGGGTGTGTGGGAGAAACAGATAATTATGTAGCATTTCTGGCTGCTGTCACAGCATAACTGCGAAACCAGTGGAGATTGAAGACCCTCATTTTCCCACCAGAATGAGTTACAGGTAGATGTGGAAGGTTTGGATCCTGACTAACAGTTACTTTCCTCAGCCTTAGCTGGCCTAGACTTCAGGTGCTGCTTGATGCTGAGCTGCCTGCAAACCTTGCCTTGCTCGCAGGAGGGACACACGGGGCTCTTGTATTATTAGCATCCTGAACACAGTTCCGTCTTTCCATCCCCCTGTGCTCAGGCTGCACAGTGGGGTGGATAAGAGGGATTCTGTGCGTGTTGTGTGTGATCAGACCGTTGATTATACTGAGCTAGGAAGGAATAGAACTGCTCAAGCAGTGTTTTCTGCTTCTGTCTCTGCCTCCTGCTCAGAATCGTCACAGGCTGCTGTCAGGTCTGACAATCAGCGTCAAACTGATCTTCAGCAGTTGCCAAGAGATCTTGTGTCACTTAGCAATTTTTATTCTCTAACCTGGCCTTGCATTAAAAACGTCAAAGATGCAAAGATGTTGGATTGCTGCATGGTTGTTGCTTTTTCTCCCTGTGAGGTTAAGCATGAATATGCAGTGCGTGTGTGTTTCAATTCACACCAGCTAAAGTGATTTCTCTGCTGCTTTACATTTGCTTTGGTTATGGCTGTGTGATACACTCACAGTGACTTGAAAACAGTGTAAGCAAAGGAAAAGAAATGATTGGAAATTGCTTGTCTTCTGATTCTGTCCTTGCCACCAGATTTTCTATGACCAAGGACAATTTGCTTCCTTTGTAAAATCTGCTTAGGGTTTCTGATCCCTAAAGGAGTTAGAAAGCTTTTTGTCAGTCACTTCAGAAGGCTGGGAGGCTCTTGGCGGGATCCTGTTGTAGTGTGAAGCATAATAAGGAGTTGCTGTAATGAAAAGAGCACAAGGCAGACATCCAGCTAAGCTTCTAAAAACAGCCTGTATGTTTTCTAGGGGTCACCACAGTGTGAGAGAGATGCATCTTCAGTTTGACAAGGGGAAGGTTGGCATTTATTAGGAGCATCTCTAAATGCACTGGCAACTGCTGATGTTACAGTGGAAGGTCTGCTAAAGGACTTGTGTTGGTGGATACAGTAGATTTCCAGACAAGTTTAAACATATGGTTTATTAACCATATTGCTTATGGGAGAATGTGTAGGAATTGTCCAGATAAACATCTTAGAATAAATCTGTTAAGCCACAGCCTCCAGGAGGAAGCCATGTGTGGAAAGTATTAGGAAGTTCCTACCACGAGCAGCTTACAAACTCACTGCAGTGAGTTGTCCTCTTTCTGTTTGTGTTTGGACAGCATGAAACACAGTGGGGCTTTCATGCTGCTTAGGTTTTGCAGTCACTGCTGGGGTAAACATGTCCTCCCAGTCCGTATTGTTCTCTGAACCTTTCTGACATGTCAATATTTTTCTAATAACATCATGTCTGGACTTCAGGCATTACTTCAGGTGTTGTCATAACCAAGCAATGTGGAGATAGTTTCTTGTCTGCTCTGTCTTGCCTCACTTTCACAACTGGGTGTTATCTCATTATTCTGTTAAGAAAACAAACACCTAATTTGGAGATCAGCTACATAAAACCTGGCAGCAGACCTCCTTCCTTTGTCCTTCTCTCACAAAACACTTGAATAATTATGTAAACATTTTCCTCTTCGCCCTCCATTTGTCAAGTTTGAATTCTGTTTACTTTCTGACTTTGGAATGGAATTAATCTGTATTTCAGTTTTGTGCACTTGTGACAGAACGCGTTTGTTAATGTGCCATTGAAAGCAGCCTGGTAGCTCGCTGATGGTGCCTTGTTCAGTCTGTAGGGTTTTAGCCAAGAGCACGATGATATGAGCTTTAATTGTTGGCCATGGCTTGCCTGACTCTGAAGCATCACTGTCAGCATCAGTTTGGTTAAAGGTGAGTTGGAATAATTCTTGACCAGTTTATCATTTAAACAGGGCTTTGCAGTATGGAGAAGAGAAGGGTGGTCTTTAATCCTTTAAGAGATTGGATTTTGCTTCACTTAAGATCATCTCTTCAAAGCAAAGTGCTGTGGTGATTATGAGCATTCCACTTAGACTCCTAGCTGAGGCTTGTAGGCAGAGCTTTAAATATTCCTCATTCCACTGACATGATGGTCTTTTTTAATTATCCTTGAGGTTACAAAAGGCGTCCCTCTGAAATGCACTCAGTCTTAACGCTGTAATTATACACTATTATTTGGATAAAAATCCTTTCTTTTAAATATGGTTTTATACAGGTACAGCTTGTCGGTTTGGATGAGGAGAGTTCAGAGTTCATCTGCAGGAACACCTTTGATCACCCTTACCCCACCACAAAGCTCATGTGGATCCCAGACACCAAGGGAGTGTATCCAGACCTGCTGGCAACCAGTGGTGACTACCTGCGTGTGTGGAGAGTGAGTAAATCCAGTTCTGTGATTCTAAATTCTCCTTGGGAAATGGCAAACTGTGACATGAACTGTGTTGCACGTCGATCTCGTTTTCACTCGAAACCAGATGTTTCACTGTCCTTTCAGGATGTTTTGCACTTGCTGCAGTGTCAAAGTTAAGACATAAAATGAAGTCAGAGCACCTGATACCTTACTGTTGTTTCTTTTTAACCCAGTAATAATGTTACAAATTATGAAGGCTCCAGGAGCAACAGATCTGTGATGACAGTTGCTGTTGGAATCACCTCGGTGAAAATAGGGGTGGTGATTGTTTTCCAGAGCTTTTAAGTTGTAAAGCTGAGAGGATAGAAACCTGGGGTTAATACCTGGTGTGTTGGGGTTAATACCTGGTGTGTTGGGGTTAATACCTGGTGTGTTGGACGTGCAAGTGGAACCAGTCATGTGATATTGCTATTTCAGTCAGGTGCTTTGCTTTTTTAAAGGTGGGTGAAACAGAAACCCGGCTGGAGTGTTTGCTGAACAATAACAAGAACTCTGACTTCTGTGCTCCACTAACATCATTTGATTGGAATGAAGTGGATCCTTACCTCCTCGGTGAGTCTGACAAAATGAAAAAGACACGCTCTTGAATTAAGTCTGGTGAAGTCCCAGTGTGATTGTGTTTGGCTTTTTGGTTTTAACTCGAGGCTTAAGGGATGGAGAAGTTCATCCCAGAGCTGCATCTTCCACACAAATTGAGGTAGACATAAGCTATTTACACTCTATACCCATGTAATGTGAAAGACTGTATTAGCAGCTGAAAGGTTTGGGTGATTGAAATGCATGATAGACTGCTTGACATTCTTGATTTTAACTCTGTGCTGTCCTTGTGGCTGTTGTGGTCTGTAGGTGTCAGAAACTATTGCTGCTTAGAGCATTAGTGTAACTTGCAGAATTGTGCTAGTTTGCTAATATTTTGCTAAAAGAAGTGCTTTTGTTTCAGGTACTTCCAGCATTGACACAACCTGCACTATTTGGGGTCTGGAGACAGGACAGGTTCTGGGAAGAGTGAATCTGGTCTCTGGCCATGTTAAGACCCAGCTTATTGCACATGACAAAGAGGTGATGGATATTTTTGGTTGTTTACATTGCACTTTATTTTCAAGCAGTAAAGGAACAGAACTTTTGTTTTCCCCTTTTTTTCCTTGAGAAATCTGATCATTCAAAAATCTAATGGTCCAAAATTAAGATTTGAGTTTCACGTGCATTAATTATAGGTAAGATTCAGTTTTAATATATTACGAGCTAATTAAAGCTGTTCTATCAGCTATCAGAACTACTCTGCTCACTCATCATAGAACCTGGATTTGAGAATGTTTGTTCTACAAGGTTATGCTGCAGAATATTTCAGAAAAATGAGGTAAAACATCAAACTGGAGTTGTAATCAAATGCCTATCAAAGGCAGTAAACATCTTACAGGATTCTTTCATTTTGACATAAAATCTGAGTCCAGAAAGTAAATATGTTCTGTTTCAGTGAATAATCCTGTAAAGACATGACTCGTTCTTTCCCTTCCCTTTGGCAAATAACTGAAGAACTTGCCAGGAAACTCAAGTATTAAACAAAAACTGTTAACAGTTGTAGTAACAATTTCTGCTGTCTGTATGGGAAATCCATTTAGCTATGAATTAGGAGGCAGTGTGTTCACTAAACCCGGGCTGTATTTGTTCTGTTTTGGTGTTGAGCAGGTGTATGACATAGCATTCAGCCGTGCAGGTGGTGGGAGAGACATGTTTGCTTCGGTTGGTGCTGATGGCTCAGTGAGGATGTTTGACCTCCGTCACCTGGAGCATAGCACCATCATTTATGAGGACCCACAGCACCACCCATTGCTGCGTCTCTGCTGGAATAAGCAGGATCCCAACTATCTTGCCACGATGGCCATGGATGGCATGGAGGTAAGGCACTAGAAGGAACAAGGCAATTTGGGGGAGGTGGCATGGTCATTTACACTTAGCTCTTAAAATGAGGGTGCAGTGTCAGTAAGTGGAATATGAAAAGGGCCAATTCTTACTGCAGTCATTCCAGTAGGAGGCAGAGGTATGTTTGGCATTATAAACATGAAGGTCTCTGTGCCCCCTATATATTTCAGCCAGTTTTTGAGGGTTCTGTGAGCCAGTAGCAGCTTTCACATAAAATCATAAGTGCAAGTATTTTAGTCTCCTTGTTCTTTCTCTAAGGCAGTGTACCTTAGATTTTTACCTGTGTGCTTGAGGGAAGCATGAGTCACTTTTTTTTTTCTTCATAACTCACAAGCCTTCTCCTATGTGAGGTCTGACTACTTTTGAAAGGCACACGATGTGCTGACCAGCTAGAAACTGTTCTTTGAGAACAGTGTGTGCTTGCCAAATGCATCCTTTAGGGAGGTATTTAAAGCCTTAGTTCAAAACTCTTTGTTTTCTGGATGGGATGAGGTGTGGAAATACAAGTTATTAACTTGGTTTGATTTTTGTTTCTGAAGGTTGTGATTCTAGATGTCAGAGTTCCCTGCACTCCTGTTGCCAGGTTAAACAACCACAGAGCATGTGTAAATGGAATTGCTTGGGCACCTCATTCTTCCTGCCACATTTGCACAGCAGGTAAGTGTGGAAAGAGATTCTTGATCAACCTCTCACTGTCTCTGCTGGTGAATCTCTGGGAGTCTCTCATTACACTTGCAAAATCCTCTCTTCCCAAAATCTAAAGCAATTCTCATCCTGCCTTTTTGCTAAAGATTATTTGCAGTTTACAAGCACTCTGATAGTGACTTGCTTAACACTTCTATGGGAATAGGCAGCTACTAGGGTTTATCGGGTGAAAGTAGTGAGCCTGGTGCCCTGACTGTGCATCTCCTTTGGCTAAGCTATTTTATTTCAGTGCTGCTCAACTTCTTTTGCAATTTAATTCCTAAGTGTTTGCACTTTGAGTTCCACCATTTGTGTTTTTAACTTTGTCCTGGGTGAAGATGTGTACAAATTCTTCTTGGAGCTCTATCACTGTATCTGTCTCACTTTCTTATCTGAAGTACAAGGGCTGTATTCAAGCTAGCTTTTTCCTACACCCCTTTTAGTAGCCATGTGTGGATGTTTGGTTGTAAATTGGTCCCACTTAGGACTTCATTTTCTTTTGTAGCGGATGACCATCAGGCTCTCATCTGGGACATCCAGCAAATGCCTCGTGCCATTGAGGACCCTATCTTGGCCTATACAGCAGAGGGAGAAATCAACAATGTACAGTGGGCATCAACTCAGCCAGACTGGATAGCTATCTGCTACAACAACTGCCTGGAAATTTTGAGAGTGTAACACTGCTGCTTCATGCCTAACTGAGGCAGGGCTGTATAATTTCCCCACCCCTCTAAAGTAAGAACAACACAAGTCAAGTGGCCAGTATCTGTTGTTGCTTTGCATCTACTGTTCCAAGAAACTGTTACAAGAATCAATGGCAGGTGTCTTCTGTCTCTCCAAGACTCCAGAATGCAGAGACACGCTGAGCCTCTTGGACCTTTCGGGTTCTGGTTTTCTTTTTTTTTGTTTTGTTTTGTTTTTCCTGCAGTTAAAGTTCTGTATATTTGTTTGTTGACTGTGTTAATAAGCTTGCAGGCTTTAAGTTGCTGCGTGTGTCCAGGTGTTTGTCAGCTAGCGGGGCGGCACATCGAGCTGGTTTAATAGATGCAAGTGCAAAACAAGGTGGGGAAAAAGATGGTAATGTTAACAGCCACCTTGGCAGGAATCTTTGTCGTTCCTGTTGTTGCTGCCTCTAAACTGTTTAAACATTTGTATGTTTTTTATATATTGGGCTAACTTTCTATTGAGTAAGGCTTTTCTCCCGAATTCTTACTTTTGATATGTGATCCACTTCCATGTACCCAAAGCAGGATATCTTTGTTGATACAAATCACAGTAACACTGCAGGCTCCCTGGCAGTCAAGGCCTGCCAGAACTAACTGTTGCCTTGGCTCTCAATACCTGGTTACCTGGTGCTGTGAAGTACAAGTACTTGTTGCACAATTTCTTTACACTTTTCTGATGCTAGAGGCAATTGCTACTATGGTAGGCCTTATTTTTAAATTATAACTGAATTTACTGTGTGTCTCCTGCAGTTGTGTTAGCTAACAGAACGGAAATGGGTTTCAGACAGAAGGTATTTGCATGACTTGAGCTCCCTCTGAGGGAAATGACTTCAGAAAAAAATGTTATTTGTAATAATGGACTCTGGACTGACGTTTCCAATGAAATGATTTCACCTTAGAGGGCTTACCATCTGAACCAAAATAAAATGGTTTCACACTTTGTAGCTTGCTTGATTGGCAAGATCTTGTGGTTAACCTGTACCATGGAGCTTCTTTGCATTTGTTCTGTGTTCTGGGAGTTCTTGAAAGGAGTACACTTTTTTCCTAAATGTATTTGCTTTGTACTGTCAGGTCTTGTTGAATGAGCGAGATGAGTGGGAAGAACTCATCCACTATGCAGATGAAAGCTGTTTCTCTGAAAGAAATAATTCTCTGATGCTCAGAAGACAGATTTCAAGTGAAAGAAACAGTGCCACAGAGGCTGTAGTTTGGTGCTTGTCATCCTTGTGGCTCTTTGAGATGCATCCAGGGGCGTCTGTTTCTGTTTCAAATAGTGGAATGCTCCACGGTAATAGGGTGCAATCAGAGCTGAGTGGATTAGACAAGCTAAAAATCCTTACTAAAGTCTTAATATAACACAGGTGTTGAGATAAAAGCTCCACAGTACTCTTCTTCCAATGAAGACATGACAGCTGTAGCTGGGCCCTGGGAGCACACAGCTGAGTTGTGATGGAAATGTCAGAAACAATCAGCGTTGTCTTTCTACCTGATGTACATTCACCTACAACTGCAGAGCAAAGTTGTGTGTTGTCAGCTTGTGTGGGGAAGGCAAGTTAGGAAAAGGGATTGCAGGGAGACAGCAAAGCTGATGTGGAAAGCACTGTCCAATACAGAATGGACTCTGGAAAGTTGTGTTGTCCTGGACATAAGAATGTTCTTGCACAGATGACTTCTTGACATGGAGCTTAGAAAAGCACTGCCTTGCAAATCTGCTTGCGGTTCATTAAAGGCAGCATTACTGCATCACCTCTTCTGACATCAGAGCCAAGGACTCCTAGCAGTTTAAGCTCATGTTTTGTCAGTGGCATCCTCTGTTCAGCTGTGGGATTTTTGACAGCAGGTTTCATTTGGTTTGGCAGTCGGTTTTCATGATGCTGAGAGTAGAGTGTTCCACAGGCAACTTGATGTAGATGTCAGAGCATTATTAGCCAAGGAGCTGGGTTATAACTTCCACAGTAGTGTTTCACTGTAAATTGTAAAATACTCAGAATTAAGTGAAAATTAGGGTTTTCTTAACAACCTATAATTACATTCACAGCTATAGAAGCTATTAGAAATACATCCCCTGACTTACAATGTAGTGTTTAGTTATGAACAGTAGGCATAAAGTCCTGTGTCACTGAGAGAGATTCTAACTTTGGCTTGGAGTGCAAGCTTAATTGTTACTAGACAAGCTCTCAATTTGATTTGTGGCTTGGGGAAGGATGGGAACTACCAGAAGTCCTCTTCATGTTTCAAAGTCTCACCCTTGCATGGGTGGCATGAGTTAAAAGAGACGAACATGCCTGCAGCTTGGCAGCAGGTTTGTTTTAAGCAACTGTAGAATTGTTCTTTAAAAAAGATATAAGCTGATTCAGTTGAAAATCAAGTGGCTAAAAGATTCCACAGGCTGTACTTAATGGCAAACAGTGTTCCTCAAGGAATAGAATCTGTTGTGCTGTGATGGTAGGAAGTGCGTGCATGGAGGGGCTGATCACCAAATATCCAGGTAGCTTTTGCTAACGTTAGAGAACTACTGTCCTGCTGTGAACCCAACGAGTGTCAGCCCCTCCATTCATGAAACTGATTGAAGTTCACTCGTGGAATTGAGTTCTCATTCCAAACTACTCAAAGGCAAGTGAAGGAATTTTGTAGACTCCACGGGATTCTAAATAAAGCATGTATCCTGTTTGTTTAGCCAGTTGATCTGCCTCCTAGATCTGTAACATGTTGCTTTGGGCATCATCTGTTGTCATTCTTCATATGAAATTACATTTGAAATCACTGGAGGCTGTTTTGGAGCAGGGAAGCGCTGCTTAAAATAGCTGCTTTTCAGAGAAGTCGCTTGGAAGGTTAATGACTGAAAAGATAAGAAAATCCTCATGGGTGAGATGTTCTCTAGTGGAAATGGCACTTCATAAAGAGAGGAAGTGAGAGACTTGGATGCCCTTCTGCCAGCACCTGCTGACACAGTGGCAGCAAGCTGACTGCCTGCTTGCTGGTTCAAGTTGATTTGCAAGGTAAAATAAAACCTTGAGATTTGTCACTGTAGCCTGCGAGTCAGAAGATACAGTGTAGCTCATTTTGTTGGCTTAACGTTCAGTTCTGTTAGTAAGAAACCCCCATAAGCATTACTTTTTTTTTTTTTTTTTTCCCCAAAGTTCACACATAAAAATACTTCAGTGTTTGATCTTTATTATTTTGTGCTCGCAGGATGCAGAGCAACTGCTTTCAACTGCCTCATATCCCCTGAGTGTGGATTGACACCAAGGGAGGAGTCTGAGCGTCAGTGAGGTTAGAAAAACAGAAAATCGCTGTTGTTGGTCCAGATATGATTTTGATACTTGTACAGAAATGTCACTTTTCTCTGACTTCATAGTTCGTAGCACTTCGGTTGATTGATTCCAGATATGCTGTTGTCTGGTCGTTGTGTTCTGTTGAAGCCAAGCTTTCTGTAGGTTTCTACTGTTGTGTGGGCAACTGGTTGTGAGTGTATTGGCTCTCAGTCAGGAGATATCAGTCATGTGGTGCCTCATTAGTGAGGCTGAAAACCTACAGAAAAGAAGATGGATGTGAATTAGTGTTGTCGTATGCAAACTCTTCATTGTCAGAATGGCCTGTGGTCGGTTGCATCTACTGGACTTGTACTTCTGTGTGCAGGGATTTAAAAGGCAAGGATTTGAGTGCTTTGACAATCTATTTAGAAAGGAAACGGTGGTTTCAGAGAGTGATATGAAAGGAGACTGTTAATACAAGTTGTTCCTTGTGGAACCTTGAAATGTACTTAAAAGGGGAGGCATTGCCTCTCATAAGTCAAAGTTAATGATCCTTTCAAAACTTAGCTGTAATTACTCTCCTGAATGTTCTAGATAATACTGAAAAGATCTATTTTTGCCTGGTGTCGCAGTGAGAAAGCTGCATCAGTCTCAACTACAGATCACTGCCTACCAGGGATAAGGTGAGGGGAGTCCAATATTTTGGAATTTGCAGATGCTCTTGTGCTTGTTTTAAATCTAAATTAAAAAGCTGAGTGTGTCTGTTTTGTTCTCTTGCAGATGGCACTTTAACAAGTATATTTTTGGTAAGATTAGGAGGAGAGTCATCTTTTCCTCAGTCTTTTTATGGTAGCCGTTTTGTGTTTTGTATGAAATGTTAAATACAACAGTCACTGCAATCCTTAACTGGCTATGGTTGTCAGTATCTAGTGGGCCCTTATCTGTTTCTCCTAAACACCAATACCATGAGCACTTCACAATACTGTTAATGTTAAAGTGAGGCTCTCTAGTTAGAGAACGGCACAACCTTACGAGGTCAACTTGTATTTTAGTGCTGCTTGTCACCTTTTTGCTTTGTTTAGGAACTTGGCAGTGTCTGGAAATCCTTGAGTTTGAACGTGATGGCAGTAGGGGCAGATTAGTCGTGTGCAGATGTAAATGGATTCTTCAGATGACATTTTTAGGATTGAACAACTCCTGCTGATGGTAAATTGATACAACCTGGATCCTTGAGCCTGGAGGTTCCCTGTGTTTAAAGGTGTTGTGACTCTTTCAGAACATCCTTAGGAGGATCAGTGATAACAGAGGTAAGCAATTAGCTCAGTACATTGCAGAAGTTATGGTTCCATCAAAATACTGAAATGCTTTGTCTTCCCTTTGCTGGTTGGCAAAATGGTCCAGGCTGTGTTATCCAGTCAGCTAATAAGGTGATCTCTGGTACATGCTGACTGCTTTCTACTTTCAGACCAATATTCCAGAGCAGGATTGTACTTACAGCGGATGTTTCAAATGAGGTTTTCAAAACCTGTCCTGGAATGGGCAAGATACCGTGGGTTGTGGTCCCTGTTTCTCTTGACCTTAGCAGAGGTCAAGGTTTATTTGTACGTGGCACTTACAGAGCACTTTCTCATGCTTAGAGAGGCAGCTGTATTGTCCCCTGCTTACCTGAGAAGAGTCAGGTTTTAATGTTGAGGATATGGAGTGTAGTGTGGGCCCCTGACTCCTATCAGGATAAGATCCCCAGAACTTCTCGTCAGCGCCATTCACCAGCACTAAAAAGCAGGAATCATTAAAAATGCACCTGAGCACCAGTAGCAAAATGCTCATCCAGCAATTCGTGGCAGATTCCAGAGGCAAAGGCATTTGTGAAACTTGCTCACTGCTGTCTACTTTCAGAAGATAACTTCAAGTATCTTGGTGGCCTTTTGTGCAGCCTTTGGCACTCAGCATCAAGCTAGAATCTTCATACTCATAATTTAAAAAAGGAAAATCCATTGGCTTCCATCGAGTTCATCCTTCTTCAGTAAATCTAACAAAGGTTATTTCCTGAAAATATTGCTGCCCAAGGTAGCTGCAAGCCCATGGTGCAGCCACAAGTCAGCATCCCTTGCAGTTTGCTTTCCTGGTAGTGAAACATGGGACTCTCAGGTCTCTATTGGAAGCAATGGTTGGGTCTGTCAAACCTGAACCAAGGCAGAAACGCGAGAAACCAGTGGCTGAAAGAGTCATGGTGCAGCTGTGAGGCAATGCATTGCTTTTTTTTTTGACAACCTGATGAACACAAATTATGAAATTTACTATTTAAAAATAACTTTTTTTTTTTTTTTTAAACTTGGGTTGCTAGCAGTGTAAAATGTAATTTAAATCTGTTGCGCCGAAGCATTTTTGTTACCAGTAGTCAGTAGGAGATGTTTACTTTTGTGTGTTTTTTCCCTCCTGCTCTTTCCATTCACAGTCCTGTTGTGGTAATTTCCTGAAGGTGTAATCTTTGTAGCATGATTGTACAAACATTCATATGAAATTCCTGACTTGTTCTCACTAAAATATGCTGAAGCAATAGTAGTTTTATTTCTGTCCTTCTTTTCTCCCCTTCCACGTTGAGATTTGCGACTTTGCTCCTATGCTGTCCTAGAGGAATCCTAGTATCCTGCTATCCAACAGACGTATGTTGTTGACATGGATAACTGCAGTGTCTCTACTCCCTTTATTTTTATGGAGAAAATACAAAAGGTTTTGTTACAATGGATTTTAACACCTGCATCATGGAACCACATTGTGGAAACTCTGTAAATTTTAAGGCAATTTTCTGAAATCGCTTGAAAGTGGAATGTTGCACCCTTTTATGCTATTTCCTGCTTCCTATGTAGTTTTACTCAGATTTTTTAACCTTCTTTCTAAGTTCCAGCCTCCTGTGTATTAGGTACAGTATTTTCTGCCTTTCATACTTTGTAATAAAAATGGAACATTTGTAGATTGACTGCAGTTCACTGTGTGGTGAGTTACAACTGGGACCCGTGGGGCAAGCAGGGGGGTACTTCCACAGGAGACATGGAGCCTGTTTCAAAGACATTGCTGAGAAGGTAGGATGACTCCTTTCTCTTGTCTCCGTGTTACAGAACTGGTGCCACTTTATATAACTTTTATCCTACCAGCACCCCAACTAACTTGCTTATTCCAGCTACTCTTGAGTTAGGGGTTACTCCAAATAATTATGTTGTTAGGATGCCGGTCGCAAAAGAACAGGTAAAGAATGGCTAATAATAAAAATATGCCCACATTTACTTTCAAAAACCAAATTACCACATGTTGCCCATACATTAGCATTGTCCATGTCATGTTCTCTAACTTCCTTGTATAGTAATTCTCCCCTGCAGAAAAAAATGGTAATTATCTGTCCTCGTGTGTTTTTGTGTTTGAGATGATTGGAAGAGGGATTTTCTAATACAAATAATTGGTCTCTAAGGCTTTCTGAAAATGAGCAAATTAAAGACAAAGCAATTAGGCTCTTATTTAGCTTCTAAGTCTCTCTTGTGTGTGGGTGACCTCTGTTAAAGGGTGTTTTCTATACAGGCTGTTGTCGTTGCTAGAGCTGGGATCTAGAAGGGGAGCAGTGTAGCAGAACTTGACATTCTTACCTTAGAGCTGGGTGAGCAGGACTGATGGCTTCAGTAAGTATTTAGATTAACTCTGGTTCAGCCACGCTGTTGTCTGACATCTAATGTAATTCCAGAATCTTCTCTAATTCTTTGTGTACTGGTTTTGAAACAAAAGCTTTTTACGCTTCGTGGCCACAATGGAAAGAGTTGCCTGCGAAGATGCTGTGCTGTTTTATAAGCTATATATGGACTTTAACTAATCCATATTTGGATAAGATGCTTTCCTTCGAAGAATTGTTTGTCTTTGCCCTAGAAATGTATTTACAAAATCCTCGATCTGTTTCATGGAGAATTCTGAAGCACAGATAGAAAGAAATTTTCTCCGCTTCCACTCCAGTGGATGAAAGCAAAGCAATTAAGTTGCTGTATGCCAAATTCCAGCTTCTGTTTTCAATTCTGAGATGCGCTGCATCAGCTTCCCATTTGGGAAAATGTGTCCTCCTTGCTGTAGAGGTAAATAACAGTGTGCATTCAAATGATGTCACGCTTGCATCTGCTTGAAATCCATTTGAGTTTGTGCAGCGACCTCAAGCAACAAATATTTAATGCCAGAGTTCAATGATGCTAAGCAATACCTGTTGTATTTTTGGTAACTGTAAGCTGACAGAAAAAATCCCCATCTCTGTATGGGAGTAACTAAAGCAGGAAAGGAGCCTGTGCTGTAAATCCAAATCGCTGTTCATTTTTTTTATTTTTCTTTAACTTTCTTAAAGTCAAATTTAAGTCTGTCCTTAGCATAAGGACAGCATAACTGTTTAGTTATAGCATGTTCAGCATAAACGGTTTGAATTTCTCCTTATCCAGTATGGGCCTTTGGGAAATGCAACAACTGTACCATCAGTGACTGCAGGGCATCCTCCAACACAGGGAACTCAACCTGTCTTTCTCATTTGGTGATCATCTACCTGCCATGTTGTTGTTGTCACTGATCTGCCATCTTTTCCCTTCATTAGGAGCAGCAGGCTGCTTAAAGGTGTCAGCTGGTTAGGATGTGGAGGCTAACTCAGCAGTAACCACACAGATCCACCCGTTCCTGTAGACGCACTCTCTCTTCAGTGATGAAGACTAGAAGTCTATAAAATACAGCTGGAAGCAACCAGTTTGGGTGCTAATGAAGTCCTGTGGGAAGGACTGCTGACGACTTTTGCAAATTAGGCATACGAGTGCAAAAATTCAGGAGCTGGTAGAAGATGAGAGAAACAGACTGCTTGTCAGAGTAGCAAAGGAAGTGTCATTAAGTCCTGGGAGGAATATGTGTAGAGATGAAATAACGAGGTTCTCTTCCCCAAGGAACAACAACATCTGGCATGGCTGGCTGACTTGCTGTGTGACCCTGGGCACGGTGCAGCTGTTAAGAGCTGTAAGTAAAAAGCACTTAATTAATCAGTGATCAGTAAGTGGCTTGAAAATACTTGAAAATTAAAGATGTCCTCAACAGTAACAGAATAGTTATAATAGAGTGCGACTATAACAAGGCTGTGCTTTAATCTCGTGTGGTTTTTCTTTTTTTTGTGCTGCTCCTTATGTGGCCCAGGTTGCCGGTTCAGAAGCAAGCCATCATCTAAAAGCATGTCATATTTCTAACATCCTTCCCCCTCTTCCTTCCCTTCAGTTTTGCTGGCTCCACGAGGAGGAGAATGTCTCCTATTTTTTAACCAGACAGCTTCAGAGCCCCCTCTGCTGGAGTGCTGGCAGCAGGAGGACAGACAGCGTGGCCAGCAGAACAGGACAGGTACCAGCTGCTCTTCGGGGCTGGAGAACAGCAGGCGTGCTTCTTAAGGACGAGTTTCATGTAGTTGATGTGCTGTACTGGAGGTGAGATCTGCCCAGTTCACGTTGTCTCACTGTCCTGAAGCTGGATTGCAACGTTGGTTCTGTTAGTTTTCTGTTGGTACTGTAGTCAGGATTTTCAAAATGTTGAGAACACCCAGGAGAGCGTTAACAAAACAAGAACTGCCTGGAACCAGTGAGGTGATTCTTCTCAGAATTTCAGAATGCTTTTCTGCATCATCTGAAGACTTATAAAGTTTTTTTTTCCTCCCCTTCCACCGGTTTACTCCTTTGCACAGCTCTCTGGCTGTGGAGATGTACAATAAGGAAGTTTTGGCATGAGACAACGCTCAGCCTGGAGACTGCTAAGCTCCCCAGGAAGGATGTGTGTACCTAAACAAGAAGGGAAACAGGAAGGAAAGAAGAAATAGTACATCTGATAGCAAGGAGAGGAGGCTCTTTGACTGAGACAGGTATGCTGCAGAAAATGGAAGTGCTACCAGAATACAAAATGTGGTGGCACAACAATTAAGAGCCTAGGAAAAGATGCCAGGAGCTGAATCCCAAAGGGCTGCTCCAGTCTTCCTGTGTGACTGCTAACAAGTCACCGGCTCTCTGCGCAGCACTCTTGTAGTCCCTGTTTTCAGGATCAATTTCCTTTTCTTGCTTCTTGCAGTGTAACAGTGCTAAACAACCCTGTGAGGTTCCTTTACAACAAATGAGCTGACTATAGTAGCTCCTGGGGAGTCTGGGTGAATACCTGTGCTGATGCTCTTACATAAGATATCTCCAGACAATCTGATCGCCGTGATGTTGAATTAACTATGCTTTGTTGTGTTGTTGCTGTTTACAAAAATGAAGCTTCTCTTCTGGAGAATAGCAGCTTTAAAAGGATGTGGGCAATCTGGGTGGAAAACCACAGACTATCAGCTGTACCTTGGTGTTACTGTAAAATGAATAACCTCATTCTTTTGCTCAAAATTGGCACAGCGTTGAGTAGAGAGTAAAAGTGAAAAAAGAATTATTCCTTTTTCCCTGAAGATATGTAAAATGGGCATCTGCTAAACTTCCACAACAACTGTGGCTGCAGTTGAGAAAAGGTATGCCAGCTTGTCTAGGAAAAATAATGTGAGGAGGGAAGTCTGTATTGCCCCTCCCCCAGACAGTCTAATGGCACTTGCATGTAGACAGTGTTGTGATAATGTCTCTAACAAGAGAACAGAGATGCAAAACAGCAGTTTTTGTCTGCTGGTGTGTATGTCAGGCTAGATGGGTGTGTGAAGTAATGAACCATTAAGGTCAGATCATTCTGCTTTCAAAGGAAGAAAAAAGCTCTCGTGAAATCCAGGCTTTCTGGTTAACTGCAAATGGAAGGAGGGCGTTTCACTGGGGTGCCCATCTGCTGGGCTCTCCTGGCTCTCTGGCACCAGTTGCAACTAGCAGGTTTGGTATCTCTTTAAGAAAACCAGCTTTCTACACAAAGGGCTTGAGGTGGGTTTGGTGTAGCAGGACTTTGAGCATTTCACATGAAAACATGTAAGAATTGGAAGACAGATGAAAATATTGAAGGGTAAAGTGACTGTAGTGTGTTTTGACATCAGAGCTGGTGCACTGGGGAATTAACTGAGTTTCTCCAGTTCTAGCGCTGCAATTAATCATTAAAACCTTTCTATAACGACCTTGGCATAAAAATCAAGTGTGATAATTAAATTTGTTGATGAACAGAAGTGGGAAGCTTCACTAATAGTAGGGAACAAGAATATCTTAGGGAATTGATGGCTTTGAAGAGTGAGAAACAGACAGGAGATGAAATTGAGCAGCAGAAAGTGCAAAGCTGTGAATGTAGAGGTAAAGATAAATTTGTGAAAGACGTGAATATTTGGAAGTTAGTGGGGAAAGGAGGCTGGATTTACTTAGCTGTTAAAGGGTAGCAGTGAGCCTCTGTGAAAATGCATTTAGAGAAATTGGTCTAATGGCAATAATGATGGTGCTGTCATATAAGAGAAAAGAACTAAAATTAGAATAGAGACCAAAAAAAAGGCTACCAGGAAGACACCACAGAGATTGTATTATCAGAAGAGTTAAAATGGCTTACTCATCTATTAAAGTGGAACCTGAAAGGGGATATGATTATCTTGATGTATTTAGAGAGAAAACACCGGGGAAGATGAAAGGATAATTAAAGTGAAAGGATAATCTTGGCATGAAAACAAATGGCTATAAGCTGGGCATGCGTATACAGGACAACTAGAAAGACTTTTCTAATTTCAGAGTGATACAAGAGATGCTAAAATGAGTCTGAATGCTGGCAGCGTTGGGCTGTTTTTTGGATGGGAATTTTGAGGTGATATGTGTGGAAGCCCTCTGGCCCAAAAGCAAAAGCAGGGCTGAGATGATTGCTTTGTGCCCAGCTTCTGGCCTTTGGTCAGATCTGTTGATCTAAGCATTCCTTTACAGATGGATTTTCTGTCTAGCATGGCATAGTAAGATCTTCTCATTACCCCAAATAACAGGTAGTGTCATCATGGTTTGGCCGTATCCTGAACCCCTCCTGGTCCTGCACTTGCCCCCACTTCCAATCCGATTTTCCTTCCTGTGCTTTCCAGTTGATGCAGCCTCTCTGACGTTGCTGTGTTGGTGGTGAGTGAAAACATTTAGAAAACAAGACCCTTGCAGCTAGATGTCTGCCAGATAGACAAGCAGCTGCTGAAGCCATCTGCTCGAGGTGGGTTTCCCAGCAGCAGGGTGGCCATTGCTGCATCAGAGAAGGAGAGCTGGACTTGTTCTTAGTAAAACAAAACCCTTCTGCTGTCGCTTGGGGTGGGGGGGGGGGGGAAACCACTATCCAAATACATCCCCCTGGTGGGATGGAAGCAAAAGCAAGGACAGAGCAGCTGAAGCCTGGATGTTGTTTGTAGAAGATTAGTTGACTTATGAAGTTTGAGGCAGAATTACTAGGTTAGATTGGACAGTAAAAGCAGTTCTTTGCCCTAAAATCTGTGGGGGAAAAAAAAATCTGTTGCGTGGCATGTTTGTTTTGTTTTTAGTAGGAATGTATTCTGCTTTATGGTCTGTCTGCACAAGGGGAGGCGGCAGCTGGGAATGCTGAAACCAGGAGGAGAAACAGTCATCAGGAGTCTATCAGAATGAATGGGACAGGTGAGTGGTTCCACTTCTGCCAACACAACCTGTTTCATTAATAGGAACTCTTCAGTGAAAGGCAGGGTGTGGTGAGCTCCAGCCTCGTGTACTTCATTAAATCTCAGTGCAGAGGGTTAAATCCATGTGAATTTACTTTCATACTGAGTAACTTCAACAGAGGCACTGTGTGATTGCAGCACCTAGCAGCACTGCGGTGGTGGAAAGTTTGAAGCAATGCTTTGGAAGACGTATAAAAGGAAAAATGACAGCAGTGTTTATTCTGTGACTTGGACACGTGTCCCTTTGTGCAGCCTGCAGGGAGCTGTGCTGGGATGCTGATGGGGCCTCATTAGAACAGCCGTGAGGATGGCATCTCTTCCCACAGCGGGACTCTGTGCTGCCTGGGGTGGCTGGTTAATGCTTTGCTGAATCTTGATTTCAGTGTGTTCTGGGCTCCTTTCTGCTCTGGAACTGTGGGTGATTTTCTGTGCTTCAGTGGGTTGTTGTTGTTTTTTTTTCCTTCCTAAAAAAAAAAAAATCTGTCTGTTTAATAAATGAATTTATTTTGTAAAAAAGAAAAATCCCTAGCCGTGGTCATCTGGGGGGCAGAGGCTGTGAACTGTTTTCCCCCCCTCCAGCGCGGTGCATCAGCCGCGGCCTTTCCCATCGCCTATTGAGCCGGAGGCACGCAGGGAAGGGCCGGCAGCGGAGGTTCCTGGGCCCGGCCCGGGCGCTGCGTGCCGAGGGTGGGCGCTAGGACCCGGCGCTAAGCCCGGCCGGTGGGCGGGGCTTTGCGGCCGCCCGTCATTCTGATTGGCAGCCGGTGGCGGGCGAGGAGGCGGGGCCAACCCCTCGAACGGCACGGCCCCCCGCGATTGGCGGGCGACGCTCTGAGCGCCGAACCGATTGGCGGGCGGTGCCGTCGGGTGGGTGGCTCGGCGGCGCGGATTGGCCGCGAGCGGCGGGTCGGCCCCTGTGATTGGCAGGCGGCGGCGGCGGGTGCGCGGCGGCCGCCGAGCGGTTTGTTTTGCTCGCGGCCCGGGCGCTTTGCGGCGGCGGCGGCGGCGGGGGAGCGACCGGCAACGAGCGAGGCTCGCCCCGCCGCGACCCGCAGCCCCGCCGCCGCCGCGGGAGCCGGAGCGGGGCCGCCGGAAGGAGGCGGCGGTGGCGGCGCGGGCCCGGGAATGTGGCGGCGGCTCTGAGCCCTCCCCCTCGGCCCGGCCGCCATGGAACCGCGGCGGTGACAGCGAACTTCAGCGCGCCGCCGCCCGCCCGGCGCGGGGCCGCCGCCCGCCGCCATGGGTGAGAACGGGGGGTGAGCGGGGGGGGGGCGGCTGCCGCCTCGGCGGGGCCTGGGCCGCATCCCGGGCTGCGGGCGGGGGCGGGCGGCGAACGGGGCGTCGGCTGACGGAGGAGGGGGCGAAGCGGGGGGCGGGGGAGGCACGGCCGGCTTCGAGGGGTCCGCGAGTCGTGGATGTTGGTCGTGGGAAGGCGGGCGGCTGAGGAATTGGGGGGGGGGGGGAAGGCTGCGCAGGTGGGAAAAGTGCCTCCAAAAGCGGCTCCTCCGTGGGCCCAAATCGTCGGATTTTTGGGCATAAAGAGCCGCTTCGTTTTTACCTTTTTTATTTATTTTTTTTTTTAAACTTTGCTTTTATTGTTGTTGCCCCGGTTTCCTTTTTTTTTTTCTTTTTTTTTTTTTTTTTTTTTTTTTTCCTTTACTGTGGTGTCCCTCTCGCGTTAGGACTTAAAGAAATGTGGCTTTTCTGAAGCAGGATTGACTCATTTCTTGGCAGGGAATCGCTGCTGCTACCTGCGGGGCAGAGCTGTGCTTCGTGGGCTGCAGCTTCCACTCGGTGCTGTGGGACTCCCTCAGCGTTCGGTCGGTGCATGCAATGAGTTCTATTATGTGTATCCTAACTGCATTGCAACAGTGTTTCCTTCGTGCCCTGAGACCGTCCCAGGCACAGCAACACCTAGGAGAAAACTGTGTAAACTGTGTTTTGTAAATACAATGAATAGGCAGATCTGTAAGCAGGCTCCTCTTCTCTAAAGAGAGAAGCGTGGCGTTACCCATAGCAGGACAAGGGGAAATGGTTTGAAGTTGAGGGAGGGAAGATTGAGGTTGGATGTCAGGGGGAAGTTCTTTGCTATGAGAGTGGTGAGGTGCTGGAACAGCTGCCAGAGAGGCTGTGATGCCCCGTCCATCCATGGAGGTGTTCAAGGCCAGGTTGGATGGGGCCCTGGGCAGCCTGGGCTGGTGTGAAATGGGGAGGTTGGTGGCCCTACGTGTGGCAGGGGGTTGGAGCTTCAGATCCTTGATGTTTCTTCCAACCCTGGTCGTTCTGTGATATCCTTTCTGCAAGAGCCAACCTGATGCTGCATAACTCACAACAGAGCTTCCATGGAAGTTCTTTCTGGGGCTGTTGGATGCCTCTTTGTAAGCACGTCAGCTCAGTGTGAAGAAGAATATTTCCACAAAGTGCTGCAGCGTAGTGTTGCAACTGCAGTTCTGATTGATGTGAAAGGAGAGATCGAAACTCGTTAGGCTGTTGTGAGCAGATCTTTTACAGACTGTTTTGCAATGTGCCGTATGACTCTGAGTTTTTTCCCACCTTGTTTCTCATGAGATTCTCTGACAGATGAATGCTGCTGATGAGAGGTCAGTGCTGCAAGGTTGCAACCACAACTGGCTGGTGGAGGATCTCAGGCACTTCACAGCGAGGGCTACAGCAAACCTGTGCTTTCCAAAAACTGGAGCTCCTCGGCAGCAATAGGGGCACTTGCTTCTGAGACAGAGAAATGTGCATGTGTGTGGGAAGCAAAGGGGAGAGCAGCACTCAGGCCCAGAGTGAAGTGCTCCTTGCAGGCCTGCTGCTGCCGAGGCTCTCCCCGGCCTGCTCTGCTTTCCTGCCTGTGTCACTTCCTTCCCTTGGCTCTCATGGCCCGGCGCTGCAGTGACAGCCCCCACGGCCTGGGGAGGGAGGGGGCTGAGCCCAGGGCCGGTCAGTGCCAGCTGAAATCCACACATCTGGGGGGAATTTCTCAGTGAGAAGAGGAACCTCAAATACGTATCCCAGGTTTCATAGGGATGCTCTGATTTTGCTTCTAAATCTGCAGAGCAAGTCACTTGAGATTTGCTTAAAACAGAACAGCCTTTTGTTACCTTTAACGCTCTGTCATAAAACAGCTCAGTGGCACGTTGTGAAGGGCTCAGAGCTCAGCTTTTCCAAAAATCTGCTTTCCGAACATTAAAACAGATTCTCTTTTGAAAAATCTGACTTGTCGCCCTGGTTCTGCTGGTGGAATAGCAAGCAGCATGGCTGTTGCCGGCAGCAGATGCCAAACACAAAGGTGTTTGCTCTTCTCAAACAACTGCAGCATCGCGCCTTCTATTATCATGCTATATAAAATAGCATCCTGCTTTATAGAGGTTTATAGACTTCCTGTTTTTACCACTCTGCAGATACTTTTACTTCGGGGCTTTTTTTTTTCTTAACCCTATTCCTATTTTGTGCCACTGCAAACACACCGACCTGCTGTGCCCTACAGCAAACCCTGTGTTGGTTGAAATAAACGCGTTGTGCGGATGAAGGTTTTCTCTGTGAGCAGCAGCTCCCCTTTATCGATGGCCTAAAACCCGTAAGTGTAGTTTTTAAAACATGAGAAGCATTTCCTGGACAACATCTTTGCGCACAAAGCAGAGCTGTGTTTCCCAGACCTACTGGAGACGGAGCAGCACAGGGTCCTTCAGTGAGCTTCCAAAATTGCTTATTTTTTATTTGTGGTAACTTTTGCATTGTGTGATTAATGTGATGTTGCTGCAGATACTTCCTCAGAACCAATCTGTGGAAATCCTCTCTTTTGATGGATAGAAAGAAGTATTCGTGCTTGGCAACATTAAATCCATCACAGCATTGTCCTGAATGGAAGCATTTCTTCCTTAGGCAAATCCATATTTTACATTATTTCTTGTTTTTTAACACAAAATCACTCAGTTTCCTACCAAACCAACACAGGGATCAGTTCTGTTGTATATATTGTTAGATGAGGGAGCTGATAGCCCAGTGTGTGGTTACTACCATCACATAAGCTCCACCTGCTGCTGCGTGGCATTGTGTACTGCGTGGTGTAAGATCACAGCCTTTAGCACTTGCCTGCAGGTGAATGGAGCTCCCAGCACTGATGCAGCCCTTGCTGCTCACCAGAGCGTTCTGCTGCTTCCCAGGTGCTGCCACGAAGAGTTTCACATCTCAGAGTTGTGTCAATCCACAAGTGAGCTAGTAAGTAATTCTCTGCACAGCTGAACTACAGCCTGCATCAGGAGGCTGTGGATGCCCCATCCCTGCAGGCATTCAAAGCCAGGCTGGATGTGGCTCTGGGCAGCCTGGGCTGCTGGTTGGTGACCCTGCACATAGCAGGGGGTTGGAACCAGATGAGCACTGTGCTCCTTTTCAACCCAGGCCATTCCATGATGTGATTCTGTGGCATGATTCTATGATAGGATGCAGATAGCTGGTCAGATTCGTGTCCTCTCTACCTGCTTCCTCCAGCAAATGAGAGACTTTGAAAATCAGCCACCAGGAGCACAGCTGGGCTTTGGCACCAAGCACCGACAGCCTGTGAGTGCATCTTAACTGCTGCTCCTTGTTTTGCAGTGAGGTGCCGTGGTGTTTAGATGCAGTTTCTCATTCATAGACTTATTATTTGATTGACTTGATTTCGTGTCATGAGCGTTCAGTTAGAAGCTGTTTTCATAGCTGTTTTGCCTGCCCAAAGGAACACTGACCATCTGCCAAGACAAGCTCTTCTTCATCCTCCTGGTAGCCAGCCAAACCCAAACTGTGCTGTAGTGGAAAACTTGCATCCCTGCTCCTTGCATCCCTGCTCCTTGCATCCCTGCTCCTTGCATCCCTGCTCCTTGCATCCCTGCTCCTTGCATCCCTGCTCTTTGCATCCCTGCTCCTTGCCGTGTGCCTTGGGTGCTGCAGCTCAGCAATTCACCTCTCCATCGGCGTCACAGTTTGTTGTGCGGCCTCTATTGGCTGCCTTGCTCAAAGATTATGCTTAATATCAAACAAGAGGAAGGAATGAGAGTAAACTGGAGATGCTCCAGCGAGGTAAAAGGGGAAACGTTCAGATGTAAGGTTGGAAACAATTTTATATAAAAAAAAAAAGAGCAAACTGTTCTGAGAAGAAAAGGCTGCAGGGAGACCTCATTGCAGCTTCCAGTGCTTGAAGGGAGAGTATAAACAGGAGGGGAATGGCTGTTTGTGGGGGTGGGTAGTGATAGGACAAGGGGGAATGGTTTTAAAGTGAGACAGGGGAGGTTGAGGTTGGATATGAGGAGGAAGTTTTTCCCCCAGAGGGTGGTGAGGCACTGGCACAGGTTGCCCAAGGAGGCTGTGGATGCCCCATCCCTGCAGGCATTCAAGGCCAGGCTGGATGTGGCTCTGGGCAGCCTGGGCTGCTGGTTGGTGACCTGCACACAGCAGGGGGTTGGAACCAGAAGAGCACTGTGCTCCTTTTCAACCCAGGCCATTCTGTGATTCTTTCACAATCTTTTTTTCACGTTTTTCTCCCACAAAGGGTTACTGAGTGCTGAGATGGATCCTAGCAATTATTTCCTTTGGCTGCAGTGCTCTTCAAAAGCAATCTCTTGCCTTGGTTGTGTTACTTACACCCCTGGTATAAGAGACAGTGTAGTTATTGTCCCATCTGGCTTGTCTTGGAAAGCAGAGATTTGGGGGGTAGGGAGGGGTTGGTTTTGTTTTTCCAAGGAACTTCATTGTGCTCTACTTTCCTTTTTTTTAAGAGTTTTATTCTCACTTAACACCTCCTGCGAGTGGGGTGGGAGTTCTTTCCATCCCCATCTCCAGCCAGCCTGCCTGATGCTGCTGTTTTGATGGCGGTGCTCAGTTGTGCTCACGTCAGCATATCTTTGAATTTCCATAACCTGATCGGTTTTGTCTCTTAATAAATGATAGAATGCCTTGTTGAAATCCATAGTAGTCCATAATAGTCTTTTTCTCAGTGATGCTGAGAGCAAATGTGGTGAATGCAAGATCCCAGAATGTGGACTCCAAACCTGCCCCCAAGTGAGCTTCAGCTCTGAGAAGCACAGTGTTGCATTTATTAATTCCTGATACGATCAGAATCTTTGAAACAATGAGTTTGTTTGTTCGTGGTCCCTCGAAGCCCCAGAGCTGAGTAACCCTGGTGTTGAGCTGCTCTGTGTGGAGAGGTTCCAGTGGATGAGCTCACACGCATTGCTTGGATACTGAATGCCTCCAGTTGTTCACCTGGTGTCCCTTCAGTGTGTCAAAGCACTACCAAGCTCTAATGCTATCAAGAAGGCCGGGTTTAAATTAACTAGAAGAGTTTTAATGGGAGTGCAGTCCTGTTTTTTTAATGGTTAAACAATAGCTCTTGCTTTTGGGGGAGGAATAAAGCTGCCTTTCAGGAAAAGCAAAGCAGAGGAGGGTTTGCACTGCCTGGCAGCACGAGGTGAAGGCGCAGTGGAAGTACTTCTGCTCCCTGCAGAGCACTGAGAGGCCTTCTGGGCAGGAGCTGGAGAGAAAATCAGCGTGGTTCTGTTCAGGCTGGAACGGGTTTAGATGTTACCCCCATACACACAGGCCTGTTTTCTTCTTTCTTGCTTTCAAATGTTGGTAGCATTCATTCCTGCGTGCTTTAGAAGCTGCGTACATCCCACATCTGGCACCTTTAAGCGTTGCAAAGATCTAATTTGCTATTCAGACATTGTTTAATTCTGAATCCAGTCTTCTGCATAAAACATAAGCTGCCTTTATGGAGAGACACCCATGAACAAATGCATGAGGTGAAACTGAAGGAACAATTACTGCCGATGAGTCTCCTTACAGAGGAATGCAGGTGCAGGCTGGTCTGCCACTGCTTTTTCCAGTGCCCCACTTTCCAGTGAACGCCTTTCCCCATCCCAGTCAGAGTCCTGAATTGTGAATAAATGTGTAGCCTCAAAATGCTCATTTCAATTCAGACCAGTCAAATTGATGTATGTAAGGACCTCAGAAAGAAAGGAGGAATCTAATGTCTCAAAAATGCCTGCTGTACAAGCGGAGTGACTGGTCCTGTCCCATTAGAACCAGACTTTGCGTGCCAAATTTGATTTATTTCCCTTCTATGCAGCATCGAGTAATACAGGAGGATTGTTTTCAGTAGCTGTTAGAATCATAGAATCATCAAGGTTAAAAAGACTGCTAAGATCACCAAGACCAACCATGGCCCCTCACCACCACACCGCCAACCACGTCCCTCAGTGCCACCTCTACCCTGGCACCCCAAGTGACAAAAAGTGGAATCCCACACACTTCCCATTTGGAAGCTCAACCCAAATGGTGCCACCTCCATTCTCATCTATGCCAAACGGTATTTTTTAGTCATGTAAAACAGATCTGGATTGAATTGCATCACTGAACCCCATTTTTTGTGCCAGAGGTTCAATCCGAGCATCAGAGTCATTTTGCAGCTATTAGCAAGTCTTCCTTTCCCGGGCCTTCATATGCTTTCTGAACAGGCAGTGGCTAATTAAACAAGGTCATCTGTCCAACCTCAGGTGGCAGAGCTGGTGGCATCTCCTGGTTGTGCAGGTTGAATGCTATGTGTCATCCCATGTTGTGCAAGCTTTTATTCTAAAAGCCAAGTCACCCATGTAACGAGCCAGCCTGAAGCAAGAGTCAGGGATGTTTCATGAGCTCAAAGTCACCCCATGCAGCTCTACCCAGGAGACTCAAAGACCTCCCAGTGCCAGCACCTTCAGTTAGAAGACCTCTATGTTGGCATCCACCACAGCTCTGGTGCATTTTGCAATGGAAGAACTCATTGCATTGGTTACATCAGGAATCTTTAGCATCCAAAGTTAATTTTCAGACTGTTGTACACCCTGAAATATCTCTGTGCACGTTTTTTATTTTCCTGCATTTGCAGGGGCCTTGAATTCAGCTTGCTGCATCACGCTCTGGCAGCGTTCTTGGTGATGCGCAGTTTGAA
Organism: Tympanuchus pallidicinctus; assembly: GCF_026119805.1. Taxonomy (NCBI): domain Eukaryota; kingdom Metazoa; phylum Chordata; class Aves; order Galliformes; family Phasianidae; genus Tympanuchus; species Tympanuchus pallidicinctus. The sequence goes on along the minus strand of NW_026294755.1, from coordinate 267,059 downwards.
TCTGTTCAGTAGACCTTGGAGTTTCATAAGAAGCTTTGAACTTTGGCCCATCAGCTTCTTCTGGGGAAGGACAGAACCATTTCGAGGATATCAGTGCAGAGTTGAACTGAGATATTCTGTTTGTCCAAATTTTCATTTTCTTTCTACTGGCCGTAGTCAGTCACAATGGCAAGCAGGAGTTTGAAGGTAATGGGCTGCACAGTTGGAGGGAAGAGATTCTTACTGGGTTTTCCTTGGCAGAAGCACATCAGACAGCTCTTCCTAAATGACCTGTGATGATGTAGCAAAGCTGTCCAAGTGGAACTGTTTGTTCTGAAGGCATCTTAACAGAACCAGGGTCCTTGGGATGTTTGATTCTGTGATTTGTTCTGATCCTCACCACGTCAGATCGTCTCGTGACATTGGACAAGCGACTTAAAATTGGTCTATTTACTACTTCAGGATCTTTGGTTGTTTGTTTTTTGTATGACTAAATGAAATCGCAGTGTGTTCGCAGAGATCTCTAAAAAAAGAGTTGTCTTTCTGTGAGCCAGCAGAAAACAGGCACAGAAGCATTACAGTTGATGCTCACACAAGCTGCTCACTATTAATATTCCTGTGCCCCACAGACGAACAAGAGGCCTTGAACTCCATCATGAAGGACCTGGTAGCACTCCAGATGAGTCGGCGTCACAGACTGACTGGATTTGATACCATGAAGAATAAAGACACCTCTCACTCCAACAAACAGGTAATAGGATGTTTGATGGGTGCTTGGAATCGGTACCTGGAGGCAGAAGGGACAGAGCAGGCTGACTGGGCCTGCTGACTGCATGCTGCCGTGTGCTTTTAGCATTACAAGTGAACAATCCCTACTCTTGCTCAGGTGTTGCCAGCATGGTAGCTTTGTTCATTTATTTACCTTTGTGGCCTAAGGAAGGTGCAGTTTGGGTGTTTTGCAATGTCTCAGTGTTCCATCTTCCTCCCACGTGCGTTTCTGATGGGTTTTGGTCTGTGTAGATTAGCTAAGAAGTTTAACAAGTGGTTTTCTGGTCTGTGCTGCCTTTTTAATGAAGAGGCTTTTTCTTCTTATTCTTAAAGAAAAAGCACAATGCCAGCAGTCCACCCCTCTTGGGCAGCCCTGCAATAACAAACCAGTGTGCCTCTGCAGTGGAAGAAAAAAAAATTCCGGTAAGAAAGTTTGCTTCTTATTCAATATTAGTGATTGTAAATTAGGAACATGTTCTAAAATTGTGTGTGGCAACCTTTACAGGATTCACTTCAGTAGATGTGAGGGCCAGGAGAGCTTTTCTTTACTGACTGTCGTGATACAGTAGTAGCATGTGGTTCTCCCTGGAGTGAAAATAATGCTTAAACTCAGAGGGAAGCAGAGAACTGAGAGGCAGTAATGATGAAAAGGAAACAAGTATTTCAACTTGTGATTCAACAGAGGGTCACTGCAGGTTAAAGCTGCATAAAGCAATCTGTTGGATAATGAACTAATGTCTCATCTTCACATGAGTCAGACTGCGTACGAATACAGAATGAGGAGCCTGATAAAAGTGAGTCAGACTGAAGTTGATTCAAGAACAGCGAAGGGGATTCTCTGGGAAGCCTGGCTTTAGTTAAGGTGTAATAAATCTTGCCTCTGAAAAAGGAAGCAGCTCTTTACAGGTGTCTGAATAGAGACAGCATCCTCCTCAAAGCTGAGGATTGGCTGGAGTTACCAGATATGTGTCACGTGAAGAGAGAAATGAAAGTAGCCCTTATGTGAGTATGGGGATGCAAAATCTATTTTCCAAATGAAATACTTGTCCCAAGGTAATCCCAAGGCAGCATCAATACTTCAAAGCTTATTTGGATTTATTTTACGTTTCTCTACAAAAAAATGTCTGTTGTAAACTATTACATTTTCTTTCTGGTAGAAAGACAAGGCAGACTAGTCCAGCTCTGGCACTATATGCTGCATATTGTTTGAACGAAATACTTCAATTTCAAATCAACAGCTTCAGTCAGGAAGTGTTTGTCCAGTAGTGTCTTAAAGAATTAAGTTAGCTGCAGTTGGATTCAGGTTAACACGAGAAGCTGACTGTGTCAGTAGACTTACTGTTTCCAGTTACGTACTTATTACAGGCTTAAACTTGCTGGAGCAGGCTGTAAAGTACGTGTCTGTCTCTTCCTTGTGCTTTGTCTGCTCGTAATCTTTTTGTTCAGCTGAGATCTGGGATTTCCTCGAGTGTGCTGGACAAATCCACAGACACAGCAGTACGGAGCCCTTTCCAAGTCATGTTGAAATGTAAATTCAGGGAAGTCTTAAATCAAAATCTGTAATCAGTCCTAATGATGGCACACCACAGAACTGGAATACTAAAACCCCAAACTTGGATTTGTTTTCTTGCTCATCTCTTAGGATAGGTTATGGGAGTCGCTTCAAAGAGCAGTTTGTATGGGGGATAGGTTCCCCATGCTTCCAAAGGAAACACACAGTGCTGGACATTTAACTATTCCAGGTTCTCTCTGAAGTGTAAACACTAAGATCACTTCACATTCCTCTCCTTAGGTCTTAGGAAAGTGAACACGAATGGCCGGTGTGTGATGCTTCTGGAAAGCAAGATCAGGAGATAGATGCCAAATTTTGTCAGTCCCCATGATCACTTTTGTCCCCTTTATTACAGATGACAGGTTTGAAAGGATGCAGTGAGGTGAGGAAGATATTTTAGTTTGTTCAGATAGCAGCAAGTAGAGGAACGGTTTCTGTAGAGCCCTGAAGAGCTTTTAGTGCTGCCTAATCTTGACTAGCAAGAATTTTGTCACTTAGCTGTTTCATAACCTAAAACTCCTCTTGAGGTCAGAAATTTAATCTATAAAATGACTGTCATTTAATTTCATCCAAACAGATCCATTTAGTTCACTTAGACCAGACTACTTCAAATAGTACAGAGGAAGATAATTGAGAGCCTTCCTTCCCAGATAATCCTATTACAGGGGGATCATTCCTCCCTCCAGAAAAGAATGTTTCATCAGTAGTTGACTGGTGGGCATCATTTGCAGCTTTTCATTCCTACGCTGCTGCGGTTTTCCTTTACTGTTCAATTAAAACGACCTGTCTAAAATTTGCTTCATTTTGCTGTCTTTCTTCCCACACCTGAAAAAATGTCCTTGGTAGAGTTGATGTGCAAATTAGGCACCTGCAGGTTCTTGTTGCTCTGAGTGGGGAGCTCGTTTGTCACCATCAGTTACGTACCTGTGGTGCTGCAGGAATGCTGTGTGCTGGCACTAATTGCATAGGTCCCTTTGAACTGCATTCTTGACCACCGGGCCTGCCAGATATTTCCTCTCACTGAAGAGCATTTCCTGGCCACGTTTGTTTTGAAGTTCCTAGATGTGTGATTGCCTATTGTCTGAGGCTTTCACAGATGGCTTCATCCACCCCGATCACACAAATCGTGCAGCAGAAATTATGGAGTCTTACCAGAGCAGATTTTTCCCTTTTATTTTGATCTTTGCGGCCTAAATTGGGATCTGAACGTTGAGCTCCAGAGTTGAAAGTTCAGCAGGTTGACCCTTCCGTGTCATGCAGCATCTTCTGAGTTTGCAGGGAAATGCCCAAGTCGTGCAGTTGTTTTTAACCATCTGCCAGAGAGGAGTGACGTCCCCTTTGCACTCTCAAAGTGACTCTCGGAGGTTTGCTTATTTGTAACATCGCTGAGCCAGGAGCTGAGTTTTAGCAAAAGCAGAGACTGACTGCAGAGTGAAGAATGTCATCTATTCCCTGCATGTGTCTCCTTTCTGCCATGACAAAAAACAACCCACATCTTGAGACTTCACAAAGAAAATGAGCTTCAGTTCAGCTGAATGTGCAGCTGGATGGTATTGCAGGCTTTTGTCACACAGTGTTTGAGATTAATTTTCCTTATCACTAAAATACATCTGTGTCTTCCATAGGACAATGATAAAATTACAATTTAGTTTTTACCCCTTTCCTTCTCTTTCTCCCTTAGCAATTTCTCCATTCCTCATGGTGCTGTGTTCACATCTCATCCTCTTAAGTGTCCGCCATCTACTTCAGCTTCCATGCAGAAAGTGGCCACATTTGCTGTGTTCTGGTTCACCTTCTGAGGAGTCCCTGCCTGCTGCTATCACCTGCTTTGTGTTTGGGCCTTAAAACCATCCTGTGGGCCATTCATTTGCTTTACTTTTTGTTGGTCAGTTTCATTGTGAACTAACCTCTCGTTCTTTCTTTTGTACAGAATGATGTAAGGATAAAGTTTGAATATAATGGGGAAAGACGGTAAGTCTGTCTTCACTTCTTTCCTTGTTTCCTTGTTATTTCCTTTGATATTTGGTTTTGAGATACCTTCTGTTGTCAAAAAAAAAAAAAAATCAGCTAAATTAGCACTTTCTGTGTTTACAATATTGTTTCTAGGGAGTAAAATTCAGCTCTCTGTGGTTGTTCATGAGGTTTTCGTAGTGAAGTACGAAGGGATGTTCCTGATTTAGTGCATCATGTGAAACCTTGGCTGCTAGAAAACGTTTGGAAATGAAACAAAGCAATCAACAGTGTTAATAAGCACTTAAAGCTTTCCCCTCTTGTTCATAGTTTGTTGTTCATGGTCAGCCTTCAGTGTGAAGCATTCTCCTTGATGAGTGCAGTTTGGAGCACGATGCCAGAGCTTGTTAAAGCTCACTGCATTGGAGCAAGCGATGGGGTGCAAATATTATATCAGTGGGAAGATTTAATGATCACCTGGAAATTTCAGAGGTTGGCCTCAAAAAGCCACTGACTTTTTCTCTATTGGAGGAGAGCTTTATCAAATGTGGGTATTTTTCTTGAAACAGGAGAGCAGAGGCGTTTCTCTGTGGGTAAAGCAGACAATAAAGAACAATTTGTAAACTTCTCCTTAAATAATGGAGCATAATGAATTCTGTGGCTTACAGAAAAGAGAAAACAAATCGATGCTCAAGAGGAGAATTTTAAAAGTGCCTCTGCCAGCCCATTGCTCAGCACTGCAGTGATGGAGGCACTGTGTGGCTGCACAGCTCCCCATGCTGCTGTGTTGTGACAAGGCAACTTGGAAACTCGTCACCACTGTCCTGTCATCTTCTGACATCTTCTGTGTCTTCTGCCAGGGCACGTTTAAGATGGCTTAGAGCTCAGGGGAGAAGAAAGCTTTTTCTTCGAGTGATGTTAAAATGAAAAGGTTGATTGTGCATTAGTCTAATTATGCAGCTACGCTTCCCCGAATTCCCCATTCCCAAAGTGGTATGCAGTTACAGACAGCAAGCTTGCACCGAGAATGTAAGTGTGTGTGCTTGGTTTCAGAGGAGCTGCCAGATCTGACCACAAATATTTAAGGTGGTCAGGCAGGAATGGGCTCCTTAAACCCTGCAGTCCAGGATTTTGTGTTAGAAGAGCGCATAGAGTTTTTTAAACTAATAGAATTTGTGGCACCTGAGAACAGCTCTGCTTTTTAATGCCTTGAGTGTAGAATGGAAGCCTTTATAAGGGACTTCAGTCCAGCTGAGAGCTAAATTACGGTGCCAGAGTACTGTAATTTCATGGATGGGTTTCTTACTAATATGTAGAAAATGTTATTGTGGGCTGCTTTTTTAGCAGGGACAATTATTTCTAGATTGCTGGATGTTGTAGGTCTGGTGGCAAGATGAACCCTTCCTGGGCAGGGAAAATCAACTAACACTACAGCTATTTAGAACAAAAGCTGCATGCAGTGCAAGGCTACTGAGTGCTGACAAAGCATGCTGGGCAAATGGAATGCTTAATTTTGGAAATTAAGCATTTTGGAAGGAGATGGCGAGGCAGAAGAGCTTGTAGGCAGAAGAGCTCCAAGGCAGAAGCGCTGACCATCTGGATGTGGTGCATGGACTGATTAATAATAAGGTCCTGAGCATTGGACATCACTGGTTGGCTGAAATGAAGTCTAATGGGTTGTAAGCTGGAGTTACCATTGAATCCTCCAGTTCTTGACCCAGCGTATTTTATTTACTGGGTATTCTTCTAGGAGAGAGAAAATAATCTTTTTCTATGACTGTCAAGGTAGCAACTTTCAGAGCACTTGGCAACTTCCTACAGCAGGACGTTCCAGCAAAATAAGCAGTTTTAGAAGCTTTCCTGGTACTTCATTTTACTACTTAGCCTAAAGCATTATAGTTTTTATTCCTATGTAGGCAAAACAGTAATAAATACCTGGCAAAGAAAGCTCTGCTGCCGTTTTCTGGAAAGCATGCCTGTGCCATGGTGTTCATCAGGGTTTCCTAGGGCAGCTGTGCCTGTTGCCATTGTGGGTTCCTTGAGGCCATTGTAGGTTAGGACACGGAGCCATTCAGCTGGCTAGGAAATGGCTGAGTGTTAGGACTGGGATGTGAGTGGGCTGCGAGGTCTGGGCTGAGAGCAAGCAATCAGAGAATCAGGGAATGAGGGCATTCAGAGGCCTCTGTGTCCTCCTCCCGATGCCTGCTGTCAGGAGCTCAGCGCTGACTTGCTGTGGGAAAGTTTGTTGAAACCTTTCAGTTGGAACACGTTTTGGAAAATACAAGGAAGTGTTTTTAGTTCAGGTATCAGAGTATTTAAATCAAAACATTCCTTTGTTTTTTTGGGCCTTCTGCTGCTTTTATTGCAACTCTCACTAAATTTATTTGCTTGTGTTTACTGCTTGAGGCGGTGTGCTTTAAGCCAACATGCATAGCACGTTTGTATCCTCTTCCATGGAAGAAATGGATTCAGTAAAGGATATTTTTCTCTCCAGGAACAAAGGCATTCTATTACGAAGTTGAATAAATCTGAGATTGAATTCTGTGTTCTGACAAACCAACTGCAAATGCACCTCAGATCGAGAATCAGCGGGATTGGTTTGAATGATTCGGCCATCTAATTTGATTTCATTGTCAGATGCATGTCTGATCTGAGTGGTTTTTTTCTGTTCTTGTTTCAGAATTATCCCTTTTGTCCGTCCCGTGCGCTATGAAGATGTGCAACAGAAAGTGAAAACAGCCTTTGGGCAGCCTCTGGACCTCCACTACCTGAACAATGAGGTACAGAGCATCCTTGTCAGCGTTCAGAACATGCAGCAGGCTCTCTGGGTGATACCTCCTCTTTCCATCCCAGATTCTGTGCTCTTGAGGAAGACGTGCTGGTGCTGACAGAGCATCACATTGGTGTCAGTGTTGTACAGGCATCGTCTCCCTTCTTCCTGCTGGGGTTATTTGGGAGATGCTAATGGGGAGTTTGCATTTGTCTCTGAGGAGCTGGGTAGTTTGTGCAAAGAAGAGGAAGTATTTTAGGATTTCTCACTCATTTCCCTATTTTTTTGTTGTGGTTTTGCCCTTGCATTGTTAGAGACTGCATCCCTAACGAAGGAGATGCCAAACCTTATTCACCAGTAGAAGCTCAACAAAAATAAAAGTGGTTCCTCATTTTTAACAACATCCAAATTTTGGGTCATGAGTGGGGTAAGAACAGAGGGTATCTGAGGAAAATTTCATGGCATTTTCCTGGCAAGTTTTAAATTCACAGAATCACAAGGTTGGAAACGACCTGCAAGATCATCTAGTCCAACCACCCTCCCATTCCTATTAGTACCAGAAGCTACTAAACCATAAATTCCTCTTTAATTCCCCTCTTTCAAAGTCTGAATCTTCCCTACATCAGTCTCTTAGGTGAAACCTAGCTTTCAGTTGATCGTTAGATCTGGATTCATGCATATTCTGAGACTGCTGTCATCAGGGAGGCTGGGGCCTGACTCTGACTTGTTCTTGGATAGCTGCCTAAGGGAAATTTGCACAGGGTCAACCACAGCTCTGATGGTGTGGAAGGAAAGCCCTGAACAAAAAGACATTGGGAGAGTATTGTGATGAAAGCTCAGTCAGAATCCTAGCTTATATTGTGGTTTTATTTTCATTTTTTTATAGTTTCTTTACATTCCTCTTGTGGAAATAGATTCATTTTTGCTGTCCTTTCTAATGTTTCTTTGTTTGTTTGTTTTGCAGCTTTCTATTCCTTTGAAAAACCAAGATGACCTGGATAAAGCAGTAGATCTCTTAGACCGAAGCTCTAATGTGAAAAGCCTTAGAATATTACTGCTTTCTCAGGACAGAAACCATGTAGGTAACACTTCTATGACTGCAACAAAATGAAGGGCTTTACCCTCAAGTCTCTGACAAGCCTTAGCCTTAGCCAACAGGAATTAGTAAGACTGCTTTGCTTCCCAGATATACACATGAATATATTTATTCTCTTTGTTTGTTACCTTTAGGGTTTGTTCTGTGAGTTTTTTTGGGTTGTTGGGTTTTTTTTTTGCTACTTACAGAAGGTGTTTAGGGACTGAAACACTAAAAGGAGATTTTCAAGCTGTAATTATGAAAGACGTTTTATGCAGAGAACCCAATGACTCTATGCAGAAAACTTATAATGAGTCTGGATCATAGAGAGGAGTTGTTTTTTTTTTAGTTTTGATTGATGACACAGTGTCAAAACTGCACATAATTAGCTTGTCTTTAAGAAAGCACAAGTTGTTCTTGATGACAAGCCATTAGCACTTCTATTCTGGATGGGAAGTCTCCTGATGACTTTTTTAGCTCTGTAGCTTACTGCTTTGGATCCAGTCTTACTGTTAGAAACTGAGTTGCTTTTAAGCTCAGGATGGCACATAAGCACCTAAGATGGATTTGGTTGTGTCTTGATTCACTGTCCTGGCTCACAAGGGGCTGTGGCAGTGAGTTTCAATGTGGTTTGCACTTTTCAGCAGCAAAGACCATAACATGAGAAGTAGAGGAGTGAAAGTGTTTAGGTTTATTTGTTTTTTTCTTTTTGGAGTTAATGTCACACAGCATAATGCCAAAGGCTCTGATAACTGAGGTATTTTATTTGCAAATTATTAAATCCTTCTGCACAGTGTGACACAAAACACCACTCTGCCTTGAAAGCTCTGCTGATCGTGGCTTGTTGATCTGGAATGTACAGCTCTGTTCAGGATTGCAGGCTGTCAGCTCAGGCTCTTGGAATCATCACACCTGTAATTCTTAGAGCTGTCAGAAGAATGATTTTTTTTTCATTTTCAACTTTTGAAATTGATAATCCGTGTTGATAGACAAATAAATGTCTCCAGGTGTATTAATAGCAGTTTCCCAAGTGTCTGGGTGCCAGAATCTGGAAGGGGCTGGAGGGGGTGATGCAGTTCTTTGTCCTGTGCCCTTTCCCTGAGCATTTGTAACTGGCTGCTCCAAGGACAATGCTTGGCAAGAAGACCTTTGGTGTGACCTGATGCAGTCAGACTGCTCTGTGTTGTCAGGAAACGCTCTGCAAAAGGTGGCCTCTCCTTTTGGTATTACACAGCACAACAGTTCTTTTACAACCCTCTAAATTTCAGTATCTTAAGGCTGCTAACCAGATTTTACATGATACTGTCTAAACTTTACGTAAGCCACCAAAACTTTCCTACAATAAATGCTCAGCAAGTCTCATCCCTATACCAGCCAGTAGCCTGTGCTGTGCTCATGTCCTTTCATTAGCTGTTTTTTCCCCTTTGGCTCACAGCAGAAACAAACAGTGAAGTCTTCACTAAGTGCCACTGTTTCCCCCTCTCCTCCGACTTCCTTTTCGTCTCTTAGTTGTCTGACAGGAGAGTCCTCCATGTGATAAAGCAAAAGCCCACAAGTCTGAAGGAGGATTCTTGGCTGCATGATCTCATCCCACTGAGAGAGCGGGAAGCATTATTTTTCCTGAAGTACAGGATGCAGATTTTGTTTTGGTTGTGCTTTTTCTTTTTCTGGGGATGGAAAGGTAATGCCCTGACTTTGGCACTAATACGTGTATAAACCATCTTAACTTTACAGCAGTAGCTGTGTGATTTGTACTGAGAGCCTGTGTTTGTGAACATTGTTTATATTAATTTCCTTGTGCCTCTTGCTGTGGCTCACGTGTGCTCTTCCTTTTCTCAAGAAACTCAATCCTTTGTCCTTTCTCTCTGTTTGGAAACTAATGGGAAGAACTGGCTGAGTTGAACACCCAGAGCACTAAAGCCAGACTGTCCACATAAGCAGTGTGACCTGTGCACCATATTCAGCTCCTATGTACTCCTGTACAATGTGCTCACGACAAGAGTTTTTGCAATTTCAATCTGACTCCCTCCTCACTGAGTGCAAAAGGTTTTGCTTTTTGAATGAGCAGCAGTTCAGTGCTTTTTTGATGCGTGGTCTCACATCTCATTTGCCAGTCCTGTTCAAATGACGTGTCTCCTTTCACTGCTCTGTTTTGAATGAAATGAAGGCACCACAGAGAAAGGACCTTTAATTACATGATGTCTGTGTAGGTTCAGGAAAGGACGAAGAAAGCATTCACCTTGGTATCTTCAAACTCTTAAATTGTAGTATTTTTGCTTAGGTCTCTGAGTAGTCACTGCACTTTTAACAATTGTAGGGTACCACGTTGGTGGGTAACTGCTTCTGAAAGTGCAGGATTCCCAATTTATCTATGCTGGCTGAAGAGGCTGGTAGAAATTGTAGGTTCTTCCATGATCTGAGCCCCTTCCCCATTGCTTTGACAGGTAGCTGCTAATGGGAGACAGCACTGAGACTTGTAAGTCCTGTGTTTGGTTTCAGGCTGGAGGATAGTATGCTCTAGCTGTTTGACTCCTGTTTCACAATGCAATTGCAAAGCTTCCTCTTTTGCTGCCTTTCTTGTTTGTGTCCTGTGAAATAATATGAAGTAATAAGCCATCAGGCTCTAGGACTGATTTTCAGCTGCTTTCTTGATACTAAACATAATGATGTTTTTAATCTGTGGCCGGACTGTTTCAGCTTCACGGTGTCGTTTTATTTTGTTTTCATTTTACCCAACAGACCAGTTCTTCTCCCCATTCTGGACTGCCCAAACAAGTCAGGATTAAAACCTCCCAATCTGTGGGGGATGTGAACACACCTTACCAGCAGGCAGAGCCCCGAAGCAGGCACCTTTCTGTCAGTGAGTATTTCTGTCACTTTTTGGGGGGTGAAAATGTTCTTTTGGACAGTAGTATTTACTGTGTAGAGTTGATGAAAACCATGAGAAAATGAAAGGTCATTCTAGGACAAAGCAGTTCATGTTCAAAAGCTCCTAATACATTTGTAATAGAAAGTTTCAGAGTTCCTTGCTAAGCTGTTGAACAGCTGAGGAGCTGTTAAAGGGGATGTGCTAAAGCCAGATTCATTGAGGTTAGGAATTTGGAAAGCTTACGTGAGCCCGTGAAGCTTTTGTATTTAGATTGGCAATTTCACTTCATGAAATCTACATTTGATTTTTCTTTTCTTTTCTTTTTTTTTTTTTTTTTGAACCTGTTCTTGTTCCTGGAATGAAGTGTTTTACTGGGAGCACAGGAATTGCCACTGCTACCCACTGCCAACTTCCTTACCTTCCACTTGTAATTACCACATCTGCAGCACACAGGGCAAATAGGACAGGTGACTGAGACAGCTGCACAGAAGAGAATGAAAAGAGTCAGTAGTATGTAATTCTGTCTCATTTCCTTTGTGCTTGTTAGCTTAGTGAGTTCACATTCAGTGGGAAGGTCCATGTAAGACTCCTGTAATGTAAATCTCACCCTGTAAGTTGACAGGCGTTGTCAGTTCTCTCCGACTGTGTGCATGATTTTGCAGGAAGAACTTTCTGACCATATGTGTGCACCTTGCAGAACACAGGGTGCAGCACGTAGTGCATTGGCTTAGAGCAGCCACGGGCATGCATTTTTATTTCCACTGTTTCTACCTGTGGTAGATTTGGCTGAGCTGCCTGATTTCTCTGTGGTATCTCACTGTGTAACTGTGAAGCACTGTTGAAATCCGTGGTTGAAAGATGCACAAAGCTGCGATGGTTTTCTATGAAAAACTAAAATGCCTGAAGCTCCTGCAACTTCACGGTTTAGAATCATGGTGTGAGACCTCAGTAAGGTGTGAAGGAGCAAAAAGGTGGAGGGCAATAACAGGGATCTGAAGGCTACAGCCTGAGGTGGTAGTGTGTGGAAATGACTTCTGCCTTGGAAGTGAGAAAAGCTGAAATTTGCTGGAAGCAGAAGCAGAGCGTGGTTGCATTTGTTAGAACAGCTATTTTAGGGCCTGTCAGACCCAGTGCTGCAGATGACAGGTGCTGCAAATCACGAGGGCAGTACTGGGAGCTGGGAATCTCAGAGCTGTTTTGTTTCCAAGTTCTACAGCAGCTCCCTCTATGGAGGAGGAGCACTTCAGTTTGATTAACTGTAACCTTCAGGCATGATCTTAACTGGATTTTGGATTGATGTTAGTGAAGCAGTCGTACTGTCAAATAACAAGTGCAGTTAAATTGGAGCCAGCAGGCTCTCTCCATGCTGGTGGCTCTAAATCCAAGTTGGATCCACGCTGCTGTGAGCAATGCGTACTTGAGTGGAAGCTCAGTAGAGAAGGGCTTAAGAACTAAACCAGTCGTTCTCTGTTCTAGACTTGTCTAGCAAGTCTGCTTGCATCTTGTCTAGAGTCTGCCGATCCCCTTTTACACAGTTTACTCTTAGCAAAGCAAATAGAGAAGTGCTGAAATGATCAGAAATACGTCTGAAACTGGTACAGAAAGGCTTTTCCCATCCATTGTAGTCTGATGTTAATCTGCGTTAAAAAGAGCAACATTCCTTGCTCCTATAAGGCAAGCAGTGGTATCCATGCTTGTCTGAACACCACATTTCTTTTTTCAGACAGATTCAGTGCCAGAAGCATTTCATTTTAAAAAATCTTGTTCTTTTGTTGGCATGCTGAGGTATCCAAATAGTGACGCCAAAGATAACAGACCGTACGGAGTGTCTGTCGTGGGTAAATGGTGTGGTAATAAGGGGCCTCTCCTGTGTCCCTGTTGCTCTCTCCTCTTATGCCAGCTAATGGACACTTTCTGATTAGCCTGTCATCAATTAAGAAGGCTTTGGTTTTATTTTCTCAACATTTCGTGGTTCCAGGCTGCTGCCTTAGTATAAAAGATCCAGAAGGGTTCCAGTTCTGTTGGAGGTCTGGTGGTAATTTGGCAGTAGCTCAGCCTTAAGTTAGTTCTTTCTTCCTCCTCTTTTCCTATCTTTAATTTTGGGGAAAGAATGTACTCCTGTTTTCTAGTGTTTCAAACAGAGATAATTCTCTATTCGTAACACATCATGAAATGAAAGCTGAGAGCAGCATTCAGCAGAAACTGTTCGCATGCAGAATATGTATCTGTGTAGTTCCTGTCTTCTCAAGTGGACGGGCCTCGAGCCTGCTGTCACCAATCCGGGGGAAGTAAAGATAAGTTTTATTATGGAAAAAAAAAAAAAGAGAGAGAGAGAGAAAAAATAGTTGCTAAGCATTCTGGCAGCACTTGTGTTTTTTCCACTCGCTTCCTTTGATATACATTGATTTAGTGCCGACTTCCTTTTCCTGCCCAGCAATGGGGGCCTTTCCACAATAGCAGCTGAGCTGCTGCCAGCAGGACGTGGGCTTCCTTCAGCCGTGGCACTGGGTCGGAAGGAGTGAAAGTATGCTCCCATGCCTCAGTGCAGCCACACAGCACACTCTCCTGTTTATCTCCCCCCCAGTTGGTTTGTGCTGCCACGTGAGCCCTGCAGAGCTACTCGGAAAATCAGGTGGCAGCTCGGAGCTGTAGATTGCCTTTTTGCATGCAAACCACCTCGTGCACCCACAGCCTTGGCAGCGTGTTTTTTTCCTTTCATTTTGCCCTCTGAAAGGTGTATGCAAGGTTTGCAGTTTGCTACTGCCAGTGTTTGCCTTCACTCTTTATTATAATAGTTTCTGTTGAAAATATTTTTCTTGGGAGAGTATTTGCTGATCCTTACCCATCTTTCACAGCACCTGAGTACACACACTTAATTAAAGACAGTGTTGTAAAGAGCACAGCTTGAGGGCTGATCTTCAAACTCTGCCTCTGACTTCACGGGTGACCTTGGGTAGGTTGGCTGGACCACAGAGTTTCTTGGAGCTCACATTTGAACTTGGTGGGAGCTGCAGGTGGATACGTTGCTGCAGAAGAGGATTTTATATTCCTTCCTGTTTCTAGTGTGTCATCTTTGAGATCCACAAGGGAAAAACAAGCCCCAGGTGTTACATTTCTCTCACAACAGAATCTCCTTAGGCAGCACCAAAACAGATGAGTAAAATGTTTTTCTCATCTTTGGGCCTCTAAACACACAAAGCGTCCATCTAGCTATCTCATCTGATCAAGGGAAATTGCAGAGTTGATCTCCGTGTGTTCTCACCCAAGTTAGTCATGCTACTTCAATTTCACAGAATAAAACCAATTTTAGGGTTGTTTGCAAAGTTGACAGTCCTCCCATGGGATATTTGAATTTATAGTATCAGTATGATTAGCTCAGCTGATGATGACTGTGAAAGAGAGTTCTGACACTCAAAGTAGATGATGAAGTTATAGCCAGGACAAAAGGCTTGTTGCTCTGACAAGTGATTTGTTTAGTGCATATGGGTGAAGTTCATGCCCCTGTTAGAAAGCCAGGAGTTTCTGAAGTCCTCTGCCTTCCCTGAGGTTCTGAGCTTACGCCTGGAGGGTTGAGCAGAAGAGGTTAGAGATGAGTAACTGCTCTGTTAGGAGCTTCACCAGCAGTTTTCTTGTAGTGTCTTAAATGGTAGCACAAGTGCTCATTCAGTATTTTGTTTTTTTGCATCACACCTCCTGGTTCCACTTCTATCCATACTATTATGCTCACTCCAGAGTTGTTGTAATCATAGCTGCTGTAAGGTGCTGCTCATAGAGGCCCAGCATCAGAGATGAATACTTGGATTTTGTGTACATGCATGCGGCGCCTCATTTCGGTAATCACCAAAGTCAGGCACATCCTTCTTTCTGGCCCAGGTTCCCAGAACACAGGCCGGAGTTCACCACCTCCTGGGTACGTTCCTGAGAGGCAGCAGCGCATCGCTCGGCAGGGTTCCTACACCAGCATCAACAGTGAAGGCGAATTCATCCCCGAAACCAACGAGCAGTGTGTGAGTATGAATGTCAGGGTAAAGAAAAGTAAATCCAGCTGTTGAAGAGTTTGCTGCTGCTCTCTGGTCTCTCTTTTTCACTCCTAGAACATGCAGTAGCTGTTAGCAGCTGCTGTTGTTTCCTTGTTCATTTATCAGTGGATAGTGGGATTGAGTGCATTCTAAGCAAGTTGCACAGAATGGCCAGGGTTGGAAGGGACCTCAAGGATCACGAAGCTCCAACCCCCTGCCACACGCAGGGCCACCAACCTCCCCATTTCATAGCAGCCCAGGCTGCCCAGGGCCCCATCCAACCTGGCCTTGAACACCTCCAGGGATGGACGGGGCATCCACAGCCTCTCTGGCAGCTGTTCCAGCACCTCACCACTCTCATAGCAAAGAACTTCCCCCTGACATCCAACCTCAATCTTCCCTCCCTCAACTTTAAACCATTTTCCCTTGCCCTGCTGTTATCAACCCTTTCACAGAGTTGATTCCCCTCCTGTTTGCAGGCTCCCTTTAGGCACTGCAGGCTGCAATGAGGTCACCCCACAGCCTTCTTTTCTCCAGGCTGAATGAGCCCAGCTCCCTCAGCCTGTCTTTGTATGGAGGTGCTCCAGTCCCCTGATCATCTTTGTGGCTCTTCTGGACCCTCTTCAACAGCTCCCTGTCTTTTTTGTGCTGGAGGCTCCAGACCTGGACACAGTGCTGCAGATGTGGCCTCGTAAGAGCAGAGTAGAGGGTGACAATCACCTCCCTGTCCCTGCTGGCCACCCCTCTGCTGATGGAAAGTTTGCTGGTGACACTAAACTGAGTAGTGCAGTCGATGTAGTAGAAGGAAGGGATGCCATCCAAGGGGACGTGGACAGACTTGAGCAGTTGGCCCACATGAGCCAAATGAATTTCAACAAAGCCAAGTGCAAGGTGTTCTACCTGAGGAAGGGAGGGCTCCAGGAGACCTCAGTGCAGCATTCCAGTACTTAAAGGGAGCTTATAAACAGGAGGGAGAATGACTTTTTACACAGGGAGATAGTGATTCTGCAAAAGGGAGTGGTTTTAAACCCAAAGAGGGAAGATTTAAGTTAGATGTTAGGAAGAATTTTTTTACCCAGAGTGTGAACAGGCACCAGAACAGTTGCTCCAGAAAAGTTGTGGATGTCCCATCCCTAGAGATGTTGATTGGATGGGGCTCTGGTAGTGGCAGCCAGCTCACTGCAGGAGGTTGGAACTAGGTGATTTTTAATGTCCCTCCCAAGCCAAGCCATTCTGTGATTTACCATACATCAGGCTTGTTTTTAGATGTGTGCATTCAGTGCCTTTGTTGAGCTGCCAGCAGCAGTTGTCATGCACATTGGTCATTGTCTCCCCACCTCTGAATGAACCCTGCAGTGTTGGTGGTGTTACACATGTATGCTCAGGTTTCCTATTATCAGGCTCATGTTGACCCTCTTGCATTTGAAACTGCAGTTTCCATTCAGAAAAGTAGGAAGTAAGGCCAAAGGGCAGCTTGCAGGTGGAGACAGCAATGCAGTAGCACCAGCTGAGGCCTTCTGTTCCTGAAGTCACTTGGGATGGAACCCAGCACACTAGTTGATTTACTTTCGTTTTCACAGCAGAGTTCTTTATCACCTAAAGCAAAGCAATGGCTCAAATTTGATACGTGCTTAACGGTTTATGTGGAAGATAGAGGAAAAATGTACATTCTAAATAGCTTCCCTCTTCGATTGGACATCCTCCAGGCAAGCAGTAGTAGACTCTAATCATCATGCACAGGCTCTTTTAGGCATCAGACTGATGTTGCCATGTGATTTTTTTTCTGTTGCAGATGCTTGACCCTTTAAGCAGCGCTGAGAACTCGGTGTCAGGAAGCTGTCAGTCCTTGGACAGGTCAGCAGACAGGTACAAATGTATGGGCTGGTAGGAATTCGTGGGCTTAAAGTCAATATGCCAGTTGTACTTATGCAAAAGTGTGTTTTCCATCTCAAATTTTCTTGGAGAGATCTAGGAAATTATTTCCTACCTACAGCCCAAAATATTTCTTAAAAAGAACTAACTGCATTTCAAGTTGGGTTTATTTTCTGGCAAAAACATAGCCCAGCAAACTGGTGCTTGATTAGCTCTGTGTTATAAATACAGAGTTCTGAAGCGTGCCGTTTGTGTGGAGCCTAGAGTCAGAGAACATCTGGCTTCAAGGTATTTAAATCATTCAGACAAGGCTCTACTTGTTCATTTAAAAAAAAAAAACAACAACCTGTTCTAAGGTTACACAAATATATCATTACATTAAATTCCAGTGTTCTGCAAGATACTGTATTAATTCCAAAGATAAATGGGGAGTCTCTTTGCTGCTGCTGATAGTCTGATGGTTTAGATTTTCTCTTCCTTTCCTTTGCTGTTGCTGCTGCCCATCTCATGCAGGTATTAGGAATAGTGCTGCCTTCGAATATTTAAAGTGTGCATGTGAAAGGATATGAATTTTTAAGTGCTTCACATGTAAAATTAACGATTTGAAATAACCTGAAATTCATAAACTGAAATGTTCTACTTAAGTTTATATATGGGCCCCCCCTAAGAGAAGTGTTCTTTGTCAAAGACCAGTCACTTTCTCAGTCTGGGGAATCTAAAATCCACAGAATTGAATTTCCCCTCCTGCAGTCTTTGATTCTGTGAGGGAAGGAAGGGCCCTCGCAACTGAAGCTGTTGGTGAACAGCCATAGGTCCCATTAGCTTGAATAGCAACTGTGGCTTTCCAGCACGTGTAATTTAGGACTTCTGCAAGTTTTTACGATTTCCCAAGCTGATTCCTGTAGGTAGTGTGTGCCTTTATGTTGAATGCCTGAGGTTTGGTTTTGTATCCATCCACATCCTCCACACAGTTTATCAAGTCACAGAGAAGCAGTTACAGTGTGTGAAGGAAAGAAAAATTCCAGATTGTTTCTTGTTGGGGTGGGTATCATCTGGGGAAGCTGCTGTTTTCCTTTGTGTAGTAGGAAAGGAATCTCGTGTGGGAGCCTAAAAGCTGTATAAGGCTCGCTCCATTTGCACTAGTTTACAAAAGATGCAGATAACGTGGCTCTGGCACAGACTGAGTTTGTGTCATCCCTTAAGAGATGCTAAAGGCCTGCTGCCAAACGAGCAGCCGTAATTAGGCTTGCCTTGAGGAGTCCTGCTAATCAAGGAGTAGCATGAGAGATCAGTATTATCAGCAACATTTGTGGTTATGTTCATCTGCTGCTGGTAGAGAGAAAAGTGAAGTGAAGTTTGCATGACAGGAACTCTTAGCCATCGTGTAAACTCATAGGACAACAGTCCTCATTCTCTGCTGCCCCATGAGCAATGTGCTACAGCCTGTATTCTGTTTCTCTCTTCCTCTTAGTTTTGGATTTAACCTTCCGTGTTGCATGGCTGCAGAAAAAAGCACTGGGTCTCAAACCACAGGCAGAGAACCACTGATAAAGTGGCACAGATTGAACAGAAAGGATGACTTCCCACATTGGGAAACAGTCAGGGGCTCAGCCTGATTTTGTTTTAACATGAAATTATTGCAAGGACTCTGATGTGAGAATCACTGCTACCGATGTGCAAATGTATTAGCTTGTGTTTTCAAGTCCTTGCAGGTTTCTCTGCAGTAGCTAGCAAAACTTACTCTTGCCTTCTTTCTTTAATAGTCCCTCATTTCGGAAGTCACGGATGTCAAGGGCACAAAGCTTTCCTGATAATAGACAGGAGTTCTCAGGTATGTCAGTGTCCAGTATGAAGAGCACTTGATCCAGACATGTTCTGCTGTCTGCTGGCTAGCCTCCAAGTTTGCTGCAATGATAAAAATGGAAGACCGGGGGCTGCGTTGATTAAAAAACTCCGAGCTTATTTGTTTCTTACACCTTCCTAAAAATTCTGCTGCCACAGGAAAATTCTGTCCTTAGAAAAACGGGTTCTTTTTGGAAGAGCCTCACTCCTCTTTTTGCATCGACTTTCAGACCGTGAGAATCAGATCTATGACAAAGCTGGGAAAGGTGGCACCTACCCGCGGCGCTACAACGTCTCCATGCAGCACAAGGACTACAATGACGGTGAGTTGTTTTCAGGCCTTCTGTTCCAGTCTTGAAAAAGAAACTGGAGCAATGGCAGCCTCCAGGGACAAGCACAACACCTAGCTGAAGAGCCTTGGAGTGCCCTGGGCCTTGCAGGTAGTGCTGGAGTTATTGCAACCATGCACGGTGCCACCTTTTCAAAGGGAAGATTTCTTTGTTTACTCTGGGCTTACTGCAGGCACCCAGGCTGATCAGTGAGTGGTGGGGTTGAGCAGTGCTCCAGTGTATTCCTACCTCAGGGATTCATCATGCTTCCTAGTTCACGATGCACATGTGCTTCTCAGTCTTTAAAATGAAGATACCAGCATTGTAGAGTCACATCTCTGCTAATTAGCTTTATGGAAATTAATTTCTCCAGGTTCTATAAGGAGCACAAGTTCTTACAGTCTTTGTCTGCATTTTTTATTTGCAAGTCCAGGCATCTTGTCTAGAAAGCCATTCTGTTTGTGTGGTTGTTAGCAAGCCTTGGTGTTTGTATGGTAGCTTGTAGACCAGATTTTTGCTGTGGAAGGCAAGTTCTGTTTAGGTTGACACGTAAGGCTGCTTGGAAGCAGTACTGCACTGAATGCATTACAAAACATCTCCCTTCTGCTTTGGGGGAGTGGTCCAAAGCAGTGCTGAACATCAGATCCATTAGATTTATGTGTGCTGTCTGATCAGCAGTAGATTCTACTTCATGGGAAAAGAACAAAACTTTTCTTTCTATTATTTCTCTTCGCTGCTTACCTTCTGGCCATTGCTATCCAGTTGTAAGGATGTCATTTAGAGATGTTACTGTTCTCCAGGTCGGCGGACGTTTCCCCGGATACGGCGTCACCAAGGGAATCTTTTCACTTTGGTACCTTCAAGTCGTTCCTTAAGCACCAATGGGGAAAACCTGGGCCTGGCATTGCAGTACCTGGACTCCCGGGGGCGCCTGCGGAGTGCTGACAGTGAAAATGCCCTTGCTGTGCAGGAGAGGAACATTCCCACTAAATGTAAGTGATCACCTTGATGCTGGAGGAAGGCTGCTGGGCCTACGGGCAAGAAAGTCTGCTAGAGATTAACTCCAGATCCAATTTGATCATAGCTGGATTTTTAAGAAGCCATTCCAAACCACACAGTCGTGTGGCTCTGTTTTAAGACCAGTCTGACTCACTTTTGAGAGGCCTTTTATTTTTTCCTCAGTTGAGTTCGTTTAGAAGCTGGTGGTAATCCTTGGTCTAGCAATGTCCAGGAAGGCAAGTACTGCTATTGAAGCTTGTCTAGATCTGCGTAACCAAGCTGTTTTCTGCTACTTCCTACTTTGGTTGTAAGATTTAACAAATCGTATTACAGCTCACAGTAATGTGAGTGTGTAAGAAAGATGTTGGGAGTTTATTGTGCTTGAAATAGTTGTCAGGTAAGAATATGTAGTCTTGCACTGGGAACTGGCCTCTCCTCTAGAAAACACTGGAAATTCAGCTTGGAGATAAAAAGGTGTAAGTTGATTGATCTAGATGGCATGTGGGATTCTTAAAACTGCCAGACAAACTTATTTTCTGAATACATTAACATTTATAGTCAAGCTTGCATATTGCAGTTACTTTACTAGTTAAGGACTGTATTTATTTCACTTGCTCCTTGGTAAAAAGATTTGCTTCTATGTTAATAACATGCCTAAGTTGCTGTCTGGGGATCTTTAAGTTATTAAAAAAAAATAATAGAAGAAAGAAATAGGGCATAAGTCATTACTAATGAACTTGAGCCATTCCGTACAGTAACTTAAAGATCAAAATAAAGACATAAAGCCAGCAGAATAAGCAACACACTAAAACACTGATTGGCAGTAAATCTGATTAAATTAGACATGGCAGAGCTAATCTCTGAGCTCTTCTGCGTTGCCTCACCGTCCAGATGGCTGGTTCCTGTTTTTAGTTTTTACAATTTCTTGTTATATACAAAATAATTGGATGCATTGCACTGCATGTGTCTGGTAGTGCCATTTTCAGTGTTAGTTACAGCAGTGGCCTTTGAATAATATGCTTTGTTATCAAGAGCAGTCTGGAAAACTGGGCTCAAGGCTTTCTGGGTCAGGAGACTGCCACCTGTACAATAAGCTGGGCAGCACAGCAGAGCAAGGCCTGATAATTCCCTGCTGACAGCCTCCTGCTGGGGGTGCTGGAGGTGGCTGCTTTAGGTGGTTCTCTTGTGTATTGTTTAGTCTTAATTGTTCAGCTGGTGATGAAGGTACCTGCACTGTCCTCACATTATGGTTCCTACCGTACCAGATTTTGTAGAGAATTATGACTTGTAATTTTTCTGCTCTAGAGATAGCCTTGCAATAAAATCCTTCATGCAGGAGAAGGGACCTCAGACTAAGCAATAATTGGCCAGGTGCTCATAAAGGATGTCCTTCAAGTTGTCCCAGAAGCTTAACAGCCGTTCTTAGCTGGATGGAATTGATGGGACAAGGCTGATCCAGTTCTTCTCATCTAATGCATGCAGTAACTACAGATCAGGTGTCCGAAGGTCGTGTTTAATTGCTGCTCCATCTCTTAAGATTGTGATGTTGTAGAATCCACCCTGCTGGTGGAATGAAATTTCATATTCGTGCCCATTTAGGGAATAACATAAAATGGTGTGTAGTGTGTTTCTATAAAATGTTTCACCATTTCTTTTTAATGGGACACGGAGGGCCTGGGGATCTGAGTTTGGAGTTCTGCCACTCTGATCCTGGGAGAGTCCCTTTTATGTCCACTTCTTCATCTGCAAAGTACTCACTTCAAGCTCTCTACAGTGGGAACTGATCTTTGAAAAGCTCACCGCTGTCTTCAAACAGCACAGCCAAAAAGAAGAATTGTTACTTCTGCTCCTTTTCAGCTCCAAGCGCTCCCATAAATTGGCGACGAGGAAAACTGCTGGGCCAGGGTGCCTTTGGTCGTGTGTATCTGTGCTACGATGTGGACACGGGCAGAGAGCTGGCAGCTAAGCAGGTCCAGTTTGACCCAGAGAGTCCTGAAACCAGCAAGGTAATTCTCTTTGCAGCTGCTAAACTTTGCTTGCAGACTTTGTAATGTGCCTGTATTTGTCTGTCCTCGAAAGCTGGCATCACCGTTCAGTTTGTGCAAGTGTTTCAAGTCATGTGGAGAGGAATAGGAGTCATTTAAAAATTACTTTTCCGTATTATTAACTTCAGCTTGCAACTAAAATCCATTTTCTGGCTTCGCTTTTGGCTCTCTGTTCACAGCTTTTTGGTTTGATGCCAGGTTACTTGAGGAATACTAGACTGCCCTATGTTCCTGGTTAGACATGGAGTGTGATTGAAAGTAAATCCAGAAAGAGCAGGATTTTTCTCTTTTTTAAATGACAAAGGTGTGTGTGCTTAGAAAACCCGTTTCCTAGCTTATATGCTAGTCCCTGCATCAGTTGTACTAATTACGAGCTGCCTGTTTCCACTACTGAGTTCTCCTTATCCTCAAAATAAACTGAACTGTAAGCTAATAGGAACATAATATGACAATGCAGTAGAAACAGTGGAGATGGGAAAGGGCACCTTGAAATTATACACTAGCAAACAGCTTTTGCACAGTGAATGCAAATGAGTTGGCTGTTGGGTTCTCCTGTAGTGTTTGAACAACATACCCTGTTTCCCTGTGTTAAACAAATCCACTCTGAGTCGAAAGAACTAATCCATGAAGATTTAATTATTCTGGTTTCGTGTGGAATATTGGTGCCAAGAGAAGGCCTCAGTTTGTGCACTGTAAGTTATACATGTCTCTGCTGTAAATCTGTCAGTAAATCTGAGCCAAGGGAGAACAGGCCGGGATATACTTTGAAGGCACTGAAACTCCAGACTTCAAACTATCAGTTGGTCCCATTAAGCTGCTTGCAGCCAGCTCCTTGCTCTTGAAGAGCTGTTTTCTCTCCTGAGGTGAGAGAAGCAATTCTGGCAGCTTTTAGTGACACAAGGCTGGAGAGAGTTAAGTGGGACTAATTTGGGGAAAGCCATCATTCCTTTTTCCATAAATCCTCCTTCTCCAGCACCTTTGATGTACAGCCTGCTCATTCCTTGGATTCAGCACGAACCTGATACTTTTCCTGGGCAACAAACATCTCTGATTCAGTCTGAAATTGTTGGATAGCCTTTTTGCCTTTGCACTATGATACCCTGTTGTCTGTGGCAAGAATAGAGCAGAGAATTAGTTTCATGTGCATGCCTGCAGATTCTTTGAAGTAAATAAGAGGGGAAGCAGTTTCTAAGGTTGATCCAAATAAAATCATCAGCACGAATCAGTGCAGGACAAGGTGAGAAAAGAAATTAGGAGCTCTTAGCAGCCATATTCTAGGTATCTCATGGGTTCAGGTTCATACAGAAAGATTCCTGTCCATTCTGTAATGATCTATTTAGACCTTTTTCATACCTGAAATCAGAGCTCGCTGCCATCAGCTTAGTGCTGAGGACTGAGGTTGTTTCTGTACTGTCCCTGAAGAATGCTTTCTGTCACCTTGCCTAAAGCCATTCAGTAAACAGCTGACAGATTCAAGACAACAAAGAAAGGTTTTTTTCTGGTAGTAAATTCAAAGATGATACTGCCTCTGTTCTATTTCTGCACCACTATTACCAGCTTATTATACAGCAAAGGTTAACATGAAGCACTGGTATTGGTTGCCTTTCCCATGAGCTAGGTGAGCCAATGTCATGCAATAGGCTGCATCACTGTAGCAGTGGTCTCATCCTGCCAGTGACGTGAATGGATTTATTGAGATGAAATATTTCCTGGGGCTGGAATCTTATTTTCTCCTCCAACGTCCGTAGGAAGTGAGTGCTCTGGAGTGTGAAATTCAGCTGCTGAAGAACCTCCAGCACGAACGTATTGTGCAGTATTATGGATGCCTGCGGGATCGAGCAGAGAAGACCTTGACCATCTTCATGGAGTACATGCCAGGGGTGAGAGCTGACACAAAGGCAGATGAGTGATTTTGTTGGTCAGGACGAAAGTTTTGCTTCAACTGTGTGATCCAGTGTGTCTTGTACTTGGAATACATTCTCTTTGTCAATCACTAAAGCCAGTTCTGTCCCTCCAGTGTAAATTCGTTCTGCCAAAGTAATTGAAAGAACTTGAGCCAACTTGTAAATTGGGCTAACTGAATTAGCAAAATCACTGCAGCAAACTAGCATAAAACTGACCCTGCAAAAGGGAAACCTTCAACCTGGATCTGTCTGCTGAACTGATTTGTTGCTTGTATCCACAGACATTTGTACCAACACAGCGAAGGGATGCAGAAAGCACACACACTCCTCAAGATATTTTTGCTGTAACGTCCTTGCTTTTCTCAAAAGGGGTTTCACAGAGCAAGAGGTTCTGAGAGCCTCACAAAAAAAGGCTTTAGAAGGGGCCAGAATTCCTTCATGTGCTGGTTGGGTAGATAACATGCTCTCAGCTCTGGGAATTGGATGGAGACTGCGAGATTTGTGGTATGTCTTTTCTTTACCAGTCTGTTCTGCTTGGTTTTGGCACAGGGGTCAGTGAAGGACCAGCTGAAGGCATATGGTGCTCTCACAGAAAATGTAACTCGGAAATACACTCGCCAGATTCTCGAGGGAGTCTCATACCTTCACAGCAACATGATTGTGCACAGGGACATAAAGGGTGAGATCAGCTGGTGATTTATGGATACGCCACGTGCTAAAGGAACTCAGAAAACGAAACCAAATGTTAAGGATTCGTTATCCTCGTTGGGGCTTCTGAACGTTGCTTTGTATCAGTGTCCATTTGTCTTGTGTCCTGACCAGGCCTTAGGGAAGGGGGTGTTGTGGGCTGGGTGAGGGAAGTTGGGATATTTCCTGCACAGAGCCTGAGAGCAGGGCAGTTGGTGTTTATAGTAAGGAAGACTGCGAGCCTTTAATTCGTTCTTAGGACTGCTCAGCTGCAACTCCTCCTCTTTCTCTGTCTCCTCAGCAAAATGAGGTTAAGTTGCCTCCTAACTTTCACTGCCCTCTTAACACGTTTGTTTCCTTGTGGATTCTCTTCTGATTTCCTTTCTGACCAAAGTACTGTTTCTCAGCTGATAAACATACAATTGCTGCAAGAGCCCTATGCCTTCCCTTGTCAGTCTTGCTTACCTCAGGCTCTTGTGACCTGCTCTGTCTAAGAGACCTCTGTAACCTTCCTTGTAGAGCTTGTGTGATTAGACTTTAGTCTTCCTCTTCCCAGTATAACCTGATGGAGCCAGGCAGTCTCCTTAAGAGTTAATGTCAACACTTGTGGCACACACCACACAATTTTTTTTCTGTGCTCTGGGGGGACAGAAGCATTGCTTGCTGCAAGAAAAATATCTCCTTGTTCCTGCCTATAAATCTTCATTGCCTTCCCTCTAGGGCTGGCAAAGGGAAATGAGCTGCTGATTCATGAATAACACCTTGTATACTGCTCACATGGTGTTCTATACCAAATGATTTTCTACCAATGGATTATTCACTAGTCTACACCTATCTTCTAAAGCAAACTGTTAATTTGTCTCCAGGGTGCAGGATGGAAAGTGTTGTTATTCTGAATTCAGCTCTCCCAGTGGGAAAGTAAAGTGGCAAAGCCATCTCAGAACACAAATTTTACTGGAGAGCAGACGAGTTCACATAGGCATATAGCAGATAATGGCAAAAAAAGAGTTCTTGATCCTATCGCAGCTTTGAAGGAAGGTTTGTTGTGTGTATGTCTCTAAGCCTTAGCTTGTATCCACACGTAAGGTATCCTCTTAGTTTGCTTTTTTTTCCCTCTGCGTTTCATGTTCAGGACCTCTGACCAAGTAAAGTGGAGATTGACTTGTTTATTGTAGGAGTTCAAAGTGGTTTAATTAGATACATCTGCTAAGCATTGCTTTCTGGTCAGCTGGGTATATTCATCAAAGCAGTATCCAAATAAAATCCTTTTCTACACAGCTATGTACTATCTAAGCCATTGGCCTAGGGGCCCTCTATAGTTTGTCTGAACTGTTTACAGGCAGTGTAACAATGACAGTGCTGACTCAGCTCTCGTTTCCCCTCCCCCTTCGCTTCCTTATGTTTTCCCCTGAAGTTTTTCCCATTTGCAGCCATTAACAGTTGGCTTGTCTACAGCCCGAAATAAAGAAATGATGTTTAGCAGGTCACCTGGGGCTTAACAGGGAGAAAGCCTTAGCATGAGCCTGGGTATTTCTGGGTTAGATATCAACTCTGTAGGCTGCAGATCCAACAGCTGGATTGCATGAAAACAGCTGTCTCTATTCTTTTTCTTTTTTTCCTTCTTGTCCAGGAGCCAATATTCTCCGTGACTCTGCTGGGAATGTGAAGCTTGGGGACTTTGGGGCCAGCAAACGGCTGCAGACAATCTGTATGTCTGGAACAGGCATCCGCTCTGTCACTGGCACTCCATATTGGATGAGCCCAGAGGTGATCAGCGGAGAGGGCTATGGAAGAAAAGCAGACGTATGGTGAGGGTTTAACTTTCTGCCCATGGATCCATTTACAACTTTTCTGGACGCTTGCATTCTGTTAACTGTATATCCAAATTCAGATTTTGTCTGGATCGAAAGGGAGAGCAGTTTAAGGTGAACTGGAGCAGTTGGCTTGAACTTAAGGCTAGACCCACTGCAGACTGTGCTTTGCCATGTCAATACACTACTGCTCATTTAATGTGCAGGTAAAATTTTCCATTCATTCCTCCCTCAAGCTGATAGCTAATTCTCTGACTTTCTGGCGTGAGGTTTCCACCCTTCTTATGTCCTTTATGTTGATAAGAGACTGAAGATTGTTTGGGGAGAGTCCATTCATTTTGTTGTAAAATGAGAGGTATGCTTATAACACTGGAAATGAAAGGAATAGAATTTGAGTATGTTGACAAAGCCTGAAAGGAAAGATGCCCAAACCTGGAATAACACACAAGATAGAGGCCAGATCAGAGGTGATCTAAAGTATGCGTGAATGGAAACTGTAGCCCTGCTATTATTGGCATAGCCAGGAAATATCCTCTACCGAAAGGAAAAAGCAAAATGGTCCTGTGTCAAAATGTTAGTTTTGGAGGCCTCAGGAAGGTAAGATTATAAAACCAAGCTAAACGACAGCAGCATAAAGTATGTTTGTGTCTCCACAGTCAAGCAAGGCCTGTCCTGTTTCCCATACAGTCAGTGAATGGAAGCATAGCTGGAAGTTAACTTGTATGCAAAGAGTTAAGCTCTTCAGAGTCTCCCAGTTGGGATTCTTTGGGAGAGAATGGAACACGTGCCCTTCCCCCTGGATTGAGGGAGTTGTGGGTTTCCTTTTGGTGCTGACAGTCCATTCCCATCAAAGAGATGCTGCCGTTGGCTGGGCTCCAGTTCCTACAATCCCAATAATTATTTGGGGGAGTGGGGGGAGGTCAGAATTTTCCAGCGCAGTTTTAGTCCCAGGCTGGAAGCGTACGGCCAGGAGGCTCAAAGACGTAACAAATCCAGCCACCTGGCTTCCCGCCACTGCTGCAGGCCCCTCTCCAATTTTCTTTTTCCTAAACAGCAGAATATGTGAGCTATTTGTTATTGCTGGAGTGACTTGACATGAAAAACATTCCTGCTGTTTGCTGAATATCTTAAAGAAACCGGATCTGCTTAAACGGTATAAATCAGTCTAAACAATAATATATCCCTGCCTGCTCTTGTGCAAACCCCCAGCACTTCAGCACACATGGTTTGCATTTTCTGTACTCTCTTCTAGTAAGTCTTAAATGGCTGGAAATCAGTGTAAAAATTTCACGTTGGATTTTAAATGTTGTCAAAAAGTCATTTCTTGCATATTCATTGGATTTAATTCCTTTCCTCTCTTGTCTTGGCAAGTGATGCAAGTCTGCCTCTGAAAATGTCTTTTCTTTGTATTTCACTTCAAAAGAGGGTTTAGTTTAAAGGCAGAAGCAGCAATCCTGCTTATTTAATGGAGCGATGTGAACAGAACACAGAAGTGGGTGTTCAAGTTCAAGTTGCTTAATCTGTGGCCTTGAGGAAGCAGTTAATCCTTTTTGAGCAAAATACAGTCACTGTTGTACTACAGAAACCCATCTTTCTTGTGAAAGCATTGGTGTCACACTTGCTGCAGAGAGGTGGCCCAGCCACATCCATCCTCACAGTCACATTTTTGCCTTGAGTTACCCTGCAGAGCCCCACTAACTGCACTAGGAGTTTTGCCTTCACACGGTGGTGCAGCTGCTCTGCTGACATTTTTAACCTGCTGCCTTCTGGGTTTACAGCAGTCAGTTTTTGCCTGTCTAGGATGCTTGATTCCTTGTGGAGATGGCAGCTTTCTCACCTGGATGTTCTGAGACAATGCAGTGGAAAGGGATTTTGCTGAAATGGCTCTGTGGGGTCAACCAGCACTGATTCATTCATAAAGGTGGACTTTATTTAGTTCAAAAGTACATTTTCTACCTTGCAACCCAGCAGCAGCATGAGCAGCTCCTGAAATACCATTGAGGTCCAGCAGCACCTTTAGGGGCCTCTCGTGTGCACCCTTACTGTTAGTACAACTGCTTACTGAGAGTGGAGTGAGAGCAAAGGAGAGCTGGACAGATGGCATTTCACAGAGAACCACAGTGGAAACCAGCCTCCCTGTCTCAGCACTTTATTGCTAGCTTGACAGTGGTAAAGGCAGCAAAGTTGGCAGATCTGGCTCAGAATCTATGCACACATGGCACTCTCTGAGCACAAAGCCATTTTATTTCAGAGCAGAGCTGTACCTTGATGTTGGCTGCCTGGAAGTCCTCTCTGAACACTGTGCTTTACTGTATGAGTCGGTTCTCACTTCTTTTTTCCCATCTGCTTTTCCAGGAGCCTCGGTTGTACTGTTGTGGAAATGCTGACAGAGAAACCACCCTGGGCAGAGTACGAAGCCATGGCAGCCATTTTCAAAATTGCCACCCAGCCAACCAACCCCCAGCTCCCTTCCCACATATCAGAACATTGCCGGGACTTCCTAAAGCGAATCTTTGTGGAAGCCAGGCACAGACCCTCTGCTGAAGAGCTGCTCAGACATCAGTTTGCACAGCTCCAGTACTGAATTACCTCCCTTGCTAGCGGCTCCTGCTGGGCTCTCAGTGCTCCATCTGGTGTAGTTGCAACTGCCCATTGTGGTGCTGCGTCTTCAAAATGCCAACTCAGCTGTCCTAGTCCTTTGGGGAAGTTATACCAAGGAACCTAGGGTCTGCCCTTGTGCCTGATACCTTTGTTTGCTGGACTAATGTTTATTCTACCGACAGCTGTCCAAACAGAGCTGCGTTTTGCCCTAGTTACCTTGATGTGAAATTGTAGCTGGCTGCGTGTTTTCTGCGGGCCCAAGAATGGGAATGTAAGAAGTGTCTCGCTGGTTGAACCTAGAAGAAATCTGAACCGGTGTGGGAACTGGAAGAGCTACCCTCTCCATAACAGAAACGTGCTACAGCTTTCAAGATCAGCTTTCTACAAGTGGTTACTCGTGTGGGTCACTGTTTTCCAGACTTCTAGGGCTTTAGAGATATCTGGAGTACATGAATCCAGCAAAAAGCCATGTGTCATTGAGCATGCGCTCGCTATATTATATATTTTTCTTCTTAAGTATTCAGCATCTGAAGGTGTTCAGAAAATATTGATTCAAAAGTATGTGAATAGTGTTATTTTATAATGAAACCATGGATTTGGGGGTGGGGGCGAGGGAGGTCTTTCTAGCTAAATGTCAGGATAATCAGAAATGTTGCAGCAGAATGCAATCACTCTAGAGCCTGAGAAAAGGGCTCTCCCACCGACGTTGGAAAATCCAGAGCTTGATTTCCAAGGCTTGATCTGTCCTAGCATTAAAGCAGTGTTGGTTCGTTTGTGCTCCTGGTTCATCTCCCTGAGGCTGCTGGGTCTGAAGAAAGCCCTGCTGGAAGGGAGTCGTGCAGAGCAGCTTTTTGTTGCACCAATCATTTTGGCTGGTAACATTTTTACTATCCCTTAAACCAAAGATAGTTAACCTGGTGCCTGGGAATTTACTTCAGGAAAAGCTTAGGTGTTCCTTTGGTGGCCCAGCCTAGTGGAAAATTAAGGAAATGGATTGCCTTTTTTCACGTGGAGAATTTGCTGGACAGCAATTTTACTTGTGCACATTAAGTCAGAGTCAAGCTCATCCCCTCACGGTGTGCATTGTGTTCTATATGCATGCAGGTGTTCATTTTAAGGTTCCCATAAAATGTTTTGACCCCATTTAAATAAGCTTTTGTTCAGATTAAGTCAGTGGAACAAAGAGAACGCTTGTAATGCTAGCAGATGTCTGAAACTATCTGACCAAGAGGAGAGTTACAGAGATCCCCATACAGGCATGTTACAAACGGATACATCCAAGCCATTCTGCATTTGTGTGTAGCACACCTCTGGTAACAGAGTTCCTGATGGCTTACTGCCCACAAATCCTGCATTGGGACACCAGTGGTCCTTATTTCACACAGGAGAGCAGCAGCTTTTAAGTGCTGGGGGTTCCTGAGTTAATTAAAAGTGTCCTGCATGAAATAAAACTAAGAGAAGCAAGCAAATTACTTGCTAAAGTATTGCTTCATAGAGCAACACTGAAGGTGTTCTCTTGTATTGGAAACCACTTTCCAAAGGGCCCACATGCTTTTCTCTTCCCCCAAAAAACCTGGAAAGTTGCTTCATGATGCAGCAAAATTAACAGGAATTCATGTTAAGCTCTTGACAGGATAAAGCAAGTTTTAATGTGAGCTTAGGATCCTTGAACACACCACGAATAATAGGATATTGAATTAGAAGAGGGGGAAAAAAAAAAGAAGAAAAAAAAAGCCTGGAAAAGATTTAACAATCTTGTTTTTTTTCTGTGCCAAACTCAGAGCAATATGTAATGGGTGGAAGCAAGTTAGTGTTGGTTTCACTTTCGGGCTCTCCTGCACTGCTACAAGGATGCACTGTTTCAGTTTCAGGCACTTAGGGGGATTTTATTCTCATGAAAGCCCTTGTTCTGTAATTTATTGAGTGAGAGCACTTCTATTGATCTCCTTAGAGCCTGGAACTTGACTCCAAATTGTCCAATGTGTGGCCTGACTTTCGGCCTGCGCTTCACTATTGCTTGCACCAGGGGGAAGTGAGGGCATGACGCTGCTGTTCTGTTCTGGGGAGCATCTGACACCACTTGGCTGCAGTGTAAATGGCTTCAGAGGGATGCCAAGGCCTTCCTGCAGCCTTGACAGGAGTGGTCAGCAGTCCTATGTGGCCCGGTAGCACTCTTCAAGCCTTGCAACTACAAATATACCAAAGATTGGAATCTTTAATTGCCCCCCTTGAACCTGCAGATGCACAGGAGCAATGTCGATCCTTTCCACATAGGCTTCTCTCTTCCCTTGGCTTGTCCTCATCAAACAGAGACCCCCTTCCGTGGTCTTTCCTTGCTGTCCCACACGTTGTGATTTGGGAGAATAGGGCATGAGGAAATGGTGTCACTTTTAATATTTCAAAGCAACGAAATCCTCAGGATCTGTTGTGGCTTTTACCTCATACGCATCATGGAAGGCTGTTCCAGAGCAAAGCAAAGAGCATCACGGACTGATGGGCTCAGTCCTTTCCCTGCCAGAGCTTCTGGTCCTTCCCACCACCTCTGCTGAAATGTGCCTACTCCGTGTATACACTTGTATTCCAGTCTGTATTAATGAAAGCCAATAGCAGTCGTACAGCGACAGAGAACATGGGGTGCCAGCTTGGACTTCTTGTATTCCAGTCCCTGACCCAATGCCACCCGTTCGGCACAGGAACAAGCCAAAGCATTACTTGTGTGTTTGGAGATGCACTTTTATGAATGTAGTTTATATCGCTCTTTTTTAGCTCTTTTTACATCATGTAAACGGTGATGCCTCATACTTTTTTTTTTTTTTTTTTTTAATTTATATCGTAAAAGATCATATTTGGTGATTTTTATATATATCGACTCGACTGTTATGGGGTTGGGGGGAGGATGGGAAATAAATTTGACGCCTTTATGAATTTAAAAAGGAAAAAAAAAGCAGCTGGTTTTGCAGAGAATTCACTGATGGTTTATAACGAGTAGAGCCAAGCCAAAATGCCTTCTTTGTTTCCTCACAGCCATCTTGATTATGGGGAGATCTGGATTCTGATGTCCACTGCTGCACTGAATAACCTTGAGGCTGGCATCTGTCCTGCAGTCTCTTTGTGCAGCCCTGACAGCAAGAAAAATGCAAGCGGACGTAAATGTAATGACAGCCCTGAACTGAGTTACATCTGGCCTCTTGATCCTGGCAGGATTGGGAGAAAATGGGAATAAACTTGTTCAGAGGAGGGTGGCCAGGCTAAAGCAAAATGCTGCGTCCATTCCAAATGTCGCTTTGTGTTTTCAGCTGTTCCTGCCTGGGAGGGAGATGGAGCGACTGCTTTGCATTGATGGGAGGTGCTGCACAAGTGGAGGAGATTCATATTTTTTTTAACCAAATGTATTTTATCAGAGTGCTGCTATCCTGGAACAGCCGAAACTTCGAGCAGGAAAATGTTGGAGGTTCCCATCAGAGAGGAGCTTTGGGAACAGAGGATTTGGCAAACTGTGAGCTTGTCAGGAAGCAAACTGTTGGCATTTTGGTCTTGGCGTGACGATTCTGTGCATTCCAGGTTACTGGCTTCTTCTCCAGTAAAATCTAATATTTGCCTATTCCGATTGCTGCACATTGCAGCAATTTTCACATTTTTGGAGTAATATTCCACAGGACTTGGAGATACTCCAAAGATTTCCCTTTGCCATTAATTACCAAAACAAATTGACCCAGAGGGACGTTGGTACCCACTCAGGTGAGTGGGTATTTCCAAGTGCCAAGAGAGCACAGATAATCTATGAAAGCTGGGCAAGTGTGGGCAAAGCTCAGATATTTAAAGCTCTACAGGGAAAGGACTGGATCAGATCCCCGTGACTGGTGCTCAGGTTAATACTGCTGGGTGGAAAGATTTTATGTATTTGAATATCTGCTGTCCTGTCACCTGTATGCCTGTGGAGCTGGGAGCATTCAATGTTCTGTGGGTTAATGATATTTGGGCTTCAGGTCTTTCAACACCAACCTTATTCAGGAGCAAATTGACCAGCAGCTCTGAATTCCCCAGCTAGGAAAGGCCTAAAGGTGGTTTTGACATGTGGAAAAGGACACAGTTGCCCATCAATGCCTGCCTGACATCAGCTGTGCAGAGCAGGCAGAAGTTGCTGTAACCTGGATTGTGCAGAAGACCTTGAACCAGTATCTATATGTACCGACCGGGGGCTTGCAGTGCAAAGCCAGGCCAATGTATCGTTTTATTTACAATAAAATTATCATTTATATGAAAGCCTTTTCGGTGGCTGTTTGCAGTGCAGCATCCGTTACTTCCTATGCAAGCAGTGCTTCTGGATAAGTAGGTGGGACAGCTAGTTTTAACCAAGGACCTTAACTGAAAGATGAATTCTGTGCTCTCAGGGATGCATTGTTTGGGACAGGTGGAGAAGTGTCCTATTTGGGAAGCGTTGCTCCTTGGGTCAGGTGAGTGTGTCCTCTACAACGCTGCCTCTGGGGAAGGTCACTTCCATCCATTCTCACTCTTCCAAGAGGTAGAATGGCTCTGTCTAGATATTTTTTTTTCACTGCTGTTGTTGTTAGAGTGTAAAAATAGCGGTGTCTTCATTTCACCTTGCAGGAGGGGAGCTGGGCTGCTCTGTTGGCTCTGCACGTGGAGAGTCTGCGGATGGAGAGCAGAAGCTGAGCTTTGGATCGTGCTTTGTGAGTGAGTTCTTCAGTCCAGACGTGGGTCTGTAAATGGTCCTCATTCACCAGTGCCTACAGAGTTGGATTGTCATCAGGCAAAAGGGCAGCAAGACCACGAGGAGATGTTTGCATGATGGTGTTTGCCCTGGCTGGGATGCTTTGCTTCAGTTGGGAGCTCGTGGGAACCCCAGAGAGGTTGCTAAGTGAATAACTGCAGCTCCAACTTGTGAAGCTCAGCCTGCTTGAAAGCATTTATTCCGAATATCTGGAAGCTGTTCCTGAATTGTTTCTCCCTTGGCTGTGTTGTTGGGTCATTTTATAAAGCAAGGACATGGGGAAGTGAGGCCGGTGGGCTTCAGGTAAATGTGAGACACCACGAGCTCTGCTGCCAGAATTGATGCCGTCCAGCAAAAGGGAGCTCTTGCATGGAGTGTGCTGAGGATTTGGGCAGGGTAAGCCTAGCTGTCCTGAAGTAGTGAGGGAATGGGTGCCCACACTTCCAAATATTTTCAGGCTTTATTTTTTTTCCAGCATACTATCTTAGGAAAGGACAGAAATAGCGTTCCTGTAAAGTCAGTCTGCAGTGCTTGCTCAGATACTCATTTTTTCCTGGTACTGTTCTGTGTTTATGAGCTTGGCATGAGTGCCATTGTCACTTGAGCAGTGGATTGAATGCCTTGAGTCCCCTGAGATGCTGGGCCAGAGCCACGACTTTCCCTGCAGTCTCCCTTTCCCAGGTCAGCACGTAGTTTGTTTCTATGTCCACCAAACACAGAAATATTTGTTAATGTTAAATGTGAACAACTAAGAATAAATGGGTTAACAGGCTGATGCAATAGGAACCCCTGCACGTGAAACAAGTACATGTGTGCCTCTTGTGTGCTCTTCCAAAACTGATGAGAAGCAGACAACTGAAGCTGCATCAGAGCCAAAATGTCCTGTGGGACCAGGCACCGCCGTCTGTGCTGATGCTGTGTTGAGGGACATGGTTTAGTGGCAGCTGTTGGCAATAGGTGAACGGTTGGACTGGATGAGCTTTTAGGTCTTTTCCAACCTTGGTGATTCTATGATTCTATGATTCTATCTCCTGCTGCTTCCTGACTTCTCTTTGTGTTACAACCTGAAATTCCCACTTGTGCCACAGGCCAAGTTGAGAAGCTCACGGGCTCTGAAAACTTGTTGCTTTGGGACGCCTTTCCCAAAGCTGAGGCTTTCCCTCTCCTAACTGCTCTGTTGATCAGTTGTGACGTTTACTATAAGGATGAACGTGAGATTTATGCATCAGGGCTGCAGGATGGCCTGTTCACTCCTGGGCTGCCCTCTCAGGAGCAACACGCTCCACAGAAATGCTGTGTTCCATGAGTGCAGTGTGTGGTCCTGCCTTGCATCTTCCCCACGCTGCTTCTTGGGTGGTTTGGAGCAGGGGGTGGGAGAGGAAAGTGCAAACTCGGGTTGGAGGTGGGAATGATCTGCCACAAGGAGTGACCAGTGCACAAAAGGAATGAGCCTAAAAACCTCAACTGCTTTCCCCACTCCCCCCCCCTCTCATCAATGGTGTTATATTTGTAATGTGGCTCAAGGGAAGGTGACTCAAGGTAAGTTTTCTCTTTAAATCCAATGCTGCACAGTTCTGAAGCAAATGTAATTTCAAATCCTCAAAGAGGCTGGTTATATTAGACTGCTGTGGCTATTTCTGTTAGCATTGTAAAGTCTTAACTAGGAACAACGTCTTCTGGATTTTATACCATGTGGGTGTATTGCACGAGATCCAAGAAATGCTGGCACAGTTTGCTGCCCCGTCCTCTGTTCTGCTGGTGTGGAGCTCTGCCTAGTGCTCGTTCTGCATCTTCAGTGCAGGCCCACATCTCTGCAGTGGAGGAGAGGAAATGCAGGTGGCACTGTGGCATCGTGCTACATCTAAGCACAACTTCCGAGCTCCGTGCAGCCTCCCCAGTAGCTGTGATGCTGCAGCCATCTCCCCAGCTCTTCCTCCCCACCCCAAAGGCTGCGGGCTGCCCTCTGAGCCCAGCAGTGCGGACGGTTTCCTCCCCAAATAGCTCCAAACACCCATCCCAACTGCGGGTGCCGCTGCGCGGTGCTGCCGAGCCGCACCAGGGGGAGCACGGAATGCTTCTCCAAGCTGGTGGCTGGCTCCTGGCCGCTCGGAAACTTCCAATAAAAGCTGGGACGGTGTTTGGCAGCTGTGTGTGCTGGGAACCTCCTGTGGTTCTCTTCTTCATGGGTACTTACGCTGTTAAGTCTTACTCCAGCCAGCTGTGGGTCTGAGCATCCCGAATCGCAGGAACTTGAGCATCCGGCACCAGCAGATCGCTGCTGGCAGCCAGAAGGATGGAGGATTCGAAAGGGAATGAGACTCATCCTAAAATCAGCTGGATCTTAGAGAAACATTAGGGGCAAGGAGTGCTTTTGGCCCTTTCTTAATCTTTGCCTTACAAAAACCTCACAGCTGGAGAAGTTTTAAGCTGGGGGTTCTGTTCTGCTTCAGCTTTTGGTATTCGCTGGGAAAGTGTGTGTAGTCACTTGTGCAGAACATCCTTCACACACACCAGGCAGATCAGATAAGCTCAGGGCATTGTTTAAGACATCTTCCCATGCACTCTACCACTAGGGCTTCCCTGTGCACGGAGCCTGGTAGGTTAATCTGGGAAGCAGAGTTTGCCATTAGCAGCTTTGTGTGCTGCGTCCATCCAGGGAGATGCAGCAGTGATAGAAGCATTTCTCCCTGTGTGTGAATTTGATGCTCATCAGGTTCACTTACGTGTCCCCCCCAGACCCCCCTCAAACTGTGGTGTCTGGGTCAGCTTTCTGTTCTCAGAATGAGAAAAGGGGGACTGCAGAAAGCAGCGGTAGAGAAGATACAGATAGACTCTGAAGACCTTGTGCCTCTTGGTATTTCGTGTTCCTTCCATTTCTGCTGCATCAACAACGCCCATATGAAAAGGGGGTATAGGAGAGTAGTAGAGAACAGGGATTGCTTCTGCCATCAGGCGAAATCCCAATTTTCAGTTTTCAGAATGGAAAATTATCTAGGCTAGTTTAAAATCCCTTGCATACTATTTCCCTGCTGTGCAGAACAGAGCAACAGCCTGCCAGTGTGAGAATGGGGAAGTGAAGCCAGCAAGAAACAGGAAGCAAAACTGAGGAGCCTGTTCTCATTTTCTAAGCCAAGGAAAGGACCGGAACCTGATCGGGGTCACAGGGCCCCTCAGCAGAGCAGCACTGTTGTGCTGTGATGAATCTTGCAGGGCCGGGCAGGAAGTGGCCTCTGTTGTGGTGTAAGGAGCCAGCAGACCTGTGTGATGGGCAGGCAGAGCGCTTTGTGAGGCTGGCACTCACAGCTGTGTGTGTGCAGTCCTTGCTGTGATCCCCACACGTGTCTTTAGGAAACCTCGTAACAAACAAGGGGAGATGTGATGTCCAGCAGGAGGGACACTGGGGGTCACCCGTCCCTCTGAGGTCACACAGGTGGACAGCCTGCACCCATCTCTTGTAAATGGAGAGGAAGGTCATCAGAATCACTGTGGATTGAGCAAGGGGAAATCGTGCCTGACCAACCTGGTCACCTTCTGTGATGCCATTGAGCTGCTGGGCAGATGAGGGTTACAGATCACGCGTGTGGAGGAAGGAGGTAAATAATCACTAAAAACAGACCCACCTGGATTCACTGCATTAGGTCTCGTTAGGCTCATTAATTAGTATGGACTCCCCCATCCAAACATCACAGCTCGGCAGCTGGGGCTGATGGAAGCCAGCCCAGCTTGGAGCCATCCCTGCCCGCCTGCTGGGACTGGGCACAGCGATGGCATGAAGGGAAGCGAATGAGCCACAAAGTGCATGCAGGCAAAAGGGCAGACAGAATTCACACGACGGTGAATTGCCTCCAAGGGTGATCCCTGGGCTCTGCGTGGAAGCTGAATTGTGGTCACAGCCGCGGCTCAGAGCTTTGTAGCTCACTGGTGTGCAGTGTGAAATCCTGAGTTTGCTCCCCAAATAACGTCTGTCTCAGCCCCAGCATCGCACGCGCATCCCCAGGAATGGTTCCTCAGTCCTGTGTGGGCTCTTTGTACAGCAATGGATCAGACCTGACCGCTGCTCCCACCTCCCTGTGCCCCTGGAAGCACAGGACAAGAGAGGGAAGGCTTGGAAACCTTGTATTACAAAAATAAAAGAGGTGCAACGCATGGAGCTGCACTCAGCTCCAGCGCAGAACGTACCAATGGAAGGCAAATATAAAAAAGACAGACACTGTTAAACAGTCGCAGGGCAACATCCTTAAGGCTGAACAATCCCAACTGAACTGAGCTGATGTAAACCAAAGACCATCCTTATTCAGAGCCCCAGCAAGGCAGGATTGGTACCGGGAGCTCTGCTCTGACTTACAGGCTGGGTTGGGGCTCTCAAAGCCCTCGGATCTCCTTTCCCACGGCAGCAGGCCTGGAATGTGTGCACAGGGCTGGGATTTCATAGGGGGCAAGCGCTTCTGGTCTGATCTCATCATGGAGAGAGGGCTCTGGGTCTGGGGGCTGCAAGCCACTCACCTCTGCCCCATCCTTACCATCTGTAGGACCCCTCTAGACATCTGTAGGACTCCTCAGAGCCCCAGGAAAAGCTGAGCTGCCTCCCCTTCCCCACTGCTTGGGTCCCCTTTGCTTTACATCAGCTCAGTCAGCGCTGGCTCAGCACTGCTCCGTGCTGTCTGCTGGGCTCCAGGGAAGGGTGGGCCGTGCCCTGCTCATGCCGACTTGGTCCCGCTCTCCACTTCCTTGTGCACCCACAGCTCCTTGTGCTGCTTGCGCCCAAAGCCCTCGTCGTAGTTGCCTTTACTCTTGAAGAGCTGCTGGAAGTGGGGCTTGCAGTAGAATTCCCCGTGGAGTGCCGCGTAGCTGCCCAGGCTGGGAAAGGAGAGGGGTTAGTGGGGCTCAGCAAGGGCTTGGGAGCACAGGGAGAAGGGAGGAAAGAGGAAGGAACGTGTAGATGGCCCTTAGCAGAAAGGGGACGGAGGGTCCTTCCCTGCCCTTCAAGAGGAGGGCTGCAATGGGCAGCTGGGTGAAGAGCCTCCCCACACCCCGTAGCTGCCAGTAAGGATCACAGCAGCACCCAGCACTGCTCACCTGAGCTTGGCGTGGCAGTGCTTGCAGCAGAAGCAGGAGTTGTGGAAGACAAATTTATCCGCCACCAGCCGCTCCATGGGGTAGACGGTTTTCTGGCAGGCAGTGCACATCTCCTTCACTTGGGCCTTCAGGCTGAAGGACTGGGCAAGGGGAAACCAAAGGGAGAGAAGGTGAGGAAAGGGGTTTGGAGATCCTGTGCCCATCCCTGTCCTTCCCACCTCTTCCCACAGCCATCAGGTGCAGGAGAATTGCGGTACCTTGGAGCGCTGCACCGTGCTGCCTCCTGAGTTGCTCTTTGCCTCCTAAGGAGAGAAATTGAAATGGGAGTTAGGGACTGGCAGGTGAGGCACTGAGCTGCGCGTGGCAGCCGACGATGGGCTCTGAAACCTGCAGCAGGAAGGCACAGGGCTTCTCTGGGGTCATGGGCACAGAGCAGCCAGCTCTGCCATTCCGCACTGCTCACCAAAGCTTGGATGTAGCAGCGTGCCACGGCTCTGCTTCTGTGGCAAGGTGTCACAGCACACTGGCTGCTTTTTTAGTGCAGGTAGCACACGAGCACAGACCCCAGGGTCATGCAGCTCTCACCATCTGCAGTCGGTGCTTCCTTTCCTCAACTGCCCGCCAAGGCTCCAGGGCTGACATCAGCCCCTCAGCAAAGCTGAGCAGGGCAGCAGGAAACATCCCTGCCTCAACATCCCTTGGGTCTCTGCAGAGTGGCTGCAGCAGAACCCTCCCTGTGACCTACACTGGCAAACCAGCACATGCTGCCCCGGTTTTATTTTTATTGTTTTGATGTTTTTATTAACAACAGCTCTGTTTTAGCACGAGAGGCTGCTCGTGGTTCCTTCTGGCCAACAAATCATTGGGCTCATCCAACACTCAGGGCTCTGTAGGAGGGCTGGCAGTTTCCCTGTGCTGTTTCTGGGATGCCCCTCCACTGATGCAGCATGCAGTGCTGGCTGCCCCTCACCAGATGTTTTGTCTCCGAGTTCCCCTGTTAGCAGCCAGGCCTGCCCTCGTGCTGCACAGGAAACGCCTGCGCCATCAGCGAGACCGAAAAGCTTCCACAAGTCCCTGCAGACTGTGTGCACGGAGGGGAGAGTGGAGTTCAGGACGTGCTGGGTGCCACTCAGAGCCCACAGCTGTGGGAAGAGCAGATGCAGATTCTGAGGTGCCCAAGCCTCTGCCCTCGGGGGCTCTGAGCAAGTCTCAGTGCACCTTTAGAGGGTCCCCATCAGGCAGTGACCGCACAGCATCACCTCCTGCCTCCCTGCCCTTCCTCTGCTGCAGCTTCAGCTCTGTTTGGGCAGCACAGCCTCGTTTCTGTCCCCAGGGTGAGCTCCCACCTCGTCCTTCCCCAGCATTTCTTCTTTGTATTTTTGGAAACAGTTTGTCTAAGAGACACACAGGAAGCTCTCACTTCACCAAGCTGCCTCTCCAGACGTTTCCCAGCTGCTCTCACCGCCTGAGGTCGAGGACATGATTTTCCTCTCCCTCCCACTTTTGCACAAGGCTGAAGAGAAAGCCAAAGTCAACAGAGCAGCGCAGGCAGAGAGGAGGCTCAGGTTGTGTAAAACCAGTTGCATCCCTCAGCACCAGCAAAGCAACCACAGGTGCTCTGCTGGGGTTGGGGTTCACGAGCTCCTTCCAGGTTCGGTGAGCAGCGCTAAGGAGGATGCTGAGCAGAGCTGCTGCCTCCTATCTGCTCCCAAGGCTGCAGTGCTCTGCTGCTGCTCGTCACTTCTCGGCAGCCTCCTGGCTCCGACCAGGCCCGCTATCTATTTCATGGCTGAGATATCCTCCCTCGGGGAAGGGCCATATCCTGTCCCAGCAGGGGATGTTCTCAAGCCTTTATGTTTTTCCATCTCCGATCGCCCCGATCCTAAGCAGCTCGCATGCTCGCAATTGTGATCACGGAAAGCCATGGAAACCCAAACAAACAGAAAGCAACCCGAGCCGAGCGGGGCGAGCAGCGCTGGATGAGATGCACCACAGCCTGGACAACGTGCTCAGCAATGTGCTCAGCAAACAGCACCTTCTGCTGGAACCTTCCCACCCCCGGGGTCCCGTTGTCCGAGCAGCAGCTGTGCCTTCAGTCACTCTAAAACACCAAGTCCTCTATGCACAGCCTTCGGCCTCTGAGAACAAACTCAACTGGCTCTGGAATTCTCATGCAAACTGCAGGGGATGCGACATACGTGAGATGGGGTTGTGCTGGCGGCTTCCGAGGCCTGGAACATGGTTCTGTCCCCTCCTCGGTGGGTTTAATCCTGAGCTTGGAGTCTGTGGGCTGATGTTTCTGGGGAGGTGTTGAAAGCTCTCCTCTTGCAACACCTGGAAAGGAAATGTCAGTGGGAGCGTGGCCGGTTTCATCACCCCAACCCCACAGCTCTGCAGGAGCTGATGTGTGATACTGGCTTCCTTGTGGGGCACAGGGGTTCCTCGGGGGATCCAAGACTTCCAGGCACGCCAGATCTGGCATAAGGCTCAATGTTAGGAATTGAGGTGGGGACAGCATGCGGCTCTGATGCTTTCCCATACAAAGATATTGGGCTCAGGATGGGAGAGGGACGGGAAGCAAAGTGGCAGCTGCTGTAAGCATCCTCCAAGCCACGCGTGGAAGGCGGTCGGCAGGCGGTAGCAAGCTGTCAGCAGGCAGGTACAGCGTCCAGCCAGAGCTGCTGTCCTGCTGAGGCAGCAAACCCAGAGCCCAGACTGCTGCAGCCACCCAAGGATGGGTGATGCCGGATTTTAGCCTAATTTTAGCCCAGAGAAGCTTTGCTGAACAGAGCGGCTCACAGCTCAGCGGAGCGAGTGACGGAAACTTTGTCTTTTCTCAGGAGCTCACGTTGCCTTTAGGCTGAGCAACCCGTGAGGGTGAGTTTGATGCTTCCCAGCACAGCTTTAATGCAGCACAGAAAAAAAAAAAGTCACTAAAAAAAAACCACCACCTCTTTTGGTAAAAGTCGGATGAAAAGGTACTGACAGATCCTCGGGGTTTTCCCCAACTGTGCTTTACCTTCAAAACACCCATAAAAGGTCAGGGTTGATGAGCCCTGTTTTGCACATGTGAAACAGATGGGGAGCTGAGCTCTTGGTGCAGAGGGAGGAGCGGAGTGGGGACACTGAGCCATGGCTGTGGCCTCTGAGCCCCCCGTGCTGCCCTGGCTGCAAACAGGAGCTCTGCAATGATGGAGATGTGCTGCCAATCCAATCTCCCAGTGACGTTTGCAACCACGATTTGGCTTTGGGGAATTCTTTGATCCCCAGAAAGCCCCAACACCCAGCAGCTGCCATCAGGCTCGAGCTGCTGCAACCAAACACCCCAAATGAGCGACTGCTTTCAGAGTTCAACCACCCGAGCAGCAAAGCCGGGCTTCCAGACCTGAGCTGGGCAGCCCTCGGTGCAGACGCTTCCCAGCCCCAGCTGAGAACACAACTCCAGTTTTACCGAAATCATTTCCCGTCCTCTCTGCGGTCTGTCTGTCATTTCCTGCTCGCCATGATGCAGCGCACGCAGGCAGATGATGCTGGAGGCCATGCAGACACCCCCCCCCCCCCCCGCCACCACCTTCCCCGGTGCAGCACCATCCCTCCCACACCTCCAGGGTCTGCGTGGTGCACAGACCCCATGGGGAACCCAAAGAACCCACAAAGCCCCTCTGGCCCATACCCTGCACGTACCTCCAGCACAGATGCGCAGCCCTTGATCTCCTCACCTCTTTTCACCTCTCGCCGCCCGTCCCTCCAACATCTCTCCACCCCTTCCTCTTCCCCTCACAGCCCATCTTCCTCCCCTACCCCAGCTGCCTCAGTTTCCCCTGTTCCTCCAGCCCCTTCCTCCCCGCGATCCCTGGCTCCCTCTGCTTCTGTTTTTCCCCTTCCCCTCTTTTCCTGCATGCAGCAGCTCCCCAATCCCATTCCCTTCAAGACCATCACAATTATCCCAACCCATATCTTGATGTTCTCCATCCAGACCCACTCTCCATGCACATACCCTTCTGCAGCCCCGTGCCCCGGTCTTTGTTTCAAGAGAGGCCCCTTTGGTCTAGCTGCCCTCCAGACAAGAGTAGATGTTGCTAAACATCCTTCCTGCCCAAGGACAGGGGTAGAAATCTCACAGGGGAAGGGTGTGCTGAAGTGATAAGGGAAACAGAGCACATTAGAGACTGCAGGAGTGTTTCTAAGAGGCTTCCAGCTGCTGTCATCACTGTTTGAAGGAGGCATTGGTCTGCACAGGGGGGATTTGAGCCCAAAGCAGTAAACATGCTTCTGTGTGCAGAGGAACCCCCATGGCACAGGTTTTGCTTAAGGACACATTGCCACACTGATGCC
The DNA here is from genome assembly GCF_026119805.1 of Tympanuchus pallidicinctus. Classification (NCBI taxonomy): domain Eukaryota; kingdom Metazoa; phylum Chordata; class Aves; order Galliformes; family Phasianidae; genus Tympanuchus; species Tympanuchus pallidicinctus. Next base: position 223,844 of record NW_026294755.1, on the reverse strand, counting down.
AGGATTGCTAGTGCTGGAACAGCTTGCTGATTTCACGAAGACCACGTGTTACGTCTGTGACAAAGCAAGGAAGCTCCTGGCCTCCATGCTGGATGCTGGCACCACAGCAGCTAGCCCTGATTTCTCCAGACCTCCATTCCTAAGCTCCTTCACCACCTACACAGCCCCGGAAGATGACTGACTATTGACTTCTTATCATACAGCTCAGGATGGGACAAGGACCCCTTCACTCTGCAGCTTCTGCTCTTCCTGCCCTTCCTTGGAGCATCTGATGGCCCTCCAGTGGATCTGGGCTTGAGCCCAAGGAGGTGGAGCAGCCTCTGACAGCAGCTCTGGTGGCTGCAGTGTGGCAGATCTGGATCTCAGTGGCACTGGATTCAGCAGGATGCATTCAGTGCCCAAACCACCAGCTTCAGCCTGGCTCTGGGGGCTTCTTGGTGACCTCAGCAAGCTGTCTTTGATCCAGGACAGTGGGGCTGGAGGTCACCTGCAGGGCACATGCACTTGCTGCCATGGGAATACAGCAGGAGGAGTGCTGCAGCTCTGTCTTTTGGCACTAACCAAGGAGTTCTTTGGGCTGAAGAAGGCAGCATTCAGCCCAGAAGCTGCTCAGTCACAAAACATTTGTCTCACAGCCTCTCACCTGCCTGGCCCTGGGGACAGATGTAAGGACAGGGAAGCATCTGGAGAGGCCCCTTGTGGAAATTCCCCGACTCACAGGAGGATGGCATCTCCCCATAACCATGGCCTGCCTCCAACACACAGCACTGTCCCCTTCTCCTGCTCAGCACCACTGCCCTTTGCTGCCTACCAGCCTCATTTCACTGGGCCCCCAAGCAGCCCACTGCTGGCTGAGAGCCTCTCTGAAAACTGATGATGGTTTTCCGGCACAGGAAAGCAGCGTGACTGCAAAGGGTGAGAGGCCCCTCTCTGCCATATGGTTCCCATTAGCAGCCCTGTGAAGTCAGTGTTTACTGCTGGGATCACTGTGCCATGGCCAGAGGCTTTCCCAAAGACCAAGCACAGTGTGTGTGTGGGGGGGGGGGGGGGAGGGGGAGAAGGATCCAGGCCCCCCCCCTCCATCCCAAGAAGATGCCTTTTCCCCAGCAGCGTGGCATGGCTTCCACTTCTCAGAGGGGCTATCAGGCATCTCCCCCATGAAATTCGGTACTGCTGATGTCCCCGTGACCACATGTAGGCTTAGTGCAAACACCTGCCATGGCCAACCCATGCTGTGAAACAAATCAGCATCAAACAGGCCAGCACCAGGCCAGGAACACAACACCACCAGCACTGCTGCAGCTTCTCAGGAAAAGGGGCAGCAAGCTGCAGCCGTGGGGGGGGCAACAGAGCAAGTGTGGTGGTCAGGGCTCCAGCCTTGGCAGACCTCAGGTCATGGTGGTGATGGGCCGGCAGTTGGATCTGATGGTCTTAGTGGTCTTTTCCAGCCTTAATGATTCCATGATTCTAAGTTGGCTTCAGATCTGGGCTCCTTGCGTGGCTACAGGCCAACACCGGTGTTTGGGACCCAACCCAGGTTCTTGTTGCTGCAATCCAGGACAGAGGGCTCTGGAGGGAACCAGATGGGCCGCTCACGCAGCCCCCACGACCCCACTCGGCCCCACCACGCACAGCTTCCCCTCTCATCCACTTTCCATCCACGTTCCGTGCCGTCTCTTGAAAGGCTGCCAGCGGGCAGGAAATCTGCAGCTGAAATGCTGAGGGATGCTGACAAGGAATAGTTGTGGGGAGGAACAGGGCTGCCTTTGTCAGGGCAACAATGGAGGACCCACACGAGCCAGGGAAGCCCCTGCCCAGCCATTCTGCTCTCCTACCTTCATCCCTGGGAGCACCAGGTCCAGCCATGCCCTGAGGATGCTGCTGGGATCCATCTGTTTTCCAGCAGTGGGAACTGAAGCACAGAGCAGCCCATCCCTTGGACTAAAGCCATGTTTTATGGCATCCATTAAGCATCATGAAGGGAATCTCTGCTCCCTGGGTTCAGCGATCTCGTTCGGAGAGAGTGGACGAATGCACTCCCCTGCTACGTGGGGGAGAGGAGATTCTTTTCCAGGCAGAGAAATCTCTCTCATTAGAGCCAGATGATAGAGCAGGCAGCAACAACAGGTTGGGAGGTTCAGACTGGGCATCAGGCACAAATGCTTCGTAAGAAGGAAGACTTGGAAGCTCTGCAGCATGGTACTAATTAAGTGCAGTACACACGAGCACAGTTATAGCAGTTATGCCCCTTCCACCCCCTTCTCAGTTCTTCCTTAGTCTTAGAAGACTTCCCCCACGTCCTACCCAGAAACTCCACCTCCCAGTTTCCTACCAACATGTTCATCCCTTTACTCTTATTGTGGAATTTTGCTCCCAGTTTGCCTCCCAAAAGTACTCATGGCCTATCAGCTTCCTCTTTTTTGGCCACGAGAAGCCAATCCCTTTAATCTGTTCCTATAGGAGAGGTTCTCCATTCCTACACCAGAGGACGGCTCAGACCTTTGCATCCTGCTTGGACCCCTTCCCTGGCAGCACACAGCGGTGCTGATGCACTCTTCCTCTGTCACCTCTGCACTGATCCCAAATGCTCACTCTCCTGCAGTGCCCTCCGCTCGCTGGCCATATGGAGTGGGCTTTGGGCACACCAGAGGAGTGAGAAATATATTGTGTGTTTAATGATTGCAATAATCCCTTCACCCAGATTTAACGTTTTCCATCCCAGAGCTTTGCTAATAGCTAGGTAAGCACTGCAACGCTCCCAGATGGCAGATGAAAAGATGACTTTAGTGGAAAGCCAAAGGCAGAGATGGGAACAAGGCAGCTGCCTGACAATGGGCTGCAAGAGCTGAGGATGGGCAAAAAGGAAAAGGAAAACCCCTCGCAGCTGGGCTGAAGGGACTGCCTGCAGGCTCACAGACCTGCAGGAGGAAACCACCAATGGAACTCCCTTCCCTAATGAGAAGTCTCATGGGACTTTGGGGGCCAAAAAAAGGCACTTTTGTTGTGAGCCTTAAAGAAAAGAAGATGCACGCAATCACTGTGCACCCCGTGCTGAAGTGGATCCTGACTGCTCAGCTGGGAGTTTGCTTCCTGCGGGACCCCATGGGGAGAAGACAGCAGCACCGAGGCTGTTTCAGACTATACTACATCAGTTACCCTGCCATTATTTTTTAATCAGCATTAATAATGCTGCAGGCATGTTGTCCCTGGCCCTAAATACGCAGCAGCTCAGCTGGGAGAGCCCTCGTGTGATGCTTTCGGTGCACAAAGCCCCATTTCTGAAGCACGCTGCCACACAACTCCAGTGTACCAAAACAGATGCCCAACCCATCAACAGAAACCAGTTGAAAACCAATAAAAACATCATCTATGTGGTATCTTAGCTGGTCCGAGAGATCCTAAGGGATTATAAGGATCAGATCTTCCCTTTACCCAATGGTTACAGCACAGGGCTGCCACCTGGGGCTGATCCCGGCTGTAGTTCTTGGGTGACAACATCTTGGTTTGGTTTTTTTAATCCATTCCTTTTCTCTCTACTGAAAGCAGAGCTGCTTCCCTTTGTGAAGCCCTGAGGGGGTCCCCAGCTGCTCAGGGCTTTGCCAGGGCTGGGGGTGCATTCATATTGGGATCAAATCTCACAGTCATGCAACAGCCTCCTGAGAGGGTGATGGAAAACCTGTAGCTGGAGGGACGTAAAGCTGGATGGGTGCTGGGAGACACAGCATGGAGAGGCAGCAGGCAGCAGCCAAGGCGGGAGGGAGAAGGGGGGGTATAGGGGAGCAGGGATCTAACAGGTTTTCTTCTATCTTTGCTCAATCTGCTCAGCTTAAGCAGATGGATCTGTCCAACCCCACCACACCCCCGAGCACGGGATGCAGCACACAACAAAGAGGGAGTTCAGCACAGCTGGGGAGCCCCAAAATGCTGCACCCCCCCCCCACCAAGCACCGCACTCACAGACCCTATTCACTCCCTTCCCCACTCAGCACCGGGTGCAGATCCCTCTCCTCTTCCTTGCCCTCCCAACAGAATCCCAACCCCAAAAGGCACCCAGTGCCCAGACAGCATCCCCCGCATGCTCCCCCACCCTACAGTCCCTCGACCGAGCCGCTTCCCGAAGCAAAAGTTCCTCTCTGTGGGGTCACGCATGCATTTTTCGGGGGGGAAAAACCCCCACCTGCTGCATGACCCTGGCTGGCAGCGCTGCTCTCGGGGCTCCCCACCTGCAGCCCTGCCTTCTCCCCATCTCCCCCTCTCCCACCCCGCTTTGTTCCCCTCCCCCATTGTTCCCGACAAACCCAAACCCAAACCCAAACCCACCATACCCCCGGGCTCCGCCGCCGAGGAGAAGGACTCAGCCCTCACCGCGCTTGGTCGGTCGGTCGGTCGGTCGGTCGGTCGGTCGGTCGGTCGGTCGGTCGGTCGGTCGCCTCTGTCCCTTCCGCGCTCAGGCGCGCTCCGTGCGCGCTCCCCCCGCCGCCCCGCAGCCCCTTTTATCGCGCGGCCGCCGCGGCGATTGGTTCCTTGCGCGGTGCGGCTCCGAGCGCCGCTCCTTTGTGTGCAGCCGCCTCTCCCTCACTCGGCGGCCCCCCGGCCCCAAAACCGCACCGCCGCCCCCCACTCCCCGCCCCCCCCACCCTTCACCACCCGCCGTGGATGCGGTGCTGAGCTCGAGGCCACGAAGGCAGCGGGCTGCGGATCCCCCCAGGCTCCGCACGGCCGCCCCTCAGCGAACGGAGCGGCGATGGTGGATGGGGTTTTGTTGGGGTCGGGGTTTTGTTGGGGTCGGGGTTTCGCCTGAAGAGGGCGAAGGGCGGCACTGGGCAAGCGGGGGCAGCGGAGCAGGGTCGGGAGCGCGGCCCCGAGCTCCTGTTAGCCGCGTGCGCGCGCAGAGAGCGGCGATCGACCTCGGTGCAACGCATCCTTGCCTGGCGGCGGCGTTCACCAGGAGGGGAGGTGCGGCGTATCGGTGCCGTCGCTGCGTGGCCGTGCAGCACCTGCAGCGTAGAGGCTTCGCTGCAAATGGAAGAAGGAAACTCGCCGGGCCGGGCTGCAGCAGCGCGCCTGGCTTGCGGAGAGCGGCATCCGCACACACGCACACGCAAACATGCGTGCACGCTGACACTCGTGTGCCAGCACTCCCGTGAAAGTGCACGGTGCGTGCATGCCGACGTGCTCGTGCGCCTGGACGCTTGTGTGCTCCACACGCGTGCACGCTCGGCTATGTGCACACGCATGCTCGCGCACTCACGGATGCATGCTGAAGTGCTCGTGCACATGCAAACGCATCCACGCGCGTGCACGTCGGGGGCGCGCTCACGCACACACACTGGTGCACGCGCACCCCAAGCCGTTGCTATGGAGACACGCGAGTTCCCCGGCAGCCCGGCAGCCCCCCGGCAGGGGGAGCGGCTCCTCCTTTCTGCGCCCTCCCCTCCTGCAGGGGGCGCCCTCCCTCGCCCTGCCCCCAGGAGCCGCCGCTCTCCCCGCGGCCCGAGTCCTCCCGGCCAGCAGGGCGCGCTGAGCCGCGCTGAGCCGCTCTAGGGCCGTTCTGTCCGGCGGCGGCGGCGCAAGATGGCGGAGGAAGGCTCGGTGTGCAGCTTCGTCTTCAAGAAACGGGGATTGGCGGCGGGTAGAGGCCGGCGGAAGCGGCCCAGCAGCGACCAGGAGCAGGGTGAGGGCCGTGGGGGCTGCCGGGGGCGGTAGGCGCTGAGGCGGTCCATTACGGTGCCCGAGGGAGGCGAGGGAAGACCTGCTGGCGCCCTGGGCCGTACTGCCCGTCAGCCAGGCCCGGCCCTGGGCCGCTGGGCCGTGTGGGTGAGGGGCGCTGCGGCGGCCGGGCCTCCGTGCCGGGGTGCCGTTCGTTATCCTCCCGCAGAGCCGCGGGGATCCGCTGCCCGCTCTGCCCCGCGGTTCGGCCCCCCTGGCGCCCCTTAAGCCCCGCGCTGTGCCCCGCAGAGAGCAGCGGTGAGGAGGGCAGCACGGTGGTGCGGAAGGAGCGGCGGCGGGAGGCTCCCAACCCAATGATCCAGAAGGTGAGGAGCCCGCGGGGCACTGCGCCGGCCGGGAGCTGCGTGGGGCCCGTTTGTCCCTCACAGCCGCTGTCTGTCTGTCTGTTTGCCCTTCAGACCAGGAGGTGCACGAAGGAGCGGCCCTCGTACGCGCTGAGCAGCAGCGATGAGGATGATCCATCGAAGGAGATCGGAGTCACTTACAGATCAACAAGGTCGGCGGTAAGGACTGAGCACGGGCTGAGGTCGGGGGGCTGGCTGATCCCGTACTCAATAATCTGCTTCTGCAGATGTGCAGTCAGCTCGTCTTGGTTTTGATCTGTAGATGTGTGTCCCTTCCCTCCTAACACACAAGCCTTTTGTGCTAGGTTTATTCTTCTGATGTACTGCATCCTCAGGAGTTCAACTAGGAATTCAGAGGGCTGGAGCACCTCTCCTATGAAGAAGGGTTGAGGAAACTGGGATTGTTTAGCTTGGAGAAGAGAAGGCTGTGGGGAAACCTCATTGTGGAGCATATAAACAGGAGGGGAACGGCTGTTTAAGAGAGTAAATGGTGATAGGATAAGGGGGAATGGCTTTAAACTGAGACAGGGGTGGTTTAGGTTGGATATTAGAAGGAAGTTTTTCCCCCAGAGGGTGGTGAGGCACTGGCACAGGTTGCCCAAGGAGGCTGTGGATGCCCCATCCCTGCAGGCATTCAAGGCCAGGCTGGATGTGGCTCTGGGCAGCCTGGGCTGCTGGTTGGTGACCTGCACACAGCAGGGGGTTGGAACCAGGTGAGCATTGAGGTCCTTTTCAACCCAGGCCATTCTATGATTCTATGAATTAAGGTTGGTCTTTCCCTCTTAGAAGTGGGAATTAAAACCCCAAGGTGCAACTGGAGTCACACAAAGTGTTTGGGAGAAGGAGCACCAGAATCAGATTTGCTCAATTACTGGGGCCATATTTTCAGTTTTATAGCACCTTCCTCCATAAGGTATTCACTTAACATAGAATGTACTCCCATCTTTATTCTTGTGAGTAGTAATAGGGTAAAAGCTTTAGAGGGAGGTCACTGTTTTCTTAGGATTGAGGGATGGGGAAACCTGAGGGCCTTGTTAACAGTTGAAGTGGAGAGAAATCACTATTTTTATGTTTTTGACACAGCTGAAAAAATGTTCTTCCCATTGGGTTTTTCTTAAGCTCTCCTCTTCATCCAGTGAAATTCACTGTACTGTCCATCAGTAAGAATCTCATCGAGATTTGTGTAGAACTAAAAGCAAGTAACAGCATTTACTGTGTTGATGCTTTTTATTCCTCCCCAGATTTGCTTCCTTACTCTCTGTGTCTCCATTTTTTTCTCTGTAAAATGGGAATAGCGTCCAGCTATCCTCAGTCAAAGATGCAAGGTCAGACTGAGGTCTCATTATCACATTAGAGATCAATATGAAGGCTCATGCTGTAATGAGGAAGCCAAGGCAGGGCAGCATGTTCTTAGGAGGAGTGGAGGCTTTTGGTGTGTAAGTTGGATTTGTTTTTAATTTGAGGCTGGTAGTAATTATTCTTCAGTTTCTGTGCAGCTGACAAAACCTAGGAGGAGGTGTCTGTTCACTGTGTTCAAGAGGAACCAAAACCAAATCACTGAATTAAAACTGAGCACAGGCTGCTGGGTTAAAAGTTCAGATGAAACGTGGTGTGTGTGGGCTGGGCGCTTCATGACTGAAGCGTTGAACATGGGAGAGCTGAGATCAGTTTACAGCTAACACAAGATGAAGCTTGAAGGAATAAAGTGGGGACCAGTGTGTCCTGACTTTGCAAGCTAAAACCTGGGAGCAGCCAGTAATTAGCATCCTATCTTCCACAAGCATTAGGCTGGATTCATGCTGGCAGGTGCTAAGAGAAGTTAGAAACTGCTGGAGGGTGAAGCAGGCCGTGCCCAGCACTTGTTCAGTCACTGACCCACCTGATAGCCCAGGGGCTTTCTCTCTTGTACAGCCTTTCTTTCTACTGTTGTCACAAGTTCTTGCTTTTCAGAAACCTGTTGGCCCAGAAGACATGGGGGCCACAGCAGTGTATGAACTGGACACAGAGAAGGATAAAGATGCCCAGGCCATCTTCGAGCGCAGCCAGAAAATCCAGGAGGTCAGTCAGCCTCACCTTCACGAGTTAACGCTGTGCAGGAGGAGTGTGTGTGCTTAACTCATCCCCTTTTGCATGCCAAGAGTTTGAGTCTTTTCTTCCCTGCTAATTTGAGAGGCCAAAATGTTGCCTGTGTAAATGGGGGAACTTCTGGCATTATTGATTTCTTGGTATTAAGGGAGGCATGGCCAGAAAGGGAGATTGGTATTGGAGGGGTAAAAGGTGGTTTGTGACATGAAGCTCTTCTGACCCTTACTTGCCTTTCTTTTTTCTTTTCTAGGAACTGAGAGGAAAAGAAGATGATAAAATTTACCGTGGTATTAACAACTACCAGAAGTATGTGAAGCCCAAAGACACATCAATGGGAAATGCCTCTTCAGGAATGGTCAGGTAGGTTGGGACGAGCCTGGGATGGGGGGAACCACGGAGAATTTCAGGCGTTGTCCCCAAAGGCATTTTTCTGGGGCCGAAATGTTGCTGTTTTTGCCAATTTGTTCCTATCTAATGAGTCCGGTGTCTGGTTTTGGCCGGGCCCCCAGGGCCCTTCTCCACTGCAGTGACACAGCTGGCCTGAGCCTTCTCCCACCCTTTCAGAAAAGGACCCATCCGTGCTCCAGAGCACCTGCGGGCCACGGTGCGGTGGGATTATCAGCCAGACATCTGTAAGGACTACAAAGAAACGGGGTTCTGCGGCTTTGGAGGTGAGTGGGCATTGCCTGCAGGTGAGCACGTGCTGCACCTGATCTGCAGAGGGATCCAACCCAGTTGGGTGACCCCAGGTTTGTGGCACTAAGATGCACAGTTACTGATTCACGGGCAGAGTTTGTGTTTCCTCACCTGAGGTTATGTGGGGGTGGGATTTCCTGGTCCTTATCCCACTTGCCACGTGGGTGAATGCTGGAGCTCTTGCTGTGGCATCCAGAGCGTGATGCTCGTGGCCTGTTGATCCTGTGTGGCCTGCTCGGTCCTGCCCTGGAATGTAGGTGTGTGGAGAAGCAATCGGGTTTCACCTTGTGCTGGCAAATCTCAGGCTGCCCCTGCATGAGGTGACCTGTGAACAGCTGGGCAATGGGGGAAGATTGTTCATCCCCCCTCCTTTGTGCTTTTCAGACAGCTGCAAATTCCTCCACGACCGCTCAGACTACAAACACGGCTGGCAGATAGAACGGGAACTGGATGAAGGCCGCTATGGAGTCAATGGTACAGCACAGCCCCTCTGCTCTCCTGCTCCCTGAGCTAATGGTGCATGAGGCCACAAGGTCCTGCCTTCTCTCATGTGGGAGAGTGAATGTGACTTACAGACTTTGCTGTCTCAAACTGCACAAGCAATGGGTCGATTAGATGGAAGGAATTCCTCATTCCACAAAGCTATGGAACTCCCTGCTGTGGAATTACCTTAGCACCAGTAACCACTGCCAGTGCTGGGCAAATCTGCTGCTTTCAGATTTCCACTGACTGCTACCAGGGAGGACTATTTGCTCTGTCTATACAGAATATAGCAGTCTGTATGAATCCCAGCAGCAAGCAGGGTGGAGCTGGGGAGGTAGATAGAACCATTTCCTGCAGAACAGATGCCCAGGAGCTAGAATGCTTTCATGCCTCGTCTCATCCCTATTTCTCACTCAGAATCCATATCTGTGGCCCAAGGATGCAGCTGAGTGTTGCATATGAACCCCTTTGCAGTTCCAGGAAAGGGGATGTTCTGTGAGTTGGAGTTGAAGAGTTTAATAGCAGCTGTTTTGGAAAGAAATGTGAAAAATTGGAGGATCTGTCTGTTTATAGCAGCAAGTGGGTGTCAGAAAATGTGCTCCTGTGAGGTGAGCAACAAGTACATTGGCTCATTAGACCTAATTATATCTCAATCCCACACATGTTACTGACATCAGCGACACCCAGATGCTAGAATTCTGTTGTTTCCAGCAGAGATTCAATCCCACCTGCTGTACTTTCTCCATGTTCCATATTTCATGCCCCGTGCATCTGCTGGCCTGGCTGCTTCCTCTCTTGATCCAGTCTGGTTAACTTTCTCTTGTGCAGATGAAGAAAACTATGAGGTGAGCAGTGATGAGGAGGATATGCCTTTCAAATGCTTCATCTGCAGAAGTTCCTTCAAGAACCCCGTGGTCACCAAGTAAGTGAGGGAGCCAAACATCTGTGGTGGGTTGAGTCCTCTGGTCAGTCAGCCATTCGCTGTGGTTGCAAACACTGTCATTGCCTACATGCTGGTGGGTGGAGCATGCTTGTTTGCTTCTCTGGGGGGTGGGGAATGCAGGGAGTCTCCTAACTACATCTCAAGCATCTCCTTGAGGGATCTCAAGCCTTTGTTGTCCAAGCACCTTCTAGATTTCCATAGATGCTGCCTGCTGGCATCACCTTGCAGCAGCCACACTGCTGCTGTTCTGACAGGTGCCTGCTACCTCCATGCTTCCTCCAGGGAATACCACAGCCCATCCACTGTAGCACTTGTACCGTGCTGTCTCTGGGAGAGCTGGCTGATGGCTGCGTGCAGACATTCAGCAGCAGTGAAGCAATGCTGAAATAGCTGTTGTGAGTACGGCAGAGAACACAGGGCTGATGCTGCATAGGAAGCTGTGCATCCAGCTTGCTTTTGCATCCCTCAGGGTTCAGTGGTCAATTATTTCTGACTCCTGGATGCAGCAGTTGTATGTGGTGACAGGCACTGCCATCTGTTTCTCCATACAGATGTAGGCATTACTTCTGTGAGAGCTGTGCCCTCCAGCACTATCGCAAATCCCAGCGCTGCTACGTGTGTGACAAGCAGACCAATGGAGTCTTCAACCCAGCAAAAGGTAACAGCCAGCTGTGGGAAAGAGGGCTGCTGATGTATGCTCACAGCTTTTGGCCTGGCTGCAAGTTGGAGCTCACAGGCAGAACTTCTCTCAGTGCCTGGAGGCACCACATCAGGGCCTGGGTGCCTCCACAGGTGTAAAAAGAGCAGCTGTGTTTGCCCAGATGAGGAACGTGGGGAGACTGATTTCTGAGGAGGGTGCTGGGAGTGCAGACAGTAGCTTTTCTGATACCGTTGTTTGCAGGTCAGTAATCCACTGACAGAGCCTGGTGCTGTAGCATCTGAAGCCCCGGGCTCAGCATATGGTGGTACGTCCTGGTTTAGTCTTTGTGTAGGCAAGTGATTTTTGGTAGGTGCTTCAGTTCTTGGAGAGCTGTATTTGCAGGTCTTGGACAGCCAGCTTTGCTGTTGGACATCCCTCAGACCTGGAGTCTCATTGTGCCTCTTCCTGTTTTTCAGAGCTCATGGCAAAATTGGAAAAACACAAAGGGGAGGAGGAAGAGGAGGGGGAGTCAGACCACTCAGACCATGGAGAAGACCCGCAATAGCAGAGCACTGTTTTGTATGGAGCCAAATAAAGTTTTCATGGGAACAAAGCACTGATCACAGCACCCTTGGGCAGCAGCTGCAGCCATTGGTCGCTCCTCCAACCAGGGGTCGTTAAAATGGGGGCACAAGTGGTGCCAGCCTTCATTTGCTGCTCTGTGAAGGTATAGGACAGAAGGGGGGAGCGGAGAGTTGTCCTCTGTGCCAGCAGTGGGACCACACGAGGGCCAGAGGAGGAAGGGGTGGAACTCTGTTCAGTTACTTTTGACAAGGTGTTGCCATTTATTTTACCCCTGCTGTGGCAATTATCCTGCCTGTGTCCTGCCAGTTAGCTCTGGAAGCATAAAAAACGATCCTGAAGTTACAAGGAGTAATCTCTATCCCAAAATTTAAGTCCATAAAATATGATCGTGTCGAATGCAGAAAGCAGGGAGAGAAATGAAAACTAGAAAACTAGTTGCTTGCACCAAGTTCATCTGTCGCTCTGGAAATGCTGTTTGGGAAGTAAGCCAGACTTCTGCAGTTAGTTGTGATTTATTACAGCTCAGAGGAGCATATTCCCTCCTGTCTGTTCTGCTGCCTCTTGGTTTCTGGAAGTCAAGAGCTAAAAGTCACATCAACCAGGGTTTAGAACTTCAGTGGGTGATGTGGAATCATCCCTCGGGGAGGAAGCCAGCAGCTGCAGCACATCCCAAACACAGTCCCCAAGGTTTTATGCTGCCACTGGTACTTTATTATTTTTCCCTTGCTGCAAGTACCAGTAACCATCTCTGGCCAGGCCTGTGGAATGGGGATGAGAATTTTTGCAAGCAAATTTTTGCAGCCCACTTCATAGTGGGCTGGACTGCAAAATGCAATCTCCTAAGTCTGGAATTGAGAAGAGTATAAGCTTGCAAAGCTTGTGGCATCACTGCTGCCATCACTCCTCTGTCACTCTGCAGAAACAGCAGGCTTACAAACTTCAGAAATATTTTATTTGTTTTGGCAAAAAACTAGAGTAACAAACTTTATCTGGGTTCAAGTAGTTTACAAACACAAGAAGGACCTGTTGTCAGCACCACTCTCCCATCAACCACACATACAGGATTGGAGTCTCAGTGCTTCATCTGAAGAATGGAAAGAGCTCCAGCACCCACGGTCCTTGGAAAGGTCAAAGTGAAAGCCTTAAAAACACACCTCCAAAACCAAATGCTGTGGGCTGGGGGAGAGCTGCCACAGCCAGGGATCAAGGGAAGCTGTGTGAAAAGCAAGCAAAGGATTTTTTTCAAATCTGTCATTCATTCAGGGATGATGGTACAGCAATAGTAAGAGAGGGCTTAAGATCATTCTGTACATAACATTCAAAGAGGTGGTGTGAATAAGAGGAGTTGGTGTGAAAATTACTTTTCCTTCATGCCAAGTCACTGAGAACAGGCTGGTATGAATATTTCATGCTAACAGAGGGCTGAGCTGGATGTGCTCTGGGAGGTTAGAAAAGCTGGTACATGCACAGAATTACATGCACTAGAATTTGATGACCCAGGCAGCCACGGGAGGAGAGGTGGGGATGCCATCCGACCTGGAGCTCAGAGCACACAGCATCAGCTGAGAGGAGTCTTAAAAGCTCTCTCCAGAACTGGAGCACAGCTCAGGACTGCAGAGGAACGCCCAGTGCAGTGAATGTGCCCAGGCCAGCATCAGGTCAGCTCCTGTTTCTTGTTTTCCCCATAAAGAAGTGACCAAGCTTAAGAATGCACTCCTTTCCCACCCTCAGTTACCCAGTAACAACACTGTAACGTAAATCTGACTAGCACTAAGAAAATGCCCCAAACTAAGAACTGCTTTCCTCCCCTTCTTAACTCTAAGGCACCCTTTAAAAAAATTACAAAAAAAAAAAAAATAGAGTCATGTAGCCTTCACCTGCAATACAAGGAAGCCACTCGTTTTTAGAAACACAGGGAAAGAGACCATAACTGAACAGATTCACTCCATCCATTGCAGTGTTCTCCTGGTGCTCAGCTGAAAGAACTGGGATATGGGGCACTGCACCAACCAGAACACTCCACAGCTCTGGTCTGTCCGTTTGTTTCCAGGCTTCTTTCCAAGTAAACAGGCAGCTGAAGTTCCTTCCCAAGGACCTGTAAACTCTTCTACGTGTAACATTCATCACCTTTTATGAACAGGAACAATAAATTACAGCGTCCAGAAAGCTCCTCCAGAACCAAATATAGTCTCTGTTTTTCTAGAATTCCCAGTCATCCACATCCAGCTGCTCCAGGTTTGACACCAGCCCAAAAATGCCACTGGGATCCTGGGGCCGAGTTCCTTCAAAGTTAGTGATGGGAGTGACGGGGCGCAGCAGCTCAGGGAGCGCTTCAGAAGCACGGCGCTTGATCTGCGTGGGAAAAAAAGCTCAGCTCTGAAATGCTTCTTCACACAGGAAGGCAGCGAGTAAGACAAGCATCCTCCTGTCTGCACTGAGAGATGCACAACCTGCATCTTGTAACAGCGCTTCGCACGGTCGTTGCTGTAACGCTTGTGTGATTCTGAGGGTAAGAGAAGCTGAAGTGTTACAGGAGAGGGAGCTGCTGGAAGAGCCACATTGTGCTCCCAGAGAACAGTCCTGCCACCTTCCTAGAGAATGCAAGGCTCACTAACCTGCACTGCTGCTAATCACCAAGCTAAATTAATCATTTCAGGTCCCAGAAAATTCAGCAGCTCAAAATTCCCACCCTCAGCTTTGGTGACACTGTAAGGTAATGACTGCAGAAAAGCCACTGTTCTGTACCTGTGCATTAAGTGATCTCCTTACCTGCTTGAAAAAGGGATGATTAAGCAGAGCACCCGCACTTGGCCTGCAGAAGGAAGTTCAAATAAAACAAGAGAAGAAAACGAGTCAGTGCACTTTGACCTTTCAAGATTCAAGATGCCCACGTCGCTCAGTCAGCAGTGCATCATCACAACCCCATCCCACCCATCAGCTCTGGCACCCAGACTCTGTGAAGATTCAACACACCAACCCAGCAGAAAACACGCTCTTAGCAGCTGATGGGGTGCTCTGATGAGCACAAGGGGCAGCAGAAGGACAGGACAGGACCCCCACCCTACTTCCCAAAAGAGGCTGCAAACTGTGGCTATGAACTCTCAAGGAAAGAGCCTCACGACATTAACACTGCTTTTGTTGCACACACTTGATGTGCTGCTCTCCACACAAAGCACATCCTCCCTCACGGTTTTAGAAAAACTGCAAACAACCTTCACTGGTTCTCATCGTTTATTCAGCACAAAAATTGTGCTTGTAGCAGGCTCGTGAAGAGCAGCTTTGGCCTGGCTTTACCTGAAGTCTGGATTCCGCTGAAGGCACTGCGCTACGAAGTTATGGAAGCAGTTGGAGAAGGTCCGGAGATAAGGGTGCAGGGTTGACTCTCCGTTGGCTGCTCTCACATTGCTAACAGCCATGCTCTCACCCAGCCCATAGTTTGCACTTGAACGAGAGGTTTTCATAGTCAGCTCATCAGCAGGAATTGTGGTGGTGTCTAGCAGGCAGGGAACAGTTCCATTCAGCTTTTCCAAGAGCATCTGGAAGCGAAGGATATCAACATCCCACACGCACACAAACAACAATTAAAAATTCTCAGCAGTCAATTAAAATTTCTCATGTCCTCAGCATTTGGATGTTACCATTCTAACCAAAGCCTCAATACAGAAGCACTGCAGTTCTCTAGAAAAAGCAGCAATGAGGGGGGAATTCAGGGACCCTCCTGTCTCCACAACCCAGAGCTGAAATGCAGTTCTGCATGCTGAGATGAAAGAGTGAAAGATGTTCCTTTAAACCTTACCTGAGTGGAAGGCATGTCTTTAAATGGTACATGACCATTTGCCAGCTCACAAGCTGTTATCCCTATGCTGTAGATGTCAGATTTTGCATCATATCCCTGAAGATTCTAGAAGACAAGGCAAATAAAAACTGTAGGCCTGCAATGCAGACAGGCGATGCCCATGATTTGCTGTGTAGAACAAACAGAAACTATTCCAGCAGAAATTAGACAACCCACATATAGGATTGGTCTGTTGTTGTGAGTAGTTTTAAGGTAAAAAGTACAGAGTCAAGATGCTCATCATGAGCAAAAGCAACCCTGTGGCTGTTGGTTTTACTTTTCCCAGAACATACCCTAAAACCTCAGGAAGTTACGCAGAGATAAGATGTATTGCTGAGCATAAGCAGTAGTTGGTTTTTAAACACACCTGCTGCAAGACTTCAGGGCTGAGCCAAGGTAGGACTTTGATGCTGTATTTGGGAAAGTCATGAACGACTTTGAGGCGCTGCCCATGGTTAATCATACTCAGGTTACTTCTCAGACCAGAGAGGTACACCTTCCCATCTACAGAAATGAGGATATGGCTGGCTTTCACACTCCTTAAAAGAACAATAAAGATCAGTCAGGTTCTCTGTCCCCAAAGGTTGACGTTCCTTACAGCACCCCAGGAATGCTGCTAGCATACAAGTATGCCATACAGGATTTGCCTGACCAACTCTGACAGTACACACCATCACAGGACCGACCACTGATAACCCAGGACACTCAGTGTTTAAAATATAGCTTCACAATGAAAAGATAATATCAGAGGAAGGGAAAAATATGCTAAAGGGTGGAAACAGTAACGTAAGGAAGAGATTTTTAAATGATTCAACCTTAACGAGCACTGATAGAAAGACTAAAAGCTTATCAAGAGATTCCTAATGGCCATCCTGAATTCTGTGCAAAACTGCACGCACAAACACCAACAGGACTCAGTTCAGCCACTTTGCACTTCCCCCAAGGAATGTTTCTGTGGCAAGGAGAAATGCAGGACTGGAGGACTCAGGACAAATCTCCCCACACTGTCAGTCTCAATTCAGAGCCTTAGCACGTCTGCCTGCCAACACAGCTGTCCTGACTTCACACAGACACTGGCCTTCAGGGTACAGAGGTAAGTTTGTTTCAGCAACACTGCTATTATTATTATTTTTACCTATGTACATAGCCCATATGGTGGATGTAGTCAAGTGCTTTCAATACTCCTTGGAGAATATATGCAATAGCCAATTCACTCATCCCATCCATAAAATGGGTACAGATTAGATCTTTTGCAGAACCTAAAATGAAACAAAACATCCCTTCATTGGTCAGAATAACGAGGATGTTTCAATAAAGATGCAACACCTCTTAAACTTCATTTTACAGGATATGCTGGTCAGAATAAAAATACACCCTCTTCACTTACCATAGGCCATGAAAGATGTCACTACCCACAGCTCATTGTCAGCTATGAACGTTGCTTTGTATGGCACAATGTTAGGGTGGTTGAAGAGCTTGGAAACATGAAGCTCCCCCTGAACGCAAAGAAGAGATTTTGATTCAATACAGCAAATGCAAAAATATGAATACAGTATTGATAAGCACTGCTCTTATCTTCTGTTCTCTCCTAAACTTACACTACAGCATTAGTAGGTATGTGTTACCTGCAAGAATGTGACCATTTCATTGGTGCAGGCTTCCAGGTTAACTCTTCTGACAGTGACATACTCCCCTGAGGGTTTATACCTGGCCAGGTTTACAACCATCAAGTCTTCAAAGCCTCTGCCTGAAATAAAAGGCATTCAAGCTTCAGTCATATTTCTGGAAGCACGCAGTTCTAAAGAACTCCTCCAATCCTGGGCCCTTAAATAACCTTTATACTCATCTACTCAAATTATTTATGGCCTTGTGAGTGAAAGAAAGTAATTGTTCCATCAGAAGTCAACTCCCTTGGCACATATCCCATTGATCCAGCCAGTAAGTTCACAGAATCACAGAATCACCCGGGTTGGAAGGGACCTCAAGGATCATGTAGTTCCAACCCCCCTGCCTAGCAGGGCCACCAAACATCCACATTCAGATCAGGTTGCCCAGGACCCCGTCCAACCTGGCCTTGAACACGTCCAAGGACGGGGCATCCACAACCTCCCTGGGCAGCCCGTTCCAGGGCCTGACCACTCTGCTTGTAAAGTTAACGTTATCCAGTCTTTCAAGCTCACAACTGAGGCAAAAATGATTCAGCTACAGCCCCTCCAAGGACAGGGACAAGATTCAGGTCCTTCTGCTGACTTTGTACTTCATACTCAGCGCTGTTAATTCACCACCTTCCATTGCAAGCCTTTGGAATAAGCATCACTTATCAAAGTGATTTGAAAATCAAAGAGGAATCGGAGAATCACAGAATTGCAGGGGCTGGAAGGAACATCCAGAGATTATTAAGTCCAACCCCCCTGCAAAGCAGGCTCTCTATTCCAGGTTACACAGAGGAAGTGTTCTAATGGCAAAAAAAGACCAAGCAACTCATCAAGTCAAGGCCAACAGATCTGCAGTTGTTTTTTTCCTCTGTAAAGCAGACCTCCACTCCTCCACCCCAGCAGTAATATTACCTATGATAGTGAGCAACTCGTAACAGCTGCTGTCTGGCAGGAAGTTGCTCATGGTGTCCCTTTTATGGGATGAAGCTATCGACTCGGAGCTCGCCTCATTTGTCTGGGGAGAAAAGATAAAAGATCACGTGCCGATAAAAATCACCTGCTCCTTAAATTGTTGTACACACAATAAAACAACCGAATCAAGAGGAGATAATTTAACTGCTGTTAAAATAACACTGAACAGTTAAATGTCAACTGAAATCCAGGAGATGCCTCATTTCAGAAGGTCCAGACATCTGTGTTTTAAACTGCAAAATGTTCACTCTAAGCTACGATGTCTTCAGAAAGATTTGGACAAGGCCAATTACTGATCCCCTGCACAGTTTAAGCACTGCTCTGTAGTAACTATCTTTCTTTATTTACATCTTGCCTGAGCAAAGGCCATGGAAGCACAGAACATCTCCAGTATGCTGCCCTGTGGCACTCAGCACTCCTGCCTGATGCTGGGGCTTCGGTGCTCGCTGCATTAAGATGAAGCTACTGAGCTGAGTGCAGAAGTGATGAACCAAGTCAGAGAAGGCATGAAGGTCAGCAGGAAAAACAAAGCTCCAAATGAAAGCAAAAATTCAGCTGCAAAGAATTAGTGCTTACAGGAGAAAAACGACCTCACACCACACAGGGAATCAGCACTCTCAAACCTGCCAGCTTTTCTTTGCTACTTCCAATATGAAGCTGCCTGCTTTATTCACACACCTCTTTTCCAGCAGCATTCTGTGCAAGACAAACTGCAAGGCTCTTGCAAGTTCCTCTCTACCTTGCAGCTCCCCTGAATTCCCAAAGTCACAAGCAGTGCATCCTAATAGGGATCTAAATTGATTTGGTGTCTCACAGCAGATTTAGTCGTCCCCATTTCCAGCACATTAACTCCCGCTGACATTTGGAAGCACAGCTCATTTCTTCCACCTCATTCTTCATCAACTGCAAATGCCCTTTATCAGACCTTTCCTTATGGCACACGAAATACAAAGGGCTCGTGCATTTTCCTACAGTGACAGTGAACATTCTTTTATTCCCAACACAGCGATGTGCCCTGCTCTACACTCAGGAAGGGTAAACAGTGCACAAGCACAGGCATCATTTACCATAGATCACCTTTGATTCAGTCTGAGGATTCAGCTCCTGAGCAGCTTTCAGCTGTCCCTAAACGTAGCCTGGGGATAAGCCACAAGTCAGGCTTCCCAACTTCCAGCTTTGCAGCTGATTTCAAAGAACATTTTACCTCTCTGCATCCACCTTCAAAATAAGTGTTAATTTCAGTTATGGGCAAAGGTGAAACTCAGTTTTGTGAACGTGCTGTGATGCAATTTCAGCTCAAACAACTGCAGCACAGCAACTCAGCTGGTGTCTGTTCCAGGGTAACCAACCCCTCCGACCTCAACAGTTCTAAAACCTTCACGGCAGCCACAGCACCACACAGTGCTGCAGCCTGGCTGTGGACACTGAATGGAAAGTTACTGCCTGTCTCAAACCTGTGGTAAAGATTCTTGTTAGTTCTTTCACCGCATCATTAATTATGTCTTCCATCAATTTCACACAGTCCTGTCAGCGTCAAGATTCAACACACAGGCAGATGGAAACCTCTGAAGCAAAAAGGCACCACCAAGGAAGTGAAAGCAGAAGGCTCTGATAGCAGCATCATGGAGCAATGGCAGCAGGTGAAACGCTCAGCAGTATGTAAGTGGTTTGCTTTATTCAAGTCCATTCCAGATAGAGCATAAGCCAACAAAACAGATGCAAAAATTAAACAGGTCTTAATCATGGTTCAGGCTGTTTCAACAGCAATGAAAAAAAAAAAGGAATGTAAACTCTCTTTTTAGAGGTCTTCATCAGAGGTCCTCACTCACCTGTCCTCATGTTAGCAGTGACCAATAGCTGAGAGTTAATGCAAAAGGAGCTCCACCAGAAAATTATCAACATGGGATAAGAGTTGGAAAAAAGGAAAGTTAAACTGAAATGTCACTTATGAAATACTGCAAAAAAAAAAGAAAAACAAAACAAAAAACCACTCCTTGGTGGTTTCACACAGGACAGCTTTTGGTGTATGGTTAAAAGCAAAAGCAGCTGCAAAATGAAGTCACATGTAACTTGCTTTATGGCATGACTTTCATGAATAGACAGCTTTCAGCCTCGTTGATCAGGTTGTAACTGGAAATAAGTTTGATGAAACTGATCTGAGATAACTGCTGTTATAAATGCCACGTGAAAGTGAGCTGTGTGATGCTAGCAAAGATCTGCCTTTGCCAAATCACATTCATCTGAAGCAGAAAGGGGGAACGTTGTTTTTGTTCTGCTGCCTCATCACCTCCTTATTCCTTCATCCCGTCCGGTCCCTTCCCCCCTGTTTGCCTTTCTGTAGAACCATGTGAGGAAAAGAAAGCTTTCATTTAGCTGTAGGAACAAAAATAATCACCAGCACCCCTTCTGTGTCCAAAAATCTGAGTACTTTAACAAAAGCAATACAGATGCTCAGCTCAGTGCTCTCCCAGGATAGCATAAGGTGTGAATCTGCATGACTTTACATGAAACATTCCATGTGTTGTGTATTTTCAGCTTTGTTTGTGCCAGTAAATTACAGATAGTGACACAAAATTAATTAGCAGCAGCCTGAACTGACACAGTTACAATCAAATCACACTTAATTCTTGTTAGTAATTAGCTTGAACTAAAGCAACAGCTGCACACAGATCTACAAACGTGGTGTGAGCAGCAATTCAGAGATATATCTTGCCATAAAATATGTTATTCTCTGAGCACTGCTCATCATGAACGGGGCTGTGTGTCATCAGGGTCTGCAGAACAAAAAGCAAAGGCAAAGTTCTCAGCAGCTCTGTTTGGCTGTATGGTTTTGAGCAGAAATTCCACGTTCACAAATGGCTTCAATTTCTAGGAGGCGAAGCTCTGTGTGTGTGCAGAGAATTGGCTCTGAAGGCGACCACGCAACGGGAGGTCAAGTCAGCTCAGACTGAAAATTACACGTTACTGATGTAACTGCTCTCCAGAGGAAATAAAGGAAATCAAAATCAATGTGTTCAGAAGGGAACGTGGCTCAGAATGACGAAATAATAATAAATGAGGGCTGTTTTCAGAAGTCTTGCAAGCTGACTGCTTCCATTTATTCTGAAACAGTTCAGAGATCAGCATCGCTCAAAATGAGATCTTCATAATCCCAAAACTCAGGTGGGTGGGTGGGGGACCAACCCCCACCACTAATCCAAGAGTGGAAGTTCCAACTTCCAGACCAGTCACCAAGTTTGCAAACCATACACCAAAACCTCCGTGCCAGGGTGAAACCCATCTCCACACTTACGTATAGAGATGAAGGACTAGAACCAAGGTAAAAAGAAAAATGTATATATATCAAACTTCCACAAGGATAATCTCCATGCAATGAACCACAGCACCACAGCCTGCAAACGCCACTTACTTTTCTCCTAGAGTCACCCGGAGGCTGCTCTGGAGTAAAGAAATTCATTGTTCACCAAGTTGTGTTCAACAGACACCCGAACAGAGTTGGAACATAACTGAGTGCACGACCCCACGCGATACTTATTGACACCAACAGCTACAGATATATATTCTTATACAAATAGTTAATTAACAATAAGGCTGCTGCGTTACAAGTAATCAGACAGTTGCACAAGAACGGGAATCAAAGGGATTCAGTAGCGCTGCTGTTTATATTCAACATAAAAGCAAACTGATACTTAAGAAATGACACTGATACTTAGCTTGAATAGAGAACAAATCATCTAATGTTTATTTATTTGAAGCAGAAGCTCAAAGATCTACAGATACATCTTTCCTATACTAAATCACCGACAAAGATTCCTGCATCCTAGCAGAATATTCTGCTTGTTGCACACAAAGCAGACCAGAAACCAACCAGCTCTCCTACAGGCAATGCTGGGGAGCCATCATAACAGTTTCAAATTCATTTTTACTCCATTTACCTTCTCAAACCTCTGTGTTTTACTTTCACCCAAAAGCAGTTAGGCTAAGGAATCCAGATTGCAGTGTCTGCAAACAGAACTGCCATCAAAGTGGAATCGATCTCCAAATGACTTGTTGGGTGTTTGTGGTAACTTTGCATTCCTAGTCAGTCTGAACAACCAGATTTGGTGCTACAACCAGATGTATCCACCTCTTTTACTGCTAGGTAGATATTTTCTCACAAAATAACACGCCTGGAGGCTACAATAAGGCTACAATAAAGCACTTCTAATGAAAGGAAAACTTACCTCCAAATAGTTCGAACTCCCTCAAGCCCTCAACAATGAACTTTTCGGACACCCACCGCTAAGAAAAAAGAAATCCCCCCCAACAATTGGTTACTTCCTTTAGAGACAAACCACTCCCCTTCCCTCCCACACCCCTAAACAAAAGCAGAATCACTTCATAACACACTTCAACTGTTACTGTGTCTGTAACACAGTATGCTATGGACAAGGATTTTCGTTTTGTTTGCCACTAGGATGGCAGGCATGCAGCAAGCACACACGTGTCACTGCATCTCCTGAATGGCATGCACTTGCAATAAAGTTAATGTTAGATTATTCAAACAAGAGCTTTCATACATGCACACAGAGCAAAATAATAAGCATGCTGTGCTCCCTTGTATAAAGATATAAATGTTTGGGTGCAAAAATCAGTGTTCTTATGAAGTGACAACATCTCTGAGCACTTTGGCTACATACTATCTAGGTGCAAAATTAAAACAAGTATCGCAGAAGTGCTGTTCTCTTCCAGAATTCATGCTTAAATGTCAGAGCAAGCATTGTTGGTGCAGAGATACGCTTCTACCATTCTATTTGACTCCATGATTCAAAGAAATGAGGAACAGAGTAGAAAGTGCAGCTTTAGGCTTGCAATGCTGACTGCCAGGTTAGCGTTAAGCAACCACAAACAGCCCCGTGTCAGAACGTGGCAATAAAACAAGGTAAAAATGGATTGTGTCGTTCAATGCAAGCAAAGGCAGTCCTGGAAAGCAGCGCTCCGTGGGTGACGGTGACCGGACATCACACAGCGACCACAGCCGCCGCGCTGTAAGCCGTTAGAAGTGCTTTTCTCACGTGACGCCGATTGTTCGACACTTTAAAACGCGAAATTAACAGCGCCGCCGTTCGGTTTCCCAAATGTTCGGTTCGGAGGGCGCACGGGCGGTGCCGGGCCTTCCCCAGTTCCCCTCGTCCCGAACGCTCCGCACCGCCAGCAGCGGGGTTTTAACGCAGCTTTTAGCGCGGTTCCCGTGACCCCGGGCGCGGTGCTTTCCATACGGCCCCGAGCAGGCCGCGGCCCGGTTTACCGGCTGAGGGGAGCTGGACGCCGTTTAACACTCACCCTAATCCGTTCGGGTTTACTTACAAGAAAAGACATGGACTCCGCGATCGCGCTACCTCACGCAGCTCACGCAATGAACGGCAACCTAAGGGACGAGAACGGCTGGTTCGCCCGGCCTGCTCCCACCCGCCCCTCACGCAGCCCCCGGCCCTCACCTTCTCCTCAGGCTGCGCCCGCCTCGCACCGGTAGAGACGCTGCGTGTGACGTCAGCACGCAACCACGTGACGCAGGACGTCTCGGCGCGCTTCTATGACGTCGCCTCGCAGGCCCGCGCGCGCGCGCACATGAGAAAGGCGGGAAGCGGAGGGCGCCGCCATGTTGGCTCTCCTCAGGGTGTGGTCGAGGTCTTTCAGCACGGTTGCTCCGTAACAGCGCGGAACGGTGCTTTACTCCAAGAGGCAAAGCCTCTATCGGTACCATATCGAACGCTTTGCATTGGCCGCTGGCCCTGGTTCCACACCTACCTCTCACCTGCGGGCTGATTCACATCACTGTCCCCACATCCTTGCTGAGGTAAAGTTAGTTGTAGTGCCTGAAAAAAAACTACTACTCAAACACAAAACATACACTGAGCCCTCCCCAGGGCACCTGAGATTTTGAGGTGCCGTTAGCTGAGAGGAACATAGAGTCCAAAGCAAAGAAGACAGGTGGAGTGTTTCAATGATCCTTTACTCTTCATTAGGTAGTTCACTGAATGTTCAAATTACAAAATTAGCTGCCATGGGACTTGGGGAAAGCTGTCCGCTTCTTCAAGAGAGCACACACCGTATTTCTTTTCAAAGAACCTTTTGAAACACAATCATATTAAATCTTCAAAGCTAAATAGTGCTAAAATTTCACATGATCTACCTTAGTTTTGGTTTTAAATTAACTTTACCAACCATTATAAAATTTCACATATTTGCATGGATCAGGTTACAGACTTTTGCATTTAAATCCATGTGAAGTACCCCCACGCTGGAACAAGAGCTTTAAGCAAGTGTTGTTTCAACAGCAGATCATTCTTATTGCCTAAGAACAAAGTTCGCACAAATCATTGAACAAGAAAATGCAAGACACTGTTTCCCCACAAAACTGTAAGAAGTCTGTTACAGCAACAATGTAATGCCTTCTGACTGGAAGCATTTATAAAATGCAGAGCTCTCTCAGTGAAGTGTTTGCACAAGGGCATTCACTTCCCCCCACTTATACTCAAAAATCTGAAATGACTGCTTATCAGACAAGACGAGACGTCCTCTGGAACGTTTTCACTTCCTTGGGGAAATTGAATTGCAGATACTTCACCGAATCTAGCTTCTTGCTGAAGTGAATTATGCAGCAGCTGCTAAGACCAAGAGAAATGTTCTTGAGGCAAGTTTTTACAGTTAAAATATTCCAGGAAGGCCAGTTGAAGCTGCTCAACTCACCATGCACTCCTAAAGAAACACGACGCCGACATTACAATTTTACATTGTATTAAGGTCGCAGCATTCAAAACCACAAGTAGGAAACGATGCTCACATACTCCATTCCCTGGTATCTAACCACCTATGTTACCTATCATGCTTACAGGTGAACCAGTACCTTATTTGTAAAGAAAAGAAAAATAGTTTCTGTTCTACTGGGCTTAAATCCCTGAAGTATCCATATTGTGTATGGAAGGCTTTAAGTTTTGTGCCTTTAAAAGCTTGATGCAAATAAATGCACAGTAAATGCTTGTTGTGCAGTTTTCTTCCCCTTAATTTAAGAAATCCTCTCTTCCTTCCTAACAGCTAAAACCGAAGTTTAAAACCAAAGCATGTTACCAGCATACATGGACATGTTTACAATCTCACGTTTTTGAAGAATAAATGACAAAGAGCATTCAAGAATATTGCATTTTTTTTTTTCCAAACAAGTAGCAAAAAATTATACCACCTGGAATAAAACTGCTGAGACAAAGCCCTGTACATAAACCTGCAATGTCGCTGTAATACTTAAGTAAGTAACACCAATGCAGGGAACGTTTCCCTTAATGGCCAGTAGTGTTCAAAGAATTGTAGGACTGTGGAGTTAAGGAGGTCTTTGCACCCCGTGAATTCAAATTCTGCAGGTGGCGATGAGACAGGCTTCTCGCAGCGAAGTCACATAGCTTTCACTTTGATTTGCTTCATCTTCATCTGCTTCTTCTCAAGCTTCTTCTGTTCACGCCGCAACGCAGCTTCCTGTAGGAAAGGATACAGAGATCCCAGTGAGCATCAGTGATGTAGTCCAAGAACAAGCTCGCCGTTTCAGAAAAGCAGGACAAAGAAGCAACGTTCAGTACTGTGCTTGGGGTCACATCTCTGACCAGGTAAGCTGGCTCCCCACTGACAGCCTTCACACATTTCAGAAAGTAGGAGAGCATACACTGAAAGTGCATGATGCCCTCCAGCGAAATAAGAACTGAAGTCAGGCACTGTTGCTGGTAATGCCTACAGACAGCCCTGGAGATACTGCAGGAGAAACGTGCCAGCAGTCTGCGACAGTCTGAAAAATCCACCTCACCTCCAGCCGTCGCTGTTTTTCTGGATCCTCCTCATTCATGATTCGCTCCTTCTCTGCTCGTTTCTTCTCCTCTCGACGGGACTGGGCGGCTTCCTGTCTCTGCACGTGAGTCAGTTTAAGGAAGTTCTCCTCCACACGGGCCCTGTTCTTATCAGCTTTCTGCTTACCCTTTTCACAGAGAAAAGCAAAGGCAGTTAACAGAGATCCCCTGTGAGCAGAGTGGTAGTTATACTGGAAAGACAAGACTCCTGCCTTTAAGACTAAGGATCCAATGTTAGCATTTGGAGTTTATATGATTTTACAGAAGGCACAAGGCATACACTTACTTCTCTGTTCAGACGGAACTTCTTTGCTTTGTCAATAGAGTAGATAACCATGCTCATCAGAGGCAGCAAAGACTCCATATCCTTTGGGGAAGTATTGCCTGAACCAGGCACTGAAACAGAGAGTTTCCTGTTAACTCAGAGAGATTGGCAGGATTTTTCTATTGGCTGTAATTTTCTTTATCACACCTCTAATGAAAAAGATATTCTTGTCCACTGCCTTCTATTCACTGGATAATCACTCAGTGACCCTGCTTACATGCAATGAAGGCATTTGTAACATCGTCTTCAACAGGTGAAGAAACTCAAGCATATGACTAGCAGAGAGAAAGCACAGCGCCACGCAGACACACAAACACACAAGCAGTTCTCTTACCATTAAATGTAAACAAAAGTGTCTTTTTAGTTTCGGGCAGTTTTGTAAGCTGACCCTCCCTGGTAGGAAAGAAAAAGTTACTGAAACGAGCGAAGAATAAACATGGGCAAGCAAAATATCTGCCAATGTCAGGGAATCACACAAAGAACCAAGAGACACTTGCAAAGTACACACAAGACTGAAATAAACACATTTAAGTTTCAGATTACCCAGACTCCTGAACTATTTTACTTCAGTTCAGGATTCTAACGCACCAAAGTCAAACCTACATTTCACAGAGCCTTCAAAGCTTAGCCATTTCAGTACAAGACACTGTCTTGACTTATAATTAAATCAATGTACATTCCTTTTTTAGAGGACAGTTTCAAGTTTTGATATGGATCATTTATTCATATACCTGTGAGCAA
Source organism: Tympanuchus pallidicinctus (assembly GCF_026119805.1). Taxonomy (NCBI): domain Eukaryota; kingdom Metazoa; phylum Chordata; class Aves; order Galliformes; family Phasianidae; genus Tympanuchus; species Tympanuchus pallidicinctus. The sequence goes on along the minus strand of NW_026294755.1, from coordinate 196,942 downwards.
ACCACGCTCTTGCAAAAGCCTCCATGGCAATTATGGTACGATAAATTGCCCACTGCTTGGTAATTGTGAGGCAGCAGTGAAAAGTACCCCAAGACAAGGCTCAGAGAAACAAAACATACTGCATCTCTGTAATTTTGAAACATTAACTGGAACAACAGTACCTAAGCAGGTTTGTTTTGTTTGTTTTTTGTCTTTTAAACTGCAGACTTTGCCCAAACTGAGCCCTCAGATAGCATCTGGATGGACATGTGCTTTTTCAACCACTCCTCCTGCAGCGTTATTTACTCCTGAACTCTTGCCCACCTTCAGTGGGATTACACAATTGTTTTCCATGCAGCTGTGTACGCTGTGTCAGCCAGGTGTTATCTAAGCTTGGGAGCTGCCCAAGCTATAGAGTAACGAGCACACAAAAATAAATATTTAAGGCAATACAACACCTTCAACTTCTGAATTAATGCAGCGTTTGGAAGTACTGGGAGTGTATTTATTCAGCTGTTTCACCTTTGCTCCCAGTTTATGTGCATTCCAGCCAGCAGCACACTGCAGACAAGTTTGTCAGCCTCTACTTTGCTCTTTGTTACAACAGCTACTGGAAGGGGACATCAAGCTTTATACGTACTCTTGCATAAGTTTTGGACCGGAGAACTGGTCCGAGAATTGGACGGACTCGATCTTGTCAGCATAGTGCGTGAGGAAATGTATCATCTGAAAGGGAAACTGGCGTTAGTTCTCCTATCACTGACACCTTCATCCACCTACATGCTGTGTATTGACTTGTCAGGGTGTCCACATATCACTCAGAAAAGGTTTGTGCTTTGCTTGCCACGACAGCACAATTTGAACTATCAGGTTTTTTAGCTATTGCAAGAATGGGCCTCAATGCCTGGAATCAAGATGAGCAATGCAGGAGTTGCTACATATTTAATTCCCACTTGGGATTTGCCATTTCATCTGAGAACAACTTTAACACTGAGGGCTCATGGACAGATTAATGCCCTCCTTTCATCTGGCTTGAACTAACTTGCAAGCTTTGAAAGGAAGTTTCAAGTCCTCAGTTCATAGGTTAGACTAACAGTTGCTACGTAAAAACAAGTGACAGCTGCACCCTTCTTCCAGCCCTTATGGTTCTTTAAGGTCTTGATTGTTCTAGATCTCATTAGGCCCATAAAGTTACCGTGATTTTTAAAGGTGATGAAGGTCAGGATTTTTGAACAGGCTGCAAGTGCCAGGAGCACCAAGGAGTATTTGCATACTTCACCCAAGATTACCTTTGCGTCCATCATTCCCTCTGTGACCTCCCCCATCTCCGACAAGATAGCCAGGGAATCTGGAAGCCCATACTTTGCACCAGACTTGGGTTTATCACTACAGAACTCACTCTAATGCAAACAGAGAACAGAGGAAAAAAAATAACAGTAATACAAGCATGCAAATAGCTTATCACAGCAAACTGTTCAATCTGAACAGGACCCCCAAAAATACCTGATAAGAAACAACAAGAGAATGGATTAATTCAGTCATTCTGCCTGGCTGAGGACATTTTGAGTGTGAAGTACAGCATGCAGTATCAGTGCCTGCAGCCTAAGTCAGTATTTCCCTTCAGTAGCAAGCGCTTCAAGGAAAAATGAAACAACTGTAACACATCCACACCAGATCATCTGAAGTGGATCAATGCATTTGGCCTATTTTGTTCAATACAACAACTAAACTACTGCTATCCTGCCAGCCACACCTCGCTGCTGTTATCTGGGACATTAAGAGAGATTTGTGAATCACTGGTTGTTATTACTGGATTCTTTGCAAGCTTCAAAGCTTGAATACTTGGAAGTACTTGTACCCAGATTAGGTAAAACATGATCCAGAATTTTCCACATCAACAATCACTAATTAAGTTTACTTTTCATTCCTTAACCAAGTCTTTTGTGCAAATTACACAGGGTGAAATGAGACGTGTGTGTATCCTGACAGCATACTCCAACCTCCTCCTAAACGGATGCAAAAAAAATAGGATGCAAGAATTTCTATCTTCTTATTGCAGTGTGAGTGCACATACCAGGTCCTGCATCTCCTTCTGAAGTCGCACCAGTGCTTTCCTCGTTCCGACAGCGAACACGTAGGTGTCCATATCATCATCATTCATCGTTACTTTTATTTGCTGCAGGGCAGAAAGCATTTAGCCTTGATCAGATTCCTCAATGCACTCTGTCTTCACACCACCAGCCAAAAGGAGACCCCCGTCTCCCTTCCTGCTCCTTCGGTGTTTGACTGACATTTTGATTCTTATTTCACAACCACAAAGAACAAAGCACAGGGAAGGCCATACACAGCTGAGATAAAGGCTGTTAATTTAGAATTTCTCAGTGTGTCTGAGGGAAAGGCAGCTTTTAATTTTTTTTGAGCATTCAGTTCAGCATTCCAGTATGATGCTACATCACGACAGTGATTTCAACAGAAGAGCTGTAAGCCTTCTTTGTGGAGCAGACATCCATTGCTCATGAGCATCTGCCCACACCTGAATTCGGTATTTTTAATGGATGTAAGCAAATGCAATTATAGATACATAGAAAAAGTATTCCCAGCTACTGTTATAACAAAGCGTAACTTCTTGGCATTTCTGTGGTTAGAAATTCCCCTCATCTCCGAGAGCAAGGGACAAGGCAAACAATGACTTTACAAATCAGAACATGCATGCCAGTGTGTGCGTTAAAACAGCTCTGTCCTGGTTGACTGAACCAGCACAGGAACAATTATTTCAGACTGTAAAGCCAGATTTTATCAAGATGAGATCTTGAAGCATGACAGACTTTGCAAACTACTCGGTAAAATCCACAGAGACAAAATATGGTCATCACCAGTTTGCATTTTACTGTCAGAAAAGAAACATGAATAACTCTTGCAGATTGTTCCAAGAGATACTGGAGTGTAAGGTGCAGAATACTATGCAAAGATACCCAGCAGTGCACTCGTGGGCTATCAGTACAACAAAAAGCAGCACAGCCACACCAAAGGAAGGCATCCATTCACCACAGCTAATCTGAAGGGCTGAGCACGTACCACTTGGTCACAAGCTGGCCTCATCATGCGTGCAAGAACGTTCAGCAGGTCTTGCCTCTTGAGAAACTAGAAACACAAGATTTTCAACTGAGAATATTGATAGATATACTTAGGACGAAGATCTTCACTGGCAGATAGTAGTGGAAATTAAGGAAAAACAGGGCAGTTTTAAGTCAGTGTTTTTTTACAGAAGAACACAGCTTTGATGAACACTTTGGAAGCCTCTCACATTGCTCAAAAACAGGCCCACATTTTGCATTTGATCGAGTTGCTCAGGGCCTTGTTCTCTCAAATTACGAGCTGAACCAATGTGTGGGCTGTCCATCCCAGTGCAGGATACTGCCTTTGTTAGATTTCACTGAGGCACCTGCTGATCTATTCCTCTGCTTAAGACCCTCTGAACAGCAGCTGGACTCTTCAGCACATACTGTTTATATTTCCTGTTTTCTACACTTCAAGTATTTCCTTTGACCAACGTTAGCGAGCAGAATACAGGACTGTCTGACCAGCTCCCCTTCCCACGTGTGTGTCCAGAACTCTGTCTCAGTCTGAGACAAAGCACAGCTGGGCCCTCTTTCTTGCTCACAATGGAAACCAAAATCTGGCAACAAGCAGTGGGACAAACAAACTCATCCTCACCTTGAGCTGGATGAGCATTCCTTCACAGCACACCCTTCCAGAGCACCACAAGTTATAAATGTGTTCATTTTCTTGATTTAGTTTCCCAGTGCTTGTAGCTTCTTTATTAGTGCCATCATCCCCTAAAGGAAACAAGAGTGAAAAATAACTGCTCACACATTTATACACCAAGTGGTGACAACAGACTTCAGAATCGGTTCTCCTGGACTACTTCAGCCTTGCCACGATGTTTCTGAACCACATACACCACCATGCCATTATCTAAATTCAGCACTGGAAGACTGGCATGCAATTTATCCACATCCAGAGCTGTCATTAGTGCTATCATGCAGCAAGTTGAAAATGCATCCCAGGCACTACAGAACTTACCAACAAGAGCAAAATTGCTTTCCAGCAGCTCCCTGTGAGTACTGAACCACGCGTGAGCCAAACGGTTGTTTTTGTTCTTCCCAATGATGTAATTCATGATATAAGCAAGCAGACCTGTTACCATCAGGATCTCCATGTAATAACTCTCCCAGCTGTTCTGAAGGTGAGCAGGGACCTACAGAAAGTAAACAGGGTTCTTAGTGTTTGTACAACTTTACTGGCATACTGACACACAATTAAGCGATGAAATACCAAATAGAAAGAGAAACAAAACTGATGCTTACATTAACTATTGTTATGGGGTCTTTATTTTTGCCAGGAGATGCATCTGGTTTCTCTTCATAGCCTTCAAACTCCTCATCGTCATAAGGCTCACTCTCAGTGTCACCTTCCTGATGGAAAAAAAGCACAAGCATTCTGAAGATCTGAAGTCTGGCAATCACAGTCTGAAAACATACAGCAAGAAAGCATGGCTCAGAGATACTGCTAGGGAATGCACAGGGATGGAGGTTACCTGTGCATCTGTGTCATCAAAGTCCTCCTGATTCTCATCCTGACCTTCAAGCTCTACAGTGGCTTCTTCCTCATCATCTTCTGTAGTGATGATCCTCTGAGGGGATTCTGTGACTGTGTCTTCATTAACATCTTCAAATTCAGCAAAGTCATTGTCATCGTATTCCATAATGTCATCTCCATCTTCAAATTCATCATACTTGGCCAAAGAAAAACTCCACGGGATGAACAGGACAGCAATGAAAATGTATAAATTCTTCATTTTTGCTGCAAAAAATCCAAAACATTGCATGAAATCCTTATGCTACGAGATACCAATTCTGTTACATTACATCTCCACTAATGTCCAATTTCCACAAACAACTTCAAAGCACTGCTGGGATCAGATGAACAGAAATTAAACTCCTTTGCCTTGCCACCTTCTGTATAAAGAAAGCAAACACTCCTACAAGAAAAGCCTCAGCAAGTCTCAGCAGCTGAGGCAGCAGCAAGTTCACATCTGGCCAAGCTGCTGAGATGAACGAGTTCCAGAAACAGAGATGTGCTGCTATAAAATGTCTCTCCAACAGCATCTCAAAGTCACCGAGTCATTTCAAAGAACACATGCTGTGCAGAGTTGTCATTAATTACAATTGGACACAGTCAGATACGTGCACGTGTTACAGCAGTAAACGTGCTTAATTCATTTACTTCAAGCAGCGGCGCTCCGGTAATTTAAACCACTCATCTGTGATCTTTCTAGATTACATGCCCAGAATCAGGGCATTCCACTGCTATTTCTGTTCAGACACAAAGACATTTTCTTGGACAATCAATGACAAAAAAAAAAGTGGAAAGCAGACGGATATTGTACTAGTCTCCAAAATAACACAACGAATGGGCGCACGAGACTGAAGCTCCCCTGTATCAGCCAGGAACCTGCAGAGATTTCTTAGGGTTCTTTTTGGTGGTTTTGGTTTTCTGCCCTCAGCTTCCTATATCTCCTTGCTTGAACAGCCCCAGGCTCTCAGACTGTGCACTGCCACCAGCTCCGCATCACTGAGGTCCAAACGAAGGCTCTCAGAAGGCAGTGAAAACCCTACTGCAGCATTTATCACAGCAAGGGGTTGAAGCCAGATGATCTTTGAGCTCCTTCTCAACCCAGGCCGTTCTATAATGATTCTATGATCTATGGATCATCAGCTGCAAAAGGCTTGGCAGTAAGATTCCTCCTGCAACCGGATCTGAGTGGGAACTCGCACGTTAACGAGACTGTTCCCTTCAAAGCTCAAAATAGAAACAATCTGTTTCTAAATTGGGCCGGCACTCCTTTGAGCACCACATGCTCACCGCTATGAATGACAAGGACAGCTAAAATCGATTCCTATAACAAAGGCTTTTAGTTGAAGTAAAAACCCAAGCGGAGCACACTCATAAGAACGTAATGCCGTGCCGGAGCGTGTGCTGAGGTTGTTCAAAACAGCCTCCCCCAGCGAAGGACTCGGCTTCCTGCCCAGCAAAGGCCCGGCTCCCTCCAGCCCAGCCCTGCTCTCGGTGCGGCTCGCAACGCCCGGCCGTGGGCCCGCCGGTACCGCAACGGATCACACGTGGATGAGAGCCACGCTGCAAGCAGCCCCTCACTACGCACAGTCCTTCTTCTCTAGCCCTCGCCTCGTTTAAAGCCCCATTCCTCAACCCGAGTGCCCCAGCTCCGCTGTCTTCAGGGCCGAACTGCCTCCTACCGAGGGCACGGCGGATCCGTAACGGAAAGGGACCGAAAGGAAAGCGGAGGCCGAGCCCCGCCGAGCCGCGTTACCTGAGTCACGCGGCGTCGCGCCGCTCAGGCCCTGCCCGCCGCCACGGCCGCAAACGGCGCAACGCTACGTACTTCACGTAGCAGGAACAGAGCATGCGCAGTACACACTACCCCCGAGGCTGCCGGTGGCCCTCCCGTTGCCCGCCCTTCACCTGCGGCTTCACCCGCCTCTAACGCGCATGCTCAGTACGGCGTACTGACGTCAGAGCGCCAAGTACGCATGTACGTCTGAGCTTACGTACGTACGCACGCACGCACATCGGTGCGGCGCTCCATTCCGTCTCCACCCCCCGCCCCGGTAACCGGGGGAGCGGCGGTTGGCGGCTGCTCTGCCCGCGCGGTGAGTGAAGGGTGCTGGGCCGGGCGGGCCGGGCAGTGCGGCGGCTCTTCCTTCTTCTCCCCCGGTATCTGCCCGCGGGCGCTGCGGGACCGAGGCCTGGCGCGGCGTTGCGGGCGGCCTCGGCCCGGCCTGCACAAAGGGCCCCGCGGGCGGGAAGGACCGAGAGCGGTCCGGCGCCGTGTGGAACTGCAGGCAGCAGCGCGGCGCTCCGGGCGTTGCACGCCGGCTGCGGTTCCGGCGGTCCGTGCTGGGGCTCCTGGCGTGCCCTTCCCGGGGCAGGGGGCGCCGAGCCCCGCGTTGCCACACGGTCCCCGCAGCGCCCCATTGCCGTCCTATGGATGGAGTGACCCGCCCGGGAAGTTTTCACGCGGGTGACAGGTCCAACGAATGGTTCTTTAATTTCTGGGTCGGTACAGTGAGGAAGAGTCCCGCAATTCAGACATTGTAACTGAAAAGGTTGCCCGCTGTGCTGTTAGCAGCAGACGCGCATCATGCCATCCGCCCGTGTGTGTGCTGATAGATCTCCTATGGAGCACGCGGGTGGACAAACTGCAGGCATGGAGGGGTAGGGCACCCAGCAGTGCTGTGGGGCAATGAAAAGCAGAGTTTGCCTTGAGGTAAACCCGGTGTTCAGGACTTGAGATTTATCGAGCAAGTCCCGAGCTGCTGAATGTTCTTTACAGGGTGCAGCAGCAGGATTTATCCTCAGATTATTTTAAACTTGTTTCTTTTGTCATTGAGTGATTCCCACTGAAAGTGGGAATTTCCATAATAAGATTCGTGGCTGGTGGGCCATCCCATTCCAACACGCTTGAAAGCAGTGTGGTCAGACTCTTTTTGGCAGCCTTCGAGGTATGACTTACTTGATCATGCAAACAAAGTAATTAAGTTACTTTAAATGGGAAGTGTTGTTTCTCCTGTGTTCCAGGTTCCGGCTTTGAGTTTGTTTGTCTTATAAAAATGAAAACTGTAAAGCAAGCAGGACAAGCAGCATATGTTTAAGTAGTATTTTAGGGACACTGTCTGTTTTTGGAAGGGAATTTGTTTGTTTTACTGTTTTTCAGATTGCAGATGTACTTAAACTTACAAGAAAAGGACACAGGCTAACTCCTTTTTGGGGAGCAGATCAAAGTCATGTCAGTTACAGTTCCCAGGTCTCTTTATCATGAGTACAGTAATCTGCTTTCAAGAAAAATCATGCCAGTAGTCAATACCTGCTTAAAGCAGAAAGGCATTAACTTACCTGTTCTGATTTTAACAGATCTATTGAAGGCATCATGAATTGGAATAAAGGTGGACCTGGTACGAAGAGAGGCTTTGGTTTTGGTGGATTTGCCATAACCCCTGGAAAGAAAGAGGAGCCGAAGCTTTCTCAGCAGTCTCACAGTGCTTTTGGAACAGCCGGTTCTTCTGCTGCGTTTGCGAAATCAGGACCTCCCCAGCTGCCTTCTTTCTACAAAATTGGGTCAAAGCGAGCGAATTTCGATGAAGAAAATGCGTAAGTAGGGTTATTTCTTGCTTTTCTCTGGTTCTGCATTTTAGTCTTTTACTGTTTCCAAAGCAGCGAAAGTATTTGTGGCATGTAGGAGGTTTCGATATTTAGAAGAGCCCGCTCAACTAAATGCTCTAACACAGCAATAACATCACAGAAACCTGAGTTGCTCAGCTGCAGGAAAGCCCCGTGTGTGCTCTGATTTTTATTATCCTTTTCTGCATGGAAAACTTGACTCGGAAACCACGAAAGACAGTGTGTTGCTATGGACTCTGTGCTGACTGGGTGATGTTTGCTACTTCTCAGGTACTTTGAGGATGAAGAGGAGGATAACAGCAATGTTGACTTGCCATACATTCCTGCAGAGAATTCCCCCACTCGCCAGCAGTTTAATTCCAAATCAGCCGACTCTGACAGTGATGATGATCCTCTGGAGGCATTCATGGCTGAAGTGGAGGCAAGACCCAGCTCCTGAAATGTTTATTAACTCTCGTGGCAGTACTTCTCTCCCATCAGAAGCAGCAAATGCCTATCATGGCTTTGGCAGCTGTCTTCAGAACGTCACTTAGCTTTTGTTTTTCCGTGTAAGATGCTGCTAATTAGAACTCAAAGATGAATTAAATGCAGAGGTAGTCGATAGAATTTCCAGTAGCTTATCTACTTGTTTTGGGCATGCTAAGGCTGCACAGCATCTCTGTGCACCTCTGACTGCAACGCTAAGGATTTGTGTTTTTCACAGCTCAAATGGAAATGATTTGGATTTATCCCAAACAGCTCCTTAGCTGCAATTCTTAGCTGGAGTCTGTCAGTGTTTTCCAGAAGAGTGTGGACACTATTTTTTCGACAGCACTGCCACAATGTTGTAATTAAACTTCGAAGTAATTGTTAGGAGAATTTGTTTAGTGTAATAGGATGTGGGATGAGAGAAGGTTTGGTTGAGAAAGTGTTGTCTGTGTGGCGTGGTGATCCACTTATGTAGGAATGACTTTTCCTTCCCATTTGTATCATCTTGTTGTTTTTTTAACGTCTCACAATTTTGTAACCTGTTAGGATCAAGCTGCTCGAGACATGAAGAGGCTGGAGGATAAAGACAAGGAAAAAAAGAATGCTAAGTAAGTTCTTTACTGTAATTCCCATGCCTAACAGTGTCTTGTATGGTGCTGAAAGATTCCAATGCAATTTGTTGATGTTCACTGTTCTGTAGATAACATGAAACAGTACTGCTGTACCGTAGTACTGCAGATACTGGAGGCTCCTCCAGGCTTGTTTTAAGATGTTCCCTGTCAGGTGATGCATTAGGTAATGTCTGACAATTGGGATGCTAAATTTGGAGTTTAAGCAGTTGACATTTTTGCAGCTGATCTATCAGTGTTGACCAAGGTAAATGATGATGCCGTTGATTCTTGATGTAAATGTCAGAAACGTTAGTAGGACTTGCACTGCATGGGGTTGATCAGATTATACGTGGTCCTGAAACAGAACACCGGATCCAAATCACCACCTGGGGATGTTCTGAACCGGATTTGCACTTCCTGGCTCATATTCCTCTTCAGTTATGGGACATCTGGTAGCATCGAGAGCTTAGACCAGGATGGTCTTTGATGTGGCTTCTACTGGGAAGACGGAACCCAAATCTTTCAGTCTCGTTAATAGAAGTAAAAATGAAGGCTTTGCAGGGTCGTTGTTGTGGTTGACACCAAAAGATGAAAAATCCATGGGTTGGGATTATGAATGTTACTGAGCTGTTGGTGTTGTGACTTCCACAAAGTATGGAGCTCAGCACTAAGCAATTGAAAGTATGGAGCTGCGTATGTGGAACACTTGCAGGGAAGTTTTTTTTTTCTCCGCTTGTTTTTCCAGGGGTATTCGAGATGACATTGAAGAGGAAGATGACCAAGTGAGTTCCTATGCAGTCTTTCTATCTTCTTATTTGTTTTTTATCTTCCCTCCCCAAACACATAATGCTAGGTACAAGCACAACTCCGGTGCCATGCTCAGTACCCGGACAATTCAGCAGGAAGCTCTAGTGGGTCCCCTGCTGCCTCCACCCTTCTAGGTGTTCCATTAAAAAAAGAAGAATACTAGGAGACCATTCTTTTCTTTATTGCTTTGAGAAGATTTTTTCAGTCCATTTGAATTTCAGCTTCCTGTACAACAGTTTTTTTGGTGTCTAAGGGTCTCATCAAGTTTGAGATGAGCTGAATCATCTAATATGGAGCACCAGTGGGGAAGCTGTTTGCAGTGAAATTTTGTGTCTGTTGAGGGCAAGGATGAGGCTTTCTGCTCTTTGTTTTCAGCAGGGCTCCAGTTCTGTTTGAGGATTGTAGGCATTGCTGTAACAGAATAATAAGCAAAAAGGAAGCACTTCATTTAAAAAATGCACCTTCCTACCTAATTATAGTTACTAACTACCTCAGTAGTTGTAATAATACAGAGGATGGAAGGCTTGTTGTGCCCATTGGCCTTTGCTACCAATTTGGTGAGTGTAGCCGTGCTCAAGTTGGAGCTAGGGTAACTTCTACCTGCAGACAGCTGCTAAGCAAGTTACTGTATGCATATTCAGATGGCTGAGTGACAGTTGGCCACGTGAATGACAAAGCCAGGTGGGTGTAACATGCCTTTGTAATCGAACTGTGCCTTAAAAATCTGGTCGTAAATCTTTGCCTGAAGGAAGTCCATTGAGGCTGGTGTTTGTGCATGAGAATGGCTTGTTGTGCCGGGGAGCCTAAGTGGGATGCTGAGAGGAGCTGTGAGGATGGCATGTGACAGCTTCTAACTTGGGCTTGTGTCAGAGGACTCCTGAAATAGTTTCTTTCCCATTTGCTGTTGCTTTTCATTTCTGGAGTGTAATTAGGGGAAGAGGAAGAACTTTAGCATAGTTTGTTTATGTAAAAGAGGTAAACCTAGAGTAACATTGTGCTCACTGTGTAGAAACCTACAGCATTTGTGTTTGGTTCGTGTGGAAATAAGACTAAATTCTTGTACTGTTAAAGCCTTACAAGTGGAAGAAGTTCTTAAGCAGGCCTGTAAGAGAAGAAGTTGTTATTTTTGTTTTTTTAAAAAAGCATTCTGTGGTCTAACTGAACATTGTAGTTGTTTTCTTTGTTTCTTCTTGTCCTTTTTCTGGGCATAACTGTTGATATTGATTAGAAGAACCAGTCCTAGTGAATGTTCTGTTTCTCAGTGATGTGTGTGAAAACAAACAGCCATCTAACATCTACCCTGTTTAAGCAACCGTGGTATTTTTGCATCCTGTTGTATGCAATTTTACTGTATGTTTTGCTGCAGGAAGCTTATTTTCGCTACATGGCTGAAAACCCCACTGCTGGTGTGGTGCAAGAAGAGGAAGAGGACAACCTGGAGTATGACAGCGATGGGAATCCAATTGCACCATCCAAAAAAATCATTGATCCTCTTCCACCTATTGACCATTCAGAGGTAGGAGGTTATTTTGCATCCTGCTGTGTCTGTTGTAGGAAGCAGGGGCTGGGAAGTAGAGTGGAACATGCTTCCTTCCAGATGCACCGGTGCTGTCAGGTAGCATTCCACTGCTGTGCCACTCGAGTCGCACTGCAAACCCTTACAATTGCTTCAGATTAAATAAACGTTATTGCAGACAATCAACTTCTTCTCAAACCTTTCTCTCCATAATGAAGATGTAATTATCCCTGCAGATTGAATATCCCCCATTTGAGAAAAATTTCTATGATGAGCACGAAGAGATCACCAGCCTGACCCCACAGCAGGTGGTGGAGTTACGGCACAAGCTGAACCTGCGGGTAAGCATGTCGCAGAGCCTCCTCAGGAGCTTTCTGCCTGCATTCTCTCAAACTGCCTGAACAGTTCTCATTAAAGGGTTTGAATGCCAGGCCTCTTGGACACCTTCAATGCCTTTGATGTAAAGGAGCGTGGCTTTCCTCAGCAGGTCTTGAAAGTTGTCTCCAGTCTTCTCTAATCGGGCGTCCATCATCAGTTGTGTGGGTGCACTTTTGAGAGCCACAGAGCTAAGAACTGAAACTGGAAATGCTATAAGCAAGAATTGAGTATTTTTCCCATTTGAAACGTGTTAGTGTGGTGACTCCTGTGAAGGGAACTGTCTGGGGAGGAAGGAGATCAGTTGTACAAGGAGGTAGATGTGGTTTTTTAGTAACTTGTGTTGATTGACAATTTATGTTTGGTTTTTAATATCTGGAAGCCCTGTTTACACAATGCATATGGAATTTGTGCCAAGTTAAACTGAAGTTTACTTAAAATAAGTTAAAAAAAAAAAAAAAAAACTTATTGAAATAAAGGTACTTCATTCATTTCTGTATTTGTTTTTCCTCTGACTGTTTTCTATGAACACTGTTTCTATTTCTAAGGTCTCCGGTGCTGCTCCTCCAAGACCAGGCAGTAGTTTTGCTCATTTTGGATTTGATGAGCAGCTCATGCATCAAATCAGGAAATCTGAGTATACCCAGCCCACGCCTATACAGTGTCAGGTGAGGATTGTTGCTGCCTAACATCTAAAATACAGCTAATAGAATACGTAGAAAGGTCCTGAGTGCATATGAGGATGCATACAATGCCAGTTTCCAAACTGTCATGGGAAAAAAAAATGTTTTCTTTTTCTAGGAAACGAGCTTTGGGTGTTTTAAATTTCTTTTCTAAAAACTTGAGAGGTCCTCATAGCAGCAGTGGGGAGGAGCTGCATGCTTTGTCACTCAGAATGGTCACTGGAGGGACAGGCTCAGAGAATTCTGGTTTTAGCATCCTTACAGCTGGACAGGAAGCGTTTGTGGCCAGGTAAAAATACATCCTTAGGATGTGGTGCTGGGCCCAAACGCTGGCATTTGCTTTGAGTTTTTGAAACAAGCTAATCTGAATTTGGCAGTAAAGCTGTGCATGCATCCACCATATTGCTGTGAGTCCCTTGTAATGTGCAGTTCTTTTGTTATCTGAGTTCTTTGTGTAATTCCGAGGTAGAATATGGGTTTAAAATATCCTTGTTTTAAGGGTGTTCCAGTTGCCATGAGTGGCAGAGATATGATTGGAATAGCTAAGACTGGAAGTGGGAAAACAGCAGCCTTCATTTGGCCAATGCTGATTCACATCATGGATCAAAAGGAGCTTGAACCAGGAGACGGCCCAATTGCAGTGATTGTGTGCCCGACCAGAGAGCTTTGCCAGCAGGTATGTGTCCAGGGAGCAGGTTTGTGCCCTGCAGTGTTTCTAGAGAAGGCAAAATCCTGTGCAGAAGTTGCCGGAGAACCTCAGTGATCGATTTGCAAGAAATTACCCTGGCCGTGACTGCGGTGTAAGCTCACAGCCCTCGCTTCCACTCCTTTTTGTTGTAGGATCGTGACAAATTTTAAGTCATCGTTAATTTTACACAGAGATCCCAAATTATTCCTAAGTATTGAGAGTTTTGTGGGTCTGTTGCCACAAGCTGTGTGTGTGGAAGGATAGAGCCTGTGGCTTACGTTGCGGTTGGGTGGCTGAATGCATTTCCCCAGTAAGTGGATGGAAGCCGTCCACAAATGTTGGAGCGCTCAGCCCTGTGGATTTCTGAATGATTTCAGGAAGCTTTTAGCTGGAAAGTGGACCTCAGGAGCGGGGCTCTGTTGTAAAGGTAGGTATATTTTCTCAGATCTGTGTGACATGAACTGTGAGGTGTTCTGTTTAAATCCTCAGATCCATTCTGAATGTAAGCGCTTTGGAAAGGCGTACAACCTGCGCTCAGTGGCGGTCTATGGAGGAGGGAGCATGTGGGAGCAAGCCAAAGCCCTCCAGGAGGGGGCAGAGATCGTGGTCTGCACACCTGTGAGTGCCTTTATGCCCACAGTACAATGAAACATTGAAGCAGGAGTGATTTGAATGAGGGCTGTTCTCAAACCACCTCGCTTTTTGCAAAAGCTGGTGAAGAACTTTGTGCAGAACTGATGACTGGGGGAAGTTCTGTCATGGCTGTTTATTGGAGTACTGGGCCAAAAAAGCAGGGCATGAATAACTCCTGCACCAAAAACTTGATGTTTTGATAGGCAGCTCCCAGTTAAAGTGTAATTGAGATGAAGGATGGTCAGTTCTTGGATGTCAGCGCTGCTGCCCTTCCAAAAACTATCCCTAAAATTCAGCTTTGACAGCGTGGTTGATGAGAGATTTAGTTATTTGTTTCTAAGCCTTGAATATTGACATTTACCTCTGGACTGAAGCCCTGAGATGTTTTCTGCTCTGTGTCTCTGGTGAGGTTAAAAGCAGATATGGTGAGGAGAAGAGCACATGAGTTCTGAGGTTGAGCATGTTGACATTTTTTAATATGCTTAAATATTGGCTGTTAATGTTGATTTCCCCACTCTCCCAACAGGGCCGTTTGATTGATCATGTGAAAAAGAAAGCTACAAACCTTCAGAGAGTCACTTACCTCGTGTTTGATGAAGCAGACAGGATGTTTGATATGGGGTTTGGTATGTTTTGGAAGGCAGTGGTCTGTGTTTCTCTGCTCAGTATGACTGTTTATAATTCCTGTGGTGTTGAATGCTGGAAAACACTTAAGGAAAGTATGAACAGTAATACACACAACTATTGAAAGATCTAATATCTGTTGATACAGAGATCTGTGAAACCCAGTTGATAAATTCCAGAGATCCTGATATTATTTTTTTTTATCTTAAAAGTGATGAATATCTTACAGTGAACTCACTTTTCTGCCTTGGTTCTGTGACTGGATCCAGCAGTGTTGTAAGAACTCCCTGCTTTATTGGAACAGGATCAGTCATTCCCATCTGCATGATGTTGGATCACGGGGCAGAGTGAAAATCTGAGGGTGCTTTGGTGCTGCAAAGTGAGGGAGGCACCTGAGATGTGCAGAGTGCACTGCTCAGCTCACATCTTTGCTTAAAGAACTTTTTGCTGAGCTTTTTGTGCAGTAAAGGAACTTCCCTTCTGCAGCAGAGAGCTGGAAAGTCACAGCAAAGTGAAATAGAGAAGAAGCATTCATTGATTCCATTTGTTAAATAAAGTGGTGAAGTTGCACTTTGAGTTATTCTACTCGCTGACAAACAGGCAGCTTTGATTGCAGCACTTTCCTTCTTTTCCAGAATACCAGGTCAGATCCATTGCAAGCCACGTGCGGCCAGACAGACAGAGTGAGTATGAGCATGTTTCAGATTAAACTTCTGGGAGCTGCAGGAGGCTGTGAGGTGGAGGTTCAGAATCCGGAGCAGAGATTGTGTGGCTGTGACAAGAACAGAAAATCCAGCGAGGCTTCTGCAGGACTCTGTGGTGTTACTGTTTGTGGGCTGCTGGGAGAGGCTGCTTGTGAAGTGTGAGCATTTGTAGCCAGGTTGTTCATCCCTCTGTAATCCCCCCGCAGTCTTTGCTCAGAGGAAGGATGATCTGCTGAACCAATATTTGCATGCTTTCACATCCCATGTGCTAAACTGTGGTAAAAGAAGGCTTGCAACATGCCACGTATTATTGACATCTTGTTTCAAATACCATGGAAAGTGTTTCTCCTTCGAGGAGTTCTAATAGTGTGATTTCTGATTTTCCTTACCACTGGTAAGACAGACTGTAGCTTCAGATCCCTGACATAAAACAGCCAGGCAGGTTTCTCACACGTGTGCAGCGTTGTCACAATCGTGGAAGATTAATTTTTCAGGGAATGCAAATCTTGTTTTCTTCCTCCTTTCAGCCCTTTTGTTCAGTGCCACCTTCCGTAAGAAGATTGAGAAGTTGGCCCGAGATATTCTGATCGACCCAATTCGAGTGGTGCAGGGAGACATTGGGGAGGTAACCTCACTTCTGAGCCAGTCACAGAAGGGAATCACACCGTTGTCTGAATTTATGTTAAGCTGCAGCATCAGCTCATAAATTGAGAAGGAAATACTGGATGTTTGGCCAAGAATATTTGGGGTTTTCGTCGTTGTTGTTGTGCTGTTCTTGGTGTTTATTTTGCTGAGCTTTTTGCCAGCACACGTTCTTGTGGTGGGGGGGGGAGTTCCATCATGCAGGGAAACAACATCACTGCAGTGACTGATGTGTTTGCTGTGCTGAAGCAGTGGGCACCTCCTTCTGCTTTGTCTCACAAGGACAAATAAAACAGTGACAGCTTTTGCAGTGGAGGCTTTGAAACTGGTTATAATGCCTTTCAGCTGGTTTATGTGGGAATGTTGATTCTATACTTGCTTGACATAGCAGTTGAACTGCTAGCAGACTTGTTTCTGCAATTGAAGTGGGTGGATGCACGCTCACTGTGAAGAGGCTTTGCACTGTTGCAAAGTTTCACAAGCTGTCTGCTGAACATTCTTTTTTCCACCCATTCTCTGCAGTTTTTGTCCCCATTCCTTACTAAAAAAATGAGTGCAGCCTGGTCTTTCCAGGAAGCTGGTTTTCCTATGCTTTGCCTAAGAAAAGGAGCAGCTTACCTTGTTCAGTCAGTTTCTTTTCTCTGGTCTAAATTACTAGTCTGGGAACTTAGTCCTCACAGGAATTGCCATTCAAATGTGTAGAAACCAAATCTTTCCTGGAAACTTCCCAGTGGAGTTTTTTGCCCCACTGCACATTTGTTATCTCAGTGCACAGGGGGTCTGCTTGTGCCTCCTTTCTTCGTGATGCTCTGGGCAGTCGCAGCACACAGAGCTGCTTTCTCTGACCCCCGTTGGAATACCTTTCGCTGATGATCGCCCCTTCCACCTCAAACCTCGCATCTGAGTTGTAGATATTCCTCTTCATGTCAGTTGGATGCTAAACTGCATCAATGCCAGCGACTGCAGTTGGCCTCTCCAGTTTTTTAAAGTGCAGCTCAGCTCTCCTGCCATTTCTGCATTGTGAACATAAAGTGGTCAGCCATGAAGTGAGCGGGAGGCAGCTGCGACCTCGCTCAGAGCAGACTGTCAGTTCCCTGCTTCTGCTCTCAAAATCACATTAAATTCCTGATTTTTATTCTGCTGTCTGTGTTTGCTGCAGCGCCCTTTGCGTCCTGCATCACTGCTTATTTCTCTCCTTAGGCAAATGAAGACGTTACTCAAATAGTGGAGATTTTCCCCTCTGGTCCCAGCAAGTGGAACTGGCTGACACGGCGCCTTGTGGAGTTCACATCCTCTGGGAGCGTTCTCCTGTTTGTCACCAAGAAGGCCAACGCTGAAGAGCTGGCTAATAACCTCAAGCAGGAGGATCATAACCTGGGGCTCCTTCATGGTGACATGGACCAGAGCGAGAGGAATAAAGTCATTTCAGAGTTCAAGAAAAAGGGGATCCCGATACTGGTGGCTACTGATGTAGCAGGTATGTGGATTGATAAGGAGCTGCAGCTCGGGCAAGTTGTGGATATCAGCAGGAAAGGTGTCACCCCTCAGTGGAAGGCAGCAAGGTTGACTTCTGACCTGCTGCACGGTTTCCCAGATGTTTTCCAGAAGTGCACACTGTTAACAAGGGATTTTATTCTGAAAGCTTCCCGGTGGTGTTAAATATACAGTGACAGAAAGAGAGAGAGAGAAAGGTATTTTAATACACAGAAAGTAAATAAGCTGCTTCTGAAGGAAATAGTTGCTGTTAATCAGCTGACAAATTTACTCATGCTTATATGAAGAGGAGGTGGAAACACTTGGGGCCTTTGTAGAACAGCTCTTGTACCCAGATGTTCAGCTGAACGAAGGATGAATGTCACAGTCCTGTAATAAAGGACCTCTTTCTGTCTTGAAGTAACAGTTATGTGAGCTGATATCTTCCATCTCCAGTCCTGTGAGTCGCTGCACTTAAGATAACAAAGAGTTTCAGCCTACAGAGGATGTCTTAACTGTGATCTGTTGATGTAGAAGCTCTTCCCTAATAGAGCAGAACAATGTGCTGGTATGAATGGCATTGCTTTGAGTCCTTGCGGGGTAAAGATCCTTACCACTGCATTGCTCTTGATTGCAGCTCGTGGGTTGGATATTCCTTCCATTAAGACTGTGATTAATTACGATGTGGCTCGGGACATTGACACCCACACCCACAGGATCGGGCGTACGGGCAGGGCGGGCGAGAAGGGAGTTGCCTACACCCTGCTGACTCCCAAGGACAGCAACTTCGCTGGGGATCTTGTCAGAAATCTGGAAGGTGCTAATCAACATGTTTCCAAAGAGCTGTTGGATCTGGCAATGCAGGTACGAAGCAAAACTCTGTGAGGCAGCTGGCAGAGAAAGCCAGGAGCTTGGAGACTTGTTTTGGGTTCCGTCATTTATCCTCAGTGTTCTTTTGGCAACCTGTGTTGTTTTTAAGCAGGCTTGGTACAGCAGTGGGTTTATTTAATAACTTTAGAAAGAAAGGGAGACATGGAGATGTTGGACTCCAATATGTAACCGACTCTGGTGTCTCATTGCACTCAGATTTTTGCTCTGCATCAGAAGATGCAAGTTAGTTGAAAGCTGAACAAGAAAATGATTACAGGTTAATTCACTGTGTGACCTGGTTGCTGTTTGGCAGTGCTGCCTGACAGACTTGCTATGTACAGGTATGACTGATAGGTCACCACAGTGCTTGGCAGCTCACGAAGGTGCTGCAGGGGAGCAAAGGCTTTTTGGTAATCTCCACATGCAAAGATAAATTAACACACTTCTGACTTCAGCACCAAGAGCTCGGATGCCCAGTGCTGGAAGTAAATGGTCTTTTTCTGACGTACAGAGGCAGCATTTTCAGAAGTGACACAATGTGTGATGCACAGCTCCATAGGCTGCCTGTCAGAAGAGAGGACAGAAGCTGAATGGCTTGGCTTATGGACTGACTTGGGTCTGAAGGAGCTACCAGGCATGATGAGACACAGCTAACCATGATTTAGAGACCTGGCAGTGGGAGCTCAGGTTGGGCTGCTCCTTCCTGGCCGCTGCTTGTTGCAGGAAGTTTCACTGACAAAACTTCATTTCTTCTTAAGCTGCCAATGGGCTCGATCTGTAAAACCCAGGGATGAGTAAATGCAGACCTCTCAAGTGAGCGACATTAGAAATGGCATTTATTCCTGGGTTTAGAAAAAGCAAGCCTCTGAATCTTTAATATAGATAAGAGAGCAGGACATAAAATCAGTTTTCATAAGGAGGATTTGTAGGGAAAGCTTCAGAGCCGTGTGTCAGGACCGTCTGCAGCTTCAGTTCCCACTCGGTGCAGTCTGCCCTGTCCCAGCCCCTTGCCACAGCTGTGTTCTGGATTGGGAAACAGCATGCTTCATCTTTTTTCTTTCAAAATGCTCAAAATTTCCTTTTCTAAGTTTCGTTGCCTGTGTTTCTCAAGCTGCTCATCCCTGTGTTGCTCCCCTTTGCTTTTCTTTTGCCCAGAACCCTTGGTTCCGGAAATCCCGTTTCAAAGGAGGAAAAGGCAAGAAGCTGAATATTGGTGGTGGTGGCTTGGGATATCGTGAGCGTCCTGGCCTGGGATCAGAGAGTTCTGTAAGTAGAAATGCTGAAGAAGTTGTTTACAGTCTTTGGATCTTCTAAACTTTGGGCTGCCTTTCTTCAGTGTAAAAATCATGTAAAAAATTCGCATCAGTTCCACCTCTGCTTCCACAAACTGGCGTAGGTCTGTCTGTCCATCCCAGAGCAGCTCACTGCCAGCGTTTACAGGGACAAACTGCAGACGTGCTGGAACTGCATCGTGCTCACCATTCATCCAGAAACCACAGCTGAAGCCTTGTTCACACTTGGTCCTGCTTGTGACATCTGTGAACACCGCCATCTGATCCCGTTTTGCTGTGCTGTAGGGAGATGGTTAAAATGTGGTCCTAGTGAGTTGCTCAGACCTCCTGCACCTTTGCTTTTCTGTTGCCCTAAAGAACAGAGGGCAGACTGTGCTGCTGCTCAGTGCTCTCTGGAGGTCCACGATCCTTAGTGGGTGCATTCCCTGAGTGCAGAGTGATGATAGGTTTGGGAAACTGTGCAGTGTGATGTCTTTTGTTGGGTAAATCTCTCCAGTTGTCCTCTGTCGTTGTGTTTAGGACCGTGGCAACAACAACAGTGTGATGAGTAACTATGAAGCATACAAGCCATCATCTGGGGCAATGGGAGACAGACTTACAGCAATGAAAGCAGCTTTTCAGGTTGGTTCAATCCACGTTCTAACTCAAGAGGAAAGGAAATGAGGTGGAAAATGTTTCCTACTGATAGTTTGAAACAAATTTTTTCTTCCTTGAAAGTGCAGAAACCCTGTGCTGACTTCAGGGAAATTGAGTTTGGTGGTTGCAGCCACGTCTCATTCACTTGGGGCAGGGAGTCTGGAGTGGAAGAATTAGCATGTAGGCTGACTGAATGTATTTGCACAACATTCATTTGCCAGATTTATTTTGTGTTCTGCTGCCTATTTGCTCTTCTT
This sequence comes from Tympanuchus pallidicinctus, assembly GCF_026119805.1. Lineage (NCBI taxonomy): Eukaryota > Metazoa > Chordata > Aves > Galliformes > Phasianidae > Tympanuchus > Tympanuchus pallidicinctus. Next base: position 176,425 of record NW_026294755.1, on the reverse strand, counting down.
CCCTTCTGGATCCTGTTACTACATTCGATCCTGTTTGGCTCCCTTAAGTGTAAAAATTAACCCCACAACACAGAAGTCCCCTTGTTTCTGTGGTCAGGCAACAGATGTCTGCTACTAATTCTGTGCTGATAAGCAGGGCAGGAATGTAATCACTCTTTGAAACTCTGTGAAAGGGGAGATAACAGCAGGACAAGGGGAAATGGTTTGAAGTTGAGGGAGGGAAGATTGAGGTTGGATATCAGGGGGAAGTTCTTTGCTATGAGAGCGGTGAGGTGCTGGAACAGCTGCCAGAGAGGCTGTGGATGCCCCGTCCATCCCTGGAGGTGTTTAAGGCCAGGTTGGATGGGGCCCTGGGCAGCCTGGGCTGGTGTGAAATGGGGAGGTTGGTGGCCCTGCGTGTGGCAGGGGGTTGGAGCTTCGTGATCCTTGAGGTCCCTTCCAACCCTGGCCATTCTGTGATTCTGATTCACTCCAAGAATGAGTTTTTGTAGGAACTCTTTCTCCTGGGGACATCCTGAATTCAGGACAGGGTTGTGCCTGCATGCTGGCTGTGTGTTCTGTGGCGCAGCACAGATGCAAACACTTCTTTTTCCTTTCTTTTCTCTCTTTCTGGCAGTCCCAGTATAAGAGCCATTTTGTTGCTGCAAGCTTAAATAACCAAAAGACTGGAAGCTCTGCTGCTGGTGCCAGTGGCTGGACCAGCGCGGGGAGCTTGAACTCAGTACCTACCAGTTCTGCACAACAAAACGCTGCAAACCCCGCCAGCCCCATCGCAGCCACCGCGGCGGCGAAAGGCGTCCCGGGTTTCAGCAGCACCGGGACTCTGAGCAGCGTTCCCACCTTTCCCGGCGTCGGGATGCAGGGCTACAGCAACAACAACGGTGCCAACGGCGGCGCCGCTAATCGGGAAGGCATCGGCAGCGCCGGCGGCGCTCCTCGCGGTGGAGGCGGAGGTGGCGGCGCCGTTCGGGAGCGCTACAGCGACGGCAGGAACAGTCGGCACAGCGAGGCCCCGCGCCGCGGGGAGGGCGGCGGTCGCTACAACGATTCGCAGCATCACGGGGAGGGGGGCGGTCGCTACGGTGACGCCTATCGGCACGGGGAGGGCCGGCACGGGGACAACCATCGCCACGCCGAGAGCCGGCACTTCAGCGACGCGGGAGGTGCCAATCGCAATAACGTTGACGGCAGGAATATCGGCGAAGGGAGGAGCAATGAGAGCAGGAATGGTGAGAACAGGAAGGATGCCAACAGCCGAGACAACAAGACAGATGGTTTTGCTGTCCCAGAGCCCCCGAAACGTAAGAAGAGCCGGTGGGACAGTTAAAAGCTGGTGCTTCACAGCCTGGGATTTCTGCAGGTCTCTTACCCGGAGGATTTCTTGGTAACTGGTTGTTGAGCAGCTGGGGGAGGAGAAGGAAGCTGTGCAAACTCCCCACGCGAGTCTGCGCCGGTACATCTGCAGACATTCACTCTGATGATGTCTATGTGCGATGCTTAGAAAGAAATCATTTTGATAAAGCTACCTGGGTTCTGCTTTTAAACATTCAGCGCTCGAATAACTCAGCTGGATTTAAACAGATCTTGACCAGAAAGAAGCTGTTTCGTGTCCTTACAACAATAAGAAACTGTTTCAGGTTGTCTTTTCTTAACCAGCACACCCGCCTACAAACCAGTCCATCTGTTGATGCTCAGGACCCACCTGTTTAACATTAAACAGCATTAACTTTCAGCAGTTTGTTCACTATGGTGAGTTCTTCTCCAGTTTCTTCTTTTCACCCCCTCTTTTATCCGCAAATAAACTTTGGCTTCCAGATTTGCCCCTTCCTTCTCTCCCTATCACTTAAGAATGTATCAATTTTCCTTGCTTTAGGTGGGATGGAACAAGTTGAGTTTTCTTTCCTTTAATGTCTTATGGAAGCTGTTGAAGGGATCCTTCTCCAGCCCAATTAACCACGACTTCCCAAGTGGGGGTGGAATCCCTGCTTTGTGCTCAGCACAGCAATCCCATTGCCCAGGTGTCCTTTTTTTCCTTGTAAAGAACCTCCTGTTTTCCCAATAGCCTTCATTTGGGTGGAAGCCTGCATAGCAAACGTGTCTGTGCTGTGCCTATGCACCCTCTGTTATGAGAGGGCTGATGGCTTTCTTCAAGGTAAAAACAAAGGGAAGAAAAGAAAGAAATGCGGATCTGCCCCCAGCAATCAGAGCCTGGTGCCCCCATGAAATGAAGCTCAGTGAAGGGCCTTCATTCTGAAATTCAGGGACCTGCTGCTCAGAAGCCTGTAGGGAGAACCTGAAAAGCGACTGATGGAGTGGAACAGCTCAGAGATCCCACGTTGGACGCGTGCAGTTAAAAGTGTAAAATCTTGCTTGCCCGTTTTTAACTCATTGTGTGCATTACCTGTTTTTTAACTCCTTTTTTTGTTTGCGCCATGAAGGTAAGGAGGAGCTCTGGTGTTGAAACGTCAGCGCTCACCTCTGTCTTGTTTCTGCTCACAGAAGTATCAGAACCTGTCAGGTTTTTGTGACGTTGTGAAGTTTTCTTTATCCGCTGTGCGTTTGCTTTCTGCTTGCTTTAGTAAATGTTTTATTACCGAGACAAAACACCTGGCACGTGCTTTTCATTCTCTGCTTTTCCTCGGGCTCTCCTGGCACTGGGATGGAGATCTGTCCTGTTGGAGATCTGACTGCAGCCTTTTCTTTCACCACAAGCAGGTGAGAAAATAATCCCATGCTTTTTCTCGCCGTCTTTTACCTCAAACAATTTGAGAACCACATTTGAGCTCCAGAGCCTTCTGGGGTTTGGGTTCTCCCACTCTGAAGTGGAGAAGTGCAGGGCTCACTGCTTGTCCCAACCTTTCAGAGTCCTGGGGCTGGAAAGAGAACTCAGCAGCGCTGGTGATGTGCCCAGCATTGCAAATGTCCTCAATTCACTTCAAGTTTGCCTCTTCAGGCCCCCTCACAAACAGCTCTGATACAGTTTGTGGAACAGCTTCCACTTGAGTTGTCCCATCGCTTTTTGCACTGGTTTGAACTCTGCGAGACAGCAGAGTTTGTTTAGTAGTCAGTATTGAGATGAGGATGATCTCCTGTGGCAGAGCTCAGGAGCCTTTGTGGATTCCCCTTATCACACTCCCTGTTTATCACAGTTAAAGATTTGAGTTCTAAAACCAAAAGATGGCTCTGTAACCTGGAGCTGCTCCCTGCCCCCTTGGTTTCACGTTGCTGCCTCTGGGAGTTGGCCTGGCTGGAGCTGTGCTGTCTGCCCTTGTTTTAAATGCATCCCTCTGCTGTTTTGATAGGATTACTGAAATTCCTCACCTCTCTCTCAGCTGCCGAGTCAATATTGATCCGTGGCAGAGAGCTATAAATGTCAGCTCACAGGTCCGTGTTGGATGGGTAGCAGGGCTGATCCCTCTTCCACAGAACAAGGTAGCAGTGTGAGCTGCATGCCAGCTACCCTCAAAAAGAGTCTCTCTCCTTGCAGTGGCAGGCTGCGCTTTCTTCTGAAGAGTCAGGAGCACAAACCAGCCGAGCAAATCAACTGCAAGAAGCTCAGGTCTGCCTGTAAAGCACAGCCCTGCTGCTCCGGCACCCCCTGCCCTGTGCTCCGCAGTGGAGCAAGAAGAGCAGGAGGTGATGAAGATGTGCCACCTTCAAGACCCGCTGCCCCTCTGTGCCCTCACAGCCCCTGGCTGCTGCCCCCCCCAGTGATTCCTAATCCTTGTGACTCTCTTTACATCCAAGCTTTTCACTTGGAAAGGTCTACGAATGCACACGCAATTACTCACGTGCTCTCTGTCGCTATCTTTATTATGAAATTACATTGGAACAAGTACATCCCCGCTCCCAACAGTGCTGTAATTCTCTCTCCCACCCATCTCTCTGTGTTCTTAGGAGTGTCTTTTCCCAGCAGTGAGCATTGCCTCGCAGGGGGGGCAGCAGGGAGCTCTGCCCCACGAACGAGCAGGGAGGGCAGAGCTGGGGGCTGTGATGCTGGCTGGGCTTCCAGCCCTTCGCACCCTCAGCTGTCCTGTAAGCGATTGCTGCACACATCCATGGGCACGGGGATGGGGGTGAGGGGGGGGGAGCTGCTCTGCCCCTCTCGTGCCGTACAGCAGGAATTGGGTGCTGAACAGGGGAGTCGGACTTAAAGGGTTCAATCTCATTGGCTCGATTTTGAATGCACTGGAGCTGAAGTCACTTTCCAGACCATCACAATGAGGCACTGAGCCTGGAGGTCTGTTTCCTGTGATGATTCAAGGCTTTGCATGCAGACATCACTTACACCATCACCTGCACGTGGAAGGAAATGAAGTTTTGAACTGCTGCTCGGTTTTAGGCCAGGCAGGTACAAGAGGGAGCAGGAGCACGTGGTTCCTCGGCACGCTGGCTGTGAGGAAAAGGGCAATGGGTTGATTCAGCTGCTATCTCCTGCCCCAGCTCTCCATGCAAGCACAAAAGTTGCCCCAAACACAAAGACCGGTGCAGCTGGGAGATGCGGCGTTGACTTCACAGCATCGTCTCCAGCTCTCTGTTCAGATTCGGGTGATTCTCATCCAGGTCCTTTAAGCCCAAGCTGTTTTCCCCGCAGGTTTTCTGGCTCATCTCCTGCGTCAGATGAGACAAAAGCTCTGCAGCACAGGAGCTGGGGGCGTAGCCTGGCAGGCTGCCGCGGGCAGGGAGAAGCAGCCCCCGGGGCTGTGTGCCCCCCGGCCCTCGCCCTGCCAGGCTCACGCTGAAGCTCGTGGTGCCGTGGGACATCAGCCCAGCATAACAGCAGCTCCCTGCTGCGCTGCTGGCACGCGCCTTCTGCTTGAAGTCCAGCGCCAGGCTTCTCCGAAAATGGGCCTTTTTAATCTCTGCCTGCACCTGTGGGAGAGATCAGAGCTGCTGCTGCTCAGAGCCACCAAAGCGGTCCTCCCTGCCCTTCTCAAATCCGAGTTTTCCCTCTGGTTATCCAGGGGGTGCAGGGAAAGACGCTGCCCCTCGCTTACCTCCCCATTGCAAAAGCAGTAGATAAAAGCCACAAAGAAACCCTGCCAAAAGAGATGGAGGAGTTTTGAGTCCTGAGCTCGGATTCCTGGATGAGCATCGCTGTGCTCGGAGCACCGTTACCTGAGAGGAGTTGAAGAGCATCTCGTAATGCATCTGGATCTGCCACAGGACCCCCGAGACTTCGGTGTAGGGCATGGCCATGAACACCACGTAGTGCACTCCGAAAAGCGGCATCAGCACCAGCGTGGACCTCAGCAGCTTTCTGGGAAGAGAAATCAGGCGCCGAGCTGAGATCTGCCAGCAGCTCTGCTCTTTGTTCACAGCCCTATGGGGAACCGTCCCCAGGAAACGGGCAGAGGATGAGCCAGGCCTGCACTCGCCTGTACTGCTGCCGGGGGTCCAGCTTCCCCGTGTTCGTCTCCCACAGTTTGGAGGCCAGCACCCGCACGATGTTGAGGAAGAGGAAGAAGTTCACCTGCCAACAGCCACCCGCCCGCCTTGGGTTTGTTGCCTGCAGGGACCTGGCCCTGAAAATGGCAGCAAACGGCCCCGGGGTGCTCAGCCCCCTCTTCCCCAGAAAGGATCGTTAATTTCCTACCACCACAGCAGCCAAGATGGGGACCTGGTAAATCCACTTCATGTTCCCTGCACTGAGGTCCCAGCACCTGAAAAGAACGGGGAGGACACACCAAAGAAATGCCTGAAATCCTGGTGGCAGACGATGGCTGCCTGTCCCCCCATCACCATCCCCACCTCCTGTCCTCCCACCTTCCCCTCTTTGCTGTCCCTGAGCGCCTGGCTGGGAGGAGTTTGGGGATTTGGGTAAATCATTTTGGCAGCAGCTATCAATGCATGATGTCAGCCTCCACCTGGCTTCATTCCACAAGCAAGACAAAGATATTACGGGTCTCAACTAGTGGCAGTTTCATGAACAAGCCTTTTGTGTTTGCTGACTCCTCTTGTTCTTTTTGGAAATCTTTTCTGAAGTTCTGGTGCCCACAGATTTCTTGCTAGCATCTGCAACCTGCCTTCCCCTCCCCAAAGAACTGCTGGAGGAGATGGATCTACGTACTGTGTGTCTGCCAGGGAGGCCCTGACGCTGGCCCAGATGGACACAAACACAGCGGGGAGACCTGGAGGGATGGAACACGAGAGGAACACGGCTGAGATTGGTGTTTGCAGCCCAAAACGATTCATGGTTCACGTTCCACTGCCCCCATCGGTGATGCTTGGCTGGTGCCTCAGCTCCTTGCTGGGCTCAGCACCACCAGCCTTGGGTTGGGGTCCAAACTCACCCCAGCCAATGATGATGAGGACCCACAGGTAGTTCTTGTTGGAGAGGAAGGCCATGAAGATCAGGCTGTGCAGGTAGAGACCTTCCACCAGGATCCAGTAGTGGTTGGTGGCCAGGAAGTAGAGGAAGAGCGTCACCACCACCTTGCAGCCAACCTGTGACGTGGGTCAGAGAGGCGCCCACATCAGTTCCTCCCCAGAGCTACAACTCCTCTGGGTTTGTCCAGCACAGGCTGAAGGGCATCAGCACGGGGAGAACACAGCTGTGCTACGGTTGGCCCTTTGTCCCATCCTTCCCAGTGGCATCACCCCACGTAACGCAGTCCGTATCCCCACACTTCCGAGTTCCTAAATCCCCTTTTTCCCCCAATCCTGTCTCTGTGCTCTACCAGGTGGCTGCGTTGGCCCGGCGGGGGGCTCAGCTCTGCCCCCAGGTCCTCCTCCCTCAGCTTCGCCTCGCTGCCCATCGTGGCTGAGTAGAGCACGGCGTCCTTCAGGAAGATGCTCGCTGCCCGGCAGATGAAGGAGGCGAAGAGGTGCATGTGGATGTAGTTGCGAGTGCAGTGCAGGCGCCTATGGAGAAGGGTGTGACATGAGCACAACCCCAGCTGCCCCACAGCTCATTCCACGGGGGCTGCCAGGTGGTGACAGGGGGCCGGACATCAACTCCAAGGTGTCAGCCCCCCAGGAGGCAGATCTGGGTGAGAGTGGATCTTCAACACCTTCAAAAGTGGGGTGTGTTGGTCATGGGGAGCCAATGAGATGTGGCTCCTGGGGGCTTTGGGAACGGCCTGGAGTGGTGGCAGTTGCTCCAGGGGCTGCTGCACGCAGGGCAATGGGGAGGTTTCCTCCCATGGAGACAGGAGCTCAGCTCCTCCTTACTTGAAGTAGGAGAGGATGCAGACGGCCACAATGAGGGAGGCCAAGGAGATGGAGTAGCCAGTGGTGTACATCAAGTGCAGGCGGTCAAACACCTCCTGGAAGAGAAGGGCTCTGCTCCAGACCTCCCACAGCCTGTGTCCCTTCTGCCTCTGGGCTGAGAACACAGGGAGAACTGGGAGTGCTGGGGGGCAGAGGGGGACGTCTGAGCCCTGCTCCCATCCCAGCCCCTTTCCCAGCACCTTCCAGTCACCTTCTCACGGCTCCGGCTCTCGGAGGAGAAGAGCACGGCGCATTCGGTGTAATTGGCCCAGGTCCTGTTGAGGCTGAGGGTCACTTCCCAGGTCCCGTAGGCACTGCAGTACCTGTAGGCACGGCCTGGGGACAGAAGGGGACTCTGAGAGCTGCAGGACTCCCAGCAAACCCAGCAGTGTCCCCAAGGTGATTCCTGAGATGTTGCTCAGCTGCAAGTGCTCACCTTTATGGTTGAAGTCATAGATGTAATCAGGGCATGGCACGGCCACCTCCTGGCTGGGAGAGCCTTTGGGCCAGCAAATGATTCCATCCCATTCTGGGAGGCAGTTGGTGTCTGACGAGGGGGCAAAGGCACTGCATGTCCCAGTGACACAGCATGCATCCCATCCCATCCCATACATCCCATCAAATCCCATGCCTCCAATCCTGTCTGCCTCCCATCCTTATCCATGGCATGCATTCCAACCCCATCCCATCCCCATCCATCACACGCATCCCATCCCCATCCCCATCCCATCCCATCCCCATCCCCATCCCATCCCATCCCATCCCATCCCATCCCATCCCATCCCCATCCCCATCCCCATCCCCATCCCATCCCCATCCCCATCCCCATCCCCATCCCATCCCATCCCCATCCCATCCCATCCCATCCCATCCCCATCCCCACATCAGGACCCTGCAGTCCCTGAGAACTGTGTGTCCCCACATGTCCTGCTGCCATCGGAGGGGACGCAGCCCAGTCCCCCAGGCCCACTGTGTGCAGGACCAGGCACTACCTTTGACCTTCTCCAGCTGAGCTCTGATGTCTCTCTGACATCTTTCTCTGGCTTCCACCAGGAGGTAAATCTGCTCTTCCTTAGTGAGAACGTCGTCAGGGTCCACCTGCCCACAGAGATAGGGGTGAGGAGCCCATCACGGTGGGGCCGCTGCTGTCTGAGGGCAGCTCAGATCTGCTCTACCACCAGAGCAGCTGGGATGGAAGCGAAGGCTGCAGCCCACAGCACTGCACTCTCCTTTGGAGTCACAGGATCACAGAGTCCTGCTTGGGAACACCAAGCACTGCAGGAAGAGCAGAACGACATGGGATGAAATTTGGGGCCAGGATGGGCAAAGCAGCAGCATTGGCAATGGAATGAGCAAAGACATGGGGTTTGCAGAGCACAAAGGTGTGGGGCTGCGTTGTCCCATCAGTGTCCCCCCTGCTGCTGAAAAGCCATCAGTGGGAGCAAGGAGCCATGAGATCCCCAACCAGCACGGGCTGCAATTAGCAATACATAATCAAAGCCAACAGAGCAGAGAGAATGAAGGAGCCGACGCAGACTTACCAGAGCCTGGGCAGAGCCCAGCAGGCAGCAGCAGAGCAGAGCAGCCACGATGCCCACAGACCCCATGGGACGGAGCCAGCGAGGGATGGGAGCCGTGTCCCCAGCAGCCCAGTGCTGCAGGCTATGGGGTGAGCTGAGGTGTGGGGCCAGGTGCAGCATCCTTAGGGAGCGCCTTCCCAAATGCTGTCCCCATGGAGGCGAGGTGTCAGTGGGGCAGTTCTATGGGGATGGAGGCTTGCACAGGGCTGCCATGCTGGGGATTCGCCCCACAGCTTCGCCTGCTCCAATCCAGCGCTGGTGCCCCGCCGGCTTTAAGCTGCTCCTGGAGAGTGCAAACAGTTCCCAGAGGGATGGGGATGGCAGAGGTCTGTTGGCTCAGCCCTAGGTGCTAAAATCCTCTTCGCTCGAGGCGGATTCCTCCTTTCAGATCATCTCTCACTGCCCAGCAGCTCATTTTTCAGCTGTCACACATTTCCCCTCCACCCCAAGCTCCAGCCTGGTTCTGAGGAGCCGAGGGAATGGGAATGCAGCTGGAGGTGGGGAGGCAGAGGGTGCGACACGTGAGCATCTCCGTGCACTGCTCTCCAGCAGTGCTTTAACCCTTCTCCTTCTCTTGGGATCGGGGTTCAGCCCCGCTCCTCCCAGGGCTTCCTGTAGCATCTCACTGCACAGCTGCACACCGTCTGGGCACACGCCAGCATTGGGTCCCACCCCATCCCCATCACTGCAGTCCCTTGTCACCCTACAGGGAAGCCCTGGGGCTGCCCCATTTGGGGATCGTGCCCACACTCACCTCATCCCCACCACCTCACTGGTTTGAACAATTCGCGTCCACCAAATGGCGAAAGGAGGCACAAAACCAGGCTGGATGTGGCTCTGGGCAGCCTGGTCTGGTGGTTGGCAGCCCTGCACACAGCAGGGGGTTGGAAGCAGGTGATCGTTGTGGTCCCTTTCAACCCAGGCCGTTCTGTGATTCTATGATCCTCACCTCTGAGCAGGGTGACGTCGGGACGGGGCCAAAATTCAAAACCTCTGTGCAAAACCCTGGGAACTGCAGGACCCCAAACCATGGCTGGGTGTCTCCGTAAATGGCAAAGCCCCGCACAGGGCAGAGCTGGGGGCCTCCCTGCTGCTGCGTTTTCCAGACAGAGCTCTGGTCCTGACCAGGGGCTGCATGGAGGAGGTCGGGCTTTGCTGGGTTCCTGCAGACAGCAAAAAGAGCAAAGCAGATCCCAGGAGCTGCTGCTGCTTACTCTGACTGAACCAGAGAGGAAAACTGCAGTGGGGTGCAGCTGTAAACCAAGAGGGAGCGGAGCAGAGCTGGCAGCTGCCCCTCGCCCTGGCTCTATTTAGACCCCATCCCAAGTTGCTGTGGGTAGTGGTACGGTTCTTTGGCTCATGGAGGTTATGGGGCTGTTTTGTGGGCTTTTAGAACAGGAGATGGGATAAGATGGCAGGAGTGGTGTCGGGGGGGCTGGTTTGTGGCCAAGGAGCTCCTGCTGAGCAGGGCTGCAGGTGGGGGAGGTCACTGGAGCTCTGTGCTGTGCATGGGCTGGTGGTGATGGAGGGGAGGCACGGGGCCATCAGATTCCCACTGCGTGTGAAAGCTGACCCAGACCTGGAGTTTGCAGTGAGCAAAACACGTTGTTTTCTGCTAAATTGCTTGCTGGATTACACAGAGATCAGGGAGGCAATCACAGTAAGTGACACCCACCAGCCCCATCGTGCAGCCCCTCATCCGTGCTGGCAATCAGCAGATGATGGCACGCAGCAAATTTCCCTCCTTCTGAAGGACCCCCCTGACCCCGCTGGTGGCACAGCCGGCACCGAGCAGCATTCTGCTCTAAGAGGCTGGGTGGGAAAGCTCAAAGTTTAATTTCTGGGGTAGTTTTCTTCCTAATGGGAAGCAGAGGTCAGCATTTGCAGCCCGTCTCCCTGGACCGCGTGCACCTTTCCCTACGCCGTTCATTTTGGGCAGGGATCAGAGGAGCAGAGCAAAGCAGAGGAGCTGCCCAGGTCCCGCTCAGCCCATTGAGGGCACACAAACCTGCAGCTGCATTTTCTGCACTCATGCACGCAACCCAGATCTACGGGTGTCACGGCTCAGCCCCTGCAGGACCTGTTTTCCCCCCCAGCAGTCAGTGCCTGCGTGCTCCGGATGGAGCAATGAGGCCATGCAGCACCCCGGGAGATGCTCCCAACCCCTGCAAATGGTTTTCCCCCCTTTATTTCTGTTACCACGGCTCTCAGAACTGCCATTTCCTCCATGTTCTGATGCCGTACTTGAGGTGATGGGTAAGGATGTCACGCTTTGATCCTTGCGCCGCGTTTCGGAGCTGCTGAGCCCCAGTGGATCCTTTCGGCCCCTTTGCAGGAGTTTCCCAGCTGTCAGAACTATCCGAGAGATTTTATTTACCTCCCTACCACGAAAAATAAAGCCAAGCTGCTTTTGGAAACCTCCCCCCTCCAGGTAGCACCCACAGCAGCACGGTCAGCACCCGATGGGGGCACTCAGGGGGAATGAACCCCCTGAGGGATTTGAGCTTTGAATGCTTGCACCACCAGCTCCTCCAGAGCCGCCGCTTCCTTGCAGGCATCGAGTTTAGGGTTCGGTGGAGGCCCCACGCAGTGCAGGTGCCGGGGGTGCCCACCACGTGGGGAAGCTCCCACGATCCCAAAGCTCACGGGTGAACTCAGAGCATCCAGGGCAGCCCGAGCAGCTTCCCCCAGCGCGGGAGCCGATGACAATGGGCAATTGTCGAGTTGGGGCCCCTCTCGTTTGAGTTTTCTTCCTTTTATAGTAAGTAGCAGCTGCTCCAGCAGCCGGCCTGCCCCTGCGGGGTGAGGACAGGGCTGGGTTTATAACGGAGGCGGCAGCCCCCGCCTCGCATCGCTCCGCCGGGCAGGACTCATCCCAGCGCCATGCCGCTCAAGAAATCCGAGCCCAAGAAGGACGCGGCCAAAGCAGCCGCAGCCCCGGAGGCACCCAAGGAATTCGCCTTCGACCCCAAAAGCGTGAAGGTGAGCACGGGGTGGCGGCGCGGCTCTGGCGACGGGCGACGCGCGGCGGCACGCGGGCGGTGAGAGCGGCGGGGCGGGGAGGGGAGCATCGCCCCGCGGTGATGCTGCGCGGTGCTGAGCTGGGGATGCTGCGCTGATTCCAACGCCCCGCAGCTCCGGGAGCCCACGGCAGCAATAGAAAACATTCCTGCTGCCCGCCGCCTCCATCGTAAGGCGTTTCCCCCCTGCATCGCCTCCTCCGTCTGGCAGCATCTTTTGTGCGAGTCCTCGCATTTTTGCTTTTTTTTGCTGCGATTCCCCAGGATACGGTTCCATTTTGAAGCCCCAGCTGCAGGTCGTTAATAGCGGGCTCGGCACAGGGGCTGCTTAATCCCTGGAAACGGGATTCCAACGCAGCCCCGCAGGCTGAGCATCCTCGCTGCGCTCTGTGCCCGCTGGGCTCTCCATGGGGACCGCGGCTTCGTGAGGAGGGGGGGAACATCCCTGGGCACGGCGCGGCCACGGCCGCCGCCCAGAGCGGGCTGCAGAGCTGGCAGGGGATGCTCGAGGGCCGGGCGCAGCCTTTCGCCCTCCCAGCACCGTCCCCACGCTCTGTTCTCTTCCCCTGACAGATCGAGTTCGCTGCGGAGCAGATCGAAGGTAAGCGCGGGCATCGCCTTCCCCCACAGATGGCGTTCGATGGGGGATTTTTCTGCAGCAGGACGTGGGAAGGAGCACCGGTGGGAGGGGAGGCAGGAGAGGAGGCGGAGGTGACGGGGAGCAGGGCTGCCCGGCTTCGGCTGGGATTGAGGCAGCAGGGTGCAGGGGTGCTGCTCTTTGTTCCCCCTCAGTAAGTCAGGATGCCAGCGGGTGCCCAGGGACCTGCAGGCAGTGGCAGCCCTGCCTGGGTGTCACCTGTAGCGAAAGAAGCATTGTGAGGTCAATGAGAGCACAGGGACACAGAGATCCATCCTGTGAGGACAGATTCAGGGGAATGGTGACGTTCAGCAGGGGACACAAAGGTGCCAAGTAGAAAACGCAAAGGAATTCCCAGCAAACCCAACAAAATATCCAGCAGCCCATCGCGTCTCCATCACCACGTGAAGACAACGACTGCCCAGCGAGCTGCTGCTGAGCATCACCAAGGAGATGGACCAGAACCTGGAACTCATTAACGCCACAACCGTTAAGCTCTCGGTTCTGAGCATCCACATGGACCGGCTGGAAGGGCTGATCACACGCCTGGCCCACTTGGAGGCAGCAGGATGAAATCCAGGAGCGTGCGGAGCATCTGCTGCAGGAAAAGCAAATGCCTGCCTGCTCACGTGGGGCTGCTGGGGAAACGGGCACCAGGCAGCAGGTTTGGAGCCCATGGCTTCACCCAGGCACAGAAGGAATGGGGGGATCTTGAAGAACTGAGTTCTTCACATTTTGTACCTCAACAACAGCGAGGAACCGGAGACGAGGCTCTGAGCAGTGCAGGCACGTGGTTGTTCATGTAGTCAGTGCACAGCCAACATATAGTTAACATATAGCAATGTGTGGTCAGTGCCTGCATTCAATGCAGTGGTAAGTCAGGCAGCTGAAAAGCATCATGAAAGGCAGGAAAGCAATGCCAATCTAGGCTTCCTTCCTCCAGGTAAAAAGCAACGCTCTAAAGGTGATAATTTGAGCTTGGAAATGAACCTCCTGCATCCTTCCGAGCAGGGATGTGGAGATGGTGACCCTACACACCAGCAACATCACACAGTGCCCACCTGGCCGGGTCTGGTGGTGCACATGGGGCGCTGCAGCGTCACTGGGGTGTGGAGGGAGGGTTGGGTGGTCTGTGGGAGGCCTGAGCCACGGAGGGGAAGAGAGGAGGGGATGTTCTGCAATGGGTACAAGCAGCCTGCGGCCGGTGCTGGTGCTCAAGGTGGTGCAGGAAGCCCAGCAGGATTCGCCCATCCAGCTCCTTGGGGGTGGCAAAACCAGCTGGAGGAGCCAAGCGACTTCTTCAAGGAGTCTGCGAGCTTCAGGGCTCACTGCCAGGGCCGGGTGCAGCAGCGATGTGTGCAGAGGGCACCCACCACACGTGCGTCCCTCCCTCTCCTCCCACCCTGCTCCTGGTGGGCTGGGAACGGAGCGGCCACGGCAGGGACAGCTGAGCTCTTCCTCCCCGCAGAGTTCAAGGAAGCCTTCAGCCTGTTTGACCGGACGCCCACGGGAGCCATGCAGATCTCCTACGCGCAGTGCGGCGACGTCCTGAGGGCTCTGGGTCACAACCCCACCAACGCTGAGGTCCTGAAGGTGCTGGGCAAACCCAAACCAGAAGGTGACAGCGTGCTGGGGCTGCGGGGATGGGGTGGGACAACTCTGAGAGCCGCTGAAGGATCCCTGTGTTCCCTGAGCCCGGTGAGATGAAGGAACTGGGAAAGGAGTGACGCAGAGAGGCTTCATTCCTGCATAATTCCTTCCCATCCACACCTGTAGCACGACTGATCCGAGGGACAGGCTGTCCCGGTGGGGATGCTGGCAGGGATACCAGCAGACAGGATCCCGAGTGGTGCAAACCAGCATCATCCAGTTCCAGTGCAGGGACAGTTTGGTGACAGAGGACTGAGCTGCTGGTTTTAATTTTTGGCAGTGCCCAGGTTGTAATGATCCTCTGTATGGATCTTACAGTCCCATCACCTGGGAGCCTTCGCTCCCCGCGCTCAGATGGAAACAAGACCCAAAAAGTCCAAGGAGGTCCTTGGGGGCTGACCTCAGCTTTCTGTCTGACCCCATCTCCTCCTCCACCTTCAGACATGAACACGAAGATGCTGGACTTTGAGACCTTCCTCCCCATCCTGCAGCACTTCACCCGCACCAGGGAGCAGGGCAGCTTCGAGGACTTCGTGGAAGGGCTGCGCGTCTTCGACAAGGAAGGCAACGGCCTGGTGATGGGAGCGGAGCTGCGCCACGTGCTGGTCACGCTGGGTATGGCTGCCTGCGGAGCAGCGCGGCACAGCCAGCCTCCGCGAGCCCTGTTTGGGCAAACGGCCCGGGGTGGTCGGCTGGGTTAGTTAGCGGGCTGGGTTAGTTAGCGGGCTGGGTTAGTTAGTGGGCTGGGTTAGTTAGCGGGCTGGGTTAGTTAGCGGGCTGGGTTAGTTAGTGGGCTGGGTTAGTTAGTCGGCTGGGTTAGTTAGTGGGCTGGGTTAGTTAGTCGGCTGGGTTAGTTAGCCGGCTGGGTTAGTTAGTGGGCTGGGTTAGTTAGCCGGCTGGGTTAGTTAGCCGGCTGGGTTAGTTAGCCGGCTGGGTTAGTTAGTGGGCTGGGTTAGTTAATGGGCTGAGTTAGTTAGCGGGCTGTGTTAGTTAGTGGGCTGGGTTAGTTAGCGGGCTGGGTTAGTTAGTCGGCTGGGTTAGTTAGCGGGCTGGGTTAGTTAGCAGACTGGGTTAGTTAGTCGGCTGGGTTAGTTAGCCGGCTGGGTTAGTTAGCAGACTGGGTTAGTTAGTCGGCTGGGTTAGTTAGCCGGCTGGGTTAGTTAGCGGGCTGGGTTAGTTAGCAGACTGGGTTAGTTAGTCGGCTGGGTTAGTTAGCGGGCTGGGTTAGTTAGCGGGCTGGGTTAGTTAGCAGACTGGGTTAGTTAGTCGGCTGGGTTAGTTAGCGGGCTGGGTTAGTTAGCAGACTGGGTTAGTTAGTCGGCTGGGTTAGTTAGCCGGCTGGGTTAGTTAGTCGGCTGGGTTAGTTAGTTAAGCCATGTTAAGCCATGGCTTCGTGTCAGACCCAAGGGAATCCTGAGCTATCAGCCAACGGTTGCACTTTGGTCCTCCCTCCCCCCCCTCCCACCAGCACTCCCCAGCCCATTGCAGTGCACAACTCCTTTTTAACCCCCGTCTTCAACTCTCTTCTCCTCTTTCTGGTGGCTTTCGGCTGTCTGGAAGAAGGACAGGAGGGTCGCAGCAGGGTGAGAGCCTTCCCCTCACCTCTCCATCCTTCTCTCCAGGGGAGAAGATGACAGAAAGCGAGGTGGAGCAGCTCATGGCAGGACAAGAAGACGCCAACGGCTGCATCAACTACGAAGGTACATCCCAGACACAGCGCTCTGGGGTGCAAAACGTCCTCTGTGAGGACTCAAGTGATCCCCAAGAGGAAGGTGGGGGCCATCTTCCATAGAGAGCTGTGATGGGTCACCCGGGGTGGGAATGTGGTGCTCGTGGCAGTGATGTCCTGAGGACAGCATGTTTCCAAAGGTTTGGGGACTGTTTTATCCCCTCTCCTGGTGCTGGTTTGCTTTAAGCTATCAAAAATAAACAAAGCCAGCATCTTTCGCAGCGGAAGCTAATGGGGAACATTTGGATGCACAGATTGCTTGTGGCTCCAAGGAGGTGAAAATCTGGCACGAAGTCTGGGAACCCCTAAAATTGGAGAGCACTGAGGAAAAGGTTTCTGTCCCCTGTGACCTCAGATAACCAGGGACATGCAGCTGGATTATCTCCAGGAGGGGGGGGGGGTCTCTCACTGGGTGTTTGCACATGAAAGGTGGGAACAGGAGATGTCCAGGTCCTGGCAGAGCACCTCTGCTGCAGCGAGTCCCTTTTGTCCCTGGGTGCCCCCAGCACAGCGTGTCTGAGAGCTCATTTCTCATTTCCTCCCCAGCTTTTGTCAAGCACATCATGTCTGGCTGAGCAGAGGAACTGCAGGTGGGTCACTCGGGGTCTCCCCTGTTTGCTGCAAGGCTGGAAACCCTGCGTGCAGCTGCCAGGGGCAGAAGGCACCAAACCCACAGGCAGCCCTGCAGCACCAGTCCCCCAAGGCTGTTCTGTGGCACTGCATCTGTAGCTCACACCGGTGGAAAGAATGATTGAAAGAATAAAACCTGCTAAATACACACGTTTAACATTTTAAAATCTTTGTTTGTTTGTTTCTCTCTGCAAATCTCTTTAAATATCAGAAGGTTAAAATCGAAGAGGGCTGAAGTCTGAGCTCTGAAGGGCCAGCGCTCATCTCACTTTGCTTTTAATCTGTTTCTCCCCGGCCCCCATTCATAAACGCAGCCACAGAGGTGCTTTGGCTGGCAGCTGCTGCCAGGGAGGTTTAATTCTACACAAAGCTACTTGCATGAAACTATTTGTTTGTTTTTTAATGGCATGGAGTTGTGGTTATGGACATTCTGGGTTCACCTGGGGCTCCTATCGCAATGGTTCACTGTGTTCATCCCTCTCATGCTTTTCTCCCAGGTTCTCGGAGGTGATGGAATCCATCCGAGCCCCACAGACCACAAGATTCCTACATCCATGTCCCCCCTTCCTCCCCAGAGGTCCCCCGAAGGCAGAGGACTTCCACAAGCACACAGCCAGCCTCCACGAACGTGCCCCAGTGGGTTTCAATGGGACAAGTCTGCACCTTGGCTCTAAGCCTTAAATTATTCTTTCCAGTTCTTTCCTGTGCCATTCGCATCATTAAACCTCATTCCATCCTCCCTTATGTGGTCTCTCTGTTTTGACTTTGGGCTGATCATAAAGTGGGGGGGGAGGGGGATCAGGCCCAACAGGCAGAGGAGGCAGGATGCTCTCACAGCATGGGAAGAAAGGGAAAACAGTGGGTTTGGTGGCTTCCAGATAGGAGAGAGGAGCTCAGGCACGGCGTGAGGGTCTTTGCTCATCTCCCTGACTTTGCTGTGGGCTGAGGGTCCTGCAGCTGGGGGAAGGAAGGCTTGGAGAAAAGTGAGCATGAGGTGATGAGCAGCACCACACTCCTGTTTTTGGGACACATCTTAAAACCCTTTGGATCTGTAGCCCATCCGCCCCCACAGCGTGCTGCACTGTGAGCATTCCCTGCAGGCCTAAGCTGAACACTGTGCAGCAAAGAGGGACACGCCAGGCCCTGCTGCTGTTAGCATCCTATAGCCCAGCCAGGACCGTGCTCCCTGCATGGCTTTGGTGCAGCCACTCTGATGCATGAGCAGCATCCTACAAAGCCCAGACAGGCCGAGCTCCCCGGCTGGCTCTGGTGCACACACACTGCAGCCAGGAGCCATTAGGGCTGTGTGTTGTGAGCTGGAAGCTCCCTTCCTACCTGCAAAAATCGTGCTAGCATCCTTAGAAGTGGTGAATAATTCATAAGAGGTAACTCAGCCCTCCCATCAGAAGAGCACCTGGGAGCAGATAATGCTTTGCTTTGTTCCTTATTCCAGTGCCCTCACTCCATGGCTTGGACTGTCAGTTTAAAGCATCTTCCTTCAGCCTGGCTGCTTTCAGCCACCACTCGCTCATTTCTGTACAGTGCCTGAGCAGCAGCTGCTTCCAATTCCCACTGCTTGATATGAATGGTCATAAAAAGCAACACAAGCTGTTTATAGATGCAAGATTAGATTTCTAGCTTCTGTCTGTGGTATTTCTACAGCTTCCACTAGGGAGAATCTGGGCACTTCATGCCTTTAAAGAGCAGTCTGTGATTTAACCTGGCAAAGGACCGTGGTGAAAGGGCACAACAGGGCACCACTTGCTGCACTTTGGGGTCGTGGTGGCCACGACACAGCATTGCTCCCGTTAGAGATGGGAAAGGAGCAGAGAGGCGAAGGATCTGCCCAAACCCACAGAGGAAATGTGCAGCAGGGGCTGGGGGCCCCGCCGGCTGTGATGTTCCTGCCTCAGCAAGTCAGAGGCTGCGCTTCTGCTCCTGCACACAGAGCGCGTTCCAGCCTCCAGCTCCTGTGCAGACAGGAATGACACTGTAAATTAAAAGCAAAGAGGCTCTTGCAGGCAGGCAGGCAGGCAGAGAGCAGTGGAAAAGGACAGGGAGGACTACAGAAGAATGCGAGCGCTGATAACTCGAGCTTCTGCAGCAGCCCCAGGGTACGTCAGCCACGCTGTGCTCTGGGGATCTGCTCTGTCTCTCCAGGGCAATGAGAAGCAGATTCATATTGAGGCAGGTTGGAATGATGTGCTTGGACAGGCACAGCACACACGTCTATCTCTATGTGCCTCTGTGCCCAGCCTCCTGCAGAGAGCTCTGGGTGCTGCGGAGTGGTTTTGGTTGCATGGACATTTACACAAAGCCTCCATTGACCTCAAGCACAGAACTGCGTGGCTACAGGCGACTCTGCAGATCAAGATGTCCCAAGACAAGAGTTCAGGCTGTTGCCCTTTCAGAGTTCAAACACTTCACTGGAAGCCCAGGAGATTCCAAGAAGTAAAAAAAATAACCTCCCACTCTAGGGAGAGCCTGTTGCCATATCTCCTCAGCCTGCGATAAGGCAGAGGTTCATACCAAAGATGGCCTGGGTGTCAGACGGCTGTGTGCAACGGCAGGCAGGCAGAGCTTCCACCCCATGAGCTCTCAGCATGCAGAGGGGCAGAGATTGGGGTAAGGATGATGAAAACACAGCGGGCTCCTTGGAATGCAGCCTCACGCACGCACACTCATGTACGCACGTAGCACCATCACTTACGGAAAGGTTCTGCTGCGTTTGGGGCAAAATCACAGAATCACAGAATTGTAGGGGTTGGAAGGGACCTCCAGAGCTCATCGAGTCCAACCCCCTGCCAAAGCAGTTCCTACAGCAGGTCGCACAGGTCAGCATCCAGGCAGGTCTGGAACATCTCCAGAGAAGGAGACTCCTCCACCTCCATGGGCAGCCTGTTCCAGTGCTCCTCACCTCACTGCACAGCCGTTCCTTCGCACATTGGTGCAGAACTTCCTATGCTGCAGTTTCCGGCCGTTTCCCCTTGTCCTGTCTCCACTCACCACTGAAAGGAGTCCGGCCTCGCCATTCTGCCCCCCACACCTCAGATACTGATAGACCTGGATCAGCTCCCCTCTCAGTCTCCTTTCCTCCAGGCTGAACAGACCCAGTTCACTCAGCCTTTCCCCATAGCAGAGATGCTCCAGGCCCCTCACCATCTTGGTGGCCCTCCGCTGGACTCTTTCCAAGAGATCCCTGTCTGTTTTGTACCGGGGAGCCCAGAACTGGACGCAGAGCTCCAGATGAGGCCTCACAGGGCAGAGCAGAGGGGGAGGATCACCTCCCTCGACCTGCTGGCCACACTCTTTTTAATGCACCCCAGGATGCCATTGGCCCTCTTGGCCACAAGGGCACACTGCTGGCTCATGGCAACCTGTCGTCCACCAGGACACCCAGGTTCCTCTCCACAGAGCTTCCCTCCAGCAGCTCATCCCCCAACCTGTACCGGTGCATGCAATTATTCCTCCCCAGATGCAAGACTCTACACTTGCTATTGTTAAACCCCATCCAGTTTTTTACTGCCCAGCTCTCCAGCTTGTCCAGCATGGCCTTCAGGCTGTCAGCCAATCCTCCCAACTTCATATCATCAGCAAACTTGCTGAGGGTGGCCACCATCCCCTCATCAAGGTCATTGATGAAGATGTTGAACAAGACCGGACCCAGCACCGACCCCTGAGGAACACCGCTGGATACAGGCCTCCAACCAGACTCTGCACCGCCAACGATGACCCTATGCGATGACCTCACTGTCTGGCTCAGGAGTTGAACTCAGTGATCCCTATGGGTCCCTTCCGACTTGGGGTATTCTGTGGTATTCTATGACACTATGAAAGCAAGCCAGATGGGAAGCAGGTGTCCATCCCAGGGACAGCACTGCTGCCTGGCACTGTCATTAGAGGTGAGTGCTGCCAGCCTGCCCTCGCCCTGAAAGCAAACACCTGCAGATCTGCTGGAGCGATAGCGACCTCACAAATGTGCTTTTCAGAAACGCAGAGAACGGTGCACAAAGGGACTGGGGAACAGGCTGAGCCCATTGCTCCACACACGCAGCTTCATTTCAAAGCTTTGGGCGCTGTTAATAGCGATAGGACAAGGGGGAATGGTTTGAAAGTGAGACAGGGGAGGTTTAGGTTGGATATGAGGAGGAAGTTTTTGACATAGAAGGTGGTGAGGCACTGGAACAGGTTGCTCAAGGAGGCTGTGGATGCCCCATCCCTGCAGGCGTTCAAGGCCAGGCTGGATGTGGCTCTGGGCAGCCTGGGCTGCTGGTTGGTGACCTGCACACAGCAGGGGGTTGGAACTGGATGAGCGCTGTGCTCCTTTTCAATCCATTCTGCGATTCTGTGACTTGAGTGCCCCTCAGTCAGCCTGCAGGTGACACCACACCTGCAGCACTCACAGTTGTCACAGGGACACAAATCTGCCCGTTTTTTGCTGCTGTTTTTTGCCCCGCATTGCAGCAGAACCGCCGTGGGTTTTTTATTTTTTGCACCGTGAGGATTTCCAAGGAAAAGCTCTCCATAAAAGCTCCAGCGTTTAAAACTTGACCCAAAAAAATAAACCCAACCCGGTAAGCTTCGGTTAATGATTCGTAGATCGTTACAGAATGACTTTTCAAGGCTTAATGACAGATAACGTGGATGGAATTACCACAGAGGTGTGGGCCAGCACCTCAGCCCTCTGTGGGAGGAGACCAAGGCACCTCAACCACCACCGAGGGACTCAGAGCTTTCCTGACTAGCCCCGAAGTCTCATCTTTTAGGTTTAAAAAAAAAAAAAAAGCGCTATTTTTTATTTCGTATTGACAAAAATGCGTTTCCAGGGCCGCCCGAGACCTCAGGGCCGCCGCCCGCCGCTGTGAGGGGCGGCAACCACCCACCGCCCCTCAGCGCCCGCCCCGCCCCGCCTCAGCGCTCGGCTCTCTCCGGCCGCACTCGGGCGGCTCCGCCGACTGAGGCGCTTCCGTTTGCCTGACGAGAGGGCTTTCCCAGCTGTTTTCCGTCAGCGCTCGGCTCTTTCCGCCCGGCGCTTCGGGTGTTTCCGGCAGCGGCTTCGGCTATTTCCGCCGGCGGCTTCGGGCGGACTCGGCGTTTGGCCCACCTCGTTCCTTCCCTCCCCGCCGCCTGCCCCGGTAACGGTCGCTGCGAGTTTAAATGAGCGGGGGCCGGGCCGCGCCGCGCCGCCGCCGGGACACGCAGTGAGGCGGGGCCGGGTCCGCGGCCGCCCCGCTCCGGGCTCGGCGAGGAGGAGGAGCAGGAGGCGGAGGAGGCCGAGGGGAGCAGGATGACGGTGCTGCAGGAACCCGTCCAGGTACCGACCCCCGGGCGGACGGGCTCGGGCCGCCGCCGCTCTCAGGCCCCGAGGCCCGGTCCTGCTCCGCCCGCTTCGTCGGGCCCTTTCCTGAGGCCGAGGCAGGCCCGCTCCGCTCGGGCCGCTCCCGGGGCGGCTCTCGGCGTCCCTTCCTCGGCGGCGGGGCCCTACGGCAGCTTTCTGGGCCCATTGCGGCTCTGCGTGCCCTCCCGGGTTCCCTCGGCCGCCGCACGGGCCGCCCCGCCGCCCCTTTGGGCTGCCCTGGGCCGGGGCTGGCCGCCCCCCCCGTCGCCCTGCGGGCGGCACGGGGCCGCTCCGCTCCCCCGCAGTTCCCCAGGGAGACCTGTTGAGCCCTTCTCGCTCACCTCTGCGCCGCTGTCTCCTTTCGAAACGTGCTCGGCTCCCGGCTGAGGACGTGCCTCGTTCCCCGGGAGTTGGCGTGGAGAGTTTGTATCTCTGCAACGGGAGAAAAAATAACATAATCGTGTTTTTTTCCTACCCTATTTCACGTCTTGCCTTGATGGGCTTCCTGCTCCTGTTCTCAGTCATCCCATTGCAAAGGCATGATTTACAGAATAGGAGTTGGCTGTCTCTTCCTACTTTTTTCCCTTATGTGCATTACTCTAATTGTGTAATTCTCTGCTAACAGTATAATAATCCCATTCATGTTCTCTTTTTATTTTTAGCTTTTTAACACATTTATTTTTCTCGTTATCTTTGGAGCTGTAAGCGTCTTGGTAGTATAGAGATGATTGTCTATAACAAGCATAGTGAAGAATCTGGCTTGGTGCTTCCTTCAAGGAGAAGAGGATGAAGAGAGGATGCAAGGACTTCTGTGGAAAACCACCACCCTGCTGGCCTGACCTTGCCTGCGTGAGGTGGAGGCAGCGATGGCACTCTGATAGAGCAGGGCCTTGCATTTGTGATGCTGCTGTTCTGTTGCTCTGCTCAGTGAGGAACAACGTGTTGGTAGGAATTATTTGGGCTGTTGGGCACCTCCTCTTCATGGTCTTGCCCATGCACTGCTGCAACCTTTGGATTTCTGCTGTTGCTTTTTTAGCAGCTGGGTATTCTAGGAAAATATGGGGTTATGTTAGAAAAGGAAGCAAGATTGCCTTTCAGAGGGAATGACAGGGAACAATACTTAACGTTTGCACCATTCTGCTAATTAGACTAAGCAAGAGGAAAGTATTGGCTGTTCTGAGAGTTCCCTGGTAGAAATGTGTGGTCAGGACCTGCCTGTTGCTGTTCTCAAGCTTTTATCTGCTTGAAAGTTTTGCTAGGGCTTTGCTTTATTGAATGTACCTATTTAGATTCTTCACGTGCCAAATAACTTTTTAGTCAGCAGTGCTGTTGCTGTTCCCTGCTTGCAGCAATGCTGATAAGTTTAGGATTTGTTACTTGTTGTGGCCTTGGTTGTACTGTTGGTCTTTGAGGTAGGAAAGTTGCCAGTGTGACCATCCAGAGCAGGGTTGGCATTTGGTTCTGCCTGGATCTGCAGTTGCAGGCCCCAGCTCTTTGTGCCACAGCTGTGAGCACTGTGTGCAGAAGCTTTCTGTACCGGCTCACGCTTCTTTTTGCACTGATATTGTGTGTCCAATCACCAGACTCCATTTTGCAGTACACAGCTTGAATGAGGTTAAACTGTGCTTTTGAGTTCCCTTTCTAGCTGGAGTCCATGCATTTATCTCTGATTTTCTATTTATTTGTACTTTTTTGATACTATGCTTCAATAAGTAGGCACTACTTCTCTTTTGTACTGCTGTTGTAACTGTAGAGATGTTCTGTTTGTTGTTTCACCCCCAGCTCCTCAGATGCCTACGAGGCTGATATTGAGGGCAAACTCATTTTTGTTGTCGTGATACACAAAGTCTGACAGATAAATACTAGAAATCTGTTTCTCAGTTGCCTTAAAAGTGTGACATTTTAATTATATAAAACTAATGTCCTAAAAGACATCAAAATGACTGGTTAGATTTCTGTTAGCTTATTCAATCTCTCAGGTATTTTTACTCATTTTATGGAGACAACAGACCACTGTTGTACTTCTTGATGTGGTCAGCTTAAATCTCTTCAGCTCAGATGCAAGGCCTTGTACCTCTTGTGCGTTTGGATGCCTTCCAAGTAGTTCTGAAAAACATCATGGAAACAAAATGAAGGCATTCCTTGGGATTCAGCTTCTCAAGGTGATCATCTGCTGTGACCCCCATGAACGATGCTTGAACTCCACGACTGCTGCCATGGCTGGAAGCATGCAGTACCAATAAGTGTCTGATTACTCGACAGAGTCTCTGTAGCTAGCAAATATAGCAAAGTCTGTCACTGGACACTCTGTCTTCCCCTCTCCTCACCTTGAACAAACGTTAAAATGTGGTAGGAAGTGATTGCTTAGCATGTCAATAGGTTGGAAAGCTTGGGAAGTAATTCCCAAGGCTGTGTAACTGTCAGAAGTGTGGGCTTACCCTGCAAGAGGTTTGGGTTAGATGTGGAGTGATGGTTGGACGGTGCACAGGGTCTTCTGGGTTGAAGGTGAACATGTGAGCTGGCTCTTATTTCCTTGCTTCTGACTCTGCGGATGCTTTGCCGTAGAGCTGTAGCTGGTGTGGTGGTTTTGGAATTCCCTGCTTGCTCTGCATTTATAAATTATGTGTATATTCAGGAGGTTGGATGACCAGAGCCTGGAGATCCACCTCTTCTGGAAGCACGGTAAAACTCCGAAGCACTTGAAGCTTCTCTCCTGTCTGTATTTGTTTGCAGCTCAGAGAAAAGACATGACAGCCGCAGCGCCTCAGCTGCTTTTCTCAGCCCCAGGGAGATGGCTTGAGATGGCTGCTTTGGGTCCTGGTGGGTGCAGTCCGTGTAAAATTTCATCACTACTGCAGAGAGGAAAGTAAGACTGGGTTGTCCTGCCCCAAAGCATTGCAGCATTGAGTAGTTTTTATTGGATAAATGCCCCCAAAGTGTTTCTGCTTCAAACCGCTCTTCTGGTCTGACTTAATTGTGGCACTGTGGTGTGGATGCATTGATCCTCAGCTAGAAAATAACTCAACCACTGCTCGATAAGGACAGTGATGCTCCAGTCCCAGACTTGCTTCCTAAGGGGTCTGGCAGCAAGACTTTGTGGCAGTTTGTGTCAGCTAGGGCTTTGTCTCGTGCTGTGGAAAATCAGTTCTGCACCGGTGTGGTTGATCCCTGCACCTTCCTTCTCCCTCCCCGCCCCCATGGGCAGCACATGTGAGGATCCAGCTGTCAGAATCGTCTGCTGAAGGCACAACTCCAACTCGCACCTTTTTAGTTGCAAAATGACGACTGTTACGTAAGAGGGATTCTGCCAGCTGGCTTTCTGCAGTCAGTGGGACTCTGCTCAGCAAGGCTTGTTCTCTGAGGCGCAGTGTAGCATACCTTGTGTAACATGGCTGTGATTTAGCCAAGAATGGCTTGGGTCCCCTCTCAGCCTTTGGCAACGTCTTCTGGCAACTTGCTCTCGTTTGGGAAGGCAGATAACATTGATTTGATTTTTTTTTTGCCACCACCACCCCCATCCCTTTGTTTTGTGTGTGTGCCCAGACGGTGCTTTTAACTCCAGGACAGCTCTGCTTGGCTAGATTGATCTGAATGCCACTTGTGGCTGGGTGAAGGAAGAGCTGCTTTGGAGAGCAGGAGGAAAAAGGAGACCTTGAGCTGCCTTAACCTGGATTTAGTCTGAAAGATTTTAACACCCTCCTTCTGTTCAGTACTTCTCGTACCACAGCAGTGCGCAGCCTTGGAGCTTTTCAAGGTAAAAGCAGCAATCGCTCATGCAGATGCTGTGGCTGAAGTTATCTGAAGTGCGGAGTGCAACTGGAGAGAAATAACGCCTCTGCATTATAATTTGCAGAGAATTAATTATCTTGACATGGGCTCAAAGTACCTGTTGATTTTAAGTGTACAGCTGGGACCTACTGACCAAGGAGAAAATACCTCTGTGGAGGTGATGTATAAGATATCTAAATAGCGATTGGGAACTCTGCTGTGTGCTGCTCATAAAGATGTGTAGGCTTCCCTGAAGGAGAACTCACACATTTTTTTCACACCCTGAGTTTGTCAAGTTTGTGTTGCAAGAAGTAGCATATGGTCCATGTAACTGTTTGTGATGTTTGGGGTGGGAAATGTGAAATTGGCACTTATATCTCCTGCTGGAGACAGCATTCGTTGTTTCTCTCTGAGAGTTTAATCTTGGTTTTGGATGTCTGTGGTATTGGGATCTAGGTTCTGTTTGTGTTTGCAGTTACATATAAATATAGGAGAAGTATTAGACCACAGAGCCTTGAGTTCATCAGTTGAGCTCTTGTTTGGATCAGTAGTAACAGAACTGCTGCAAAATGGCAGTTTGGCTGTGGGAAGCTGCTTTGCAACTGGAGCTGCAGTCCTGGTCCCAGCCTGCCTTACCTCTGAGAAGCACACAGATCACAGCTGGTAATGATGGAGAAGGACCGAGCCAATGTTATGAGGGATTCTTTTTCCTCTCTACCCCTTTCCTGAAGATATTTTCATTGATCTGAGGAAAATCGGGGTGGTGTAACGAGGCTGATGTACTCCAGCCCTCTCCATCCTCCTGCAGGGCAGCTCTTGCTTTGAGCTCGGCTGATAGCAATGCAGTGCAAGTAATTGTGGCAGCTATTCCAGTGGTGCACAGAGTTTGTGCACCTGTATCTGCATTTAATTTGCATTTCACTGGAGTAATGTCATCCTTAAGGGTTGAACGCTGTCAGCTCCACACACTGAACTTTGGTGTTGGTGAAAAAGGAATATTGGTACCCTCATGCAGGTACTTGTGTTTGACCAAGTCCACGTACACGAGCAAAATGCAGAAGTTAAAAAGCCTTCATGTGGCTGCACAGATCTGTTTGTCCACCTCACTGCACTGCACACATTCCTGTGTGATACCTCAGGCCTCATCAGTGCAGCAAATGGTAAGCAAGGACCCAAAGCAAATGGCAGTGAAAAGCAGTGGGTCACCCCAGCCAACATCTCATCAAGGAGAACACTCAGTGCTTCGTACGCTTAACCAGCAGCAGGCTTGTGTTGACAGCCTGACAGGGCTCCTAGTCCTGCTGCTTTTCAGTTTGTCACACCTCAAGGTGAGATGGTTTAAATGATTTATGCACAATGCATTACATGGGTTAGGCTCCCTTGATTATTTTTTTTTTCTTCCTTAGGCCAAGAGCAGAATGGTGCTGT
Organism: Tympanuchus pallidicinctus; assembly: GCF_026119805.1. Lineage (NCBI taxonomy): Eukaryota > Metazoa > Chordata > Aves > Galliformes > Phasianidae > Tympanuchus > Tympanuchus pallidicinctus. Next base: position 149,433 of record NW_026294755.1, on the reverse strand, counting down.
GCTCAAAGTTGGGGGCTGGCTTTGTTCTTCTTGCTTGTATTATTTGGTGGTCTGCAGAGATCCGTGTTCCCTTAGGCTAAAACTGTAACTGGTTGAGACTTACAGATGGTGTATATGGTAACTGGTGAGAACCAGCTGTGTTCTGAGGTTGGGTTGTGCTACCAGTGCTGAGATGGCTGTCTTGTTTTTAAGCTCCTTGTCACTAACAGTTGAAGTCACAAAAGGCTGCGTGTTTTTCCCTAAACTTTCCTACGACTGGTGAACCAAAGCTGAGCTGCACCTTCTGACAGTAAGAGCTGATGAGTTCTGCATTCTGAAATTTCTCTCTAAATGTAGGCTCTTTGTTTTCTTGTCTTGTAGGCTGCTATATGGCAAGCACTTAACCACTATGCTTACCGCGACGCGGTGTTCCTCGCAGAAAGGTTGTATGCAGAAGGTGAGTACTGCTGTGCTTTGCAGATGTGAACAAGACGTTTCCTCCGTGCTGATTTAAGATTTTGAGCCTCTGGTCCTGTGTTGTCCTGCTCTAGTTGTTATAATAAAGCTTAACTTTCTGCTTAGGAAGAATGTTTCTCAGTTCATTTGGGAAAGCTTAGAATTGGAGAATGGAGTGGGTTGGAAGGGACCTCAGAGATGGCTGACCCCACCACCCTGCCATTGGCAGGATTGCCAATCAAATAGTCTAACAGGAGTGCTTTCTATTTGCATTGTTTGTTGCTGGTTTGTTTGTAAAGCTTCCTTAGAAGTTAAATTCAAAGTGTTCAAAGTGTAACGTCTGCATCAATGCTATGCAGCCTCCGATGGGAGAGATTTTCATGGTCTTGGAAGACCTGCAGTTCTTGAAGTCGTCTTGGAGAGGTGCAGAGTGCATGCCACAAGTTATCCTGATGCTGATAATTCCATTTAGATGCACTGATTGTGTCAGTGTTGTAGCTGGAAGGATTTTGTGGGCGTGAGAAAAGAGCATGGAGGAAAATGGAGACAGGGAGCATTGGAACACGAAATAAACATCTCCTGTGCAATGCTAGGAGTGTGCTGTCAGTTCTAGGATGCCTTATGCACAGCAGCATGAATCCAGGCTTCTCCTCTGTCCTTCAAAGACCAACTTCCTTCTTTTATTGTAGTCTGTTTTCTTCCTTATCTTTTACTCTATGACCTCAGATAAGCTTTTTGCTCTCTGCTTCTTCCTCTTTGATACTGGTATTCAGTTTTCTCTGGTTTGGAAGTTATTGTCCCTTAGGAAACAGGAAAAAAAACACCAATATAATGTTTAACAATCAAATAACAAGCACACATTTAATTTTTTCAGGCTAAGCAAGACTTGAGCTTACACTGTAACCAAATGGTGTAACCTGGTCCATGCTCTGCGTTCATCTCCCCTGAACAAAGCATGTTCTGAGATTCAGGAAGATGCTAGATGGAAAGTAATTGCCAAGCACATAGAAATAGAGTCCACTTTGTAGCAGTATGCTGTCCTATTCTGCTGCTGCAGGATAGCTCTCTTATAGAGATCTTCAGACAGATTTTTTTCGATGGCCAACAGTGCTGAGATGGAGCAGCTTGCTGTCCCTTGATTCAAGCAATCAAACACCCTGCTTCTGGTTACAGTAAGTAATTATGCTGCAGAGTAGAGGTGCTGAGCTCAAACACGCTGCTTCCATAACAGCAGTAGAGTTTTTACCCTCAGAGGAGATTTAAGTTCTGCACTTTGTGTTTGTGGGAACATCTGTGGCTTGGGACTTGCTCGGGACACTTGAAGTGTGTTAAGTTAGTGGATAAAATAATTGATTTAACTTCAATTATCAAAAAGATCTGGAGTTTTTAGCGTAAGATTGAAGAAATGTTGCTCTCCCTTTGGGCCTTCAGTTTCTCTTGTTACTGTCCAGGTGATGACAGACCCTTCAATGGTGTTCAGTGGAGCAGAGGATTTGAGTAAGTTCCCCAAGAGGTTTCTGTGGGCTGCTGCTCCTGATTTTTGTAGAGGATTCTAAGCAAGTACGGAAAGAAACTTCATAACTGTCTCTATCTCAGTGCTGAATTCCATCTGCTTGTTAAGTGAAAAGTGAAGTAATATCAGTTTTTTAATTAATTGGGCACTTGAGAGAGTTGCCTTCGTAGGCCGCCGTTCTTTGACATGGAATGCTTCGTGGCTTAGTGCTGAACAAAGAGCAGGGCTCAACCCCTTGAAAACTGGAAGAGGGAATGAGAAGTGAGGATGGTTCACACAGCCACGGCTTGCTGTTCACAGCACGGCAGGGCTCACTGCTGCCTCGCCAACGTGCGTTCTGGTGTTTTAAGTTTCAGCTGACAATTATACAGTAAGGTTTCAAAGTTACTCGAGGGATTAGCTGCTCTGTCCTTTATGCTGCAAGTGCAAGTACAATCAGCAAGTCTGACCTCAGCCTTTTAAACCTGGATGCCAGCTCCAGCTCTTTGAATAGAGCATTCTCAGGGCAGTACGTAATACAGCTCCGCAATGGAAGAAGTGTGGAAGCAGACATGATTCATCCTAAGCAACTCGAGTTTCTGTCGTAGAAAATGCTATTGTGTCTTGATCGCTCTGGCTTTCTGCTCTGATAGGGATGATTTTGTCCTGAAGCTTGAAGTTCTTTCAGAATTTAGAAACCTGTAACAGGTTTTACAGCTTTAGGAAGAAGATTTAGAGGAGGGTTTGTCCCTATCATGAGACAAAGCATCTGAATGGTAACTTGTAAACCATGATCATGATCAAATAATTATAGGCAGTGGAAAGGACAAAGATTTAATGTTGGAGGTGACTGGTAAGTGGTTTATTTAATGATCATAAAAATCTGTGTAAATCATGTCAAAAGACACAGTCAAATGCTTTTGGAAAGCAGCAGAAGTAACACTGCAGATAGAGAAAGTTCAATCCTGTAATTAGGATTAGATCTATTAGTTAGGCTGCTTAAGCTGAAGTTGGCTTCCTTAGGGAGGCTCTTCCTGCCAGCCATGGTTGTGCCAGTGTTCATGTGCAGCTCAGCTCTTTGCCAAGGGTCCCTGGTGGGTGTTTGCTGCTAACACTCAGAGCCCAAACGTGGTGTGGCCAACAGGTTAAAGCACTTCTGCTCTGCTAGAAGTCACAGCTCTGCTTGGCTTGCTGTCATTTCAACAGCAGCTGGCTAAAGCTTGTTGAAATTGGGTAGCCAGGAGGATCAAAGTTCTCTTACAACAGTAGATGTCGAGTTGGTGTGACTGCAGGACAGCAGCATGTGGAAGCTGGTTACATGCTGACAAATAAATACGCTCCAGTGGGTAATGAATTTCTCTAATGTTACTACTTCCTTTCCTGCATCTGGCTCCTGGCTGCGTTCTGCTCCCACCAGTTCCCTGTATTACAGTGGTAAACGACCAACTGATGGATTTCATTTTATTTCTCTTAGTACATTCAGAAGAAGCACTGTTTTTGCTGGCAACGTGTTACTACCGCTCAGGAAAGGCATATAAAGCATACAGGCTCCTAAAGGGACACAGCTGTACTACTCCACAGTGTAAATACCTGCTTGCAAAATGTTGTGTTGACCTCAGCAAGTAAGTGAACCCTCTGTGTTCTGTTTCAGGGTTACAAATGCATTTTTTTTTTCATTTTAATTTCTCTTTCGTAGCTGTCAGAGCATGTGAACTAGTGATTTATTGGCCCTTCAACTCTGAAGACAATTTTAAGTTCAATTCATGTTGCTTCCAGATAGGAACCTAATGAGCAATTGCAGAAACCTCCAGAAGGTCTTGAATAACCTGCAATGGAGTTTTCAAGGGGAGGGGAGAGAGGATTGGTTGCTGAGGTGGCTCAGGCAGACCAGTCTGAGAAGTGATTGTTTTGCTGTTGTGTTTCTGTGATGCTCTGGCTTATTTCATTAAGTGTTTCCTGTATGGATTTAATGGGCAGGCTGCTTCCCTCAGACTGTAAGCTTGCTCCTGTTACCCAGTTAATGCTGGGGGTGGATGGGGGGAGAGGATGGCAGATAAAAAATCTCTTCTGAAAACAAGCAAACAAAACAGCTGGATTCCATTCCAAAGAATGCTGCATTACCCCCCGCCCCAAGAACAGGATTCACCTTAACGAGGTGTAAGCAGGGAGGTACTTTGCTGCTGCTTGCTGGAATCTAGCAGTAAGAGCACATAAATGAAATGTCCGAGCTACAGCCCCTCCATGATGCCCAGACAGTTTGTTACTGAAGGTGTTTTTGCCTCTGCAGACCTTCAGGGCTGCTGCAGCTCCAGTGTAGCAAACAACGTCTGGCTGAGCTGCAGATGGAGCAAATAAGGAACCAAAGGAGAGAGAAACTTTTGTTCAAGGACCTTTTAATACAGCTGGGTTCTTTGCAAAAGATGGAGTGTTTTGTTTTTTTTCCTACATGACAGCTTGTATTCCATGGTTTGTGGTGTGGGTTTTCTCCCATTTAGAAAGGCCCTCTTTCAATTACCCGAAAGAAAAAGGTTAATTTCTTTAGTGGGTGGTGAAATGTGTCATTTGGTGTGGCGTGATGTGATTGTTTTGGTGGCAGTCAGGATCCTATCTGCAATGTGTAACCAAAACAGGTCTCTTGGAGCAGCTCTTTCTTCTTTGGTGCTTTCTTTAGCAGGCAAATCTTCTGATTTCATAAGAGTAGCAGAGAAGTCTGGTTTTACTGCATTTCTTCTGATATTGTTTTAGCACTCTTGGAGCTACTAGGATACAGGTTTCTTTGCATCTTCTATTGAAAGGGAAATCACATAAGTGCTCTACTTGGGAAGGTCCCCACAGAATAAATTTGAAGCTGATTGTTCTCCTTTGCTTTTACAAAGTCTGGATGTGTACAGCACCACTGAGCTGATTTCAGTTAGGTAGGTGGGATTTCTGGAAGATTCTTCAGAAGTTAACTTAGACTGGCACTTACAGAAATGTGCCTTGTTTTCTTGGGAGAGTGGTCTGCCCTGATGAGAGCATCTACAAATGAATGCAATTTCATGTGAAGGCAGGAGAAGATTGTGAAAGCAACAGAGACATTCAGATGCCAAGTGTGCCGTATCCCAGTGTTGGATCTTATGAAATGAGAGCTTAGAGCCTTACAGCTTGCTTTTCTCAGCTGGGAAACAAAGCCAAGCTGAGTGGTGTTTTAGGTAAAACACCTTCAAAGATGAAGCTCCTGGAATCATAGAATCACAGAATGACCTGGGTTGAAAAAGACCACAGTGCTCATCTGGTTCCAACTCCCTGCTGTGTGCAGGTCACCAACCAGCAGCCCAGGCTGCCCAGAGCCACATCCAGCCTGGCCTTGAATGCCTGCAGGGATGGGGCATCCACAGCCTCCTTGGGCAACCTGTGCCAGTGCCTCACCACCCTCTGGGGGAAAAACTTCCTCCTAATATCCAACCTCAACCTCCCCTGTCTCTCTTTAAAACCATTCCCCCTTGTCCTATCACCGTCCACCCCCACAAACAGCCATTCCCCCTCCTGTTCATACTCTCCATTCAAGTACTGGAAGGCCACCATGAGGTCTCCCTGGAGCTTTCTCTTCTCCAAGCTGAACAATCACAGTTCCCTCAGCTGTTCTTCATAGGAGAGCTGCTCCAGCCCTCTGATCATCTCAGTGAAGGCTGCTTCTCCCTTAGTGCCCAAAACCAGGCTCTTTTGGGGAAGTCATGCTCTATTATGCATTGCTAGTTTTGGAGTGGTATGGGATTTTTCTTTTTCTTTTCCCTAGTGGGGATATTGGGCTCCCAAGTTCTGCATACTCCACATTGCAAGAGGAATCAATTATTTAATGTGAATTTGCAGGAACTATTTTGTACATCGTTTGAAACTTGTGACCACTGACAGTGGATTTCTGTTTTTGTTTGCAGCAGGGTGAAAACACTGGACTGCCAGTGCTGTGAGCCTTGTAACCCCTTTAAACCTCTTGTTTTTTAAAAAGGCTTGCAGAAGGAGAGCAGATCTTATCTGGTGGAGTGTTGAATAAACAGAAAAGCCATGATGACATTGTCACGGAGTTCGGTGACTCTGCGTGCTTTACGCTCTCCTTACTGGGACATGTCTACTGGTAATGCTGCTTTGTTCATTTTGTCTTTCAGAGCCCAGGGTTTGGGTGGTGATAGCCATGGGCTTTTGGTTGTGATCGAATCAATGTCAGCCAAAATAAGTAAAAATTCAGCCAACGCAGGATGTAGAAGTGTCAGTTGTGGGGCCAGGCTGTGCTGCCTGCACGGAAGAATGATAGATGCAGACAGATATGGAAACCATCCAGCTCAGGAATGCAGGCATGGTTTGTCTGCTTCCCAGAACATCTGAGTGCCTGAAAACAGGCTTCCCTCTTGTGTGTTCAACATGTATTTAAGTGCCATGTTCTTACAACTTAAGGTCTGTAATATTCCTAAAGAGAAGCTCTCAAAATCCGTTTCCCAGTGTTACCACTTCAATTTTTCTTAACTGTGAAGAGCTGAAGTTGAAAAGTTCTTGAGCTGAACTTGAAAAGTTTTGATGAGGAAGATTTCTTTGAACTGTTAACAACAACAGCAGCCTTCTAAAAAATGAAAACTTTCAAACCAGGCCAGTGCTGAAGTAATTCCATGGGCTGCCTTAAGCTGCCACCTGTGCACAGCTGTGCCAAGTGCCCCAGTATTGCTCTGTTTCTGTGGCTTGAGGAATGTTGCTGTGACTCTTTAACATGTTTTTGTTTCTCAATTCTTCTCCCGGAGAGCATCTCAAACAAAGGTTCTGTTCTCAAGTTTCCTGATAAACTGTTGCATTCTTTTTGCAGCAAGACAGACCGGCTTGCCAAAGGATCAGAATGTTACCAAAAGAGCCTTAGTTTAAATCCTTTCCTCTGGTCCCCTTTTGAATCGCTGTGTGAAATAGGTAGGTCTGCAGAGCTGACTTCCTAATGAAGATGTTTTCTGCATTTCTGGTTAAGTCCCATTTTCCAATTTGCCATCACTGCACAACATGTATTTTTACTATTTTTACTCCCTGTCCAAAGCTAGTAAGCAAAATGCCAGCAGAATTCTTCAGGAGTGTTTCCATGAGTAATGATGGATTTAAAATGCTTTACCCGTGTTCAGAGCTTCTGCCTCATTCTGTTCTCATGACTGTTAGGTTTTGGGTTTAACAGCACCCCCTGTGTTGGTACCTGCAGTTAGGATACCCTGAGAAACCACACTTGTGGGACTAACTTCAGTTGAATTAAATGAATTAAACTGTCCAGGGTTTTGCAGTGGAAGTGCACTTCTGATTTTTGTGCAAGGGCTTCTAAAAGAACAAAACGAGATGCCCTCTTCCTAAAGTACACTTGTCTCCCCACTCCTTGATTCCTCTTGAATCTTCAGCATGGGAACTGAGGAAGAACTCTATTCAAATCTCCTTCCAATCTTACAGGTGAAAAACCAGACCCCGACCAAACGTTTAAATTAACATCTTTACAGAACTTCAGCAGCTGTCTGCCTAACACTTGCACAACGTTGGTGTCTAATCACAGCATTTCCCACAGACAGCCTGAGACTGTCCTGATGGAAACACCGCAAGACACAATTGTGAGTTTTGCCATCATCACTGTATTCAAGCAGCCCTTCCAGCTTCACTTTAAAATGTGAATTAGAAGCTGTGCTGCGTGGGTAACTAAAAGCTGCCTTTTGTTTTTTTAGGAGTTGAACAGGATCAACCTAGAGTCCTCCAATGCAAAATATTCCTCCTTGAACACAGACTCCTCTATGTCTTACATTGACTCAGCTGTGATTTCACCAGATGCTGTCCCTCTTGGGTCAGGAACTGCCATCTTGTCGAAACAGGCTCAAAATAAACCAAAAACTGGGCGAAGTTTACTGGGAGGACCTGCTGCTTTGAGCCCACTGACTCCAAGGTGAGCCTTCCTAACAGATGGTTGCTACAGTTAGCTGCTCTCCTGTTGGTTTGGGTTGTGTCGTGCAGCACAAGGCTTGCTGATGGTGCATTATGAACAGTGCTGCAGAAGCAGAACAGCTTCAGTGACTCCTCTTGGCCCCAGTGTTCATCTCTTCTGTTATTTAAACAAGCAGCTGGTGTTTCATGTCTAGAATGGGGAAGAGCTCTTGATTCACTGTTTCTTATTGCTGCAGTCACACTGGAAGAGTCTTTATTCCAGAGATGTGTTCTTTAGAACTGATATGAAAAGCTGCTCTTAGAGCTTTCCTGGAAAAGTGTCTCTCTTCTAAAGAACATGTAAATATAAGAATCTTCCTTATATGCTGTTTTAGTTACAGAAACAACTGTTAATACTTGGGTTATCTGATTTTATTACTTGTTTTTGGAGGGAGGTGAAGGAAGTTCTGTGTTCTTATTCCTGAAGTTTAAGAACACAGAAGAGAATAGATCTGAAGGTATCAGGGTTAACCTAAATCACTGCACTGAAGCTGATAATCTGGGTCTGTGCTTTGGCCACAGAATTGGTCTGATTCTATGGCCTAACATTTGGACTTAAACATTTGCTCTTCATTTTGTTCTCAGCTTTGGAATTTTGCCACTAGAAACCCCAAGCCCTGGAGATGGATCCTATTTACAAAACTACACAAACTCCTCTTCTGTAATTGATGTGCCATCCACAGGAGCACCTTCAAAGAAGGTACTTTGTGTTCCAGGATGCAATTGCTGTTCTGTTGGTTACTTTTAAAGGAGAATCCATAATGCAGATTCAAAAAAAAAAGGCAAACACTATAAATGAATGCTTCATTTGGATGTGATGGGCCAGTGATCTCCCTGGCAAAACTCTTTAGACCTTTAAGAAGCATCAGTTGAAATGAAATCTGCAGTAAAATGGTCTGTTTTGAAGTAGTGACGGTTTCACAATTCCCAAAGCCTCAACAAAAAGCTTATTATTTTAAAAACCTTTCTCTTCAGCTGAGCAAATAAGGCAGCAAGGAAGACAGCAACTGTATTTCAAACAGTGTTTGTGCTGCAAGTGTTTTCAACTCATTCTGTCACTTTCTTTTGATAGCAAAACAGATTTTTTCGTTTTCCCAAAGGTCTGTAAAGACAGGGAAGGCTCCCAGTGAGGAATCCTTTCTTCCTGGTAAATCAAGCCTTCCCTCCTGCCCCTAACCACTCATTTATCTGCAGGCTGCCTTGCTGGTGTTGCTTGGCAGGCCTGAGGGGCAACCTGGGCCGTCACTTCTGTCCTCCTGCAGCCCAGCAGGAATGTACAGACAACAGCAGCTGAACTGGGAAGGATTGGAAACTTAAGTGCAAGCTGGACTCTGAAAGCAGTCAGAACTTGAAGTTTTCACTTTGATTTCTTTCTTTACCGTAGGGATCTTCAGAGAGAACTTGAAATAATACTAGGAGCTTCAAGTCAGCTTGCAGACAGTTCCTGAATTCTAGTTTACATCAGATCTGATCAAAATACTGTTGGTGGTCCGTGGGGAGCTGACTGATAGAGTGCTGTTTCATTTGGCTAAATCTTGTCTAGAAGAAACTACAAATTATCTTTTTTTATTCAGGAAGAAATTATCACAGTTGCCATAGTGACAAATGAGAGGTGGGATGTTGATGGCAGTGAAGGAACCGTTTGTTCCTTTCTAAAAACAAAACCTGAGGATACTTGAATGTATTATTAAATTCAGAGGTTGCATGTGCCTTTTTGCTGTAGTACTGCCCTGCATTTGGTCTCAGATGTGCTGTGTGATAGATGCAGGGCTTCAGGAAATCAGGTCCTTCTTGCTCCTTTGTCTCTTTGCTCGATGTGCCACAAGGGCCCCACGATGGGAATTTCACTGCTCTGCAGATGCTTTCTGAGGTGGATCTCTGCTGGTCCCTGAATACAAACACTTAAGTAGCTTAGAATTCTGATGCATGCTTTGCCCAATGTAAATAATTACTTGGCCACTTTCACTTCAAATGGCCAGGTTTGCTAACGCTGTTGTAGCTGTGGCTAGGATGTGCATGACTGAATGGAGGCAGTTTCCTAGGAAACACCTGCGTAAATGAATGAGACATCAGCATTGATCCCAGGGCTCCCTATCTGAGTGGGCAGGCCTGTGTGCTGGCTGCCTCAGCTGTCCTCTGATGACAAGACATTGAGAAGGAAAGGAGGGACAGAACTGGTACAAGTCAGATAATCCATCAGCTGTTGCTGCTTGTGCTGCTGTTGGTCCTGCTTACGGTTTGGTGCCTTAGAAAGCATCTCTTCTGTGTGACCACCAGAGTTGGCTGTTAGTGCCCTGGAGCTCCAGAGAGCTGGAACTTGGGCTTCTGTGAAAGAACAGATCTGTACATCAGACAACTGCTTTCTTTGTGAACCTGTTCCTGAACGCTCAGATTCAGTCACGTTAGGGAACTTGAAATGTGATACTTTTTAATTCCCTTTTCTTCTTGCACAAGCACTTAATGTAGTTTCTTGCCACTAGATGGAGATTTTGTGTCCTCAGATAACGTGGGTGGAGTTTGGGGAAGTTGTTGTATGGGCAAACGTTCAGGCAGAGAATGAGGAATGCTTTGGGTTCTCCTTGCAACTGGGGGGGAGGAAACCTTTGTGGAAATAGTTCTCCTCTGGGCACTGGTCAGTGGGCAGAAGGGATTTGCTTTGCTAGAGCAGAGAATTGAGGTTTCTCAGTGACATCATAACAAACCTGTAGAAACTTCGTGTTATGCAGGCGGTCACCAGAATCAGCCAGGCTGGAACAAAATCAGTCTTCTCCCAGAGTGGGAATAGCCGGGAGGTCACTCCAATCCTCGTTGCACAAACACAGAGCTCTGGTCCACAGACAAGGTAGGAAGAGAAAAATCTCTCTGCTTGCTGTTACCTTTTACATCTTCTTTCTGGAGGATTTAGGGATGGTTTTGTTTGTCCATCCTTTACGGGCTGTCCTGCAGGATTCTGGTTGGGATGAGGAAGTGTCTGTTTTGTTGGGGAGAATGAGCTCAGTGGTTAGAAGACTCCTGTGTGATGGTGGTGTTTGTTTTAAATCTGCTTGGCAGGTAGGAAAATGTCATCCATAGACAGCAAGGTAGACAGGAAGTTTTATGTTGGTGCTGTTAACACAGAACAGGCAGATGGGTTTTTTCCATCCCTTTCCTGTAGGACTGCTTGCACTTCAGTACTTGAGCATTTTTCTTTAAAACAACAGTAAAACAATTTTCTTGTTTCAAAAGAACTGAAGCGAAACCTTCAGCTTTAACGTGCTGTTTGTTTTCAGTACAACACCTCAGGTATTGAGCCCAACAATTGCTGCTCCACCAAACTCACTGCCTCGAAGAAGCTCTCGCCTTTTTACTAGTGATAGCTCCACAACAAAGGTAACAGAATCCACGCTTGTCTTTTTGAGGGGCTTTCCTCACCCATGCCTCTAATAGTTTCCTCATCCGCACATCAATCATAGCAGTTGGTTCCTCATCTCCATCGTGAGCAGAGCTGACATTTCATATCAGGCTCTGTGGAACATGTCTTGGTGCCTTGTTTCTTTTCATTCTCAAGAGTGCTCCACTGGGAGTGGGAAGAAGGTGAACAAAAGCAGAGATGTGTGCTGGGATGACAAGTGCAGCGGTGCTGCTGGCTGCCAACCCAGTTGACAAGAGGCTGTGTTGTGTGGATGTGTTTATTTAAGAAGTGTCTTGGTTGCTTGCTTTGTTCTAAAAGCAAGCTGCACTTTTTTCTTGTCAGTTTCCTGCTCTTTAATCAATGGAGCAGGACTTCAGAGCACAAATGCCTGTGGACTGTGGTTAAATATATGAGAATCTTTGCTGTTAAACACAGCTTTCAATGGAGTTGGAGATGCCTGTAACTAAGTGCAAAAGTGGAGCAGCTGGGCGCTGTTGTGAAGAGGCATAAATACATTCTTACTGTACTTGCAAGTTAATTATGTGAAGTTGAATTAATTTCTTTTACATGTGTAACTTTTTTTTTCTTTTTGCTTGCAGGAAAATAGCAAAAAATTAAAAATGAAGTTTCCACCTAAGATTGCAAACAGGAAAACAAAAAGTAAAACAAATAAGGGAGGGATAACTCAGCCAAACATAAATGATAGCTTGGAAATTACCAAACTGGACTCTTCCATCATTTCAGAAGGGAAAATATCTACTGTTACACCCCAGATCCAGGCTTTTACGCTACAGAAGGCAGCAGCAGGTCTGTTTGAATGCGACCAGACAGGTCGAACTTTGTAGCTCTGTGTTTTTAATGGTGGGATCATAGCATGGTTGTGTAGGAAAGGACCTCAGAGCCCACCCAGATGCAACTCTGCTGTGGGCTGCCTGCCCCCAACAGCAGGGGCAGCTCAGGGCCCATCCATGGCCTTGTGCACCCCCAGGGATGGGAGCCCACAGCTCTGGGCAGCACTGCCAGGGCCTCACCACTCTGGTCAAGAGTTTCCCCCTCACCTCTGCCCTCATTCTCCCCTCTTAGTTTAAAGCCATTCCCCTTTGTCCTAGCACTGTCTGCTGTGTGTGAAGTCGTTCTCCCTCCTGCTTATGAGCTCCCTCTGGTTTAGTGGGTGGGAAAAATTGCTTTAGTTATGTTTCGGTCAACCTGCAGTGATTACCTTTCTGTAATTATCAAGGTGATTGAATTCAGCATGCTCCAGCTAACTTACAGAGAACAGCTGAAATAACAGGATAGAAAAAAGTGACAGTGAGTGAATCTGGTTCTGGTTCTGCTGAGTGTTGAAGATGTTTTCAGGCAGGAACCCTGGAAACACATTCAAAGTATGAGTAATTCAGCTAACTTCCCTCAAAGCTGGGTTTGTTGTCTCTTCTCCCTTGTTATTTCCCGTTTAAGCACAAGCCTTTGTCCAGTTTGACAGAAAATCCTAGACAAACTGTTGAATTCCTCTCTTTTGGCTCCATAAAGTTTCCAGGCAGCAAGCACGTGTCCATGGATACCAGACATGTGGAAACTGAGACCTAAAAAATAAGTTTGAGTTGTTGGTGTAAGTGCAGAAATGCACTTCTCCCCAGCTTCCCCATTTCCGTGTTCCTGAGTGTTCTGTTGCTGGCTTAAGAAGTTGCCAATGCCTGACTCCCATTGCAGTTTGCACTGTTGTGTTGTGAATTAAGAGTGGATAAGCCTGCTTAAGGACTCTTGGAAGATATTCATATGCAAAATTGGGAGCGGTGCCACACTGAAAAGCTTATGGGGATTAGCAGTTTCAAGTAAATAAGGGTTCCAGCAATCTGTTTTCCGTTTTTTACTTATTGTATTTTTCTCCTAGAAGGTTTGATGAGCCTCCTTCGTGACATGGGGAAAGGTTATTTAGCCTTGTGCTCGTACAACTGCAAAGAAGCGATAAATATTCTAAGCCATCTGCCATCTCACCACTACAACACTGGCTGGGTGCTGTGCCAAATCGGGAGAGCTTACTTTGAGCTCGCAGAATACATGCAGGTAGGAGCTGTGTGGTTGGTTTTGAATCTGTGTCTGCAGTCACTCTTTCCTGAAGTTGAGTTTGGCTTCAGACTGCTTTTAAAGCTGAGCTGATTTCCTCTCGTGTCCAGTTGTGGGGTTCTCCCCTTGCCTCTTCACCCTCAGTGGTGCTGATGCAGCTGTTTGTGCTGCAGTGCTGTAAATAATACCACTGAAACAGTTCAGGTTCTAAAACCAGGTGTTCTTCTCCCCACACTTATTAATTAACACAGATCCCATCGATGGCCTGGTTCCCCTTGCAGCCTGGGGAATGGCTGCATTTGTACAGCTGAGGTGATGGCAAGCTGCTTCAGAACAGAAGCAGGCAGCTGAGATGAATCCAGCCGCTCACCTTCCCTCCTCTCTGTTGTCCTGGCAGTTGGTGTGCTTGTTTCCTGCAGGAGTCACAAGCAGGGAGGGCAGCTGGAGTTCTGCCTGGCCCAGCTGTATTGGAGTGTAGTGACCTCCTGTGTTTGGAGGGGAAGATAAAAATACAGCTCTGCATCGTGTGATTGTGTGGCAAAGAACTGTCAGTCTGGACATATGAGGCTTCTAACTTAGATCTGTGTGCACTGCTTGGGTGGGTGGAATCGTAAGTTTGATTTCTCATTTCCTTTCTTAGGCTGAAAGGATATTTTCAGAAGTGAGGAGGATTGAAAACTACAGAGTAGAAGGCATGGAGATCTATTCAACAACGCTGTGGCACCTGCAGAAAGATGTTGCTCTTTCAGTTCTGTCCAAGGATTTAACAGACATGGATAAAAACTCACCAGAGGTACAAAATGCTGTGGTGCTCAGTAAGATGAGCAACAATCAGTGACAGGGACCAGAACCTGGCCTGGAGCTGGATTAGGATTTCATTCTGACGTGAGAACTGTGTGGTGAAAATGGAGAGGGAGGTGCAGGATTGTCTGTCGAACTGATGATGCCTGAAATGGCTGCTTGGCATTAGAATATCAGCTTATATGGGGCAGGTTGAAACCTGCAATCTATTAATTTCTATCATTTGAATTCATATTGGCACTGTTAATCCAGAAAGATCGTGGGTTGATTGTTCCTCCTGGTGCCAGTGTGTGAACACAAGGAATGTCTTTCCTGATACCACCTCTAAGTGCTGTAATTCACTGGCACTTTCATTTCCTGTACTTGGGCAACATCCTTCTGGAAACACTTTTGTGCTGAAGTCCATTGAGCTGCAGTACAGTAGTATAACAGGTAGTATAGCATACACATGGGATGCAAACAGGCTGATATTTTAACGTGTGCCCCAGCACAAGTAATAAGAGTGTGTTGTGTGGAGGGATTACAAATCTGCTCCTAACAGTTGAGAAAACTGTGGAGTCTGGGATTTTCTGCTGGAGAGAAACCTGTTGAGGTCATTCTGTCTTGTACCAGAGGAAGGAAAATCAGTGAAGCAACTGGTCAGGATTGTTCAAACTGTTGTGTTATTTAGAATCCAGTAGGAAGTGATGTGTAACTGCATAAATCAGTGACAGCAGTGCAGGTTGTAAAACAAAACTGTCTGCTAACTTTGGAATGCTGCTTTTGCTAGGCATGGTGTGCTGCAGGGAACTGCTTCAGTTTGCAACGAGAGCATGACATTGCAATCAAGTTCTTCCAGAGAGCCATTCAAGTTGATCCAAACTATGCTTACGCCTACACCCTTCTGGGGCACGAATTTGTGTTAACAGAAGAGCTAGACAAAGCACTGGCTTGTTTTAGGAACGCAATCAGAGTCAATTCTAGACACTATAATGCGTGGTAAGTCTTGCTTTGTCCCCTTCTGCTGTGTGTGATCCTGAGCACCTTTTGGAGAGAAATGAGCTGCAAACGTTGCTGTGAATTTTGGGAGCGTTTTTTGTCACAGAGGCATTTCTTACCCTCAGTGAAATAGTAAATCTGTGCCACTTCTGCCAGTTCGTGTTTGCTGAGGAAAGTTTACTTCAGATGCTCTCTTATTAATGGATTTTTTTCCTTTCTGCAGGTATGGGTTGGGAATGATTTATTACAAGCAGGAAAAATTCAGTCTAGCAGAAATGCATTTCCAGAAAGCACTTGATATCAATCCTCAGAGCTCAGTCTTGCTGTGTCACATCGGAGTCGTAAGTAGATTGCACTCAGCTCTCCTTGTTATCTTCTGATCTGCCTCTGTGCTTCACCTGCAGTCTTCCTGAACTTGAAGTGCAAAACCAAACAAAACAAAGTTCAGAAGACCTGTTGGAGGATCTTATGGCATAAATGAGTCACCGTGGGATTGTGTCAGAAAATAAGTCCTCCTCTCTCCCTCTCCCAGTTGCTTTTAGCCAGTGTGGAAATGGCTGCCAGCTCAACCTGACAGCATAAGCTTGCCTGGGAGAAAGCTTGGTTTAAGACTTGGTAGAAACAGGCTGTCAGGAAATGCAGCAGCACATCTACCAGGCAAATGCATTTTTCTTCTTTCCCCCTTTCAAGGCTTTATTCCTGTTCTGTTACAGGTACAGCACGCACTGAAAAAATCTGAAAAGGCTTTGGATACTCTAAACAAAGCCATTAACATTGACCCCAAGAACCCACTATGCAAATTCCATAGGGCTTCTGTATTGTTTGCAAATGAGAAATACAAGGTAAGATTTGGTGCAGACAACCTTAAATTATCTTTCAGTTGCTGCAGCAGTGAATGGGGATGCAGTCTGCAGCATGAGCAGGAGAGCAGCTAACAAAGCATTTGTTTCAAGAAGTGCCACCTTCACTGAGGGGGAAATGTGAGGTTTTTGTTCATAAAATCTGAAGACAAGTGTTGGGTTTTTTTTTTTTAAGGGTCCTAACAGATGACAGCAGTAAGAACCTGCTGCTAAAGGCTGTATCAGCAATTGAAAAATGGGAGGCCACACAGTTTTGTTGTGATCCCTCTGCTGATTTGTGCCCTGCTTGTGGGTGGGTTGGGTCCTCCCACAGTCTGTCTTTCCAGGGACTCTTGTCCTCTGGTCTGAACTCTGTGGCCAACAGAAGCAAGTCTGGTAGTCTGGCTTCTGAAACCTCCTTCAGGAGTGTGTGCGTACGTGTAGGAGAAACTTCATCTGCAGTGTGTTCTGGAAATTCCTCACTTAAGCAGTTAAATGTAAGAAGGGTTGGGGTGAGGAGTAGGCAAAGTGCCCAGTGGAGTTGTTTTTATAAGTCGAAAGCACAGGATGAATGTGAGCAGGAAAAAGTTAGATGTTAGTGCAGGAGAGTCAATTTGCTCCGTGCCTGTAATTGGGGTATGATGTTCTATAGTCCTAAATGAGAAACTGATGTAACAAATAAGATTGAGCTGCTTTGGGTGAGACCACGCTGCTGTTTGTGGTGCAGTGTGCTGGATGTGAGTTTCAAGGTTCACATCAGCACTGAATTGCAGTTCAGTGATGCAATGCCTGCTTGCACACTGCCAGCTTGTGCTACGTTTTTATTCTTCCTTTTCAGTCTGCTTTACAAGAACTTGAAGAACTGAAACAGATTGTTCCCAAAGAGTCTCTTGTTTACTTCTTAATAGGAAAGGTAGGTGAAGCTTCCCTGTCTTTGGAAGTACCTTGTTTTCCTTCATGGCAGAAACTGCTTGATGAGAAAACTTGATGCCTGTTGCCAAGCTGTTTACATCTGGGACAGTGTTCTAAAATTCACACAGCCTTCAATGAAGCTCGCTGCATGTGATCTCACAGCTCTAACATGTCTGCTTTCAGCCTCAAAAGACTGGAGCAACCTCAGGCTATTTTTATAACCACCCAAGAGGAGAATAACCCAAACTCCTGTTGTCTTTTCTACATCTGTCGACTTGAAAGGATTCGTTTTAGAAAGCAAGGAGTAGATCTTTGTCGAGATCTTACACTGAGAAGAGGAGCAGCAGCTGGCTTTCTGAGCCGGTCTGCCCATCAGTCAGCTGTGCTGCTTATTTGAGCCTTTATTCGAGTTGGACCACACTCAAATTTATTAATGCTTCATCAGAAATGCTGCATAAATGTCTGTGTAAATGTCTTTTACTCCCCCATCAGCAGCCTCAGTGTCTGTTTCAGCTGATGGCCTTCCCAGGGTCACAGAGGCGATGTCCTTCCGTGACAGTTTGGGAAGTGGGAAACCTTGATGAGGCTGTAGGAGCCCCAGAGCTTCAATTACATCTGAGGAGCCACTTCCTCGTGTTCTTGAATCTGCTGGCTGCTAATTTCATTTGATCACTTCATTTAAATTTTGGCACTGCTGTAGAAACACTCGTGCACTTGTTCTACACACTTTTGCTGCTTCCCTTTGGACTCGTATATTAAATATTTGAATCTGCTGCTGCTCAGAAGTGTTACTTGACCGTGCCATACTGTGTTTGTTGTCCAGCCTTTCAAGCAGCAACTTGTCAGCGTAGCATTTCATGCTTTTATTTTAGGTTTATAAAAAGCTGGGTCAGACTCATTTGGCCCTGATGAATTTCTCGTGGGCGATGGATTTAGATCCCAAAGGAGCCAACAACCAAATCAAAGAGGCTATCGATAAACGTTACCTTCCAGACGATGAGGAGCCAATAACTCAAGAAGAGCAGATCAGTGAATGTTATCCCTACGAATCAGGTTGGTGTTTTGCAACCCTCTGTTATTCAGTGAGGTGTTTCCAGTGTGAGGGGTCACCTCCTGCCTGCGGGTAGGGAGAATTGCAGGCTAACAGTCAGAGCTCCAGGGCTTCTTCATTCTCTGTGTGACTGAGGGATCCATGGAGGCTTTGGGAGAGGTTGGATGAGCTGGATGTTGGTTAAAAGGCTTTGACCGTCTGGTAACCATCGAAGGTAAAGTAATGGATGAGTTTTGTTTGAATCACAGCCTGCAGGAAGGGGGGGCGCGGGGTTCTCCCCTCCCTCCAGCCTCTGGTCATCAGCTTGAGCCGCAGCGAAGCGTGGATGGCGCTGTGAAATGGATAGCCATAAATACTGATGTGAAAGAAAACAGAGAATGAAGCTGATAGGCAGCGTGATTATCTCCAAAGGAGGAAAAAAAAAGGAATTCTGAGAAGTTTCTGAAGGAACACTGTGTTGCTGTGTTCCTTGTTGTCAGGGTGCCTGTCCCAGTGATTGCTGATGATGCTGCAGCAGTGGGAGCTCATCCTGCGCTGCGTTTCCTGGGGCACCAGGCTTCTCCCCTTGCTGTGCCTGGTTGCGCTCTGGGCTGAGTGCGTTTCTCGCCAGAAGATGGAGGCAGAGCGCTGGAACTGCGGCGGCAGCCGAGCCAGGAAGCGGCGGGGTGGGGGGTCGGGGTTGATCGGTCCGTTAAACATAACTGGAAGAAAAGGAGCGCGTTGGGACGCTGCTTTAGTGTCCTATGGAATGCATTTTGATCGTGAGTGCAGTGACCGCAGCGCACTGATGTGCGGGGTAACAAGAGAGCAGCCCTTCAGCGGAGGAGGCCGCGAGTTTTTGGACCTCGTGGTCCTGCCTCCTTTCTAAATGCGTTCGTTTGGACTCAGGGTGCTGGCGAGGTCAGTTTATCTCAAGGGAAAAGCTGCACGGCCCTGAAGCGTTTTGGGGGGAAGGGGAGGAGCTCAGTTTCACACTGAGCTGTGCTGAGCTGGCTGTGGAAGAACCGTAGGGAAGCTGTGACCACTTCTGTGTTCTGTTTCCTTTCGAAGTCGGCACAGACGAATCCCAAGAGAGCAGCATGACGGATGCGGACGACACACAGCTCCACGCGGTTGAAAGCGATGAATTCTAACCTCCGAAGGCCAGTCTGTGGGCTCGGCTGTGTGACTGGTACTGTTGTGTTCTCCCCTTCCTTCGCGTCCTGGGTCTTCACATCACTGGGCCGGCGCTGCCGTGGTTCTCCACGTTACACCTCAGACTGCGCAGAACGAATGGCAGCGCAGCGTTTGGCTGCTGCCGAGTCTGACGAGTTGGCTCTTACACTTATGAAAGTGACTGAGGAGGAAATGCTACTTTTGGACTCCCCTTTGCTGGAAAAATATCATGGAAGAGAGACTTGTGGTTTGCTGTAACGAAGCCAGTAGATGTGGGGACAGTACTAATGAAGCAGTGTCTTGTTTTTTTTCCCAGAAATGTGTCTTAGTTTGGTTCTTTCTTGATAAGCAGAGTGCTGAACTTCATTTCCAAGTTCGTTGAGGACAGTGTTGACAAATGCTGTTAAAGACTTTCGCATATTGTAGTGTAACTTAAATGCCAGGGAATGTAAATGACCTTAAAGCTGCGGCGTCTCCAGTGAACAAACAGAGCTCAGTGCTCAGGACTGGGGCTGTCACACAAGTAAGACATCCTGTGTCCCTTTGTGTCCCTGTTAGAGTGCAAACCTGCAGGAGTGGGAACGTAGCAAGAGAATCACAGTGCAGCACCACAGCTTTCACAGAACACCTTCATCTTCTAACCAGGAATTAATTTATTCACCTAGTTCCTAAAATGTTTACTTTGTACTTTAAAGAAATCAGTGATGCATTGCTTTTTTTTTTTTTTTTCCATATATCCCTTGATTTGTTCTTCCTGGTGTGAGAATAAACCTTAATAAAGGGCGAAACCAAGAGGGAAATGTAGGTATGATTAATGTGGAAGCATTGAGCCCTTTCCCTGCAGTGACTGCGTGCTGCTGAGCAAATCCATGGGGCCGACCACGGAAGCCTTAATGCAATCAGAACCTTACAGTCAAATGCATCAGATAATTGCCTCAGACCGTCTCCTTTTTAAACTGTTTTGTAACATGTGGTCCAAGCAGAGTGCAGAAATGTGCAATTTTCTCTTTGTTTTTTTTTTTAAGCTGTTCTTTAAGGTTGTTGCAGTACTTTCTCACTGTAGGAATACAGACCCCTGCCCTCCTCCCACAGGCTGTTTCTGTGAGAAGAAAGCTGTGCCACACTGAGTCCAAAATGATCTTTCTCTGTAGTGTTTTGCAGCAACAATTGGTGCCCTTTATGCAGTGATGATAAAGAAAGTGTATGATAAAAGCAGTTTTAAAGAGCAATTTATGCATAATAAATTGGGAATGATATAAATTTCATAGCAACATCCTTGGTGTCATCAGTCTTGATCTTTTTGTTGCTTCCTTTTCAAGCGTTCTCTCTCCTAGGGGTCGTGTGCTCACCTTCAGAGCTTGTGCATTAAGCCACAGCCTTGCCCTGCACCGTGCCCCATCGCTGCTGAGTCACAGGGACACCTTTATTGTATGAGAAATAACCCACAAGTGCAGCTCACAAATACCTTTGTGCTGTTTGGAAGCAGAGGGAGACAAGCAGAGGGAAGTGAGCTGAGCGCCCCCAGCGCCACTGAGGTCCTGAAATGGGGGCTCTGTGGGGCTCTGTGGGGCTCTGTGGGGCTCTGTGGGGCTCTGTGGGGCTCTGTGGGGCTCTGTGGGGCTCTGTTCTCATTCCCCAGGAGTTCCTTTCCCACACTGAGGTCCACATGAGCTCTGTGGCCATTGCCACCCTCCTTGTCAGGAGGCAGCACCGCTCTGCACAGTGAAGTCATCCTCCTGGTGCCCAACCCATTTGCTAAGCAAAAATAGTGAGTCTCATCCCTCAGAGCTTCCCAGCAGGTGGGTCTTTCTCTGTGTGTGTAAAGAAACACCAGGCTCCCAGAAAGGCACGCTGCTTGTTTGGTTCCCTTTCTGGCCTTGCAGCAGGAGCTGCTGCTATGACTTCCCCAAGAAATGCTGCTTGTTAGCTGGGGACCCGAGGCTTAAGAAGCCAGGGGGCTCCTTCCCTTCTGTGAGCATCGTGAGCCACTGTGCAACGGTCACGAACTCAGCTGGGATGTTGGAGCCTCACTGAAGGTTTAATGCTTACATCTGTCCCCACATTTGCACGTACATCAGATCTTCAAAATGAGGTTTTTTTAAAGGAATCTGAACTGACCATGCTGTTATCTTGCCTTCTAGATAGCGACGTGCAATTAGTGCTTAATTGGTAAGGTGTTGTTATTTGGGGAGGGGAGCAGGGGGTGCTGGGGCAGCCAGGCCTGAGCAACTGTTTTCATGGGAAAGAATTGGGGGATCTGCCACGTCCTTACAGCAAAAATATGGCAAAATGTGAAGTGTGGCCTGTATTACCTGCATTGAAACGATGTGATTTATTTTTTTGTGTGCTTTTTATTTTGAAGACTTGTGCAGCTGTGTTGGGGGCCAGCAGTTTGTTGCTGATATATTTTTGATTAATTAAAAGAGGTGAAAATCCAAGGGAAGGCCTTAGAAGCAGACTCAGCAGTGTTCTGCCCCTGTGGAAACCGCTGCATCCTGCGTTTGTGCTGCAGGGATTCTGCGAGTTGTGTGTGAGCCCTCCCAGCACCAACCTTGGTAAGGGAAGCTGTGAGTGCTGCGGGCTGCAGGAAGGCTCACGGTTTTGCCATCCTTGGCTTAAAGCTGTTGGCACTCAGTCTGTTCTGTCAGCCCCACCTGGCACGTTTCTGCCTTTAGGTGTAGAGGCTGCACCTGAAATTGAGCCCTCGTCCCTTTCATGTTTGCATCTCAGCCCTGCCCTTCACACTTCTGCTCCTGATGCTTTGTGGAGAGAGCTCTCAGTTCCTGCAGGGAGAAGCAGCGTGTGCTGGACTCCCCTTACGCTGCAGCTCCTTCCCCACCTGCACAGCAGCCACGCAGTGCCTCAGGACTGGGCAGAACCTCAGGGCTTCCAGCTGGGGAATCATTTTGGTGCTTAATGAGCTTTGTGCTCTTCGTGCTGGCGCAGTGGATGCTGTTAGTGCCACAGCTGCTCTCTGCCTCCTGCCCCACTGTTGGTGGTGGGGATTTGATTTCAAGAACCCTGGTGGTACAAATAGGGGAGGGCTCAGAAGTGGCCCGCATGTCAGGAAAAGAGCTCCTTCCATCGAAAACATCCCCAAAGGAGCCGCATGTTCCTGTCAGTGGAGAGTGGAGACAGGACAAGGGGAAACGGCCGGAAACTGCAGCATAGGAAGTTCTGCACCAATGTGCGAAGGAACGGCTGTGCAGTGAGGTGAGGAGCACTGGAACAGGCTGCCAGGGAGGTGGTGGAGTCTCCTCTGGAGATGTTCCAGACCTGCCTGGATGCCGACCTGTGCGACCTGCTGTAGGAACTGCTTTGGCAGGGGGTTGGACTCGATGAGCTCTGGAGCTCCCTTCCAACCCCTACAGTTCTGTGATTCTGCCCATCTTCACCTTTAGATGTTCTACCAGTTAAGCTAGAAGAGATATTTAAGAAATCCAGCAGTTCCCAATCGCAGCCGTGGGCAGCAAGAGAAACCTCAGCAATGGGTAAGAAGAGTTTGTCTGCTGCGTTCTGCTCCTGCTCAGTTTCCTCTGAAATTCATTTTGGGCCTTAGAATTGTTGAAGAGCAAGAGCCAGCCTGCTGTGTGTGATACGAAGGGACGTCAGCACCACTGCCAGCATCGCATGCATGGAGCAGCTCAGGACGAGGCAGGAGGAGTCGGGCACAGCCATGGTGATGGGCTCTGAGCTGGGAGTGGGCGACCGGCCTGGGGCAGAGGGTTGGAAGTGGGTGGGCTTTAAGGTCCCTTCCAACACAACCATTTTGTGACCCCACGATTGAAAACATAGGTTCATGAAGTTTGGCTTTACTGAAATCTGACAGCGTTCAAACGAACTGTGAGCGTTCTGATTTTTGGCTCCTGCTGTGTTACTGGAAGTGCAAAGATCCCTGAGAAGCTGCAGTGCTCTGTGTGCAGGGATGGCTGTGCTGGAAATGCCCAACTGCAGCCCAGGGTCTCACCTTGTTCTCCAGCCACAGCGCACAGCGTGTGGCTGAGCTTTTGGCTTTAACTTGTTGATTATGGAGGCTACAGGAGCCTTGGGAACAGAAGCGTGGTGCTGGCTGGGGAGGGCAGAGATACCCAGTGCCCCCTTTGTTCCATGCCTCTTGTCACAACCAGTGCCACTCTCTGTCCCCAACCCCCCTCTGAGCTCATCCTCCACCTCTGCTGTGTCCTGAGGGTGTTGTCCCATAGGATGTGGGTATGGAGTCACCTTATGGGAAACGGCATGGTGCTACCTGTGGGGAATGGATGTGGTGTCACCTACAGGACATGGGCATGGTGTCATCCGTGGGGCACGGACAGGGTGTCCTATGGGACACAAGTATGGTGTCAGCTGAGGGAAATGGTGTCACCTACGGGACATGGGCATGGTGTTACCTGGGAAATGGACGTGGAGTCATCCATGGGGCACGGACATGGTGTCACATAGGGGAGATGGATGTAGTGTCTCCTATTGGACACAGCGAGCCTACAAACAGGGGGGAATGAACTCTGTGAAAGGGTAGATAACTGCAGGATGAGAGGAAATGGTTTGAAGTTGAGGGAGGGAAGATTGAGGTTGGATGTCAGGGGGAAGTTCTTTGCTATGAGAGCGGTGAGGTGCTGGAACAGCTGCCCAGAGAGGCTGTGATGCCCCGTCCATCCCTGGAGGTGTTCAAGGCCAGGTTGGATGGGGCCCTGGGCAGCCTGGGCTGGTGTTAAATGTGGAGGTTGGTGGCCCTGCGTGTGGCAGGGGGTTGGAGCTTCGTGATCCTTGAGGTCCCTTCCAACCCTGGCCATTCTGTGACAGGCACGGTGCTACCACTGGGAAATGGCCGTTGTGTCACCAGAGGGACGTTGGCTGGATGTCTCCTGTTGCACATGGGCTTAGCGTGATTTGTGCCCGATGTCAGCTGTGTGACACCTGCAGGATGCTGGCTTTGTGGCAGCAGTGGGAATACCGTCCCCCGTGCTGGGATTTGGGCATGGCATCACCTGGGTGATACGGGGCTGCTGTCACCCGTGGTGGGACCCCGACTGTCCCTGCGATGGGACACGGGCTCAGTGCCACCCGTGGGATGCAGACACGGGGAACCAAACGTGGTGCCACTGGCCATATGGGGCTCAGTGCCACTGCTGCTACACGGCCGCGATGCCAGCTGCAGCTCATGGCCTGGTGCAGCCCGCGGTGGGACGCGGGGCCTGGCGCCGTGTGCGGGACGCGGCCGCGGCGCTGCCCTGCGGGACACGGGCCCGGAGCGCCCGGTCAGGCCGGACCCGACCTCGTCCCGCCGCGGGGCCCTGCTGTCACCGTGCGCCCGGGGCCGGCCGCACCACGAGCACCGGCCTGCCGTCCCCGGCGGGACGCGGACACGCCGGCACCCGCGTTACGGCCCCGCCGTCCCCACCGTGCCGCGCCCCGCGCCGAGCGGCACCGCCCGACCCCGCGCCCTCCGCGCCCGCCGCCCCGAGCCCCCCGCGGGCCCCCGCCCGGCTCCGGGCCGCCCCTCGGCGAGGGGAAGGCCGGGACCCCCCGGGCCGAGGCCCGCGCCGCCCCGGAGCGCGGAGTCGGGAGGGATGCGGAGCGGGCGGGGGGCGGAGGGGCTCCGGGCGGGGGCGCCCTCGGGGGTCCCGGCCCCCGCGGCGGGGGGCGAGCGGCGGCCCCGCATCAATCACCGCCCGGCCCCGCCCCCTCGGAGCTGATTGACGCGGCGCGGACCAATGGGACGGGCGCATGCCCCGCGCTCAGCCAATGGGGGCGGGGGAGGGCGGAAGGTCCCCACTTCAAGGCTGGTTGAGCGGCGCAGGTAGGTGCGGGCGAGGCGCTGCCGGTGCGGGGCGGCCCGGCCGGGATGGGGGGCGTCGGGACCGGGCTGCCGCGGGCACCGTGGGGAGGGGGGTCCGGCCTCGTCCCGCTGCCGTCCCGCAACTTGGCTGCGGGGAACGGGCCGCGGCAGGGAGGGGAGAACACGGAGGGGGGGGGGCGGGACAGGAGGGGCCGTAGGGCCGGGGGTGGGCGCTGCGCTGCGGGGGGGGGGGGGCGCGGTGTGGGGCGGGGGTCCGCATTGGAGCCTCCATTGCAGCCCTGGGGAGCGCGGGCACGGCGCATCCCGGACCCGTGGGGGGGGCGGGGGATGGAAGGCGGTAGGCGAAGGAGGCCCGGGGGCTGAGGGTCCCCCCGCCCCGCACGGTCACAGCCGGCCGCAGCCGCGATACGGGGCTCGGTGCGGGGCGGGCCCGGGCTGCGGGGTCGGTGCGGGGCCGCCGGGTCCTTTCCGCTGAACGCGGCCGCTTCTCCCCGCAGCTCCCGGATCTCCCAGCGCCTCCTCGCCGCGGTACGTCGGCAACTTGAAGAGCAGAGCTGACGATGGGCCCCGCCGGCATGGGCTGCCAGGTACGGCCGTACCTCCGCGCGGGGTTTGCGGGGGGAGGGGGCGGAGGGACGCGAGCTGAACCCGGGCCGCTGCGGGGCTCCGGGCCGCTTCCAGGTGGGGCTCGAAGCTTCCGAACCCCCGCGAAGATTCGATATGGAACGCTTTGATTCGGTGCTGGGCTGCACGCTGAGCTGCCCGGCAGCCGTGCGGCCGCTTCCCGGTGCCGCCTCCGCGTGCAGCGCGTTGCCCGGGGCTGCCCGCTCCAGGAAAAGGCAGATCCACGCTGCTTCCTCACGGCCTGCATCCCCGCTCACACCGGCAGCTCGTGCTGCTTTGCGTCCTCTCGGCGCCTCTCGGCTTGCTGCTGGTGTGCGTTGCTGATGCCAGGGGCTCTGTGTGCCCCTGTGGGTTGGCTCTCGTGGGTTTGGTTTCTTCCCTTGGAAGCCGAGGGCCTTCATGTGGGTTTTCTCACATGGACGGATCTGCTCACCTCTCTGCCTCTGCAAAGCGACCGTAGTGCTGCTGAGTCTGGAATGGGCAGCCAAGAGGATTTTTTCCACCTAGCTTTGAAAAGTCACAGAATCACAGAATGGCCTGGGTTGCAAAGGAGCACAGTGCTCATCTGGTTCCAACCCCCTGCTGTGTGCAGGTCACCAACCAGCAGCCCAGGCTGCCCAGAGCCACATCCAGCCTGGCCTTGGATGCCTGCAGGGATGGGGCATCCACAGCCTCCTTGGGCAACCTGTGCCAGTGTCTAAAGAAAGTCACCAGTTACCTCATTAGTGTTGTTACAGGGTAAGAACTGCGTCCCAAGCAGCCAAGTAATGTGAATGTGAGTAAAACCTGAAGGGGGGTGCTGGAGGGAAGGAGGCCTTCCTTGCACCATAAACCTGCAAGCCAAAGCAGCCTGACTTCAGGCCGATGATGAAGGGCTGAGTTTAGGGAAATTCTTTTGCCATGGATGAACCAGAAGTGGTTACTCTGTTCTTTCACACTGATATTGCACAAATCTGCTGCGGTATCTGATCTCCCATTGACAACACAACACTGAAGGCTCTTAGTGTGTATATAAAATAACTGTAGGTTGTTGTATGGGCTTCGAAATAAAAGAAGCCTGGAAGCTCCAGGTTTTGGAGGCTGTTGCTGAACTTCTCACAAGTTTACGTTCCTACGGTTCCTGTTCATAGGAAGCCAGCAAGGGGCTCCTTTGGGACCAGTCCTCACTTCCAGCATGCTGCACAGTGAGCTGCTGGCCAAGCAGGGCTCAGCACGTGGCTGCGTGGAGTTTGGTGGCTGCATGGGCTGTTCTGTGGCCTCAGGATGCTGCGTGCCCTGTGAGTTGTGCTGTCAGTGGGTGAGGGGCAGCAACAGCTGGAAGCAGTGCAGGTCTGTGTAGCAAAGCATTGAGGTTCTTACTGTGAGCTGCTTCCCCCAGCAGTGCAGTTGGGGAATGGTGTGCAGGACGGTGACTGCAGTGCCAGAGGAGCTGAGGAACATCCCAGGGAGGGCCTGTGAGGTTGGCTGTGTCTGCTCAGCACTTCTGCTTGGAGGCACTGCAGAGGATCTGGTTGGGCCTTCGTTGCTTTGAATGCACGAGTGCTTTCTGTTCCTGTGCCAGCAGCGTTGGGCCTTTGACCGGCGAGTGTTTAAACACTTCTGTGTCCTGTGCTCCTGGTGCGTGCTCAAACTCTGGCACCTGATCCTGCTGTTGTAGTCTGCAGGCCTTTTTCATCATAGAAGAAAGCAGCTCAGTTGTAGGCTGTAAGTTTTCACGCAGCTCCTCAGAGGGGAGGGAGGGTTTTGGGGGCAGAGGAGCAGGTGTGCTGTGCTGTCTGCTTGTTCCTTCACCTCTCGCAGCGCTGGGAGGAGAGCTGCAAACCCTGCTGTGTTCCCCTCACTGCCTTTCCCCAGCAGCTCTCTGAGCCTTGCTGTGCGAAATATCCTCAATAAGGAGGGCGTGCAGGGGTTTGGCTCTTCCCACTGGTGATATCTGATGTTTCCCTGCATGGCTGAGGGTTTGAAGGCAGGTGGATTTGGCGCAGGCTTGCGAAGCGCTGAGACCTGGGGCTGAAAGACCTGGCTGTGAGCTGCGCCCTGAGCACTTCTGTTCCACAGATAAGTGAGGCCTGAGCATGACCAAAGGAATAAATAATCGAAGATGGAGGTTATTGGCTGTGCTTCAGTCTGGTAAAACTGCTGCAACAGTTGGGGATTAAACTGAATCATAAGCAGCTACCAGGAGCAGGGAATGCTTTCCCCCAGGTCTGCAAATCTAAGCAGCAATAGAAACAGAAATTAATCCTGCTGTTAGCCAAACTGGGAAAGTTTGCATGGAATAAAAAAAGGCTGTAGCATGAATTGCAAATGGGTGCTTAAAACTGGTGTAAATCTTGGTGGTGGCAGAGGGAGAGCTTTCTGGTGGAGCGTCCAGCAGTGTTGGTAGCTGCAGGAAGGCTTGGGAGTGCAGTGCTGGTGCAAGACTGTTCTGTGGAGGCGTTCTGTGAGCCTTCAGTGTGGCGTGGGGTTTCCTTGCTCAGGCTAAAGGGACCTGCATTAAGAACCTGCAAGGGGAAGAAGAGGGGCTGAGCTGCAGTGCAGGCACAGAGCTGGTTCCTCCTGTCCCTGTCCTTCGTGCAGCACACACCGCTCTTGCTGGGGTTCAAAACTCACCCTTGCTCGTTCTTCTGATTCATTTTCTTACATGAAAACTCCCAGATCTGTTTGTCTGTAGCCCAGCGATGCTGGATGTCCCTCCTCAGTGGGAACACAAGTGTGAGTATTGAGATGTGCAAGCACTGCCCCCAGAACTCGCTCACCCTGCGTCTCCTGGCTCTGTGAGATGTGGGTTCCTCGAGGTTCTCACATTTCCCTGCCATTTTTTTTGTTTCATCGTGGCAGGGCAGCAACTTCTGCAGAGCACACTGTCACCTTACTGAAAGACAAATGACATAATGATAGAACTCAGTCTCTGGGGCAGCATATTGCACGCTGCACAAACTGCTGTGGTTTCCATAACTTGCAACCTGCTGCAGGAAACCTCCTTTAGCAGGAGGGTTGGAGCTGGTGATCTGCAGAGGTTCCTTCCAGCCCCTCATGGCTCCTCACAGTGGTTCCTAAGCAAATATCCAAGCGAAGTGATGGGACCTGAGGCTGGCTCTCGCCCCTCTTGTGCACTTTTACGTTTGTCTTTTGAGTGGATCCGAGCCAACGTGATGGTATTGCTGGCAATGTAATGGGGGTGTAAGTGATAGGGGTTACAGCTGAAGGTATAAGTGGATGCTTTGCCATCTGCGAGCTGATAAACCTGGCTATCTGGTCCCCAGCTGGACTAGCAACTGAAATTTGGGGCTCTCTTTTGGGAGTATTCAGCGTGCTGTTCATCTTTGGGAACTACTTCACCGTGTTCCTTAGATGGGTAAAAACAGAGCTTCTCATGAGGGCTGTAAATTAGGCTTTTCTGTGCAGCATGTGTGGGTCTGATGCAACAATGTGGAGCATCTGAGCAGCCTTTGTAGGATGAAACCAAGGTCTTTGTCAGGGACTGAACGGTGAGGTTAGTTACCTTCACTGCATAGTCCTCCATTCCCAGCTCCCGTCCCCATGGCAACCATATAAATACATTTGCACAGACCATAGAAATGCAGCTGCAACAATAATTGACTCAAAATGCCAGATTGCTGTCAATAGCAGTGCGTGTCCCCACTTTCACGGCGATAAATCAGAGCTCCCCAGCACGAGCAGCAATGGAAACGTGACCTCCAGAGGTGGCTCTGCCCCACGAGACTGCAGGGTGAGGACACACAACGCCATTATGAGCCTCGAGTGACTCAACTGAAATCGTTGATGTGGTTTTCAAACCAGTCGTGTTACTTCTTACTCGGCTCTCCTGGGGAGCAGCACGTTCACAGCTGCTTGTTTCGGGCAGGAGAAAACAGCCGTTGGCCTGTGACAAAGAAAATGCAGGTCTGTAGCTCAGGAGCTGCTGGTGGGACAAGAAGGTCTTGCAGCCTCGGTGCTCATTACCTGCGTGTGGCTCCCTTCAAGGGCTTTGCTCTTTTTTTCTGCCCTTTCTGGTCAGCATTTCCAGAATAATCACCAGCTGGGAAGTGCAGGCTGTCACAGCTGAGCGGTGCCTTTGGTGCTGTGACTGGCTGCTTTCCCTAATGCTAAAGAGGGCTGTTAGAAGAGCAGTGAAGGTGGCAGAGGTCTCTTGTTGTCACAGCTTGTCTGGTTTAAAGCTAAATATAGATGAGTTACGGATGAGTCTTGTGCCTTCTGAAGCTGCAGTGGCTGCTGATGTGTGAGATTACTGCTTTTTGTTACAGTGTCTGGTGAAGCTGTAAACCAGGATGTGGAAGAAATGCAGCCGTATCCAGCAGCAGTGTCAGTAGGGGGCTCTTGTTGCTGTGTCTCTTGGCTGCTGCTGCTTTCATGATGTTTACCAAACTGGTCTCGAGTCTTTGCGTGCTCAGAGGTCTCCCTGTATGTGCTCTGGCATATTTGTTAGTGGATGTGGCGTTGTGTGTGTAAAGTATGTGAAGCTGAGAGGTTGTACCTTCAAGGAATTGTGAGGGTTAATAGGTAGAGGTGATGGATGTGTGAGCATGGGGGAAAAAGAAACAATCAGGCGTGAGTTTGTAGCAGCATGGAGAGCTCCTGTGAGCTGCGGTGCTTTGGAAAAAAGGGGGGTCTGCAGAGGGGCTTACAGTCGATGCTGTAAAACACTGAGATCTCCAGATGTAAGTTGGGGCTGCCTGCCAGCGTCAGCTGGGACACCGTGTGGGGTGCAGGACTGTGCTGAGCCCATTGGGGGTGGCTGGGGGAAGCAATGCAGCGCTGTTTCTGAATGGCAAATGAAAACTGGAAGGGCTATAAAAAGATGTGTGGCAGGGGCCAAAGTTGTATTGCTGCACGGAAATTTTTGCTACGTCATCTCCACGTCAGGCTGGCTGATGAAAGCTGTCCCTTCTGAGAGGAAATCCAGATCTGTAGCAGACTGTCAGGCTGGAGATCTCTGCTCCTGGTCAGGCTTTCCTTGGTTAGCAGAATTCTGCAATGCAGCATGAGTAGAAGAGGAGAAACTTTATTGCACAGGAATATTTTGAACTTCTTCCGTATCAGATTGCCAAAGCCTTTCCCTCTTCTAATACGTGGATTCACGTGCTACTACTTGCTTTTCTTTTCAGCTGAACTGAATTCTAGATAGACTTAAAAAAAACCAGAGGTCTTCAATGCCCTTGTGGGGTCTGCTGTCCTGATGCCCTTAAGAGCTGCTCGCACGTGGTGAGGTGAAACTGAAACTGCAAAGCTCACCGGGTGGCAGCTTTTAAGAAGCGATTCCTGGTCCCTTGCTGGGTGTGGGGTTGCTGGTAACACGCTGTGCTGATTCCTTCTAAGCACCGTCTCCTTTCTCACCTAAAGACTCAAACAAGACATGCAGAGGAATTTCTCGAGGTTCTGTGTGGGGTTGCTGAGACAGGAGAACTGGGAAGGAAGGGCAGCGAGGGCAGAGCAGGGTTGTTTGAGGCACGCAAACCAGCACAGCTCTCTGCTGTCCTGAGCCGGGCTGTTTTCCTTGGTATGTGCTGAGCTTTGAGGCTTTGTGTTGCCAGGAAGCAGCGTTTGGCTGGAATTAGAGACAAGATGTGCGGCGTAAGCCAGGTCTGGCTGCAGAGCAGGCCGGTGCCGGCTGTGTTAAACCAGTGCCAGCTCTCAGCAAGCCCGCATCGCACTGCCCGGCGCTGAGCTGCGCTTCAGGCTGTGCTGTACCTGCGCCCTGTGTGGGGAGGCCGAGCTGCACCTCCCGGCAGGGCTGCGTTCCCTGCGGAGGCACGGAGGAGTTCTGAGGTCCGGAGCTCCTCGGGTCGTGTTTGTGTTGGAATTATTCATCCTGCGCTTCGTGTCCGCAGCGCGGCCTACGTTTCCCATCGGCCCCCGCGGCCACGCTTTGTGCCTGCGCGCTCCGCGCAGCGGGAGCTGCGTGCCGAGCGCCCCCTGCCGGCTGGCGGAGCGCGCCGAGCGGCGGCCACCCCGCGGCGGGCGGACAATGGGCGCCGCGCCCCGCCCCCATCCGCACTGCAGCGCCCCCTCCCGCACTGCAGCGCGCGGCGGCGGCTCGGCGGGGCCCCCTGGCTGCGGGCGCGCGGGCGGCGCAGAGCGCGCTGTGACCGCGGGGGGCGCTGCGGTGCGCGCTGCCTCCTCCCCCCCCACCCCCCCGCTCCCTCCCTCCCTCCCTCCGTGCATTCTCCGGTTGAAGGGAGGGGGAGGGCAGAGAAAGCGCCCGGCCGCCATTTTCCGAAGCCGCACCGCCGCCGCCGCGCTCTCCCGGAGCGGGGGGGGAAAGGAAGGAAAGCACCGCAGCGCCCGCACCGCTCGGCGCCGGGTCCGCCCCGCAGCCAGCCCGGCGCGCCCCGAGCCGGGGGTGGGGGGGCCGTGTCGCGTGTCCCCCCCCACCCCCCCACACCCCGCGGCACCGCCGGTTCCCAGCGCGGAGCGCGGCCGCCGCTCTGCGCCCGCACCGAGGGAGCGGGCCGAGCCCATCCCCCCGCCGCCGCCGCCGCCGGGGCGGACCCGAACGGGCGGGCGGGTGGGCGGGGGGGGCGCCGGGGCCGGCGGTGCCCGCGGCGGCTGCGGCACCGCACCGCCCCCCCCTTCGTTGCCGCCGCTGCCGGTTTGCAAACTGCGCCCATTTTGCGCGGGGTCGGCCCGCGCCCGCCGCCCGTCACGTGGTAAGTGCCGCTCCGCGCCCGCGCCGCTGCCCCGCGCCTCCCCCGCCGCTGCCCCTTTGTTAGCGCCGCCGCGCCCCGCCGGCACCCGCGGCCCCGCGCCGCCCCCGCCCCAACTTCACCGCCTCCCCCCCGTTCTCGCATTCCCCCCCCCCCGCGGCTCCGCTCCCCGCACGGTGCCGGGCGCCGCCGTCGGGTAAAGTGCGCGGGGGTCACGGCGGGGGAGGGGGGGGCGGCGGCGGCGGGAGGGTGGGGACGTTGGGGGGGTGGGTGAGGGGGGGTTGTGCTCACGTGGTTACTGGGGGGGTTGGGGGGCATCGGCGTGGGGGGGAGGAGGGGTTCCGGGGGGGCGGTGGGGGGGGTAGGAGAAGTTTGTAAAAGTAAACAGAAAAAAAAAAAAAGGGGGGGGGGGAAGAGGAGAAATTGCATAACCGCGGAGCTTGCAACACGCGCCGTGCGGGACGGGGGGGGGGGCCGGGGGGGTCCGCTGCTGACAGCGGTGCGCGGGGCTCCGCGCTGCTCCGCTCCGGGCGCACAATGGCGACGGGCTGCGGGCTCGGGGCTCGGCCGCGTTCCTCTATTTACTTTCCGGCTGTTTGCCCCCCCACATCCCCCTCCCCCACGTCCCGTCCCCCCCCCCTTTATTGTGATCTTTTTCCCCTTGAATGCGGCCCCGGTAATTCCTCCCCCCGGCGGCGCGGGGCAGCTCTGCGCGGCTGTTTACTTCCATCACGGGATCGGCATCGCCGGCTGTGCGATCCCGAGCGGTTCCCTTTGCGGGGCGGGAGGCATGGGGCCGAAATCCTTGAAAAACAGCGCCGTTCCCTCCTCAGATCCCCCAAAGCAGCGCTATTTCTAACCGCCCCCCCCCAGCCCGGGGCTCTGCGCTTTGCCCCCTCCCCGCTAATCCCGTTTGCGTACAGGTGGAGCACAGCGCGGGCTCCGGGCTCGCACCGCCTGTTATGTAAAACGCACTTGAATGACAAAACTGTAGTTTTCCACGGAGCCGGGCAGGACGTGGGAGGAACTGCAGGGCTGTGCGGTGCTCCGAGCCGGACCGTGCGGTGCTGCGTTACATCACAGAACCCCCCCGGGCAGCGGGAGGTGAGCGCCGGGCTGGGGCACAACGCTGCCTTCCGCCTTCTGCCTTTAAACCACATTTATCCTTTTTATAGCCTTTGTTTTCGCGCTGGAGCTCCCGGTTCTCTCCGCTTCGCTGTCCCCTCCTCCTCCTTCTCCTTAATTTTCCCGTAATTCAGTCTTTAATTGAGGAGGCTGAGGATGGAGCCGGGGCTCCGTGGGCTCACGGTGCGGTTTTGGCGCGGAGGAGCTGCTGTGAGCTGCCGGGCGCGCAGCTGCGCAGGGCTTAATGGAGAGATCTGCTGCAGGAGCAGCGAATTGTGGAGCTCGGCGCTGCTGCCGGAGCCGATTTGTGATGATTGAGCAATGAGGATGACTTGTGTTCCCTCTCCTGAAATGATACGGCGGCGGATGACCACGCAGATGAGGCTGCGTTGCTTTCTGGTGTTTTTATTTTGTGTGTTTTGAAAGGCTGCGTTGGAGTCCCCATCGTCCCCCAGAGCTCATCTGGTAACCGGAGAGCGGCTGAAATCCTGACATCACCAAAACCTGCAGGGGGGGGGGAAAGCGGGGGGGAACCGAGCGGCTCTCCGACCAAAGTCACTTCCTTTTGCCCTGTTTATAACTGTTATTTCTATGAGCACAACTGCCATTATCTCATGGAGGCTCCGAACAAAAGAATGTCTCTGGAGTTTGGGCACTCCACCCTCCTCCTGCTCAGTGCTGCGGCCGCCGCAGCCTCCGAGGGCTCCTCCAGGCAGGGTAGGAGATAAGGCTGAGGGCCGCCAAAGAGAAGGGTGAGGGCTCAGCGGGGGTCAGAACTCTCATAGCGTATCGATGCTGTTGTTTAGCTTTTTCTGATGGATTCTGAGCCAGCTGAGGTATAAATGGGAGCTCAGTTGGGTGGAAGCGGCCCAGGTGGGACTTGGTGCGTGTTGTGTGCTTGGAGCATTGCAGTTCTGCTGCTCGGCGTTGGGCAGCTCAGGTGAGCCGAGCAGCACCGTTGCCTCTGCAGCATTTTGTAACTACCACAGCCCTGCTCAGAACTTCCAGGAATACAACGTCTGTCTGGAAGGAGAAACAGAAATGGTGTGGAATCGCCGCCTGGTTTTCCCACCATGCAAGGGGCGCCTCTGAGGATGCAGCTTTCCGTAACAAATAGTTTACAGGGGATGGAGGCTTTCTGCTGCTTCTCATCTGGGCGCAGAGCTGTCACGCTGTGAGTGCTGCTGCTCCAGCACTGCAGTAAACATAATGCCATTAAACCCTGTGCCTTCCTGGGCCCGGGTTCAGCTGTGGGTAAATCCACGAGCGAGTTGGGAAACAGATGCCTCGTTTCCCTTGTTGCTGATGGCTGCTCACCTCTTGTTTCCAGATGGAGAAATGGGCTGCGCTCGTGGCCACGAGGGCTTTGTTTTGGGAGTGGCTGTCAGCACCGTTTGAGTTTTGGGGTGGAACGGTGCAGTTTGGCTGATGAAATGGAGAGGTAACTGCATCTGAAGGGAGGGATGCGGAGTTGCATTCAGCACAGGCAGGCCGTGGTGCCTGGTGGTGTTCAGGCT
The DNA here is from genome assembly GCF_026119805.1 of Tympanuchus pallidicinctus. NCBI lineage: Eukaryota > Metazoa > Chordata > Aves > Galliformes > Phasianidae > Tympanuchus > Tympanuchus pallidicinctus. The sequence continues at coordinate 114,626 of NW_026294755.1, read as the reverse complement.
TCTACAAACTTTGCAAAGTAGAAAGCCGGGGTGTTTTTTGAAAATCCCAACTATTTAAAAAGAGAGAAAAAAGTTCAATTGAAATCTATGGCATTCAGAGCTCGTTTGTGTGTATTTTTTGACCTCGGAGACGTGAGCAGAAGGACCTTAGAGAGACTTCCCATCTGCAGCTCTATCCAACCTCGCAGTCTCCGCTCTGAGATCTTTCTGACTTCCTGCTGAGGGCTGCAGTGATGGGAGGAGCTGTGTAGGCTGCCTTGCCCTGAATGAGAAGCAGCAAACGCTTGGGGCTGTACTTGTGCCCCATAAGAAGGAACTTGTGCTGTGTGTCAGCAGCATCTCCAGCAAGCAGCTCCATTCAGGGCTTCGTAGCATCTCAGTTTCGCTGCTGCACGGTGGTCCTTGCAGGCAGTTCTGTGCCCTGAGATCTGGGCAGCAATGAAAGCTGAGACCTGCGGCGAAGCATCCCAGAGAACTCCATCTGAAATGAGGTGTTTGTGGAGGCTGCCCTGCCAGTTTGGGCTGATGGAGCACCTGGAGGTGCTCAGAGCCTGGGACTGGTGCTGGTCTTGCAGGGTTGGGGCACAGCAGGGCCACTGGCCAGTGTGGCCATGGAGTTTTGGTAAGAACATTTGCCTGCCTTTGAGTAAAGGTGCCTGGAATAGCAGCCGGCGAATGGAAGTGCATCTTTAAAATGAAGAGGCAATTGTGTTTTTTTGTTTAACTTGCTCTCAGAGCCCTGAGTTCAGGTTTTCATATTTCCTGGGCAGTCTGCCCAGATTACACGAAAGAAAAACAAAATCTCTCTGATACCAGCTGTGGGGGGAGACCCAGATTTCATAATTAAAGCTTGTTTTTGGTCTTTGGGAGTGCTGTCACACTGCTGCTTTCTGCAGACGTCCCATTATTTTCTTATACCGTGCTGCTGTTTATTTGACTGTAGCAGGCAACTTTGCTTGGAAGCACAACTCAAAAGCAGTGAGTGTTTTATCTCCAGGTGCTTTATTTACCTGCTGAAGCTGTTCTTGCTTGTGATTATTTGACTTTCCAGGCTTCTGATTGGGGAGATGGCAGCCAACCTTGCTTTGTGGCTTTTGCTTTTTTTTGTTTTCTTTATGACATCAGACGGATGAAACCTTTTCTGCCTCCAATTATGCAATCGATGGGTTTTATTTCTATCCAATAAGGTTTGGATGTAATGCATCATTGGAGGAAGAAACTTTGGGTCACTTTTTGAAGTCGCCAGAAAACCCCGCAGCTTTTGTGGGCCAGCAAGGGAAAAGCAGCAGCTTCTAGTTTGGTCTGGAGGGCTTTTGATTGGGAGCAAGGGCTGCAGAAGAGGACGGTAGGTGCTGATGTCTCATGGATGCACATTTTAGACGCAGGAGATGTTTCTGTGCATGGGGTGTCAGCTTGGGTTGTTGGGTCCCTGCGTTTCTGTGGGCTCAGATGGCATCTTCCAGTGTCAGAATGAGGTGTAGTGAGGGTTTTATTCCCTTTCCTTCTCCCCATTCCTGGCACAAGGCGCAGGAACAGGAGGTGTTGCTCAGTGGCTTTGGATGGAGACGTGGGGATCTCTCGGTGGGAGCAGTCCCAGCACTGTTGGGCACTTGATGAAACCAGCCTGGAATTTCACATACGGACGTCAGGGGTTGAAACTCGATGGGGAATTCAGCTCTGCAGAAATCCAGGGGACGCAGCTCCAGGAGGAGGCAGACGCCGCTGCTGCTGTGGGCCATGGGGGGAGCGCAGCCCACGGGCTGCAGGCTGGGGGTTTCCTGCCTGCACGGAGGTCCCCAGTGCTGCTGTTCCCATTGCTGGCGGCTCTCCTGGTCTCCCTGTGAGCCTCCTGTGCCCAGTCCTTTCTCCTGAAACTCCTCTCACAGAGAACAACAACTTCCCACGTTCTCTCCAGGCCCGCGTCCCGAGGGTTTGCGCACCGTCAAAGCCGGTTCTCCTTTTGGGGCTTAGCTCTAAAACCAAGTTCCAGAAGCAGATGGTCTCTAAGTCGGTGTGTCAGAGGAGGGCTGTTGTGGGGCATCGTGACCTGGTGGCTGCTGGGGAGGGCAGTGTGACTGTGTGTGAGGACCAGCCCTCCTCCTGCCTCTCCAAACGGCCCAGCATTGCCTCTGTGCTTTGCTCTGCTTGCAGAGGGTGATGGTGGGAAACACAGCATCAGTGGAGGTGAAGGTGATGTGGCTCTGTGGCTGAGGACAGCTGTCCCAGGGCTCTGCTCCCTCGGTGGCCGTGTGGGGCTCCTGAGGAAGCGAGGGCAGCCAGGCGAGCTGCCATTCCCCTGCTTCGAGCTGCTTGCTGGAGCCTTTCATCTTCCCTCGGTTAATTAATGCTAACTGCTTTGGCAGTGCTCTAGTTTTAAATGAAAAATAATAATGATAAAATAAAAACTCAGTGATGCGCTGGTGGATTTTGGGGGATGTTGTGGTGAGCTCCAGCTGCCCCATTTCTGGGGGGATGTGTGCAGTGGGACCGGAGGCTTCTGCTGCAGGACCCACAGTGGTCCCAATTCTCGCCCCTGGGGTGGGGGGTGCAGGGAAAGGGACCTGCAGGGTGGGCTCACCAGTCCTGTTGGAGGCCCAGGGCACACAGGAGGTTCAGAACAGTCAGGTTGTTCTTAGAATGATGGTCAGAACTCTTGGAAAGCTCTCCGAGTCCCCCAGGCTGTGTCCACACCAATGACCTGTTCCTCTGTTCCTTCTCCCTGTGCCCACCTCCCCTCAGTCCTCAATGGAAATTCCTGGTGCTTTGAATGGGGGATTTAATAGCAAACGCCTCACTCTGCTGATATCCTTTCCCCCAAAGCCTGGTCCCAAATGATCGTTAGTGTTTCTTCCAAGGTCTGTTGGTAATTCAGTGCTGCCTAGCGCACAGTTTCCAAGGACTTCAGTGAAACGAATATACACGCAGTGCCTTTTGGAGGTCATCTTTCAGCTACCAGAACAAAAACTTACTAAGGGAGCCTTTCCAGGCTTCGGAATTACAAATGCTGTCCACAACACAGCGAGTGCAGGGAGGACTGCGCTGCCTTAGTGGGAGGGCTTTCTTTTTAAAGCGGCTTGCTCACCCAGAGGAAGAGGCAGCACGAAAGTTTTGCCTTCCGTTTTCTACTTCTCTTAATGCAGCTGAAGTTGATGACCTACAAATTCGCTCCGGAGCGCTTTTCAGACTCAGTGAAGTGGCTGTGCTGGGGAGGATGGCTGTGCTGTGCACCAGGCAGGGTTGCCGTGCTGTTTGGCTGTGGGTGTTTCCTAAGCCGCTCTCCCTATCTTGCCTTGTCATGGTGGCAAAGAGCAACCATCCAGGACCTTCCTTTGCAGGGCAGGGCGACGTGGAAGCGACACTCCCAGCGTGTGTGCTTTGGTAGGACGCTGAAGTGGGGAAGTCCTTTATTCTGCTGCTCTTTTTTTCCCTCCTGTCCCAAGGGCGTTTTAGCTACAAGTGGAAAGTTCCCTGCAGGTTCCTCTTTGCTTTCTGCTCTGATGAGTTACTGCCATTCTTTATTTATGGGCCCAAGTGACGGTGTAAAAAGTATTTTCAGTGCAATGGCTGTTAAATTTTTAAGGTATGCAGTGTTCTTGTTCAGAGAGGGTAAGGTGTGTTGATGGCCAAGCAGGCAAGGTTCTGTTGGAAGGGGCTTCAAGGCCTCATCTACACCTGGCATCTCTGTTGCTGTTACAAAAGCTTCAGATCGTTGTTTATCAGTTCCTCTGAGCGTATCCTTTCTCCCCCATCTTCTCTGCCTGTGTCACGTATCGGTGGGCTGGGCAGCTGGAAGAGGTCTGAGATGTGGACCTGGTGAGTCTTAGCAGCGTATCTGCAAGTGATTTCATCTCTGCTGGTCTTTCTTTGGGAGACAGAGCCAGGTTTGTGTGATGGAGAATTGGGCTTCTCTTGAGTTGCTCAGATCTGACTTGAGAGCAGCGTTCAGATCCCACTTGCAGGAGGACAGTGCCCATCTCCCAAGATTTGGAGGCCCGAGAGGAGGAGGATGGAGAGGGCAGAGAAGCGGATTGGGATTTAAGCGTGGTTCTGTTGGCTGGCTTAGGTACCTGCTGACTCTGGGGAGCAGCCCTGGTGCAGCCGAATGAGGCCCAAACCAAACCTAACTGCTAAGTTTTGCTCATTCACCATCTTTAAACTTTAGGTAGCCCTCACTTATCCTATAAAATGCTGTGTTAATTTGGTCATTGGGGTGCGTTAATGAGCAGCTACAACAAGCTTATGCAAATTTATGTGAAGTTAGAGGATTGGCATATCAGGCAAGGCATCAGTGCAGTTCCTTATTGTTAAATTGACATTGGAATAGCTTGTGGAAGTACTGCTCAACTTCTGCAGCACAAGGAGAATGAAGGGAGTGCTGTACTGACAGAAAAGCCTGTCCTGTGGGTGATGTGAATGCTGTTTGAGCAGAAACAAGAAGGCATTTAAGGGGCTGTCACTCCTTGGTGACAAAGAAAGTAGGTAAATGACCAGGAACTTGCTGTCCAAAGGAAAAAAAAATTGGAGTGTATGTGAATGAAGTGTCTTTGGTCGTTTTTCGTAACTGATTTGATGCCTTTCTGTTATGGTCAGTGCAGAACTGCTCTGTCATGGTGTGAGTTAATCTTTATCCACCCCTTTTGAAAGAGAAATAGGAACAGCTAACACTGGAAATCACCTGGCCTGCTCGGAAATGAACTTCTGGGAAAGTAGGCTTCATGCACACCGGGGAGCTGAGTTCCCTGACATCCTTCAGTGGGTTTGCCAGAGGATGTGGAGTTGTGGGGTTTCTTTAGCCGCTGGGAGTTGGAGCAGATGGAGTTTTGTTCCCTTCAAGGCCTTTCTCTCATGTGTTGCGATTCTCGTTTCTCACTGCTTCCACCTGAGTTGGCAGCAGTCGTAGTGAGGAGTGTTATGCAGACGTAACGCAAGGATTTTAAAGCAGCTGGTGAGCTGTGCAACGGGCGATGGACTGTGGTACTGGGGTGGAACCGGTCCTGAAGGCCTGGAAGGATGTGGGGCTGCTCAGTGGCTGCTCCGGGGGATCCTTGGAACCCCGGTGCCACTTCTGTGTTCGCCTGCCTGGTGGCTCTGCTGGGTGCAGGGCTGCTGGTGGCACGGGGAGGATGCGCTGCACGTGGGAGCATGGGGTCAGCGTATCTCGTTGCTATTGCATTGCTTGCCGTGCTGAGTGCGGAGCTTAACCTTCTCTTTCTCCATCCCTTTCCGCAGGCTGTCCTCGGGAGAGGCAGTGGGAGGCAGTGGAGCTGGCCTCGGCACCGGGAGAGGCTGGACTTCCCGTCTCTCTGTGCTGAATGGCTGCGATGGCGCCCGCTCTCACTGACGCAGCAGCTGAAGCTCACCACATCCGATTCAAGCTGGCTCCCCCGTCCTCCACCTTGTCGCCTGGCAGTGCCGAGAGCAACGGCAACGCCAACAACATCCTCCTGGCTGCCAACGGCACCAAAAGGAAAGCCATTGCTCCGGAGGATCCCAGTTTAGATTTCCGAAACAACCCCACGAAGGAAGAGCTGGGCAAGCTGCAGCCACTAGTGGCCTCTTATCTCTGCTCGGATGTAACATCTGTCTCTTCAAAAGAGCCTCTGAAGCTGCAAGGAGTCTTCAACAAGCAGACAGTCCTTAAATCTCACTCTCTCTTATCTCAGTCCTTCTTGAAAACGAGTGATCTGTTGGGGAGGCAACCGGTGTTGGAATTTACTTTGGAGAATCTAAAAACAATGAGTACTAATAGCCAGCCACCTCTCCCACAAGCGCCTGTGAACGGCTTGGCCAAGAAATTGGCCAAAAGTACCAATTCAGACCATGAAAACTCTAGTGCTCTGAACGGTGGGAAGTGTGCTTCTCCTGCTGCTGCCCTCCAGGGCGTTGACTATAATGCAGGAGGTTCTGAATTGGGGGACTTGAAGGCCGGGTTGACCAATTGCACTCTTCCACACAGAAGCCTTGATGCGGAACGCACGACTCCTTTTAGCAATAATAGCACTGCAAACAAATCTTCCCTTAATTCCACGGAGCAGCAGCAGGTGCTGGAGGGTGGCAGTGGAGAGACGAGGTTGCCTGGGGTTGGCAGTCACTCGGAATTTGGGAGCGGTAAGTTGGAGGAGCAGAAACCTTCTCTGTCGGCCGGCCATCACAGCGCCCTCGACTCCGAGATGAGGACGAGGGCATTGCTGAGAAGGCAGGCAGACATTGAGAACCGAGCTCGAAGGCTGCAGAAACGTTTGCAGGTGGTGCAGGCGAAGCAGGTGGAGAGACACATCCAGCAGCAGTTGGGCGGCTTCTTGGAGAAAACTCTGAGCAAGCTTCCGACTTTGGACCCTGTGAGGCATCGCAGCCAACTGATGTTGACCAGAAAAGCAGAAGCAGCTTTGAGGAAAGCTGCGAGTGAGACAGTTACTTCGGAAGGCCTGAGCAGCTTCTTGAAGAGCGATTCGATATCGGAAGAACTGGAGAGATTCACAGCCAGTGGCATGGCCAACTTGAGATCCAGCGAGCAGGCGTTCGACTCGGATGTCACTGACAGCAGCTCAGGAGGCGAGTCTGACGTCGAGGAGGAGGAACTGACCAAAGCAGATCCAGAGCAGCCCCACATACCTCTGTGAGTAGCAGTCGTGCTTTGCTTCCTTCTGGCAGAGTGAGCTGAGAGGTGGCAGGTAGAAAACCTGGGTGTTACAGGGATGTGTTTCGATTGAAGCAGGAAAGGTTAAAACTGGCGCGGTGTGACTTGTGGCTGCTCCCTAGTTCAGCTCTGAGGATGTTCTTCATGCCCCCAGTTGTGTTCTAGCAGAGCAGTCCTGGACACGCTGCCTGCAGCAGCTGGAGCAGCAGACCCAAAATGCTGTAAGCAGTTGTGTCTGGTTGCTTGCTGGTGCATTGGACCTGTCCCCTGAAACCTTTGTCTCTTCACAGTGGGAACCTTTGTTGCAAACCAAAGCAGAGTTCTGTTTTGTTTTGTGTTTTGTTCAACTGGTTGGGGGAGAGAAAAGTCTCTGCAAGGGTTTGGTCTGGTGGAATTGTGAAGTGAGTGTGGCATCTTCATTTCTGAGAGGTTACTGGTGGGAACCTTCTTATTTGTGAGTGGCATTAAATGCTGACAGCAGCCTAATGTGGTGTTAACTGGATGCTGTTTGCATAAGTATTAGCTGTGAGTTTGTGTGTGTGGAGGAGGGAAATCATCATCAAGGAGAGAGGCCTTGACAGGTCAAGGAACAGGAGAAATTCTTCCAAAGAAAAGCATTTTTCCCTGGGAGAGCTTATCAAAGTTGTCAGAGCAGATCTCTGCAAAGGCCGTGCTCTGTTTCGGCTGTGTGAAATGCTGCTTGCAGCTGTGCTCAGCCTGTGGAGAATGGCTGCCACTGACTGTAAGCTCTGCAGCCCAAATGGGCCTCTCTGGAACGGGGCCTTATTGGCACCCCCCCCATTGGGGGTTTGCTCAGATCTCTATGGAGGATTGGATGCATTCTGATACCTGTTGTCCAAAGCGATGCTTGTGCTTGGTCTGTACTGTGACAAATTCTACTGAGTGATGCAGTGTGTGCTCACTACCTTGAGCATCTCCCCAAAAACCCACTCACGTGGATGAATGCTGATCAACATGATGCATATTACAGCTCTCAAATACTGAATTCTAGCTAAACTTCATTTTGGGTTGTTAGCAATTCATCTGGGATGAATTTCTGTATGGCTTGGGCTTGTGTGTGCTGGTTGGACGTAGGGGCACTCTGCCCTCGTGCTGTTGGAGATGAGTTCAGTAGTGTTACTCCTGCTTTGTAATGCCTGCAAGCTGTTGGGATTAGTAGCAAAATGGAGTTTATTACTACTGCAGTTACTAGAGGCAGCATTTGACAAAGTTCTGTGTCCAAGATAATATTAAATTTCCTATATTATGGGCTCGTGTGTTGTCTAGCAAAGTGAAATTTCCTTGCCACTCATCCTAATCCCAAGTGGAAGCGTGGTATTCAGAGACATGATGCGTGAAATCCTGTGCTGACTTCTCTGCCCTCTGTGTTAGTCATGCCTGTGCGTTCCCCAGCCCTCTTTAAAAGCCAAAGATTTTAAAGCCAATAAAGAGTGCTCCTTCTGCTGTGTGCGGTGTCACAAGCTGCTGTGTGTGCCTGCTGGCACCCAGGGCAGGCCCCCCAACCTCCTTCCAAGTTGGTGCCCGTGGGTGTTCAGCATTTGCCTTTGCAGCGTCGACTGTTGGCACGAGCGCTTTGACGTTGGGTCTCGGGAGCCCCGGTGCTCTTGGGGCTCGATGCACATTTGTGCTTGTGACTGGAACTCGTGGAGTCAGCCCTGGGAGCTGGTGCATCCCAGCACATCTAAATAGCCTTCTTCTCAATCAGTCGTATGAGCTGGGAGACAGGAAGGGGAAAGGCTGACTTTTCCACTGGGAAGCTGCCTTGGGCAGCTCCTGGGATGTACAGAAGCATTGTTCCACGTTTGTGGGAGTGCAGAAAGCCAAGCCTTGTTGCAGGGATGCTCGAACGCAGCTGGATTTTGCAGCTAGCTGAATTTCCTTATTAGAGGGAAGACTTTTTTGATTGTGTTTATTCATAGTTCCAATAGCAGGCAGTATATCTGGATGGTGCCTAAAAACTTCTGCCTCATCCCTTGGTTCTGTTCCTGGCTGCTCCTTCCTTCCCCCAGGAAACTGGTTGGCTTGGAGCTCCCTAGGCAGAGCAGTGCTGTGAGTGCTGCCCTGCAGCCTGCTTGCAATAAGTGACTGCATTTCCTGTGGGATCCAAGTAGAAGCATGCAAAAGAAACAAAGACCTGTTTACATCAAGCTTAGATAAGAGCTGACCTTTGAGTTTTTCTGGCACGGTGGCATTCCAGAAACGGCATCTGGTCAAGGACAGACGTGAAGCATTTGTCCTGCTGTGTCCTGCCTGCTCCTGCCCGTGGAGCAGGGATTGCATCCTTCCAGCAGAACTCAGGAGGTCCTTTGGAGCGCTCCCAGAGCTGCTGCCTGGGAAGGTGCTGTCACTGAGGCAGATAACCAGGCCGTCGTGTAATGCATAAACAAAGCAGGGAGGTATTCGTTACACCTTTTTTGGGAAGCCCTGCCAGCCCTGGGCTTGGTTTAATAAGGCACTCTGGAGTCTCACGCAGCTAATGCAGAAAGAAAGGGCGTGCAGGTTGGGTTGCTTCACAGTGCATTTACACTGAGGTGGATGGGGACCACCGCACGGTTTCATTTGCTCCCGGATTAATGATCCACAACCACGTGTGTCCGTAGCAGCTGCCTTCCTCAGGCTGGTTTCTTTGTGTTGCATTTGGCTGTGGATGAGTTTCATCAGAACTCTGCAGCTATTTCTGGCTGATGAGTTACCTGCGTCAGGCAGCCCTGTGCTCATCAGCTGGGAAGCGATCGGTGAGTTACCCTTGCAATCTCCAACCTGGGGCTGAGATTCACAGAAAATATTCCTGAAGGATGGAAGGAAGTCCTGGATGGGAGCTTCACTTATTTAGTTCAGACCTCTCACCTGGCGGTTGCATCAAGCTGCCTGGGGCGAGCTGAGGGCTTCACTGACCAATTGCCAGCAGCTCTGCAGGCTCAGGCAGTGCCCTGGGTGCAGCCTGGTGGTTGCAGTGCCTGCAGTCAGGATGCTGGAGCAGGGCTTTGTAATTATCCCGTGTCATAGTGGGAAATCCGAGCGCCTTCTGCACTGCAGTGTTGCAGTGAATCACTGCACGGCTGGTGTGCTGGCTCCTCCCTGTGCTGCCTGGCTGGGCTTGGAGGTAAGGAAGGAGTTTTGCTCCTGGGCATGGCACCCATTGGTGGCTGTGACCGGTGCATCAGTTGGCTGAGCAATCAGAATTCTGAAATTCTGGTTTTTCTCCCTTCCTTTTGTTTTCCACGTGTGAGTGAGACAAGGTGGCCCCTATGGCCAGGCCTGTAAATAACACCTCTGTGAGAGTGGCAGGGGGCAGATCCTGTGCTGCACACTGAGGAAGCTTTCCCTGTGGATCACCGACGTGTTCTGCTCTCATTTACTTTACTGCTCTCATTACAGTTGTCAGTTCATCTCTTCATGACATTTTGTCACTTCCTGGCTCGTGCTGACGTGGTGTGTTTCTTATCCTTGATTTCCAGCTGTGTTTGTAGGTCCTGGCTTCAGCACTGCTCCTCACCCATTTGTGAGCATCTCTGTGTCAGACCTGAATTGCTTGCAATCCCTTCTGCTCAGCAGCGCCGTTGGTTGGGGTGATGCCCCTCAAACGACTTTCACCTGGGGAGGGGGGGAGAGAGCGAGCAAATCCTGAGCTGTGCTTGCTTTGCATGTGAAAGCAGAAGAGCAGAGAGCAGTTCATTGTTCAAAAGCGCTTAATCAGGTATCCAGAGTAAGTAGGACACTCTGCCAGTCCCTGTTGCTTTTAAGAAAAGAGGGCACACGAGAACACTGCTTGGAAAGGATGGTAAGGAAAAATGAGTGTTGTTTCTCGTAGAAATCACGGCTGTGCGCACCTTGTAGAGGTGCAGGGGATGCTGAGCTGCTTGACTTTATCCCAGCTTGGTCCCTGCCGTATGCAGGGTTTGGGTGTCTGCTCAGTGCTCACGTTGCTGCCCGCAGAGCTCATTATGGTAGTGCTGGCTTCCATCCTAAGGGGAGTTTGATGCCTTGGGTTAAATATATCTTTCTGGGCTGAAGTTGTGTCAGAGGGGGAGGTCATAAGCAGAGGGTGCTGGGCTCAGGGGTGGAATGCAGCAGAGCAGCTTCCTTGCAGCATTCTGAGTGCACTGGAGGCATGCTGACCTGCAGGTGCTGCCTGGAGCTCCAGCAGCAATCCTTTGGGGTCTGGCACTACCTGCACGCTTTGTCTCTGCAACCCTGACCCAGCGGGGCAGCGAGGAGGAGTGGGCTCTCCCTCAGATGTGGGTGATGCGTCGGACGGGTTTGAATAAATATTTGTGGACTTTTCATTGGAATAAATCCATCGTGGCATCTGAAGGAGCAGAACAATGTTTGTGAATGCGGACTGGTGTTACAGGACTGGCGTGGCAGCTTGTCTGCTTTCCCAGAGCCTCCTGTGAAGCTGCAGTTAGCATTTGAGCGAGGGGCAGGGGCCCTGTTTGGAGCTGATCTCAACTGCTGAGCTCTGAAGCACCCGTCTGGGGGATGGAGAGCCGACCTGGGTTGTGTTGCACCACAGCTGTAAGCGCAGAGATGCGTTTCTGTCCTCTCTGAAGCCGATCCAAGATGAAAAGTGGCAGCACCTGGCATGAAAAAGTGGAGGAACGGTAAACGTGGGCTTCCTTAAAGAGACCGCAGAGGTGAGCTTTGCAGATGTGCTGCTTCTCCCTGCAAGACTTTGGCTTTCATTATGCAGCAGCGTTGGCTTCTTTCCCCCTCCTTTGTTCTCCCTTCCAGCAGCTCCTTCCAGCCTGGGAAAGCATTTCTCTTTCTTGCCCCCCCCCTCCCCCAACTTTTCCACCCTGGCTGAGAGCATCTCCTTCCCAAGGCTTGGAGAGCTGCGTGGCTCTGCTGGGCCATCCTTGGAGACAGAGCTTAGACCAGATGGAACTTCAGCACCAACCCGGCTCTGACTTGTTGTGTTTCTGAATGAAGGGACAGACAGACAGACAGACAGACACGTGCCTTTGCCCGTTTGTGGTCTTAGTGGTTAGCGATTCAGCCAGGAGGCAGAAGCAAGCTGCCGTTGGGTCAGTTGGAGTTGCCTGTCTGGGTCCTGTGCTTGTGCTGGTTCCGTTCTCCAGCCTGAGCTGCAGTTCTGTGCCTTCGCACGACTTTCTGATGTGCTGCTGGGCATCGATGGGATCGAACTGTTTTGCTTGAGTAACATCCAGCTCTTCTTTCCGCCCTGACCTTCTCTGTGGTGAGGTTGCCTTTTGGACGAGCTATTTACAGGAGATACCTGGCACAGGCTTCACGTGGCCGCCCAGCACCGCGGGGCTGCCCTGCTTCAAGAGCGTTCATTTCAACTGGGGCAGTTGCAGAGCCGTGCAAGTGCTGAGAGCTTCCATCTGCTGTTGGCCTGTCTCAGGCTGCTGCAAACAGCCGTGTGTGCATTGAGAGCAGCCCTGCTGGGCAGCATTGAGAGCAGCCGTGCTGTGCAGCGTGCTGCAGCAGCTCGTGGCGCTGCTGTGCCTGGGGGGGGGGGGAGGTGGAGGGTGGCTGCATTGAGGCTCGGGAGCTGCCAGGTGAGCACCTTGGCAGATGGCTGCGTGCTTTCCCTCATGTGCAACCATGATGTGGGAGCTGCAATACGAGATGTTCCCTGTGATAATGGTGGCGGAGTTCGGCCGGCGCGCCTCGTGACGCCGCTGCTGGAGTGGATTAATTGGTGCTGTCTTATGAATGGCAGAGCGTGCTCTGTCCTCAAGCACTCCACTCTGTAACATATTTGATCTGCTTTAGAGCTCCAGCTCTGTTAGATGCATGCATCCCCGCAGACTTTGAGCTCTCACGCTTGCACAGAGGACGTCCCTGCAGTTGCAGCACCAAACAGTGCTGTTGGAGCTCTCAGTGTCACTTCACTTCTTGCAGAGCCTCCCAGCACGCTGGGCACACGCTGGGGTTGCCTTGGGAGATGTAACTTCATTGGGCTGCTCGTTTAACGAAACGTTCTGTGTCTTAAAGCAGTGCAGAATCACTGATGCCACAGCAGTGACTTATTGGGCTCAAAATGTTTGGTCACCAAATTAAAAGAGAGGAATAAGGAGCACTGAGGTATCCCTGATGCAGCAGAGCTGTAGGCTTGCATGTGTGACGTTTATTTTGCAGTTTCCATAGTAACACACAATGACGTAGAAAATGTTGCAGGACTTTATTTGTATGAGGCAGGACTTTATTAATGGAGGACTGTGAACCTGGGGGGGGGTGGAAGCCCATTGTTGTGCTGTCATTCACTGTCCAAGGCTGGGCTGAACGTATCTCACATGTGCTTTTTCACCCCAGCCTGCTTGCAGCTGGAGCTTGCTTCCGTCTCTAAGGATACTGGGTTAAATATTTGGAGCTGCCACCCCCGTTGTGTTGGTGGGGTTTTCTGTGAGTTGAGCTGGATTAGAGCTGGGATGGCTCCATTTGGGTGTCTTTGCAGCAGAGGAGCTCATAGGGCTTTACAGGCACTCAGCAGTTAGTGCATTCCCTGGTGGCTGCTATTTAATGACCAATATTGAGCTTTTGCTGCTTCGGGGCTGATGATGTTACACTGCATTACCAAATCCAGTCCACTCTGGAGCAAGAAGCAAGGTCAGGTTTTTTTCTGCTCATTTGTTTTTAGGGGAGAGTTTATAGAAGCCTCAAAAATGGATTCTTGGAGAAAAGAAAGGCCTCAAAGAGGGGAATTTGTGCGTGTGTGCCTAATGAACGTGGGTTTGAGTTGTGTGGTCGCTGCCCAGCTGGGGGTGGAGGGCAGCAAAGGGTTTGGGTGACCTTGCAGGTAAATCGCCTGTAGGAACCCAGCAAGAAATTGCTGGAGTCCAGATTAGCTTAAACATCAATGCATGAACGTCTCACTTCCGTGTGTCTTATCTTTGGCTCTCTGTTATCAAGTTAGTTATTTAATCTTTCAACTGCGTTAGGTATTAAGTCCTCCGAGGCAATGCCTTGTGACGGGAAAGCTGCTGCTGGCCAGGTGGCACGCTGTCCTCTTCTGTCCCTATCAGCAGCTCCCTGCTTTAGTTCTGCCCATTTAGTCCCTTGCAAAGCAGCAGCTCTTTGTGCTGGGATGCTGCAGGAGCTGCTGGCATGCACGTGCCTCTGGGAGCTGCTTCTCGCTGTGCCATGCGAGTAAAGGCACCTTGCGTTGCAGGAAGGGATCAAATATTACAGTGTCAATGCTTTGCATCCTGGTAGCGTTTTCTTTCTTCCCCCCCTCCCCCCCCCCCCCCCCCTTCTCTCCTATTTGTATCTGGGTGGCTGAAGCCCTGTGGCTCTGTGACCCACAGCAACTGGCCTTGGGAGTGCTGGAGGAGGTGAGTGCGTGCCAGGTGGGTGCTGCAGCTGCATTGGCCACAGGTGCCTTTCCTGCACCTGCTGAAAGGGAGCAGTGCAGCTTCTGTGCAGCCCAAGCTGCGATGTGCTGCAGCCCCCTTCCATCCCCTCTGTGCAGAGCTTCTCCTGCCCCACTGCTCCACCTGCCCGCATGCTGTGGTCTGGGTGCCAGGGGATGGCTGCTGGGCTGTAGGTTTCTGTTTTTTGGAACAAAGTGAGCCAGAATAATGGAAAGTGTGAGGTGGCAGTTGCTGAGGACCCAGGCTGAGCTCTTGCTGTGCTGTTGGGGGCAGCTGTGTGTCCCACCGTGCCATGTTCTGCCATGGTAGCGTGGCTTCAGTGCAAATCATAGCTGTGCTCAGTGTGTGGGGTGGTGGCAGATGTGGGGAGGCCAAGGCTCTGTGTGCTTCCAGCTCTGCTACAGCTTGCATCTCACCGGCCAGGAGGAGAAGATTCCTTTTGAGCAACTACTGCCATTTCTAGGCTGGGACAGTAGCACGAATAAAAACCACAACGGTGAAGTCTGCCTATTTTTGTGTGAATCGGAGCCCTGCTCCATGTGACTGCTGCTATTCCAGTGCTGGCTATTTCAGAAAACCAAGACAATCAGCCTTCTGTGGGGCTGAGCTCTGAATGCAGAACGCTTGCAGGGCTGTTGCTCCACGTACGACGTTTTGTGGCGCTGCCTTTTCACCGTGTCCGACTGGAACAAGGGAAGGATTCTGTGCTCCTGCCCTGTCGTGGGCTGCTCTCCTGTCGTGTGCAGCTGATCCTGAATGCCAGAGGGAAGGTGCAGTTTGTGCTGACACAGCAAAAAATAACTTGAAGCAACGGCAGCATCGCTGGGAGGGCTTGCGAGGCTTCAACCGCTTCTATTTCAAGGCAGATAAATCTGATGCAGATTAGTCCTAATTGTCATCACCTGAGTATCATCATTTGACTTTGTGCTGTCAGCATGGGTCAGAGCCTTGCCTTTCAGATGAAATAACTCAACCTGAGGTGTAGGCAGCGGCGTAGAGAAGATCCTCCCTGTGCTGATTCATGTTGTGCCCGAGGGCAGCGCTCCTATGCAGCCTCTGGGTCACCCCCTCCCACCCAAAGCACCTTAACTCCTTGTGGCTTAAACCTGCTTTCATTCAGTCATGCTTGTGGAAAATCTTAACTGAAAGCTTTGGTTGCAGACTCATGTATTAGATCTTAAACTGCTTCACACAGCGTGTAACTTTGCTTTCTTTACAGCTGCTTTTTCAGTGTGCACGAGCAGATCTCTGAGCCTTTAGAGGGTGAAGTTCCATCTGTGTCCAGCTGTGGTGGTGATGAACGCCTTCACCCTTTGCTGGGAATGCTGCCTCTGTCCTGCAGCCCCTCCTGCATTAGAATCATAGAATCACCAAGGTTGAAAAAGACCCACGAGGTTCACCCGGTCCAACCATCCACCTGTCACCAATAGCTCTCACTAAACCACGTCCCTGAGCACAACCCAAACATTCCTTGAACCATTAGCTGTCCTCCTGCACGAGCATCCCCATCTCCTGTGTGTAAGGTGTATCGCTGCTGCTAATTCTCCTTGTTTTGGCTGTTGGAGCGGTGTTTATTTTCAAAACAGTGTCCTCTGGAGGAGCAGAGAGCTCTCATGACCCATCTGAGTTGTCATGGCACAGCACTGCCTTGTCCCTGTGCGTGTGCTGCGACCAGGTGTGCATCAGTTATGTTAAGTGCCTGAAACCCAACGCTGCTGGGCTGGGTACAGGTAAGCCCTGATGGGATTAGCTGCTCTGCAGATGGAGCTGCTTGTTTTGCCTGCTGTGAAGTGAAGGTGAGCTCTGGGACAAAGGCACTCCGTGATAAACCTTAAGGAGAAGCGACTTGATTCACGTCTTCTGGTGGCCATATGGAGAAAAAAAAACTGCTCAGAAACCCCAGTAGTTCTCAGCAGAATGCTGTATGAATTCTCCCCTCCCCGAGGGCAGGAGCTCTGGGTTTGCTGCGCTGGCTGCACTGCGCTCCGCTCCCTGCTCCCATCCTTTGCATGGCACAGCGTGGATCTGAGAGCTTCTGCCCTCAGTGGTGCAGCTCCCAGATCAGGTAGGGGACGAGGGAGACCTGCTGGCACACAGTGCAGATTTCAGGATGAATCCCCAGCACTTGGAGCTGTGATGCTTGCACAAGACGTCAGCGCTGTCGTAGCAATGACGAAGCAGACCCTGCTAATGAGAAGCTAGCTGCTGCTCTGTTACTGGGGGAATCTGCCATAGGAATCCTCTTTATTGTTGTGCTCTGATGTTGTGGCATCCCTCAGACCCGCTTTCATCTCGCTCTCATCTGCCTGCTCACAGCCAGCTGCACCCGGAGCTGTGTTAAGGGTTTGCTGTATGGAATTTGAAGCGTTTTCCCCTCCCTTTGGAGCTTGCTGGGGGGATGTTTTCTGCTCTGAGGGCTCTGTTGGAGGCATTGGAGTTCCCAGCAAGTCAGAGTAGTGCTGGTTGGAGCCGGGGGATTTTGGTCCAACAGGAAATACAGGGATGTGTCTGTGCCTGTCCCACTGCCCTTGAGAACTGCTGACCTGGTGCAAATGGAGCATTAATGGAAGTATTGGAGCTCCCCGTGTCTCGCTTCGTTTCTGAGAGTTACTTGTCCAGAAACATCTCTTATTTACGTAGCTGATGCTTGCCTGGACAAAGGAGGTGCTGAGAATTGGTGGTTTTGTCCTTAGTGGGGCTTACATCGTGGCTTTTCACAGCAGTGCCACAGCCCTCAGGGACTGCTTGCATCCCTTTGCGGCCCGTATGGGGCTGAGAGTTGAGCAGCAGCTCCTCCTGCCTCCAAAGGGAACATAAAGAGAGCAAGGAGTGATCACAGATTTTTGTAATTGCCTGTTAGCTCAGTGCTGGCTGGGCTCAGTTTGAGAGTCCTGGCATCGGGCACAAGAGATCGCATGGTGATTTTAAAGGGGAAGTTTCCCTCTGTGCTGAGATCTGTCTCACTGGGGTGGAACATTGCGGGCGGTCCCAGCTGTGTGTGCTGAGCAGCAATGCTGGAGCACTGCGTGGCAGCCCATGGGAAGATGCCTTGTCCCTCCCAAAGCTGGAAACCCTCTGGGTCTGGGGGAGGGAGAGCACAGAACAGTTTAGCCGTTCATCCCACGTGGCCCTTTGGACCCTTGGAGGCGATGCAGCAATCGACTCGCAGTGGATTGCTCTTTGTTTCTGATACAATTACTTTTGTGTTGGCTTCTGTTGTGAAACGCTTGGCTTCAGAGCTCTTGAATGCGTTTGAAAACTTAACCATGTGTTTCAGGCTTTCTTCTGCCATGTCTGACTAACATCAGAGTGGGTCAGAAGAGCACTGTCCTAAAGCAGTGGGGCTCAGGACCAGCCCTGACCTCCCCACCATCACCACTGGTCCCACTCATGCCATGGCCATCAGTCACAGCGCTGTGGGCGGCAGGTTGTAGAATCATATCAATCATAGGATCGTAGAATGGGTTGAAAAGGAGCACAGTGCTCATCCAGTTCCAACCTCCTGCTGTGTGCAGGTCGCCAACCAGCAGCCCAGGCTGCCCAGAGCCACATCCAGCCTGGCCTTGAATGCCTGCAGGGATGGGGCATCCACAGCCTCCTTGGGCAACCTGTGCCAGTGCAATCTCAGTGGAGTGAGGATCTGTGTTCTGTTGTTGTTTTTTGCATGAATGTCTCCAAGTCTTCTTGAGCATTGAGATATGGATGATGGTGGTATTGTAAGCTGTTTCTGTTTGCTGCCTTTGCTTGTCATTGCATGACTGAATGCTGTCACTGCTCAGGTTGTTCACTCTTGTCCTGGCTTCCAGACACGTGAATGCAATGTATTGCTTGTGCATGTAAATAAAGAAAGGAATGTATGGCCTTCTTTTCTGTCAGAAGGTGGAACTCGTGGGGAGAAGTGTCTGTAACCCCATTCACTGCCCCTCTAAAGAACCTCTCCCCCTCAGGTGGAGCTGATGGTTTTCGGAGCAGCTGAGGAGGGCTGTGGTTGTGGTGGGAGCTCTGCCTCTCGTACTGCTCTCAGTGCTGCCAATCCAGGCAGCTGCTAAAAATACCCCATCTTCCAGAAGAATCTCTTCTTGCAAATCGGAGCCTGATATTAAATAACGTTCCGTTGATGGCCTGGGATCTAAATTAAAGAAGCAGGCCAATAAAGAAGGCTAAAAGTTGAGGTGTGAGTGCATGCGTCGCTCCTGCTCGTCCTGCAGCCCTTGCATGGGGTGCAGCAGTCAGACGTGAGAGCAGCCTTTGTCTCACTGCAGAAGCATCGACTGAACCGAATTGAAGGCACCAGGCGAGGGCTGTCCAAGGGAAACAGGTTTCTGGTGGAGCAGCCAACAGTTTGTGCCCTTCTGCCCCTACCTGGGTGGGGGTATGGATATGCAGAGTGCCCAGGGAGGCTGTGAGCAGTAGGGGTGACGTGGCAGGACGATGACTTCTGCTTTGTTCTGTTCTTTAAGGCATTATGGATCATGGGGAACCACCTTCTGGCCTGCAGCAATTCTGTTCTTAGTATGTTCACCACAGTCCTTGTTCCTGGGGTTTCTCCTTCCACCCTGGGCTCTTTGTCTGCTGGTCTGAATGAAGGTGGAGCAGAAGAGCATCCCGTTCCTTCTGAAAACCAGGAGCAGGGCTGGCAGCTCATTGCTTTGCTTTCTCACTGGCTGCCCAGACACGGAGGAAAGCATCTCACACTCACTGAGAGGAGCAGTGAATCCTTGTGTTTAAAAGAGAGTGAATGAATACTTTTTTTTTTCCTTTTTTTTTTTCGTCCATGAAGCATCAAAAGAATTTGTCTGTTCTTTTGCCGGGTTGTGTTAATCATTAACAGCTTAATGAGTTGAAGTGCAGGACCATGTAGGTGTGTAAACAGAGCAGCAAATAGCTGAGACACGGAGGGATGGTTCAGGGTCAGGAATAGGGTGCAGGAAGCGGAGTCCCAGAGAGATGCAGTCACCAGGAGGAGACCTGAAGGCTCTCCTAATTACATTAAGATGTAACTTCATAAAAGCAGGTTTGGGGGAGGGCAGGTAGTGAGCTGCACAGACAGGCAGGTTTGAGAGTTGGATTGTGAGATCTTTGCATGCATGGACTGCTGCTCACAGTGCAGACATCAGGAATACCTCTTTGCATCGGAAATTGGGTCTTGTTCTTTCTCCATACATTTATTGCACAAGGAGGGAAATTACAATGGAATTCCCGTGGCTGCTTTTGTGCTTCAGAATGTGCACAAAGTAGGAAGCGGGATAGTTAGTGGGGTAGGTTTCATGCATGCTGGTTGTGGCTGGTGTTCAGTCCTGCTCTTAGGGCTGCCCTTGGGCGCTGCTCTGTGTTTGGTGTTTGGGGTGGGCGCTTTGTGGCTGCTGGTCAGAAGATGGAACCCATTAATCCCATGCATTGTCTTGCTGTCTGACTTGTCCTTTCCATTCCTGCAGCACTGTGCTGGATCTCGTAGCTCCAATTGTGGGAGCTCTTTGCCTTGCTTTTGACGAGCAAGCACTGCTCCATCTGAGCTCTGTGCAGCGAAAGCACGGAGTGGTTTTATGAGCAGCTTTTAAAGATGAAGCCTGTCAATAAGCAGAAGACAGCCCGTAAGCTTTGCTTCAAGTGGAATTAAGGGGTTGAGAACTCGTATCCAACCAAGCTGACTGCAGAGCCAGCTTGTCTGGGAGTGCGTTCCTGCTGCAGAATAGAGAGCTTGCAGTTCTTTTGTAAGTTCTGGATGTAAATCATGAGTTCTTTGTCTTCTTATGAAGGTCAGAGGAGCCTGGAGCTCTGTGCTGGGGATCCCGAAGAGGAAAGCTTCCCACAAATCACTAACTGCTGTCCTTTCCTCTCCTTAGACCTTACCCTCCTTTCCCCCACCTCCAGAGGCTCTGAGATGTCGTGGCTCTGTGCTTTGAGCCAGGAGGATGCATTGCTTCTGCCTTAAGCAGCTCGAGCTGCACTTGGGATCAGAGTGCCAATGGCCCAGACTTGGGGCTGAGGCTGAGCAGGAGGGCTTGGCACTGGTTTACTTGCAGATATTTCTTGTTTGAAGTAAAGCAGATGTTGGTAACTCTTGACCAAAGCTCGACATTTTGTCTTTTCCGTGGAGAAATAAAGGGGAAAACACTGCTCTGTCTAGAAAACAAAGCTGAAAATCCTCTTGTGTCTTCCCTCGGGGACACGAGTATCTGTGCTGACTGTATGACGGTGTTTATATCAAGCTGAGGAAGAGCAGGAGGCTGTTTGGCTCACAACAAAGCGAGCGTGGTGGCGCTGGGCTGGGCGCAGTGTTGCTGTTCTCCCAGCCCCGTGGCACCGCCTGCGGTTCCGTGGGCCCACGCGGCCGCCTCTGCTGTGCTGGTGGGAGCTCACCCAGTAACAGGTGTCTCTGAAAGCATGTGCTGCTATTTGCTGCTGTTTGCTGCTATTGGCTGCCTGCTGGTGAGGAACAGTGTTCCTTTGTTTGGAGAGAAGGGAAGCCGGCCAAGCTCAGCGCTGCTGCACGCGGTGCCTCGCTGCTCAGAAGTCACGGGCTTCCTAAAGTAACATCACCTGAACTGCAGCTTTCATCTTCCTTTCTGTGATCACTGAGGCACGTCCTGGTTGGGAATGCGTTCTTCTAAAGTTCTGTCTGCTTTGTGAATCTCTCTTGGATCCTTTTCTCGTAGCAGGAGGAGGGAAGAACTTGGGTTTGGGTTTGCTCTGGTGCCCTGTAACAACGCACAGTCTCACTGTTGCTCTTCTTGGCCTCAGCTGCCACCTCTGCCAAATAGCTGTGCTCTGACTTTGGGTGGAAAAGTCATTTGGAGTCTGAACCTCTCTTTGATTGCTGGGAGATGTTAATGGAATCTGTCAGAGCTGGAGTTGATGCAGCTGCTGCACGGATGGATGTGCTGTGCGAACTGATGGTTCACCCATGGCTTTGCTGGGAACCACTGGATCTGGTGCCATCAGTCATTGCAGCACAGCAGGGTTTTGTGTGCGTGGGAATCCGGGGGAGGAGGCGGTCAGCTGGGAGGTGTTTATTGCAGGGCCTTGCAGGCAGAGTTCTTGGAAGGTGTAACAAAACATTGGGCCCCTCTCTCGAGGTTGAGTTTCCACGTGGGGGTTTGTGTGTGTTGTGTCTCCTCTCCATCTCCTGGTTTTTTTTTCCCAACCAGGATGTGCTGCTGCTGGAATTCAGTGCCAACCCGTGTAGTTCTGACAGCCCTTCATTCCTAGAGCCCAAACCTGTAAGGAATTGGCAGCACAGAGCATGTTGTCTGACTGGTGGTAGCTGATCCTCGTCCAGTTACCCTGCAGACAGTGTCCTCAAAAAGGCAAAAATAGATGTAAGAAACCAACAAAGCACGTGGGGAGGAAAGAGGCGACTGATGTGCTGCAGAGGGGAAGCTTAATGGGAGCTTTCTCATCTTATAAGACCACTGAGGATCCACGTGGGAAAGAGACTGTGATATTTGTGTCCTCAGCTTCCCAGGGGCTGTTTTGGAGCACACTGCTTGTATGGTGAGCACCTGAATTAACGTCCTGCTCTTCGTACAGAGCTGTTGTGTCCTTCTCCAGAGCCACCCTTTCCTCCTGCTCAGGAAAATTAGTGTTAGCTTGTCAGTAACTCATGCAGCTGTTGTTTATAGCCTCATTGACTGCTTTTTTTTTGTTGTGATTGCAAATATTTGAACATCCTCCTTGTGCTCATCAGGCTGAGGATGCTGCCCTCCGTTAGTAGCCAAGGCCTGAATTGCAAACTCTGCATTCAGCCGTGTGAAATTTTTGCTGTGAGGTTACCAGAAACCTGTGCTGTGTGCTTGGAGGTGTGCGTTGGGTTGGGTTGGGTGCAGGCAGGAGGCAGGGCTGGATGTCAGGTTGCACTGCTGCCCTGCTCTGTCAGTCAGCATTCAGCTGCAGGAGGGAGCAGGCAGCTCTGTCCCATGCAGTGGAATTTCAGGGGCTGGCAGTTGGCACGGCAGCGTGCAGATAGTGCTGCTTTCTGCTGTTAAATAGAATCCATCACTTGAACAGGTTAATAAACAAAACCATCGGGCACTTGCACACAGCTGTTGCCTCTGGTCTCCCTGGCACCCACAGGTCCTCATGGTGGATCTCCAACTCCACTGTTCTGACTTTCTCAGGGTCCTCCTGTGCCCCAAACCCCCGGGCACTGCCTGAAGGTGGGTTTGTCTGGGAGCTGGGAGGTGTTCAGACAGCTGTGCAGTCCATGGAGTGCCCCCTTGGCTAGGCTTAAGAGACTGTTTTCTGCTTATATTGATGTGCTCCAGCAAAGCTAGCACATCACTCCTTAGCATGTATAATACACAATGGATGGAGCACGAGAGCTGAAGCATGGAGAGGTCCCTGGGTGCTGTCCCTGCACTGTGGTGCAGGTAGTTCTGCCTGTGGCAGATGGTGATTGATGGAGTTCAGTAAGAAACTTTCCCCCTGGTATTGCATTCTGTATTCAGATGTTCACCTGACGAGTGTTGGAAGTGTGTTACAGGGATTCCATGTCTTACTCAGTGTGTTCTCTTCAGGTTTGTGCTCTGACCGCTGTGCTGTTAGACCAGGGTGAGCTGCAGGTTGGTGACATCCATGCTGGAGCTCAGTAGGTGCTGTGTGCATTGCAGGGTGCATTCAGCAGTGCCTCCTGCACAGCACAGCGGCGCCCAGGGGCTGCAGCACGGAGCTCCAGAGCCCTGCTGCCCCACCAGCTGCTTGGCTCTGCGGTCACCATTAGTCAGCAGACAGCCCTGTGCAGCTGGCTGCCGTGGGGCTGCATGGCCGGGGCTTGGCTCTGCTTGCAGTAAGGATGAAGCAAGGCGAGGCAGCACTGCCACACTGCAGCTGTCATTAAAGAAACGCCTTTCCTGCTTTATTAAAAAGCAAAAAGCTTGCCTTCCAACTTCTATTCCCCTCCTACCCTCCTGGCTTGGCGAGCCGTTTGTCCCTCCTGGCGCTTTCTGCCTCCTCCATCCATGCCCTGGGATGGCAGTGCTGCTTTCCTCCCCATCACAAATGCAGTGCAGCAGTGGGAGCTGCCGGTGGGTGCGTGGCTCAGCCCTGCGTGGGCAGCACAGCTCAAGGATGGGAATCGCAGCAGAGATGTGACAGTCACAGCCCAGCCAGGCTGCTGCTTGTTATGAGGAAGGGAAATGCCAAGTCCTAGGGATGCTGTCTTCACTTTGCCTTGTGATGCGCTACAAGATCAGAGGGAAGATAAGCTTTTGATTAAAGAATCATTTCTAGTTCAGAATTTCCATTAAAAAAGCTTGTTCAGGTGCAGGTGGTGGGAGCTGAGCTTAGATGTTCTGTTGCAGCAAACCTTGGCACTGTGGTTCCTATGAAGCTGCTTGGCAAAGCTTGCAAGCTTCCAGAGATCTCGTCTGAACCTCACCCTGAAACGTATCAATATTAAGTACTAACATTAATGTATAGCACGTACTATTTTGGTTACAGCTTTCAGAGCTTGTGAGGCATTTCTCCTCCATTTCTTATGGTTGGAGTGTGTCAGTATGGAGAGTGGAGAAACTCCATAGGCTGAAAAGTTCTTTGAGATCCTACAAGAAAAGTTGGGCTCTCCTCTGCTTTTGAGGACGTTCCGCCACGCAAAGGTTTTATTATTTACCCCATTTTGGGGTCAGAAACTGGGCTGTACAGATCTCTGCACCACGCCTACAAAAAGCAGATATTCGTGCGCTGCAAAAGCAGATATTGGCTGTGCACTGCCAAGCAGAAAGACAAATTCCAAGCAATGCGCTCTGGAAAGGATCCAGGCATTTTAATTTGTGTGTGTGTAATTCTAGTCTCTCTGCCGGAGCCAAGTCTGCTCTCCTTAGACTTGCTGATAGAGCTGAGCACATGCAGTGTTTGTGCAGTGCTCTCAAGATGCGAACACTGACTAACCTGGGAGCTGAGCTTGGACTTGCCTGCAGTGAGCACTGAGTTGGGACTGGGGGCAGGGTGGGCAGGGGCCGCTGTGAGCAGTGCTGCTGTACCCCAAAGTACTGCTGGGCAGAGCAGGGCTGCCCTGTGGGGCTCTGCGTGCTGCCATTGCTGGGATGCACAGCCCTGTGTCCCGTAGTCTCAGTGCTTTTGCTCGTGGGGCATTGTTGCTTCCTTTAGTTCCCTTAGCAGAGCAGGTGGCCTTATTCTTCAGTGCCTTGGCAGGTTTCCTCTTTAGCCTTATTTTAGAGAGCTGAAAGAGGAAGAGGGCAGAGGGTGCGTTCTGAAGCCTTGTTTGCTGCATGCTGTATTCCTGAGCCTGGAATAGTTCCTCCACAATCCTCAGCTGTTTTGAAGCCGTTGTGGTTCCTCGGTCTCAAAGTGGGGAACTTCGTGCTATAATAGAAGGCTGCAAACAGGAGAAGCATTGAGACAGAGAAAGGAGGCTCCAAAGCTTTATTCTCCCAGTGAGCAGATGCGGGAAAGATGCACTGCTGCAATGAGATGATGCTTCTCCTGCTTTCATGTTTGTTTTCAGTAATAACAGCTGAAAACGGGTACAGCCTGTTCTTTTCCTGCTATGTGATATGATGACAGACTTAATTTTTATTTAGTAATAACTGATACATTTAGTTTTTTTTTAATACACTCACAAAGGCTGTTGGTTGGTTCACAGCCCGGGCAGCAGCAGCACAGCTGGGTGCTCGTGCCACTGGCCCTGGTGCAGAGAGGCCCAAGGCAGCTTGCAGTGATGCCAGGCAAGCGTTGGGTGCTTGGATCAAGCAAACTGGAACTGAGAATGAATGGGGTTCTGTGGCATGTTCACTTTTGCAGCATATGTGTGGTTGCTGCCTCCTGAGCAGATGTTGGGGGTTGTCTTCTGCTTCAGGAGAGGAGAAGGGGAAGGAGGGGTCTGCAAACAGAGCTGTGGGACCCCAAGCTTGGGGTCTGCCCAGCTGTGCCCCAGGCAAGGTGAGTGACCTCCCCCTCTGCTGCTGCTTTTGTTTGTTCTGCCCTTTAAAATCACCGTGTGCTGCATTTCCAGTATGTTTACTCTTAGGAAAGTTCAGGTTATGTCATCTCCTTCCTCTCCCGGGGGATATCCTGTGAAAGAGACAACTGCCCCGAGAAGCACTTCCCAGCAAAGCTGTGCTCCTGAAGGTGTTTCCCAGCAGGAGCCTGAACTCACTGCTTGCTGCTGGTGGGGCTGTGCTGGTGGAAACCTGGTTCCATGGGAGCGTGTGCGAGTCCCAGCTGCACGCTGGCTGTAGGGAGAGAGCAGCAGCGTTGGCTGTGTGACTGCTGGTGCTCTGGGGCTGTGTTCACATCAGCTGTGGGGCACTGAGGAAGCAGATTGTCCTGTGAGTTGCAGCTGGGCTGCGTTCGGCTGTTTGCCCCTTGGACTCATTTTGTTGTGGCTGCGGGGATGGGAGGATGAGCGCAGCTGTGGTGCAGCACCAGGGATGCTTATTACAAGCGGCTGCAGGAGGAGATGGTTTTCCACATCTTCTGGTTGCATGTAGCAGTTCTGTGTCAGACACCTGCAGCTTGCAGGACCTCGCACTCTGGTGATGCTCCCATCTGCTTTGCTGGGGTGCTGATTTCAGCAGCAAATCTTCCTCACCTCGGTGGATGGGATGGGTGGGGGGTGATGCAGCACTGAGCTCTGCGCCTTTGGAGGTGGAATTTCGGGGAAACTAAGGTGAAATCCTTGGATTAAAGCCTCCGTGGTGGAGCTGATTCCATGGAGTGACCCAAACCCTTGGCTCAGTCTCCCAGGAATATCAGAGCTGGCACAGCCAAATGTTATGAGCACTATGGGAAGAGAGCGTGGAGAAATGGGTCAGCAGCACTTATTTTCCCCGTATCCTTACATCACAAGGCCTGATGGATCACCGGTGTATGAAGAGCAGAACTCAGCATAGAGGTGCTGAGTGGTCCGTTTACCTGTTTGTGTCACCAGGGCTCCACACAAATAAATCCCAGTGCCGTAATTCCAGCCTGCACTCCTTTGTTTCTGCTAAATACGGACAGAAGCGTGCTCTGTTCTCACTTGCTGCTCGTGCAGTAAGCCATCTTGCTGTCAGTGAAGCCTTACTACTTTTTGTTCCTTCAATCAAGTTTAATTTAGCTTCTCGTTTCTGCAGAGATTACTCAAAGTGCCTCCTGTTCCTGTTCTCCCCTTTCCGTTGCTGATCAGCTGGGATGTGCTTTGTCTGCTGCCAGCCTGAACCGTTCTGATGTCTTAGCAAGGGTTACCTTCAAACAATTAAATATTAAGAAGATCACATATATATTTTTTAACATGTGGAGCTCTAGACTTGGAAGAACAGGAGGAGAAATAGCTGAAATAGTGCAGTGGGGTTGCAGCTGTGCTGTGCTTGGCGCTGCGGTGGCGAAGGGGTGGGTTTGGGTTATGGCAGGAGCTGGGATTCCTGCAGTGCAGGCAGGTCGTGGCCGTCTGGATTTGCACAAAGGTTGTGTGGACACCAGTGGGAGTTCTGGAGGTGGGGGGAGTGTGCCCAGAATTAAGGCTGTCCTTTGGTCTGTCATTAGAAGTGTTCGGGCTCCATTCCATTTTAATGTTGACCCCTCTGACCTGGAGATTCTGGGAGCTGACTTGATGATCTTTAAGATCTTTTCCAACCTGAGCAATTCTATGCTTTTGTGTGGGCTTTGTTTTTTTTCTCCCTCGTTTTATTCCCCAGCATAATGGAAAAGGGACTTTGTTGCTTCACTTCATGTCAGCACCATTGCGCAGGAGGGCGAAACCAAACAGGGATTTCATGGAGGAGTTCCTTGGTTGCTTCTCTCCTGGGTTAGATGCCCTCTCCCTCTTGCCTCTCTTCTCTCACAGCCATCTGCCTTTCATCTGCTTCCTTGTGTCTCTGACCTATTTAAGAAATGCGTTTGCACAACCCTTTATGCAGTGGTGGAGTCCAAGCGTTTGAATTTTGACCAAACTGATTTCCTCCTTGTGGAGTTTGCCCAGCCCACGAGCCGCCCATCAGGACCAGCAGGTGCCTCCGCTCCTCTGTAACGAGTGAGATTGGTTAAACCAGAGAATTTTCCAGCAGCATCAAGGCAGGAAGCAAGGATTGGCCACAGGGCAGGCTGGAGGGTGATGGTTGGGTTGCAGCCTTCATTTGGTGACACTGGAATTCCACGAAGAGGAACTTGATTTCCAAAGCAGTGGACAGTGACTCCTTTGTCCCAGCAATGCCTGTGCAGAAGGGAGCACTGAGGGCTGTCACCAGGCCAGGTTCCTGATCCCACACCTGTTGGCCCTGTGCTATTCTCACATCAGGATTAGGGATGTGCTGCAGCTGCTCTTGGCTCTGGTTTTGCTCTGGAAGCACAAAGCTTTGAGCTCGCACCACTGTGATGAATGCGACTGGGGCTGCTTGGCCATCGTTGTGCTCATCTGCGCGGGGCCAGCGGTGCTCCCATATCTCCCTGTAAGTGTTCCTGGTAAATGGGGAGCCTCACACCCTGCTCAGCTTCCACCAAGCATCTCTGGTGAGAGCATTTCCGAGCTCCAGCCATCTCATGCCTTGTCTGAACCGTTGGGAAACACTTCATGTGATCAGGGCTTGGTGGTGCTGCATGCATAGGGAGAAATGCGGTGTGGTTGGATTTGCTCTGAAAGGCATAGGGGATCTTTGTGCCTTCTGCTAGAGGTGGCAAAGGGGAGGAATGTGGGAGAGGGGTGCAGCACTTTGTGTCCCGTTGGCAGTGGGGGTCGAGCTGTCCTGCTGCTTGGGATCTGGGTGAAGCATCCCCAGGCACTTCCTTCCCAATTGCTTTTTCACTTTTCCCCATGGTGGAACATTGTGCTGGCAGATGTTGGCTGTGAGGGGAGGATTTAGGGAGCTCTCTGAACTTCTTCATCCCCGTTATATGGGACCTTTTAGCAAGAGGGAATTTGGGTCACTGAACTCCTGGCCTGGTGTTGGTGCATGAGCTGCGGGGTCACAGCGGGATGAGAGCTGTTGTGAGGGGGAAGAAGTACTTAAAAATAGTTGAAAAATAAAAATTAAATGAAGAGAACTGCATGCAGGCTGCCGTACATCGGATCACATGCTTTTGTTTTAATGCCAAACCAACACAAATCCCAGACACGAGCTGTCCCCCGTGGGCTGTTCCAGGGGGTGCTGCTGCTGCCTCCCCCCTCTTCCTCGCTCTCCAGAACTGAAATGAAAGCCACAAACTCCCTTCTCAACCTCAGTTTCTTCTTGTGTGCGTGTGTGTAATGCACACATCTTGTTCCAGCACAGGATTGGGCACGAATTGGGAGCCCTCACATCGCTTTGTTCCTTGCTGCTGGCGGCTCTGCCTGGGTTGTGTGCTTGGTCCTGAGCCCAAGGAGCAATTCTGGCATGGGCTAAATTAATTAAAAGAAAGGAAGGTACCAAACTGATGGTTATGGTGGAATTCAGGCTGTGATATTAACTGCAGCTGCCTCTAAAGCAACTTTCTGTCTGTGCTGACGGATACCTGGTGAGTAACAGCTATCAGAATGGTGAGTGCAATTCTGCTGATGGTATGGATGAGGAAAAGATGTCGGAAGTGCAGCTGGGATCAAAAGGCAAAATTGTGATGGAGCAGAGGGTCGGTGGGTCTGGGGCTGTGTCCCCACATGGGTATCACTGTGTGCAGTGCCACTTCTCACCCTTCTTTTTCTCTTCCTTGCTTTTTCACCCGGCCAGTTGGGGGTTTCCTGCTTGGGCCTCAATTCCATCTCTTCTTCTTTATCGTTCACTTCTCTGACTTTGTGAGCTGCTGCCTTTTGGCTTTGTGCACTTGGACTCTGCTCTGTGCTCTTTACCATGTGGACCCCTGCCCCAGTGTGCCCAGGGAGCTGCTCACCCTGGTACCAACACTGGGGATGTAATTAGGTCACAAACAGAAGGAGTGACGTCTAATGAGATGGGAGGTTTGTACTTTACTCTGTGTAAATGGAGGAGTGGTTTGTGATGTGAGCACTCAGGGTGGGGGGGTGGGGGAGTGAGCAGCGCCCTGTGGAGGACGGGGCAAAAAACGAGCAGCGTTTGGTGGGATATTGCCAATATTGGTGCCCTATGGGTGAGTTCTCCAGCAGTTCAGTTTTAAAAGGGCGTTTGGAACACTTTAGAATCACATCATTTATTTCTGGGCTGTTTGGAGCAATCTGGAATGAAAGTTAAAGGTTTGCACGTGCAGACGGGGATGCGCGCGTGTGCTTGAAATAAACTCCTGTCCTAAACTCCTGTCATACACCAACAGATGGTTTGGCTTTTTGTTGGGCCGTGTTACGTTAGGAAAAGCTGTGGCAGAGCTGGGAGGAATGGAAGTGGTTCTGGGGGTGGGGGTTGGGGCTGTTCTGGGGTCCCTCATCACCTGGCTGTGTAGGGTCTGGGCAGAAGCATGGAGGAATGGTGCTGGTAGGAACACGGTGTGTCCTTGAGAGCCTCTGGGCTCAGTAACTCACCCTGCTCACCTCAACCTGCTGGGAGCAGAGGGGCTCCCCTGAGTGTGCAGAGACCTAAAGGAGAATTCACATCTGAAAGCTGAATTTGGGATGCTGATGGAGAGCTGCGATGCTGCGGGATGGGAACCAGGTGCTGTGTGAGCTGTTTGTGCATCCCAACCTGCTTCCAGCCTGCAATGTCAGGGCAGTCCGTGCAAACCCTGGCCTTGTTCTGCAGAGGGATTTGCAGCTTGGATGGCATGCATAGGAATTGCACCGTTTGTCAGCACCGCCAGCCCTCGGCCCTGCAAAAAAGAGCTCTGCAGGCTCATTCAGACTGCTTCCTTCCCTCCTCCAAGGCCTGTGTGCTCTCCCAGGGTTTGAATTACCCCGTACTCTTTTCAGGAAAATAAATAGGGTATCTGTAAGTTTCAACATTAAGGCCTTTGTCAACCCGCAGCGAGCAGCACGGGCCTCCTGTGGATAAAACTATGTTCGGGGGGAGGTCCTTGCTGTACAGTGCATTGAGTCCTGGTGAAGGATGGATGCTCAGCGGCGCTGGGACTGAAGCCCTCTGTCCTGGGGACAGGTGGAGTGGAAGCAATGAGTCAATGAGTCTTTCCTTGACTCCCTGCACTGAGCTGCCTGAGCTGAGCGTGTTTTGCCCTTGTAGCACAGGGCAGCGTGCACCAGAGTGCAGAGGGGAGGATGGTGAGTGCTGCTGCTCTGCGTGCAGCCCTCAGCTTGCTTGCCATGTGCTGCACTCGGTGCTCCTTGCACAGACAAGGCTGGCAGCGATGCTCCATGCAGGCTGAAATATTGGTTCTTAAGCTGTGCTTTGTGGGAAGGTGCAGAGCGACCTGCAGGTTCATTGAGCGTGCTCCTCGGTGGGAAAAGCCGTGTAAAGGAGCCAGGAGTGGCCGAGAGATTTGGGGATGTGGACTTTTTGGTGGCACAGAAAATGGGGCACGTGCTAGCAGGGGGATGTGGCCGATCACAGGGAGATGAGATGGGGTGTTCCCTGAGAAGCCCTCGTTAGTGGCGTTCATTAGTGGCTGCTTGCTCTGCAGGAAGGCTCTTGGACCTGGCTGGAGCTCCGTCCTTCCTTGGAAAGCCACAATGCTCTTTGTGTGCCCCCCGATGTGTTCCTTCAGCCCTTTGGAGCATCTGCAGCGGAAGGGCTTTAATGCAGCCGAACAATGCGGGCTGAGCCTTTCTTCTCCTAATGGGAATCAAATGGGATTTTCACAGCTGGAGCGTGCTGCTCGGGGCAGCTCCGTTACAGCCGGGAGCTCCTCATCCCCGCTCCCTCTGCCCAACAGCAGCACCTGCCCCTGTGCTCAGACCAAACCCTCTGCCATGAAACTTTGCTGCAGGATCCAATTGCTCGTTCCTCGGCTCTTCTGCTCCCAGCGCTGGTTGCTGCCCCGCTCCCTGCCTGACGCCGAGCACAGCCTGACCCCCGTTGGCCTTCTGGCGTCCTCCCCCCCTTTTCTTTCTGTTTCTCTCTGCACTTCTTCACGCTGCCGTACCCATCAGCATTCCTTCAGCCAGGATTGCTTTTCTCCTCTCTCAGATACAGGGCATGCAGGCCGTACTGCTCCTGCTCTGTGCGCCCAGAGAGGGAACTCCTGGCATGGGACCAAGGGAAATAGCACGTCTGCCCCTTCCCTGGGCTAAATGACCTTCAGATGTAACATTGATGGGCAGCTTTGTCCTCGCTCTGCGTGTTTTAGACCAAGGAGGCCACTTTTGGGTGCAGGGAGCCCTGCTTGCACCCTCTGGAGCTGTGCACGTCCCCATCTCCTCTCACTAAACCCCTCTGCTGACCATTCCACCACACCTGCCCCATCTTGGCTCTATTTTGTGCTGATTCCAGCTTGTGCTTTGGCTGGGAATCCTTCTTTCCTTCTACCTGTTTTCCTGTTTTGTTTTGATGTCAACGTGCAGCTCCAAATAATTCTTTTTTTTCTTTTTTTTTTCTTTTTTTTCTCCCAATTCTGGCCTTTGTGCCGAATCAAAAAGCCTGCTGGCTGTGCTGGGCAGTAAGAGAGGAGTGGAAGCGCTTCTGAAGAATGGGTTTTTGTGCTTCGTTCCGTGAGGCTCAGAGCTGTGTTAGGATCACAGAATGGTTTGGGTCGGAAGGGTTCTTAAGATCATCTAGTTCAACCCCCTGCTGTAGGCAGGGACACCATCCAGCCTGGCCCTGAATGCTTCCAAGGAGGGGCATCCACAGCCTTGTTAGGGTTGTATATTTTGAGGCTTGTTTGCCAAACCCTCTCCTTTCTCTCCTGGTGCCCCGATGGACGCATAAGGAGAGGAGGACAGCTCAGGAGCATGGAAATTTCCCACTCTTGGGGGCAGATCCTGCAGCAGCATCAGCGCTTCTCCCGAATCTCGTTTTGCCATTGGGCTGCAGAATGTGTGGAGCTGAACACAGCCAGTCCCTCGGGGCAGGACTGAGCCCTTTGGTCTTATGGCTGCCTAGTGGAAAGGGAAGAGCTGGGAGCTGTGTGTGCTGGGACTCATTGCTTCCCTGGGCGCTGGCACCGAGCGCCGTGCACGGGGTGATGTCCCAGAGCATCATTCCATCCATTCTGCCTTAAGTAAACTTGTGAACAATGAGAAGCACGTCCCAAATAAGTCCTGTTCTGATGCTGTACCCTGTGACTGTCGTTCACCAACCAGAGCCGCCGTCCTGGGCTGGCAATAATTGAACAGAGTTTCTGTCTTACGGAATATTGATTTACTGCGGAGCGTAAAAATATGCGGTGCTCAGCAGAAGGGCCTCACCAATTGTTATGCTCCAGGAACTGCCGCTGCTCAGGAATGTGAAATAAATTTTCCCTTGTAACAATGGCTTCCATTTGCATAAGGCTGCGTTCCCCTCCCCGCAGGGCCGGTGCCACCAGCAGAAGGACTCGGCGCTGCCCCATTTGCACACGCACAAAGGGCTCTGCTGTGGGGTGACGCTTTGCTCCTCGCCCTGAGTGTCTGCTCAGCTGGGTGTTCGGTGGGAGAATTCAAGGCTCCTTTTTTCTCTTGTGAGGAGATGCTTGCGTTGAATGGAGTCGCAATCTTTGCCGTTTCGGGAGCTCGGAGATGCAGGAGGATGGGTTGGGTGCTGGTTGTGCATGGGGTGCTGGCTGTGTCCTCTGCAGTGTGCAGAGCTGTGCCCCGCTGCTCTGCTTGCCATAGGGAGCTGGTTGACAAGGGTACGGTGCTGCTGCCACATCCTGCTGTCTGAGGGAAGAGGCACGACGTACATCTAGATAGACAGCGGTTGTGTTTTCCTGTGCAGTTCAGCCCAGCTGGGGAGGTGGCACTTGTAAGCAAAGCAGCAGCGCTCAGGAAGGGCTGTGCTCAGCAAAAAGGAGCACGCGTTCTTGGAAGAAGTTTGTTGTGAACTGAGCTGTGTTTCATGTGAAGGTTGGTACAATAAGGACGTGTTAAACTACCAGTGAGCTTCCCATTGCAGCCAGAGCAGGCAGTGCCTTGCTCATGAGCTCAGCAGCAGGTGATGTCGTATGGAGGTGATGGTTGTTTTTATAGTTCACCCAATGGCTTCCATCACAGAGCCCGTTACAATTCGGGCTATTTCTGGGGTTTTTCTTGGTGGGAAATTAGCGCTTTGTGTCTTCTAGAGGTGGCAGGTGGAGATGGGTGAAAGCTCAGCCGGAGTGGAGGTTACACTCCTGTGTCTGTGCTGGGAGGGTGCCCTCCTCGGCAGGCATTTGGGGGTGGCACGAGGACAGGACTGCTGAACATCAGGAAACACTTTGATGATGTGTTGGCATGGGCTGCCCAGGGGGTGGGGGGTGGAGGGGTCCCATCTCTGCAGGCGTTCCAAAGCCGTGGGGATGTGGCACTGAGGGTCCGTGGGCACGGTGGGGTTGGACACGGGGGTCTGTCTGAGAGGTCATTCCCAGCCTTGATGGTTCTGTGGCTGTTCAGTTCTCCTTCCCTTGGCATCAGGATCCTTGCCCACCAGCAGAGCTGAGCCCAGCCTGGGTTCCATCCTTGCTGGCACACTGGGGGAGCAGCAGAGATGCTGTTGTGTTGGCAGAACATGTGGACCCTCCTTGGGAATGGATTCTGGAATCCCACCGAGCCTTCTGCCAATGGCTTCAGTGAGGAGAGGAGAGGGGAGGGGAGGGGAAGGGAAGGGAAGGGAAGGGAAGGCTCCAGGAGACTTCACTGTGGCCTTCCAGTACTTGAAGGCAGCGTATAAACAGGAGGGGAACGGCTGTTCTTGAGGGTGGATGGTGATAGGACAAGGGGGAATGGTTTTAAAGTGAGACAGGGGAGGTTTAGGTTGGATATTAGGAGGAAGTTTTTCCCCCAGAGGGTGGTGAGGCACTGGCACAGGTTGCCCAAGGAGGCTGTGGATGCCCCATCCCTGCAGGCATTCAAGGCCAGGCTGGATGTGGCTCTGGGCAGCCTGGGCTGCTGGTTGGTGACCTGCACACAGCAGAGGGTTGGAACTGGATGAGTGCTGTGCTCCTTTGCAACCCAGGCCATTCTATCATTCTGTGAGTATCTCAGGGGCTGCATCCAGCTCTGACCCCAGGCCCCCAGCGGAGCTCTGCACTGCCGTCCCCAGGCCCTGGATGAGCAGTGCCATATCTTGCCCTCAGGGCCCACACTTCCCATTGGGAGGGCTGGGAGCAGCCAGCACGTGGCAGTGACTCAGCACCACCAGCACTGTGCTGAGTCACTGCACACCACTGCTGGCTCTGGGAGGTGCTGAGCTCTGAGATGGGACCAGAACATCTCATCTTCAGCACACAGCCAGCCATCCGGAGGGACAGCGTGCTGGGGATGCTCTGCTGGGGATGCTGTGCTTTCAGGTGCTGCATTCTCTGTGGCTCAGAACCAAAATGAGAAGCACCCGTGGGTGATGTGCAGGGGGTTCCTCCGAATCGCAGCTGAACAAAGCAGTGATGATTTTCAGTTTCCTGAGCTGAGCGCAGTGTTTGTCCCGTTGGTGTGGACATCCTGCACGGGGCATTCCATTTTAAAGGATGACTTCAAGGGATGATTTGGTGCTTAATTTTCCAAGAAACACTTTTTCTGCTAGGAAGGGATTTAGGGAGAAAAAGCACCACAGGAGAGCGGCATGGGGCAGAGGTTTGGCTTGGAGCCCTGCTCTGGAGCACGAGCTGCAGTGGCAGTGCTGCTGCCTGCAGCACAAGAGCTCTGGGTTCTGCCATTGTGACCACAGGCTGTGCAGCCCTGTCCCAGCATCATCCCTGTGCAGGAGTTCAGGCATCATGTAGTGACTTGCCTAGGCCACTTGGCCTCTTTTTTCCTCTCTTTTTTTCTTTTTTTTTCCTTTTTAATGAGCAGTGATGCCAAAACAAACCTTTCATATCCTGAGCGATGGCTGCTGTGCAGGCTTTGCACGGCTGCTGCTCACAGGGAGGGCATTGAGCTGCGCTTGGAGCATTGCAAACCACACGTGGCCCTGAGCAGCGTGGGGCATGGCTGGGTGCAGGGATGGGTTGGATGGAACGGAGCAGCACTGTGCACAGAGGAGCCCATCAGCATCTGTGGGTTCCATCCGCAGGGTGGGGGCAGCTCAACTGAATGAACCGTTCATGTTGGCTCCTTGGCAGGCAGCGGTGTTGTCATCAGCTAACGAGATTGTTCTCCAGAGCTCGTGGGGTTTCTCTTCCTCTCTTGGAGCCGTCATAGGAGAGAAAAAGAAGGCTGCAGGGTGACCTCATTGCAGCCTGCAGTGCCTAAAGGGAGCCTACAAACAGGAGGGGAATCAACTCTTGGAAAGGGGAGACAGCAGGACAAGGGGAAATGGTTTGAAGTTGAGGGAGGGCAGATTGAGGTTGGATGTCAGGGGGAAGTTCTTTACTATGAGAGCGGTGAGGTGCTGGAACAGCTGCCAGAGAGGCTGTGATGCCCCGTCCATCCCTGGAGGTGTTCAAGGCCAGGTTGGATGGGGCCCTGGGCAGCCTGGGCTGGTGTGAAATGTGGAGGTTGGTGGCCCTGCGTGTGGCAGGGGGTTGGAGCTTCAGATCCTTGAGGTCCCTTCCAACCCTGGCCATTCTGTGATGCTGTGAAAGCTTTGGGCAATTTAACTCTGCCCACAGAGCTCACAGTGTGCAGCAGAGCAGGGGGTTGCAAACAGCAGCTGAGCTGGGTGTGTTGCCTTCAGCAGCTGAAGATGGGGAGAATTGGAAAAGTTGGATTTGTGTCATCTGAATTGCACGTGAGCGGAGCGCATGGCTTTTTATCCACCTTCTCCCGGTGAGCTTTGGAGATATTGGCAGTGTTTCACCTCGCTGTCAGGACTGACATTGGAACATCTCAAAAAGCAAGGAGAAAAAGAGGATGGGAAACCACTGCTTCAAATAAGAGTTGGTGTAATTGTGAGATTTCTGTTGGCATCTTGTTAGAGAGCAGTCGTTGTGCCTGCATGGACACGAAGCGGTGCGTTGTGTTCGTGCTGCCAGCCTTTGCCCCGGGGCTGCTGCCCGGTGGTAGGTAACACACGTGCAGAATTAATATGGATAATTGGCCCTTTAATAGAGCTGAGTGTCATATTTGAAACTGCTTTTGTGGTCTGTTGCATCCTCGCTGGGATCTCAGGTGGCCGTGGGAGCCCAGTCCTGACGTGCCTCATTTGCTTGCTGCTGGTGCAGCAAGGTTTGGGCTTGGACTGTGGGTTCCCACAGTCGTGTAGGGATGATCCCTGCTGATCTTCACCCTGCAGCCTTGTTTGAGTGCATCAGCTTGGTTTAAGCTCATATAGGTGGCAGCCGTGTTCCGGAGTGCTTATCTACACAGAGCTTGCACAGCCCTGCAGCACCCGGCTGCTGAGCATGCAGGACCCAGCGCGGCTCACACTGCTGGAATGCACGGACTGAGGTGCTGCTGTGTTCACAGCAGGGCTCTGTGTACGTTACCTGTTCAAAGGATAACTCCATCAGAGCACACACCCCTTCCTGAAGCAGCCAGAACTCACCTGGGGTTCAGTCCCTCCCCATGCTGCAGCGGGCTGCTGTGCTCAGAAGGCAGTGCTTTGAATGCTTTGTGCATTGGGAAGGACTCAGACCCATCCCAAGGACGGGCACTGATGTCACGTGGGAGTTTTTTTTCCCCCCTGCCTTTCTCCGATCGTATTTAACTGCTGCTCTTCCTCCTGTGCTGCATGCACCATCCGGGCACGTGCTGTGACCCCAGCAGGGCAGGTGCTGCCAGCTCAGCAGGTGGGATCAACCCTTCCATCAGCATCATTTGGAAGTCTGCGATGCTTAAAAAGAAGGGATCAGCTTCCCCTGCCCTGGCAGCAGTTGTGGGGCTGCAGTTCCGCTTTGCAAAGTGTTTGGAGAGAGATGAAAATGAAAGGTTTCACACTTTTATTTGTATGATCCAAATGAGTGCTGTTTAACAGAGTGGGCTGGTGCTGTTCAACACACTCAGGTGCTCTGTAAGCTGGCAAAGGGAAGCAAAGGGAAGGCAGAGGTTTGGGAGCTCTCAGCAGCTTTCTGCCTTCCTGCTGCACTGTTCTTGGTCCCCACAGAGCAATGGAAAGGCTGCAGAGCTCTGGTGTAGCGTCCAAAGCTTGGGGAGGACTGATGTTGAGTTTGACCTGCGGCTGGTGGAGTCGAATTGCCTTCAGCTTGTGCAACAGGAGTATGGAAGAAGTCAATTCCTGGAGAAATAATGTGCTCTGGAAAGGCTTGTGCTGAGCCAAGCGCAGCAGGGGGCTCTTCATATGGTGAAATATGCCAGAGAGAAGAGCTCAGGCTGGTGGAGGTCTTACTGAGGCTGGGGAAGCCTGCAGGCTGCTGCAGCGATTGCTTATGGTGGTGGAAATGTGCCTTCATCTGCTGGCACCAAACTGGAGGTGCTGTGCAGGGCACGGGCAGTGGGAATCAGTGGCTTCTGCTTGCACCATGCAGGCGCCGTGCTCTGCATCAGAACCGCTGCAGGGGGATGAGAGGAGGAGAAAAGGGAATTGTTTTGTTCCTGAGTTCTGAGGTGCTGTGCAGTGCTGCATTTGCACGTGCGCGCTGCTGCTGCTGCCTGTGTTGTGGTCTGTGCTTCCTGGGTAGTCTGAGCACTTGTCCAACAAATCAGATGCTCAGGTTGTGTTTCTGTAATACAAGGCTTTCTAATGCAGGAGAGCAGAGCTGTGGATTTACACACACATTACTCTTTGTGTTCCCATCTGCCCTGCAGTTTGGTGACAGTTTGGTGAGGTGCTGTTGTAACAGCTGACCATAAAATGCCATGGTGTGATGCACACAACAGCAAAAGCACATTTATGTTCCTGCTGGGCCACGTTTGGTGCTTGCAGCAGAGAGAAAGCAGGTAGGAAGTCAGCTGAGGGCTGCAGTGTGTGGGTTCCCCGGGCACCCACATGTTTGTGTGCTCTCACCTTCACTTCTCAGCCATGCAGATCAGAGGAGCAGCTCACTCTGTCATATCTGATGGTTTTTCCCAGCTTCTTTGTTTGCTGGGTCAAGCCACCTGATGCAGAAATGATTTGCTGCTGCTTGCTTTCCTTTGCAACAGCTCCTTGCAGGGCGACAGCTTTTGCAAGGCACTGTGAGCTCTCCAAACATGGGTGCCTTGTGAAGCTCACCCCAGTGTGGCCACGCGCTCTGTGCTGGTGTCGGGCTGTATTTCGTGACCAGTGGCTCCTTACAAACATGGTGCAGTTTGGGAAGGAGGGCAGAGGGGTTTTGTTCCCTTCAGAACCTGCAGAAGTGGGTCTGGCTGCAGCCAGGTGGGACCAGAGCTGCTGGTTCAGCTGAGCGTGGAGTAAAACCTTAACGCTCGCATAGGCAGAACTTCAATCATTGGGTACCCAAAGTTGTTTTCCTGTTGCTCTGCAGAGGCATGGCTTCTACAGCACGTCTGTGGCCGGGCTGGTAGTCATTAGCAGTGGCTAGATGGTATCAGTCGTGCCATTCGCCGTGTCGCTTTTGATCTGGCTGTCAGTTCTGCTCGGTTTTCTGTGGGCTGTGTAATTAAAGTCACACTCGGAATCATCCCCCCCTTCCCCTGTCTGTTTTTCCAGGAGACGAAGGGCAGAGTGGAGATGGGCAGCAGACCGTGCAGCCATCGTCAGTCGCTGGAATTGGCTCCAAGCCCACGTCTCAGACCTGGAGTACCGAATCCGGCAGCAGACGGATATTTACAAGCAGATCAGAGCCAATAAGGTGAGCACTGTTGGGATCCGGGGGGTTCTGCCCTTTCTGCCTCTGATGGTTCTCTTCCCATGCAGTGGGGAAGCTGCATGCAAAGCACCACGTGTTTCATGCCCTGCCTGCAGCTCAAGCAGGGTACTGCACAGCTGTGGGTGGCGGGGAGGCTGTTGGGCATGGGCTGAGTGCAGTCCTGTTCCACGGTGACACAAAGAGCAGCTCCTCAATTAAAAGCTTCTCTCTGGGTGCCGAACAGGAATTGCTTTTGCGTGTGTGCTGCACTCCTCCATCGCTCCACTCTTTCTTTCTCTTTGGGAATACCTGAAGATGGGGCTGAGGAACAGCTCGATGAGAGACCTGGGGAGGGAATGGGGCTGTGGAGGAAGCCATCTGCGGATGCTGTCTGATGGCACAGGCTTAAAGCTGAAACAGTGAAAAAAAAAGACTACAAGTGCTGACCTTTATGGCAGGAATTTTGTTTTCAAACTTGCTCTCAGAGTGGGGGAGAGCAGAGAAGGGATGAGGCAGGAATGGTTATCAGGACTTGTTCAGGCGTGCATGTCTGAATGTCAGCCCTCGGAGGGAGGAATGCTGAGGTTGTGGCAGGCAGGATCCTGGTGCTGCATCCATTTACAGACCCTCAGGAATTCAGTCCAGCAGGCTCCCTCCCTAAGATTTATGGTGTTCTGGTGATGGCTGCAGTGGGAAGAAGGGCACAGGCAGGGGAGGAAGGCTGTGGGCCTTTATGCAGCTATGTAGAAGAACAGGTTAAATGGTGAGTGAGGACTGTAAAGAGCAGAGGGGAGAGCATGGCTGTCTGGGTGGAATACAGCATCAGGAGGAGAGAAGGCAGCCTGTGGGAAGCGGGTGTGACATCCATGAATGACCCAGCATCAGAAAGATCCTTCCACCTTGCAGATCCTGCAGGGTGGTTGGGAAGCACAAAACCCCAAATGGCTCAGAATTTATTTGCTAAAAGTTAAGGAGTGGCAGA
The DNA here is from genome assembly GCF_026119805.1 of Tympanuchus pallidicinctus. NCBI lineage: Eukaryota > Metazoa > Chordata > Aves > Galliformes > Phasianidae > Tympanuchus > Tympanuchus pallidicinctus. The sequence continues at coordinate 75,088 of NW_026294755.1, read as the reverse complement.
AAGGAGCAAACTCAGCTGATGAAGGAGGAGATGCGATGCTTTCAGCAGGTCTACATGTGTTGCATGTTTCATCTAAGGTTGCAGTCTCTTGGTTTGAAGGGAGAAGATGACAGTGCTGTGTCAAAGTTAAAAGGTACATCAGATTTCAGATGCTCGGGATCTGGCAGTGGCTGTCCTGCCTGAAAGCAAACAGCAGCAAACAGCCACCATCCTGGCAGGGCTGCAGATCACCTCTTCATCGTGCTGCTGGCATTGAGCTCAAGGGTGCTTGGAAGGTGTGCTCTGGTTTTGTCAGTGGGGTAAGACATGCAGCAGGTAGAGAAGGCGAGAGCATGAATACACACTTCAGTAGTGCAAAGGACCTTTTGGAATGGGCTTCAGTTCCAGCTGTATGAGGGCAGTCGTTGAAGAATGAGGAGACAGGTTGGTTTCTTCATCAACAGAACTCAGCTTTGGTTTCTTTGGCCGAATATAAGGAGGTTAAAATACAGCCTCTGGAGGTGTTCAGAGTCACAGGAGCGCTGATAGCAGAGAGATGTGCTGCAGCTTCCTTGCTTTCTGTTCTGTGTTCAGACCCAGTTCCTCGCTGTCCATGCAGGGTGGCTGAGCTGTGCTGGCTCTGGGAGCAGCACTGGGATGCAGTGGTTTTCCTAGGGGCACTTTTCGGGTGTTTAATTCATCTTAGGCTTCCAGCCTCCCTCATCTCCTGAACACCCTTCTTGGATCTTGGAAAACTACAGGAAACAGTCATTCTGTTTATCCAGAAGCTGGCTGCTTGCTCGTTGCTGGTTGGAGGCCACGTACAGTTGTATTTAGTTTATGAATGATCTGTTTTTAAAGCAGTTATCTCTGGAGGATGAGCTACCAGCATTTTACTGGAAAAGCCACAGATCTCTTGTATGGAAGATGGTGTGAAGGCATGGGATGATCCTTACGGGAGGTGGGATTGGTCCCATCCATGGTTTTGATCAACCATTGCGTGCAGGACTTTGGTTTTGTGGCCTACAGGTTCTCCCAGCTGCACACTGCATGCTGCCTCGTTATGGTGCAGCTCAGATCAGGTGCAGTTATCATGGTTTTGTTATACTTTGTGTTGCTGAGAGAGGAAATAGTCCAAGCTTCACTTGGAGTGAAGCGCAGACAGGACACAGTGTGTTAACCCAGACAATCAGTGCTCTGCCACCAGGCTTTGCCCCACCAGCTTTACAGCTTTGTTTATCAGCACTTATTTTCTTTCTTACTCAATTTTCTGTGTATGACTTTGAAAAATCTGCCCCGAGTTACGATTCTGACCGGGTGATTTTTGGCACCTGCTCAACCTGCTTTGCTCGGAGCTGCAGCAGGTTGCACTGCGCGCTGTTCCAGCAGCCTCTTCCCTCTTCCCTCTCTGGTGGCCCTGCTAGGCAGGGGGGTTGGAACTACATGATCCTTGAGGTCCCTTCCAACCCGGGTGATTCTGTGATTCTGTGATTCTCTCTTTGTTACAGCAAAGCATTGCTCTGCTCTGCTGGGGCTCCAAGAGGAGAGCAACAGAGCAGGGAAGGATGGGATGCTGCGGCTGCCCAGGGTGGCCCTTCTGCCCGTGGCAGCAGTGGGTGCTCGTGGGCTGCAATGTGTGAGCTGGCTTCAGCTGCCTCCGAGTTCAGCTTCGGTGTCAGGGAACTCCGGGCAGCGAGGGATTCGGTTTGGCATCACGTCTGAAGAATGCTGTGGCAATGCAGGCCTCTCTGCGCTGTGGTTTTCCTGTTTGTTTTCTTCCCAAGGCCGATGGATGCGCCGTTGCCCTGCTGGGTCCGAAGGAGCCGCATTTAATCCACGCTCTGTTCCATCTCTTCCAGGGGCTGATTGTCCTCGGTGAAGCAGCACCCCCTGACCCCGCAGCGGATGATGCATCCCGTCCTGTTAGCGCTGATGTGAAGCCGGAGCCCGGCGCAGAGCGGCTGGTGAGTGCAGCAGTGCGTGGAGCGCGGCCCTCCTACCCCCTCCCCAATGGGATTTGTCCTTTGGGAATGCCAACCCGCTGCTCTCCCCTCCCGGTTTACTTTGGGGTTAATAAATGATACGGTTTAAACACCTTTTAGCACGGAGTTCCTTGGGGTACCTTTGTAATATGCATTAGCATTTTACGAAGCTTAAAAATCCTAACTAATCCTTTCCCTCCAGCAAAAGCACCTCAAACTGAGAGCAGCACAATTAGCAAGTGCTTCTGAAGATGTGACTATTAATATCTGCCTGAGCTTTCCCCCTTAGAAAGGGAACTAATGATTTCAGTGAGATGCTCTGGAAGCGATGCCGAGCGCCAGGTATTTATTATTTAATGCAGAAATGTAGGGCACGGAGCAGAGGCGGTTCGGGATGGCTGTGATTACTTTTGATCCTGAGGGACACACGGATGTACTACAGCAGAGGGCTCTGAAGCCATGGTGTGGGATGGGGGGCACAGACCAGGATGCTGCTGGCCTTTCTGGGCCTTTCTGGGCACACTGCTGGCTCACGTGCAGCCAACACCCCCAGGTCCTTTTTCTCCGTGCAGCTTTCCAGTCGCTCTGCCCCAAACCTGCAGCCCTGGATGGGCTTGGAGATCCCTTCCAACCCAGTCATTCCGTGATTCTGCGCTCAGAATTCAGTGCAGATGATACAGAGAGAAAGCTTAACTGAAAACATCCGTATTATCGAACTTGGAGTGTTTTCTCCTCTCCCTGAGCAGCCTGTCAGGAGCGATAATAGCAAATACTGTGAGCTCTGTGATTCGCAGTGGACCACAAGGGGTTATTCCAAGTGAGTGTAATAAAACATCTCCTCGCCTGACGTGGCTTCGAGATGCGTGTTTGGAGCCGAGGTCTTTAATTAGCAGATTAGCTCAGCCCAAACCTCTCGGCGTGGTGCAGAGCAGGAGGGTTTCATGCAGGACTGGGATCAGAGCAGAGCCACGGGGCTGGCACAGCATTACGCAGCGTCTGCCTTCGAGCTGAGATGTCCGTCTGTCACCCCCCTCCTCCCCATCCATGCTTTAACCCCAAAAGCTCTCAGTGAATAATAAGCAGCTGCTGGGACAGCGTGCTCCGATCCTCTGCAGGAATAGCTTGCACCAAGGCATTGGCTGCTGCTGGGAGCTGACCTGTACCTAGGCTGATAACGGGGATGAATAATCAAATTGCAGGGTTAGGAGGAAAATTTCCGTTCTTATCTAAGTCAGGATGTTTATCTGATGGCACTGGTCTGTTTTCAACCTGGAAACGTGCAGATGGAAGAGCTGTGTCCCTTCTGGCTTTGTCCCTACGCATTCTGGACGCTTGCCATACACTTGGGCATCATCTCTGTATGTATAGGATAGAAAATGTCTATGAATTTGGTGCATAGGAGAGAACGGGCTTCTTGGCCACTGCTGTCTGGTTTTGCTGCTCACAGCCATCTTGCTGCTGTTGCTTATTTCCTGCTTGCTCCTTTTTCTCATCCCTTTCCCTGGGACAGAGGCTCTTCAGACAGATTTTTATTACTACAGCCCCAGTGCTGCACAGCTCCCATCTCTTGCAGGTCTTGGGAGCAGCACAAAAGAGAGTCTTGGAATGGCTGAGCTGGAAGGGACCTTAAAGATGGTGTGGTTCCAAGCCTTGCCTTGGGCTGGGCTGCCAAATCACAGAACACCCCAAATTGGAAGGGACCCATAAAGGATCATGGAGTCCAACTCTTAATAAATAGCTGCTGAGCAGTAAGGAGCAGCGTGTGTGCAGAGCCAGCACAGTTACTGTCAAGTAGGTAGAAGTAGCTGGTGCTTGGCACCTTCTTCGAGCTGCTTCTGCCTTGCTGTACGTCTCCTCCTGAAGCAAACCTCCACTTCTCCCTGCTGTGCACGTGGCTGCCTGCTCTGCATCAGGCTGGAGGTGTGAGCAGAGCAGCTGCCCTCGGGCACCCATCCCTGGGGGGCTGTGCCTGGTCAGTCTTGCTCATAGGGGTGGGGTGTTGAGTCACAGCCTCGATCTGCTCACAGCCCAGAGACCATTCCTGTTGCATTAGGCTATCTCTCAGGCTGGAAAGCTGCTTATCGTTTTGGAACTCTTCCCGCTGCTTAGAATGAGTTTCTTCTGTTGTTTTTAAGCTGGGAGAGGTCTGCAGGGCAGAATAAGGGGAGGCAGTGCCTCCTGTCCCATTCCCAGCCCTTCGCCTTCGGGTCTCATCCTCTCCTGAAAAGCTCCTTTGGCCGATGGGAGTCTGGGCTGTGTGTGCTGGGGCTCTGGTCGGTGTGCAGGATGTGGCTGAGGGTCCTGGGAGGAATTAATGCTGCTGGCAGTGAGGGGCAAGGCTTTGCAGAGCGTGTCAGGAGATGCCTGCTCTCTGCTTTGGGAGATGTGGGAGGTGAATAATATTTTTGCCTGAAGATGGAAATGACATGAAGCAGTTCTTGTTGTCTGTTCATTGCTGCTCTCGCTAGTGGGGAGAAGCACCAGAAATTTTTAGTGACAGGTAAGAGATGCTGATGCAGTGTCTTGGTAGGATGTTGCCATGCTCCAGGGGTTTTTGTCTGCAGTAGGTGAAGATCTGAGCCTGCGTTTCTGGGCACATGGGGGGCATTGCTGGGGTGGAGTCACAACAGCCCACCTGGAGGCGTAGTGCTGTGGGTGCTCTGTGCTCCTGGACTCAAATCAGCCAGAAGCCCATGGCTCTCCCACGCGCCCCAGGTGTCCTGAAGGCTTTGGTGGCCTCCAGGCTTGGAAGCAGAAGAGCTCAGACTGGAGCACCCTGGTGGTTGGAGCTCTGCCCTGTGAGCTGCAGAGCTCAGCTCTTGGAGTCACCCTGCTCCATAGGAGCCCCCCATTCAGGTACACCCCGACGTGGTGCGATAGGACCGGCCTGGGATGGTGCTGATAAAGGGATCGATGCTTTCCAGCCCCTCTGCTGCATGTTCCTATCTCAAAAAAAAACCCAACAACCCAGAGGCCGCTCTGGATGAGAAGTTCCTCCTTTAAGGCCTTTCCTGGAGGAGAGAATAAACACCACGTTTCCAAAGAGCTGATGAGTCACACGGTGCCCTCCCACCCCGTGCCTCCAGCAGAGGCTGTGGGTGCTGCCTGGGGCTCACCAGCCCTCAGCCAGAGGGCACAGCTCAGCCTGCAGCTGCAGGCACGGGGCTCCCAGTTGTGCCCAGGGCAGCCCAACGGCCTTGCATCCAGACAGGTGAAACCTCTTATTACTAGAAGCACAGGAAAGCCTGCAGAGTTCCTCAGACAGGCAGCGGGCAGAAGTTCCCTGCTGTCACAGTGGGCTCTTCGCTGGCTGAGTCAGGTCCCTGCTATGCTGGCTGCAACCCTGCGCTGCCGTAGCTCAGTGCCTGTCCTTCTTTGAGCTGAAGAGCCATCGCAGGGGATGTGTTAATAGAAGAGGGGCTGATGTTGCTGGGAAGGAGCGCAGGGTGAGCAGGGGGCTGGTCAGACGTGGGGATTGATAAGTCAGTCCTTTTCTTTTGTCTGTTTTTTATTAGGCACTTGAAATGCACCACCGCCCTTTGCGTGCGCAAAGGGGGAAACCCAGCTAGAGAGAGACTGGCAGAGAGTGCAGGAAGTGCTGCAAGAAAAAATGACGTTTAACCCTGGGGGAGGGGAGGAGAGTGTCTGAGAGCAAAAGGAGCTGCACAGAGGTGCCCGGGGCAGCAGCTTGCTGCACTGTGCTGGCACCAGCTCCATGAGAGCAGCGATGCTACAGGCAGGGCTGCAAAGCCAGCATCTGCTGACAAGCAGTGAGGCAGCCCCCTGCTTCCCCTGCTGCTGCGAGTGGGGCTTCTGCCTTGCTCAGTATTTCAGTGCTGCAGTCGTGCAGGAGCTGCTGCTCATTGAGGTCAGGAGGGTTTGTCTGCTTTTCACACCCCAGGCAGAAGGAGAGGTGTGTGTCTTGCGCTTTGTTCCTACTTGCTTTCTTCAGACAACAAGGTGTTTCCAGCATCAGACAGTTCTGGTTTTATGGAGTTGGCCTCTTCAGGCCCTAAAGCCACAGCCTGTGTGCATTCTAATTGGGAAGATCTTGAGAAGTGCTGCTCGGGCTGTGTGTGCACAGGTATTTGGTTAAAGCACAAACTCAGTTCTGCAGGCCTGTTCCCCTCGCCCCCCACCTTCCCTGCAGCACTGATTGGGGCTGCAGCACAATTGTCAGCCCTGGGAAGCAACCCATGAGCTGTGCAGGTGGTGAGGAGCTTTTCTTTTTGCACTGAGTCCTGCAGTGAGCCTTCCTGCTCTGCAGTGGTTGCCCAAGGGGAGTTGTTCCTCACGTTGGGAGTGCTGTCGTGCACCCGTCCTCCTGCTGGAGCTGCTCCCTCCTGTGTCCTTACCTCTCTGTCTCTTATTGCACACCATCTTCTGGAGCCTTGTCTCAGAGTTGTGCAAGGAAGCCTGAGCAACAGTGCAGAATCCTCAGCTGGAAACTGGAATAAGAAAACTGTGGCTGTTTTGGATTTCCACAAATGAATCTATCATCTCTCTCCTCCTTCCCTAGAGCGTTCCTGGATCCCAGCCCTTGGACAGCTTGGGTCTTTCTGCTGCAAGTACTCCTGAGTCCCATCCCACCAAGCCCTGTGGAGCACCAAGACCCGTCAATGGAGTCATCAACACGTAAGCTGCTTCCCCAGTGCAGATAGAGCTCCATTTTTAGGGCTGCAACCCAAGCCTGTAATGTGCTGTTAGTAACTGGGTGGGTGATGGTATGAATGGTTTCTTTTTTGGAAATAAAGTAATAATTCAGTAGTGAATCGTGCTTGGAAGCAGTGTTGGAGGAGATCTCTTGCTTGAGGTTTTGTGCAGCATTGTTTTTCTGAAAATGGAATTGAACAGAGCTGTGTTTACATGGACAGGCCCTGCAGGCAGTGAGCATGTTCAAAACTGTTTCTTTATGGGTATTTTTAATACATTTGCAAATGGTGTGATCCAGAGATTAGAGCCCTGCTTGCAGGTATTCTGCAGAAAGATCTGCAAACCATTGGCCTGCTTTTCTGGAGGTACAGAGGACCCCACATCCCATCGATTCCATTGGGAACGAGGTTCTCTGCGTTGTTTCTCCAGGTTGCCTTTGCTAAGAAACTCTCAAGGGGCAGGAATACAAACAAGCAAAAGCAATTCTCCTGTGCTGGAGGTGACGTCAGGGTTGAACCATGTGGTGCTTGGAGGTTCTGGCAGTGGCTGCAGAAACGCATGCAGTGCACCTTGGGCAGGACGGTGCAGTGTGGGCACACTGAAATACCTGCTCATGCCTACAGCTGGAGCACTGCAGGCCGTGGCACAGCCCTCTGTGTGCCTGTAGCCTTTCAATGACAGGGCGTCAGGCCACGGGGCTTTGAATGTTTTGCATTTCCAGATGTGAAACCCTTGTAAAATAGGCATGGAAAGGCTCTGTGGATGTGGAGTTGTGCTGGTATTTAGTTGGTGGCGTCATGCATCGGTGCCACAGCAGGGCAGGGATGCTGCATGTGGGCAGCAAGGGGAAGGTTAGCATTGCACTGGGAGGTGTTGGGGGGGTGGTTCCCAAGTGTTGATCAGAAGTTTGCATCTCAGCTTAAGGCTTCGGTCTCAGCTTAAGGCTTGACCCTGCCTGCAGCACCGGGCAGTGATGCTCTCCTCCTTGTTCTCTTCAGTCTTCAGCCTGGCCTGGCAGAACACGCTCAGGGAGATGGCCAGGAAGCTGAGGAGCTCTTGCATAAAAAGCAGAGAATGAATGTGGTCCCTTCAGCTTCAGATGGGACGTGTGTGGCCGCCCGCACGCGCCCGGTGCTCAGCTGTAAGAAGCGACGGCTGGTCCGACCCAGCAGCATCATGCCCCTGTCCAAAAAGGTGAGTCTGCTCCCTTGTGCTTTTCTCTGCTTTGCTCCTCCTCGTAGCACCAGCTCTGCACCAGAGGAGCTCCACAGCCGATCGCTGGTCCGTTCTGCTTTGCACGAGGAGATCTCCCTTCTTTGGGAGTGTTTGTGGTCACAGCGAGGGGAGGAGGAGCAGCCCAGCGGGGCTCGAGGGGCTGTGGGAGAAGTAAAGGAGAAACAAAGAAGCTCTTAATTGGCTGAAGGTTTCTGTTAGCTGCCATCAGCGCTGGATTCTGACACGGGGTTTTCTTTTCAGAATCCAGCTGTTCTAAGGTAAGCTCCAGGCCAGGTGGTTCAGCCTGGTAAAATGGGAGCAGCTGAGTGAGTGAAGCAGTGAACAGTCAGGTGTAGGAAACAGTACAGGAATGAACAGGGGCCCATTATTAACGTGTTACTTTGTGCTCCTCCCCATCTTCCCCTGCCCATACGCAGAATTCAGTTCAGCAGAAACGGAGTTTATTCTCTGAGCATCCTATGTGAGGACAAAGCGTGCTTCATCCTTCTTAACTTCCTTTAGGAGTGCCATAAGCTGTCAGTTGGAGAATAGATGCTCTGAAATCGAGGCAATAAGGACGGGTTTTTTTGTGCGTGCAGCTCTTAGGATTGCAGAACCAAGGATGGCACAAATCCACTTACTTGTATTTCAGTCAGAAGTGTTTCAAGTCAAACTTAATTACCACAAAGTTTCAGGGTTTCTCGCTCTGTGGGGGATAGGGTTTAAAGAAGCTCAGAAGGAAGCATTCTGCTGAGCAAAACAGATTCTTGGCCAGCTGAGTTGGCTTAAAAGTGGGAATAATCAGTTCACTGGGGGTATTTCTGTGCTTTTACCCTCACTGAGCAGTGCTTGGTTCATCTTCCATCACTTCTCTCATTCCAGCTCTCTCCTCCAAGCTGCTTGCAGCCCTTCCCAGTTGTACTGCTATTTGCTAAGGCTTTAGGATATTATCTCTTCCATCATTCCAGTCATTAGTGGAAATTATCTGAATAATACCAGACTCAACAGACTTCACAGGATCTGATCTGACGGATCCTTTCATTTCAGTGGGGCTTCATCGGTTGCTGGCTGTTTCACATCCAGTTGTGCATCTGCACCACCGTGGCTTTATGTAGAGGAGGTTTATGTGAAGTCTGTGGATCTGTGAACTGAAGGTCCCTCCTGGTTCAGGGACCAAGACTGAAAACCTCTCCTCCTCACTCCATGAGGACGTCCCTGAAGGTGTCAGCTCTTGGCACGGTGGTGGTTCCCTGGCTTGTCTGAACTAGAAGAAGGTGTTTTTCCTCTCTGACAACAGAATCGTGCTGTCTCATGGTTTTATAAATGAGGTTTTCAGCCTAGATAAACACTTTTAATCAAATCTGGGAGATGCTGTGTGCGGGCAGGTAGTTGTTCTCAGCTGTGTGTATGCGAGCTCCAGACTGAATCAACAGGTTTGCTGCAAGGTGTTACAGAGAATCAGGGCTGATTGGACGGGGCAGCGTGCAGAAAGAGCCCCGTGAGATGCTGAGGATCTCTGTCCCCCTGCCCAGGTCCATCGGAACAGCCTGGCTCGGTGCAGCTGTGACGTGAGCCCCTCGTGTGCTCTGTGTGGTGCCCGCAGCTCCGCGCCGCTGGACATGCAGTACGACGCGCCGCTGCTGGAGCGCCTGTCCCAGCTGGACTCCTGCATCCACCCCGTTCTGTCCTTCCCAGATGGTGAGCACGGCAAAGCAGGGCTGTGGGGAGGGATGGAGGGGGGGGGGGTCACACTGGGCGCTGCCCTGGGGCTGTGTGGGGTGTGAGGAGCCGTGCAGCCTTCGTCCCGAGGTGCTGGGTGCAGTGAAGACCAAGCTCTTCGTCTGCACCTGGTTTTAGGAGCAGAGCATTTATTGCAGCAGAAGGCAGAGCGTTGGCTGGGGCCTGAGAGTCCGTGCTGGGACCGGTGTGAGTGTCATAGAGCCATAGGATAACCTGAGCTGGGTGGGACCATAAGGATCCTTGCATCCAACTCCGTCACCGTCCAAACGTCAGACCGTGGTGATCGGTGCTCACAGACCTCAGCAGAGCTTTTTTACCTGCATGAAACCACTTGTGGACTGGTGGAAGTTGCAGGACGTTTCTTTGACCTTGTTTGGTGTTGTCCATGATCTGGGGTGGCTCAGAGGGTACAGGAGGAAGGGATGTTCCCATTAGGCTGCTGCTGCTCTGACCAAAACCTATTGGCTGCGTGAGCTGCTATCCACCCATCGTCGTTTCCCTCCGACCGCAGCAAACAGGAGTGCAGATGAAGAGTGGGCGCTCTTGCAGGAGAGCTGGGATGTCAGTAGGCCAGGGCAGAGGTTTCCCTGGGGCAGGGGATGGCTGCTGGGAGGGGTGGAGTTCTGCTGTTTGTGCTTGGGTTGGGTTAAAGCCTTGGGCCCATGTGCACAGATGGAAAATCCAGCTCTGCACAGACTTTGTGCAGCAGTGCACGGCGTGGCTGGGAGCAGGCTTTAGCCCTCTTCCAAAGCTCTCTGTCCCCTCTCTCTTCTCCTTTTCCTGCTTGCTGTGATCTCTAGCTGGGAGTTTGGGGATGATGTAATAACCTTGGTGGAAGGATGTGAGCTGTGCTGGGCTCGGTGCTGTTGCCATCTGCCGGCCCTTGGAAGCTCTGCACCGTGGCTGTGACCATCGCAAGGGCAGCACAGTTTGTTTGCCTTTTGCCTTTGTGTTTTCACCTCCTTTCAGCCTGGCCCGTCCTTCCACAGACGTGTCAGGGAATGAACTTCCAGGAAAAGGCAGGAGATGAGCTGTGTTCTCCTTGGTGCCATCCTCAGGGACTGCTCTGAGCCCTCCCTCCCCACTGGGATCTGTCCCTGCAGATCATCAGTGCTTGAAGAACTGCTCTCACACTTTGCTGCCCAAATGGTTGGGGCTCAGTGAGAGCTTTAACACCACAGTCTTCTAAACCCTGCTGCCCTGGCTTTTTGCTGAGCATCAGGTTCCCCTGTCAGTGACCGCAGCCTGCAGCCCTGTTTGCCTGTCCTGGGCCTTTTCGGCCTCTGGAATGGGTGGGAAAGGATTCCCATCTCAGCTGCTGAGACTGCCAGCAGGGCTCCCATCCCTTCATGCTGCCCTCTGAGGTCAGACAAGTCCTCAGGCAAAGCTTGCAGTTCCAAATGCCACAGCAGCTCCGAATTGCGCTGCTGGCCCCTCTGCAGGGCTGGCAGCTCAGCTCCTGGTGTGGGCTCTGGTTCCTCTCTGCTCAGGGTCGCTTCAGAGTCCCTGCGAAAACACCGTGTGAGATCTGGGGGACGGACAGTGCTGCTGGGGGAGTTTGCTGGAGCAGCTGATGGTTTTTAGAGCTGACAGCATAGCCTGTCTTCACAAGAAAAGCATCAAGTAACCCCACTGGTGTTCTGCCCTTCAGCCGAGGTCAGGAGAGCACATTTGTGTGGGATTGAGGTGGAACAAAGCTTGAGGAACATGGGCCAAAGGAGCGTGTGCCCCTCTGCAGTGTGCAGCGTGGTCTGAAAAGGCAGCATGGGCAGGGCTGAGCGCTCTTGGGTGCAGCTGGGAGCCTGGGAGCACACTGGGGGGACTGTGCTTCCATGGGCCCTGAAGTGTGCTTGTTTGGAGCACCCTTGGTTCCATGGCAGATGCCCTGCCAGGCAGATGAATTTCACACTTGGCTTCTGGCCTGACCCGAAATGGAGGAGTTAAGCTGAATGTCTCTTTTCCAGTCTGTGCTCCTGTAGGTTTGATGAGCTGAGATATCCTAGTGCCTTGGAAGTCAGATCACAGATAGCAGAATGGAGTCACGTGCCTTTTATTCTCCTGCCAGCATATACCTGGGTGTGAATTGTGTGTTACTGTGCTTCTCTCAAAGAGCTTCAGGTTGGAAATGCTGGATCCTCACACAGCAGCTTCTTCAGAATCACAGAACGGCCAGGGTTGGAAGGGACCTCAAGGATCTGAAGCTCCAACCCCCTGCCACACGCAGGGCCACCGACCTCCACATTTCACACCAGCCCAGGCTGCCCAGGGCCCCATCCAACCTGGCCTTGAACACCTCCAGGGATGGACGGGGCATCACAGCCTCTCTGGCAGCTGTTCCAGCACCTCACCGCTCTCATAGCAAAGAACTTCCCCCTGACATCCAACCTCAATCTTCTCTCCCTCAACTTCAAGCCATTTCCTCTCATCCTGCAGTTATCTCCCATTCTGAACGCATAGGCAAACCTGGCTGCGCAACGACAGCCCTCTGTTTTTTGGGGCAGTTCTTGCTGGGGGTTGGGAGGTGATGATGGAGCCGCAGCTTCCTGGTGCACCTGGATTCATGCATTGCATTTGCTTTCCTCCGCAGACGTGCCGACCAGCCTGCACTTCCAGAGCATGTTGAAATCCCAGTGGCAGAACAAACCCTACGAGAAAATGAAAGCTCCCAAAAAGCTCTCGCTGAAGCACAGAGCCCCCATGCCCACCAGCAGCCTGACCGACCCAGCTCGCAAGGACCGCCACAAGCTGGTGAACTCCTTCTTCACCGCAGCCAGTAAGTTCCCCCAGCCCTGCCGTGTGCAGAGTTGCTCCCCTGCTGTTGGTAACCCCAAAGCAGTGCGATCCGGGAGGAGAGAGGAGGATGGAGAGCCTTCAAGTGGAGCCTTGGGGGCCGAAGGGGTTTGTGTGCAGCCGGTCCCGGCTGCGGGACCCCCTTTGCCCAGTGCCAGGCCGTGCCCACGCAGAGCTCTGCCCGTTGGTGCCGCAGCATCGCAGCGCCGGCGCCTTCTGTGCCTGCAGAAAGAGAGGTGAAAACAGGCGTTTCATGGCTCTTTCTCTGTTCCCCTCCTCAGAGCGCTCACAGCACAAAACCCAGGCAGACAAGGCGCACAGGCTGCCTTTAGACGATTTTATGGCCGTGTCCAAGGCCGAGGGAGCGCCTGAGCGCTCGCTTGTCCAGCCTCCCGCCCATGACAAAAAGCGATTGCGCGACTGCTCATCTGAGAGGAGTGAAGGTAGGCTCCCACGGCCAGGGCTCTCGGGGGGAGCTTGGGCTTTGCTGCTCATCAGCCTCTCTCCCCCTCGGAGGAGAGGGAACGCACTGCTTGTGGGCCTCCTCACCGCCTGTGTGCTCCGACTGCTGCTCCCTGCAGGCCCTGAGAGCCGTCTGCAGTCAGAAAACGCTTCTCTTTCCTGCAGGGTGCACCTCAGCATTGGCCATTTCTGGCAGAGATGGTCCTTTTCTCCCCTCCTTCCTGCCCCCCACCCTTTTGTTTTTTAATGCTAACGTGCCTCTTTGTTTTTTCCTCCCTTCCCCACGCAGTGCTGAAGCATCATGCGGACGTCGGTGGCCCGAGCTACTTGGCAGCAGCTGCGACCCACGCACCTCACAGCCCCATAGCACGGCAGCTGTCCGCCTCCTCGGAGGGCTCTGCTCCCACCAGCACGAGCTCCCAGGGCACCTCCAGCACGGCTGTAAGTATTGGTGTCTGTCTGGAGAGCTGCTGAGCTCAGCTCTGTGCTCCCCAGCCTCTGGAGCTGAGGACTCGGTGTTGCCTTGCTGGTAGTGGAGTTGTTGGCTCTCCGTCTGCTCTGGCTTCGGGTCTGCCGTGCTCCTGGCTGTGCACAGAGCTGACAGGTTTGCTGTCAGTTCAGTAAGTGCTGGTAAATGGTCCTGTTCCCAGTAGTCCGCTGGCTTTGCTCCACGTCCGGATTTTGGTTACTGAATTTGTCAGGGGATGCCAGGAAACGGAGTAGAAGAGCTGAGCACCGGCAGTGTAGAGCTGCTGACACAACAACAGCTCCTGCTCTGGGATTCTTCCCCTTCCTGGCCTTTTCTCCATGTGCTGGGCTGTAAATCGGGCTGAGGATGGGACTCAGCTGTCATTGTACCTGTTGTTCAGCAGTTGCTTGGCTCATACTGTGTGCTGAGACAAGCTCAGCCTCCCAGAAAGGATGACAGCATTTGGAACCTTTGTGGAGCTGTGTCTGAAAGCCACCAGCAAGCAGGGCCCAGCTCCCTCCTGCTCTGTTCAGCTCTGAACTGTGTGTCCTAGGAAAGTTCCTGGCCTCTGTGTGGCGCAGCCCATGCTGGGGATGCAGGGTTTGGGGACACAGAGCACAAGATGTGCCTCGGCCCTTGCTCTGAGCTCCAGGCTGCCACCTCCAGCCGGGTTCTTTCCCAGAACATTTTGCTGTTGCATCATCAGCTGTGTTGTCAGTGAGGTGGGTTGTAAGGCTCAGAGGGGCTGAGACTCCAACCAGCAGCAGCAGCTTCCGTGGAATGAGCCAGGTGTTCTGCAGACAAGGACGCTCCTCCTCAGCAGCCAAAGCATGTCAAGATGAAATCTGTTCGTGCTTCCTGCACTTGATCTTCCTTTCTGCTCCTTTTGCCACTCTTCCCTGTGCCCGTCCTGAACAGCAGGGTTACAGCGTGGTGCTGGGCAGCATCGCTGGCAGCTCCTTTCCTGGATGCTGGTTTTTAGCACCTGGCTTCTTCCAGCCCCAGAAGCCAGCTGTGCTGAGGTGTGGGCGTTGTGCACAGGGCTGTCAGGCAGGGCAAGGTTTGGGTCTGGTTTTGGTGGTTTTGCAGAACCTCCCAACGTGCACAGCTTTGCTGCAACTTTGGGGATTCCTTTGGGGAGGTGGAGGGAGCTGCTTTGAGCTGAGAGGCGTTTGCATGAGGAGCTGCAGCTTCCTGCACTGTGACTCGCTGTGCTTTTGCATTTTGCCTGCGGCTGCCCAGCAGGTTTTGCTCAGAAATGATGGTCCCTATTGCATGCTGCCAGTTCTACCAAAGCCAATACAATTCCAATTGGGAAAGCTGAGCAACGTCCCATCACATAGTGCAGGTTGAGCTTGGGGTGTAATGCAGGAACACGGCTGTTCTGGGACATGAAAGCACCAGTTAAGGTTTCGGAAGGGGAGAAGCCCTGCAGGAGCTTCCCACTGTCAGCTCCAGCCATGGGGACAGCAGTGGTGGGCTGAGAGCCTGCAGCATCCCGTGTCTGTGCTGCAGTGCTGCTCTCGTGGCTCAGTGGAGGTTTGGGGACAGACAGGCAGGAGAGCACCCAGCTTCAACCCAGATGGATAAGCTGAGTGTGCAGCTTATTTCTGGCTTGGAAAACCTGTCCTGGTTAAAGTGGCTGCGGATGGAAGCTGTTAGGTTCTAGAGCAGCTGTCACAAGCCGAGATGAGCTGCTGCTCCCAGCCCTGTGCTGACCCAGTCGGAGCTGTGCTGAGGGTCCCACTGCCATTTCACACGGGGAACTGAGCTCTGTGGGGCTCTTGGGGCTCTTCTCTCCCCTTTCAGAGCTGTTCCCATGGGGGAGGCCTTCCAGCAGGCAGTAGTGAACTCAGTTCCAGCCCAGATCTCTTGATCCTTTGTCAGTGGCTTACCATAGCAAAGCCTCCGACCCTTTCTCATGTTGTTCTTGTCTTCCCGTTGCAGCAGCCGAGGAGGAGGAGAGGAGAAAGTTCATTTGATATTAACAACATTGTCATCCCGATGTCTGTCGCCGCCACAACTCGCGTGGAGAAGCTGCAGTACAAGGAGATCCTGACACCCAGGTCTGTGCCCAGCTTTGGCTCGGGGCTCTGCTCCAGGGGCTGCAGCTGTTGGGGAGGAATGGGACTCTGGGAGCCTCCCAGCCCTCACGCTGAAGCAGGCTTTGGGAGTGAGATGGCTCTGATGGCACCGTGGGGGGGTTGGGGGACAGATGTGGCTGTGTGGCTGAACGCCCAGCCTGCGTGTGTTGCTTGTTGTGATTTCCTCCAACGATGGGGCTGCGCTGTGACCGACTGCACTCTGATGTTGTGTTTGCAGCTGGCGTGAGGTGGACATCGGCGCCCTGAAAGTCAGCCCTGATGAAGACAACGAGGAGGTGAGAGCTGCCCTGTTTCCCATTGAGGTGATGCTGGGTTTGGAGGCAGTGGGGGAAGCACCCTCTGGACATCACCGATTCATTTTACTGGACAAACTGCACACAGTCGTGCGTTCGACGTGAAAAGCCCCCGCCTGAGCCCTGTGCCATTGCTCCCACAGATCGAGGACTTGTCTGATTCGGCCTTTGCTGCTCGGCACAGCAAGTGTGAGGAGATGGAGCGAGCCCGGTGGCTTTGGAGCACGAGTGTGCCCCCACAGCGGCGGGGCAGCAGGTACAGCAGCACGGCTCTGCTTCTGTCCATTACCCACGGGTCCTTCCTTTCCTCCCATCACTCAGCGCTGAGTTCTGCTGCAGTGTCTTCTCACGAGTGGGTGTCTAAAGCAGCGCGCGTTTCAGCTGTCCTCATCTGACAGAGCTGTGTGATGAGATTCGCTCTTTTCAGTTTGGTTTCTGATGCCTTGGTTTGGATCTGCTGTGCTCTTGCTGATGGCTTGCATGCAGCCACGCAGCGCTCTTCTCACTGCAGCTGTGGTTGCAGCAGGGTGCCTCTGTCTGGTTGTGCTGCAGTGCAGGCAGGGCTGAAGTTCACATTGGCTCTGGCTGTGGTGTGAGTGCTTCCAGGGCTGGAGGCTCCCTGCCCCGCGGTGTGCAGAGCCCTGGCAGGAGGTCTGGCCCTGCCATCTGCTTTCCACGCAGCTCCCACCTTCACCTCGGGCAGAAGAGCTCCTCCTGCTTCCCCCAGCCGTCCCAGTAGCTCCCGGTGACTCCTCCTTGGCCACCAGTGTGTTCCCAGTCTGGGTCCCCAGCAGGGATGGAGCTGTAGGCGCTGCTGCTTCTCAGCCCTGCCTGGGCCGCGTGGAGCTGCTGAGCTCAGCTTCTCCTCTGCAGTGCTGTAGCAGATCTGAGCATCTCGTGGTCTTTTGCCCTACGGAACCAAACGGATTTCTTTTATTCCTGGAGCAGCTTCTCGCTGCACCTTGGCGCTGTTTCCATGTTGCAGCTCTTTGCTTAGCACAGCTCAGCCCGGTTTCTGTGAACATTTTAGCCCAGGTGGATTTTGGAATGCAATCCTTAGCAGTCCTCGATGGCTGCTTGCAGCTGGAATTGCCTTGAAAAGATGCGTGCAGACATGGGTGTGACTTCAGTGCTTCTTTATGGCTCTCTTCTCATGGCTTACATCTGAAGCCTGGCGCTTTGCGGCGCTCCTCCCCCCGCAGCTGTCGGTGCTTCTGTGTCACTGCTTCCCTCCGTTGGCTCTCAGTGTCACACGGAGGGGCTGATTTCACACTGTGGTGTCACAGCCGCTCCTGGCGGTGCTGGTGGTGTGGATGTTGGGATGCATTTCCTCTGGGGAGCTGCAGGATGGATGTGGGCTCAGGGGGGTTTCAGTGTGAGCTGTGCTCCTGCACTGTGTGCACTGTGCCAGCCTTCAGGCGCAACTGGGGGGGGGCGTTGGGGGGGGACACAGTGATCTGGGGTAATGGAGCAGAGCCGAACCTCGTGTCCGTTTCTCCCTCAGGTCCTACAGATCGACGGACGGACGGACAACCCCCCAGCTGGGGACCCCCTCCACCCCCCAGCCAGCATCCCCAGACGTGGGCAGCTTCCATTCCCACTCGGAGCCGTCCCACACCCACTCCCCGCGCAGCCCCATCAGCCCCGAACTGCTCTCGGCTCCCCTCACTCCCCTGTCCCGCGATTCCCTGCGGCTCCTGCCCAGCGAGGACACGCGCTGCTCCACTCCCGAGGCTCTGGACGAGCAGGTGGGTGCGGGCAGGGGGCTGAGGGCAGGGGGCTGCGGGCAGGGGGCTGAAGGCTGAGGGCAGGGAGCTGCAGGCAGGGGGCTGAGGGCAGGGGGCTGAGGGCAGGGGGCTGCAGGCAGGGGCTGAGGGCAGGGGGCTGCAGGCAGGGGCTGAGGGCAGGGGGCTGAAGGCTGAGGGCAGGGGGCTGCGGGCAGGGGGCTGAGGGCAGGGAGCTGAAGGCTGAGGGCAGGGGGCTGCAGGCAGGGGGCTGAAGGCTGAGGGCAGGGGGCTGAGGGCAGGGGGCTGAAGGCTGAGGGCAGGGGGCTGTAGGCAGGGGGCTGAAGGCTGAGGGCAGGGGGCTGCAGGCAGGGGGCTGAAGGCTGAGGGCAGGGGGCTGAAGGCTGAGGGCAGGGGGCTGAGGGCAGGGGGCTGAAGGCTGAGGGCAGGGGGCTGCGGGCAGGGGGCTGAGGGCAGGGAGCTGAAGGCTGAGGGCAGGGGGCTGCAGGCAGGGGGCTGAAGGCTGAGGGCAGGGGTCTGAGGGCAGGGGGCTGAAGGCTGAGGGCAGGGGGCTGAAGGCTGAGGGCAGGGGGCTGCAGGCAGGGGGCTGAGGGCAGAGCTGTGCAGCAGAGCCGCCCCGAGGATCCCTGCAGCCCCGCTGTCTTTTCCCTTCAGGCCGTGCTGCCCTGGGAGCGGCGCTGCTTCCCCCTGTCGTACGACCCCAGGACGGAGTGTGAGGACCAATGCGACCCCCAGGACCGGTCGTCGCGCTGCACCCGGCGCACGTCGGGCAGCAAATCCTCCCGGGACGCCGATGGCACTTCTGCTTCACCCACCCTGACGGGCATCAAGAGCCGCCCCCCCCCGGCAACCCCCCCTCCTTCCTCCTCCTCCTCCTCCTCTGCAGCAGCAGCGGTTCAGCGGCCGGCGCACAGATAGAGACGTACGGGGAGACACGAGCAAAACCAACACACAGAACTAAAACTCTTGGCATTAAAGCTTCCAAAATCTGCGTTTGATATTCAAACATCCTGCCGGGAATTTTCACAGTTTTTAGTGAATTTAAGGAGTTTAGAAACTGGTTTTTTTTTTTTTGGTTTTTTTTTTTGTTTTGTTTTGTTTTGTTTTTGTTTTTTCGTTGTTTTTTCTTTTTTTTTTTTTTGGTTTTTTTTGTTTTGTTTTTTCTCCATGTTTCCTTGTCACACCAAGGAGCCCCCCTGCGTTCCTCCCAGCGGAGTGAAGCCTGGGGAGGGGAGCAGCCCCTCCATCCCCCCCCCCCATCCCTCCCCTCCCCTTGTAGGTGCACAAGCACAGAGCGCAGGCGATAGCAGAGGCTGGGATGATTTCTGAAGCAGAAGGGTCTCCTCCCCTTAACCTGCAGCCCCTCTGTGAGCCGTTGGAGTGAAGTGAGGGATGGGAAGTCTCTGGATTCGGCAGCTCCCCGTCCCCACATGGGGGGCTGTGCTGCTGCTCCCCCCTGCAGGGCGCAGTGTCCCAATGAGGGACCCCCACCGCCCCCCTCAGCCCATCTCCTTCCTTCTTGGGGCAGCAGAGCAGCCCCGGGTGGGGGAAAGGGAAGGAAGGGGCTGCGTGTGGGGCTGCGTGTGGGGCTGGAGCTGGGCTTGGGGTTGAGAGGGCATCTCCCACAGCGCTGGGAGCAGCAGCTCCCCACCGGGGGGCAGCGCCGGGCTGCGCGGCCCCACAGCGCTGCGGCATTCAGGTGGGGCCGGGGGGCGCTCAGGAGCGCAGCGGATCCTTGGGGTTTCGGTCGTAGGAAAGGGGAAAAAGGAGGAGGGATGGGAGGGAGGGGAGGGATGGGGAGGTGAGAGCAGCGCTGAGCCCCCCTGCAGGTGTGGGGCTGGGGAACCCATCGATGCCCCCCATAAAACGCTTCTCTCTGTGCCCCTCGTGTCGCTGCCGCGCCGCCCCCTTCTGTAGAACCGCGGCACCAAAAAATAATAATAATAAAAAAAAAATAATAAAAAAAAAATCCCCCAAAAAATAAAAAAATCCCCCAAAAAAGGAAAAAAAAAAAAAAAAAAAAAACAGAAAATTACAGCTTTTTTTTTTTTTTTCTTCCCTTTTTTTTTTTTTTTTTCTTTTTTCTTTTTCTTTTTTTTTTTGTAATCGTCAAGAACCGAATTGTAGCTCTGCTGCTTCACCGGGGGGGGGGGGGGGGGGGGGGGGGGGGGTTGTGATGCTCAGCGTCCCCGAATGCTTTGGGTTCTGTTCTGAAGGATTTTTGTCAGCGTTTCTTTAAGGAAAAAAAAAAAACCAAACCACACCAAATCAGCAACAAAACGGCGCTCCGTTCCCCCCCCCCCCCCCCCCTCTTTAAATGCTTTTCTATTTATGAGGTTGAAAATTCCAAACGACCCCTTTTAGCGTTATAAAAACCACAGGAAAAAGGAAAAAAAAAAAAAAAAAAAAAAAAAGGAAAAAAAAGAGAAAAAAAAAAACAAAACCACCTCCCAAAACGTCGTATTTTGTAAATATTTTCTTTTCCTGCTTTGAGCTGTTGTCATGTCCTTGTTCTATAGAGAAACAAAATGCTTTTCTTTCCGAGAAGCTGATCTTTGTTCATGTCTCGATTCTGTTGGCGAAGCACAGAGATGTGCTTATAAAAAAAAAAAAAAAAATTAAAAAAAATTAAAAAAAAATCGGAAAAAAAAAAAAAAAGAAAAAATCAATTAAAACAGAAATATCCTCCGCAAAGAGAGCGTCTGTGTTGGGGGGGGGGGGTGGCGCAGAGGGCAGCAGAGGCGGCTTTGCTCAGTCGTGGGGTTTTGGTTTTTATTATTTCCAAATTCACTTTTACGGCAACAGTGGAAACGAGTTGTTGGACACGAGGACACCATGGACACCATGGACACCATGGACACCATGGACACGCACAGACAGGCAGCTAAGCTAGGATGGTACACCGAGATCAGACCTCCCCCCCCCCCCCACAGCCCCCCCTCCTCCCCACCCTGAGGCTCCCGCTGTGGTTTGGACCCTCATCGGCCCCGTCGGATGTGGGGAGGGAAAGGGGGGAAGGCGGGGGGCTGCGGGACCCCCCTCCCCCCAGCTGAGGGCGGTGGGGGCTGCGGGGGCTCTGGCTGCTCGTGTTCCAGCACCGCTGTCACCCCTCTGTGCTGCGCCCCACGAATGGGAGCCCCCAGCCCTCAGCCCAACGCCACGCAGCCCCCCTTCCCAACCCGGGTCCCAATGTGGCTCCAGCAGCACCCAGGAAAGGGGGGCGAGGACTCCATCCGGCACCTCGGCCCGAGCATCCCCAGCACCCCAGTGCCCCTCCTGGGAGCTCACAGCCCTCAGTGCAGCCCTATGGGTGCCCCCTCCCCTGCCAGCAGCCGTTCATAGGGGTGCGGGGGGGGGAAGGGCGGTGCGGAGCTGCTCCAGCAGCACCTGGGTCTCTTTGGTTGGTGAAGGAGTGGGCACGGGGTGGGGGAAGGAGGGGAGAAGGGGAGGGGGGCAGCACTGCCCCAAACCCCCATTGGCACGGGAACAACGGCAGTGAAGGAACAAAGGGGCTCTGCGTGGTGCTGGGGGCAGGAGAGGCACACAGTGCCATGGGGTGCCATGGGGTGCTATGGGTTGCCATGGGGTACCACAGGGTACTATGGGGTGCCACAGGGTGCCATGGGGTACCATAGGGTGCCATGGGGTGCCATGGGGTACCATGGGGTACTATGAGGTGCCACAGGGTGCCCTGGGGTGCCATAGGGTGCCATGGGGTGCTATGGGTTGCCATGGGGTACCATAGAGTGCCATGGGGTGCCACGGGGTGCCATGGGGTGCCATAGGGTACTATGAGGTGCCATAGGGTGCCATGGGGTGCTATGGGTTGCCATGGGGTACCATAGAGTGCCACGGGGTGCCATAGGGTACTATGAGGTGCCATAGGGTGCCCTGGGGTGCCATAGGGTGCCATGGGGTGCTATGGGGTACCATAGGGTACTATGAGGTGCCATAGGGTGCCCTGGGGTGCCACAGGGTGCCATGGGGTGCTATGGGGTGCCATGGGGTGCTGCAGCCCAGGAGGGCACCGCGCTCAGCGCTGGGATGGCCACCACCACCACCGCCATTGCACCTTCCTCTCCTCCTCCTCCTCCTCCTCCTGCTGCCACCACACGAGCGCAGCAGAGCCGCGGAGCTGCCGCTTCTGTGAGCTCTGAGCTGACCTTGCAAAGGAAGGAAAAACAAAACAAAACAACAAAAAGCCATCGCAACCCCCAGGTGTTGCCGCTGCGCCCACCTCCGGGCGCCGTCCCCGACATGCGGTGCAGCGCCAACCACTCACTGACAGCATCATTAAACACATGCTCGTTTATGAAAACAACCACCCTGGCACGGTCCAAGCATATACAGACAAATCTACTCTACGACACGAGGGGCTGCCGAGGGAAAAGGGGGAAAAGCCTCGAATTGATCAATCATCCGCTGGGCGCAGCCACGGAGGGGAACCCCCTGCTGCCCTGCCGGGGATGCCTGGCGGTTCTTAGTTTGCTTCGAACATCTCGGCTCTCAGAGGTGAAAACAAAAGGTTTCTTCTGAATCAGCAGGCAAATGGAAGGGGGGGGGGGAGGGGGGGGGTCCCAGGCAGAGCAGTGGGGCTCTGCAGAGCGGGGTTCTGCTCTGCCTGCTGCCCTGCAGGGATGGGGGGAGGGGGGGTGGGACGGGGGGGAGAGGAGGTTCTGTACCTCAAAGTGTCACTGATTGTGAAGTCCTGGAGCTAGAGCTGAATGAACAGTAAAAGCAGGTTAAATCATTAACCGAGTAGGGGATGGGGAAGCAGCTGTAAAAGGAACAGAGGAAGAAGGCCAGATTATTATTATTCGTGTTTCTTTTTTTTCTTTTTTTTTTTTTTTGCTTTGTTTGTATTTTTCCCCCCTCATCTTCTCTCTCTCTCTCTCTCTCCCACGGTGATGCTGTGCCCCATCACAAGCCCTGCTTGGCCAGCGAGGCGGACACTTCGTCGGCTAACGTGGCGAGCTGGGGGGAGTCCACCATGTTGATGCTGCCGGTGGAGGAGACGTTGCTGAGGCGGCGCGGAGAGGCGTCTCCAGAGATGGTGGGGGATTTGTAGACGATTTCGGCGCCGTGGTCGGTCTTGGCTTTGGCGTTCTCACGGAAAGTCAGCTTATGAGTCTCGATCTGCAACGAGAGCGGAGCCCCGTCAGGTGGGGAGGGGGGGGGGGTCCCACAGGGGCTGCGTTACCTGCGGGCATCAGCCGGGCTGTGGGGGAGGAGGTGGCTGAGAGGCGGCATTGCGCTGCTCCACGCAGCCTCGGCCTCGGCCCCCCGCGTTTGTAGGAATGGCAGCACGCCTGGGATGCTGCAGCTCCATCCCAAGGCACCACCACGGCTCCTCCTGCAGCCCAGCTGGGGGTCGTGGAGCTGGGACGCCCGCACGGCACGCAGCTGCCCTTCCCTCCGGCTTCCAGGGCTGGGGAGAGGAAGCGGACTGGGTTTGCTACTTACTGGTGCCCTCCCCAGCTGAATGTGGGGCTGGGGGCTGCCTCTCCGGGGGGGTGGGTGGCTCCAGCACCAGGGCCTGGAGCCCAGCGGGGTCTGGGCTCGGGGTCCGAGCAGCCTGGCACCGGCTCTTGTCTTCCTTGCCTTTCTCTCTCTACAGGTGAAGAAACCCAACCCAAGGCGGCGGGGTGCAAAAAACGCATCAGCAATTAAAAAACAAAAAAAAAAAAACACAAAACAAAAACCAACGAGATCCGATAAACGTCAACCAGCAGGAAAAAGATTTAAAAAAAAGAAAAAGAAAAAAAAAAAAAAAGTAAGGAAAAGAAATAGAAAATAAGGGAGAAAAAAGAAGATCTGGAAACCCAGCGTTGTGAGAATAAAAATGACGAGAAGCACAGGGCAGTCTGATGCGTGGAGCAGTGAGAGAAGGGTAAGGAAGGCAGCGATCCGGAGCAGGGGAAGAGCTGAAACAGAGCTGACCCCTCCTGGTGAGAAAAGAGTGCTTGGAGAGAGCAGCAAGAGGAGAAGCACTTTTCCCTTTGGGAATTCAACCCTGTGCGCTGCGTCCCCAGGCCGCAGCCCCAGCCCCGTGCTGAGCCCTGCTGGCACTCAGGGCGATGCAGCACGGCGCCACCCAGCCTTGGATTCCCATTTCCACCTCCCCACACCACTGAGCTTCGCTGGGGAGGCTGAGGCACAGAGCTCAGCATCCTGCAGCGATGGATGCTGATTAAAGCTCAGCCCAATGCTCCACTTTCTAATTAAAGCTCAGCCCAGTGTTCCACTTTCACTGGAGAGCAGCCCTTGCGCCAGCTTTGCGCTGCGCCACCGGCACCACATGGCATGAAAGCAGATGCTGACAGCAGCATCCCGTACAGCGAAAGCTGGAGACACAAACCTCTCCAGAGAACAGCAGGAAAAGCAGGAAACCACAGCAGAGGGCATCACCCACATTCACACTCATCCAGGCGGGCCTGGAGATGCACAGAGCGCAGCTTCACAGCCCCAACAGCCCAGGGTCGATCTGTGCAGCCCTCAGCTCCGCACAGGGGGGAGCTCAGGAGGATGGGGGTACAAAGCATCCCCCCCCACCCAGGATGTGGGCAGCAATGCCAGCAGTGGGGCACAGCGCTGCCTGGAGAGCAGAGGGGTGCTGGAGAGGAGGCTGAAGCTGAGCCCGGTGAGCAGCACCTTCCCTGAGCCCACTCCTATGGCTCTTTGCTTGCCCCCCCCTCCAAGGCTCACACGCACACAGGACAGCAGCCCTGCCCTGCTTTACCTTTTTATTTCCTCCTCCGGGAACGTGGCTGATGTTATCTAAGGACCCGATTTTAGATTGCACCTTATCTTTGAAGTCCAGTTTCTCAGATTTCACCTCCACTTGGCCACCACCTGCGAGAGGAGAGCAGCGCAGGGGTCAGAGCCAAGCAAACAGCTCCCCTGCAGCGATGTGCTGCCATGAGCCCCCCAACCCCCCCCCCCCCGACCCCAAAATCCCCCCATCCCAGCCGTGCAGATGTTGGTACCTGGTTTGTGATGGATGTTGCCCAGGGAACCGCATTTGGACGTCACGTGGCTCAGGTCCACCGGCTTGTAAACGATTTGAACCTGCCCACGTGGGAGAGAGGAGAAGGAGGTGAGAGAAAGGGGGGAGGGGGGGGGGGGGGGCACAACACGGCAGCACCTGATCTGGATTGGAGGGAAAGGAGCAGCTCGCACCCCAGGAGGATTAATGAGATAAATGAAACGGTCATGAGAGATGGGAGGTCATTAATGCCCGTGTGCAGGAGCCTCTCTGATCACATCAGCATGCATGAGACCGCCTCTCCGCAGAGGGGGGGAAGGAGAGGCAAATTTAAAGTGCTTTAAGTGAGAAAGTGGAGTGGTAATTAATTAAGATTTGCATACACATCATCCGAAAGGAGGAGATATACCAGAGAGAAAAAAAAACGTAAAAAATAAATACCTTTTCTGGTGTAAAACATAAAGCTTATGTCCACAAAAACTGAAAGAACAGAAATGATCAATGTGCACAGAACTTTGATACAAGAGTGACCAAAAAAACACGCATTTCTGAAAAAAGAACAACAACAACAACAACAACAAGGCTGTCATGGAGCTACAAAGGGTCAAAAAATAAAGAGACATCAAGTCTAAAAGATCCGGTGGGAGTTCATAGCATGGCACCTAAGCGGGAGTTGGAGCACACAGAAGCACGAGGGCACCTCCTGGCGTTGCTGCAGCCCGGACGCGCAGCCCCAGGCGCACAAACGCAGGCGGCGCACGGGGGCTCAGGGGGATGCGGGCAGTTTTACGCCACGCTGGAGAACAGGGAGGGCTGAGAGCCTCGGGGCGGGCAAAGCAGGGCACACACAGCAGCGACACCGGGACAGAGGGGACAGAATGTGGCTGCATCCCCAGCGCCCGCCCTGCGCCCTGGGACTGGGCTCGCACCCCCAGGAACCGGGCAGCCCCGGGAGCTGCAGGGCAGCGGGTGCTGCTCTCTGTGTGCCTGCTGAGCAGCCCCTCCATCGGCCCTCACGGCTGGAGCTTCGTCGCCTCCCTGCAGCGCCGGGAGCAGCGCCCCGTGCTGCCTGGAACGCCCTGCGT
The DNA here is from genome assembly GCF_026119805.1 of Tympanuchus pallidicinctus. NCBI lineage: Eukaryota > Metazoa > Chordata > Aves > Galliformes > Phasianidae > Tympanuchus > Tympanuchus pallidicinctus. The sequence continues at coordinate 49,585 of NW_026294755.1, read as the reverse complement.
GCACCAAACCTCGCGTCGGCCCCGTGCCCGGCAGCCCATCCTGACCCTCAGAGCCACAGGTGGCAGCGGGGCTGTGCACACAGCATCGCCCCCCAGCTCCGCTCCGCGGCCAGGGAAAGGTGTGGGAGCGCAGCATCCCGGGGCGTGGGGCTGAAACAGCCCGCGAGCAGCAAGGCCCGGTGCCAGCAGGCGCTGCAGGGCTCGAGGGCTGAGCCTGGACCTGCAGTAAGGCTGGATGTCAAACACGTGGGTCAGCCCCACCTCTGATGGCCAGACACACCGACAGGACATCGCACGGAGAGTGGGGACAGAAGGAAGGGGACAACAGCAACCGCAGGGGCTGAGAGCACACGGCAGGGACAGACGTGAAGACAGGGATGGGGAGAGGTCACACGGAATGCACTGAGCAGGAGGAGAGCCGGGCTCTTCAAAGGCACAAACAGGAGCTGGGAGGACAGAGCTGTGCCCTTCTAACCCCAGTGTGCCCCGCTGCAGGACCCGGCTGTGAGAGACCTCCCATGTCCACAGCAAGAGACCCATCGCTGAGTCCTTCCTGCTCTCCTTCCGGCTCAGTGTTTTTACAGACAAGACTCACTGAACTCTTTGTTATCCTGCTGGGGAGCAGAGCTTCAACAAGGAAGGCAAACAGGCACAGAGTTGTTTGCCTGGGAAATCAGTGCCAGAGACCCGGGGATCCCATCTCAGCATCAGCAATGCGTAGGTCAGCTTCTGCCTAAAGCATCGCTGTGTCAGAGCACTGCCATGAGAAAGGCACTGAGCCCAGGTTCTGTATCTGCCCCCAAGTTCTGTATCTGCCCCCAGGTTCTGTATCTGCCCCCAGGTTCTGTATCTGCCCCCAAGTTCTGTATCTGCCCCCAGGTTCTGTATCTGCCCCCAGGTTCTGTATCTGCCCCCAGGTTGCTGTCTTTGCCTTGGAGCAGCGTGGCTATGCAGGCAGTCACTGCTGACTGTGCTGCAGAGGATTAAGGCACAGCTGCATTGCACCCCAGTGGCTTCTTGTTGCCCCCCAGTCAGAGGAGCCCCACGGCACAGGATGATGATCTCTACCTTAAAATGCAGGGCATTCTTCGCCTGCTGCAGCTTTCAGTGCCTGCTCAGTGTGTGCTGAGCTCTGCTGCCAGCACGACGATGCGTGGCACACATCAGCTCCTGGCCTAACAGCGCAGCAGGCAGCGCAGCCAGGGCAGGGCTTGGGTTTAAGACATGGCAAAAGCAGCAGGGAACGTGTCTCACAGAGGCCTGACCTCTGCAGAGCAGCTCCTCTGGTGTGCGAATAAACGTGGAATTACATCAGATTTAAGACCAAGGTGGCAAACCCAGTTACATCCTTTATGTGCCGAGCCCTCTGCGATGCTCCGTTTCTCAGGGAGGGCATCCAGAGATCAAAAACAGCACAGAGGAAACCCATGGGGAACATCCGAGGGCACCAGGAGGCTTCCACAGATGGACACAGAGCGGGCACAGCCCCAGGGTTGCACTGTTTGGGGTCTCAGTGATGCTCCTCCCTTTGCCCACCACCATTCCCAGACCCAAACTCTGCCTCCAGAGCAGACGGTGCAAAATCCACCAACCCTGCAGAGCCCCTCCAGCTTTCTGGCACAGCACCTGGAAGCTGAGCGTGGTTACAGGTCAGGGAATGGCTGGAAATGCCCACGTTCCAATCCGTTTGCTCAGTATCACCTCAGGCTCAGCCCCCACGGGCACCAACACACACAGTGGACACGAGGAGAAGCTTGATATTCACATGGATCATACTTGCCTGATGGGAAAGGCCAGGAACCTCGCTTCTACGTGCTGTGCAGGGCCACGAGCACCTCAGCAGTACAGTAAGCAACGAGGGCTGCATTTGCTTTTACATCTATCACTGACTGCACTGTGTGCAGGGGCCCGAGCCTCGCAGGCAGCACAAAGCCTCAGGTTAAGAGATGTTTTGTTACAGACACGGTTTGCACGCGGCTCAGTTAGCTCTGCCCACGTCAGGCACGGAAAAGGACTCGTTAGGGCTCCTCTACCCACGTCTTCTGGGTTAATGGGTTAACAGACAGCACGTCACCAATTGCTATCTGACAGCAGCGCTGCTGCAAATAGCATTGGTGCTTGGTGTTATACAACATGCCACTACGGGGGGGATCACAGCGCGCTCAAAGTGTGAAGGTACTCACACTGCCTCCTCCCGGGATGTGTTTGATATTATCCTTTGAGCCACACCTGGATTGAACGCTGCTAAAGTCCAACTTCTGATTAACAATCTGCACCTTTGGTAGCCAGAAAAGAGTCATTGCATGTCACCAATTGCTATCTGACGGCACGGGAGCTGCAGATAGCATTGGTGGTTCAGCGTACACAACATGCCACTTATCATTAAGAACCATTACAGTGCATTGAAAGTGTGAAGGTACTCACACTGCCTCCTCCTGGGATGTGTTTGATATTATCCTTTGAGCCACACTTGGATTGAACGCTGCTAAAGTCCAGCTTCTTATTAATAATCTGCACCTTTGGTAGCCAGAAAAGAGTGTGAGAAACAACATGATCATCTGCAGCTTGACCATGCGAAATATCACCAACGCCAGGAGCCTGCCTGCCAGGGCCAAGAGCAAAGGAGGACCTCTGGCTTGCTGCTCCAGGGTTGGAAGCTGAAGATGGAGGTGGGTGAGCTCTAGATTGAGCTGGATGAGATCTGCCTAGCAAGGCAGCCCTGGTTTCCATGCCAGAAACACCAGCAAGGAAGCCAGCTGCCCGTCTGCTTCCACTGAACAGAAGGGGGGACAGCAGACATGCTGGAAAGCACTGCTGCTCTGAGACAGCGCCTGCAGAGCTGCACCACCGGGGTGGGCTGGGAGGAAGGATGGGGTCGAGAGACCCCCCCTGCTCAGCTCTGTGCCAGCACACACAGCTCTGCCCGGCCTCGGGGTCCAGCAGCTCCAAGTGAAGCCACGGGCTGCAGCAGAGCGGCGGTGTGCCCAGCACGAGGAGCTCAGCGTGGGGTTGGGCTCCAACTCCTGCAGATGCAGAGGGAAGGAGCCGCTGTGCCCGGGATGCAGTGCCAGGACTGCAGTTTTTGTAACCCGTGTGCAGGTGGGATGGAAGCACGGCCCCAACCGAGCCCTGGGGCGGCTGCCGGCCCGCACCGCTCACACCACCTCCAGAGGGAGAGATGCTGTAATCCTGGAGCCACGTGCCGTGCTAACTTCGCTCCCACCCCAAAGCCCGTCTGCAAGAACCCGCTGCAAGGGCAGCTCTGCTGAACGACCCCATGCACCATCCCACGGCTGAACGCAGCGCCTGCTCCCTCCCCTGCGTGGACCGGATTGAATGAAGACCTGAACCAAAGGCAAACACCAGCGGGGGCACACAGTGCCTCAGCTCCCTCTGAAGAAAGGCCACCAGAAGCACAACGCTCCCCAGAGGGAAGGAGGCACAGCACCCTGCAGGAGAGCGCTGCACCCGCAGCCTCTGCATGACCAGATCCCCACCGTGGTGAGGTGGCACCCTGGGCACCCAACCTTCCCATTTCAGCAAGTGCTGCCCGCTGCTGCCAGCAGAGCTTGCTGCACCACGGCTCTCCAGCACCAGGAGCATCACAGCTGCCACAGCCCTCCAGCATTGCTTTTCAAGTTCACAGCAATTAATTCTGCAAATCGAGGCACGGTTTGGCCTGTCTGGGTTTCGCGAAGGCAGCGAACCAACAACCAGAGTGGCGCTCAGACAGCGCAGAGCTGCTGGCGAGGAGCAGCCCTTTGCAGTGCAGCACAAACCAGACGTGCAGAGAGAAATGGAAAAGCACCAGTGCAGCTGAGGGTGGTGAAAAGGAGCCACCCCAAAGCCTTCCCCACACCGAAGTCACACGCTCAGAGCCAGCGGCTTGCACACAGCAGCATGCACCACGCCTGGAGGTTTCTCACGGCTCTGTTGCACGATGGCTGCAGACGAGGCAGCGATGCTCTGCTGGGCAGGCAAGCACACACACAGTGAGCCCAGCTGTGCTCACTGCCACACGTGCAGCTCTGTCACTCCATATCTGTGTGACAGCCACCAGCTGCCCTCAGGCCTCCTGCCGTGCAGTGAGGGGCATCCCATAAAAGCCTCAGGACGCATCCACACAGCACAGAGGCACAGAGCACTGCACTGCTGCAGCTGTGTGGCTGCATTCTGCTGCTCTGGAGCAGTGGGGATGCACCACTCTTCACCCAGCTCAGGCTCCCTTTGCAGAATTCTCCTCTGCAGAGCTTGCAAAATCCACCCTATTTCCCAAGCACTCAAAGCACACAGCTCTCTTTGCTGCCCTCTCAGAAAAGCACTGGTGGTCCTCAAACTGACGCCGCCACCAGATGTGGCTGTGCCACGCTGCTCCACCGCAGCAACCGCAGCTGGCTGCAGAATGCAATGCAAAACCCCACCAGCCAAAGTGGATCCCGAAACCCCAACCTGCTCAGCTTCTGCACTGCTTCTCTCATCAGTTCCAAAACTGAACCTACTTGCAACACCAGCAGATCCAGCTCAGTCCCAGCAGGACTGGGGTCACCTCAGAGCTGGTAGCAGCAGGAGGACCCCAGCAGGATCCCAGTCCTTGCACTGGTTGTGTTTTGAGAACAGCCCAGCACGCCCAAAGCTCTCTGCCCTGCCACGAGGCTGCAATTCCCTCCGCATGGGTTGCCTGGGGTCCCTGCAGGAGGCCACCATCCTCTCACAGAAGTGACTGCTCCAGATCACACAGCAGCATTCAGAAACACAGCCCTGATCCTGGGACTCCTTAGGGCTGCAGGTCCCAACTCTCCCTCTAAAGCTCTCCCTAACAGGACACCACAAGGCAGCATCACCCCCAGCAGCCACTGCAGGCCAGGCCACCCCACGGCCACGAGCAGCCCTCCCCGTGGTTCAGCTGCACTAAGCCAGGCAATTTCAGGACAACTGAAAGCCAAGCAGCCCGAAAAACCTCCAACACTGGACATCAAGCTGCCCAACAGCCGAAGCCCAGCTGCCCAGAGCCGTGCCTGCAGCCCCAGCTGGGTGCTGCCGCTCCGGGTCGGGGCTCAGCCCCTCGGCCCCCCCCATCCCCGCACAGAGCAGAGCCCAGCTTTACCTTGCCACCTCCAGGTTGGTGCTTCAGGTTTTCGGTGGAGCCGATTTTGGATTTGACGTTTTTCAGGTCGGGCATCGGAGCCGCCGAGGGCTGCACGCGGCTCTTGGCAGACGCGGGCGATTTGGGAGGCGTGCGAACCACAGCCACCTTCTTGGGCTCCCTGGCTGGTGGGGTGGGCAGAGAAGGAGTGCGGGAACGGCTGCCTGGAGTCCCGGGGGAGCCGGGACTGCTGTAACCGCTTCTGTCTCCAGACTTGGGCTGCTCACCTGGAGAAGGCAGGCAGACGCAGCGAGGTGAGCGCAGGGCGAGCGCAAGGCACGCAGACCTGCCTGCCTGCTGGGGGTGGCCTGCAGCTCCCACAGCCCCCCGTCAGCTCCCGCCAGGAGGGGACAGACACCCATCGGGTGCTGGAGCCAAAGCTGAGGTCGAAAGCAGCCTCCCAGCAGCTCCAAAGAAAGGAGTTCTTTATTGTCTGGATGACTGCTAAGGTGCCCCAGCCCGACATCAGCACGCATGAAAAACTACAAACAAAAGGCACTGAGAGGAACCCGCTTCTCCTCTTTGGGGTTTGGAAGCGTTTTCACCGCCTTGTTTTGCATAATTGAATAAAGCTCAGATCACTGAGCAGCTCAGAACCGTCCCCACCTTAACAAATAAAAGAAGATCCTTAAACATCACCTTTCTCAGACTTCGCTGCTGCAGGGGGTGGCTTTTTCTGCTCCTTTCTGCCTGTTTAATGAATGAGAGAGGTGCTTAATAAGGACGGAAACTTCATTGATGGAAGGATTTAACGCAGCTCTGATAAGTATGAAAAAATGCACATATTCAGAAAATGCACCGCTGAAATGGAAATCCCCAATGCTGGGCGCTTCCTGGGCTTTGCTCCTGGGAATTACGGGCTATAATCTCCATTCCTGCAATCGAAGAATGGATCCTCGCACCCCCGGGTCTTTGGGAAACATCGTCAAGAGAAAAGGCAGAGATGGATTAAAACAAAAAGAAATGAAGCTGGTTAAACCTTCCAAATTGGAGGAAATCCCAGCGGGACGAAGCGAGCGCCACCTCCTCCCTGCTGTGTTACCAACAGAGCACGTAAAGCAGCAGCACCACCCTGACGGTGCAAAGCTCCCTGCCCCACAGCCCCGCACGGAGGCACAGCCCCACACTTACCAGAGCCAGGAGGGGTCTTGGGGGCCGTGGGGGTTTTGGCTGGGATGCGGGTGGCGTTGCTGGAGTTCCTCTGTGCCTGCCCGGCTGCAGAGCGCGGCGTGGCCGGCTTGGTGCCACCCCTCATCTCCTGGCCCTGCAGGGACACAAAGGCAAAAGGTTCCATTTCTTTCCCTTTTTTCTTTTTTTTTTTCCCCCTCTTGTTTTGCTGTCCCGATGGGAAATAAACCCGCTCTTTGATTGCACAACAGAGGCTCCATCCACGAGGCAGAGCCAGACCCCAAACACAGACATTTCCTTTGTCCTCCCTCCCGTAGGCACCCATACAGCATCTGCAAGGGTGTGTAAACAGCAGCGTGCCATCTACTGCCTGGGGATCCTGCAGAAAAGCCCTCCCAGGTCTATAAACCAACGCGTCTGCTTTCAAGCTGTGCTCTGATGCTGCTCTGTGTCACAAAGCTGAAAACGTGCAGCGGGGATCTTAAGAGCTGATGGGTCCCAGGGCTGCAGGGAACCATCACAGCCAAACCGCATCCTCTTATCCAGAGCTGCAGCCTCTGCTCTCTCCCTCAGCACAGCTGTATCTGTGTGACTGAGCGCCACCGAGGGAGAAACCCCCCAGCAGAACGAGCCACAGAAGTGTGTGATTTTCACATCCACCTGGCAGACAGCTCTGCACACGACCAATGCAGCTGCCGTGTTCTACACACCCATAAAATGCAGCTTAAAGCTGCAAAGAGCATGAAAGAACACAAAGGGACCCAGAAACGTTTCAGAGAGACCAGGTAACCCCTGCAGCACGTGAGATGCTCTAAACTGCAGAACAAGGGGCCGTGAGACTGACACAGCCGCTCCAAAAACTGCCGTGCAGAGAAGCACATCCCACAGCACTGTGGATGCCCCATCCCTGCAGGCGTTCGAGGCCAGGCTGGATGTGGCTCTGGGCAGCCTGGGCTGCTGGTTGGTGATGTGCACACAGCACAGGGGTTGGAACTGAATGATCATCGTGGTCCTTTGCAACCCAGGCCATGCTGTCATTCTGTGACCCCCCTCTCTGAGTGACACGCGGTGCTTCAGCCCAGCAAGCGCTGCCAGCACTGCCTCATGCTGTTCTCCAAGGCAGCTTTGCCTCTCTCACATCCCATTTCCTTACCTTGGCCTTTGTTTCATGCATTCCTGTACTGGCAGGTCGGGGTGTGACTCGTTTAGAGGTGGATGCAGGGCTGGAGGGAGATTTCGGAGGGGCTGTGCTAGAGGAGGTGTGTCGGTGGGGAGGGATGGAGGCTCTATCGCTTGGGGGTTTGGCAGTGGAAGGTGAGGATTTCTTACACATGGAAAGAAAATAAAATCGGAACAACAAAACCAAAATCAGTATGGGAGGGGAACAAAAGGGATAACCAACATTACATAGGATTAGAGGGTGCAATGTGGAAGCAGACTTGAAAAAGGCAGTGGAGAGGTTCTGCCCTCTGCAGCACAGAGCTGGGTGAGGGCTGTGGGCCCTGGGGCACTGCTGGCATCCTAAGGCTCCACCAGCAGAGCTGTGAGACACCCAACAACAGCCTGGAGTTTGCTTCTGCATCAGTTTGCCCCACCAAAGCCACTCTTCTGCTTTCTGACTGAGAATATCACATAGAACCACCCATACAAAGCCACCATCTGCATTCTAGATTTGATTGCACCATCCAAACCAGGGCACGGGGAGAGGAAAACAAAAAACAGGGCCGAAGAATGGAGGGTAATGGCAAGGACTCCTAAAGCAGGAGTCAGGAATGCGCACAGCCCACGTGGGCAGGTGGGGATCACCTCTGGTTCTCCTCCTTTGCTTACCTTCGGTTTCTTTTCATCAGTTTCAGCCCCTTCCTTGTCTTTGCTATCAATACGAGCTGACAAACGGAAAGACACAGTTACACTTTGAGGGATGGGTGAAATGCACAGCTGACAGTGCCTGAGCTACAGTAACATGCATGCTGAGCTGCTGCTACGCCTTCCCTCTAGCTGAGATCAGATGCTGCTCTTAAAAACGCGAGAAAACCCCCCATTTCTTGGCAAAACACATCTAAGCACTTTCCTCCTGGGTTAACAGATGACCCTGTGCACAAGCAACATCAGTCACTGCTGGAGCATCGGACACACGCCAGGTCTGCGTGAGCCCGTCTGCACACATTTGCACTCAGTTCCAGCAGCCCTGGTTCAGTTCAGGATAGAACTGCCCTCTCTGAGCCCAGTGTGAGTCTGTTTAATAAAACCTGTGTGGTTCTAACAGTCAGGTATGTGCACACTGAAACCAAAGGATGCCCCGACCGACCGGCACCAGGGAGCCCAAGGTCTGTCTGAAATCCCTTCTCCAGTGTGTTAACTTTGCAGTTTACTTCCCATCCCTCCTGACACCACATCCCAGCAGTGCGCCCTCCATCTGGCTCAGGCTCTGCAGGCTCTTAACGCTGAGCCACTCTCCTGTTTGATTCACATCAAGCACACGGTGGCCCTCGCAATATTTCAGGCCGCAGTACTAATGAGGTGAGAAGCTGAGAGGAAGAAACGTTGGTACTGTCAGGCACTCATTACAAAGGTCCTGCTTTGAGCCCTCAGCTCATTCCTTCCTAATCTGGGACGAAAAGCTTCTGATCTTCACCCCAGTGTTCGGGAACCCAATGGTCAGCCCATGTGTGATGCCACGAATGCAGCACTGATGCCTCTGACCCGACCCCAACAGCCCCAGAGCTGCTGCAGAGACTACAAAGTGCCTCAGCCTTTGAAGGAAAAAGCCCGTTAATGAATTAATTAAAGAAATTCCTTCTGTTGAGTCAGAAACTGGGTGACCCTGGGCAAGGCAGCCCCAGCCCACGATTGGTTTCAGGCTCTGATGACAGCGACAGCAAGCCATGCTGATGCCCTGCAGCACGTGTGCAAAGCTTTCTGATGCCTTCTCAGGTAGTAAACAATAAGAAATGTGTGATGAGCTTTGGCTCCGAGGGGAAAAGCTCCATCAGCAATTTCCTCATTGACCCCATGCAGCAAAGAGCGCGTTTCTCTCTGCTGCAAACCAGAGAGGAGGGGAGGGGTGAGCAGGATTTCCAGGTTAATGGAAGCAGCCATGCCAGGTTTGGGGACGTGGCAGTGGGGTGAAAGGCAGAGCTCCTCCCCAGGCCAGCCCTGACAGCACCAAGTGGGACACAACACCAAGTGGGACACAACACCAAGTGGGACACAACATGGCAGGAGACCAGCAGGTTTTGCTGTGCGTCCTGCAGCACCATTTGCACTTCTGCACTGAGCAGATTCCTCTGAGATGTTCCTGGCTCCCTGGAAACTGGGAAGCAGCTCCTTCTTGGAGAAGGAAGAGGTCTAAGAGCTGCTCTGCCAGCAGGGATGCTCATGCTTTGAAGGAAGAGCTCAACCCTTCACTGCGGACAGCCAGAACTGAGACCTGCTGCACAAACAGCACCCAGGGCTCTGACTGCCCAGGTGCTCACAGAGGAGGATTTCCAGCCCAGACACTCGCACAGCGCTGTGCCCAAGAGCCTCCACACACAGAGCACCCTGCAGAACACAGAACACAGCCATTGCATCAGAGCACCCGCAGATCCAGAGCTGGGATCAAAGCACGATGCTGTGTAAGAGCCTCAGCTGTGCTCTGCGAGGGACCCACGTGGGACTTTTCCCTCGGTCTGAACTGCCACCTCCCTTATGTTTTTCCCTCCTCCCTCCTCTCTAGGAAAGCTGATCCAAAGACTTATTGGACTGGATAGTGGACACATGCAAACCAGGTGGCAGCGCCCCATTGGGACAAGCTGCAGCGTGCTGGGTTAGCCCCAATCCAACATGCCACAACACCCAGCCAGAATCTGTCTTCGCTGGGAAGCTGCCAGGTGTGAGTAAAGGAGCCCAAAGATCCAAAGGAATTTTAACTAAAAAAAGAAAAAAAAAAAAAGGAAAGCGTGATTGGGAACCCGCCAGCACCATGCAAGGGATGCAAAACCAAAGCATGGGGGTCTGGCAACGATGCCGAGACATCCAAGATTAAAGGAGGGAGAGGGGGAAGCAGCAGAGCTTTGTAGATCAGTTCACAGCAAAGGTCCAGGCCATGTCCCAAGCACTGCAATTCAGGAGGAGGCAGCAAGCTGAAGTGCTGCTTCAAGCAGCCTCGTGGTGAGCAATGCACCAGCAGTGTGAGCTCCAGGCAGGCAAACGCTGCACACACCTTTCAGGAGAGGAACTCGACTGACTGCTTTATCTGCAGCACCAGGCTTCTTCTTGGGCGTCCTGCACCCTTCTGCACCCAGCTCTGCCTCTTCCACGGCAGCATCGCTGTCTTCCCTGCCATCCTTTAACCCAACGGGGGGTTTGGCTGCTTCCTTTAAGGGTCCAGCATCCCCTCCTGCCCCTTCTGTTTGGGTCTCAGAAGGCTCAGACGAGGTGACATCTGCGTATGACTCTTCCCCCTGCAACTGCTGTCTCTCCTCTTCTGCTTTCCGTGCTTCAGATTCAACAAGGAGCGCCTCTGTCTCTGTGTCTCTCAGGACATCTCTGGACTCGCTTTCTTCTTCAAGAGCTTCTTTGGTTGCTTCAGGGCCTGGAGGAACACGCTGTCCCACCAGGCCAAGCAAATCCTGCCGAGAAGCTTCATCCTCATCTCTTTCCCATCTGCTGGCACCTTCTTTTAGCGGGGCTCCAGCATATAACGGAGCTGGCCCAGCTGCAGTGCGGGAGGCATCAGTGCCACCCGCTCCTGCCAGCCCCACGGCGCACACATCACCCAGCTCTTTTCCCATTGCTGAATCCACACCAATGCCTTCTCTGCCCCCACGATCCCACAGCTCACTGCTGTCCTCAGCTGGCCGGACATCTTGGTACATATCCAGGGGTATCGGGATAGTGACCTCGATCCTGGTGGGAGCTGTGGCTGCAGGCTTTGTTTCTTGTTGCAGAAGAGGCTCCTGAGGACCAGCAGCCAGCTGCTCCACGGGCTGGCTGCCCCTTTTCATCACACCTCCCACGTGCTCCTTAAGGCCAGGCTGCAGCTTTGGAGAGCTGGGCTCCCCTGGAGCTGAAGACGCAGAGTGTGAAGCGCGGGCAAACAGTGAGCACAAGCACAGATAGGTGGTCAGTCACATCATGTAGAAGAGAAACTTGGGATCTGTACTATTAATAAGAGCTGCCCCATTCAGCAGACACAGAGCGGCTTTTTAAAGGAACTCTGACCTCCATGGGAACTGGGAAGGGGGTCGGGGGCAGCGGGGGGGTGGGAAGACAGAGCACTGCCTGGACCCCAGAGCAGAGGCGGCTGAAGTGTCCCCGTGTGCCATGCCTGCTGGGCTGGCTTCAGAGGTATTCAGAAATCAGCAACACATCCAGCTTCCCAACCACCTCCAGCTCATTCCTGGTTCTAATGAGCCCGGGGAACAGCACTCCTCTGCCTGCTCCCTTATTGCCAGTGTCCTGAACAGCAGAGCCCTGGTGGGAAGGACTGTCAGTAAACTGTGGCTGTAACTACACAGCAGCTCTGGACTGTGTCCCACTCAGCCTAATTAGTGTTCCAGCACTGCTGCCATCGTTTGGGCAGAGGAGAAAGAGTGACATTTAAAACCCAAAACATACGGTCACAGAAACACAGATCTTATTTTTTTTTAGGGTAAAGGAGACAATTATTTTCCATTGCTGATCTCAAGCATGACACAGAGCTTGGCAATTTCACGCCACAGTGCTGCATTAAGCCAGATATTCTGGTTGAACTGAAGCTCTTCTGCTCAAAACTCTTCCAACTGAAGCAGGGATGTGCTGAGCAATGGAGAGCTCACCCTGAACCCTGGGGAACTACTCGAAGCCCTCTGCCCCCATAAGGATGTGCACATCCATCCTGCAGGGCTGCCCGCAGGCCTGAGTGCTGCACAGGGAGAGCTGGCAGAACACCAGCAGGGCAAATCTGAACTGAAAGATGCTGAGACTCCAAAGGCATCCTAACATGCTCTGCCTTCACCGCAGAGATCATTTCTGCAAATCCCACAACACAAGAAATGAAAGCGGGCAGTTATGAGATACCCACAACTGTGGGCATGCATCAATAATCACATCAAATCATCAGAGCTCATCATCGTTACAGAGCAGCAGCACTGCTAGAAGTCCGTTTTGGAGATGTAACCATTTATGTCAGAAGCCAGAAATGCCATCTATTGGTTCTCTCAGAGCTGCAGTGAGCTGCACGTCCCCAGAGCTGACAGCTGAAAGATCCCAGGACAGGACAGAAAGCTCTCATTAAAGATCTGGTGAGAAATAGCAGCTACCACCAGACTGAAACAGACAGACAGCAGGGATAACTCACCCCATCCTGCTAACAACCTTGACTTCCTTTTAAGTAGCATCACTATTTTGAATGCAGAAGAGCTGCTGGCTTGAGAACCACCAGCCAGGCATCAAATGCTTTATTTTCATTGCAGGGAGCAGAGTGTGTGTAGCTGTGCTGAGTGTGAAAAGCAAAGACCTCAATTCACTCTGAGCTGAGAAAGCAAAGAGCTGCGCGCTTCCTGCAAAGGCAGGGATGGCTGCAAACAGCAGTCAGAAGAGGAGAGACTGCAGGAGCAGCCTGAGGAACCTGAACAGAAAACCTCCTTACCAAATGGGCTTTAACTGCCCTTCTAACTAGCACACAAAACCAGTGCTGTCACATACAAACGTGAGCAGGACGGCTGTGTTGAAGTGACTGCCCACCTTGCCTAGCATTGGCAGACGCCCCTGGAGACTGGGATGCAAAAAGAGCCCACCCTAAAAGAGACACAGTAGTTAAGAGTCAGGTAATTCACGTGGGACGTGCAGGGCCCCAGGCTGACCCTACAATGCAATGCTCAGCAGTGCCTCCTGGCTAACTGCACCACCCTGGCTCTGTTTATGGCCTTTTCTAGCCTGGAGGATGCTCTGTTTTGCCACTGGACAAACAAGCATCGGTGCTTCAGCCACCTGAGAGAGAGAACCGATGAATGAAGAGCTGCCTGAAATGGGTGCGCTGGGACATTCAAAGTGTGTGTGATCTGCCTGCCAGCAATGGGGAGAGCTGCTGTACAACTGCCCACGGGGAGCAAAGCAGTTGCATTACAGAAGAAAACTCCCAAGCCCCCCAGGAGCAGCAACCAGACCCCAGCAACAGCAGTCTGACCAACCTTGAGCAGCATCTCCTGCAGCGTGGTCCTCCAGGCTGGGGGTGGCTCCTATGCCCGCCTCTTCAGCTGGTCCCAGTTCAGAAGGAGAATGGAAAAAACATCATCAGAACACGAGAATTAAGTTTAAGCACTCTTCTGGAGAATGCCTTTACCTCCTTGCTGATTCTGCCCATCGCGGCTGTGTTACGAGCAGGGCAGTATCAGAAAGGCAATCAAGCTGTGTTAATGCTGGGTCCCATTAGATTTATCCGACAGCTGCTGTACCAACGTGTTTCATCAGCTGGCAAGTCAGCACAAGCTCCTTCAGACAGACATGCAGAAACCTGAGCACTGAGCACGGAAATCTGGGGATTTACGTTTCCTCTTCTACTCCTGCCAAGCTGGCAGCATTCGTATCCATGTCTCTTACCTGAGCTCTACCTCATCCGTGTCTTCTCTCCAGCTGACTGTCATGAGCTCTTCCTGGGCTATTTGCTGCCAGCTAACCTGGCTGTGTAACAAACCCAGTGCTTGCAGGGTGTGGGCTTGTGTTAGCGTTTGGGTGCTGGCAGAAGCCCATTCTACCACACTGCCTTTCCCAAAACCTGCCTGATGCTCCCAGGAGAACCCAGCAGCCACCACACAGGGACCACGTGCTCACAGCCACACCTGACTGTCCGAGGAGCTCCTGCCCCGCTCTGCACGGCTCTGCTGCACATCAATCCCTTCTAACTCTGAAAGACCCCCATTCCACCCTGCAAAAGCAGGCCCAGGTGCAGAGGTCCTGAAGGAGCCACTTGGCTTCCTCTGCACGATCTCCAAAACGTGCTGGCAGCCCGAGAAGTGCTGCAGTGGTCTGGATTCCACCTGCCTCTCCAAAGACAACTGTGTGGGCTGAGAGAGAATGCCCGGGAGAGGAGCAGCGAGGTGCTGCAGAGATGGGCAGGCTCTGCAGGAAAGCACTTTGCCTGGAGACGTGAGGCAAAGCCACCACGGAGAGAAAGACTGGCAGATGAGGAGCTGAGGAAGAGAGAAGAAAAGGCTGCGAGTGTCCCCCAGGCTGGGGAAGGCAAGAGGACAGCAGTAAGCAAGGAATTGCATCAGAAGAAGGAAGCAAGCACGAGGAGTGAAGCACGCCTGCCAAAGGTTCTGCAGCATTACTGCTCAGCACCAACCAGTCCAGCTCTCTGCTCTATCTGTATCAAGAGATGAAGCTGCACCTCGGTCTCCCTCACCTGTGGTTCCTTCTGGGATCTCCCCGTGCTGATCCTCTTGGTCTCCTTCCTCTACTAAAGGTGCTGTGGCATCTGAAAAACAATGCAGCTTTCACACAGCCAGCAAGTGGCAAAACCCTGGGGAGGTCAGGATGCTCCCAAGGCTGGTTTTGCTCAGAGCAGCACCCATCTCCCTCCCTTGAGCCAGCGCTTGTGGAGGGAGACAAGCGAGCAGGACGCAGCAAAGCTGGTCCTTGGGGACACAGTGAGCTGCCCCCACAGCAAGCACACATCTCTCATGTAGCTGCATGAGATCACTGTCAGCCTCCATCTCCAGCAGGGCAGGGCTGGAACTGCTCAATATCTCCATCCTTTTTAATTTTAGATACATTTTGCAAGCCAATGCCTTTACCCGAAGCCACCAAGAGGCAGCTACTTGGGATTAAAGCAGCCAGAGAAACAGTGCAGTTCATCAAAACAACAGGCAAGTCTCTAGATTACTTCCAAACTAGATTTCTTCCAGTGAAGCAGCACAGAAATGCCCTGACCTGACCCACAGGACTTCTGCATCAACTCGAAGCTGTACATACAGACTCCATCCATCTCACCATTGCAGCACAAATCGTGCTGTGTGAATGAACATATCGGTACAGAGGGAACACAAAAAGAGCTCCACCTGACTCCGACACAGAGCAGGATGGGCAGGCAGTATTCTGATGGTGCACAGTGATGCAAACCTGCGGGCGATGTGGGACTGCTCCTGGCTGCACTGAGCTAACTGGACCCTGAGGTCACTGTGTGAGAAGGAAACAACCTGCAAGAGACTTGCTGAGCTCCAAGCACCACCTCGCATCGCCATCTCCGGCCTTCCGACCCACTCTCCATCTTTAAAGCCAATCCTCTCATTCTGCTGAGTGAAAACCTCACTTGTGATGAGCCTAACGAAGAGCTCTCATCCAAGAAAGCCCAGCAGAACGTGGCACGAGGCTCTCGGCAAGGTTTAGCACGACCCCAACCATCACGGTTTCAAAGCAGTAAGACAAAGAGCTCCCACCTTCTGTAGTTGGGGTGCTCTTAGCGTCAGAGGTTTCAGAAACAGGCTCATCCGATCCGTCATCGACTGGAATCTGAAGGGGATAGCCTGGAAAACAAATACTTAGAGCAGGTCCTTGGCGATGAGTTACAAACCTCTAACGGCCCAGGTCCACTGGAGAGCATAAAACCCCTGAACTGATAAGCAAGCAAAGCGTGAAAATGCCAACCAAAAGCACCGGTGCCATCGCCAAAAAGAACAAGCAGGAGCCAAAAGAAAAACCCAGGGAAGCACACAGCAGAGAATGGCAGAAGCAGGAAAGGAGATCTCAGCAACAGAAAGCAGGGAAGATGTACGTCTGAGTCACTGCTGTCCCCTCTGCCATTTCTAGAGCCATCAGACTCTCTCCCAGAGCTGCTGCTGAGCGCTCCCATGATGTATTTATTCATTCTCCTCGCTGCAAACCAGCAAGTCTTTGTGCAGTGCACAAGGCACAACGCCAGGCTGGGGCCAAAGTCATCTTTTGGAAGAGTACAGCAAAAAGCACAAGTCTCTTCTTTGCAAAGAGGCTGACCAAATGAAACAATACAACGAAAGCTGGAGAAAATGACTCGGAAAAGAAGCTTCAAACTAATAAAAGTGAAATCCCTGTGATGTGCAAAGATGAGGCTACGAGCTGAGAGAAGCCATCAGCCTGAAATGCATCACACGACCCACGATGAATGGATGCCATGGATTCTCTCCTCGGCTGAGATAACCCACTGGTCTGGTTTGGTGGAAGCTGTGTCCAAAGCCCTTCAAGAAAATAAAATCAAGATGGTGTTTATATGAATCATAGCCAAGAGTGAGTCCCACCAAGTGTGCTGGGGCTGTGTGGGTTTCCAAGCTCAACTGTGCAGCGTGGTGGGATGAGAAAGGAAAGGCTTCTGGAGAAATGCAGGTCTGAAATGTGGGATAAAAGACTCTTGCATGGCTCCCAGAACTCTCTGCTCAGCCTTGTGCAGGTGAGAAAAGCAGGCAGCAAGCAGCATCCTCGAGCTGTGTCTCAAAACAAAAGCAGTGCTGTGTTTTAATAGCAAACTGAGGAGTGAACACAAAAGCATGGACGTGCCGAGCTGCAGCAGTAAGATCAGAACTGCTCGAGACAGCATGGGATCTGTGCTCTGCTAGGCAACCATCACACAGCAGCATCCTCCTTCATTCAGGAGCATCAGAGCACCCTGTGGGCCACCCAATGCTTACTGCCTGCAGCAAGCTGCTATGCAGGAACCTTCCATACACACACACACACACAGCATCTCCTCCTGGCTGCCCCCAGGGCTCTGCTCCCCCTGCCTGGGTCGCTCTTGTCCCCTGCACTGTCTCCTCCTGGAGGTGCTCACCTGAGGGGACGTGCTGCCTCTCCTGGTCCTCCACCACAGTGACATCCTGGTGTGGTTCTGCCATCTTGCAGCCAAGTTACCTGAAGGAGGAAACAAAAGCAATCAGTATCAGGCAAATCCTGGAGCCTTGTTGGCGTGTTCCATGTTCAGCCACAGCAAGAAGGGAGCTGCTTTGTCTGCTTTTCCTGATGAGCCCCCAAATCCCACCGCTGCGTACAGGGAAGCTCAGGATGCACACTGCCTACTGGGTTTTGCAGCTGTGCAGAAACACTCCCCAGAGCATCCGGTGCCCCCAGATCCACCAGGAGCACCCATGAGCAGAGGGCAGTGCAAAATGCTCACACACCAAACCAGGACCTCCGAGGGCTTTCCCAAGTGCTAAAGGAAATGAACCCAACAGCAAACACAGCCTGCAGGCGCCGTGCCTCTCCTTATTCTCCACGCCGATTGGACAGACGTGGATTTTAGTTGACTTCCTAATAGCTGATATAATTACAGCCCCTGGCAGTGATTAATAACGGGCTATTAGTGTAACTGTGTGCTTGCCATGACCGTCAGGAGCAAATGGATGCAGCAGTGAGGCTCAGGTCACCGCAAGCAAGGAAGCAAACTCACGTGGTTTTGTTTGCTGGCAATAAATTAACGGGATATATGGAATTAAGAGAAGCTCAAATGCCAGTAACCAGATCTCCTGCCCAGCTTTTTTAAGCCTTAGGAAGATGACTGGACCGTTTCATCTCTGCCTTTGACAGCCACAAAGCTCTGACAGAACTGCACCAAGGAAGCGTGAGAACTTGCCACCAAAGGAAGTCACTCACAAAAGCAAAGGTATGAAGTAAGAAGGAAGGAGGTGACAACTTTTGGTCAAAACCTTGGGGGGGTGGGAGGCTGCCCACCAAAACAGAAATCCCTATGGGCATCTGGCTGCCCTCCTCCCAGGGCTCCAATGATCACATGGATGATATCCTGGTCTCATTTGGCTCCACTGTGGTGCTGTTTACAAGGGTGGTTAGCACTGAAATACAGAAATGTGATGTTAGTTGAGCGTATGGAGCATAAAAGCAAGTTGAGCATGAAATACGTGAGTGTGAATGTGCTGCCTGGAGTGCAGAAGGTACAGGAGCGAGCTTTCTATCCCAAAGGCAGACCTGGGATACACAGCAGTTTCCCCACGTGCCGCCCTGTCTGTCAGCAGGAAAATGCAGACAGCAGAAGCCATCCTGAGCCCTTTCCCTTCTGCTGGTTTCTAAAAGCCTTCCCAGCCCAGCCCAGCTCACCACACACCCACAGGCACTCACGAACCTTTATTCCAAGCTGCTGACCCAGAGGCAGAGCATCCACTCATCTGAGTGCTGCCTTAAATGATGCTCACTTCTTCCTCACGTTGCCTCCTCTCCTGCCTCCCCCAGTCCAGTTTTTGGATAAGAGCAATCAGAGCCTCTCCCAGTTTGCCTGGACAGTTGCATTTTGTGCTTTCCTGCCTCTGGACAAGAATTTCCTGGGCCACCATCCAGAGAGGACTGCTGGCTCCACATCCAGCTCACATTCCCAGCCTGGGGCTCAGCTGCCCGTTCTGGGCACAGCGTTCAGCTCAGCTCAAGATGTTCCACTGCTCCTCCCAGCTCAGCATTTAGCATCGCTGCAGCCCTGGCACGGCAGCAGCCAGCAGTGATTCAGCAAAGGCCACGGAGCTGCACGCCTGCAGTGCCAGCTCTCACTCTGCTCACTGCTGGTGCTGCTGGCTTTTTGACACCAGGAAACATTGGGGTGGTTGTCAGAGAACTGGCTGGTCTCGCCGTCGCTCTGCAAAAAGGCCTTTAATGCTGTTCTGCTCACAGCTGGGCACAGGCAGCCCCGCTCCCACTGAGCTCCACGCATGGCAGGAGCTGCAGGAGCGAGGATGGGCTCGGGAGGATACAGCCATTAATGTTTCAGAGATGAGAGAAGAGCTGCCTGTTGTGTCAGAAGGAAAAAGGCATCGCCTGAAGGCGCAAAGAACCAAGGGATAAAGCACCCAGACCTCCCCCGAGAGCTGCAGGGTGCAGACATGCATCCGTTCGGACAGCAGGACTTTGGGGAGCAGCAGTGTCTCCCATGGGGCTGGACGGCCTCGTGCCGTGCCTGCAGGGCAGCAGGAGGGAAAGAGGCTCCCCCTGCAAGGGCTGAGATTGAGAACCATTACAAGGCAGATGAAACTTCAGCACAACAGAGAGGTAAATAAATGACACCAAGCGGTCCGGGGGGGGAGGCCAAGCGAGCCAGCAGCGCCATTATCTCTTAGCTGCAAAGCTCTCCCAGCTGGGTTTGAAACACACAGCCCATATCATCATGCAGTCATATTCACCACCATAAAGACGTTTTACGCCTCTCTGATGGATGCTGGAGTCCATTCTTTCTCATCCGCGGCAGCTAAAAGCACTCCTGACAGCAACTCGGAACCTGGGGGTGATGCACACAATTCTGGGACAGATCCGTCCTGCTGGAACCACCAAGCAAAACTGAAGGGCTCAGCCACAAAGCACTTCTTATTGCGGGGGGGAAAGTCCCAGCTCTGCTGTGGGTTTTTTGCTCTATGAAGGATTCACGAGGCAATGAAAGTTAAAGCTTATTAAAACTGCTTATTTTAAAGAAAGATGGTCTGAAAATTGCACATCTGAGCAACTGTGAATTACAAACAACGTCTGAGATGACGCTCCTTCTGCTCCTCAAGTGGAGGAGGAGGAAATCCCTCCTGGGGGAAAACAGCAAGAAGGGGAAAAGATGTTCCAAAAACCTGTAGGAACAGCCGTGCCTCGAAGCAACGGTTTGGGAATGAGTAACTCCACCAAGGAGAGCCACAGAGATAAACCAGCAGCACGCCCTGCGTGAGATAAAGCACAGAGCCCTGCTACGAGCCTTATCCCTGCCAGCACAACCATCCCCACCAAACAGGGACCCTATCTAAGAAGCAGCAGCCCAGCGTGGTCTTAACAGCCCCTCCAGCCCCACGCTTCCCATGGGGGCACAGCTCTCACTGCCACATATCTGAGCTCAGCCCACCAGCACCATTTACCCAGGCGTGCAGCCCAGCCGGGTCCCTCGGCCAAAACCCAAGGGATGAGTTGAACCACGGCCGTCCCCGCACTGAAGGCACCTTCTCTGCTATGGGCATCAGTGCTAAGAGGAGCAGCCCAGGCTTGGAGCTGCTTCCCAGTGATGCAGGAAACACAGCAGCACTGGGAGTCGAGCAGCGCTGTCCCAGTGCCACACTGGTGTGCTCGGGATGGAGTGACACACAGCACAGCTCAGGGGACCAGGAGTGACTCTCACTGCACCTCAATGGCATTTCGTGGCTCAGCCTGAGCCAGCACGCTCCCTGCAGGTTTCTGCTGTGCAAAGTGTCAGCAGCAAGATGACAAAACAGCTGCAGAAGACACTGCCACCCCAAAGAGCCCAAAGTCTGCAGGACCACAGGGAGGAGTCTGAAGGGAGATGAAGCGAGCCCTTAGAGCTGCAGGCATCACTGAGCTGTGGTCAGGGAGCGAGCTGACAGCTTTCGAAACCCAGAAGATATTCAAAGAGGAAAAAGAGTAATTTTCATCACACAGAGGACGGCGAAGCTCTGGCACTGCTGGGATGCTCCATCCCTGGAGATGCCCACAGTCATGGATGGGCCCTGAGCTGCTGGGGGGCACCCAGCCCACGGCAAGGGGTTGGAACTGGGTGGGCTTTAAGGTCCCTTCCAACCCAGCCATTCTGCCATCCATTCTATGAAATATTTAAGGTCACAGGTTAGAGCACACCGAAGCCCTGTTTGTAGGAACTTCTCTCATCCAGCAGCACATTTTCTTGCTTGGTGCCCCTAAGAGCCAAACCCAGAACCCAAGGCTGCAGGATCTGGTGCCGAAGTCCCTGCAGGGCCATCAGGTCGTGTCACCACCCAGCACAACAGCTTGCAGAGCCCTCATTCTGCTGCTGCAGCCAAACTCCTGCAAGCCACACGCTGTGCTCCTCCCCTGAGAAGGCTGAGGTCCCAAATGAAGCCTCCAAACTCTTCACGCCTCGGTGCGAGGATTCCCTGCAATGACAGGTAAGTAAAAGCAGGACTGAAAACAACGTACCCTACTGACAGCAGCCTGGAGGCTCAGAGGAGGAAAGCAGATGCTGGGGATCACACAGCTGTGCCTCAGCTCAGTCCTCTGTCTGTGACAGATGACATCACAAAGGAGCAGCACCAAAACGCTTCTGGTGCCAGGGGCTGAGCTGCCCTGCGAGCTGTGTGCAGCCCCAGAAGCAGCCCAGCGCCAGCTCACCCTGCCAGCTCTGCACAGATATGGGGCTGCAGCCCACAGCACAGCTGCTGGGATCACGAGCCTGGGAGCTGATGCCTCGATTCACACGGGCTACAAATCCCCAAATAAACCATAGATTGGGGGCTGCTATGGGCCACGCGTTGGGAGGAAAACAGAGGGAGCAGGAATTTCTGCAGTGCTTGGAGAGATGCAGGCTGTGTTTGCACGCTTTGGTGCACATCCCTGGGTGCAGCCGAGCAGCTCCAGCTCTCCCAGCAAGCACAAAGGGGAGCAGCTGCATCCCAGCTCCTGCTCAGCTCCTTCCTTCTCCATTATTTCACCTGCAAGGGTGGCAAACACCCACGTTACTTGAAAAGGAAAGCAACAAACATGAGCGTTACCACTGAAAGGTGATCAAACACAAACAGGATTCTTTTTCTTCTTCATTTGAGTTACTCAATTAAAACGGAGTGGCAGCCCCGTGAAAGAGCATCAGCCTGAAAGGCTCTTCATAATTCATAAGCGGCTTCCTTCTCATCTCCTCCGTGCACTTTGTGCTTCCGAGGAGCTGACATGAAGGAATTTGGACAGTGATGCACAAGCACTGCCTCACAGGGAGCGAGATGAGAAACCACAGCAAGGCAGGAGCGAGGAAACTTCCTTCATGTTCAAAGCCAAACTCTTCTCAGAAGAGCAGGAGGGAGCTGCACAAGGGATCGTTTCACAGATGCTTTTTGTTCCTTGTTGCTCACCTTTAACCCGTGCTACTGAGTCCTTGGAGGCCTGGAACACCTTTCCTGGGTTACCAAGACCAGGCAATGAATGCTCCACAGCGGCAGCTCTGGAAAGGAGATGCAAAGGGAGGGCCATAGCACTGAGGGCAAATCCTAAGCAATGAGAGGTCACGATTCTTTACGAAACAGCATTAAAAAGGAATAGCAAAGTTGGGTCTGAAGACACAAGAATGGTCAGTGCGTATCCCTTACAAACCCAACTGTCCCAGCTCAGAGCACTGCACGCCCTCACCAGCTGGCTCAGGTCGCCAGGGCACGCTTGCTGCAAGAGAAAAGCCAAGGGATGCTCACGTGCTGGCAAGTTCCTCAGCACTGCTGAGAATTAAACAGAATTTGCCATCCCAAATCAGCTTAGGGCAGCTCAGCAGCTGCCTCCTCACTGGGTGGCCATTAGGAGGGCAGATTATCCGAGCCCACCCTGAGCAGTGAGAGCAGCCGCTCCCGGGGGACAGCAGTGCTTCTGCCTGCCCCAACAGCACAGCCCTGCAAACTGGAACCTGCAGGGAACTGCAAGCAGCGTTTGCATTACAGGAATATTAAGGCTACGCCTTGCATCAATTGCCTCACAAAAACCACGCACCAACCCACTGCTTTGCTGCCGTCCTTCCCACATCTTTCACCCCCTCCTACCTCTCTTCTTCCCCAGCTGACCAAGCAGAATGCAATGCCCTGCAGCCCTTCCTCTGTGCACAGCCAGGAGGAGCACAGGGTGAGCACAGCACAGCCAGGTGTTGGAGCTGCACAGCACCGCCATGCAGAGCTCAGGCCGTCCCCAAACCCACTGACTGCAGCCAGCTTAAAGCTCCGGTCAGAGGGGCTTAAAAAGCAGCAATAAAGGAAGCAACAGGAGTTTTGGAGCCTGCCCTATCTGCTTCGTGAGGTGGAGGAAGGGAAGCCTCTTTAGCAGAGATTTACTGGGCTACCTTTGGATTTCTTCCCTGCCCCCTGCTAGACTATCTTGCCGTCGTGCCTTTCAGAGCTATGAGATGGTCTATGGGCAGATAAACTCTTCCTCCACCAAAATCCTTTCTTGGGAAGCCTTTAAGCAGTTGAACATGTAGAGCGGATCAAAGAGAAGGCAGAAAATCTTATTTAGCAGCTAATTCTCTTTGACTCTTCCCATCCCCGCTCAGCCAAACCTGCTGGAAATCAGAGCATCTCCTGCAGGCTTCAAGGCGGGCTCACAACATTCCGTCTGAGAACAAGGAACAGGGGCAGCCCCAAATTTCCCCTGCACTGCCCTTCTGAGGCCCTGCTGTGAGCAGAGGTGTGGTTTGGAGGGGCTGCACGTGGCAGATGAGCAAAGGAACCCATGAGCTCACACGCAGGAGGAGATGGTGGCTCAGACATCAGACCAGTGTGTTTTGTCACCAATGCATCACGTGTGCCATCCTGCGCTGTGCCACCGTGTGACAACAATGCTGAGCCCACAACAGCGTGGCCTTAGATTGCTTTCCAGCTATGGGAGAAAAGAAACACCGGGGTGTGCATGGATGGGGAGAGGGAGAACAGGAAAGAGCAGCTCTAGGAGTTAAGACAGTCAGTGGCACGGCAGCGTTCTGCCTCCATCAGCAGTCCCCTTTACATTGGTGGGCAAATCACACTGTGGGGAGGAGGAGAACACTTTTCTGAGAGACTGCACTGCCTGAAGGAAAACGTGCATCCAGCCATGCATCCAGCCATGCATCCAGTCATGCATCCAGCCATGCATCCAGCCATCCCACGCATCCAGCCATGCATCCAGTCATGCATCCAGCCATCCCATGCATCCAGCCATGCATCCAGCCATGCATCCAGCCATGCATCCAGCCATCCCATGCATCCAGCCATCCCATGCATCCAGCCAGTCATGCATCCAGCCCTTAACTGCCAGCTGCTGCACGCTGCTCCATGGCTCACATGGAGCAATTGAAATGCATCTCCCAAGACAGGAAGCCATGTAAGATCCCTGCCACACTGCAGCCAGTGGCACAAGGAGCCTGGCAGGGCTCATCTGCTCGGCGATGTTTGCAGGACGGTTAGCACAGCCAGTGGTTTCTCACCGTTATCACAATCCTCCTCCTTAATATGAGGTTAGAAGCAAACTGACAGCGTTTATTTCACGCACCAGCAAGCACCACAACACATCGCAGGGCACAGAACAGACCATGGCTCACTCCCTTTCCTGCATGTGAGAGGGCACTGAGCAGTCTCACCTCTCCTGGGCAGAGCTGCAGCACAAGCCAGCCCATCCAAGGGGTGATGCACACCCCCAGGCTGGCTGGGTTAAGGTATTCCTGGCCATTGAGCAAACAGCTCTGCTCTCACCTCCACATGAGCTCTCCTGGAGCACCGTCTCCATCTTAGTGCTTTGCAGCACAGCCATGTGCTGTAGGACCCAGCAGAGACGACTGCTAATTTGGTTTCTGTAGTGGCACGCATACAGCAGCATCCATTTGCTGTAGCCACAGGCTCAGAGAGACGTCTGAAGCCTGGTGCAGGGTGGAGCACAGCCCTGAGCCATCCAACAGCACGCAGACCATCAGCACTGAGCTCACGTTAGATGTTCTGCATTTAAGCGGGGGAAAAATAGAAGCAACGGTAAGAAGGGAAGCCAGGATTCCCCGCGGCGCTCAGCCACCTCCCTTCCTTTCTCCGCTGCTGCAATGCACAGAGCCCTCAGGGACACAGGCTGCCTTTGGAAGAGCTCCACGCTGCACTGTGCAGGAGCTGCTCGCACCAGCTGGCCTCAAAGCCAGCAGGGAACATCCTGCACGGCAGCTCCCTGCCCCACTGCATGCTGAGCTGACGGCGCCGCTGCCTTCGGTGCTGGGCTGCAGCAACGCTGACCCTGAGCGCAGGGGAGCGGTGCACAGCCAGAAGCCCCACGGCTTAATGAGACAGGACTGCGCTCACCTGTCGGTGTGTTTGGAGCTCTGGCTACACGTGGATGCCTCCTACCCCAGCCACAACACAGCCCAGCAACTCAGTGCCACGGATCGTGCATCATCTCACCCTGGAGATGCAAAGGGAAGCAGGGGAGCAGCACCAGCTGCACCCGCAGCCCCTTCCTGCAGCCCTGCTGCTGTGGCACAAGGAACGCGTTTGTCGCTTACTTTGATCTCAGCCCCTTCTCTTCCTTTGATTTCACAGCGCTGACAGAACAGCCTATGCAGGAGCTCTCTGAATAATCAAGCTGCCACGGTAATGAAGACATTAAATACAAAAGATGCTCCGTGACACAGCTCCAGCCTATCAGTGTGAACGATCCTTGTCAGAGCAGACAGGACAGAAGCAGGAAGGTGCTGTGGACGCGCACCGTAGATTTTCTGAGGGCAAAAGAAACATTCAAACAATCTTGGGCTGGGTCTCCGTTTCTGAAGTTATTTTGAGCTATTTCAACACATGGCTAGAAATTAAAACGATGACAGCAGCACCATCTGCTCCAGCTACTGCCACGGCACCATGGCTGGCATCGCTCTGCAGTGACAGAAAGCTCATCCTAGGGAAGAAGCCGAGGAGAGCCTTCCTGGGAGCACGGCCGTACAGCAGCAGGGCTGCAAGGATTCACGATGCAGATGTGGCTTCCAGCAGAGAGGTTCCTGCTACAGCTCCAGGGGCAAAAATGAGGCTGGGAGGGCGTCAGGGCTGTTTGGTTACATCACAGTGAGGAGCCCGGGGCGAGCAAGCAGCTGACACATGCAGGAGCACCCAAAAAACCACAGGTTTCCTTGGCTGTGGTCTCCACAGCTCCTGTGCCTCACAACCCCACTCCACTGCCAGCCACTCGACATCCAAACCTTTGGCCCCATAACGTCCAGTTCCAGCATCCCAAAGAGAACTGCACCAGGGCAGCCCCTTTAAATAAAAGGGAAACAAAATCACGCAGCCTTCACACATTGCTGTCTTACCCTGGATAGAAGAAAGAAACTCGACAGCCCTCAGCCTTCGCAGGCTCTCCAGGGACTCATCCCCACCCCAAAATCCACAGTCAGGCAGCAACCTGCCTTGCCTCCATTCTACCTTTATCATAATTGTGACACAATTATTTCCCTTCCCAGCCCGAAGGATGAGCAAGTTTAAAGATCAGAATCCTTTACATCCTCACTGCCGTGAGCTGGAGGCCCACTGTGTGCCCACCTCCCTTTCCACAGGGATGAACTGCCAGGATTGTCCACATTTAAGGCTGCCCCAAGCTGAGGAATTTGGGCTCAATCTCCCCCAGCACGTCTGTTAAAAATAAATGAGGTGCAATCAATCTGCTCCGGGGTTTTATCCCCTTTCAGCTCTAAATGCAGCACTGCTGTCACACGTATGATATGTGTGAAGGACAGCCTGCTTCAGAGCCTCACTTCTTGCCTAAAATAATATTGCTCCTGGTCTCTGGTTACAAGGGATCCATTCATGCTCTGTAAGGTCACAGCCTGACTCTGATCACTAACACAAAGGCTGGAAGGAACGAGGCTGCCCGAATTGCAGCCCTGCCGCTTCCTATCGCAGCACATTGAGCGCAGAGCATCAGAAAGGCTCTGGCCACACCTAGAGCCACCAGCAGCTTTGTCAGCCTCACCGAGGCAGGGAGCAGCTGCAGGAAGATGCTGGCGCTGCTCTCGTGCTCAGACCAAGGCAAAGCCGCTGCAACCCCACAGCCTTCCCCATCTATCACACCCAGGCTGCTCCAGTGAGGGCAGGCAAGGCACTTTTTAACCAAGCCCCAACACTGCTACAGCCACAGCCCCAAATATTCCCACTAAGAACCTCAAACAAGCACCGAGAGGCTCCTGGATGCTGATAGAGCACACAGACCCAGGGAGTCAAACCCCTCCATGAGCAAGAATAACTGAGGAAATGCGTTCCGGAGCCAAGCAGGGACCTCAGACAACCGTGACAATAAACCCTATTATTAGGCACAATAAAAGCACTGACATATTTGGGAGATTAAGCATTAAGAAGTGGCTTTCACATTACACAGTATTCGTAACTCCCTTCCTCTCGTAGCCCGGAGGGAAGGGAGGAGGTAATTCAGCTAGCATGGAATGAGGAAAAAGGCAAAATGCATGCAAAGCAGGCTGCAAAGCCTTCAGCCAGCAAGGGTGCACTGACAACAGCTTGACAGCAGTGCAGATGCAGCTCTGAGGCAGCGATCCTGCATGCCCAGCACAGCTCCTGCACTGCACAGCATGGGCTGGGTCTGTCCGTGAGGTCTGAAACAGGAACAGGGAAGATGGCTGGGGAAGGAGGCAAAGGGACAGCATGCATGTATGTTGCTGGAGGGTTCACTTGATCCCCAGCAGCAGCATTTACCACTTCCGTGTGCCCACCAGGCTTCCCATTGCCACGCCATACAAAACCAAGGGAAAGCATGGAGTTCTCTGCCTAACTTGGAGATATCTGCCCGTTGGTAAAAGCCACTGCTGCAAACCCCTGCAGGCAGCACCTGCAATCTGTCATGCAGCAGGTGAAAGCCATGTCAAGAAGTAACTTCACAGCACCCAACTCACTGGGGTAAATAACCCTGAATTCCAAGTCAGGATGAGCAGAAAGTGAACCACAAAAGGCAGTTCTGCCTTTGGATAAATCCCAGCCCTGGGCTCACTCACACTGCGTGACACAGCTGTGCAATCCAGCTCCATCACAGCCCTCAACCCACAAAGGTAACCACGGCCCAGCAGCGCTCATCCCATCGTGTGCAGGATTTGCAGAGGAAGGGTAATGAAACACTCAGCACCTGCCCAGGGCAGTCAGCACTTTGCATTGAGTCAGCACTGAGAACGGAACCCGAGCCCTACCTGCAGCTCTGCATCGTTTTCTTTGCTTCTGACCACCCCACAGTGAGGTCAGTTTGCAGAGAAAAGGTGTGTTTTTACAGCAAAGGCTCCTCCTGCCAGCTGCAATGAAACACAGCCCTGAGCTGCAGGGGATGCAAAGCTACAGATGGAGCTCTGGGCAGCTTTCCCTGCTGGGATACCTGCGCTGCTGGAGAGCCCCTTCCTGCACCCTCCTCCCCCCAAATCGCTCTGACTTCATGCTGACTGCACCGTGCACAACTCGCCTTCAGTTCTGCAAACCAGCACAGGGCCATTCTGCCATCAGAAGCTCAGCACAGCCATACAGATGTGCTGCCCATCACCTCAAGGCCTCCAGGGGCCCCCAGACCCACAGCTATTGCACCTCCGGGCAATGGGGATCAAGGGAGAGGCGAGGAGGTTCATCCCTCCTCAGCCTCCAGCTGACTTCATTTCACCTCCCTGGCCCTCTTCTCACCCCCCATTCCACATCCATCTCATCGCATCCCTGCTGAGAGCTCACGCTGTCCCAGTGCTCAGCATCCCCAGTGAATCACATCACAGCACGTGAGGAATCTCTTCCCCATCGCTTTGCTCGCTGCCTGACATTTCCACTTGGCCAGATGTGCTCAGCTGACAACGTGCACAGCTGGCCAGATGTGTTCTGCACCAGGGAGCTCTCAGGAAGGAGCATTCGAGAGAAAGAAGGAGCAGAGCTGACACACCTTCACAGCAGAGCCGTGCCAGTGCAGCCAGGATCTCAGCCAAGCTCAGATCAGACACGAGGAGAAATGCAGGAAAGAACCTCACCGCCCTGAACACCCCCAACTTCTCCGTTCTCAGCTTCAGAAGTGCATCCCCAGCGCTTCTTTGCAATGAAGACAGTGCCATGCAAACAGACCTGCAGGCCAGCGTGAACACGCGCAGTGCTGAGCTGGACCCCGATTCGAGGCTCACAGAAGAGGCTTCCTTACATCTGAGCAGCTCGAGGGATTTCACTTTGCAGCTGGTGACTTCAGCAGTGATGAAATCCATCCGAAATTCCAGCAGGTGCTTCCAGGCATCCAGCCCAGGCCAGGAGCCGCTGGGAGCCACGCAGCAAAGGGCTCCCCAGCACCGAGCAGAGCTTCAAGGCACACACATCACCCAAAGCCATGAACACGGGTGGTTTTGTCACCCTCTGCTAAGTGCTGAGGCTCTTCCATGAACAGCAGAGCTCGCTGCAGAACCTCAGCTGCCCCTTCAGAGCACAGCTGTGGCTACAGGCCCGCCAGCACAGCACCCACAGCAGCCCAGTGGGCGGCTCTCGGTCTCATTCGACTTGCAAAGGAAATCCACTCGAGCCCAAAGGCACAAACATCTCTTCCAACCTCCAGGATGTTTTCTGCAGGCACTTGCAGCCAGAAGCAGCTCACAACCAGCAGATCTCAGCGCGAAACAAAGCTCCAGCTCCACACGGAGGCCCCTCCTGCCACGTTCCATCCCTCAAGATCCCTCTGCTCATCTCGAAAAGGAGCACACGAGGTTTCCTGAAGGGCCACGGTGCTCCAACCCCCAAACCCCAAGGCTGTCTGCAAAAGACCGCTTGGGATGGAGGGCTGCACAGAACAGACAGCGCAGGTCAGTGAGGCACAGCAGGCTGCCTGCCACGGATCCCAGAGCTCCATGCAGCACCGCTGGGAGATGAACGGGGGCATCCCTGCATTGCTCTGCGTGGATTAGCAATCCAGCTCCTGTGACCGCTGCAGTTTCCTCCCTTTCTTTTCTGTCTCCACGGGCAGGCAGGGCCCTGCCAGCAACCTGCATGTTGGTGCTGCAGGGCTGTGCCTGCAAACCCCAGGGACAGAGCCAGCATGCCTTGAGCCCAAACACCACGGTTAACCTGGGGGGGGAGAGGAGGGACTGCTGGAGGGGCAGAAAAACCTAGAAAGCCACGTAGATGGCATTGCAATGCAATGAAGAGATCCATTGGGAGCTGCTGCCTTTCTCCCGGGACATCAGCAGTGCTTCTGGCAGCAGGGAAGGTGCTGAGCCCAGCGCTCCCATCCACCTGGCTGAGGAGCAGGCACACAAGGCAAAGCAAACTGGGAAATACTGGGCAAAGCAAACTGGGAAACACTGGGAGCTGGGCAGCAGCCAGCGCCCTGATTCTTTCTCGACCAATTCATCAAGTGTCAGAATGCTGTTAGGTTGCTACAGAGAAATTAGCAGCCCTCCCAACAGCCAAGCCTCAGTGGCGCAGAGGGTTGGCAGAATACCTTCGTTCTGCTCAGCACAAACCCAAAGCTTTCCTCAAGCTTCACAATAGCAATCCTGTTGGGAAACAAGGGAACAGCCATCCTGGGCACCTCCCTGCAGACGCTGCTCCCTGATCCAATTCTCAGCACACTGCAAACCCAAAGGGATGCGTATGGAAGGCTGAACACTGCAGCACAAGGGTCTCTAGCAGTGATGCCAGGCACACACCCTGGTGCAGCTGGAAGCATTGGGGCAGTTTGGTACCCCTGTGCTGAGGGGCACAGGCTGCCACGAGAAATGGCAGAGGTTCCATCTCCAAAGCATTTAAAATGTGGCTTTCTGCTCTCGTTCCTGGCTGGCCACATCCCAAACGGGAGAGGATGAGGATGCAACAGGCATGGTGGAATAGAGGGTGCTCTGAAAGGAGGCAGAGGAGCACCAGAGGACAGCCACCTTACAGCTGCATCAGGTGTCCCTAAGCGCATCCAGCATCAGCATGGAAAAGGCAGCATTTTCATCCTGGGAGGAGTGCTCTCCTGGACAGCAGAGCACAGATCTGCTGCCCCGTGGGTTTCAGGAAGGAAAATAAGGAAAGCTGCAGCACTGCTGCTCAGGACAGCAAGAAATCCATCCGCTCGTCCCACCTGGGTGATGCTGGAACCGTGGTTTGTTCAGCACAGAGGGCACAGAACGGAACAACAAGGCTGCCTCGGTCCACAGGAGGAAACAATGTAGCGGAGGAAGCCTAAATTAGCATCATAATTACTTCAAGCAGTATTTTAAAAGGGTGAGCAACGAGGGAGGGAGAGACAAAAGCCCACACGTGTGCAGAGCCAAGCCCATACTCCAGGCTCGCAGCCCCAACGCTGCATTTGTCACCTGCAGCCCCTCCTGGGGAGCTCCAGAGGGGCACACGCGAGTCCTGCCGCTTCTGCCTTCATCCCAGCTAATCCCAGCTGATGAAGAAGAACAAAAGTCCCCATCTGATCCGCGGTGCCACCTGCCCTCCTGGCACAGCTCCCCCCGCCCAGCCCACCTCCCACCTTTGCATGCGATGGCACTTTTGCAACGACTGCACCTTGCAGCTGCTGCTGAGCAGCGACAGCAGGGCTGGACCAGCAGCTCTCAGGGAGGAGCAGCCTTCATTTCCAGGCTTTCTACCGCAGCAAGCACGCCCTGCACTTTCACTCATTAACACAGGCAGGTCTGATTTAGCCCAGGTTTCCCAGGGCTCAACGCCTGCTCGCTCTGCTGCACGAAACCACGACAGTCCTACAGCACTGGAGGTCTCTCATTCTAAGCTCTGCTTTCGAGACCGATCCGCCCTAAAATCCAATCCTGCAGCACTCGGGCCTGATGGAGGACAGCCCCAAAGCAAACCCCACCTGCATCTCCATCCCAGAGCCTTCACCTCCAAAGGCACGCAGAGGGAAGCAGCCAAGCATCCTTTGCACGCCATCAGAGCCACGAGAAAAGCCAATGCTTTGACCAGGTGTGAATTACCTCCCCGGGAACCTGCAGCTGGGTCAGCCCACAGCTCGCTTTGCTCCCCGGCATAAAGCAGAAGCATCTCAAGAACCGAAGGGATGAACAAAGCGTAACTGGGTTGGGTTATTTCTCGTCCCTAAAGGAAATGCATTTTCATGCTGCTCTCCTTCGGGAAGGTGGGAGCGGTTCTGATGGAGCATAAAGGGAAAAAAAAATCGAACAGCAAAAGGGAAACGCCTTCAGCATTCCGAATGGGGTTAAAAAAAAGGAAAAAGAAAAAAAAAAAAGGGGGGGGGGGATGAAAAACCTTCGGTGGGTATCAGAGGATATCCATGGATGGGCATCCATAGGATGGATGTGGGCGGGGATGGGGCGCCGGACCCCCACCCGGATTACCCAAAATGGGTCCATTTTTCGGGTTTTTTGTCTTTTTTTTTTCCTTTTTCCCCTTCATTTCAACGCAGCCCACCTCCCCATCTCGGCACAGCGCGGCTGCAGAAGATGGCAGCGGGGCGGGGGGGGGGAGGAAGGAAGGAAAAAGCGCAGCCCCCCCTCCCCGTGCCGCAGCCCCCAGCCCCACCTGCCGCAAAGAAAACGACCAAAAACGACCAAAAGAAAAAAAAGAAAAAGCCGATACCCCCCACGAGGGCAGCGCGCACCTGCAGCCGCAACGCCCCCCCCTCAACCGTTAGCGGCTGTCACATCGCGACACGACCGGGGGGTGCTCTAAAGCTGCTTTAGGTGATGGCCATCCCACCCCCCCCACCCGCTGCCCATCCTATAGCGGGGTATCCCCCCCCCCCCAGTTCCTACTTGCCGCTGTTTTGCTGTCCGCACCGGAGCTGCACGGTGAAGTGACAGCGGCGGGGGGCGGGTCGGGAGGGGAGGGGGCGCGCGCGAGCTCCGGAACCTTCGCCGAGCCGGCGGGGGGGGGGGAGGTGAGGTATAGTGCGCATGCGCCACACTGCCGGTGCGCTCCCCCCTCCTTCGGTCCCAGCGCGGAGCTGGCCGGTGAGGTGTGCGCATGCGCGGTGCTGGGCGGTGTGTGTGAGGGCGGGGCCGAGCGCGCGCTCCCGCAGACAAAAGGCGGCCGCCGCTGCCGTCGCCTTTTGTCTGCGGGAGCGCGCGCGCGTGGCCCCGCCCAGCAGGGAGCGCTCGCGCGCTGCCCCACAGCCGCCATTTTGTTGCCTTCCCCACATCTCCCACCTTTTGCTCTCCTTCCCTCCCTGAAGTCCACACGTTCCTATGAGGAACGCTTCCAAGGCCTGAGGTTGCTGCTCCCCTCACACAACAACCCCAGGCAACCCTACAGGCTTGGGGAGGAGTTCCCTGATGGAAAGGGACCTTGGTGTGCTGATGGCTGAATGTGAGGCCGATGGCGTCCTGCCTTGGATCAGGGATGGTGAGCAGGACTGTAGGAGTCATCCTGCCCCGTTCTTGGCACTGGTGAGGCCTCACCTGGAGTTGTGTGTTCAGTTTTGGGCAGCTCAGAACAGCAAGGAATGGAGGTGCTGGAGCAGGTCGAAAGGAGGGCAACAAGGCTGTGAAGGGCTTGGAGAATATGGCCTATGAGGAGAGGTTGAAGCAACTGGGGCTGTTTGGCCTGGGGAAGAGGAGGCTGAGGGGAGAAATGTCTGAAAGGTGACTGCAGTGAGATTGGGTTGGTCTCTTCTCACTGGTGACGGGATGAGGGGAAATGGCCTCAAGTTGCACCAGGGGAAGGTTTAGGTTGGATGTCAGGAAAAAACTTCTTTACAGTGTGAAGCACTGGAATGGGCTGCCCAGGGGGGTGGTGGAGTCAGCATCCCCGGATGTGTTCACAAAGCACCTGGATGTGCTGCTCAGGGCCGTGGGTTAGCAGAGGGTTGTGGGTTGGGGGAGTATGGAGAGGTTGCAGTTGGACTTGAGGGTCTTTAAGGTCTTTTCCAACCTGAGCAATTCTATGATTCTACATCCCTCTAATTGGATTTAGTGGAGAAACTGCAGGATCTCCTGTTGGGCTTGGCTTCAATCTGTTTGTTTTCTTCTTTCCAGGAAGCATTCTGCTGTACATGAGGGCCAAAAGCACCCCCAAGTGCATCTAGAGCCAAGGAGCAGCTCTGTTCTGCCTGGTTTTGAACTGTTTTAGAAGTTCTGCTGCAAGTTGGTCAGAGAATTTTTCCAGGGTTAGCAAACCTGTGGAAGCAACCTCCCTGCTTTGTGGCTTGTAAGATGGATACTCCTGTATCTGTCCTTGTGGCTCGGCGCAAGCAGCTCCAGCCCAATTCTGGAGCAGCAGCTCTTCCTACAGGCAGCACAGACACAGCAGGAGCACTGACTGCGGATCAGCTGAGCACCCTCTGATGGTGCTGTTCCTTCCTCCAAAGGGGGATAAAAGCTCATCTTTGCTGAACTGTCTCAGGTTGCCCGGCACTGGGAGCCTTCAGCATTCAGGAAACCACAGGCCAAGTATTTACAGTCCTTGTGATGCTCAGGTACTGCCTCCCTTTCCGCAGCCTGGCCATTTGAAAGATCTGCTGGCAAAGGCTGGTCAGTAATGAAGTGTCTGCTGATGGAGCACAGCACAGCCAGCCTGCAGCAAGCAGCAGAAACGGAAGGATCCATGTTAGAGGGGCAACAAGTGGGAAAGGGCTCTGCTTGCTGCAAACCCACCTTGATGTGCGACCCTCTGTGCAGCAAGGTGCTCACACTGCACCGTGCCTGGGGCAGGAGCACAGCGATCCTCCCCTTCAGCACCATGAGGAGAGAGTGAAGCAATGCTGTTCAAGCTGGATGGATGGAGGATGCTGCTGCAGCAATAGAATGCTACAGAACAGCTGGAGCAGCCCAAGTCCCGAAGTGCAGCTGAGCTCCCATGTGGCAGGAGCACACAGTGACAGACCTTACCCTGGCTGTGGGACTGGAGAGGAGCACCCTGCAGACAGATTTATTACCTGTAAGTACAGCAGCCTGACAGCTGGAGTGGGCTTTAATTACTGCAGAGAGCTCTTCTGGGCACTTCTTGTTCATACAGTCTGTTTGCTCGTGGAAGAAAGGGGACCTGAGAATCAATCTTACAGTTGAACTCAGTCCAGGCTCACTCTCACATACATTCCTTTAGGTCCATGGTGCTACCAGCTAGAGACCAGACAATTTTTAACATCGAATTACAAAGGTATCCTTTAAGAAGGAAAGCAGCAAGTTTATATTCCACTCTGCTTCCCCATTCATAAGGTGGGGCTCCATTTCCCCGTTTTATAACTTGTTTCACCACTGCAGCCGGGTTTTCCTGGAAGGTGCTACAGAAGGTGAAACAGTTTCTGAGGTCCGGCCGCAGCGCCAGCTGACCTGCAGAGCTGCAGCTGTGGGATGAATTCTGGGTTACAGTGGTTTTAAGCCTGACCTCCCCAGAGCCTTATCTGTCTGCAAGCTGCTTCATTTCAGTCACTTAATTCAGATTAAGGATGGCTTTTGCAAAACCATAATGATCCTAGTTGAAATAAATACTCAAATTCTGCGCTAGCTTGATTCCATTACCCTGCCACGCAGATCCCTTTTGCAAGCCGGCCATTAAACTTCACCTACAAAAGGAAACAGCCCAATGGTTTGCAAAATGCTTTCCAGCAAGGGGATGGCATTGATCTCTCCCAGCCCATTGCGGGCGCGATGGCAGAGCACACAGAAAGCCTTCCTGCAGCACAACCGGCTGCGCTGCGTCAGCCCTGCGCGCCGTGAAGCTTCTCCTCGGAGATGGCAGAGCAGGGCTGGGTGCTGCACAGCGGTTTCCCAGCCCTGCTTGCAGGCTGTCAGGAGCAGCAGGAGAGCAGCATTCCTGCTCTGAGCAGACCGGGCTCACGCCAGCCTTACCCAGCAGCTCAGCCTCTGCGTGCGAGCAGCTCAGGAGGGGATTAGAGCTCAGCTGGCTCCGTCCCCCACAAGTTGGGACCAAACGCGCAGATTTACGGCTGGGGCTCAGGGCCCCCCAGTTAGCTTTATTTCTTCTCACCGCAGCACGGCCCTGCAGCCCCTCGAGGGCCAGGATGGGGATCAGACGCACAGGGTGTGGGCAGGCAGCAGGCTGTGACTCAGCACAAAAAGCCAGCCGGATCCTCGGGGCTGAAGGAGGGGAAAGCAGCCCGCAGAGCCCTGCCGAGCTGAGATTAAGGCCTCGTGCCCCCACCCCAGCTGGGAAAAGATTATTCCTTTTTTCTCCTCCTCCAGCAGTGTGGGAGGCACGCAGAGCCCAGCACCTACAAACAGAAGATAAGACGCAGTGCCTCTAAGATTATTATTATTATTATTTGTAATTAATCATTGTTCTGTTTCTAAATTCCACTCGAGAGCTTTCCGGATCATTGAAATGCTGTGCTCCAGAGGCTGAGCTACCGGTCAGGAAGTTCCAGGATGCGCTGCCTCGTTATGCGACCTTGTGGGAATTGGGATTGCTTCACATCCTCACTTCGGAGGGTCGGGACTCGCTTTAATTGATTTTAACTGATATCAGGGCAGGAAATGCCTGCAAAGTTCTCACTGCTGTCCGTGTCTGTACCCGAGCCCCACTTGCTCCTGTGCAGAGTGCTGGGCTCTGCAGCGCCTGTCCCCTTCTTGCCACAGGATGGCACTCGCAGGGGAGCAGAGATGCGCACAGACACCGGCACAGCCTCAACTCTGAGGTCGAGGCAGGGGAGACTCGAGCCCTGCTGCAGCAATCTCAGTGACACCGTTGCGCTGCTTCTCACACGCACAGCGATGGAGGAGCCTGCACCGCAGGAGGACACACGGCTGCAGAACCCTGCCCTGGTCCTGGTTCTGCTGTGCAGGACGCACGCTGGCAGCCTGCAGGGCTGGGCAGGGCCAGGTCAGAGCCCGTCCCACCGGGGCAGGGCAGGCTGGGGGCCCGAGGGGCTTCAACAGCCGCCTGCTGCCACTGCAGCTGCAGGCAGCACCTCCTGAAGCAGGGAGCCTGCAGCTCTGCGCCCATCCCCTGTGTCAGGGCAGAACCAAAAGCATCCTTCTGAGATGAAAAGGCCAGCAGGAACAGAGCCGTGCCGAAGAGCTCACTTCGTGTTCCCTCTCCTTGGGAAACAGCAGCACGTTCAGTGCAGCACAAAGAATATTACTGTGCAGTGATATTATTATAATAATTATTATAATAGTGCACAGAGAGGATCTCAGCCTCTCATGCAAACCCCCATCCCCTCACAGAGCAGGAGAGGCAACAAGGAGGGCTCCTGTTACCTGCAGGTGCCTTGGGGGCCTCGCTTCTAAGCCCAGCAGCACGTTTTTAGCTGCATTTTCCTTTGCGAGGCCAGAGGAGGGACTGAGGAGCCTCCTCCTCACGTCAGCTGCTTGTAAGGGGAAGACCAGCAGCTGAAGGCCTCAGCCGCTCCTCTCCCTCTCATCTTCAGCCCCAGAAGGAGGTTGGGCTGTGTGAGAGCACCCACAACAGCCGGCTGGCTGCACTCTGCTTGTCCCCCAGCTGCAGGATGGCCGCACAGGCTCTAACTGGAGCAGTGCCTCCCGAGGTGCTGCCCTGCCCCCGGGGCAACATTCTTTTGCTCGGGCAAACCTCCAATCCCTGCCACCTGCACCCAGCGCTGCGTGCACACAGACGGGAGCACCGCTGCTGCTCACCCAACAGCGCGAGCGTTGCGAGCCCCGCGCCCACCTTGACAGCGCCGGAACTGTGAGTGTGCCAGCCCAGCGCTTAAGGGTGCGGGTGTGCAAGGCGTGCTTCTGCCAGCGCCGCGAGCGTGGAGCCGTGCGTCCCTGCCAGCACCACCAGCGTGCGGAGCCCTTCCCGGCTCAGCCGCCCCACTGCCGCCCGCAGCCCCCCACGTGCCCGTGTCCTCCAGCCCGGCAGGGGGCGCTGCGTGCCGCAGGGCGCATGCGCGAGGCCGTGGCTGCGGGGCGGAAGCGGCGCGGGGCGGCGTAGAGCAGCGCGCGGCGCCCATGGGGCTCCTTAAAGGCGCCGCCACCAGCGGCCCTTCCGGTGCTGGGGGACGGCAGCGCCGCTTGGGGCCGGCATGAGCAGGTGGGGGCGGTCCCGGAACACCCCTCCGCGGCCCCTTTTGGGGTCCCGGCTGCCTCATTTTCCCCGTGGTGGTGGGAGAGACGAGGGGAAGTCAAGGTTTTGGTGGGGGTGGGGGAAGTGCGAGCACCGGGAGGGGGGGAAGAGTGCTGGGGGGGGCAAAAGTGGGGGGGTTGCGTGGGGAGTGCTTAGCCCGAAGGTGGGCAAAACTTGGGGGCGGGGGGGTCAGAGGGGCGTGGCGGGGCTGGGAGCTCTCACGTTGAGGGGGGGAGGGGGAGGGTGGTGGAGCCCCCCCGTGTCACCTCCAGCTGCGCGCCCCCGAGTGAGATGCTGCCCCTGGGATCCTCCCGTGTCCCTGGGGTTCAGTGGCGGCTCTTCGGGCCCTGCAGGCTGTTGTCCCTTGCCTTAATTGCCGGCCTTCGTTGTCCTCACGTCTTACTGCAGTGCTGGCAGTAGGGTGCCCCACAGCAGCACGTCTGTGTTCCCCCGGCTGCTCACGGAGCCCCGCAGCTGCTCCTCATCCTCTTAGCTGTGGGTTGTGGGGCTGGCAGTGCCCAGCACCGCGTTTCCCCCACTCCCATTACCCCTGGAGGGAAGGGCCCTGCTGGCACAGCACAGCACCGTTCCCTGCCCCAGCCCTTTCCACCAGCCTGCTGTGCTGACCTTGCAGAACTGCTGAGTCAGATGGCAAAGGCAATTTGGACTTTATTTTTTTAAGCTCTGTTCTGTGTCGAATTGTGCCTGGAAATCTGTCTGCTGCTCGAGTGCGTTCTGGCTGGCAGAACTCTGCTGCCTGTCCCCTGCTGAGATCCCTGCTGAGCCCCTGGCTGCAGACCCCATAGCAAAGGGTGCGCTGCGCCCAGCTCTGCCCTCACTGACACTTTGCACCTCCAAGTCCTTTGCTGAGCTCTTCCTGCACCCCACGCCTCCTGGGCTGCACCGAGCTGGGGCCAGGAGGGGGCCACAGCGTTCTGCTCTTTGCACTTTGTTCCGTCCCTTAACGTCCCCTCCTGGGAGGACGCAGCACCTCCTCCCCTCGGGCCCTCAGCCAGCAGCTACTGCTGTTATCGGGGCCCGGTGGCCCCAGGAGGGTCCCCCCTGATTACAGGGTGCAGGCAGCAAGGAGGGGGCCGCCCTCCCTGTGCGGTGCTGATAGCACGGCTGGGGTGCAGCACGGGGGTGCTCCAGACAGACCCCCAGCCCCAAGATGGGCACTTACTGGGCTGGGGGCGTGGGTGAAGCCCCCTGAGCATGCTCTGTTACAGGAGGGCAGTACCATGGCTGAGAAGACATCGCCGGGCCCCAGCGGGGCCATCACACCCCTGCAGCAGATGTTGGCCTCTGGGACAGGTGCCATCCTCACCTCCCTCTTTGGTGAGGCCTCGGGAAGGTGGGGGGGGGGGGAGGAGGACACATAACTCTGGGTTATGGCTGATGGTGGGGGGGCGGCAGCTAACAGAGTGGTGCTGTTGCAGTGACACCCCTGGATGTGGTGAAGATCAGACTGCAGGCCCAGAGGACGCCCTTCTCCAAAGGTACCTCCGTGGGGACTGGCATCCCCAAGCAGTGCTGGGCTGGGGGTGGCAGCAGTGGGGCAGGCGGATGCCATGCGCACCTCTGTCCCAGTTCAGGGCTGGGTGGAAGCTCGGTGTGCTCCAGGGCACCTCTCCATCTTCCTCCCTCCGCTGCTGGTGTCTGTGCTGTGTGACCACCCCACACCTCCTGGCCAACCCCCCCCCGGGCTCTGCGTGGCCCCGTGCTGGGTGCAGGGACACAGGACAGCGGTCCCACGAGGGTGGCGCATCCCCAGTGCCATCGCTCAGCCTGTCCCTGTTGTGTTTCAGCGTGGTTGGTGCGATCGGTGCCCCAGGGCTCACAGCATGCCACATGTGAGTACGTGGGGGTTAAAGATCCCCCTGGCTCCAGCTTGCTTCTCTGCTGGCGTCGTCGCCAGGGACATCCTGGACCCGAGCCTTTCCCTTGCTTGGTCCCACTGAGTGTGCTGATGGTGCCTGGGTGCTGCTGGTGGGGCAGGATGCTTGCAGGCAACGGGGAATCGCCTTGCTGTCTCCCCCAGCCCTGCTGTGATGCACGAGGCTTCAGTGCTGTCCTGGGAGATGTGATGGCCTGGAGGCGGGCAGAGGGATGCGTCCAGGCTGGGGTCGGTCTGGCGGTGACGCTGTCTCGTCTTCCACTCTCTCAGGGAAGTGTTTCCTCTACTGCAACGGGCTCATGGATCATCTGTACGTCTGTCAGAATGGCAACAGCTGCACTGCCTGGTACAAGACCCCCACCTGCTTCAACGGCACGCTGGTAGGGGCTGCAGGGACTGCCTGTCCCGGGGTGGGGGCCCAGAGGTGCCCTTGGCCCCGTCCAACCCTTCTGCGTGCATCCCCACAGGATGCCTTTGTGAAGATCACACGCCACGAGGGCATCAGGTCCCTGTGGAGCGGGCTCCCCCCAACGCTGTGAGTATGGATCTGGGCGGTGGGACCCCCGCTCTGTGCCCCCACCCCGGGCCGCCCTCATCCCCCATCTCCTCGCAGGGTGATGGCTGTGCCAGCCACCGTCATCTATTTCACCACCTACGACCAGCTGCGGGACTGCCTGCACGCCCGCACCGGGAGCCGGGGCCCCCACATCCCGCTGCTGGCGGGGGCCCTCGCTCGGCGTGAGTAGCACGGCGCCTCACAGCCCCCCCTCTGCTCCCGCTGCACGGCTCTGACCTCTGCTTTCCCCCCCCTGCAGTGGGTGCTGTGACGTTGATCAGCCCCTTGGAGCTGATCCGCACCAAGATGCAATCCCGACAGCTCAGCTACCGCGAGCTGCGCGTCTGCATCCAGTCGGCGGTGGCTCAGGATGGCTGGCTGTCCCTGTGGAGGGGATGGGGGCCCACGGTGCTGCGGGACGTCCCCTTCTCCGGTATGGCTGTGGGACGGGGAGTGGGGACACGGGGTGGCGCCCCGCGGTCTCGGTGCAGCGCCGGCATTTCTCTCCTCCCAGCTCTCTACTGGTTCAACTACGAGCTGGTGCGGGAGTGGCTGTGCAGGCAAACCCGGCTGGATGAGGCCACCTTCATGGTCAGCTTTGTGTCCGGGGCCATCTCTGGGACGGTGAGTGGGGGGGCTTGGGGGCTGCAGCCCCCCGGGGCGGACAAGAGAAGCGGGATGGCACGCACTGCCCTGCCTGCTTGCTGCAGGTGGCCGCCGTGCTGACGCTGCCCTTCGATGTGGTGAAGACCCAGCGGCAGATCCAGCTGGGAGACAGCGAGCTGCACCCAGGTGAGGGGGCTTCTCGCTGTGCAGCAGGTGTTGGGGCTCTGGGCATCCCCTAAACCCCCTCCTCTCTCCTTGCAGCTGCAGCCTCCAAGCCTTCGTCCACCTGGCTGCTCCTGCAGCGCATCCGTGCTGAGTCTGGCACGCGGGGGCTGTTTGCAGGTAGGGCTTTAACACGCGCTCCCCTTCTTGCCCCGGTTTGGGGTTTGTGGGCATGGGGCTGACAGTGCTGTCCTTGCAGGCTTCCTGCCCCGTGTCATTAAGGTGGCACCCGCCTGTGCCATCATGATCAGCACCTACGAGTTTGGCAAAACCTTCTTCCAGAAGCTGAACCAGGAGCGGCGGCTGCGGGGGCTGTGAGCTGGGAGCTGTGCTCCATGGAGCAGGGCCGGTGCCAGCCCTGCTGCTGGCCCAAGTGCCTTCCCACGGCGCCCTCCACGGCCTGGACGTGGCTCACAGCGTGGACACAGCCGGGGGGGGACCGCCTCCATCGTGCCCTGCTGGGGGCATTGGTGCCCGCTGTGATGCTGTGGGGATGCAGCCCTGCGTGGCCGTGCCTGTGCTCACCTCCTGCATTGGACAGACGCTGCTGCTGGACTCAGGCTGGCTGCTCCCAGCCTCCTTGAGGGCAGGAGCCGGGGCTCCAAGCTGGACCAAACCCTGGGGGCTGCTCCGTGTGCCTGAGCCCCGCTTTGTGCCCTTCCTCATTACGCACAGCCTCCCCTGTAGCCCTGCATGACGTGGGGACTCACCACAGCTCTGCCTCCGGACCTTTCCTCCTCCTCAGGACCTCCCCGGCCCCCAGTTGCCCTGGGTTTGGACCCTGTGTGGGGACAGACCTCCCTGCTGCTCCGTGGGGCCAGGCTTGGATCTGTGACCTGACCCTTCACCACGAGGGTCTGCCCTGTGTGGGAGCTGCCCTCCTTCCACCTTGGGGGGGCAGTTTCTCTCATTAAATAAAACTAAAGGTCTCCTAGGGTGTGGAGTCCTCCCCATCCTCCGGAGAGAGGAGAGCGATGCTCACCTGCAGCCAGGCTCCCAGGGGCCGTGGTTGGCAGCCCCCAGCTGTGCTGTGCTATAGGGAGCTGCCAGCTGGGGCGCCCTGCAGTCCCCCATCACGTCTGGGGGGCGCTTTGCTCTTTTCCTTCACCCCCCTTGGCTGGCTGCAAGCAGAGCCCAGCTCCTATCGCTGCGTTTATTGATTCCTTTTGCACCAACAAGGCAAGATGAGGTTGAATCCAAACCCAAAGGGAGAAGGGGGCGGGAGGGGAGCGGGTTCCTATCAGTTTCGGGGATGGTGTTGCAGGAGAAGCAGTCGGGTCCCACGGGTGCTGAGGAGGGGGTGTTTGACCCCAGACCCCTCCTCTGCACCCAGCAGCGTTCTCCAGGGTTCCCCGTGCCGCACAGTTCATCACCCCCTGCCCAGCTCGGTGGATATGGGGGCGTTCGCGTCCCATCCCCGTCCCGACGGCTCTGCGTCCTTCATCCTGCGTCGGTCCCAGCAAGGAGGGGATGAGGTTCAGTCCTCCGCGGCGCTGCCGGACGGGGGGGCCGGG
This sequence comes from Tympanuchus pallidicinctus, assembly GCF_026119805.1. NCBI lineage: Eukaryota > Metazoa > Chordata > Aves > Galliformes > Phasianidae > Tympanuchus > Tympanuchus pallidicinctus. The sequence continues at coordinate 7,155 of NW_026294755.1, read as the reverse complement.
GGTCTCAGCTGGGGCTGCGGGTGGGGCTGGCTTCGTTGCTGTCGCTCACCAGGCACTCGTTGGATTTGAGGCTGGCCAGGGACTTGCAGCTGGGCAGCGAGGCCAGGGAGCCGCAGAGCCCCAGCATGGAGGGCGTGGGGTCCTTCCCTGCGGGGACAGAGCGCGTGGCGGGGGCTGCGAAGGGGATGGGGCCGGACCGGGGGGGGGTGGGGACCCGACGGCTGAGTGGGAAGCAGCCCTAGAGTGGGGGGGAGGGGGGGACCTGTGGTTGGGGACCCCGTGCAGCACCCCATGGGGGGGTCTTACCCAAGGGCCCCCAGGGCTCGCCTTCGCGCTTGCCCTCGCCCAGGCGCTGGGAGTCGGAGCTGAGGCTGTTCTCGGCCGACAGCTGGTCGGTGCTCACGAAGCTGTGCCTGCGGAGGGACGGCGCTCAGTTCCCTCCCCCCCCGGGGCCGATAGGGTGCGGGTCGGCGGCTCTGTCCCCTTCCCCCTCCCCCTCCGTTACCTCCTGTACAGCTTGCTGTCCGAGCCGCTCTCGTTGCCGTTGAGCGTCCCCAGCGATGGCCACTGGTTCACCAAAGGTGTCACCATCTCCTTGGAGAGCTGCGCCAGCTGGGGGTTCTCACATGGGATCAGCCCCGTCCTGTGGCACACATGGGGGGGGGAACGGTGAGCGAGGGGGGCCCACAACCCATCGTGCCCCACGGGTGAATGGGGGGACAGTGTGTCCTATAGGGCACACGGAGCACTGAGGACTCCCAGGGCACGTGGAGCAGTTGGCACCCATCACCCACAGCAGTGTGGGATGGGGATGAGATGGGGATGGGATGGGATGGGATGGGATGGGATGGGATGGGATGGGATGGGATGGGATGGGGATGGGATGGGATGGGATGGGATGGGGATGGAATGGGATGGGATGGGATGGGATGGGATGGGATGGGATGGGGATGGGATGGGATGGGATGGGATGGGATGGGATGGAATGGGATGGGATGGGATGGGATGGAGATGGAGATGGGATGGGATGGGATGGGGATGGGATGGGATGGGATGGGATGGGATGGGATGGGATGGGATGGGGATAGGATGGGATGGGATGGGATGGGATGGGATGGAGATGGAGATGGGATGGGATGGGATGGGATGGGATGGAGATGGAGATGGGATGGGATAGGAATGGGGATGGGAATGGGATGGGATGGGGATGGGATGGGATGGAATGGAAAGGAATGGAATGGAATGGAATGGAATGGGACCCCACTCACAGCTGCTCCTGCAGCTCCAGGATGACGCCCTCCAGCTCCTTCTTCTCCAGCTGGTTCTGCACCACCGCCTCCTCCAGCCGCAGCTTCAGCCGCTTGTTCTCCGCCTCCAGGTCCTTCAGCTGCGACTCCCGCAGCCGCACCAACTCCTCCAGGTACCCCTGCAGGCCACCATCAGCAGTGCCACCCAGTGTGGGGTGATGGGGACAGGGCTGGCTCAGCATCCTCCCGGGTGCCACAGGGATGTGGGCAGCAGCGAGCCGTGCACGGGGTGCTCAGGGCTGCAGCATCCCATAAGGATCGGTACCCAGGAAGCCCCATCCCAAGGACCACCAGAATATGGGATGCTCAAAGCTGGAGCATCCCATGAGGATTGACATGCAGGCGGCCTCGTCCCAAGGACCAGTAGGATCCAGGAGACAGGATGCTGAGAGCTGGAGCATCCCATAAAGGTTGGTGCCCAGGTGGCCCCGTCCCAGATACCATCAGGACATGGAATGTTCAGAGTGGGAGCATCCTATGAGGGTCAGCACCCAGCTGGCCTCCCTCCAGATACCACTGGAACGCAGGAGGCAGAACAGGATGCTGAGGACTGGAGCATCCCATAAGGGTCCCTATCCAGGTTGCCCCATCCCAAGCACCACTAGGAAGTGGGATGCCCAAAGCTGGAAGATCGGCCCGCAGGTGGCTCCATCTCAAGCACCAGCAGGATCCAGGAGACAGGACAGGATGCTGAGAGCTGGAGATCCCATCAGGGTTGGTACCCAGGTGGCTCCATCCCGGATACCAGCAGGACACGGGATGTTCAGAGTAAGAATTGAGACCCAGGCGATCTCATCCCAAGGACCAACGGGATCCGGGAAGCAGCACGGGATGCTGAGATCTGCAGCACCCCCCCATGGGGGTCACCACCCGCTGCCCCCCACCCCGGTACCTTTTGGGCGTAAACGATGCGGAACTTCTGCTCCATCTTGCGCCACTTGTTGTACCAGCTGTCCTCGTCGGTGACCAGCGGCAGGTAGGGGTGCTCAGGCGAGCTGTCCTCACTGGTGCTGCTCCCCATGCTGCCCCGCTCCTCCTCCTCGCTCAGGTAGTCGTAGCTGGGGGGAGGCACGGGGGGCTCAGCGGCTGCGAGGGCCCAGCGGTGGGCAGAGGGGCTGCGCGTACCTCTGTGTGAACTTCAGGTACGGCGTGTAGTCGATGACCGCCGGCACCTTGCCGTCCATCACCTCGCCCTTCAGGCAGAAGCTGGGGGGGTGGGGAGAAGGGGATGAGCAGGGGGGTGAGCGGGGGGGAGCACTGGGGGGGCACGGTGGGCACCTGCCCGCATCCCACCTGAAGTCGATGGCGCCGAGCCCGATGAGCATCCCGACCAGCAGCGTGGATTCCTCCCGCAGCATGATGGCCCCGTCGTCATAGAACCGCCTGCGGGGTGTGCGGGGATGGGGTGGGCACCCATGGGTGGGGGGGGGGGATGGGAAGGTGAGGGGGGGGGGGAGGAGGGATCGCAGCTCACCTGGTGGTCCGTGAGTCCCGCAGTGCCGTGGTGATGTAGTCCGAAATGCGCTTCTCCATCAGCGCCACGCGGATCCACGCCCGGCCCTGCAGTGGGGCTCACAGTGCTGTGCCACCTCCATCCCGCCCCATGGCAGCGCCGTGCCTCGTCCCCCTGTGCCACGGGAGCCCCATCCCACCCCCCGTGGAACCCTGCCTGGGAATGGTGTGGCTGTGCTTGGGCTGCGGGGTGGGGGTGAGATGGGGGGACGGGGATGGGGAGAAAGAGAGGATGGGAATGGGAATTGGGGACAGGGAGAGGGCTGGGTATGGCGATGGGGAGGGGGGTGGGGACGTGGATGGGGATGAGGGTGGCAATAGGGGAGAGGATGGGAACAAGGTTGGAAACATGGACGGGGCTGAGGATGGCAATGGGGGTGGAGGATGGGGACATGGATGGGGAGAAAATGAAGATGGAAAAGGGATGCGGACAGGGATAGGGATGGGGATGGAGATGAAGGCAGAGGGAGGACGGGAATGGGGCAGGGGATACGGATGGCGTTTGGGATGGAAATAGGGTGGGAAGATGGGAACAAGGAGGGGATGGGAGGGGCAGTGGATGGGGATGGAGTGGTCAGTGGGGTGGGATGGGGGTGAAGCTGGAGGGAGGATGGGAACAGAGACAGAGACAGGGGATAAGGAGGGGGCTGTGGGCCAGGGCTGGCAGCGTCCTGGATGGCAGTGGGGCCAGGGATGGGAGCTGGGAGTGGGGATGGAATGGGGGCGGCTCAGGGCCGGGGATGGAGGGGCTCCCCCTGACCTTGGCCCTGGAGGTGCTGATGTTCTCCATGCTCTCGATGCTGCTGACGCAGTTGTTGGGCACCTTGCTGCAGGCCAGGCGGATGTAATCCCAGAAGCCACGCTGCCCATCTGAGCTGAACCAGCTGACGGGGCCTGGGGACGGCGCTGGGAGCTCGTGTCCCCATCTGGGACATGGGGGGACAGGAAGGGGATGGAGGGGGGGGGGGGGGGGGGGGACGGGGAGGCCCCCGCCGTACCTTTGAAGCGGTGGCTGAGGATCTGCTCGAGGATGGCGGCGAAGTTGACAAACTCCTCGGAGGAGTCGTCGATGGGCTCAGCTGTGTGCTTCTCCAGCAGCGTCTTCACCGAGAACCTGGGGGGACACGGGGCCACGGGGCTGGAGGGGACGCGTCCCCGCTTTGCGTCCCCCGTGCCACGTCCCCACACAGCACCCTCGCCGTGTGTCCCCATGGTGTGACGTGCGTCCGACTGCTGTGTTCTCATCCTAAGTCCCTGTGCTGTGTCCCCACGGCACGTCCTCGTGGTGTATCCCTACTGTGTGTCCCTATGGCGCGGCCCCACAGCGTGACCCCATCGTGTGTCCCCACGGTGCGACCCCATGGTGCGTCCTCACACTGCATCCTCCTGCTTTGTCCTCATCCTGTGTCCCCATGGCACGTCCCTAGAGCAAGCCCCCATGGTGTGACCCCACCGTATGCCCCCACGCCGTGTCCCTACAACATGTCCCTACAGCGTGACCCCCCCACACCGTGTCCCCATGGCGCCTTCCCAACGCGCGTCCCCCCCCTCACGTCCCCACACCTTGTCCCCATTTCACACCCCTTGTACACGGGGACGCTTCTCCAGCCATCCCTGCCCCAGCCCAACCCTGCAGGACTCCGGGCTCTGCCCTCTGTCCCCACGTCCCCGGGGGACCCCACAGGGCGTCCGCCGCTGCCCCTCATTGCGCACGGCCCGGAAGGGCGAACAAAGGCCCCTTTCCTCCCGGCCGTGCGGGCGGTGATGGTTTTCCCTTCCGCCGCTGGCCAGGGCGATGCTGAGGGAAAAAGCCCAGCGCAGGCTGAGGTGGACCTGAGGAGGCTGGAGATGTGGGGGGGGGGGGGGATGGGGAGCACCTGGAGGGGCACGGCAGTGAGGGTGGGGGGCTGTCAGATGGGGGTGACCTATATAACAGATAAGAGGTGCACAAGTCCCTGCCGCTCGGTGGAGGGGCACCAGGAAGTGCAGGCGGGGAGATGGGGGCGCAGTGACCCCAACCTGCTGCCCCCCACGGCGCAGCTGGGGGCCACGCTGTGCTCACAGCCACTACTGGGGGCTGGGGGGGCATCCCCGCACTGCGGGGGGGGGTAGAGAACAGCAGAGCCCCCCCCAGACCCCATCCCCGCATCCCGGTCCAGCCGGCGTCGCCATGGCAACCCGCATCCTCCATCCCGCATCCCGCTGCCCTCCTCCCCCAGCCCGCCGGGCTCAAGGCCTGACGTCACTTCCTCAGCCCCACACCCACCGAGTGGGGGGGCGGGGGGGGGGTCCCAGCCGCCCCCCCCCAACCTCGAATCCCCCACAAGGGCCTCCCCCCACATCCCCCTCCCCTCCAGCTGCTCCCCATCTCCCCATGGCCGCCCCCAGCACCCCCAGAACCTTCTTTCCCCACGCTGTTTTGCAGCCCTGGACCCCCCCTCATTTCTCCCCCCCCCCGAGCCTTTGGCCCTCACTGTGTGTATCTATGTGTGCGCCCCCCCCCGCCCCACAAGCACCCCCACCTTTCCCCATCGGCATCCTCCCCGCCGCATCCCCAACCCCCACGTTTCATTCTTCACCCCCAAATCAACACAAGTAACCCCCCATCCACCCCCCACATCCCCTCTCAGCTCAAAGGGCCACAACGGCGCACATTCCACCCCCCCTCCATCCCCCACCCCCACCGACCACCTCCCCTCTCCCCATCTCCTCCTCCCCGGAGCCCCTTCCCCCCACATCTGTGCATTTTTCCTATATTTTCCGCCCCCCCCCCCTCCCCCCCCAACCTGCACACGGTGATGAGGTTTCTCCTCTCCACGGCGATGTTTCTGGAGGACGCTTTCTTGGAGGAGAGCCCCAGAGCCATGGCAGCCCGCACGCAGCCCGCTGCCATCCGCCGCGGGGCGAAGGCGTTGGGGCCCACGGCCACGCGCGGTGCCCCCCCCCGCCCCCCCCCGGCCCCCTCCTCCTACCCCCGCGTCGCTGCGGGTTGGGGCCTCCCGCTCCCGGAATCAGCCCCGCAGGGATGGGGATGGAGGGGGGGGGGTGGGGGGCGAGGTGCATTTTGGGGGAGCGTCACCCCCCCCCCATTCCTCCCCCCCCCGCAGCATCGCTGTCTGAGCATCGCTCCCCCCCCCCCCCCCCCCCACCGCGATGCTGAGCGCCTTCTGGGAGCAGCGCTGCCCCGTCGCCCCCCCCCCCCATGAGCACCAATCCCCCCCCCGACGGTGCTCGCTCTGCCGGCCGTCCCCCCCCATTGCCCCCCCCCCACCATCATCCCCCCCCACACCCCCCATAACCATCACCCCCATAACCATCACCCCCCCCATAGCCATCACCCCCCCATAACCATCACCCCCCATAACCATCACCCCCCATAGCCATCACCCCCCCATAACCATCATCCCCCATAACCATCACCCCCCATAACCATCACCCCCCCATAACCATCACCCCCCCATAACCATCACCCCCCCATAACCATCCCCCCCCATAACCATCACCCCCCCATAGCCATCACCCCCCCATAACCATCACCCCCCCCATAACCATCACCCTCCCATAACCATCACCCCCCCATAACCATCACCCCCCCTAACCATCATCCCCCCCCATAACCATCACCCCCCATAGCCATCACCCCCCCATAACGATCACCCCCCCCCATAGCCATCACCCCCCCACAGATGCCCCCCCCTCATAGACCCCCATGAACGCTGTCCCTTATGACAATGCATCCCCCATAGCCATCACCCCCCATTCCCCCCATAATCATCCCCCCTCATAACGTTCACCCCCCATTCCCCCCCTATAACCCCACCCCCCCATACCCATCACCCCCCCATAATCATCCCCCCTCATAACCATCACCTCCATCCCCCCCATAACCACCCCCCCACCCCCCCATTAACACCACCATTCCCCCATAACCATCACCCCCCCATAACCATCATCCCCCCCCATAACCATCACCCCCTATAACCACCCCCCCCATAACCACTACCCTGCATAAGCATCACCCCCCCGCCGCACCCCACCTCCATAACCCCCCCCCCCCCCCATGAGCAGCACCCCACCCTAATGGCCCCCCCTCAAACATCATCACCCTAAAAATGGGGTTCAGGATGGGGAGGTTCCCCCTTCTGCCCACTGCGCCCCACACCGTGGGATCACAGGGCAAACAGTGGGGTGCTGCCCCCCCCCAAACCCCCCCAATCACTCCGAGTCCGCCCCAAGCAGTGAGGTGGGGGGGGGACCCCAAAACCCACAGGGAGGGGAGCGCTTGGCAGCGCCCTGATAAGAGCAGGGCTGTTATCAGAGCAGCCAGAGCCCCCCA